>NC_071473.1:44131586-45494086 GCF_028500815.1 Rissa tridactyla
TGAAACTTCGCAAAGGAAAAATACGGTACCCAGATGGCTCCCCATCAGCTCAGGAGACCCCGTGTTTTTGGCCAAGCACTTGGACCAAAAAGGGGTATAAATGTATAACACAGGAGCAAAACAATACTGTCAGAAGGAGATGAGAAAAAAAAAAAAATAAAACCCGAACACTTTGGTTAATTTCTCAGCAAAAGCTTGGATAATGTTGATATATCCTAGGAAATGTTTCCAGTTACTCCAGTCAGCGTTTTCTGGTAGAAAACTGGTCTGCTGGAAAAAAATTGACCTGCTCTACCATGAACTCTCTTATGTTCATTATTTGTTTGGACTCAGCCGTGATGTGCAGTGCTCTGCAAAACTTTCTGGACCCAAAAGTCCTCTAAACTGCCCCATAGAAACGAAATAATTACCTGGCTAGCGCTCGCCACTGCTGCTCCATATGTCCAGAGGCCAGGTCTTTAGAGTATTTCCTAAATTCCTGTCCAAAGCAGCTCCTTCCATCAAACTTAAGGTCTCGCCTTTCTCTCCAGAAACATGCACCACCAAAGCACAGCTAAACCCCTGGGGAGGGAGGTGCGTGAGGGGCGGCTCCCTGGTGTAAAGGGCTGAGAGTCAGACCCTTGCTCTCACGTGCCTTCTGTCTACGCTGCTTTAATTTCCCCATCGTCTCCCCTTCTGTTTATTCTATTTCCTGCCTCTTTGTCTTTCCCCTCCAGTGTTTGGAGACCCTCTTTCCTCTTCCAGCCTCTCTCTTCCTCCCATCGTTTCCCCCAGCTCGCTCCTTCCTTCCTTTCTTTCTTCTTTCCTTCCTTCTCGGCACTCTCCCTGGAGTTTCTATTCTCTCTTCCCTCCTCCCTCTCTTCCACCAGGACTTCCCCTTCTGCCACCGGAGGCACCTACTCCCGGGGGTAGGGAGGAGAAGGACATGCCCATGTCCACACAAGCTTCAGACGCAGACATCCCCCTTGCCCGGGGACCTGTCGCAACTCCTGCATCTCCTGCTGCTTTCAGAGCGCAGGTGCCAGCTGTGTGGATTGCCACATAGTGATGGGAACACGTAAGGGGTCCCGGGGGACAGTGCAGAGGGGTCCAAAGGCTGGAGACCTTGGCCTCTGTGCTTGCAAGTGTCCTTTGAAACCCAAGAGAAAGAGCCTGTGAGAGTGAGCGGTGCATCCTCGCCCGGACCTCCTCCTTTGTTAAGACCCTGGAGCAGCTGAGCTTTGAAATGTCAAAATTCCCTTTCCCCCGCGAAATATTCTCACTTATCTTGGCTGCCATCAAAAAGCACAGCTGAGACCACTGAAATTCATCACACCTGTGACCCACGTTGGAGGTAAGAGGCAGCTCCTCGCCGCTGAAGAGGCCAGTGTAGTAATGTGCTACCTTATCTCTAGTGCCACTGACTTCGGTCTATTTAATTTTCCCTTTGATTTTAATATAGATTTATTGAAAACAACAGTTATCAAAACAAACTGCGCTGGCAAATTGGTGTTCGTCTGTAGCTGTACAAGCACCTATAAAGCTGCCAGCGTATGAAATAAATGGCGCTATATGGGAGGTCAGTTATTGCAATAGAAGTTCCCCAAGGATTTGCACTGGGCAGTTTAATATTTTTCTTATTACCCTCTTTTCTTTTCTACTATTTATGCCTCTCTGTTTAAATTTGAAACATACAGCCATCTGCCAAGACAAGCCTCGCTGATAAAATCATCTCTGGTAAACCTTTTCATGAGCGCGCTTCCCTCGGAGCGCCGGCAAATACTGATGTGTCCCGTTCCAAAGGCAGGCAAATGGGGACAGGGAGGCCAAGTTTTCTTCCCAAAAGGCTTCACCACTCAGGCCAGCTTTTTTTTTTTTTTTCCCCTTGGTTTTGAAAGGGTTTGTCCTTACCTCACGCTCCTTGAAAAAAGAAAAAAAACCACCCTGATTAAAACCCTGCTTCTTGCCACGTTATTTAACCTCTATTCAAATTCTGTGGCAGTATCCCACCTTATGCCAATTGTACCTGGTGTCTGTGGGCTCCTCCCTACGCACGATGCTAAAAAAATCAAATCCAATCATAGTCTGAACCCGTTCATCAGAAGAGATAAAAGGGTTTCTGTACCGCTCTCCACATCAGGAGAACACAAATCAAATAACATAACTGTCAAATGAGGAGACGAGGTGTTTAAATGCCTATAGAAATAGGAACTCTAATTACGGAAACATCTATAATGTAACTAATATTATTTACATTAGAGCGATGCTAATCCAGACGAGGGTTAATGTCCCTGCTCCTAAAACATTACAGTTTAAATAGACAAGAGGCAGGGAGAGGATGGAGGGGAGCATCAGCATGCTCGTGCCTGCTCGAAGATGAGGGATGGAGGCAAAATCCTCACGACAGAAGAGGAAGGATGAAAGCGAGCCAAAATGGGCAATAATGAAGATGAGTTTAGAAGCAGCCAGAGAGAGCAAGAGACTTGCTCAGCCTCACGCGAGCTGCCTGGGGGGGTGGTGGAAAATGAATAGAAACCGTGGATGGCTTATATGAGTCTCTTACTCACAAAAACGTTACTCGGCAGTGGGCAGCACTTGGATTTCACTGAGTCACGGGCAGTCTTGCACTGCGCTCTGCAAACATCCAGTTCACTGGGAATGAGCTCCTACTGCCACTAGAAGCCAGGCTGGTAGGTTTTCAGACCTTTGTCTCCATGTGAGAGGCACCAGCCTTCATCTGGGGGCTCTAGGGAACAAGGCGTCTTGCTTTGGTTGACAGAGAAGGGGTCGAGCTGATGGAGGGCAAGCAGAGCCCTCCATCGTCTGGGCCTCTGGACTGATTCACCGCTCAGCCCGTCACCACAAGGACAACCCACCCCATGCTCAGAACTGAACCTTCTGGCCTTAAACTCTGCTCTCTGGAGGACCTCACCCAGCTTCCCCAGGCCAAAAGCCTCCTCCTCTTTCTAAGTCCGTACAAATTAGGGGCAAAACACTAACGCAGGTGCTTTGTCTTTTATCCACTGTGGTCTCCAGCTCTGGCAGCTGTTTCTCAGCCTCACAGAGTACTGATGAGAGGACATATTCTCCTTCTCCTCCATCCTGCCCCTTCCCACTCTCTTCCCAGTGCAAAAGCTCAACACTTGCAGCTACCAGTCCTTTAGAGACCACTCGAGGTCCTTCCTGTCCAGCCAGGCTACCCCGATACAACCTGGGCTTGCATATGACCTGTTTAGACCATATTCCATTTGGTGTGAATTGCTGAAGTAGAGACAGAAAGAGCAAGTATGACCTTCTATGGATAAAGCTATTGCAATATGGAATATGGCTCTGATCTCTTCTTAAGAGGTCTCAAACATTTCTCATCCCCTTCAGAAACTTGCTGTAAAGAATAACACTCCTAAAACGAGACAAAAATCTTCCGTGTTTGGAGGGAAAGGATCCACACAATTTGGCACTGGACCCGGCAGGTTTTCCAAGGCTCTAGGAACAGTTCAGCACAAAAGGGAAATCCAGCAGACGGGTAGCAGAGCATTAACAAGTCTGAATGACACGTGCAGCCAGATTGTCTGCTTCGCTGACAATTGATGCCATCCCCATTACTGGGAAAACATTGTAAGCATGCTTCCATAGCGCTCTGCAGCTTATTGCTACAGATAGCCAGTGTTTCTTGTCATGGCTTACGGCTTTTGTGAGCTGGTGTAAAATGGCTTGCTGTTCCCATGCCCGAATTTACTGGTGGAGGCAGCTGACGCACAGCCAGAGTGTGCCTCTCCAAGCATCTTGTATGCTTTGGGATTCTGCAAAGTAGCGGCTGTATTATAAATACTGCTCTGGCACAGCTAGAGAGACAGTCTTCACGAGAGATGCTCGCTGTTAAGTCTCACTGCTGGGGATCAAATACAGGAGAAGGGAAAGGGAGTCCCACAAACAAGGTCTGAACCTGCGCGAGGCGAGCGCAAGGCTCTCCGCAGCTGCTCCTCTAAGTGGCACCATTGGGGAGGCCAAGGCTGAGGTATTTATGTTGGACAATTTATTCTCACCATCTCGGCAGCGCTGGAAGAAGAGCGAGTGGTTTGGAGGGCAAGGCCGGGGGGCAGGAGGACAGCGGGAAGGTGCAGGTGAGCAGCCCACGGCAGCCTTGGGGCAGGCAGTGGAGGGCTGAAGGAGCGGATCCAGGCAGGCAGGGACCACGGGTGGTTCCCTCAAGTAAGGCTCTGCTAGAAAAACGTTTGAGAAACAGAGTGCTAAAGCACTGCCCTTGTTTCTGTTAATATTCCCTCTCCACTCCCGCTCTCCATTTCTTTTTCTTTCACCCCTGAAGCGGCTCGTAAGGAAAGATGAGCAGTTTGCCTCTCCTGGCAGTGGGGATGTGACACAGGCATGTGGTTTCACATCTTCACATCCCTTTTACATCCTCCACCTGCAGTCAAAGGCACTCTGTAAGGTAAACAGTTGTGGTGGGCAGGCAGAACAGGGGATGGGGGGAGAGGAAGGAACAAGAAGAATCGGAGGCTGAGGCAGAGCATCGCTGTGAATCATAGCAATTTCCTCTGATCCTGTTTTATCATTGGGGGTGGGAATGTAAAAGATGCAGAACCTGTGTGAACAAGGTCAAATTAAATCACATTTCCAGGCTGGGGAAATTACTTTTGCCTGCAGCAAGAGAGGTGCACAACACGAATGAAGGAGGGGAGGTTCATGCCACCAGGCATGCTGTATCCAGCTAATGCAAGACAGAGGGAATTTATAATTAGCCCACTGAAATATATCCCTGCAGGATTTCAGTGGGGGGTGTCACACCAATTGAACATGTAACAGAAAGGCTCACTGAGATCTGATTTCAAACCTATTGCTCCTTATGGAAGACAGCTCATCCTTATCTCAATGGACATATGTTTCTCTCTAACGAGATGACATTACTCAACAGGGTCAACTACCCACACGCTCTGAAGACAAAAGAGAGAGACCTGAACATCTTCAGGACAATCCAAACCTGACTCAGCTTCAAGAACATCGATGTGAGAAAGACCCAGATGCTACTGAAGCTCAAGATTTCCTACAAGACACAGATTGTCAGGTCTATTTAACATCTCTTGGTCAAACCCTACGACTGTTTCTCACTGGCACAGCCTTGAGGGAGGGAGAATAATGCTGTGCGTAGCTGGCTTGATGGACTGATGGAAGGACGGATGGAAAGGAGTCTCCTGAAAACCATCCGAAGAACATGTGACTGGAAGAAGTGGCCTTTCACATGCTTCACATACAACAGGGAGAAATGAATACGGGCTCCCATGCAGCCTCGCTAGCTATGCGTGATGCACGGCAGGCGCATGGGAATTGGTGTGTCTGCCTTGGCTAACTCACTGGCTCAGTGCTAACAAAGGAAATCGGGTGAGGTGGTATGCGCAGGGGATGGCTCTCAACTCTGAAGTGCCTAATTTGGGTTATTGTAGTGGAATTTTTTTAATCCCAAGTACCCCTCATTCCCTTCAATTTTCATTAGAGCTGTAGGAGGAAACACAGGAGTTTGGAGACGGACCAGACCTAGAGCTCACCTAATCCATGTCTTGCCCCTGCTGGTAGTGACACTGCCAAAAGGCACAGCAGGTGTGCGAGAAACCTTGCAAGGAAAAACTACACTGGCAGCACAAGCCATTCCCTGGGACAGTTTCCTTTTCAAGGCAGCTACTGGTCCAACCTGTAGTGTAAGGGTTTATGCCCCTTCCAAGGTTTATTGGTTTTATTTGCGGTTAAAATTCAAGCTATTCTTGTTATCTGAATCATTTTGTGAATTCCAGTAAATTCTGCCTCACGGGGTGGGTTGAGGTCCACCAGAAAACTGCCAATGCGATGAGATGCTCCTCCAGCAACCATGGCAGGCATCTGAAGGGTTGTGAGATATAGGGCACTGGGACTGGGTGATGGGATATGGGGCACTGGGACTGGATGGTAGAAAAAGCCAGCGAAAGAGAAAGCTGGGCCAAAATAAAGAAATTTTGAGTGTATCAACAGGCTCGCGTCTGACAGAAAGCTAGCTTGTTGCACTTATTTGCCTGCCTTAAGTAATTTACTGCTAGAGTAATGTGAGCTGATTAAAGGACAAGAGAGGGGCAAAACAAAAAGGGATTGTAAATGCAGGTGAGAAGTGACTCGTGAAAAAGACCAGTAGAAAGAAAACACGTGTTTCTCAGAGGAAGGTGGGTAATTTCCCAGGAGGGAAATCATAGAATTGTTAGGGTTGGAAGGGACCTTAAAGATCATCTAGTTCCAACAATGGAGAAGCAGGCACAAAGCCCTGGAAGTCAGCAGCAGGAGTCTGTCTCAGTATGACACCAAAAATTACCCAAAGTTGTAAGAAGAGATTGTGAAGATGGTCTCTGAAGCCAGGTTTGGTGACTGAGCTAAGGAGGAGCCGTAGCTCTGGAGCACATCACCCTCTCAGAAAGGGAAGGGAGGATCCCAAGGAGGAGCGAGGCTCGGATCCTCCCTCCTGCAAGTACCCCCATGGGTACACCAGACTCCAAAATCTCTGCCGGGGCAGCAGATGTGGTGGGGCTGAGCAGAAGGCAGGCTAGGCAGGCTGCTGGACGCTCGCGCCCAGCAACGGGGACAGGCTTTCCTTGTGCCGTGACTCTGCTGGAGCCACGCTGCTGTGGGACCAGGATAGGGGGGTTCTGCGTGGAAGTCCCTGGCCTGACCCAAATCCCCAGGGAGGGACCGATGAGGCAGAAATTCCCCCTCCCCAGCCCTGCCGTGCCGCAGGAGGGGTTTGCTTTGTTGGAGAGGAGGTTTTGCACAGAGTTTTCTGCGAAGGGCAGGGGGGATAGAGAAGGCGAAAGATGTTTCACTCTGCTCTCCTCTGAACAGAGGCCGGTTTGTTATTCAGCCTGGATTTTCCCCCCTTCAGGTTTAACCTCCAACTCCCATTGAACAGGCAGATCAGTCTAGGGAAAGAAAGTATTTATTTATTTGATTATTATTATTTTTCCTAGGGAGGAATACCATCTGGTTGGCATGACAACGGTGCTGTGGGCCACCATAAACACTGGATCATTAGCACCAATGCACTGGGCTATTATGTAGGCTTGGCCATCAGCGCGGCTAAGGTGTGTGGGTTTATGGTGCAATCCCATTCGTATCGCAGCATGGGAATTATCACAGCAGTCACAGTAGTGAGCACTACAGCTGATGCTGAGGTCCAGCCTTACACAGGACTAACTGCATCGGCATAAAGCGTTTTCCTTTGAAAGAAGGCAGGCACAAAGCATCGGCTTGTCTTAAGTCACCTATGGCGTGTGAGCTCTCTAACATCTTGTGCAGTTCCCGGGCACGACCACAAACATCGTAATACTTAGCACTTGGAACTCCTGAACAGCATCCCTCTCTGTTACGTAGCATCGTGAGAAAATGCACGTGCATATAAGGCACCAGGATATTTCCTCCTACAAACAGCCAGTTCCTATTACCACAGATGCGCGGGGTGCTTAGCACGGCTCTGAATTAGATCCGCAACCCGTATGTTCTTGGGAAAGAGCAACTTGTCTTTCTTTTTACTGTAAAGCACCATTTCAGCTTATATATCTGTAGCAGATATTAATAACAATCATGCTGCACTTGGCTGCTGCAAACTCTGACTGATGAGAGCAGCCCTAACTCACACAAGTTTCCAATTGATTTTATCTCATGTTAGGCTCTAACTAATCACACCGGAGAGCTGCCTTAAAAGCTCACTAGATCTGTCCTGCTTGGCTTTGCTTGCCTGGCTAAAAGGAAAGGTGGGGGTCGTTTCCAGTTCCCCATTGAATTGAGGTCCCCTGCTGAACTGGGGAGCCCCATATCTCAGGTAGGTGCAGCCCCCTGTCCCTCCAGGCTTTGCCCCTGCACCAGAATGTGTAGCCTATTTGGGCCCCAAAAGCGAACCCAACATGTTCCCCGAGGCGCAGTCCCAGCAAACACCAAGGAATAAATAAGAGCGAAGCCTTGCTCACCCCGTGCGCTTGCCATGGGCCAAAGCAGGAGCCACCGCTCCGAGCTGCTCTCGGACATGGCTCCGGCTTCCCCCAGCTTCTGAGGCACAGTTCAATAGCTTTGCCTTAGTTTTACTTGATCCCATTAATGACAAAAATGACAAACACATATGCTTTGCCTTTATAGCTATTTCACGCTTTGACATGATCCCGGGCAAGTTACCTATGCTGTCAGCGTGATGGATGGTGCACAGAAGGGGGGTTGGACAGGTGTAGCTCTTGTCACAGGGAAATACTTTTCCACACCATTAGCCTGTGGAACTCATAGCAACAGGATATTGCTCCGAGAGGGATTCAAAAAACCCCTGAAAAAAAAAAAAGAGTGGACTCTTGTAAAGAAAACAAGTGTCCAGTGCTGTAACAGCAAACATTAGAAGTAATCGATAAGAAAGGATGCCGCATACTACATGTGCTTCAGTCACACAACTTTGGGTACTGAAGTTTTGGAGACAACTTTCCTCAGGAGCAGAGTGTCCCAGAAGTGCCTCATTTAGGGTTCTGGACATCTTATCCTAAGCATCGGGATTGAGCCTGAGCTTTGGAAATGATAATATGGTTGATGTTCACCTGTGAGCAGTGTTCCTGAAACGGCTGATGTAGTAACTTCTCCTCAGGTGTCTGCCACCCTTTGAAGAAGGAATTTTCCAAGGGGAAGGTCACACGGGAAACAGTACCGCAGGAAGATGGTTTATAACGGACACCTAGGACTCATTTGCAAAACTCTGGGCATGGTCTCCAGCCTTGCTGTCGAGATTTGGTGACGAGCAAGGTTTAAAAGTAGAGTGGCATCTTGCAGCATGTCCTGAGAAGCAGAACCAGGAGGTTCTCCTTACTCTCCTGTGTTACTCGGCAGATTTTGGAAAAGGTCTAGGTGATGGTGATGATGAAAAAAGGGATACGTGTATGTGTTGGCCATAGAAAATTTTTCTAGGATGAAGGAAATTTTCTCACTGCTAGTCCTATGAGTCAACAAGTCATTTAAAGGGCTGTTTTCTCATTCTGGGAGGACTAGTCACTGAGAGTATGCCAGCTCTAAATTTCAAACTTCTGGCAGATAGTATGATTTCAACCCTGCCTCTGCCAGAATCTTCCTCTGCAAGAGAGAAGGGACTGGCAGAGGGCGGCTGCAGATGGCTCAGAAGATGAAGAGATCCCGTATTAGCTCTCATGAGCTATGGGACAATCCCTACGCCAATCACTAGAGTAAAGCCCAGATCACATGCTAAGACCAGATTAATTCTCCCAAACTCATAGGTCAATCTTCTTCTCAGATGTCCTCGCTAACAGCATCAGCGGATGAGACATGGCTGACTGCAGAGGCTTCAAGCTCCCGTCCTCCTGGAGAGTAGCCACCAGTTCATCCACGCTTAAACCAGTGCCGCGGCTCTGATAAAACCAAGGGACAAAACAATTTGGACAGCAGGGACCACCGCCACCGGCAGCACTTCCCAGCATCTTTTCCCAGGAGGGGACGAGTGGTCCTCCTCCCAGCTGGGAGGGCAGGGTGGTGGTGGCACGCTGCTGAGACACGCTGGGCTGGCTGTAGCCAGCAGAGGGCATGGAGATTACACACGCCGGCCAGCCACCCACACCTCGCTGGGAGCGACAGCCCCGTTGAAGCCTAATGGCAATAAAAAAAAATAATTATTTTCAATTAATTAATTACTTTGCCATTTCCCCCTCCTCCACCCGTAGTGCGGATGAAAGGGTGCAAGGGATGGCCTGGGTCTAGCAGAGGTGACAGTCTAGCACCAGTAACTTCAGGCCGTGGCCCCCTTAACTGCAGAATTTTGGCACTTTCTCGGGGTGTCACTTTTCGGGGGACCCGCGGCGTCGCGGCAGGGCAGTTCCCAACAAATGCAGATGGGATCCCCATGCGCCGCTGGTGCCCCTGCGATACAGATTTGCCCCACGCCTTCTGTAGTCGCTGCTGTAATTTACCATATTTCTCAATCTTGTTCTAGAAAATAGCAGCTAGAGGACATAGGGACGAGTGAGGGGTCGCCTGTTTTAACAATTGTGTGCAGGTATTTTAAGAACCCATCAGGCTTACAGTCGGAGGTGCTATTCTTGGTGGAATTTACACGTACCCTTGACTTAATGTATTTTTACATGTATATATGTATTTTTACATATTTACGTATTTTGTGTATATTATAGATATATATTTTATATATATACACATGTATTTATGTATATTTGCACGTACCCTTGACTTCATGTATTATTGGTAATCTTACTGACATCTGTATGCATAAAGCTAAGCGCATCTAATCAACTCTGTAGGTTCGGGACTGTATACATTAATTTAATTTAGGCTTCAGTATTTAGAACAGCATTTGCAATGAGAAGGTACAGCACCATGATAGCCCGCAGCAATCTCAAATTTTGTTTTACCGTTAAGCGCAACAAACCCCAAACAAACGGAGGTGTCCCCTATTAGTCTTAGAGATGAGCAATAGCAATATGCACCAAGTTAAATCAGATGTTCAAAGTCATTTTAGGGTCCAAATTACCAGTGTAGAATATATTTCAGTGGAAATTTTTCCTATGGGCCTCTGTGCATATCACAGCTCCATAGTGGTGCGGGAGTCCATGTTTATGGATCCATTTTCAGGATCAAAACCCTCATTAGTAACACAGATTAATGGTAATTACAAATATAAATAACTTGAGTGTATCTTCTCATTTTCCTCCGAAGACATTGCTCACAGAAGCTAGCTAAATGCCAGGCTTGTTCCCTGAATCCAAACTGTATTAAGTTCTTGTGTAACGGTGCAGTAACATAAAGTTAAATAAAGCTGCGTAATTTTTTTTCAAGCCTCAAAACATGGAGCTTGGTTCTCAGCTAGCATAAATTGGACACCGGCGCAGGATTCAGATCCCTTTTTCCATACTTAGGAACTGAAAAAGTAAAAAAAAAAAATAAAAAAAATAATAAATTGGGTTTTGGCTAAGAACAAAAGAAAAAAAGTTTAAATCTGAGGGATCATTTTTCACGATAAGTACTGAAAATATGGCTTTATAATAAGAGCTTTTTTTTTTAAGCAGAATTCTGTAATTGCGACTGTGAAGCTGTAGCACAAGCTGGGCTGGGGCTGACTGTTTTCCCCAAGATCCCTGGGAGATAAGCGTTGGTTTTTAATGTGGCTTCCTGAAGTGTGTCAAAACTCTGATGTTATTTAAAACGTGGCTCATCCATACTACCCTGGAATATTTACCCAAGTCCTCAACGGGTTGGTCCCCTCGGTGTGGAGCGTGCCGCGGGATGAGCGCCTTGGAAATGGCTGGGGTGCCCAATTAATGCAGTGTCCCCATGCAAATCAGCGGGGCTCATGTGCTGGGGCATGCCTGTGGGGGCAGCTATGTCCAAAGAGGTGTCAGAAATGATACCAACCCTCCAACAATCACAACTTTGGTTAATCGCATGGTAACTGCAAGGTGTTATTCACCCGCAGAATATACGCACAGTAATGTTTTGTGCTTTGTTTTTTTTTTTTTTACCTGGGATATCTATTCCCTGCCCATGGCAGGGGAGTTGGAACTAGATGATCCTTAAGGTCCCTTCCAACCCGAACCATTCCATGGTTCATTCTACGATTCTATGATCTAAATGCTGGTTTTTACATGAAGCAGAGAAGGAGCTCGGGTATCTGAGCCCGCGTTTAGCACCGTGGCACAGCTGATCCATGGGAGAAGGCAGCGCTTGCTGCCCGCCCTGCCAGCCTGCCCGCTCCCGCACACGCTGCGCAGGGAAGCAGCAGCGGAGCGGATGCCTTGAAGGGGCAGCGTTTTCTTTTTATGTTGGATACCGTCAGCCCCTGTACGGCTGAGCTGCAGGTCAGAGCAGGGAGCAGAGCTACTGATGGTTACGGAAAAAAAAAAAAAAGGTACATGAAGCTCCTTCACCCAGGTGCTTTCCTGCATCGAGGAGCTTGAAGTGCCACGCTGTTTTATTTTGGAATTTAAGTGTAAAAATAAGAAACCCTTTTGGGAGGGGGGGGGATACATTTACTATAATTCCCAAAGATTTTACCATTCATGAGGCATGCAAGCACTCTGACTGCGTAAGACCTGTCTCTGAAGTGGTGTAGAAAGGACGGGTGAGCTTCAGTCCAGTGGAGAAGCAAACCATTACAGTCTGCACAATGTGCCCCGATCAGGCCTGGGGCCATGTTCCTGATGGTGCCCGTGGACACTTTTACAGGGGGTGGCGCATTCAGCGATCCCAGGGAGTAACAGGCAAAACCAGCCCATACGCTTCAGTGGTCACTGCTTACACAAAAGTTGTTGGATGACATAAGCACATAATCCCTCTTACTCTCACCCACGCACGTAGGATATAGCCCAAGCGGTTGATGATGCTGATGGAGAGGATTCCTTTTTTCAGTGTATGTCGTATCGTACTGTCATATTTTGAGAACGCCAGTGCAGAGTTAGATAAGAGCCCCAAAATTCTGCCCGTGCCCTATTTTTAACAACAACCTGAAATTGTGTAGCAGTTGATGAAAAGAACAAACCAGTTCCCGCCGGGGTGGAATCACTAAGTCTCTCCCCGGTGTACTTCACAAGAAACAATGAGACAAGTGTTTCATCTGAGCCCCTGTCTAAAACTGGCTCTTCCGTTTCCAAGGACGGGTGGTTTTTGCTCGGGACAACCCTGGGGATGGCAGGGGAGTCGCCTGCGGTCAAGGTGGAGCGCGTGTGCGGGAGGGTTCGTCCAGAGCAGCGACGTGCATCCAGGAAGCATTAAAATAGCACCGTGCGTGCCATGCGTGCTGCAGTTGGACAAACACCGGGAGTGTGAAGTCCTGAATTTGCTCTCTGGCTCTGCTGCGGCTGCCCGAGGTGAATTTGGGGATGTTGTTAGACCTGCCCATCCCTGGGCACCCCTGAGCACCAGGAGACGCAGGAGGGTGTGTGGGGGAAGGCTGCGTGCCCGTGAGCATCCCCGGGGTGCCAGCTTGCCCACGAGGCTGAGGGGTTACGGGGCTGCCTCGGGGAGGGAGGCTGCCACTTGGGGGACCCTACAGTGTCCCGCTACAATTTGGGAGGGAGCTGCCCGGTGAAAAAGACGACGGGTTCCAGGAACTAACGGCGTGTGGGCGACGCCGGTGCGGAGGAGCTGGGGGGGGGTGTGTGTGTGGGGGGAAGCAGCGCCCCTGGGAGGGGAGCAGCCCCCCGACCCTCTATGTGGGCAACTCCGGGGACTGTGGCTGGCGGCCGGGCGGCGGGTGGTAGCCCGGTGCTGGACTGCATTTCCCATACTGCCCGAGTGCCCTAATGTATGCAGTGCTCAGCCCGGCTCCGTGTGCGAGTGTGTGTGTGTGTGTGTGTGTGTGTGTGTGTGTGTGTGTGCGTGTGTGTGTGTGTGCAGGCAGGAGTCCCTCGGAGAGTGGAGGCTCATTCACTGATGAGAGCCGGCACTGAGAGGCAGCACTGCTCCTTCCCTCGCACCCCCGCCGCCTCCCGCTCTGCTACATGCGAGCCGCGGGCGAGCAGCGGGGCCAGCACGCCCGGGACTGCCCTGCTCCCCGCACGCCGCCAGTTCCCCGCAGCCCCCGCCGGCAGCCGCACCGTGAGTACCGGCCACCGGGGCCGCCCGGCCACACGCAAACTTTGCAGGGCAAGTTTCTCTTCCCCCCCCCCACCCCACCCCAACCCCCCCCCCTCCTCAACCTCCCCCCCTTCTTCCTCCACCCCGCGCCCTTTCCCCCTTCCCCCTTCTTCTCCCTCCCCAGCTCCGGGGAAGCCGGGGATCGGCGGCGGCGGGGAGCCGGGTGGGTGGGGATCAGCATGGTAATACCGAGGGGAAAGGCAGATAAAAGCCCCCCCCGCCGACCCCCCCCCCCCCCCCAACCGCACCCTCGGCGAGCCCCGAGCTGCCCGGATCCTCCCCCCACCACCCCCCCCGGTGGCTTTCCGGGGGGGACCGGTAGTCACCGGGGGGATCAGGTGCCGGGGACCGCCGCGGCAGCCCGGCGGGGGACGGCGCTCGGCGGGGGGGACCCGGCCGGACCCAGAGACCGGCACAGATCCCGCGCTCCGAAATAGATATTGGGGTTTTTTTTAACTCTTTTTTTTTTTTTTTCCTTATTTTTTTGGTGGGGTAAACCGGGGAGTTATCTCCTCGCCTCTCTCCGCTGCGCCCAGCACCTCGCTCCCTCCACGGTCGCTTTGGGCAGCGACAATTTCATTTCCCAGCGGCTGCAAAACAAAAAACTTTTTTTCAAAGGAAATAACCAGATCCACGCATCCACTCGCCGGGGCTTCGGGGTTCTGGTTTGGTTTTTTTTGTTGTTGTTGTTGTGTTTTTTTTTTTCCCCCAAATACACAAACTAAGGCTTTTATTTTGCAATAAAAGTATCTGCAAAAAAACCCCAACCAAACAACCAGAACAACCCGTCAGGGTTTCTGTGCGCTCAAGAAACACCGATCAGCCAGTAATTTTATTTACTCCGAAGCTTTCATTTTTGCAATCGTGCAGTCCCCCGGGTGAACTTTAGTTTTAAGCCGTACCAAAAATGCGCGATCCCCGCTCGAAGACCGAATTGTTGGTTTGGTTTTTATTTTTATTTATTTATTTTTTTTTTTTAAACGCGCGTTGTTAAGTCGCCACTTAGCTTAATTTTGGCCGAGGCTGAAGTTTGTTCAACATCCTCGCCCCTCCTTCGGGTCCTTCATCCCTAAAAGATTGCCGCCCTTGTCCCCCGGCTGCTCGCAGGTAGGAACCGACCGCCTGGATCTCCCACGCGGGGTTGTGCTGCTTTTATTATCGCAGGTAAAACAAAGGTAGAGAGGCGGTTTATATTGTCAGCGTTATTCAACGAATGAGCTAAAATTACTCCACATGTGAATGGCGTAGCTTGGGAAGCCAGAAGAGGTGAAAGGAATTATCCCTGTTTTCGCTTTAGGTCCCTTAGAAAACTTTCTGGATCATCCAGCGATGCGATAGAGAAATCGCAGGATTTTCTTTCTTTTAACCCAACAACCCCAGCTCTAGACCAGGGAAGTCTGTAAATAGGTTTGGAAGCATGGAAAATAATTCTTCACCTTCAGATCTAAATACATAAAAACCATCTGGTTGACCACAATGAAATCATTAGGAACTGTCTACTTAAAGAGTTGTATTGAATGCTTATCCTTCCCCACAGGAAATGTGTATGGTAAGTGATTGTTGCAATAAATCCAAACAACTCTGGTCATCTTGGCGTTTGATGATCTTTCTGACTTGGGGGTTTAAGGAGGAGGAAAGGAGTCGGGGGGCGGGGGGGGGGGGGGGGGAAGGCGACTTAACGGGCTGTAGGGACCGCACCGCCGACTCCCCCCCCCCCCTCAACTCCTTCCCCGGGAGTGAATCATTCCCGAGGAAGGCAGGAGCGGAGCGGCCCCGGTTGCGCCCCGATCGCCACTTCCCGGCGGGGGCCGGTCGGGACCGGGGCGGGGGGGGGGGGGCCGTACCGGGCCGTGCCGAGCCGTGCCCGCAGCCCCGCCAAACACCTGTTTAATTTGCCGGCGGGGCTCGGCGGTCTCGGTAGGCTCCATCCAGCCCGGGGCTCGCCCCCTTCTTATTTTATTTTATTTGGGTTTATTTAACACGCCGGGGCGGGGGGGGGGGGGAGTGGGGGCAGAAAAATCGTGAGCGGGAGGTAAAGGGGGCGGCCGGCGGGTTGCCAGCCCGGTCGCCATCCCGCTGCCGGAGGTGGCCGGTGCCCGGTACCGGGGCTCGCCTGGCGGAGCGGCGCTTCCCCCCGGGGCCACGCCGGTTTTCCTTCGGATTTCGCCAAGTTGGGAGCGGGGCCGGGGGGGTGTGAAGCGGCCGGTAAAACCCTGGGTAGGTTGTTGAGTTGTATTTTTTTTTCCTTCTTTCCCTCTTTTTTTTTTTTTTTTTTTCCTCTCTTGCCAAACCCCCGGCGCTTCCTCCCTCCCTCCCTCCCGCCGCCGCGGGGAGCACCCTCTGCGCCCGGGGGCTTTTATCCCCCCCACACACCTTTTTTTCCTTAAAAAAAAATTAATAATAGATTTTTTAATTTTTTTTTTTTTTTAAGAAGAAGAAGTTTGCTGCAAAACAAAAGCGGGGCGAGGGGGGCAGAGGCCGGGCTGCGCTGCCCGGCGGAGCCGCCCGGGGCCGGGGCCGGGGCTGGCGGCTCCGACCGTCCCCGCCGCCGGTTCCTCCGCTCCCCGCTTTCCTCTTTTTTTTTTTTTTTTAAATTTTTATATTTTTCTTTTCCCTTTAAACCCGTTTTCACAGCAGCTGCCCGGGTGTGCGGCTGCAGTTGGCATATTTCACGCGTTGGGGGGGGGGGGGGGAAGAGAGAAAAAAAAAATTAACTGTTTTTCCTTTGTATCTTAATCCAGTGATGAGAGCTCTCCTTTGTTGGCTTTCGAGCTTGCATTTGTTTTATTTATTATAAGGAAATCCAGTTTGGTTCAAATATATAATCCATTTGAGCACTTAAATCCCCAAACAGCTGGCATTATTTTGTTTTATAATCTTTGGCTTTTCTGCGCAGAGCATATTTCTAAATTCCTACTTGACATTTATGGGGAAAAAACTTTTTAATGTAAATGGATATTGTGAATTTTTTTTCCTGGGTCTTTCCTAATTTACATGCATCATCAATTTTCCTGGATTTCCTATTGTTTTAATATTTCTTTTTTTTTTTTCCCCCTATAGCTTGTTAATTAATTTTTTTTCCCCCAGAAAACTTTGTTTCTGGAGGGAGAAAAATGTTAATTTGCCCCATTATTTTAATCTCTGGCATTTGGAAATGGTTGAGAGACCGCAAAAATGCAACCTGTTGTAGAAAACCAGCGTGGTGCGTTTTATTTATTTTAATCGATAGCAGAGAGGTGATTTAGCAATAGGAACTCCGAGTAACGTTTTAGTAAAAGATTTGCAGATCTGCTGGCTGCGGATGGGGTGTGCATGTGCTTGCATATGTGCGTGTTCCTTTGCAGGCTGATTAGCAAGTGGGTTTTACGTTTATAACCAGTGGTCACTGCTGTTTTCTCCACTTGCTGGGTGCGGGTGATGCCTGCTCAATCCAGCTCTGTCATGGCTTCTCCTACTTTTATCAGACTTTTCTCTTAACTAATTCAGCGCAGTGCCGCAACCTTCCTAAGCGGAGGAACCAAAACTGAGCCAGAGATAACTGATTGCAACTTGTTCCTCGGTGAGAGATTTTTATTTTATTTTTTTTATTTTTTTATTTTTTTTTATGGTTCAGTGCTAAAGGCTGTTGATTCAATTTGTCTCGGTTGTGGCATGCTTAGCCTTGTCATTGGTAGTGTACACGATTACACAGGTAATTTGTATACACCTTCTGCAGGGTAGCTCTAAAAAGCGATAACTGGGCATATAGGTAGCCATGGAAAAAAATAAATTTAAAAAAGCCCCAGTTTGTTTTCAGTCTGGCCGTCTAACCTTCATACTTGGTAGACACTTTATGTAGCTTCCTAGATTGATCTCCACCCCCCCCTCCCTCTACTCCTTGTTTAGTTAATTCAACAAAGACTTTTTGCAATCTGTTTGGAGTTTGTCTGATGCCGTGGAAAAGTAGCTGCTGATTTATTTGGTTGCTTTTCGATTTCTGTCCCTAGCCCGTCTTTTCTCCTCCTTTCAGCGGGGATGTCAGCTGTTATTACTTCCTATTGATCCCTTTGCAAAGTGAGAAGTGAACTAAAATTAATGTCAATTCCACTGCTCGGATCAATAGCCGGAGTTATTTTAATCTGGATTTGCGCGAGGTGCTAAATTAAAAAAAATCAGCATAGAGGCAGAAAAGTAGCAGTTCCTCACTCCGCCTGTGCCCACTGCCTTCCCGGCACCCAAACGTTCCCTCCAGCTGATTACCCTGCAATCCATATTTTTTTAATTAAGAAGGTCGGCTAGTTTTCTTATTTTGGGGTTCTGTATTTAAACCTATGACATTTTGACATTGGGAGTGTATTAACGATAGATTTTCATAATGACTGGTCCGCCGCAGTCTAATCTGTCCCTGTTGCTGGGGGTGGGGAGGTGCTGGGCGAGAAGGGAGCGAGAGAGAACGAAAAAGGAAGTGGGAGCTGAAAAAAAATTAAATTTGGCTGGCCCAGATATTGTAATGTGTTGATTTATTCCCAGCGTAATGAAGTTTGCAAACGAATAAACGGCCGTAGTGATTCACAGTATCCTACAGGAGTGTCAAGTGTTGCGGCCAGATTACTAATTTATGAAATACATTTAACGTAATGGGGTGATAGCACAAGTAAAAATAGAAAAGGAGGCAGAGGTGGTGGCTTTTTCTTCCCCCCCCCCTTCCCCTGGAAATCCGTGTTTTCCCGTGATTGCTCAGTTTCGCTTCCATGTTAATGATTGTTTGTTTCTGAGAACGGTGGCTTATTTGCACGCGTCTCTTTAGATACATAATCGTGTGTGTGTGTGTGTGTATATCTCTATACATTTAGGCGGTTGCATAAGCCCCCCGCAACCCCAAATGTGCCGGTGGCTGCAGTTTCCTGACCTCCAGTTTTCCCTCAGCCTGGGGGGACGCAGGGGACCGAGCGTACCCACGTCCGCAGCGCCGACCAGGATGCCCTTGGCACCCCTCGCGTCTCCCTCTGCCCCTCGCTCTCGGCGGCGAGAACTCCGCGGGAAAGTTATTTCAAATTTGGAAGAGAGCGAACCCATTAATGCGAGATACATAATCTGGTAATTTAGCAACGATGTCTGTAAGGATGGGTGCCAAATGAGGAAGCGGAGAGATGATGTCCACTCATCTTCACAATTAATAACAGTCAGCGGAGCGGCTGGGTACAGGATGGGAGAGAGGAAATGTTATCACTGAACTGCATTAAAGCCGCAGACTGGATTTCATACACTTTGTTAACCTAGGCTCCCTCATTCATGGAGTACAAAAGGCACTCCATTAGGGAGACACTCTTTCACTAAGTTTTATTTGAGATGTTTGACCCTCTGGATTTAAGAGGCACAATTTGTAACAGCTTTTTATTATTATATGATTTTTCTGGCCCTTTGAGCTCCGGCGGCTAGTATATTGTTTCAAAGTTATAGTCCTTGTATTTTAAGCTGGGTTGTGGGGCCTGAATGGCAGGCGGCGGAAGCTTAAAAGAAAAGACACGAGATTGATTGGGGGGAGAAAATAACGACACAAAAAGCCGGAGCGAAGTGGGGGAGATGCAGAAAGGAGCGTTTTCCCTTCTTTCACCCGGGGAGGGGGTGGTGGCTGGCTGGGTGGCTGCAGCCAACCTGGGAGGCTCAGCGAGATGCGAGGCAGAAATTTGGTTAACATTTTCCTCTAAATGTTAATGGCACATCCAGGGCAGTTTACAAATCTACTTAAGAGTGAGTGCATTAGGAACTAAAATTACTGATCCATTCTCTCTTGTCCCCGACCCGAAAGGCAGACGCTTGCAGAGATCAGATGGCAGTAGCACCCATTATGATTTTAAATATTGTCAGAGACGCCAGGCGTTTTGCTGGGGAAGTCTCTTCTCCTTTGGCGAAGAGGGACCCTGCGTGAACGCGGGGGTGTTTGCGTATCACACACACGCACCCATGCACAGTCACATTCCTACATTCCAACAGTGTGTGAATATATATATATATATGTATATATATATGATGGCATCAAGTACTGTGTGTGCAAGTACTTACCTACCCATATATACTGCGAGAGTGAGAGAAAATACCCGAGTGTGCTGTGTGTCTTAGGCATCGCGTACGGTATAACCATGTACGCTGGCTTATTTGGGTAACTATGTACAATAAATATTTTTATGTCGATTCCACATGCACAACACCCACCCCCCCGCCCCCCCCCCCAAGCAAACAGTGGTGTGTGTATGTGTGGGCTTTCTTAAGCTTATTGCAATTACATGTACATGCCTCTTTTGCCGTATAAAATTCCAATTACAATTTGGAGTGACTATCTTAATTTTAGACCGCACGTTGTTTATTAGTGGGTTATTAAATCTGCATGTTATTATGGTTGCTTTGCCTTTCATTTGTCTTGCACTGGATGATCCCCTTTAACCTGGAGGGGCCAGAGCTGGTTCCACTAGTGTGTGAAGTTGTCTATTGATTTTCTTGAATGAGAACAGTGGCGCGTCTCCGGCCGGTGGGTTGTAACACATGTGGCCACCCTGCCGCTGGAGCGTCCCGGGGAGATGAGCGCAGAAACCTAACCGCTTGTGTTTTTTTTTTTTTCTTTTCTTTTCTTTTTCTTTTCTTTTCTGTTTCCTTGCAGCGTTCGGAGGGTGATGATGCTCCAGTAATTTTCCCCGCTCCATTGCCAGGCATCGCTTTGCTTTCCTTCCGGGGAAGATCGTTCTGCTTGTGATCCTGCTGAGGAAAGAGACTCCGATGGACTTACACCGGGCAGCGTTCAAGATGGAGAACTCACCCTATCTCCCCAACCCGCTGGCCTCCCCAGCGCTGATGGTTCTTGCCTCCACTGCCGAAGCCAGCCGCGATGCTTCCATTCCCTGCCAGCAGCCAAGGCCTTTTGGGGTCCCCGTGTCAGCAGATAAGGACGTGCATATTCCCTTTACCAATGGCTCATATACTTTTGCCTCCATGTATCACCGGCAAGGCGGGGTGCCGGGAGCGTTTGCAAACCGCGACTTTCCTCCATCCTTGCTTCACCTCCACCCTCAGTTTGCACCCCCCAACCTGGACTGCACCCCGATCAGTATGTTGAACCACAGCGGCGTTGGGGCTTTCCGCCCCTTTGCATCTACTGAAGACCGGGAGAGCTACCAGTCAGCCTTCACGCCGGCCAAGCGCCTGAAAAACTGCCATGACACTGACTCACCCCATCTGCGCTTCTCGGACGCTGATGGGAAGGAGTACGAGTTTGGCACCCAGCTCCCCTCCAGCTCCCCCGGCTCCCTCAAAGTTGATGATACGGGGAAGAAGATCTTTGCCGTTTCTGGCCTCATTTCCGACCGGGAGACCTCATCCAGTCCCGAAGACCGAAGTGACAGATGTAAGTACCTCCGTTGACTTGTTGGTTCTTCTTTAGTTGCGCCTGGTTGAGATACTCAACAGGTGATTGTCCCGCAGCGCTGCGGCTCTTGCTGAGGGCAGAGGAAAACCAGCCTTTCCTGCCTGCCAAGCTCAGCCACGCAGAATTGCCTTGTCTCTTCTAAGTGGACATTGACAGATTTTAAGGTGAGGCGCTCTTGAAGGAAACTTGTCCTCCAGCACGCAGCTGGAGAGACAAAGTTGACCATGCAGAAAGATGCGCGTGCTCCCGTGCGAGGGAGGCTGTAGGTGCTGGTACATGTATGTGTGTAAACAGGGATTAGATGCGTGTGAACAGGGATTCAGCTGGAGCGTGTAGCCATAAACTTTCCCAGAGCTCACAGCACACGCGTACCCCCTGCTTCTCCAGGTATTTCGTTCTGACCTTTTCTTCATGCACACCGTTCTCAGAGCAAATGCATCACCACCTTCAGGATTCGTGCCTCAGGTTAGGACAAAAGTGCCTTTTCCTCTGGTTAACTTAAGAATGTTCCTGGCCACCGAGGCAGAAACCCGGATCCGTTCTTGCAATTCAATCAGCTGTTGCGCCGTGTCCTTTCTCGGGGTGTTTCCCTCCTTTGGCGCCTGTCGAAATGCAGCGTGCCCTTTTGCGGAACGGTGGTTGGACTGAAGGGAACCGGTCCTCGTGCTCGTGGCTGTACCTCCCTGCTCCCCCACCACCCTGTCCCTCGCGGTGTTGCCTACACGGAGGGGCCGAGCCATCCTCCGGGAAGGGCAGGCTTCCAGCTTTGCTGAGCTGGGAGGTGA
This sequence comes from Rissa tridactyla, assembly GCF_028500815.1. Classification (NCBI taxonomy): domain Eukaryota; kingdom Metazoa; phylum Chordata; class Aves; order Charadriiformes; family Laridae; genus Rissa; species Rissa tridactyla. The sequence goes on from NC_071473.1 coordinate 44,153,394, forward strand.
CCCCCCCCCGGCCATGGGGAGCGGTGTGGCGGCGGCAGAGCCTGGTACCCTGAAGCAGGGCGCTAACTTAGGAGGAGAGTTTTCCTGTAAACCCAGAACCTGTAGACCAAGGAGCGAGTGGTTTGCTTTTCACGTGGGCTCCTTTGTTCTGTTGAATTTTCTTCCTAGAAAACAATTTTATAGCTGTTGTTGTTATTACTGTATTTTTTTTTTTATTTTTTTTTGCAAGGAAAACCTGCTGGCCCGCTCCTTCCTCTCCCTTTCAGACGTGATTTTTCTTCTCCCCTTTATGATGCCGAGGAGAGTAATAGAGACATTGTGGCTCTCTCTCCCCTGTCGGCGCTGCTTCCTCAGGCTGTCTCCTTGAATTAGGCACTGTGCTAACTTACCGGCGCTAAAAGGCATCTGCCTAAACCCAGCGTACCTTTTCAATAAAAGTCGTCATAAAATCAACCTGCCTTGTAAATCCATCGCTCTTTGGTTTTGAAATATGCTGCAAGTGTGTCTTTTACGTTGGCGTTTGCGAGGGTAGGACGGTTCCCACTGAAGGCAGAAGCAGCGTATTCCTCGCGCTACGAATGTGATCTCTTATCTCTCTCCCCCCTCTCCTTTTCATCCACCCCTGACCGTGCTACTTTTTGTGCCGTAAGCTCCTTTCATCGTTCAGCATCTCCTCTCCCTCCTTTTGGGTCCGGAGGGGAAGCGGCTGTAGGTGGGAACGTGCGTGGATGCGTATGTGTGTAATATAATTATCCTTGGGGTGGGGAGGGGGGGCGGGGGTGGGGGGAGGCAGGTGAGATGGTGAGGCTTAGAGACATCTTTGTCGATGCTCTTCCCCTTATCGATATAACCTGGCCGTGGAAATGAAGCTCGGCTCCAAAGAATACTCCGGGAGATAGCGGTGGAGGAGCGGGTCCGCCAGCTAAATGAATTTAGAGCGCATCAGCTGCCATGGATCTTGCTAGCAAAATCCTGTCAGACACCCCCCTTAGAGAAGTAAATCTGTTAAATGAATTAGACCCCGCGGAGCGCAGCTGCGGATGGACGGACAGATGCATCCCCGTCCGCTGCCGTGCCTTGCCTTTGCCAACAGTGTGTGCCGAAGGTGGTGGGTCCCCCTCCTTCCCGGGAGCGGAGGGGGCGAGGGAGAGGAGGGCGGGGGGACAGCCGGCCCCCGCCAGCGCTGCGGCAGGGGAAGTGCCGGGGAAAGGAAGCAGAATTAAATAAAAAACAACTTTGCAAGGCAGCTTGGAAAACTTGGGCAGAAGTGGAATATGTTTTCTTCTATTGTTTTTTTTTTTTTCTCACCCGCGTTGTTGAATTTCTTTAAGACAGTGGCCCGCAGGGTAGAGCCCAGCAAATGCAGCATCCCTCTGCATCTGGCATTGCACCGACATTAAAATTCTTCCGTAACTACCGGGACAGCGCACACCAAATATGTCTGTTGGCTCTGTGTCATATCCCCATCACATCTAGATACTGCGCCATGGAAACTTCGCTCCATTAACGCGGCGAGTTTATTTGGCGTGTGCACACGCACGCATGGGTGTGTTTGCTGGAGGCCGAGGGAGCGAGCGGCGGGGCTTTTTAGAGGATCCTAATGGTCTTTGATGTTGGCCATTAGAAACGGAAAAACTTCCGCAAGGAGGAATTGGAGAGACCGCAGTTTACAGATGTAACTGTGATCCCGTTCTGCGTTGACATTTGCCTAGATATATTTGGAGTTTCTACGTAAATGCATACTTTGAGAGAGGGGGTTGTCATCTCTTATTATTGGCCCCTGAGAAGTTTTGGGGATCCCTTGCGTAATTGTTAAATGTAACCCGTTGTAAAAGCCGCCTACTTGTGCTCCTGATGGAGAATCTGTCGCAGGTAGGTGGCTGTAGATTCTAAGCAAAAAATGTAATACGGCTTTTCTACAACAGCGAGCAAAAAACTGTAAAATTTTCTCAGACCAGCAGCACCTTTACGTGTCTAACGGGTGCTTTTCCGATTTGCAGAGCTCAATCCTGTAGTTGTATTTTCCAGATTCCTGAAAGGGTTTGTGTTACGTGGAAGGTGAATTGCTGTGAGTGCACGGTGTATTCTTCTGTACCACTGCACAAGAACCTTTTCTGACTTGCTCATTAAAACGTCTGTTTCACCCCATAGCTTAAATGGTGATTTTCTGAGAAACTTGGTTTTTTTTCTTTTTTAATTTAAAAAAAAACGGAATTCAATGCACTGACTTTTAATTTTCCCGAAGAACAGATTTACGCTTGAGATACTTTGCAGCAAAACGAGAATCCAAAGTCAGGTTTTTTCACGTCAAGGAGCGTTCGGGAGTTGCTCTATCCAGTCCCCTGCATCATGGGAGCAAAGTCTCATCCTCTTTTTCACCAGTGGAGGAAATCCGCAGAATTCAGGAAAATTATTTGGGATGTGTGCTGATGTAACCCAGATTGGCACCTGGCCCTGTAAGATGCACACCTGTGAGGCAGAGATGGCTCCGTCTTTCGGGAGAACCTTTCCTTACTTTTAAAGCAGGGCGCTGCTCGCCAGTGGTACCCGCGCCGTGCATCCCCGGAAGGGAGGGCATCTCCTGTGGGGTGCATCCGGGTGGGATTGTGCTCCTCGTTACTCAGCAAATTGGGCCGAGACGTCTGCATTTGGGCAAGCCGCCTCTCGCTGTCAAATGCGGGTACTCAGGACATCCGGCGCGATGGAGCATACGGGGAGCACGTAGAAAAGTGAAGCCTTTCCAGGGAGAAGCAGATGTAACGTGTACTGGATGGGGCCGTTCTCTTAGGTGCTTACTGAGAAAAATAACGCCATTTGTTAGAGTTTAGGGGCTTCTTGTAAAGCATGTGTTAAAGACACCGGGAGACATATTTTATGGGTTTCCTTTAATAAGCGTACAATAGTTGAGATTCCTAGAAGGAGTGGAAATAAATGGCATGTTCCTTTCTGCAAAAGAGATCTATAGCCCTGTTTTAAAATCAGAAAAAAAAAAAAATAAAGATCCCCGCTTTTATTCTTTGCTTCTAATAAAAACTGTCCCAGTGGCCTTCTGTACCCAGTCACCATGGCATCGCTTTCCCACAAAGTGACAGGCAGAGGTCCATGCCGAAGCCGGGATCTCTTGGCAAAGAGCTGGACCTTGTCAGAGTGGACACCTCTGCCATCCCTGCAAGGCTGCCCGTGCCCCCAGCCTCCCTGGGACCACAGAAGATGGTTTCCTCATGCTGCTTGGTCTTCATCTTGTGTTGTCTGTGACTTCTTGCGGAGCAACAGCCTGATGTGTCAAGGTGACCTTCTACATCCTGGCCACCAGCTCTCCTGGCCCCTGTTTCCCTGCTGCGGCTGGCGGCTCTCGCCCAGCTCCCGGTGATGGGGATGAGCGATGGGGTTGGTGAGCAGGCTGCAGCCCTCGCTCATCTCTTGGGGACCGGTGGGTAAAGTGTGCCTGGTTTTATTAATGTTATTTTGATTATTATTTTGTATAATCCTAGTTAACCTTGGTTATCTGGACGCAGTCGGGTCTGTCCTGCAACCAGAGGTCTTGCAAGAGAGGTTGTGCGCCGTGTTAGTGAGCTCTTTGTTCCACTTTAGGGTTGGAAAGGACATCTTTAGCATGGAGTTAGTTTTCCTTTTGAAACAACTGGTTTGTTATTGATCAAATGCAAATTGCACTTCAGGTGGTGGACATCAGGGCTACGATGACCACAGCTTGAATTCCTGAATAACGTAGTGCTTTGGAAATCAGACCAAGGACTGTCTCTAAAGTCACCCACCCATTCAGACGTGTGTGTGTTGGGCTTTGTGTTTATGGGCTGGGACCTATGGGGAGAGCTGCGTGTGTACGTATATACGTGTGCTGGGGGGAAGAAGGTTTATCTTCTTATATGCTGTGGCAGAACAATGGGTTGGAGGGGGAATGCATGTGTCCACATATCCATTGCTCACGCTCACCGCCCTTCCTGCTGGGATGCACCACTTCCAAGGCTGGTAAAATTTGGGGTCTAAAGTGAAGTGATGCTGTGTTGCTAATAATAATCAGCCGTGACCATGGGAAATTGCAAGCTTAACATTGCTTACGAAATAATGAAATAAATCGAGTGGAACACTTGCTTTCTGCCCTGCGTTGCCCTGCATGATGTAGGAGGAGGGAAGGAGCAACAGTGGATTTCCTGGAGGGGTGGGCAGGCAGATGGGCAGTAGCAGAGACGAGGGACACGTGTCCATCCCTGTCTCACCACCGAAAACGCGCCGCCGTCCTCCTGGAGAGAGGTGCACTGCGTGGACGCCTGGGAGTATGCAGCAGCCGCCTCCTTTTTCTGCTTTTCTGGCAACAAACCTTCCCGCTCCCTCTGCAAACTGTTGCCGAGACTCCTTTTCCATGCTGTTCGGCTTAATTGTCTTGTCGGGATAAAGAAATGTTTGAACAGTTAAAGTGGGGAAGGGCTGGATGGGAGCAGCCCCTGCCGGCTGCGGGGCCATCTGGCCTGCCTTGGATCTGCCGGTCTCCAGTTTATATTTCTCTTTCTGTTATTGGGGGCTATCTGGCGCACTCGGAATACCAAATCACCATGGTGAGAGGAGGGATGGGGCCGCCCCTCCGGCCTCCCCTTCCCGTCAATTGTCATGCAGAGCCCGGCCGGGTGGCTGGTCCCCTCGCAGCCCTCATTTGCTGTCCTCGCCCGGCTCTCGGCAGAAGGATGGCTTTTAATTGATCGTTTGAGGGGGAGGGCTGGGGCTGTTTTCTCCTCCAAAATGTTTCCCCGCGCAGCCGCTGCCATCCGGCCAGCTTTCATGTCGTCTCAGCCATGCCAGCGATGCCTCCTGCCCTTTCTCTTCCCTTTTGGATTCCCCGGGACTTGGTGTCAGGGCTCGTAACCGCCGTCCCCGGAGCACCGAGCATCACCTAAATGTCATATTTATCCATCTCCCACTGGAGGGATGGGCATGGGTACAGTAAATATTTACGGCTCCTCTTTTTCCCTGCGTGTCTGAATGCTGGCATGAGCCTATTTATCGCAGGTTTGCCGGGCAAACTCCCCACCTCGCTCGGTATTTCCCATCAAAACCACGGCCCCCAAAACCGCTGGCCAAACCCTGCTTCCCGCGAAGGGTTTAATCACATTAAATCTTCGGCCCCATCGATCAGACTGGCCTGCTGTCACGGAACTACGGCAGGAGAAGTGAAGGCAGACGCGGGGGCTGCCGAGCTGGGTCGGGGACCGGGAATCCCAGCCTCAGGCACGGCTCGGAGTCGCAGTTTCCCGATCCCTAATGGGAACACAGCGATACCTCCCTCGCAGCAGCGTGTGCCGCTTTGATATCTTCTGACAGAAGACGCAAGGCAAGGGCAAAGTATTAGTATTATTAATATAGTACAGTTAGTAGAATATTATGAACTATTATAAATCATTACTGCTAAACTACAGTTATTAAAGGAAATGACCAAAGTGCACTTTGCGAGCCAGGATCTCTGACAGTTAAAACATTGTTTTATTATTTTACTTGCTAACTTGCAAAATTCGAGAGTTGGCGACAGTTTCCTGGTTGATCGGTGGCGATTGCGTAAGGAATTGGGAGAAGCGGGGCGGGAACGGGCGTTCGGGAGGGAGAGAATAAGCATTAGTGCCTCCGTGATTTATTTTTTTTTTTCCCCTCTTTCTTTGATAATTTGAAGGTCTCGAAGGAAAGAGACGTACCCAGGCATGGGCCTAATCCTGCTCTGTAGGAGTGAAAGCATTCAAGGCAACGAGGTCTTAGTTTCTGGAATTCCCCCGTGGAAAAAACAGAAGTGAAGGTGTTTGTGAATCGTTGCTGGTCGTTTTTTGATGGCATTTAGACCAGTCCCATTAAACGCTAGCAGCAGATTCATTTTTCCCTCTTTGCTTGCCTTCCAAGGAGTAGAAAACAGACATAATTTTATTTTACATGAGACTGTAAGATCTCCTCTCATCTCCTTTGCTGGCTAATATCTGCAGCTATAAAATAAATTCCATTTGTGCATACATGGTGTTAGACCGAGGTAAATAACTGTCATCTGAAATCTGCCTAACCTTAATCTGCATCAGGAGCACTATAGAGAGCTGTACTCATTTGTGTAACATTAAGCTTTATTTTTATTATGGATTTCTAATGCAAATTCATAGTGGGGGCAAAGTTGTTTTCTTGTAATACCGCATTCCAAGAAAAGCAGCCACTGAAAGCAAATTGTGACAATTTTTATCCCCTGGTTCCTGTCACTGGTGGTCTTCGATCACGTCAGTTCACTTGATGGCCTATGAATTTTTCACCTCTCTTCTTCAGGGTGGAATAGCAGATTTGGGGACCTCTGAAGACATTTTTCAGCTATGCAAAGCATTGAAATTCTTCAGGAATAGCAGATTTCTATTTGGGAAATTTAATGTGCGATCGGATTCCTATACAGCATCCTCTAAAAAAGGGCACGTGTGGGTTTTTTCTGTAGATCTACGCACGTCGTCTGTGCGTGTGTTTTTCTCCCTTTTCACGCAACCTCGCTGTTTGCCTGCTGGGCTCTGCTGGCCTGAGCGATCCCTGTGTATATAAACTCACAGGTTACAGATATTCGGGGCAAATTCATCGTCCTGAAATTCAGTTTCCTTCACATCTTACCGCCGCTTTCCTGTTGCTGGTCGGGTATTTGTCGGCCGGACTGGCAGTCCTTCTCTGGGACCTTAGCCCTCAAGTCGATGAAGGCTCTGACTGAAGAAGTACGGTGGATTTGGGCACTGTCTGTGCCCGTCCCCTTCTTCTTCGTCTTGCCTTTTTAAAACGTGGGTGGTGGTTGCGATAAGCCAGGTGTTACTCTTTAGCCATCGCTTTCTCCTCTCCTTCGACCGTTCGCTGGCGTCTTGAGTTGCAGCAGTCCCCAGGGCAAAAGAGAAGAAGGGGAAAAGCAACGCTGGGAAGGAGTGGGGCAAAGAGAGATTTATTGTCTTAAACGCGGATGACGCGGGGAGGGAGTCCCGGTGACAGTGAAACTGCCCATTGAGTTCAGGTGTGGGACGCTTGCAGCGTGTTTTTCCTCACGCGGGACATTGTTTCTAATCGGTATTGTTTTAAAACCTTCCATTTTGGGCAGCTTGGGGCCGAGATCTGCTCTCTCACCCAATTGCAGAGCAAGAATGTGTTTTGTACTTTTTCTTTTGAACGCCGGGCTGTCCTGCAGTGGGAAAAGGAAGGCACTAAGTGTCTCTGGAAACCTTGAAAAGGAAGAGCTGGGAGCGGTGTCCTTGCTTTCCCCAACAGCAGCACCGATTCTTAGTAACCACCTCTCACCCGAGTGACATCGCCAGTTGTTTTTAAGTTGGAAAGACGCGTTTTGCTGGCGCGATCCCGCAGCCTTGCCTGGGCTCTGCAGGTGTGCGCTGCCGCAGCCCCGAGCAGGGTGAGGGTGGCGGGACGCGTCCGGCGGCAGATGCCGGGCTGGCTGGCGCGGCTGCTTTCCCGGTTTCCCGAGCGCGGGCCGGTTCCTTGGAAGGAAGGTGGAGCGCTTTGCCGCTCGGCTATGGAAACGAAAACAGAAAGTGTCGGGCAGCGGGCGAGCAGCCTGCCACCGGGAGGGGAAAGGCTCACCAAATGCGAGAGGTTTTGTAAACAGAGCAAAAAGTAAAACTCGGGGAACTGCCCTGAGGGACCTGCTTCTTGCTATTGGGATTTTTGATACTTGGTTTCAAATTAAGTTTTTTGTTTGTTTGTTTGTTTGTTTGTTTTTTAATTAAAAATGACTCAACCTTTTCATCTGATTCTTTGACGTTGTTTCCCTGCGCATTAAGAAACGACTGGCAAAGCCATTCAGCCTGGGAAATTGTCTGTCCTGGAACACCCCTGGCTCTAAGGAGGCGTAGGATAATAATCCCTCATCGCAGAGGGCGGTTGTGCCGGGACAGGAAAAGACCTGATACCACATTACAGCTCTGCCTTCTCCTCCAATTTTGCTTCCAGTATTGAGGATTTCTTTAGGAGTTTTTTTCTCCCAGTCCTCTTTGCGGGGAGACCCTCGCTGTGCCGGGGGTGATGGGAGGCTGTTTGTGAGGAAGGAGGGCTCGTGGGGGCGAATGGCGTCCCGAGTGCTTCACCTCGGGCTGGGTGAGCCAAAGCCTTATCAGGGCGTCCTGGCCGCGCTGCAGCAGAGCCACCCCGCACCCAGGCCAACCTTTGGCCCGTGCAGGCCGGAGGGAACCTTGTCTCCTCGTCGTTGTTTGCAGTGTGGATGGTCCTGTGAGGTCCTGATGGCTGTGGAAGGGTGGAAGGTGCCATGGGGGTGGAAGGTTTGACACGGGGTAACAGCCTCAAACTAAAAGAGGGGGGATATAGATTAGATATCAGGAAGAAATTCTTTACTGTGAGGGTGGTGAGACACTGGAACAGGTTGCCCAGGGAAGCTGTGGATGCCCCATCCCTGGAAATGTTCAAGGCCAGGCTGGATGGGGCCTTGAGCAGCCTGGTCTAGTGGGAGGTGTCCCTGCCCAGGGCAGGGGGGTTGGAACTAGATGGTCTTTAAGGTCCCTTCCAACCCGAACCATTCTGTGATTCTGTGATCTTGGGTGCTGGGTATGAGCGCCGGTCAGAGGGATCCCAAATGCTGCAGCACCGTCGAGGGGGCGGCAGAAGCCCGCTTCCTTCTCTGGTTTATTCTCCTTGCAAACCAGTTTCACGTGCCATTCCCAGCACTGTGGGTTGGAGGTGAGCCTCCAGCAAAGTCCTTAGCCAGGGTGACAGCTCTTCCCTCCCGAGCTTCTGCCTTCAGCCTCCCCGGGAAGGCAGTTTGACCAGCGGCCTTTTTTTCTAGCAGGGAGATGAAGGAGTAATCAGTGACCTGGGTAACCCCGCGCGGAGCACGAGCAGAGGAACTTAACAGTCACAATCAAAAAGTTGCCAGCCTGAGTGGACTCATACATCAGGAGGTGCCCCTTAGACAGGAGATGGGGAGAACCAGCAGCTAAACTCTTACCACCCTGCTTCTTCGCCCTCACTTTTGCCCTTTGCTCGGAGCACAGCCCTGCTGACGTCGCTCCTGCCGTCCCCGCTCCTGGCGCCCGGTTGCCACCCTCTGTGCCGCTCCGTCCTTTCTGCCTGCCGGGGTTCACACGCAAAAACGTGGCTCTGAAAGCGTTGTTCTGGTTGCGGAAGAGTCCCGGCGCTCGGCAGCCTGCCTTTGCCCAGGACTCGGGGCTAATGCGTTGGGGGAAGCCATGTGGAAGGCGCCTGGAGACTCAGTAGTGGGTGAAGCGGGGAGTCTGTGGATCAGAAATTAAATGTCAGCAAGAGGTCTTTGAGAGAGCGTGAAGCAGAAAAGTGCTACAAGTTATTTCTGTCTTAATTTGGCCAATGCGTTGTGTCCAGTCCCATGTTGGGTCCAGGACTGAAATAAGTATGATGATATTTGGATCAGGACTGGGATATACTGGAAAAAGTAAGCCGTGAAAGTTTGCAGATCTCCGTCTCCATTAGCCAGCAGTAATGTTCCCACCATCTCATTATTTTCCCTCTTAAAATGAAAACAACACGTTAACTGCGGAAACAGGGGAGGATTGCGTTAGAGCAAGACAGAGCTGGGCAGAGAGGACTTGATTTGGCCTCGCTTGTAGCTCAGATGCTGTGGGTGTTGTAGCCTGGGGATGCTGGGTATGGTGTGGTCCGGATGAGGCCCCAGGTTTTACGGCACATCTCAAGGAAGAAGGGGCCTTAATCTTAAAAAAAAAAAACTGCTTCCCCTTTGGTCATCACTTCAGGAGCGCTGGAAGGACCCAAGCGTGCATCTCCCACCCCAGTGAACGGGCAGACCCCGGAGAAGGCTGGGGAGGGGGTTACGATGTCAATAAGAAACATCTGGGTCTGTGTTCTCCCAGATGTTACCAGTCGTGTCTGGGTTGTTAGCTGCACCTGGGCAAAGAAGAAAAGGAAATCCCCGGGTGGTGTGATGGATTTTGCAGACCCCGGGAGGCGAAGGGCAGTTAGACACCACTTGCTGATAGTCCCTCTGCTATGTACTCAGGTGGCTTCACTGACGTTTGGATCATCCAGGACCCATGGCACGGTTTTTTTCAGCTAAGGAAATGTGTCATGAACTCGTCACATACCAATTCTTTGCACATTTCTAGTCTGACTGGTGTGGGGGCATTGAAGAAGAAGGGCACGTGTATTGGCAGAGCTGAGCGTGCCTCCTCCTCCTCGCCAACACGCAGAGCAGGAAGAGGGAAGGGCCGTCCGGGCAAAGCCCTGAGCGTAGGTTGTGCTTGTGCCGTGGACTCTATTGACCTTGGACAAGCAGAGTCATTTCTCATCGCCCATCTTTAAAGCAGGGGTTACGATATTCTCGCAGTGCAGCCGTATGCTGAGGGTGGTTGCGTTCACGTTTCGGAGGTGCTCAGGTGCTAGGGCAGTGGTTACGACCGTGGTACCCGGGTGGTTGCACTGGGATTGAAAAGGCTGCATGGGGGGAGGGATGGAGGCCTGTTTAATAAACATGATCATTGGGATTTATTCTGAAGAAACAGTTGCCAAATTTTTTTTTTTTTTTTTTGTGAAACTTGGATGAACAGCTGAAAACAGTGGCTTGGAACTGCAGAGAAAGAAATGAGGGAAAAAATTTGGAGTAAGGTAGATAAAAGTGAGAGATAAAAGAAATAATGCAGGGAAGGATGAGTAATCGACATTCTTGGAGTCGAAGCGCAGGCTCTGGCTTCCTTCCTGAGCAGTAAAATAAAATTAAAAAAAAAAAGAGTCTTTAGAACAACAAAACTCTGGACGCGCTGGTTTCCTTCCTGACAGGCCCAGCCTCGTGGTGTTTCGATGAGTCCTCATTGGCAACCAGGGCCGCTCTAAAGGCCAAAGGCAGAAGGATTGGGGGGGAAGGGAGAGGGATTTAACTCTTTGAGCTCTGCTGGAAACCTGTAGATCTTCTGCTTTGTGTGGGTTCCTTTTGCCATAGCTGGAGCACGAATGGTGTTCATCGTAGCTCAGAGGTCTGAGAGGTGATGGGTACATCCGTCTGGGTGCTTGGCCACGGCCAGAGTTGATGTTAAAAACCAAAAGTAAGGATTTTTAATCCTTGTGGATGACATTGCTTGGACTTGGCATGGTACGGAATGAAGCAACAGCACGGATGAGCAGCGCGGGAGCGGACTGGCGTCTCTGCGCGGGAAGCCTTGCCACACCACTGTTGCTGTCTCAGGGATGCTCATTTCACTCGTAGCACCCAGTTTATAGGACAGTGCTGCCTCAGTGCCTTTCGTTAGCGGGGTTGCCAGCTGAGAAGGAGCTGCTGGGTGCAGGAGAGCCCGTCGTGCCCCAGAAGGCTCCGGGAATCTTGCAAGGATTCTAGTGTGTGTGCTAGACAGGTTGAATGGCTCAGGCAAAGCTTGTTTTGCAACTAACTCTCTGAGGCTCGCCGCTCTCCGCAGGGTTCCCCTCTCTGAAAGGTCGAAGCTACTTCTTAATTCTCAGCAGCTGACAAAATATTTATTTTCAGGTACTTAAAATATTATAATTTGAAGTGGAGTCCAGGGCCCTGGCTGGAGCTGAGCTTTTGTACTAACAGCTTCAGTGAAATGCCTTTTTCCTCCTCCAACTTGCCAACAAATGCTTGGAAAATAATTGTGGGACAGTCATCCCTTTAGTGAGCAGATCAAGAAGATTTGAGACTTGCCAGAGACTTTCAAAGGACAGGCCAAAGGTTCAAGTTGTTGCCAGTTCTATTTGTCTTAGCCTTTATACTTACTTTTGTGTCATTAATTTCATCAAATGGCTGTGGGTAAAAGGCACCCAGCAGGCCGCTGCTTTCGCGGAGCTCTCTGGGTGTATTTGGACACCTCTCGGGAAATAAGCCCACCTTTTTGTCTAGGGAGAGAGATTAATCCCACCGGGGCTGGAGCAGAAAGAGGTTTACCCACCGGCACGCTTGCGGTAACCTGACATGGAGACGGCCGCCCTGGGGGAGCAGGACCCACCGTGTCCTTCCTGCGGCCCCTTTTAAGCGGGTTTTGGCAGGGAGATGCACATTTGAATGATGCTGCCTCAGTGGTACCGCACCTATAGGTCCTATAGAGACCTACAGAAATAAGGTGCCACGCTTGGATTTTGTGGAGTTCACGGAAATGTGGGCTCAGCAAGAAGGAGAGCCGAGCGGAGGCTGGGCAAAGCACCCCAGGTCCTGTTCCGGGCCCTGCTGTTGGGTCCTCGGGATAATCGTGTATTTTTTGGGATGCTGGGAAGTCATTGTGTTGGTTTTGCCAGGCAGGGCATCTCTGTTGAGCTCTTTGCAAGGGCTGCCCCGGCTGGAGTAACAACTCTGTTGGCACTCTCCTCTCCTGGGGGCTGTGCGGCAAAAAAAGCAGGCAGGAGGCTGTTTTCTCAGCAGGATCCCTGCCGGCACAGCTTCCCTGCCCTTCTCTTCCCATGCTCCTGTGCCACAAACCTCTTGTCTTGGTGCTCCCATCGCTGCCTGCATCCCGACAGCTGCTTTCCTACCCTTTCTGCCCCAGCGCAGCCGGCCAAAGCACGTTAATTTTTCGGCAGAAGTGTTGTAATAATTAGGCGGCTCGTCGGAGGGTTTAGCAGTACTTAACCAGATGTGAAAAGACTCGTCCCATGGTCCCCGCTCTCTCGCTGGGCTCCAGCCAGCTGCCTTTTCCCGCCTGCTCAGGTTGCCTAGAAAGGGCTGTAGGAGATCTCCCTGCTGCCCCGGCTCCTCTTGCCTCTCTTCTTATGCTAAACACTCATTTGTAAAGGAGAAGGAGGGAGGGTGGAAATCCTCGGGCTGCTGGGGAGAAGAGCAGCAGAGAATTAAAAGCAGACACCTGCGGGGCTCAGACTTGAGACCTCCACCGTTAACTCTTCCCAGGGCAGCATCCCCCAGGGCTCGTGGACCATCTCTCGGTGCCTGGCAGGGCTGCGCGGTGGGATGCAAGGGCTGGAGCGGGGGTGGTGGTGTTATCCAGGGCTCTTGACGGCTCCTCGTTATGTATATACACACATATCATCTACATCAAGTTATATATACATACAAAATGAGTTTTGTATATGTATAAAATCTCCATCCCCCCTGCCTCAGTTTCCCTCCCTGGGAGGACGATGCTGTTTCCCCATCCTCTGTGCTCTATAAGCATTTCTACACAAGGCAGTATTATTAGCATTAACGTGGTTATAAACGAGGTTGTAGTAAACCGTATTGTCTGTCTAATCCATATTAATGGGAAAAGCTGTTGGAGACAGGATATTGGCCTGGATGGCCCTTGGACTGAGTCATTCTGACAATTCTTACATTTCTATTGTAAAGTTTTATAAATGCGCCCTGGTACCGTATATTATGTTTTTTAAAAAAAAAAATCTATATACAGCCTATAGGTTTATGGTTGTAGAGAAAAAAAGATGTATTAAATCAGCAAGACCAAGGGAGCAGACGAGATATAAAAATGATTCTGTATTATGCTAGAACTTATTGAAAATCCCAACGCATCTTTTTTTTGTGTGTAAATAGTAAATCCTTTTCTACGTTCTGAATTTGTTTCTTAATGTGTGTCACGTACCAGAATAGTAGCGTGGACACAGTTGCAAATACGGTATGTGTTTTATTGTGAGTATTATACTGCAGAGCAGAGTAAGGGTGTTGAATATTGCAGTCAGTTATACACAGCTGTAAATGGGAGCTACCTGCTGTTCTGTACACAGCGAGCTGCATATTTATCAGTAAATACCAGTCTAGGTAAAATAAAAATAAAACAGGAAGTTGTATTGAAGACTTCAAGGTTTAAAACTAGTTTGCACAAAGCTCCTGGGATCCCACTGCAGGGAACGGCCCTGCATTTTCCAGCATTAAGTCTTTTCCATCTGATTTTTCTAGTTCTGTGGATTTGAAAGCCTCTGCTCAACTCCCCCGCTCCTCAGTTTGTGGAGTAATTCATCCGTGTTTCAAAGCAGGCTAAAGATTGGGTTTGGGGCTGGAGAAATGGTGGGTCGGCTCCTTCCCTGGTGTGGCTCCGGCTGAACACGTCGGAGTCACTCTGATGGGTGAAATACCGAGGAGCTGTTTGGGTTTAGGACAACACGCTAGGGCACATGTGTCGCACACGCGTGTGCACGTAACACCCGGCGCCGTGGTCAGTCGGTGCCTGCGGCAGGAGGCCGGGCTGCAGGCAGAGAGCAAACCCCGCGTTTCCTGGGGTATCGTCGGGCTTCCCAACCGAGGGACACCTCTCCGGAGATAAAGGCATCGGGGCAGAGCGTGGACTCCAAAATGAGCAATGGCTTCTGAAATACCCGAGTGTTTAACCTAGAGGGAGCTCTCTTACATGAAGAATGAAGCTATTGGCACAGCTTGCCTGAACAGCTTTTATCGTCTGTATCTTTAGCAAACTTCTGCCTCCCGCATCCTCCGCTCGTGCTTCTGGGTACCACATTTCCCTGGGCTGGTGTACGGAGGGTTGGAGAAGTCCCACAGGTAATTTCTGCCGTCCCGGCCAGAGCAGGAACCTTGTTCGGTTTCCAGAGGTTGTTCCTTGTGGAAGTTGATGTAGATTTCTTCTGGTGGTAGCATTTCTTCTATTTTTCCTGCTCCCGGTAGCACTGTCCCACCTCACAGATGAGTCACGGCTGTTGGGCTGCTGGGCACCTTCTCCCCGCTCTGCCAGGAGGAGGAAGGGCTCCCTGGAGGGTAACAGTCTTCTGCTGGCTGCTGAGGGTGCTGTTAGCAGGCTGGTTCACTAACGAGATATTTATGTGCTGGTCTGGGTTTGCCCAGTTCCTCCCTTTGGGTCTCTGCTTTTAAATGGCTTCATATCCCTTCATCCTCCTTGGTGTAGGTCCAGCTGCCTGAAATGCAAAGCTGTGACGTTTTGGGGTTACATGAACGAGTATTTCCTTTCCTGGAAGCTGGCTGATGCTGGAGGTGACACAGAGGGATGATGCAAACGTGCCTCCCCAGTGCACAGACAAATCCAGCTCTGACCTGGTGTGAGTCCTTCAAATCCCATAGGTCCTGCTGCCGGGAGCTCACATCTGGGGCTGGGGGCGAGCCCTGGCTCCGTGGGGGCTCCAGGGCGGCCTGTCTCTGGACACTGCAAGCATCAGCGAGAGGCGTGAACGAGCTGACAGGGAGCCTGTAGCCCTGTGTACCCACCGCAGCAGGGCAGAGGGGATGGGGCTCTCCAGAGGCCAGTGATCACAGCTCTGCACCTCCAGCCCACTCATTGATTTAACAGAGTGAGAGAGAAACTTGCTGAAGTACTGGGGCAGAGGTCTGAGAGCGCTGACAGTGCCGGAGATGTCATTTAAAAGGAGGACTAAATAAAAGCAGGATGGTGCCGTTCTTTCCTGTGTCCAGAAAGCTCCTGTCTGGGAACTGAGGGCCCAAAGGAACATCCTGGTGGTGATGGGGTCAAGCTGGAGGGATTGAGAATCATAGAATCATGGAATGGTTTGGGTTGGAAGGGTCCTTAAAGATCATCTAATTCCAACCCCACTGCCATGGGGAGGGACACCTCCCACTAGACCAGGCTGCTCAAAGCCCCATCCAGCCTGGCCTTGAACACTTCCAGGGATGGTGAAGAGAGTGGTGATGCTGCCCTGCTCCTCCATCACATCCCCAGCCGGTCCAGGTCCCCGTGGCATCTTGCCCCGGTGAGTGGCAGGAGGGTGTCACTCTCACTGCTGGGGGGCTGGCGGTGTCTCTGCTGGGGAGCCTCTCTCCCCATTGGCACTGTGATGATCCCGGGTGAAGAAAGAAGCACCCCAAAAAGCAGAAAGGGGAATTCTGTCCAGCCTGGGCATACCTATGGGGAGCGCAGCCAGGAGAAGCTGGGAGCTGAAACCATCCTGCTGGCCAGACCAGGCTTTCCCAGTTACAGCCCAGTCTCTTCTTGGGGCCTTCCAAAGCTGCTTGGCACAGTCTCTGTCTGTCTGTCTTTCCTCCCATTCTAACTTCTAAAAGCCTTAACAGTTCGGGCAATGGAGGGGGCTCCTCTCTCTTTTGCAGCCCCCACCTTAAGGAGTTTATTTTATGAAGCTGGGCAGGGGGCTGGGGTGGAGGAGGAGGGCAGGGGTCCTCCCCGCTTCAGCTTGCCAGGAGCGGCAGCATCGTCAGCAGCTCTGCTCCTCGCAGGGGCATCCCCGGGAGCGCGGGAGAGATGCGGTAACAGCCGTGTCACTGGCACCGGGGGCAGCCGCTGCTGCTCGGATGCTTCCCTGCTCTCTGGGTCTCTCAAGGCAAGGGCTGGATGTTGCTTCATTAGCTTTTTGTCTCCCGCTGACCTACCCTGCCCCTCCCCAGCTCTGTGGACCTACTGACTAACAGCCCGAAGGGAGGAGGAGGAAGCCTAGGTGCAGAAATCAGAAAGGCCAGAGTTCCCACAGGAGAAAGCAGGGAGATGCTGGCAGAGTCTCTGCGGAGAGTTCTTATAGCGGAATTCACGGAGAGCTGAATTCAGCCTTTCAAATACCTTGACCCTGACGTGCAGGGTTGGGGTGACCCTGCTGCAGCCCCACTGTCCGGGCTGCTTTAAAAGAGGGCTGCAGAGAGGCAAGGCTGGGGGAGAAGTTAAGGACAGATGGAGTAGGACAGCACACGTTTTCCTGTGGGTGCTTTTCCTTTTGTTGGCTTTTTTTGTTGTTGTTGTTTGTTGAACGAAGGAGTTTGGGGAAGGAAAGGGCATGTGTGAGGGTAGAGATCTGAATGGGGAAGGTGGTTGGAGGGAAGAAATGGAGAACTAAAGCACCTTTTAAATCTAATTTTTAAAGACAGGCTTTGTGCTAACTTTTTGCGTGCCTCCGGTTTGTAGTGCCAGCTGTGTTTTTCCAGAGAGGGCAAGCAGAAATGTGAGCAGCAGAGGCGGGAAAAGTTACTTTGATTCAAGTCCCCAATTTGGCTTGAAAAATGGTAGAGGAAAGTAGCTGAGATTGGAATAAACATTTTTCCTGGGGATGATGGCTTCTCGCTGTGTCTCAGGTGGTGCCCATTCCTTCCCCCATCTTGCTGTCCTTGCTTTGCCAGCTAGCAGATCGTACCTGAGCCTCCCTGTCCATCTTTCTCCTTTCTGAGTTGGCATGAAGAGATTCTGGGAAGCAGCTGATTGCAAGGATATCTCCCCTGGACTTCTAACGAGGTTCGGGGATGCTGCAGGAGAGAGAAGAGGATGAGTAGGCACACCCGGCTTTGGGGTCTGTCATGGTTTCAGCTGGGATGGAGTTAACTTCCTTGCTGGCAGCCGCTGTGGGGCTGTGTTTTGGATTCGGAGTGAGAGCGGTGTTGACAGTGCACTGACGTTTTTTGGTTATTGCTAAGGAGTCAAGGCGTTTTCTGCTCCTCACATTGCCCAGCCAGCGAGTAGGCTGGGGGCGGGGGGGCCACAGAAGTTGGGAGGGGACATAGCTGCGACAGCTGACCCCAGCTGGCCAAAGGGACATTCCATACCATGTGACATTATGTTCAGTATATAAAGCTAGGGGAAGAAGGAGGAAGGGAGGGATATTCCAAGTGATGGCGTTTGCCTTCCCAAGTAATCATTACGTATGACGGAGCCCTGCTTTCCTGGAGATGGCTGAGCATCCACCTGTCCGTGGGAAGCAGTGATTGAATTCCTTGCTTTGCTTTGCTTTGCTTGTGTGCATGGCTTTTGCTTTACCCATTAAACTGTCTTTATCTCAACCTGCGAGTTTTCTCACTTTTACTCTTCTGATTCTCTCCCCCATCGCGCTGTCGGCGGGGGGCGAGCGAGTGGCTGCGTGGTCCTAGTTGCCGGCTGGGGTTAAACCATGACAGGGTCTCTACAAGTTTCTCTGCACCTTAATAGTGCCCAGGCCCCAGCCCATCCCATTTCTGTCTTTGGCAGGAGGAAGCTCTCATGAAATTAATCTCCGTGAGGGCTTGTCCAAGTGTGGTTAGAAAAACCAACCTGTTACTCTAACGGTTAGCTTTAAAGAAGCCTGTTAACTCCAGGAAGCAGAGAGAGAGCTCAAAGCGCCATCCTTCAGGGCTGCTTCCCAAATACTAGAGTGGCAGAACAGTCCTCGCAAATCCTGAATTAGCAGCTATGGGAAGTAAACTCTTGCAGTGATGGATCTAGATGCCCAAATTGTGCCTTTAAAAATGATGCCAGTTGGTTTGATGCTTGTGCCGTGGCTGTGGATGCAGGCTGGGTTGTGGTTGTTGGCCAAAATGCATTACCTCGGGCTCAGTCATCCTGCGTGCTGGATGAAGATGCTTGGCACGGGAGCGATTGGTGCGAGGAGAGCGCTGCTTCCCGAGCTGTGCGGGAGCTGAGTGTGCTGCTCATTGAGGAGGGTCTCAGCCCCGTCCTCCTCGCATGGCTCGGGCAGCCCGGGCCCTTGCAGTCAGCAGTGCAACCACGATCCAGATTGTCGCCGCTGATAGAATCACAGAATCATAGGGTTGGAAGGGACCTCTGGAGATCATCTAGTCTTCATGAAGGGACTGTAGCGGCGTGGCGTTGCTCACACAGGCACTTTGGTGAAATGCTTGGGGTACCACCTATGAATGTCCCCATGCAGCAGAAACGCTCCATCTCCTCACCGTCTCTCCCTTGTGGTCCCCAGTCCACCTCCCAGCAGATACTTGCTGATTGACGGCCTGTCTACAGCAGCCCTTTTATTCTATATCCAGGTTTCTTGAGAAGGAGTTCTCTGCGGGTCTCTGCTCTTTGCTCAGCACAGGCAGCCCTCCGTATTTGTTTGACCCCGTACGGAAAGCTAGTTTTATTTTTAGGAGCCCCCAAAGGAGGTGGGTGGCTGCCCTGGAGCAGCGCAGGTCCTGCGTCCTGCGCTGGGTGGTGGGGAGGCAGCTTGAGGGGGACTCCCACCAGTCGCCAGTTGTTTGGGGTGAAATACTTTGGCTCCTGAGGAATTCCCGGGAATCTCAAAGGGTGAAAAAGCCCCAGCACTTCTGAGTTGTACCTTGTGTGATCTTCCCCTTCTCTTTACCCACTTCCCCCCATTCACCAGTCAGGAGAGAGCATCAGCCCAAGATGCTGCGGGTGTACGAAAACAGGCTGATGTATGTTAAATGAATTTGCAGTGCTCCGTGTTGTCACCAGTGACTGTCTCGCTGTTCATGACTTGGGAATGAGAAACAAACCGCTCTTCTGTCCCGCGAGACACTGCCTTTACACCTAAAGATGTTAACAGTGCAGAGAAAACTAGGAGCAGCAGCCTGCGGGGAAAATGGAAAGGACTTAATACCCACAGCCTGCAAAACAAGAGCAGCTCAGGACATCAGCATCAGATGCTGGAGCCTCGGAGGTGGTGGGAGTGCCTGTAGGAAATGGGAGCAGGGATGAAAGGGCTAGGATGGAGGGGGATCGCTGTCTCAGCCTGACGCTGTGTTCAGAAACAATCCTGGACCTTTGGTGGCTCAAAGGAACTATTCAGAGTCCTACAGATATCTGTTGTGAATCCCTAATAAAACTGTACCCCCTAAATGAGGTAGGGATGGTGAGTGTGTCCTGAACGTGCTGAGAAAGGCCAGCAGGAGAAGAAAGGCCATCTTCTCCCGGTGGCCTGGCACAGGTTATGGTGTGGTCGCACGTTCAGGAGAGGCTGTGGAGAGCTTCTCCCCAGGCGTCGTGCTAGGGCTATGGGGTGACATGGTGCTGCGGCTGATGTAAACCTGTTTCGTGCCATCCCTCCGTGGCTCATCCGACTTGGAGCATCCCTCTGAGTCAGTGTCGGAGGGGTGGCAATCAGCTGCAGAGCCACGCTCTGCCCCAGGCAGGAGCCCAGCCTGGGCTGGCGGTGGATGGAAGTTTGCAGTTCCCCGCCTGAACGTGGGTATCAATGGCTGCATCGGCGTCTTCCCGCGTTATGCCTAGGGCTCCAGGTGGCTGCGAGTGGAGGATGCCAGGATGCTGCCGGACGCTGCCTGCTACCTGGTGGCCCCTTTGGGCCCTTTTGGGACCCTCAGTAGGTCGTTAGGCGTGCTCAGAGAAGCGCTGCTTCACATCAAGGGTGGCTGGGGAGCACACGGACGGGTTTCAACCCAGGTCAACTCAGGGAGGAGGACCAGGGCTCAGGCATCCCCAGCAAATGGACTTTGAAAAGGCCTCCTTTTCTTTGCATAGGTGTGTTTTCACCTATGTAAAGGTGGAAACCTCTCACCTAGCTCTTTAAACTGAAAAGATCCTTGCCCGGTAAGTCAGGAGAGATGTCACTTTGTCTTGCAAACTTTGGGCTTGATTTAAACGAGGGCAGCACTTGAAAAATGAATCATTCTTCCCCTCCTTCCCTAAGATACATCCAGGTAGGATGTGCTCCACGCTGGCTTAATGCTCCAGTTTAAAGAGATAATTTTGTCCAAAGCCACCCTTCTGTAGGAGCCTATAATTAGCAATTAAAGCACAAAAAATATTTCTATCGGGTGACTCCTAAATAAATGCTTGTCACTGCTGATCAGAGCTGGTTTATTTCCATGTGTGTTTTCTTTCCTTCTTTTTTTGTCTAAGTTACGGCCCTGTAAATGCTCAGCAGCTGTTAATATGATTCTGTCGATACGTTTACCATGGTGATTTGGCTATATTTGGCGAGCGTGTGAAGAAATCACTCACCGGTTAGAAGGAGGAAAGACAAGCTGTCGATATCAAGGGAGAAATGCTAATAACCCCGGTGACAAATCATTCCCGGGAATCTCAAAGGGTTAAAAAAAAAAGCAGGAGCACTTCCCAGGGAGAGGGGCCTTGGCGAGTGAAGGTGACTCATCAGGAGCTGCAGACACCAGCTGTCATCTCCAGCTCCTCCTGTGCTTAATCACTTCACTTTTCTAAAGAAATATTTTGTTCTAATTCAAACAGACCTGGCCTTGTTTGTTTTTTATGAATTATTTACTGGTGAGGAGAACCTCTTGAGGTATCCATCTTCACTCATAAATAAGTGGACTCTCAGAGCCTGCTGCAGCACTTTAAAGTGTGCCTGTCCCCTCCGAGATGAGCCTTTCTGTTTTTTTTTTTTTTCTAACACCCGCTTAAATCCAAAATAAACCCTGGAAAGTCAGCTCTGGCGCTTGGATCCGTACCGGAGGGAATGCACGCAGACTTTGGCCTCATCTAGTTGCTCTTTGGAAGACATCCCTGCTCGTAGGTGTGGGGCGGTGATGCTCCAGGTGAGCCCGTGGCTGCCACCGGTTTCCCGGCGTGGAGGTGGAGATGTGACGTGCCCCCCTACCTGACGTGCTCCTAGGCGTCTTCCCGTAACACGCACACTCTCACCATGCACAAAGGAGGCACGTGAAGGGGCTTGTGTGTGCCGCTGACCCCCCCTCTGGGCACTGACACCCTCCAGCTCTGGGTGGCGTTCCTCTTGCTTCATAAACCCATGACCAAATTCCACCTGGCGGTTCTTGGCTTCTGCTCTTTGCACATTTATAGCTCTTCCAGTGGCAATGGGAGCTCGTATGATATTCTGCAGTCCCGAAAGGTCTGATCCAGCAGCCGTGGAAGTAAATAAATGGAAAAATTTTCACTGACTGGACTGGGCATCAGATTAGTCCCTAAATGTTAGTTGATCTGCTTTGGGGTTATGACAGACAAATATTGCCCCAAGGTTACTGCTACAGGAATAATCGATCTACCTGTCTTGGATATGTCTCGGCTGCCTGTCATCACTGTAATATCTAAGGGAGTGTTACCTCCCAGGAAGACCGTGCCCGACCAAATAAGTTGCCTTTTCTTTGTGTGGTCTGAGACCAGAGAGTGCAGATTTCAGCGTATTTAAGATCAGTTCTATTTGGCACTTATCTGCTCCGCGGGATATTGCTACTTGACTGCAAAGTCCTTATTACCTACTTCTTATATTTCATTTGGAATTCTTTTTTTTTTTTTTAATTTATTTTTTTTACTAAATAAAGAACACCATCTATAAATAAATGGCTTGGTCCTCAGAACAATTTAG
The DNA here is from genome assembly GCF_028500815.1 of Rissa tridactyla. Classification (NCBI taxonomy): domain Eukaryota; kingdom Metazoa; phylum Chordata; class Aves; order Charadriiformes; family Laridae; genus Rissa; species Rissa tridactyla. The sequence continues at coordinate 44,175,300 of NC_071473.1, forward strand.
CCAGACAAAGTGCCTTGAGTGTGATTGAGCTGGAGTGGTGTAAGTCGCACGCTTACACAAGCTGCAAAATGACAGGAAAGATAATCCCATCAGGCAGTCTGTAAAACAGAACAAGCCTTCGGAAGGGTTTTCTTGTATACACTTAACACTTAGAGACACGGGATGAGAAGGAAGGGGATTCAGGACCGGGGGAGGCTGAAAGAGGCAGCTGGTTGTGTCCTAGACACTTATTTGCACTAAGGCCCCTTCGTGGGAGTCACTGCAGGCGATGGAAGCTGGAAAGGAGGTGGGCACATCCTTGTGGAAAGGAGCTCTGGTGCCCCACCGGGACGCGTTTGGCCAAAGGGCTTTGCACTGACCGACGCCGGACACAGACGCCGGCATGTGGCAGACCTGCTGGAGCATCCTGTGTCGTGCAGCCTTTCCTCCATCCCATGGGCTACGGGCAATGGGGTATATTTTAGCCCCATTCCAGGGCTGCCAGGCTGCCCCTGAGCACCAGGGACAAAAGTGCCCAAAAGTCTCCTTTGTGCCCCGTTTCTGTTGGGAGAATGGGAACATCCCCTGGAAAACAGGATGCATGAAAGCAATTCCTTTACCCAAGTCAGCAATGTATTTGCTTTTGATTCCTCGCCTTTTTTTTCTTTTTGTCTCAGAAGACCCTTGAAGCGACACTTTTTTTTAAGGGGCACTTACGTCACCTAAACCTCTTCTTTCTGCCTCCTTCCACCCGCTCCTCCCTCCAGCCCTCACAATCTGCCACGTTCCCTCTCTGCTTCCCTCCTGGTGCAAAGATAAGACGTTTTGGGGTAAGAAGTTTGCGCCGTATTCATTAGTGACTTGTAAGTTAGTGGACTTGAGGACTTCTTTGGGATTTTTGCCGCTTACCACGAACTCTGGGAACTCTGGGAACAAGCAGCGGCTGGTGGAAGGCACAAGGTACAACTGAGGTTCGCTTCTGAGCCTGTGTCTTGCCCTTTTTCTTGTGTGAAAAGTTCCTGACTCCGTGTTGATTTTCTTGAGATCGTGTTTATTTAAATCAGGATAATAATCTTCCAAATATACCCTAAAATTATATAGCCATATAAATCCTGTCATAATATATTCAGTAAAACTGTCAGGTGATCATTCTTAATGTAAAATGAGACCTTTTCATTTTCATCCAGTCAGTTAGCACTAAATTAACTCCTTGGAACAGGCTCAGAGTCATTCATTTGAGTAAATACCCCAGTTATTTATTGAATATACAGCATTGCTGCCTGTCTCAGGGCTGGGATTGAGGGGCTCCCATCCTTATCCCAGCTCCGACTCCGGTCAGTTGGGATGCTTGAAAACTTCAGCAGCACCCGCGCAAACATTCGTTTTGCTGTTAATCTCGGTGCAGCCACGAGGCAATTCCTGATGATGGGTTGAAGCCGTGGGCAAGGCTGCACACAGGACTCCTGATCCGCTGCCCCAGCAGCAGCCCAGGAGCGGGGACTGTCCCACGCTGGCTCGAGCACTTGGGGACAGGGGCAGGAGCCGCATCTCGGTGCACAGCTGGGGGTGCTCAGCCGGTCGGCTCTGCAGAGAAAGGCTCTGACCACTTGGACTGGCTCTGTCCTCCTCGGTCACCTCACCTCAGAGCACCTTTTCTAAATCATTATTTACCTTTTCCCCAACCTTTTGGATTCCTAACCTTCATGGGTCTTCTAAACCTCCAGCCAGGAATTGGTCAGGGCACGTCAGGACCTCCATCTCTTCCTCTTGGGATGGAAAGTGCCGGCAGGTGTGGGAGAGGTTTGCTGTGGGGTTCACCATGCACGGCTGTGTGGAAGAAGCATTCAGACGAGTGCTGGAGTCCCAGAAGGGCCGTCACAGCCCTCAAAGAGCTTCAGCTCATCCTTCAATTGGGTGATTTTGTGGAGTGCCTGCTCTGTTACAGCCTCCTCTCCATCCCCAGAGAGGCTAGGTCCCCTCCTTTCCTCCTCTCCGTCCCTCCTCCGGCTGCCAGGCCAGCGAGGAGCATGAATGGTCGGCAGACGCCTGTCCCGGAGCCTGCCACAAAACACCATGGAAATGGAAGCACTGCCTGCAGGGGGTTCCCTGGAGGACTCAGATATCTTATCAGCACACACCGTTTAGATATCAAGTCCCACGATGGAACAGGAGGGGGAGGTGAGCTTCTCTCCCTGCATCCCTGAGAAGATGGTGGAAGTTCCTCCAGAGATGCCCTGGCATCGTGCCCACAGCCTGGGAAGCACGGACTCAGCCAGGTTCAGGGAAACACCTTCCATCTCCTGAACCTAAAGAAAGAGCCTTGCTTGCAGCCCTGTATTCATCTTGCAGCCCTGTATTCATCTTGCCAAACACAAACGCCAAATAAAAATAAACGAATCAATGAATCAAATCCTGACTGTCCGGAACCAAGCTGAAAGGAGACACACTCATCCTGCTCTTCTGGGAGATCAAATTCACTACACAGATCAAAGAAAGAAAAGGAAAAGCTCTTCAAAAGTCAGGAAACAAGATCGCCTTGGCCTTCCTTTAAAGAAGGAAAGTTACTGGACCGCAGCCTAAAAGAACCAGAGGAGAAAGCATCCAAGGGAAGCTCTTAGTCACACGTGGCTCTGTGAAAGGTGAGGTCTGCCAGGTACTAGATGTCCAGCTTGAACTGACAAACGACAGCTCCCAAAGAGCAGTCTCTTATGCTGCCTTAATCCCCCTCCCCTAGAAAAAAAAATGAGATTAGAGTAAGGGAAAAAAGAAATTAAAAGGCTCGCCAGGTTTATTGGCAAATTCTTTATAGTCCTGCAGAAAATGGAGGGCTGTTTCCTGACTCGTTTCTTCTTGTTGATGCCCGTTTCAGCTATAGCCTACAATAAATAGAGTGAGGGCGGCTGGATCGAACTGTCCTTAGGAGGGTGGAAAAGGAATCCATCCTTGTCTGAGGACGGCGTGTCGGGTGGGCGTTGCGGGCTGAGTAGTAGGAGCAAGACGTGCCAACTGCAGATAAGGCAAGAAGTTCACAGTTTAAACTGAAGCCTTTCTGCCGGCTGTTATTTTCTAGCACGGGGGTGACAAAGCAATGCAATAGGGTGTTTAGGGAGTAGGGAGCACTGATAGGTTTCAGGAGCAACTTAAGCAGAATTATTTCAGGAATGTGTTAAATTTAGCTGGTTTTGCTTTTGGACAGAGAGAAGGAGATAACCTCTCATTCACCCTTCCACTTCTGCATGATTTTGTGATTCTCCAAGGTATCAGGTTCCCGCTGTTGTGCAGACACAAGGTGTGGAGCACTGGTGGGTCTCCTAGAAATACCCTCCAGTTTCTGTGGGAGCTCCATACAGAGGTAACCTGCTGGGTGGGGAGATGCTTTAGTAAACCAGAGGCACAGCAGGTTAAAGTCCAGGATCAGCAGATGGCAGCTAAAAAAATGGTTGCATGTAAGTCTATCGGCGCATAGTCAACTGGGAGAAGGTGGAAAACAGTTTCCCCCCTAGAAGGAAAGGAAAGAAGATGCAAAGGGGAAAGGTGAACCAGTTGTGCAGGGAGTGGAAATGGGGAGCCCAAGTCTAGGCCTGCAGGAGTACGGTGACCCCGGCCATCTAGTGGGGTCACCTGTCCAGAGGACTCACAACATCAAAGCTGTGGTGTGTGGCTGCCTGAGGAGGACCATATATTCGTGGTTTCAGCAGAAAGGATGCCAGGGCTTGGTATGGCAGGATGCTCAAGCCTTTCCTCTTTGTTTCCGAAGTCTGGCTGACCCAGGGCTATTTTGACACCTAACTGGGATTTCATGTAGTTTGTTTTAGTTTAGTATGACATTGTGTAGTGTTTAAAGGTTACCTGGGTTACAAATTTTACTGTTGTATTGATTGACTGGTTTTTTTCTGTCTTGTTGCTGAAGATGAGAAGGAATTGAGAAAAATGTTCCCGATTCCCCCACCAAACTGGAGTGCTCCTCCTTACAGATGGCTGGAAGTTTCCTTCCTGCGTTTGCCTCCGCTACCATCTTGCTATGTGCAACCATGCCCGCAAGGCACGGGCTTCTTCCAGTATTGCATGATGTTCTTGAAAACCCACATTGCACACTGCTGGTGCAGCTTCTGCTGCTGGCTGTGTGCGGCAAGGCTTTAAAAAAGCCAGCAATAACCAGTGTGATTCTTTTGAGCGAGGCGTTTGCGTGGGGCAAGCACATCAGAGACCACGGAAGGATGCTCTCCTTTAGTGTAGCCTAAGTATGGCCTTGCCAGTGCTACTCCTGCTGTAGAGACCAGAGCTGGGAGCACGAGTGTTAGTAGACAAGACGTTCATCCACTGGAAGGTGGTGTAATTTGAGGGACCGCTACACACTGCATCTGCAACGGCAGCAGTTGCAGATTTGGTCCTTTTCTACGCTCTGAATGAGTGAAGGGTTCCTCGCTGCCTCAGGTACTTCCCACTAGCACTGAATGTCTGTGGTCCTCCCAAGGATGATGGGTTGGCCCCACAAAGCTTGGCTGGGTTGCTGCTGTCGTACCTCCGCTGGCCCCTTTTACTGTGTTTATTGATATCTGCATTGTTTCATTTTAGTGTTTTAGCAATTGTGGTGATGAACAGCAGCGTAACAGTGCCCCGCAGGCACCTCTACGTCTGTGCCTCAAGGTGCTGCTGAAGTACCTGTGCTGCAGAACATCTCCAGGTGGGACCTGGTTTGAGGGTGCACCCCAGCACGTGGTGCCTCTGGAGGTGGTGGTCTGAGGAGGCAGGGGGGCAGCAGGCATGAAGCTCTGCCTCTCGTCTTTCACTCTGTCCACGGAGTGCTGGAAAGCACAAATTCTACCGAGATTAAGTTATAATTTAAGGCAGTGAACATGTGCTCTGCTGGCGGCTATAAAGATTCAAATCATAAAGTTTTACAGTGGAACGGTTTCTGTAAAAGCATCGTTAGAAAGGGGGAATCGTGCCTTTAATTCTTACGACTTATGGGGCTGCCTGGTTTGTTTTGGTTTTAGTGGTGCTTGGTGTTACATGGGTTGGGGTCCCAACCCCATCTTTCCATTTAAAGTCAGGCCTTTCTTCCCCAGGGCCCTGCTGTTCCAGTGCCTTGAGAAGGACTGGAGAGGTTGCAGAGTCTTCTGTATTCACTCCATCCACGGGCGAGTTTTGGGACACCTAAAAGAGATTTTTGCACAGAGATTTTGTCCTTTTGGATTAGCAGGGAGAAAGATGATCCGGTGTCTGCTGTGTAGTAATGGTATGGAGTCTGGGGAAATCCAGGCTGAGATACGGGTATCATGTGCGTGTTATAAATGTCTAGCCAAGCCGTCAGTGTAGGATTAAGGTTGGGTTGGACATCCTGAGGTCTGTTAGGCCATTTTATATTCTTGGGTTGGGCATCCTGAGGTCTGTTAGGCCATTGCATACTCTTGGGTTGGGTTGGGCATCCTGAGGTCTGTTAGGCCATTGCATATTCTTCCAAAGGATGGCTTAGTTTCCTCATTCCTTCAGACTTTGAAACCAAGTTAGGCTTAGTCCTGTCCCACAACACTGGTTAGCGTCCAAAAGAAAGCACCACCACACGTTGCTTCAACTTTTTGCACCGTGCAGGGTGGTGTTCCCCATCTAGAACATCTTCGCTCTGGTCGCACATGGTGTGGAGACTCGATTGCTTTCAGCAAGCGAGGGCTCCCAGGCTCGGGCTTTGGAAGGGGTCTGGCACAGCTGGTGAAAATCTGCAGCTGCCGCGCGAGAGGCGAATGAATTAAAACATAATATGAATAATACAGTCAATACAGCAGCCATGAGTTGTTTATTTTTATGTTAAATTCAATGCATTTTTGTCGCCCTCATATTTTGAGTGATCAATAGGCCAAAGATTTTCGTATTAACAATACTCGGCTGCATTGTAGAAGCAGGGGGAAGTGGGAGGTTTTGGCAGCCAGATAGATGCATAAGGTTTTTGTCACCTCTTTGGGACACGTGGAGAGCAGTTTGAGATTATGAATAAGCATCAGAGATACATACATTTGCTGAAAGATCAGCGGTGAAATTGTTAACAGTATTCCCAGTTCAATGGTTATCTCCAGCTCCCAGAATTAGCACCCCGCTGGGGCGAGCCGACCACGGCAGACCTCGCTGGGCGGTTACAGCAAGATCTTTACAGGGGGAGGAGCACACCGCTGGTGTGATTACACTTAGTTCATCTTTCGATTTTATTTATAAATTAAAGCACAGGAATTTATTCTTAACGAAAGTCATTGAGGTCGGCGGTGCAGGTGGCGCGTGCGTAGTATTTAGGGCTTTGGCCCTGGGTGGAGGGCTGTGTCCTGCTGAGCCGTGCAGCTGGACCCCCGTTGCGGGGCTCGCCTGGGTGAAACCGAGAGGGGAATTTGGCTCAGCTGTCACTTGGCTGGGTTTGATGTGGGGGAGCTTCCCGGTCCCCAGTCTTGGGATTTTATGTGATACCGGCAAAGAGCTCAAACAGGGCATGGGGAGATAGGCACTTCCCAGCCTTCATCTGCAAAATGGAGGAGCAGACGGTTAGCTGAGGTGCTGTCGGTGTCTTACGGATGGAAAGAAGGCATTTAATCTCTTCCACCGTGCGGTGGAAGTGACTTCCCAGCCTCGTCTGGCAGCTGGCGGCTGGCAGTACTGCCTTTAAAGCTTGAGTGTCATGGGATTAGATTGTGTCCTGTGGCATTATGGCCAAGTCTTGTTCTGCTTTTGAATCCTCCCTTTGCCGAGCCCATAGATCAGCTTGGCTCGGGCTGCGCGGTGGCAGTATCCCGGCATTATTGAACCTGTCCTCCTCGCTCTCCCAGGCAGTCACACGTGCGTCTGGCCAGATTTGCAGGACTCAGCAACGGACAGCCCGGGCCCCACTTACTCAGAGGAGCAGATCAATAACAGAGGCGGGTGATAGATGAGGAGAGTTAGGGATGGATAATCTGCTGAATTTACATGACCCAGGGTGGTCCAGGGAAGGCTGCGGCTTTGCTGGGAGACTTTCAATAGGAGACAGAAGTTGCCTTAGTTTCCAGCTGCTGACTGCATTTTAAAAAACATTGCAGGGTCTGTTTGGGTGGGTGGAGGAAGCTGCCAATTGTGAGGGGAAAATAAAAAGCGGCATGTCCGCTGCCTGCCTTCAGGGCTGCATCCCCCTGGCCCCGCCGGTGCTGCGGGAGAGGGAGCGTGCGGTGCCGTGCATCCATCTCCCCGTGCCGGCAGGCTCCATCCCACGGTGGAGTTCCAGGGAAGAAGGAAATTCTGGCAGGATGGGCAGGATGTGCTTGGAGATGTTACAGAGATATGTACTCGCTGTAGGTGTTAAACTGGCCGTGCTGGCTCACTTGGTGAGAGGCAGAGGGTTGCAGTCCAAAAGCTCTGTATTTGCAGGACCAGGTTAGCAAATACAGCATAAAACCAAGCACCAGCAGGTAGAAACGAGAAGCAAAAAACTTGCGCTTTTAAATAACAATAATAATAAAAAATCCAGTTTTCCAGTCCCATTGATACTGGAGAGTGGAGTTTTAGGGCTTAATCCTATAAGATGTTGCTAAACGCCTTCTGCCATGAGAACAGAGCATATGCCAGTGGCTGGCTTTCCGTGAGGAAACTTCCCTTGAATTGAGGCTGCCCTGTCACTGTTTACAGTGGTGTCTTCCTTTTGTCTTTTTTTCGTTTGATCTTTCACAGAAGCATCTGGTCCGGCCTTTGCTGGGGACACCACACTGGGCTGGAAGGACCACAGGTCACTTCTTCTGCCCACAAGTGACAGCTCTGGTGCCCATAAAACTCTAACCTTCCTGCTGGCTGGAGTGCGCTGCCGACAGACCGGCACGCTTTGATTTAAGTGGTTTAGCTTTTTCTATAATGTGTCTATGTCATTTGGTCTCAGATTTGGGTTTGGGTAAAAAGCAATGTTTACAAAAACCTCAAAAAACCCCCCCAAACAACCACACAAACAAACGCTAATTTGAAATAAATATGTCCACCAATCCTTTAAAAACCGACCTTCCTCCTTCCTTTTCATCTGTCCATCCTTCAGGCCTTGCAGTATTCAGCTTTTGCACAAAACTCTGAAAGATAAGGCACTGCAGAGTGACTGGGAGCAAAAGTGAGGGCAGGAAAGCTGTTTTCAATGTGCAGACTGATAAAAGTGCCCAAATTCCTGATAGTAGAAAGTAAAATAGATTTTCATGATTCTTCCCAGTGCAACAATCGCAGAAGTTTCTAAAAAAAAAAAAAAGATATATTATTTTTTTAAAAATACATATGATTTTAATCCAAGTATGTTTCTTTATTATTTTACTGAATTAGACCCCGATCCTACAGTTAGATCTATTTTGGATGCAGCTGATTGAGAATCATCTTGCTCCTTCTGATTCCAGGAGGCCTTTGCTGTCTGTAGAGTCTTTTCCTCTGTACATCTAGCTGCAGTGTTGATGTCTTGGGATGAAACGGTCCTCTTCTGCTTGAAGATGCTTGTCCACAGGCAGAGGAAGCATTGTGGGGTCTGGGATCTTCTGGGGAGAGCGGTGCTGGAAACTAAGCAGGAGATGGTGGGCTGCCTTGTGCAGGAGTGTATGGGGCTGACGTGGATGTAAAATCATACATCAGCTTTGTGTTTGCTATTTTGCTGGATATTGAAAGTAATCAGCAGTAGACCATGGCTAAGGAGGGGTGGTTTTCATGCCAAAGATGATTGTACGCTGCCAGGAGGGGCTCTGGCAGCGAGGGCATCGGGGAGTTTTCACACCAAGCAAAAATTGCTCCCTCCATGCAAAAAGACCTTAAAGGGACTGATTTTAATCACTTAACCCCTTCCTCCCTTCCTCAACCCACTACATATTAGTAAATACCAGTAAATGGGTCAGGGTTTGGCCCTAGGGCAGGCAGGTGAGGACGGGCTGCAGGGATGGCTGTGGGGATGGGGAGCTCTTGGCTGGAGGAGCCCTGCAGCTCTGTAAAGCATCTGTTTGGGTACCTGTGCTGGGCACCGCAGCATCCCCCGTGAGGCCACAGCTCAGTGATTGAAAGGAGCATCCTGGAGGGGTGAAAAACGAGCTGTGCAAGTGTGAGGAGCTCACAGGAGAGAGCTGGTACCCAGGGGTACCCATGTAATGGTCTGGGTAAAACATGTGCCCTCCAAACAGAGCAGCTGTACTGCTGTCGCAGCTCTCTGTAGGCAAGGTCTACATGTAAATTCTCTTCAGCACCTTTGGTTGCCTCCCGTGTCCTCCAGGGAATAAGAAGGAGCCCGTCATGGATGTATAAGCCGTACCAGTGAGCGCAGTGTGGGGAGCAAGGGTAGCCCTGCGGCAGCAGACCTGCTCATGCCGTAGCAAACCCACGTTGCGTTTGGTGCTGGGAGCAGCACTCCTCTAAGAAACCAGCGGGAAGGCTGTTTTCCCACATGGAGAAAGGGGCAGTGGGCTCATATTGCCATCTTAAAAAGCGACATCCCTGTCAGGCAGGTGTGGAATAGTGAGGTCTAGTGGAAGGAGCCCAGAAGAAAGCTTGTGGGAAGGTGTGCACAGAGCAGAGGTGCTGTTTGACCCCCACAAGGCAGCAGAGCAGCGTGCCACAGGGTTTGCTGCGACCCAGGCTCAGCTTCAAGGAGGAGTGGGCTGTTCTACCAGACAACAAGCTGTTGTATTTAAAGCAGAGGAGTTTTGGAAAGGCAAAACCGTATTTCAAACCATTCTGGGTAGCAGCGAAGAAGAGACGCTCTTGCACATCTGCCTGTTCTCCATGCACGTAATGCACATCTCCATTGGCATATCCATATATGAACACAGCACGCGTGTCTTCCGTAAAATCGCAGGCACGCACCTACCTGGACACACGTGCACGCACCCAGACTGGAGCCTTTGCACATTTGTGTTTATTGAATGGGCTTAATACCGGGCAAAGTTCCCTTCGCTTTCTACTTCCTGACATTTCAGGGAGAAAAATGTCCTGCTGTAGCCTCAGGAAAATAACTGAGCGAATAACTTAAAGGAAAAAAAATAAAAAATACCCAGGATTGCTCCAGTTAAGGAATTAGCCTGCCTAGCCTCTGCAATAAAGCTCCTCTCCCTCTCTCCCTGTCAGTCCTGTGGCACCCTCCCTGCTCCGCGTTTTAATTCTAGTCTCTAATCTCAGCCGCTCCTGTGATAAATTAATTGTAATGATAGAGGCCCCAGTTACGAGGTCTGCACCGTTTGCTTGTAATCTGAGCGACAGGTTTAGGGCCTGCTTTATTTAAGATGCGAGGGTAATTACATGGGAGTTAGCATATGCAGGCAGGGAGATATGATTCATTCTCCCAGCGACGGCCATGACACAGCTGTTTGTCGGATAAAATAGAGGAACCGTGTTGTTACAAAATGTTCCCCTTATTATACCTCATTAAAAACAAGGCTGCGATAAGTCAGACCTGGCAATGAATAAAATGTATTGCCCCCTGTAAAAGCTGATAGGAGAGAAAGAGGGTCTTCCAAGCAGCCTCAGGTCATTTATTTATTTTTTGTTCTCTTTCACGCTCCCTCTTCTTTCTTTCGCTCTGCTTTCCTGCCTCGCGCTGGCTGCTGGAGAAAAGAAAAGGCATGTTTTCTCTCGCTTTCTCTTCTTTCTTTTCTTCTTTCTTCCTTTCTTTGAACCTGCCTGTGCCCTCCCCTTCTGGGAGCAATGGCAGATAAGGCAGAGTCGGGCCAACGGCAATTAGCAAAGCCTTTTGCGGGGAACAAAAGAGGAGGTTTGTTCCCATCGGCCCAACACGAGTTGTGCCTCTTCACCTTGCCTGAATGCAACAGGCTGAGAGAGCTGGGAAGCTCCCTCTCCAGCCCAGAGGGCCGGGGCCTTCCCAGGCAGGTTATTTAAAAAAAAAAAAAAAAAAAAAAAAAGAAAATTAAAGATAATACAGAAGCGTTCCTTTCCGGAGGAAAAAAAAAATATTTCTCTTTTTCTTTCCCTTTCCTTTTAAATAACCCGAGAAGTGTAAGGGGATTCTCTCCCCTTTTTTCATCTGCAGGAAAACAGCGAAAGTTTAAACAATAAAAGCCAAAAAAGTGAGGGAGAAGGGCCCAAGTGACTTCTGAGAGCCTCGTCAGGGTGAGATGTATAGAAAGGGTCTCTCTGAACTGGCGTGCCGGAGCAGATGCATAAATCCGTCTCCCCTGCGAGTGCCTGGGCACGGGAGTTCAAAGGATGGCTTTCACTCTTTCACCAGCGGTTCTTTCTTTGCGCGCACTTTAAGCTGTCAGACTTGGTGGCTTGCAAGCATTCCTCCTTATTTATTTATTATTTTGGCGCCCTAAGGATACAATGTTGACTTTTGTTTTAATTTTTTTTTTTTTTTTTTTTAAATTCCAGGGAAGACAGAGTAGTTTTCAAGTAGCAGGAGCAGTAAGAGGTCTCGCCCGCTCTGGAGGGCTGTCATTTGGGTGAGAGGCACCAACCAACACGAGCGAAGCTCAAGGCGGGCAGCTGTGGCCTTTTGGAGCTGTTTGTATGGGCTGCGTTAAACCAAATGACGTGTGTCTTGGTTTTTCTAACAATTTTTTTTTTTTTTTTTTTTTTGCACTCTGATCAATACGTTCAGCTGCCTCTTCTCAGACCATTTGCTTCTCTCTTGCGTATGTTGCTCTTTTCTTCCCACAATAGCTGAGATGAATGAATAAGGCTGATTGATAGATTGGCTGGTTTATTTTTAACTTAAGCTATTGTGGGAGATTTATAAAAGCATCATAATTTCTCTCTGGATGGGTATTTGTGTTACAAACACTGTAACATTTGACTAACGAGATATTGAGCCACGTTCGATTTAAAAATAAGATTCAATATCTTAGAAATAACTTTTTGAAGTACCAGACACAGCAAATTAGTCACTTTTTAGGTTTGTTCCCTTGGGAATGGGTCCTGTTTGTAAAAATGCGTATCTGGTTTGCATCCAAAACACCAGATTTTCAGAAGGGTAGGTCATTGCTGGCCTGGGTGATTGCCCTCCGCACTGTACCCAGGTCCTGTGCTGCCACATGGCTGGTGGCGGGTGTCAGCAGTGGGCTCAGGAGTGACCGTGACAGCAGAAGGCATTGCAGTACCATGGGCTATTAAACCAGTTAGGGACTTACGACGATAGAGTCAGTGTCTTGAGCAAAGAAGATCAGATCCCAGGGTGTAACCTGTGTTGATGTCCCATTGCTGCTCGTGGCTCCTCCAATGCCAGCCAGGAGAGGCACAAGTACTGCCAGGTCTTGCCTTTGGCTGGTGGTAGCATTTTAGTGGAAAACGTGATTTCCGGGTTGGGGTCTTGTATCAGCTCATGGTAGTAATGGTAGCACTGGTGGTGTGGACCTGCTGGGCTTTACAAGCCCATTTTAGCTGGTGGGAGATCAGTGCCGTGCACTTGGCAAAGAGCCTGGCCTATTCGTATCTCCTTGCTCCAAGGACATGGGGTGTAAAGATAGGAGGAGGAGGCCTCTCAAGACAAAATGTCCCAGCCAGATGTGTCCTCCTGCAAGAGTCTACAGCATTGCCGTGGATGGCAATGGTGCTGCAAGTTTCAGGATGAGACTAATACATTTTGAAGGCTGATGTTGGAAGGTTGGGGAGAAATCGAGTGCAGCATAGGCAGCCCTTGGACAGTTTTTCCTCAATCTCTGGGTTAATCACACTTTCCCAGACTGACTTGGTTGTCCCCTCACCTCCTCTTCCCACTTCTGTATCGATCCCCTGCACCAGTTCTCTTTTCTGAGTAGATCTTGTTTACAGAGATGTAATGAAGTGTCTTATTTCCAAATAAAATCCAAAACAAGCAGGAGTAATGGTTCGCAGATTCAACCACTCCCACACTGGTAATTTACTAAAATTAAAACTTAATTAAGCCAGGCTCACTCGAAGGTTTTGCATAATTTAGTAGTCTGTCTTGGATAGCCAAGGAGCTGCACAGACAGGCAGCTGAGTCAGGAGCCGGGTCTGTCACCCACCTCTGGAGTTGGAGCTATTACTTGGCACTTCATACACCTACTTCTTGTCACTTGTAAAATCTCAGAGCAGCTTAAAGGAGTGAGCTGGGATCACTGCCTCCCTTTTACCGATGGGGAAAGTGAGATCCCGAGAAAAGCATCAACTGTCCAGGCTGGTGCTGTGAGTAGCAGTAGAGGGGAACCTGATAGCTGCACTCCCTCATCCCTGTTTATGCATCACATCAGCCATACTCAAGATTTTTTAAAATGGATTATCACACAGTAGCAGCATCTGAAGTAGGACATGTGTCTGCTGAGGGATGCAACTTGCATTTTAAGGTCACACCTTGGGGGAGTACGTCACCTTTGTGCACAGGACCACTTAGTGTCACTTAGGGATGACAGCTTGGGAGTGTGTGCAGCCAGGTCACGGTGATGGTACCCATATGAGTTGCTGCTATGGATTAGGGCTCCTTGGCAGGAGAGCACGAAGCAGGGAGGAGAGCTGCTTCCGATGATCTTATAGCCTAGGGAGGGAAGACAGGCAACAGGAGCAGTATCGAAGGGAAAATGGAAAGGCTTGAGGCGTAATAACAGAGCAGCAGCAAAGATGCTGGGGACCATGTTGGAGCAAAGACCGAACCGATGGGCTGCTGTCAGCGTCTGTTAGGCTGTACCATCTCCTCTTCGCAAGACATGCCCTGTGAGAGCCTGCTGTCGGACTGGGACAAAACCTTTGTACCCATAGTTACTTGGGCTTTTTTCTTTATTCCTCAAAGGGAAGGGACAAGCTTTATTAGTGGATCCTCTGCTGCCTCTGAGAAAGCTTTGGAGAGACTTGGTGGTGGAAATGCCAAGCCCTCTTTTCTGCTCCTGTGAAATGGTGTTGGTAGAAGCACCGCTGTGTGAGGTTATTCCCAAAAAGCTGGTGGGCAATGTCTGAAAACCACAGCTTAGTCAGTGCAATTTTGCTCTTCTTCTGGGTGCAGGTACCCAACTGCACCAGACGCACCTGATCAGGCCTGTGGAGCAGTCAGGGCATTAAAGCTATCTATCTATCTATCTATCTATCTATCTATCTATCTATCTATCTATCTATCTATCTATCTATCTATCTCAGTTGTCCCATGTGGAGACAGCTGATGGGGACTGCCCAGGTGGGTCAGCACCGTGAGGTTTTGAACCCCAACAGGGCTGTAGGAATGGTGTTGCCTTTCTAAAGCCTTTGAGAGATGCTGCCTTGGCTGCAAGGGATGGATGAGCTAGTGGAGTTGGCTTCCTACACAACCAGGCATGAGCGGGGCTTATGGAGAAGACATCTCTTCTCTGCAAGGGGAATATTGAACTAGGGAGGGAAACAGAGAGTGACTGTTTAGCTGAAGACATGTAGAGGGAAGCTCACCTCAAAGGTCTGAAATGTCTCCCTCAGAGGGAAGGGAGCTGCAGGACCCAATGGCTGGACCATCAGCACAGAACGGGACACCCAGCACCGGTACGGAGGAGAGGGACACCAGCTAGTTGTGAGGTTAAGGATCACCCAGAAGATGCCGGCTCAAGAGAAGGGGGGGACAGCAACAAAAGCCGGTGGTTGGGGGGTTTAAAACCAAAGGCCAGCCCTCCCCTCCCCCTCGCCCCATAGAAATCCATGGGGGGCTGGAGAGGCAGGTGAGTAAATCACGCCGCCCCGGCTCCATCACTGCCGGGCTCTTCTTTGTGCCCCGCACAAAGGCCGGGAGTGTTTTATTTTTGGTGCGTGCGGGTGTGTTGTGGCGCTCAGGGCCCCCCCCCCCCGGGCCGAGGGCGAGCAGCGGCCGGGAAGCGGGGAGCAGGGCCCCCGCAGGGCTGGGTGCCCCTTGTCGCTGGCCCGAACCCGCCCCGGCCAGACAATGCGGAGGGTGGGCTGGGGGAGGCTTTTGTCTCCCTGTTTTATACACTCTCTTTTCAAGGTGGGGAGGAGGGAAGAGGGGCTGAAAAAGTTTTTGAATTTCAATCAGGTTTGGCTTTGAAAGCCTTTGGCTTTTGTTGCGGGGAGAGGAGGGGAGGTTTACATTTCAGCTGAGCCTGGTGGATGGGCGCTGGGGAGGCGAGGGGGCAGGAGGGGGGGGCAGTCGCTTTAATGACATCAGTTTGGCTTTGGGGCTAGGCATCCAAAAAAAAAAAAAAAAGTGTCATCCCAGAGCCTGCTTATTTGGCAGGCACATGGAGAGGGTGTCGCGGGGGGGGTGACACGATGGGACGGTGCGGCGGCTGCTTTCTCAGTAGCTCCGAGACGGGCATGTCCATCTGAAGAGCCGGGTGTGAAACACAAGCCTGCCTGAATGGCTTGTCCCCTCGAAGCACCGGCCACCCCCCGCCCTAGCTTGTGTGTCCCCCTCCCCACCTCGGTGGCAGCTTTGACTTGCGTAAGCTGGTGAAGAATGGACCCACCCATGCCTAGAAATCCGCCTCCTCCCTCCCTTCCCACCCCTTCTCCCCTTTTCTGAGAGGTGTAATGGAGCAGATCTTACAGGGAGCAGCTGCCTCTGCCCCCGTGCCTGCCTGCACCGCACTCTGCTTTATAACCTCGGGGTGAAGGGGGGGCATGGGGTGCCTGGTGCCCCCCAAGAGGCAGGGCTGGGGTCTGCTCTTCCCCTGCAGTGTCCGGGTGCCACTGCGGTGCAGGCTTTGGAAAAGCTAGTTCAGCCGGAGGCTGTGGCACCCCTCGATTGAGTCCCATGCAATTACCAATCTCGCGGCACCGTGACGGGGTGAGGGCAGCGCGCTGAGACCTCCATGAGATGGTTCACCTCTTCCTGCGCCCCACTCACCCCCTTCCCAGCACACAGGCGACAGGGATTCTCCTCTCTGCATGGCCAGCCGTGGCTGGGAAGAGCTCTGGGGGAGAGGAGCATCCCTCATTCCAGCTCGTTGTCAGCTCCAGTAATGTGTCCTTCTTGTACGTGGTGATGCTGCGTTGCTCTTGTCCCCCGTCTGCCCAGTGGTAGGGAGGACCTGTACCAGCTTCCATGGTTGTATCAGGTGGTGCAGATGGCCCTTCCTCTTTTGTGTGTGGCCGCATTTGACTCTCCCATTCAGCTGCAGAAGAGCTTATTTTCTTTTGTTTTGAGTAGACTTAAGAAAAACACAAACCCGCACTTCCAAGAGCAGATCTCAGCTCTCCTAACACGGGCCGTTCAGATGCACACCTCCGATATTTAAAATCAAACACTGCCCTCTTCTCCTGGTTGCTGCAGTTCTTTGTGGGACAAACTTGGAGTGAAAAATGTGGGAGAGCTCATGGAAAGAGAAGGAATATGGTTTCACATGATTATTTTCCATTTTTGAGGCAAATCCTGAATTCTAGATCATATGTACCAATTCTCAGGTCATGGAAAGAGTGAGACGTGCCTGGTTTAAAGAAAATAAAACCAACAACCTTTGGGTTTTTGATCAGAAACACTTCATGTCCCAGAGGTGTGTGTGTTGCCAGACCAGTGTGCCCTTGGCAGTGAAATAAGTTCTTGTGCATCCTTCTGAAGCAGCAGAGCAAGGTGATGAGACAGTGTCAGGAGCAGGTCTTAGCCCTTACAAGTGGAGATGTCTCCTATTCCACAAATATAAAGAACCCATCTCTGTTCCTCAAAAGTCATAAGATCCAGAACTTCAGTCCTGTCCCAGGGGCAGCACCTTTTCCCAAGACTTATTTCAACATAATTTGGGAGGAATTTCTGTAACACAAAGAATAGTTTGAAACGAGTCTCATTTCATCCTGAATTTTTGTTCTGACGTTCAGTCTATTGACGAATATGGGCAGCCAAATGAAGCCCCAGCAGAGAAGAGCCCAGGAGAGCTCACCAGCAGCCTCCCAGCAGCTGTGTGAAGGTACAGCCTGCGCGGGGCAAGGTGTGCTTCCATCTTTCCATGTTGTGTTTGTACATTTCTAAGAATGCTTTAGCTTTCCCCCTGAACAGTACTTACGAGGTAAAAACGCACAACATAAATCATATTTCTTAGAGTAGTCTTGTCATATGCCCTTTCTACCTGGCGTGGAATTTTCTTGATCTTTAAAACAGTACCAAAATTCATACTGATTGCCTTGAGAGATGTAACGTGGCTTCTCACAGTCACTGTGATGCTTGGTGCAGAAGGACATGATCAAATTTTTTCTGCTTTAACTCTCTGATACAAACCCAGCACCTTCAGCTAGTGCCTGGTATGGAGGTGTGCATGTTCACCCTGCCCATACAGAGCTATAAGGGTTTGTTTTAGAAATCAGTCAGAGGAAAATGTTGGTGGACAAGGAAGACTCACCATCCCTTTCAGGAACTTCACCGTAACCCAAGGGCAAGCCTGCAAAGAAAGCAGTCTGCTGCTATGTTGGGCGGGTATTGCCAGCAGCTGCAGGTGCTTTGTATCCCTCATCATGAGGAACGTTGGAAATGAGGCAAGGTTCTGGGGCAGATAGCGTACAATGTCCTGTTTTCCATCCATGTGCCTGTCACCACCTGTAGAACCACAAGTGGAGGGTAGGAGCTGCTGTACCACTGCAGAGCCAGTACCCTGGGGTGTTGACACAAGGCTAGTGTGGCTCTGTGGGGCGAAGGAGGTGCCTGAACCAGCCCAGGCTGCTGGGGGTGGTCAGGGTAACACAGACAAACCCACTCATACCCAGAGCATCACCTAGTGTTGCTCAGAAAAGGGAGATTGTCAAGAGAGGGAGGGGTTCAAAAGATCAACAGGTCTGGGGGAAAGCAGCTAGACCTTGAAAACAGAAATATTGAGATGTTCGTGGAGGAAATTAGTCAGCAGACCTTTGAGGGCATATGTTGGCTCCTGGTGGGGCTGTGTGGACGTGATGGCAAGAGGTGGAGGTCAAGGAGGATATATTCCCTTTGTTTGTACATTAACCTGAGCCACGGCCATGGGAACTCCTGCCGTGACCCGTATTTACATTCACATTTGATTTTGATCTATTTACCTCTCAATTTAAGAGAGATGGGAGTGGATGTCTCCTTATAGCGGACTCACTTCTTGGTCTCAGTTGTGTCCTGTGAGCCTGCAGGAGCTCCTGGCTCCAGCAGTGCTACACTGGGCTTTACGCCGGCATGGCAGAGGTCAGAATCCTGCCCTGCCACCCTTCCTTCTTCTTGGAGGAACCTTTTTGGTTTGTGGCTTGCCCATGAGTCCCCTGCAACTCCATTTTGCTTTTCTCTTCTTTGAAAAAAACCCCACAATCTTAATTTTTACTCTCTGACTGATCCCAGGGCCTGAGGTGTCACCCCAAAATAAAAACGCATCCTCCCTTCCCCAGGTCCGGCGAAGTTGTTTTCCTCTGCCTCCTGCAGCGCAGGTTAAGCCAGTGCCAGCTCTGGTCTCGGGAGATTCCCTGCAACCCCCACTTGCCTCGCTCCGTCGCCGGCAGCTTTTTCATTATTTATTTAATGTCTTGTACCGTAAATAATGGTGACTTTATGGTTATTAGGAACGGGTTAAGGTACATGCGGGCAGCACCAGGCTGCCTTCAAAAGGAACAGGCCCGGCATAAAATGTTGCGATAATTGCTTTACTGCTGAGTGCTTGGTCTTTATTTTGTGTCCGATTTGTCTCTTAAGCCAGCGTAACATTCTCCCCGCTGCAGGAGAATGCAGAGAGCAAATTGAAGGTCTGAGCGTGAACAATGCAACATGGTGCACTGCTGGGTTTTTCTTTTCTTTCCTCTTTCTTCGTTCCTCTCTCGACCTCCCTCCAGTCATCCCTGCTCCCCCTCCCCCTCCAGCCTCCTCTCCCTCTCGGCCGCTCCGGCTCTTCCACCTCTCGGCACCCTGTTTACGGCAGGTGAGATGGGAGGCGGGAAGCCGGCAGGTCCTCTTCAAAAGCAAAGAAAAAAAATATAATGGCAGAAAGTACCTTCTTATATGGAGCCAGGCGCGTCCTTCTGCCTGAAATCCTGAGCGTGTGTCCCGACCCAAGAATAATGATGGCTTTTCCGTAGTGCTAACGATACCCATGCACACAGCAGCTAAGGATGCTCCTGGGTGCCCGCAGCTGCCCGCACACCGCACGTGCCAAGAAGGCAGCAGGGAGCAGGTCGCGGAGGCAGGTGTGCTTTTAAAACACAGCTCCCAAGGTGCCGGGGCCCGGGAAGTGTTTGTGTCATCCCGCCATACACGATAATTACCTTGTTAGGAGTAATTAAACGTGGATTTGTGATCCTTCTAAGGTGGAGCTTCCCTTTCCCTCCTCTTAATCATGAAAGGCAGCTGCGGTTGCAGTACAGACAATGGGAGCATCCCAGAGCAGGGCGGCCACGGTGGGCACATCAGTCATCCCAGGGCCCTGGTAGTTGACCCGGCTCTTTTCCCACCCGTACGCTCCTCCCCGGCCTGAAACCATCTGAATTGCTTTCTTCTGAGATTTATTTTCAGTGGAGGGGGGGGGAAGCCGAGTGCCAACCTGGCTCCTGCGTGGCATTGCAAGTCTGCGCTGGGCTGCTCGTGTGACCTTGACAAAGCTGCTCAGTTTTCCTGGACCTCAGTGATCCAGGCTGTGAAATGACACCATTGCCCCCAGTCTGCCTGATTATGAGGCTCCATTTAATAACTATCCAGAAAGTGCTATACCAGAGGGACAGAGATCTGCGACGGAGCCTCCTGTCTCTGCTCTGTCCACAGACAGTGGAAACGAAGGTTGCAGTTTCTCATCTAATCTCTGGTTGTGGAAAAATCATTGCTTATTGACATGGCCATGTGGACTCCTCTGACGTGCCTGGGTCTCCTTCACGTTGGAGAAACCTCCTCTAGTTGGAAAATCGGAAGTTTCCTGGTCGTGCAGGATGTGCTGGCATGATGGGATGGGGCGATGGGGAGCTGGCCTGATGCAGAGCAGGTGAACAGCCCTTTGTCCACGCCTTGCTAGCGATGGCAGGGCCAAGGCAGTATTTGTTTTACAAAGAGGAAATAGAGAAAGAGGGTTTGATTGTAAAGGAGTCCAAAGCCATCTCCTGGATGCTTGGCCAGGAGTCTTCTGGGATGTTCAGAATCTCTCTTATTTGAGATCAGACCTTCATGGTTTGGCCTTTCTATATCTGATCTACCTAGTATGGAAAATGCAACCAAAAATATGCCCCAGATGCATGTCAACTTTGAAAAAACTTTGGTTTGAATTTTCCTTAGGAGTTACAATTTGGCTGTTACCTCAAATGCAACAGCTACCTGGCTGAGAAGTTGGCACGCGTAAAAATCCAACTTTTTTGCTTTGACCCCTCTTCCCACCTTATCTAGAGACACAGTGCTTACCAGGAATTAAAAATGAGAGAGTTTTACCTTCTCTGGGCCTCTGGAAAATAGCTTGATTAGCAGAGCAAATTATCATGCAAAAGAAGTTGTGGGTTTTTTCCTTTGCAAGCATCCAGGAGTTATTTCAATCAGAAAGTGCTAATCATCAATTTAAGCTTAAGAATCAATGGGTTGTAGCCGTGGCAAAAGCCAAATCAATGCTGAAAATCTGACCCATGGATAGGTTTGGTCCCCTTTCTCACACTCCCCACCTGCCTCCTTTCCCCCTCCCCTTGTCCCCTAGAGCAGCGACCGAGTAATTAATAAGGCATAAGGGGAAATATGAATGAATTGGGCTGAGCGAGAGAAGGACGGAGTGGGAGGAAGGATTTGCTCTGTGTATCTGAACAGCTTTAATTAGCTGTTTCTTAGTCTCTTTGGTTTGGTTGCTTGTTAGGGTAATCCAGTTAAAGAGGCTGCCTTTCATCTCCGTCAGACTTTTCTCAGCAGAGAGGGATGGGTGAGCGGCGCTGGAGCACGGGGTGGTGCGGGCGGCTGGGAGCCGAGGCCACCCCAAACCCCAAATGCGATTGTTCCTACAGGGCTGCCGCCTTTAAAAACAACTAAAACAACCCAACTCCGGTGCAGCCCTCTAGCTAGCCACGAAGTCAGCGGCAAAATGGCCAATGTGCTTCTCTGGGCTTAATGTGTCCTGTTTTCTGACCCCGAAACGTTTTCTTTATGAAAGGATCAAGTTGGGAGCATTGTCCCAGCGCCTTGAAAAGAGCTGCACAGAATGCTCTTTTGTGTTAAGTTGCCTTTTTTTTTCTTTTTTTCTTTTTTTTTTTTTTTGAGCCACTGCCTGCTGTGTTTTTTTCCTCCCCCCTCCCTTCTGCACGATGGGGGGAGAGGCTGGGACGGACAGTGATACAGACAGAGACTGTCTTGATGAACCATCTGTGCCACAGTGTAATCCAGTGGAGCTGAAAAATTAAACAGCATTTTCAATTAACTTTCTCTCTCTGGCTCTTTTTTCTTCTTCTTCTTCTTCTTCTTCTTGGGGAGAAGTTTTATTTTAACCCCTTGGAAGCCATCGGGATGGGGAAGATCCCGGATGCGGGGGCAGCGAGGGCAGGACACATGGAAAAAAACCACACACCTGGAATCAAGACAGTGTCTGAGAAGCCCAGTGTCCTACTGGCTGGCTGGCTTAGAGGATGGTTCCGAAAGGCATGTAATTTTGGAATAAGTGGGCCACGGTGGAACTTTTTCTCACTCAGTCGAAAGAGTGTGTACTCCTTTAAAAAATGACAATGGCAGTTCTTGTTTACTCTCGTTGATATGACCTAGGATGTTTTCATTATCCTGTTTAAGTGGGTTTTTTGCTCTCGGCGCTATCTTGTGGCAAGGAATCCCAGGGGTTAACTCTGCATTGTCTATAACTATTGCCTTTTTATCAGTTGTAAGGTTTTTTTGCCATTTATCTTCATTTAATTTCCTTCTTCCTTTACCTAAGGAAAGGAGTAGTAGGTGTTATTTTATTCAAACTACTCCTATTCCACTCCCTGCTTTGTACATGTCCTTTGCCACCATTTTTATTTGTCCTCTGCAAAAAAGGTGTTTTCATTCTCTTTGGGAAGAAGGTTGCTCCCAACCTCAGATGGTAGCTGTGGTTCATGTGAACGCTCCCGTTTGCAGCAGAGCTGTGGGGGCTGGCATGGGACGCAGCATCCTCGCCGCTGGCTGCTGATGCACACGCGTGTCTCCCGGGTTGTGGTTACCGTGGCTCTTTTGGGGAGAATCCTGCCTTTTTCCCATTGATGACTCCAGCTGTCCCGGATGCTCACTTGGGAGCTCCTCAAAGCCCCAAAAACTTGCGGGCCAGTCGTTGAGCTGAGGCACTTGGACAATTCCCATGGAGAAGAGAGTATTTGCCTTTGCAGGAGGCTCCCTGCATGGGCTGTGTTAAGTCGTGGCTGTCTGAATACAGTCTTCAATTCTGGAACAGTTTCCAGCGATTTGCCTGATACTGAAGCAGGGTTTTGCTCATCCGTCCTCCTCCTGGCCACTCTACGGCCTCTTTGAGGAACATTACCAATGTTCTGCCCTCCAGTCCTCTGGCTTAGTGGTTGCAATAATCCTCATACTATTTTGCTCTTATAAACTCCTTTTACAGCTGTAGGACTCATAGTGCTTCACAAGGGAGATGAACCTCCTTAGTACTTTATTTTGAAGGTGAGATGAAGCATGAGGAAGCAAAGGGACTCACCAACGGTAACAGGTGACCAGTGTCATGGCTGAGTCTGGTCCATCAGCTGGAAATCCAGGCTGCTCCCTGTTTCTAGTGGAGCTGAGCTGCTGGTGTTGAGGCGGATATCCAGCCCTGTCATTCCCACATCCCCTCGCTTGTGTCTCCCCTGGACCTGGGAACTTGAATTCTTGTAACCTATGTGCTGTGTACACACTCAGGGAGAGGCACCCAGGCTCTCGCTCCTCCAGCTCGTCTCTTGCCTTCCCTCTTAAATGATTCAGCACCTTCCTGAGCCCTCCCAGCTCCACACCTTCCTCCTCCTCAGCCTTCCTCCTCAGAAAGTTCTCCATGCTTGCAGCACAGCATCAGCAACTTTTCCTCAGCGCTGACCTCAGGGAAAGGCCCATGAGGGTAGCCCCATGCGTGTTTCCCCTCCCAGTGCTCGCACTGGGGGCATGGAGCTGGCAGAGGGTGGGTGCAGAGCCTGGGCCCCATCCGTGTCCTTGGCTATTGAACACTTCAGATCTCCATCCACAGCTGTGTCGGCTGGAGGTGGGAGAAGGAGGACCTTTGCTTCCCATCAGAGCAAATCCAGGCTGTCCCTGGACCCAGCCCGCTCTGTCCCGCTCTGCAGAAGCCGGGACAAGGGGGCAGGGGGCAACAGCAAAGCCACAGCTTCACCGCAGCCTTTGCATCTCCACTTCAGACCCTTTCTTCTTCAGACCCCTGAGTTTCACACAGCTGGGCAAGACCAGGCAAAGCGAGAACAAAAATAATGTCCCCCCCTGAGCCAGAGTCCCCGATCCACGAATTCTGCAGCCAGGAGGGGAGGTCACTGGGGCGTGCGGGTCCCTCCAAGCCCTCCGCTGCAGCTCAAGCTGGTCACTTCTCAGGCTAGCAGACGAGCAGGGAGAGTTGCCACTTGCAGCAGCGTCCCGGTGCCCGCTTGCCCTGCGTTCGCCGTGCCCCCTCGCAGGGCTCCCTCCCCAGCCCGCAGCTCCCCGGGGGCAGCAGCCTCCCAGTTACCAGGGGCTGCTGCTGGCATGACAGGGGAGAAGAATACTCAGCAAATTGCTTTGCTGCACATCTTAAAGCAGCCCTTGATTTGATTTAAACAAAAACAAAAGGGGGCTTGGTGGAAAGCGGGGCGATTGGCGGGCGCGGGCCCTCTTCTGTCTTGCACACACAGGCTCACATAAGTGACAGCTCAGTGCGCCGCTGTTGAGCGCTTTCATTGCACTGGCTCAGCCTTTCGCTCGGGAAAGCCGAAGTGTCTGTCACTGTGTGTCCCTCCCCGGCCCCCCCATGCCTTTTCTTTTGCTGTTCCCTTTCTTTCCCTCCCTCTCTCTGCAGAGGAATGGGCGAGACCTTTGCATTCAAAGGGAGGATGGCTCTGTGAGGTCTCACTGAGGGTGGAAATCGCTTTAGCAGAGACGATGTTTCTTTGTTTAGGGGCAAATTGTGCCCCATCTCTGCGGCTCCAGAGTTGCCAGATGCTGTCATCCGCAGGGGGTCCCCAGAGAGGGGTGCGGGAGCCACGAGGGGAGAGGAAGGATCTGGGAGGGGAGCTGCTGGTTTTAGCAATTTTCAATGGGAGGCAGGGATACAAGGGGGAACAGAGAAAGGTTTGGAAGATTTGTAGTCGGTGTCTGGGGAACTGCATGTGAGCAAAGGCACAGGGAAGAAGTGCAGCTGGGTGGAAAGGACGTGTGCTTCTTCCTTCCTCACATCTTGGGGCCATGAGCTCCATGCGGTTGCTGAGCAGTGGCTCTCCCTGGATGCTTTGGTTTGAGTTTCTGCTGTTATTTGATACCACATCAGATTCCCACGCTGCTTCTACCTCCAGTCTTGACCAAAATGGAGCCCTAGGACTGAATTAACTGGCACCGAGGGAGGTGGCTTGGATATTGCATTTCAATGTCTCTAGTCGTTCATTTTACTGGAGCTGTTCTGACCATATCCAGCTCTCATAGCAAGCTGGGGTAGATCCACCCCTTCACTTTCACATGAACCTTGCACAAAATGCAGGATAGCGGCATCAAGAAAAAGCAGTGAACAGCGTCAAGGAAGACACAGGGTGCTTGGACATACGGTGATGGGTGTGATGGGGCAGAGCCTCTTGCTGTTCTCCCTGGAATTGGCACCCACTGCACTTTGTGCCTGAGTGCTGAACATACTGCAGACAGCTGCAGACTGCATTCCCTCTCCTAGCATCCCAGGGTGAAGCAGGACTTGAGAACATCACCAGAGCTTTTGAGGACATGCCTAGTAACCCTCTTCTGATGTCCAAGCATATGGTCTTGGCCAGCTGTGGCCAAGTGTGAATGTGTTTGGGATGACACGTTCTCCTGAGCCCCTGGACCAGGACTGCTCTTACTTTGATAAGTGAGCAGCCCCCTCAAGCACCTGTTCCTCATCATCTTTCATGAGCTGTCTGACATCCTTGCTGAGCTCCGCTTCCCCAGATGTATTCGTTGCTGGGTCTTGTGGGCTCTTGTTCATGAGGACTCAAAGCATGCTCACCTCAGCCCTCCACAGCTAGTCGTCCTTCCTGGGCATGATCCTGCAGTCTCTGCCTTGACAGCGGCAGATGCCAGCTCCATGTGTGTCCAAGGACACTCTCAGATCACTTCCAGGCTTCATGCCAGCACTTTGGGTGAAGAGGCTGGTTGATATTTGGAAGCAGACGGGGTGGTTGCTTTAGCAGCACATCGCTGTAACCCCTGGCATGAGGGGTGTGATGTGGAACATGAATTTCGGCATCTGTGCTGCTCCCAACAGTCATTCCCTGTTTCTCTGTTCCCAGAGGTAGGGCCAGGCTTACCACAGGTCTGCTTTGGCAGAGGGGAAGGGAAGCAAGTATCTCCCCAGTGAGGGATAAGGAGAGTGACTTGTTCGGGTGATCCCACAGAGTCCAGCCCCAGTTTCATACGCCTCGGCTCTGCTGAACACTTTCTCTCGGTCCTTTTGGCAACCTCACAGTTAAAAACTTTACCAGTTTCTTTCTCTCTCTTTTTCCCTTCCTTCCCTTTCATAGTTGACAGGGGCAAAATAAAGGCTTTATTTTTTTTTAAACAATTTTGTTCCTTCTGGGAGTGATGGAGCGAGAGTGAGTGAAGATTATAGCTCTGTGTGCCGAAGACCTTCATAATGGGGGGAGAAGCAGTGACATAATGGGAACCTAATGGCAGTAATTGGCCCTGGTTTTGACAGGGCCTATATCACGGCTCAGGAAAAAAAGAGATGTTTAAAGTAAAAATTTACACAAAATTATACGGTTTGGGGGGTGAAAACGGCTGTTTGGTTTTTATCTCTCTTTTTTTCCCATTCCTCTGGGGACATTGCCTCGCACTGCGTTTGTGTCTGTGTGTGTTTTCATGTCCATCACTTAATCAAAGTCAGAATGCGGGTCCCTGAACAAGAGAGCCCTCCGTGCGGCACCAAGGTTTTTAAAGCGCTGGGTCAGATGCTGAAAGCCGGCGCTGCTGAAGTCTTCTTTAGGAGAGGTGGGACGTGGGTACCCCACTGATATTTCTCCGAGGCTCAGCTGTGCCAAGGCTGGTGGCACAGGAAAGTGAAGATCACGGTGGGGTGCAGAAGCTGGAGCAGCAGAGAGGAGGGCCATGGGCAGGGGTATCTGTTTCTTCTTGCTGTCCACATCACCAAGTGAGATCCCTTCTACCTTTCTCCATCGCCCCTTGTACAAGACCCTGCAGGAGCCCTCAAAAAGTGTGTGCATATTGTGGTGTAAGCGTGCTTGACACACACATGGTTGTGACAGCTCAGTGACAAATTGCATCACTGCAATTTGGATCACAAAGCGATTCTAGATGTTAGATGTTTCTAGAGTGCACTGAGTTACAAGTTCCTCTGTCTTCAAGCTGGATTTAGCACAAAGGGCTGCTGGCCTTATGGACAAAAACAGGTGTTGAATTGGGGTGCGTGTCTGTGTGTTGGTTTGTTGGTTGAAAATGTCCCAATTCTTTCACTCTCCTGGTGCTAGGATCTTTAAGTGTGTTTAGTAAAAAAGCTCAAGGCTCGCCATGCCCATCACCCAGTAGAAGTTGGGCAATACTCTTCATGGACTCAACCCAAGGGGGCAGCTTGGATGCACAGCATGTACATTTACTCCATGGGAATGGCCAAAGGGACTTGTACAGATGTCTGGCCCCCATTCTGACCAAAATGAAACCAGTAGATTTGCAGTAGTACAGTCTGAAAAAGACAAGGAGCTTAAAGCAGGATCTCTCAGTGCAAATGCCTGAGGGCTGTTGTTACACCTCTGCGTTAAGGGATCAATAGTCATTTGGACCAGATTGAGCAGAGAAGTGACTAATCTCAGAAAAGGCCCTTCCCTGTGTAGCTGGGTTGGAAGTGGTGTGCCATGGTCTGGGAGGGTCACCTGGGCTCACTGGGCGCTTGGTGAGCCTGCAGACCCCGGGGGGGTCCACTCTGGTGTGATGTTTTAGGAATAAATAAGCACATCTCTCCTCTAAGCTATGAGCAGTTGTCTGTTCTTCAACCTAGGCAGTTTAGAGTCACAACACAGAAGCTGTGTGCTTGTCCACCAAGCCCACACGGATCACCTACAGCTGTAGACCGGCTGGAGAGGGCCTTCCCTTGGCCCAGCTTCGGCAGCCATCTCAGCTTCTCACATCTCCCAGGGGAGGACAGAAAATATGCTTAACTCCAGTTTAGAGATGGGAGTGCGAAGTCCCAACGCCTGTGCTGCTGGCTGGCGGTGGGGAAGGGGGGTCCTTTTAACACTAAAGGCTGAGCACAGCCATAACTGTTCCCTTGCTTCGCTTTACTCTGGGGTGCCTCTCTTCCCACCCCACAGTTGAGCTCGTGTGTGTGTGTGTGTGTGTGTGTGAATGTGCATGTTTTTGCGCATGCACCTGACTGACCTTAAACAAGTGTGTAAAACTCGTTTGCCTCCCCGGCTCAAAGGCAGCAGAGCTGCTGGGGACCTTGGGGGCAGGGGGAAGGCAACATCTGTTCAAAACCAAACAGTGCCTCCTGCTAAATGGCCTAGAAAGCTCCTGCGAGCAGGGTCCTGGGTGGAGACTCCAACGCTGGGAATGTTTTGTCTGGAGGAGCTGGGATCGGAGGTGGGTGTCCGTGGGGGCTCCAACATCCTGCGAATGAGCCACATCTGGGGAAGTCGTTTGGCTGGTGCTGATGGTTCCCCAAGCGCTCTTGGCTTTAATGACTCGTGATGCCGCAAGAAGTGTCCCTGTAATGGCCATTCCATGCTTGGCCAAGGGGCGCGTGCTCTGCCCCTGCACCGGTGTGTTTTCTCATTTCCACAAGGGACCAGCACCTTCCGCTCTCCAACTGCCCCAGGCAGGGCCACCTGGAGACTCCAGCACCTTTGGGAAGGGTCTGGGGGATTTGCAGGTTGCAGTAAGGTGTGCTTCTAGTGGCCGTACAGGTGTTTGTTCTGGCTCTGCCGTACCCATCACCGGTACTAGGACAGCGTGAATTCTCCCTGCAGGAGGTGGGATCAGAGGTGCTGGCTAAGCGGGGCTGTGGATGGAGACCCGGGAGCAGAAGTCTGAGTGGGGACCTGTTGCTTGTAACGGGAGGGAGAAGGGGAACACCCTGACCCTGGAGCAACAGTTCTGGCTGTTTCACTGCCTGGGAGCTGGATTTTCAGTGAGGATGCTATGTTGTGTTGCCTATGGGAGGGGCGGCCAAGCCCCAGGACACCAGCACCAGGTCTGCCTGCTGGAACTCGCATGGGAGCAAGCACCCCCAGGCATGGCCCCGCACTCACAACCCTTCTTACTGTGCAGCTGAGAGGCAGTGATGGCATTTGTCCCCGTTGTCCCTGCCAGGCTTCCACAGATCTCCATTCAGAAAAGTCCCTGCTTTGGACCTTGCACCCTTCATGAGGCTTGTAGAGGCCGGGACCTCCTGTCAGCCCAGCATCTGGCCAGGCCTGCCCCTTTGGCCATTTTCAGCTCTGTTCAGAAAGGTGAATTGCCATGGAACTTGTCCTGCTGGGAAGCAAACTAGCAATCTGTTTAATCCAGCACCTTCCCTGCAACAGTGAGCGGAGCTCAGAACTCCAGCAAGAGTTTACGTACCCTGCAGGGTGCAGTTTGGGGTTAATTCCCCTCCAGTCCTTGTCCCACTCACTAATAGACTTTCGTTTAAATCCCCTGGCTGCATGGCAAATCTAAGGCAAAGGTTTCTTGACCGAAAGTTGCCGCCTGCTGACTTAGTGGTGTCCAGTGGCCGTGGTGCTCATGCGGCTTTTCTGCTGTTCAAAGCACCATCATTAGTCCTCCATGGGAGGGTTTTGGTGGGCCTTAACCTAGTTTCTGGTGGGACATGCACATAGTGGCAGGGACTCTGCTCTCCCTCGTGTTGTCAGCCTTGGCACAGAAGCTGAAGGCCAAGAGGGCCCAAGGAGAATGGAGCTGGCACCATGCAAAGCGTGCATCCTGGCTCTCCTGCAGCCTCAGAGACTGCTGCTGACCCACCATGTATGTGGGGCTGGCAGTGGGCTGGCGCCGCCACAATGCTTCGCTCTCTCTTAACCCCAGACAGCAGAGTACCACGGCTGAGTACCCACAAGTCATTTTGTGTGCAGGTGCAATGTTCTCCAGGCTCCAACTGTGGCGAAGAGGGATAGAGAGACAGGGCCATTGCCTGATGGCTCCTCTGGTGCCTCCATGGACTTTCTCCTTGGTTGCACTGGCTTGAGGGTCTGCTGCAGCCTGCTCCCACCCTTGCTGTCTCGACAGTGTCCAGATCTGACTGTTTGTGAAAGACAGACCTGACGCTGTTGACCATCCCCCTCTTCCTCCCCTCCTGCCCCTGGGGGGCAGGGTTCCCCTTCCTTTGGTGGGTTCTCTTGGTGCTCTCCTGCTTCTCATCCATACCCTGGCGGAAGATTCATTTTCACACCAAGCCGAATGCAAAGCCCGTGACAGCAACAGCAGTGAGATTCACGTACGGGTTCGGGCCGCTTGCAGGGCCCAGTTCCTGCTCAGCTCCGGGTCACGGCATCCGGTACCCCGTCCTGGCAGGAGCCCGTCCGCCCTGCCGGTGGGGAGCAGGGAATTCCCTCCCCCTGCCCGCCTTGCGCAGGGAGCGCTCATAAAGCCGCAGGTGTGGGATGTTTGTTATTTAGTCTACAGCCTGGTATGTGACAGTTTCTTTTCTACTCGGAGTGGTTTCAGATAATTAGTACATTACGATTCCCCCACCTTGAGTGGGGGAGAGAGGAGGGGGCAGCCCACCCTCAGACTACTTGTAATTTCACATCCTGTGTTTTATGGACCCGAACTGTTCGGGGCGGGGAGTGGGATGGGGGGGGGGATCAGAGAGCAAACAGCAAGTCCTTCCCCCACCTTCACCATCAACCAAACCCTGGGCTTGTTAGGGTGGCCAAATGTTATTTTGCAGAGTCGAAACCAACTTAATTCAGAGATGTTTGTTTGCTTCCCCCCCCCCTTTTTTTTTCCTTTTAAGGCCTGAATGCCTTAAAAAGCGAAGTATGAAAAACAAGATGCTCTTTCTCCCGGCCTGTCCATGCTCCCCTCTCTCCCTTTTTATTACACGCTTATCGCTTCTTTCCCTCCTGCTTTTGAAATTGATTTCCTTTCCTTTCTCCCCTATTCAGGGCCTAAACGCTGAATGTTCGATATTTCATTTGAGGCCGCTAATCGCATTACCACCCTTGACGTTTTACAGATATCATATTATGGGCGCAAATTTGGCAAATTATTAGCGTTGTAATGTATAGCTTGTCAAAGGTATTTAAGACACTAAGAGCCCTGGGCTTATCGGGGTTAGCAGAGAGCTCTCGTTGAGCTTTTGAAATGCAGAGAGCCGGTTATAAAACACACTGTGACTCTCTTTTCAGCTTGTAAAAAAAAAGAGTGCGAGAGAGAGAGAAAGGAGGGGGAAAAATATCATCCGTCTATCAGGGGCTTCCAGGGCTGATAACAAGCAAAATTCTTCTCTGTGGGTTTCACTGGAAATGTGAGAAGCTTTTAAAACATTTCACAAGCTGTCTGGGAAAGAGGAAAAAATCTTTATTGAAAGGATGTAGCAATCTTTTTACTGAGGTCTGTTTATCTCCTGGGAACAAGCTGTAAGTAGGAGTTCCCTTCCCGGTGACCGGAGGGGTTTGGGGAGGAAGAGCGGTGTCCTCCGGTGCTCCTGCACTGTCCCCTGCGGTGACTCCTCCTGGCCCAGCCCAGGATGCTGGTGGCTGGAAACGGGTTCCAGCAGCCATCCTTCACCTCGCTCGGCCAGGATGCTCCTTGCTATGTCCCGTTAGGCAGCAAAGGCGGGAGTCAGATGCTGCCGGGCCAGCTGCAGGAGAAAGGGTCCAGGGAAGCCGCTTTCCCGGTGCCTGAGCCCAGCTCCAGGGCAGGCAGAGCAGGACCGAGCCAGTGTTGGCATCTGCTCAGCCACCCTCTCCCAAAGGGAGGTGTTTCCTCTCTGATCAGTTTATTAAAATGGTTTTAAGTCCTTTTAATGCCCTGTGGGGGATTTGTGCCTTCCCTCGGTGTCAAGATGTGTTTCCCCCTCTCTTTTCAGACCGCGGGAGGAGGGGGCATGGCAGCGCTGGGTCACATTTTGCTCCCAATATTGTGATGCTAACAAGCTGTGGAGTTCGTCAAGGCGAAGCGGGGCTCCGGCAGGACCGGGGAGGGGGTGACGGGGTTGGCGTGATTCACTCCCCGCTGGCAGCAGAATGGATATCATGCGTCTTATTACGGAGTTAGACAGACAGAGCCCCACCACTGAGAGCTGTCAGTCCTGCCTCCGCTTGACAAAAACAAGCCATAAATAAGCAAATGTTTCACAGCAAGGGGGCTTGTGTGTGTGTGTGTGAAAGAGAGGGAGAATAGCTGTGTGTGAAATACCCGTGGGGGGGCTGCATTTGCAAACACTGTTTGTAAGAGGGAAAGTGGGTGGGACTGATGCCGCTGGGTCTCCACGGAAGAGAACGTGTGTCTTCGTATTGCCTTGCTTAAGTGTTTGGAAACATAACCTCGTGTACACCAGGCAGGGCACGTCTGGGTGCCAGCACGGGGGGTATGCAAGCGCCTTCACAGCAGTTTGTGTTTGCTAGGCTGCGTCGGCAGGAGAGGTAAATGGGGGGTTCTTGCAGAGGTATTTTGCTGGGAGGACACTGTGGGATGCTGAGGTTGATAGGAGCTTTAAAAGTACCTGTTGCATACGTTTGTGGGCCTGGCCGCGATGCACGTGTGCTGGGAAGATGCAAAGTGGTAGGTTCAGAGAGGTGTCGTGCTTTTCTGAGCACAGAGCATCTCCAAAAGGAGCTGAGTGTGGAGGTGGGTTGTGCGCAGGCATGGGTGAAGGGCCCATCATACTCAGCAAGTTCTGCCAGCACCGGTGAAGGCAGGAGGACGTGCAGCCCTCGAGGACAGGGAGCCTGTCTTGTTTGGGGCAGGAAGGGTCCATGGTCTTATCATAGCTTTTCTAAGAGAACGTCAGTGAAAGACCCCAAGCCCGTGCACTGGGAAGGCTGCAGCATCCATATGTCACCCATCCTGCCCAGGCTGAAGCAGGGCTTGGCACGTGGTGCCCTGTCTCTGCTGAACTGCAGGAGGTTTTCCTGTGAGCCCCATCCAGCCCCCTTCCGCTGTGGGTGCTCTGCCATCCACATCCTCCCAGCAGCTTTCAGCCTCTTCTTATTTTGTGGTGCCCTGGGGGGTTTCCAGCAGAGGTGTAGAGCCCACATGCAGAGCACTATTTGATCCTCAGTTTGCTTTTCTTGTTCAGCGTTCCTGGGTAGCTGAGAATTAATCCATGGACCCTCAGGGGCCGCAGACCACAGGCTGCAAATCACTGCCCTCTACTACATCTGTCAAAGAGTTTTGGAACTGCCCTTATGTCTGTCGGAGAACCAGGGGATGGTGTCCTCTGACCAGCCAGTTAAAGCAGTGAACCACCAGATTTTCATTATTTTCACTGCAATGCAGACCTGCTCAGCACCTCTGTGCCACGCAGCGAGTTTTAGGGCAGTGCTAAGGGCTGGAAAGACAGAAAAAATCAACCACAGGGTAGGCAGCAGCGCACAGACCTGAGAGGCGCTGGGCATTGCGTTTTGTTGATGCTTTCAGGCTCCCGGAGCAGTGGTGGGAAGGAGGAGATGCAGCAGGATTTGGGGAAGAGTTCTGGGTTGGATTTGGCTTCTCTAAGGAATTTGCCTTATTGCAGGAAAATGCGCCAGGCAAGCTACTTTTCTATCTCATATGACTGGCTGTGGTCCTTCTACCTTAGAAGAAGGCAGTAGGAAAAAGACACTGCCCTCCCCTCAGTTGGTTTCTGCTGGTTCAGAAACCAAAGCCCTAAGTCCATCCTTCGGGCTTTGGTCCAATTTCCCTAATGGACAGAAGTTTGTTTGATTTGAGCATGGAGCACTGGGCTCCCTTCCCCTCTCAGTCTCCTAAGGATGCAGCATTCACCCTCTCTCTCATATGAAATGGCGCATCGGTAAGTGCTACTTAAGAAAACACATGTTCTCCCCCTTGAAAGCAGCCCCCCCACTCCCCCCTCACACCAACACCTTTCTTTATTCGAC
The DNA here is from genome assembly GCF_028500815.1 of Rissa tridactyla. NCBI lineage: Eukaryota > Metazoa > Chordata > Aves > Charadriiformes > Laridae > Rissa > Rissa tridactyla. Next base: position 44,208,291 of record NC_071473.1, read on the forward strand.
CCAAACCTCACCAAGGGGAATTTGCAACAACTGCGGTGATAAATCCGCCCGCAGATAATTGGCAAGAAAACAACACTTGTGCAGTATATAACGTTTTATGGTTGTTTCATGTACTTTATTATAATACTAATGAGCAGTTATATATCAGGAGCTAACTGCACGCCGGATTAGCTTGTTAGCATGATATGAAACGGCAGAGCAAATAGTCCAGTCCCCCTCACCCGCGCGCCCTCCCCCTACCTCTCATTCCCATTTGCACTGAGTAATTAGTATGCAAATTAGACCCCGGGACCACACAAGTTCTAGTATATTACAAGGGCTTTATTATGCTCTTGTGAGTAGATGATGGAAGCGGCCCATGACAGTGTTTATCTCACTACCTCTCTCTCTTTTTCTCTCTCACATACATTGGCAGAGAGTAAACACACACTGAGCTGGGCCCCGTACCATTATGACTCCCTGAAGATGCCACCAGCTTGCCTTTATCCCGACGACCGGAGTTAAGAGCCTCCTCTGGAAACACCATAACAATGATGTTAATAATAATAATAACCCTGATGATGATGGTGATGCTAAGAGCAGCCTTGGCTCTGGCAGTCATGGTGATGATTGCAGGAGCAAGGAGAAGGATCAGAGTGAGCCAGAATGAGCTCTTTGTCACCTGGGTCATGCTGTGGAGGAGCAAGGGTTTCCAGCCCTGCAGGGATATCCTGCTTTCTTGTAGCACAGGCTTATGGTGTGTTAACTGCTCTTGCTATGTGATGCTCAGAGCGAAGCACCTTCATAGTCTTTGGTGATTTCCAAGCTATTGAGAGATAGATCTCAGCTGAAGTTTGCTTCTGTGTTCCTTTCCTCTTCTGTTTTTTGCATACTGTATTTTGTGTCCCACTTTCTCTTTTTCTCTTTATTTCTCACTGAGGTGGTCTCTGTCTTCCAACCATGTATCTGATGATGGACAGACCTCCCTGCTTTCCATTTAAATTAGACTGTAAGACACCAGCAGCATCCTCTGTCTCTCCTGCCAGCATGACTCAGATGTGCACTGAGGCACAGACTGCAGTCAGTCTCCATGGTCCACTGGTGCTCTGCTGGGACATTGAACATGGTGCCATGGGGCTGTACCCCTGCCCATAGCAGCTGAATTCACCAGCTCGGGTGCCCAGCACTCTGTTGAGCTATTAGTCATAATGCCTGGTTGTCATAACCGGGTCTGATGCCAGTCTGGTTACCTGGGTGCGAATGTGTACAGCGTCATTTCCACCCCTGACCCAGCCTGCTCTTGTCTCTCCAGGTCTAGATCTGGTATCTCACTTAGTTGGAGTTGCTCTTGGGGTTGAAGCAATGGGTACTGAAGAGGCAGTAGGGGTGAAGGAATGGAAGGAATCCCAGTGAAACTTCATCCCCACTTCTTGGGCCCTTGTGGCACGCAGTCGCCTCCACAAGCATGTTGAGCTCCATCTCAGAAACAAGCAGGTTTTTGCCCAGAGGCTTTCGGTTAGAAAGTCCTGGCTGTAAAGCTCTTGGGCTTTGACCAAAAGAAGATGTAGTATGGAGCAGTCAATGCGCTCTTTGCAAATGCAACCTCCTGCGGTCACTGTAGTGCTTCTGGGGGTGTCTGGGACTTCATGAAGGTTCAGGGGAGCCAGCTGATGGGCCTGGGGTGGGGGCAGAGAGACCTGGATTGATTCCAGGCTCTCTGCTGGGCTGTGAGGCGGGGCAAGTGTGGCAGGCATCAGGTGTTAAACCATCTCCGGGGAGCTGCCTTTTGCCAGTCTTCCTTGGGGGGTTTGCTGCCAGCGTTCACTTCGGTTTGTTCCCATTTCCATCCGGCTTTTTCTCAGCCCGAGAGCTGACCGTCCTGGATGTTCGCTGTTCTGAAGGACAAAGAGAATGGGAAAACCAGAGGGATGGTTTGCTTTTCTGGGAGGTGTCTTCTCAGGGCTTAATGCTGAAGAACTTTGTGCCAAAGGAGAGAGATCCTGAAATCCCAGAGCAAAAAAAAAAAATTGGCCACATTCATTCTGAGCATAAGCGAGGGGCAGGGGGGGGAAATCTGTAGAGGCGGCAGTTTTTGTAAAGCGCTGAAGTGCCCCACACATCACGCCCTGACAGGCCCTGATGTTAGCTCCCGGAATGGATCACAGGAGACTCATTAGAAAAAACAAATATTATCACACGCTGAAATGATTTATGGAGAAAAATGAAAAATTTTGTGTTGTTGCGTCCTCGCTCTCCCACTCTCCTCTGCTTTCGCTCAGGGAAGTTATTTATGGCAGCGGGCCCTTAACAAGAGAAAGGCGAAGCGCCGAGCCGCTCGCTCCTGCAAACTGCCTGCATTTGATTTTTATTAGCGAGTTAAAACTTCCTTCTTTTCACCTCCCCCCTTCCCCTCGCACGCCTTTATTATCCCGGACTAACTGAAATGCATTTTAATGCCTACTACTTGTGCTTTTAATAGTGATCCTATCGCCACCCCAGCAGCAAATAAAGTGACATTGACAGGGGGAGGAAGGCCTGACAGACAGGCGGGCAGACAGGAAGGAGTTACAGGCCCGCGTGTGCTCCCTCCTCGTCTGCTCGGCGCCGCTACCTTCCCAGTAACCCGAGAGGCGTTTTATTGTCAGAGGAGCAAATGCACTACGAAAAACCCAGTATTTGCGGCCCCGGCAGCGCGCCGCCTGCGAGGCCGAGGGTGCACGGTGCCCCTGGCGCGTGGGCTGGTGTCCCTGCAGAGGCGGCCGCCCTCTGCCTCCCGCCCGTGACGAGGGGGGGCAGTTGACCGGAGAAGTGGAGCTTCCCCCAGGATTCAAGTGTCCCTGAGCTGGGGGCTCCGGGGCGCTTCCGTACCCTCAGCTCTGGCTGTCCACCCCAGCTTCCCAAGCAGAGCCCTCAGCTCCGGGGCCTCCCCAGGGAGCTTCTTGGGAGGCCTGGGTGGGAGGGTGAAGAAGGGGCTGGAGCCTTTCCCTGCCAGGACACAGCTTGGCCTCGGGAGCAATTTTCCTGGCCCCAGCAGGATAACCCTGGGCTGCCGTCCCCTCCACTCGGTTGCTAAGTGTCCCCATGGCCGCAGTGGCTATGCCAGGCCTGGCTCCCCCCCGCCAGCAACTCTCTGGGTGGCTGGACAGCCCCGTTCTTCCCGCCTGGCCAAGCATTCCCCGAAGCGGCACGATAAGCTTTCCGGAGCGATGGTTATCGGCTGGCCTATCCCTCCGCTCCCTCTTTTGTGCGGGGGGTTTCCACGTGAGCCCGGCCCCGGGGATCTCGCCGGCTGCCTCCCCGGCGGCGGCCGGGCCTTTTCAAGGCAGCCGGGAGCCCCGCACGGGTTAATGCCCGCTGACACCTGCAGCTCCTCGGCTGGTGCTGCTGGCTGGGGGCGGGGGGGGATCGTTGGTGGCGTTATTATGAAGAGCTCAGCAGGCCTAAGGCCTTCCATTGTCCAAGTGGCAAATAAATAAATAGAAGAAAGCAGGTCTTCCCTATGGCTCGGCAACGGGAGGTTAACAGCTGGACATGACATGACAAATTGGGCGGGGGGTTTTTTTGTTTTGTTTTGTTTTGTTTTTTTCCTGCGGGGGGGCCGATCCCAGCGGCTGGGTGTGAGGGGGAGGGATGGGGGAGAGCGACTGAAGGAGGGGAGGGAGGGAGAAATCATCCGGGAAAGGGTCCCATCGACTTGCGGATGGGCTTTGTCCTGGGCCGGCCACCTCCCTCCCCACCAAGCCAGGTCCCCAGGACGAGCTGGTCTCTAGAAACCGTGTTGGGGGGGATTATCCTCCAGGAGGGAATTCCCAACACCGAAATGCTCGCCCTCACCCCATGCACCTGATTCGCATGCTGGCAGGTCCCCACAGCCAGCCCCCATATTGTGTGTCGTCCCCCCACCGGCGCGGCTCCGCTCCAAAATCGGGCAGCGCGGTGCCTTTTAACGGCCAATAAAACCCGGAATTCTCCAGCAGGAAAAGCAGGGAAATTAATCAAATCGTGGATCTGCTGTGAATTACGTGCTCACCTCCCATCTGCCCGTTCAGCCGGCTCACCTTCCCCTTCCTGGCTGCAGCCCCTTCGGCTTGCTGCGGGAGGGAGCCTTTATGGCTATGCCTGGAGCCCTCACCATTTGTCGTGGGCTTAATAGAAAATGTGTTAAACATACAGGAAATGGCCCAAATGTTACCAACGGGTCTAGTTTGCTTGATTTGTTTCTCCTTTTCTGGGGTGGCAGGGGGTGCTTTGGTTTCGTTTGGAAATTGAGCGATGTAATGGCAGCCGGCCTTGTCCCCAAGATGCTCCTTCAAGCTAGCCTCTGCTCGGACGCTGGCCCTGCCTGAGTGTGCTGCTGGTGGCAGTGACACAGGTCACACCAAACATCTCACTTTCGTGGGAATTGGGGTTTTTCCACCTTCCTCCATGCTGAACGGCTGCCCCACTGCGCATCCCATGCTGGGGTCCGTCACCCCCTCCCTGCACTCTGCTCCCTGTCCTGGCACATGGGCACCTTGAGCCTGGCCTTCCTCCACGGATTTTATTCCCACCCTCCTGCCTCCCAGGACCTGCCAGGGCCTTGGTGCACCCAGGAGGGACTGCATCAGCTCTTCAGAGGGCCTCCATGTGTAAGCACTGTGTGGTACAGAATTACTCTGCAGCCATTTCTATACAGTCTCTCTTTGCAGTGCGTTGACTTGCTGAAGGCTTTGGGAGGGCTGGAGTTTGCTCTGTGCAGCTGGCGAAAGCCCGGTGTGGTTCAGGGACCCAATCTCACTGAAATTCAGGTTGCACTGAGTTCCCATCACTGCATGGATGTGGCCGGGGAGGAGATGCTTTCTCTTCCATCTCAGCTGATGTGTCTGGGATCAAAGGAAGGTCCTCTAAAGCAGCAAGCACGACCCAGGCTATCCAGCAGATGTAGCTATGCTGTCTTTTTCTGTATGGTGGACACCAGTGGAGCCATTGCTGTGACTGTGGTGTGGACAGGCCCAAGGGAGCTGAAGCCATGGTGGGTGGTCAGGAGGGAGACTCTATAAACCCCATCAATCTCCTTCTCTGACTCCCATACATCTGCTTGCAAAGGGAGGGGGAGGCAATAACCTGGCTATCCGCTCACCATTGGCGCTTTGGGAGGTGGAAGGGGGAGGAAGGGGGGAAACGCCAGCCCCAATCCCTTGGCAACTGCAGGCTGAAATATTAACTGGAAGAATGTGCCCAAGACTTGGCCCCCACGCCGGCCTGCTCCAGCGCTGCCTCCGGGGGGGGCGCAGGGAGGGGGTAGCCTGTTTGCACAGCCCAAGTGTCAACTAATTAATAGGAGTTTATAGGAACATTTCCAGGGCAGCTGGCTCAGGAGAGGTGCGGGCAGTGCCCCACGTTTCCCGAATCCCAAGCATGACCCAGTGCTCTTCCCTGCATCTTGGAGGGACAGTAGCTGCTTTGATTTGCTCTGGGGTCTGTGCGGCCGAAGCAGCCTCAGCTGCTTATTGCATCGCTCCTGCCTGTCACCATGCAAAGCGGTGCCCATGGCCCATTTCTGAGACCTCTTGATTGCAAGGACACACTTCTCTTTCCCGGGCTTCGAAGTGCCTGTTGAACGACCCAGGTGGGTAGACTTGGTGATGTGTGTCCTACGGTGGTTCCCTGAGCGCCCGTGCTCGGTTGAGGAGCAGTGAGTTTCACATCCTGTTCTCAATCCTTCAATGTGCACGTGTGGATGAGTCCATTCCAGCCCATAATTTATCATGTTATCTCAAATAACAGGAAAGATGCTTCCTGGGAAGTGAATACACTCCCAACAGTGTGTCCGCTGGATGGTCCTCTCAGAGTGCGTGTGCTTATTTCTCTTGCGTTGACATCGGACTCTGTAGACATCAGTGAGAGGTCTTGCTTGTAGATCCCTCGTGATGTATAGCACGTTCCTCGGGGTGAACTCCCCTCCTGTGCTTCACCTGGTCGCGGTGGAGGAATCTTACAGAGACAGCCACGATGGAGCTGTCCTGGGCAGGGAAGGGCGCAAGCTGGGGAAGCACCCTGGGATGCAGGGCAGCCCTGTGGAACCCACCACAGAGAGCGGGACTGGAGACCCCTGCTCCAAGCATCCCTGAATTTAGGGCCTACCTGTCTGTGATCTTTGAACAAACCAATAAATGAAGTGTAATAACCAAAACAGTGATTGTTTTCCTCGCGGTAGCTGTGGAAATCTCTCCCGGGGGAGCACAGAGCCGCCAGCCTCAGGTTTTAGATCACAGTCCCAGTAACCTTCCTGTCCCCTGTACAATAGTTTACTGCTGCTGCCCTCAGAGCTAGGCTCTATTTATTATATATACTGGCCTCTGTGTGTGGCGATGTGTTCGTAAAGCCTGATTGAGCTGTAAGGAAAAGTGCACTCAAGGGGAAGGAGGAGACAAATGCCTGATTTGGCCTGCCCTAAATATTGGCTTATAACCTCTGTGGGTGCTACCAGAGGGCTCAAGGCGGTCATCCAGATGCAGTCCCAGCCACAAAAAGCTGTTCCTTGATAGCCATCCTCTGCAGAGGACCGTGGTCGTCCTGCCCTTGTCACCACCCCTGAGGGGCCCAAAGGGCTGCAGGAGCGTGGCAGGACCTGAGCAGCTTCTCTGAGCTGGTGGCATGCCCTTTGCATAGATCTGCAAAGTCCAGCTCGGAGAAATTGAGACCCCTGACCATGCAGGTGCAGCTTGGAGCAGCCAGCAGATGGGACCTGTAAGGAGTCCAGAGTCTGCAAGGTGTTATAGCCATTGGATGCCAATAAAGCATTTTGGCTTTGTTTGAAATGATAGTTGCATGTAGCCTGGACCAAAATCATCTGTAGGTGTCCACCCTTAGATGATGGATGGACAGTCAGGTCACTTTGGGGAGGACAGTGCTCTGATCCCCTGCCAGGGCAAGTCTTTGGCACTGGGCTTGAAAAAACCTAGTCAGGGTGGCAGAGACTAGTGGGCACCCTTGTCCCGTGCTGTCCAACATGGCTTTCATGAGCTGGAGACCTTTACAGTTACCGGGCTGCAGGGACAGGATCCCCACCTTTCTGTAGGGGGGCTAGCTGGTTGTATGTATAAAACCTTGGCCAAAGGGGGAAGAGGGGCTTCTAGTGGGGTGCTGTACTGGCCCGTGTGTGTAACTGTGCACAAGTGCACACAAACCTGCCCAGCAGCACTTAGCTGTGTGTCATGAGTCCTGCATTGCTCAACACTGGGAGCAAATCTTCCATGCCAGTGTCAGAGGCTATCTGGTATGGGTGGCTATGGGCCATGGCACTGCTGCTGCTCAACGCAGTAAGTGGCCATAGGGCCCCACAGAGACTTGCCTGGACATTTCCATTTCACTTTGCCCAGTTTAGCTGGTTTGATACAAGTGTGAACTGAGGCTGTGATAGAACAGGACAAGAGACGAGATAGATGTGGCCCCATCACCTGCTGGGAGATGGCATGGCCCAGTAAAGCCCCAAAGGACAAGCAAAACACCATTCCCCTCTCCCAAACCCCACTGTGAGTTGAACACTGACTGTAAATACCTCCGGGCTCCGAAAGCAGCTGCTCCTGGATGAGGGCTTGGTGCTTCAGACCCACCTTCAGACCGACATCCTGAAAGCCACCCTCTTGGTATGGTGGGCAGCAGGGATGTGCTCCAGCACACGGTGTGGCTGGCAGTTGCTGGAGCCATCGACGTCGCTCTGCATGCAGCTGGTCTTGCTGTAGTTTTTACTGCCGTGCCTGTGCAAGGTGAGAGCCCCGTACAGATTGATGTGGGAGCGAGCAGGCTGGGAATGGCAAGGCTGCCCCAGCCACTCAAGAAGGGGCATGGTGGTACAGCACAGACATAGTTATTCTTCATTGGGGTAACGGAGAGTTACAAGATCTTTCATTTTCCAGGAATCTGCCCCCTCCCCCTACTTTTAGCTTTCCTATATAATATTCCATGCTGTAGCCTATAAATGCTGCTCTGAGCCCACAGCATGATTGAATTTGGAAGCCTTTGTTTACAGATGTCTGGCTGTACAGGGGTATTTATTGAATTTTCCATGAAATGTTGCTCCTCTAATGCTGTAAAGCACAAGCTGCCCACATCAGAGGAGCTGCGTGTTAACGGATCGGGTTACGCAAAGATGCATTGCTCTCCCTCGCCATCCTTTGCCTTCCAGGGGAGGAAGGTGGGTGCTGGAGTCCATGCACAGCAGGGCTTTTCAGGGGATTCTCACCCTTGAGAAGAGGAGGACTGGCAGTTCTGCACCCTGGGGCTGGAAGGTGAGTGTGGTCCTGCAAGGCAGCAACTCCAGCCACATGCGATGCAGCCCAGCCGGTGCTGAGGGCAGAGAAACTCACTGCAGGTCATAGCGACAGCCAGATCTGCTGGTGGGACTGGAAGTGGGCCTGATTTTGGGCTGTTATAATTACTGTGCTGGCTATCAGCAGCTCAGAAGAGACCTCGATGGCAAGCGGATGTCCTCGTGGCTTTTTTGTGCCATTGTTTGAGGCTTGCAATGTTGGGCTACGGTCAAAATAGTGAATAATTTCATAAGATTCCCCTTCGGTTGCTGTGTAACCGAGGTCTGTCTTTCCTTGCTCATCTCATCTACTGGCGCCACACAAGCAGAAGACTGTTATCAGCAAAAGAAACAGAATTTTCTACCTAGGAGACCTTTATGGAGCCCCTCGGAGCATCCTCTGACCTCAGCGTGTCATTTTTAACCTCTGTCTTGAGAGGGAAATGAGGGAGAGCCTGGTCTGTGGAGGACACATCCGAGACCTGCCGTTCTTGCAGTGGTAGCTGGAGGAATGTGTCTTCCTTCCTCATGGGGGAAAGTACAAAACCATCTTGCAAAACTCCGGGTCAGGAGCCCCAGGATCTCTGATGTAAAATAAATGATTCTCGGGAGAGAGCATGTGTTCACCATGTTAGAAAAACAAGCCCCCTGCAAACAGCACATACCAAACTCTGCCCTGAGGAAGGGACTTCAAGGGTGGACGGAGGGAGCAGTCCGAGCATCAGAGCACAGCCTGCCCCCCTCTCCCAGGCTGGATCTTCACACTGGTCCGAGGAGGAGGCAGGAGGGATGGGGGCTTGTTTTCTCAGATTTGATTGGTTTATTTATCCTTGGTCCAGGCTCCCATCTGGTCCAACTTCAAACAGGGGCTGCCGTGAAGTGTGGAAGCCACCAAGAGAGATTCTGCAAACAACAGTTGTGCAAAGTATATAAATATTTCTGGACATAAAAATGACTGTGTCTGAGGAGGGGTCCGTTTGGGCTGGGATGGAGGGTTCCCTGTCCTGCTTGAGATAAGTCCTGGAGAGTGACTGGGGCATGGAGAAATATGTGCTTATCTACAGTTTACATGTGCATGTGCAAGGGCAGAACCAGGCCTGCTGAGTGCTGCTACTGCCAGAGGCTGGAAGGCAAGGAAAGGACAATGGGGAAGTCTGTCTGTCTGCTCCTGATTTAATAGTCAGTGTGCAAAAATGTCCATTACTTTGGGGGACCAGAATTGGATTTGGGGTTTGTAACTCTTTGAAAAATCTGGCATGGTCTGTCTCATGAGGGACCTCCAAAACATAGCAGCTGCATCTGAAAAGTTTGGTGCAGCTGGTGGATGTGAACTTTTAATTGAAGATATGGGGGAATTGCAGTTCTGTTAGCGACGGCCTTTTGTGCTGTTTGAACAGCAATGAGTGGCCAGGCCAGGATCCTTGTGCATCCCGGAGCGATGCAGCCGGTGGCTTCAGAACTGGCTGATGGATTGTAAATCAGATCAGCTCACAGATTACGGTTTGGATGGCATCCCTTCAGGAAAAAAAGGCAACGGCTGGCGTTATGCCTGGCCTAAGCCAGCGCCTGCGTTGGTGATGCTGAAGAAGACATGAAGGCCGTGCGGAGGAATTTGTAGCTCATGCTGAAATGGAGGGAACTGCAAACACCACTGAGGGCAAAGAAATAGCGTCAGGGTAGAGAGGACAGTGCGTGCTAGGCAGGGGATGCTCAGGTGTAGGAACAGCGCGTGGCATTCCCAGATGTTCTTCTCAGTATTCGTGTAATGGTCCTTACTTCTGCAAGGCAATGCGTATTTCTGGCTGGGATGACAAGGGACAAGGTAGACACAGCCACCTCTATGGGCTCATTGCTGCCTTTGGAAACATTTGGGGGTGCTGGGTCTTGTGGGGTTCACCAGGAGTGTGCCAGCCCCAGACAAGGCATGCTCCACATTGCAGCTCCCCCGGGGCTCAGCTGCCCATTGACCACTGGCCACAGGGGCTGGAGCCAAACCACATGGGAGAAACCCTTCCAGGCTAGTTGTTCTCAGATCAGAGAAAGAACCCCAAAGCGGGTGTTTCTTGAGTTGTGTCCTGGTCAGGCTTAAGCCCATGGGGACAGGGCAGTTCCAGATCAGTGGATTTAAATCAAACTGGTTTACATTCCCAGGATTTAGAGGTTTTAACCTCCAACTTTGAGGTCTCTCTTAGCATCAGCATACCCAGATGTGCTCTAGGCAGCAGGGTGCATTTGTCACTCCCTCAGAGAGAGCCACGTGCTCTTGGCAGTGTGTGGTAGGACCCGACTGCTAACCACAGGCAGAAACAACCTCGTGCCTGAGTGGCAGGGTGGTGCAGATCTACCTGGACTTGGTTTCTATCACAGACTGCATGAGGCAACAGAGTTGGCAGCAAGGCAGAGCCAGAAGACCCTTTAGGAGCAGAGGCAGGATGCTGAGATTCCCCCTTTGCCTCTCTCCCTCTTGGTAGGGACCAGGATCAGCCCCACGTGAGCCCCAAACCCGCCGTCCTGTGGCACAGGGCTGCCTCTCCGGGACCTACGGCTCTCCTGCCCCACAGTCACCACTGTCTTTCCAGGCTGGGGCTCCCCAAAACCGGGTGCTGACCCGGAAGGTTGCGGGGGAAGCTCTAGGGAAATTTGCTGGGAAGATCTCGAGGTTGAACTGCGCAGACCGGGATGGAGAACGTCTCAAAAATGTCCTGCCCACGCGAAGCCCAGCCTGAGCCCTGGCCCAGCCTCCAGCAGCCGCTCTCTGCAGCGGCCCTCAGTTAAACCTGATCCCTTGCTTTAAGGGCCTGCCTGGCACTTAGTGGAGACCGTAAATAGCGATTTATAAACGATCTTCACGCCGATCCCTCTGCTGCTGCTCAGACATCAAAGTCTATAATTCACGCCCTCCCGCGTCCTGAGCCTTGCAAAACCAGAGCCTTTGATGTGAGCCTCCCCCTTCGCTACCTGCGTGCTGGGGCCGAGCCCGGCTGGGCTGCGGGCATGTGCGCTGCTTGCAGCAAGGCGCCAGGCCCGCTCTGCGAGGCATTTTATAAGGTGTCTGCTGTCATTCAGCCTGTTCCTGAGCCTGTTATCCCCTTTGGCGGAGCCGTGTGGGACGGCTGCGAAACAATGGGAGCGGACCAGGGGGAGCTCGCTGGGGGCAGCGTCCAGAAAGCACCTGGCCTCTCCTTCCCCCGCTTCCCCCCAGCACCTGCAAATTAATGGAAACTTCTCCTTCCAATAGTGCTGCCTGTGCTGTTTAACAAGTCCGATTGCATGCTCTGAGGGCTAGAAACCAGCCTTGCTTCTCAGGGTGGAGACGGCTTCCAGGACCCTTGCACCAGCCCTGCTGCTCTTAGGGCAGGGGCGAATGCTGGTGCAAGAGCTTTGTGGTGTAAACAGGCCATGATTATATCTAAGGTGAGGCTAAGAAGGAGCTTCCTGGCTCTGCAAGAAGGGAGTCTCTGAAACAGCCTCCCAGAAGGAAATAAGGAGAAAGAAAACGTCCGGCTAGTTGTAAGATGAAGCTGGATCCACTGTAGGAGGTGGTGCTGGTGACGGCCCCTTGGAGCTCCTCCACATGCCTAAACTCACCATGGTTTGCAGCCATCCTCGAGGTGGACTCGACAGCCCCACTGGCCTCTCTAGACATTGTGAGACAGAGTTCAGCTTTGTCCTTTTTATGAGTGAAGGCTGACCCAGCATCCTCTCCCCATTTTCCCTGGCCTCTGTGTCACCTCTCCTGAGCCAGCAGTGTCCAGTGTGGGTGCAGGAGCCTTTCTCCAGTGCTGCAGTCAGCCCTGTTCAGGTCCCCTTCTAGCTCCTCCATTATCTTCCGAAACCTTGAGCTGGACGTCTCACCTCTTTTCTGTAAGATGGACAGTTTTCTCTTCCTCATACATGTAAAACTGCAAAATGAGTGCTCCACACTGTGACTGCGCTGAGGTTAGGGGGAGCTGCACAGGACAGGTGTCCTCACCAGCTTGGCAATCTCTTCCTCTTTCTTCTGCCTCTTTCTGCCTCTGTTTTTTAGCCCCTGGGGCTATGGAGAGTGCTTTCAAGATGTGAAACCAGTGCAGCAACGTTTGCTTGCACCTATAGGCTCTGGGGACAGCACATACACCCCTGGTCACATCCCTCATAAACCAAATGATCGTTCAAGCACAATGTGCTTGATCGTGGTACCAAAGCACTGCAGGAAGGGAGAGAGAGAAGGATTTGGGACCATACCCCTGCTCACCTTCGTCTCTGCCAGTTCAGTCCCTCGTTCCCCACACGAGGGCCTGCAGGGTCAGGCACCAGAGCTGGATATAAGTCACACATAAAGCACAAATTAAACTCTGTCCATAAAAAAGCAGTCTGGTGTGGTGCAAAATGCTATGTCTTACAAGTCAGATACTGCAAAGTTGATAGAGGGTTTCGGGGTGTTGGGAGGTTTTCAATGCATTTTGCAGCTGGGATGGTTATGGATGTATTTATTTTATTTTATTTTATTTTAAATGAATGTCTGTAGAAATGTATTGAGAGAGTCTTGCGTGTGCTACAGACTGGCAAGTGGTGAAGAAAGGGCATGAATCATGTCACTCTGCTCTGTATTTAATCATATCAAACTGGTTTGGTTCTCCAACAAGTCAACATATATTATCTGTGTAAAAAAGGCATTTTACAGGACTGGGAGTCTAAATATCATTTATAAATATTTAATTCTACAAGTGATCTTTGCAAAAGAAGGATAGCTCTTCATTATCATACCTGTGTCTATTGAAATATCACCATTATTTATCATCCACTGTTGGTGCAGTGTCCCGCCTGGGACTGGAAGAGTTATTTTGTACCGGATGCCACCACAAGGCTGGTCCTGTCCTTCTCCCAGCTTGAGGAATGGTATGAAATGGGAGATGTGGCCCTGGTGGGGATTCCTCCTGCCCCAGTTCCCAACTGTGCCATCCTGGCAGCAGGAGGGCCACACCGCAGAGGTGCTTAGGAACCCCTTACCTACGCTCAAAGGAGCCTCATGCCACCAGGCTCCTTCTTAGCCTAAGCAACCAGAGCTGCCGAAATCCTGTCTGTCTGTCGGAGAGCTTTTGTGGAGCACTCATCTCCCATCTCGCTGTGAAGGTGCCCTGCTCTGCTGCAGTCCGGCTCCTCTTACGATTGCCAAAGTGAACCATATAAAGCAGTGGCCGCACCGCTCACCCTGTCCCCGTCCCCGTCCCTGTGGCTTTCTGCCTGTTTAATCTCTCTGACATTCAGCCCAGCTTTGCCCTGCTCTGTTTTGACTCCTGACAAGCCTTTCAATTTGCTCTCCTCTCTGAAGAGCTGAGAAGCCATTGATAGCTCTCCCCCTGAATTATTGAACCTCGGCGTTGGGTTTCGGGCCCCGGGGAGCATCCCCACACGCGCAGGGCTCTGAGGCACGCCATTGATCGGCAGGGCTCAGGTTCAGCCTGCTGCTGCCACACGCCTGTCCCCAGGCGGCCGTGGCTCCCTGTGTGTATGGCTTCTTGCTCTGCCATGGGAGGAGACACCCCCCCATCTTTTAGAGCCGGGGCTCTAAACAACGCCACCTCTGGGGTGTGCATCCCACACTGCCATCCTCCCTGTATTTGACAGGGACAGGGGCAGATGGACTTGTTCCTGGCCAGCTTCCCGTTCCTGACCTGCTTGCCAGCTCAGGAGCCTCTTCCCCTCCTGTGAAACCTCGTTGTGCTGTTGAGTTAGCGGAGGTGTGTGAAGCACCAAGATCTTCTGTTGGTGCAGGGAGCCAGAAAGGGACAAAGGATTATTCTGGTTAGAGAGCAGAAAACTCTGGCTTTGCTCTTCTTGGAGAAACAAACCTTCCTGGAGAAGACACAGTGACAGGGAGCATCTCATTGAAACCCTGCTGGCATCTCGTCCCAACTAGCAAGGACTTTCCTCTTGTCACTGCTGCATGGGCTGATCAGAAAACAGATACCCATTCGCACAACAAATACCCTCGGTGTTTTCATGCGCTGTTGTGAATTGTTTTCCAAAGACCATGGGAATGTGTGTTGACAGGCTACAGAAAACCAATAGCGTTTTTCACCATGTTTTCAAGAGGAGCATTTTTCATCCCCTTTTTTTCACTGCCACCCTTTACAGCCACTGCACCATGAAAGGGAGCAGGGAGCAGGTATCCTTCACACACCAGCCCATGTCACCGTGAGTGTCCCTGGGCACTGCTGGGCAGTGCTGATTACCCAGGAGAGGCCAGATATCTTCTTCATCTCTCCCTTACCCACTTAGGGCATTTTTACCCCCCGGCTGCTCCATGGTCCTTCTCCCAGAGGCTGGCAGGATGCAGGGGCATGGCAGGAGCCAGCCTGGGAGCTGGAGTGCAAATGTGTTTCAGGAGGGGGGGAAAAGGAAGGGCAAGTGTGGATTTTATTAAGTGATAACACATCTTCAAATCAGATTATGGGAAATTTTCGGGGGCACCACGGCATTGATTGGCTGGGCCGGAGTTGGCGAGGCTGTGTGGGAGCACCTCAGAGCACATGCAATCGGATCCCTTCCATTAGCCTGATCAATAGCCACCGCGTGGGGGGAGTGGACGTGAGTGTGGACAAAACTGCATAAATATATACGCGAGAGCCAAGAAATCACATTACAGCCAAAGAATCCGAGCTCAACACAGGTAACCCTTTCACCCCAGGGCAGGGGGAGCATTAACCCTTTCAGGGCGTCCCTCTGACTCCGGCGCCAGAGCAGGGGTTGACCAGGTTGTGGCTTGGCGTGGTGGTAGGAAGAGGTAAGGCACCACTTCCCCAGTTCGGGCTTTCTGGAGGCCAGGTGTGTTTCTTTGGCTGTGATGGCACATGGTCTCTTATGCATGAGATGTGGTCGGGCACTGGGAGCGTGAGCAGCATATGCACGGTGTCATCTCCATCAGTGTTCCCGCTGCCCTTTGCAGTGGGGTGCTTGTGGCACACCGTGTGGGTGGGTTTGCGTCAGACATTGCACCTGTGTGTTGCACAAGCAGAAGGATCTGGCAGAGGCCTGGGGAGTCACCACAGGGCTGAGCCAAGCCCAGCCTGAAGGCCAGGTCTTCATCACTTCCCCAGCAGAAGCGTGCTGGGCAGCCTCAGCAGGCAGGGAGCTATGGACTTCTCTTCTGCATCGTCACGTGCAGCATCTCCAGGCGCTCACAGGCAGAGCTGGGGACACCCTGTTTGTGGCAGCCTGAGGCCAGTGTGGGAGACGCAGGAAGGGAGAACAACCACTTCCCACGGGACAGAGAGCAAAACTGGGGTGGGGAGAGGGAGAGAGACAGAGACCTAGTATCAAAGAGAAAAATAACACGTTTATAAAGTCGTCTTCTCTGCTTCTTACAATCCTAAGAATTTGTAGGAACGTGGGACAGACCTTGTTGTCCTCTGAGCCCATCTCCTTTACATCTCGCATTCGGGATTTCTGGACAAAAAAATGTCAGAGAGGCTCAAATGCCATTGCAGGGGCCTTCCCCCTGTCACCTGCAGTGTGTTCCAGAGCCCCAGGACTTCATGTCTCTCTCCACCAAACCCCACTTATCACATTTCCAGGCCCTCCCCAGCCGCGCCTGCCTTTCCAGTCCTGTTTTGACACTTCTAATTAGCAGACATTTAACACCTTGTTTTGCTTGGACTCTGCCTTCAGCCAGACAACACATCGATGGCCTTTGCCTTCTCCCCTGACCCTGGCTAACCTGGCAGCGCAGCGCTCTTGGCATCGCTCTGAACACATCCTGTCCAATTTCCTCCTGCTGCCCTCTGCCCCCCTCTCCCCGGTCCCCACGACCCTCCCCAGCCATGCCGGGGCGAAGGCACGGCGAGATGCGCAGCCTTTTCCTTCGTAAGCGCTTTCCTGAACATGATTTAAAGCACTGAAGCAAGAAGAGAGGGGAAAAAAAAAAAAGAAAAAAAAAAAGACCTGTAATAAAGTCAGCACTCTGCTTATTAAGGGGAAAAGGCTGTGCTTTACTTATACTAACATTAATTAGATAGATATATAGGGAGCAAAGAGGCCTCTAGGAGATTTATACAGGGGCCCTGAAGATGGATGTGAGGACTGACAGACAGACAGCAGCTCCTGTAGAGTGCCAGGAGCAGGGTACCTGGGAAGCAGTGATGGGGAGCCAGAGGGACAGTGGTCCCAGGGATGCCTCAGTGCAGCAAGGATGAGGGCAGATGGGCATGTTGGGACCTGCCCAAAAACACCTGGGGATGCCATAAAGCTGGAAGGAGGCACAGATGGGAAGTACTGGGCAGGTTTCTGAGAGCATCCTCAGAGAGGAGCATGTCTCCCTCTCCTGTTCCCCTCTGCGGTACAGTCAGGCAGGTCTAGTGGCAGATGAGGTCTTTCAAGCAACAGTTTGCCTTTCGTGCTCCGGAAACCTGTAGTCACCTGGATGCCATTATCAAATTGAGGAGACACTCAAAGCTGTTTATTTTCAGGATGAGACTTTTCTCCCTTTGTTCCCTTCCTCGCTGCATCAATCAAATATTTTCTTACCGCTCCCAGTGCCGGACAGACAGCAGAGCAGAAAACTCGACATGCTTTTTCATGATCCCACTGCAGAAAAATGTTTTGATAGCATCTGATCTGATCAGGTCCTCTCCTGCTTGATGCATCATGCCGAGGTGGGAGAGTGATCCTTGGCCCAGCTGCCCCAGCCTGCAGCCCCACACAGTGGGGCATAACCTGGTGTGGGCCACTAACACAACAGGACAGGTGACCATCTTCTTGGTCCTTCTGGGCCTGCCCTTGTGGCCATCTGAACCATTTCTTGTTGTTTCTGTTTGGGGAGATGACCGCAACCTGTGGATCTGATAGGGGTAGCTGAGCCCATGCCTTGTACATGCTTCATGTTTTTCGCCATGCTCCCTTCTTCCTCATCTGTCACCCTGGGTAGAGCAGAACTCCTCATTGGTCCTTTCCCACTCATGCTTCAACGAGGACAAATCTGGAAGTGCCCTCTGATACCTTTGCAACTGCTGAACGTTCTGCTTCACCAAGGCAGTTGGCGTCCTTGGGCTTTCTTCTCTCTCCTCTAAGCACTTCTTTTACCTGCAAGGACAAGATCTGACTTAAGCAGGAAAGGAAGCTTAACTGGGTGTCCTTGCAGCCCCTTGCCCTTGCAGCAAGGACTGCTGGTCACTGACACACCACTTAGAGACTTCCCCAGCCTGGAGAGCCTCGTTAAACCTCTCTTCTCATCCGCTTTGCACAGGAGGAGCTTCCATTCAGGGAAGAGCCCAGGGCTGCTTGGGGAGGCTGTGATGGAGGTGGGAGTTCAGCTGAGGTCTCTTTGATCCATGGCCTCATGCTCCACCATGAGCCTGCCCTGCCCTTGGGTTAGGGCTTGTAAAAGGGTTGTGGCTGCTGCTGACAAGCGGAGGCTGAAAGCTCTGGGGTTTTTATTTGCCATTGCTCCAGCAGGCTCCCGCCAATGTCCATGGGCTGCATCAGGGCCACTCGTCATCCTGTCCTCCTTTCGCTTTCTGATCTTGATTTCTCCATCCTACACAGGCAGTGCCCCCTCCACTCTTTCCCCCAGCCTGGGTTAAATGTAGCAGCTAACTTTGGTGGTGATTAGTAATAAAATTTTAACAAGCATCCATATGAACGTCTTTCTGTCACTTTTATGAGGCCATTTACAGCAGGGAGATATAAGAGCACCTTAAATCTCCCCCTAACAGGAAGGGTCACGTCATCAGGGTGAGAAGCAGAAGGCCCGGTGTCCCGTGTCACCTGCCTGATGGTGCTGTAGGTTCTCCCTGTCCCCATGATGGGATGAGTGGCTCCTCTTTGTGCAGATGCTACTGGCTTGGTCAGTTGCTTTCTGGACCAAGCATCTGCTCCCAGCGGGTGGAAAAGGAGAAGGGGCTGTTTAGGGCTGCCAGTGCCCAGAGGGGCTGCCTGTCTGCAGAGGAACAGTGCTGGAGCTGGGGACGGGCATGGTGGCATGATGTTAGCTCAGGTCCTGTGGCAGGGCAGCTACTCAGTGCTAAGGCGTTGCGCTTAGACAAATAAACTCCGTTAGGAAAAAGTGTTCACATCGACCATTTTCCATTCGCCTCCCAAGCGTGCTAACTGCAAAACGGGGAATGGTTCCTCTTGGTTTGCCCAAGCCTAAATTTAGGGCATGACTCTACCCTGACACTGTCTACCTTTTTTAAGAAAGGCTCATAAAAGCCATACACCCTTCCCTATTTCCCACCCGTTTGGCTGCACACCAAGGGCAGGGCCTGCTCCTGCTTCCAGCGGTGCAGATCTCCCCTGCCCTCAGCCGTGTCCCGCCCGGTGTAAGGGGGAGCAGGATTGAGTCCCTGGTCCACAATGTACGTGTGCGCAGCCAAAGGGATCCTTTCCAGGAGTATGGTAGAAGGAATAAGCCTTTGTGTTTCCTGTTACACGTTAGTTACACGTCCCAGCTCTGCTCCAGTCTGTAGGTTTAATTTGTCAGCAGTGATACTTGAAAACTTTCTGCTCTGGTTTTGCTCAGCACGGCTGTTACATCAAGCTAGGACAGGTCCCGGGTCCAGCCAGGCTCTGGGCTGACCGCTGGGGACAAGAACAGTTTCTGGAGCACTGATCCAGCCAGCAAATTTAGTATGTGAGACTGTACAGGACTTTGGCAGGTGGTGTTTTGTGGTGCGAAGGTGAGAGCTCCTTCTGCCCCACGTAGGAGGCAGCATCAAATTCCCACACCTACTGATGCCCCCGAGGAGGGCATCAGGGACAGGGAGAGATGCGGTCCCTTCCCCAGGGTCACACTTTGGGTTGATGGCAGGGCCCAAAATAGAGCCCCTCTGTCCTGACAGCCACCAAACCGCACGGCTTCACAGCTGCTCTGCGACACCCCTTTTGTGTGGGCGCTCTGCTTCCTCTGCCAGGAGCGCGGATCAAACACAGCTTCACCGAGGCTTTTAATATTAAGAAAAACCCCAAGACTTGTGGTCTGAGTTCTGGGTGGAAGTTTAGGTTCGTTCCTTTTTCTAGTTTTGTTTCTTCAAAAAAAGGAAACACACCTTTGACTAGCGAAATCTGAAAATAAGGAAGCAAAATGTGTCCAAAATGAGGGCTTGTTCGTTGTGAGCAGTGCCTGGTCCCTAGAAGAGCAGCGTGCAGCCTCTTCGTATGCAGCACAAGCTTTGCAGGAAGAGCTACTTTTACATAACTAATATACATTATAACTAATATAAACCTACATAACTAGTTTTCCAAGCTCATATACGCTACCCAAGCGCTAACTGTGCAAGGCAAGTTTAAACATCACCCATGCGAAAGCAAGGGAGCAGATGCAGGGAGCAGATGCCTTGTTCTAGGTCTAGAGCTGGAATTATAATTCACTGTTGGAAATCTGCTCCTTTCCGAGGAGGCAAGACGGAGCTGTCAGCATCCAGCAACCGGGCAGAGCGGGCAGCAGGGGTGCTCAAACTCCTTTCAGTAAAAATATCTAGCGCGGCCAACCATAAAAGTAAGAGGAAAAGATCGGTCGAGATTATTTTGATTTTCCGGTGAGGAGGGCAGAAGGGAATAGGTTGGCGAAGTCTGACTGTTACTTTTTGCTCAGAAAAGGTAACTGAAAATTTAATTCTCGAGCCTTGCAGGATACACCGGCTCTCTGGTTTTGACTAAGAGGGAAAGTGCTTCTGCAGTGCTGCTGTTTCCTATGGAAAGCAGGGCTGTGTGAGTCAGCAGCCCCAGCAGACACCATCTCAGCTCACCGTATCGCTCTCAGGCCGTGGGATGAAGCAGGGGTAGAGCCCAGGACAGCTGCTGGCGGCGTGTGGGTGAGAGGAGGCAGTGGCTGCTGCCAGGCCACGATGATGTTGGCACTGCCTGCGCTTGGCAGCAGCAGAGGGATGACCCTGCTTCTTGCTCCCACGCCGCTCTGTTGAGTTTCCCTTGGAGCCCAGGCTCCCCCTGGGCTGGTATTCGCGTGTTTTTCCTGATGGCTTCCCTGGGTCAGATGAGATATCTGTATCCCTGGGAGCAGGAGGGAGATGATGCTCCTTCTGTGCGTCACTTCATGTTGCTACTGAGATGTTATTCTGGGACAGCCTTGGTACTCCGGGTGAGGTTAGTGAGCCGGGATGTCCCGCACCTCCTTGGTGCTGTAAATAACCTTCTCCATACTCTGCATGCACGCATGCTCCTGTCCCATGGCCACGTGTTCACTGTGTCAGTGCAGTCATTGATTATGATTTGGATCCTGGGATCACCAAAGCGACCTGTTTGCAGGGGCGAGTTGCCTGAGCTTGGCAGAAGGTGGCACCTTGGGGCCCCTGGAAGGACAGGATGCTGGGGATGGCGCTGGGGGAAGGCAAGTGGGGAGCAGAGGGCAGCGGCTGGCAGCCCCCATGGGCGGTGGGATGCAGGGGTAGCCCTGCTCTGTGGGGTTACAGCCTGCTCCGGCAGGAGGTCAAAAAGGCAAAGTTTCTTGGGAGGTGAATTATCAGTGGGAGCAATATCGGCAGGTCAAGCACATCGGTGCTGGGGTAATACAGTTAAGGTGCAGAGCCTTGGAGGGAGCCCGGCCGAGGAGTGCAGCATTAAAGCAATGAGCCCAGCTTAATCTGCCCCAAGTGAGGGCAGTGGGGTCTTTAATATTGTGTCAGGCTCGCAGGCCCTTGTTGGCGGGTTATTCTTCACGGCAGCTAATGCCACTGGGCTAACTGAATTAGCCCCTCCTTCCGCGGGGTGAGCGTGGGGTTGCCGGGAGGGCGATCGTGCCTCGCAGCTGCAGGGAGAGCGAGTGATGGCCTGGAAATTCAATCAGGTGAGGAGCCGCCGCCATTCCCAAAGGACAGGGAGCAGCCGGATTGGGGAGGAGAGCCCGGGACGGGGACGCTGGTGACTGGCTCCGTGCTGTCCCTGGGCAGGGTTCCCTCCAGGGACTGCTCCCTGCTCTGGATGGCACGAGGTGCTGCTCTGCATCCATCGGCCTTCCGGGAGCGCCTCGGTGGAGAGCCCATCCCTACCTCTGTGCTCATTTCCAGCTTGCTCACCACTGGGTGTGGAATTCCCTTGCGTATCCATAGGGAACCGCAATGTGGGGACATGCTTGGACATGTGGTGTGTCTCCAGCCGAGCTGGGTGTCCCTGCGGTCCAGCCTCCAGCACACTTGCAGCATTTCTGTTTGATTGGAGATGAAGGTTCGCCAGGAGAGACAGCATGGCCCAAGCAATTGGCAAGTGGGTCTTTTTCCTGGCTTTGCTGTTGGGACGAGATGCTCCCCTAACGAGCCACTGAGTGATCGCCTGACCCTCTTTGTAAAGCCCTGTGGGATTTGCAGGTGAGGAGGGTGGCTAAGGGGCTGGGTACAGCAATGGCCCATCATTCCCAGGAGTCATTTTCTGTCCTTCAAGTTAAGGAAGAATGAAAATCTGAACCTCACAGGTGTTTGCTTGTTGTCCTCCAAACGTGCCACTGCTTTTTCTCTTTCCCACCCTCGGCAATTGCTTTCTTCTTCACATCTAATTAAAAGCACACTCTGGCGAATACTGAGTGGGTGATGGTGTCTGTGCCCACCGTTGCCTGGATGGTGCCAAATCCAGAAGGGCTCACCTGTGCACCCAGGCGGTGGCACTTTGTCAGCCCCAAGGGCAGGAGCAGCTGTGGGGACCATGGAGGATGCTGTAGCCTCAGTGCCTGGGACAGCAGACCCTCGGCACGGGGCTGCTCCCCTCCTGCCCCTGCCTCGCCTCAACACACCAGCCCTTTCCCTAACCGAAGCCACCATCCCTTTGCCCCCGCCACCGGGGCTGACGCAGCCCCCTCTCCTCTCCCAGGTGCCCCTTTGATCTTCAAACCTGCCCCATCTCCTTCCACTCCCCCTTCCCTCACGTTGTTATAAATGGAGGCTTTGGCTGCCTTTAAATAGTCATATCTATCAGACAAGCTCATGTCAGCCATAAATTCTACAGTAATGATGATTTTCTAAGTGGGTCGACTGGAGCTATTTCCGCTTCAGCCTCAAGTTACTGCACACGTCCCCCCCCCCAGGGGCCGGCAGCCTCATTTGTTGTCCCCCTAATTGTCATTTCTCCCATACGCACTTGGGCAGAAGCTGGAAGGAAGACTGGCCCTGCTGCTGGCCCCTGGGCAGGGAGTCCCCTCTGTCCTCGCGGGTCCCTCCTGGTCTTCCCACCTGGGAGGGGGCTTCAGGGGAGGGGTGAGGGCTGGAGGGGCGAGACGGCACCGTCTGCCTCTAAGGCAGGCAGGGGGAATGGCCGCAGAAGCCCACCATATGGATGCCCTTACCTCTCCCCGCTCCCCCCGCAGCCGCACGAAATCGGCCCCGACGTGTGAAAGCTGTAATTGCAGGTAATCCCCCCGCACCGCGCATGGTTTGAATTTGGCAGAGCAGGAATGTGAAAGGGAGAAGGGGAATTACTGCCCAGACGCGCTGCAGGGCCAACATCTGCACGAGTCATCAGTGCACATCTGGCTGCAGCAGCCTGTACTTGTAGCCCAGCCGGTCCCTTTTAGCCCATTGGGTCTGTCTCAAGCTCCTACTAAGGGCAGGGCACAGACACCCTGGGACTGGGAACCTCAGGCTGATAGAGAAATCGCTCCCTTCACCTGATATTGATGCTGATATTGGGGTGGTCACGCAGACTTGGTGTGCCTTGCTTTTTCCATTTGTAAAATAGATTAAGGCTGTCAGGAGCACACTGTAGGGCACCCATCACTAGCTCTTCTGGAGAGGAGAGTGACTGTGGCACACTCTTCCAGGTTTGCCTAAGGCTGGCACTGCTTTGCAGCATCCCCCAGTGAGATGCTGGAGCAAAGGAGCAGACTTCTGCCTCCACGTGCCGTTGGGCTCAGTGAGGTGGGTCCCTGCCTACACTCTGTTTCACTGGAGCATGGAGCCAGCAAGCTCTCTGCAGGAATCCAGTCCTGCAAGGCTGAGCGCTTCTCAGTACAGAGTCTCCGGCACAAAGCGGAGGATTTCAAATCTGCTTTGCAGGATCGGGCCTTTGCAGAGAGAAGCGAGGCAGGGTGGGCAGAGTGGGACTCAAGCGCTGTCAGTACCAGAGGGTCTTTGTGGCACCTCCAGGTGCCATGAACCTCAGCTGGTCTGTTTACACTGGATAGGGATGGAAAACCTCCATCACACAGGCAAGATGTACTCTCGGTAATTCCTTGCATTTTCCAACAAGCCAGTCCTGCACCCCGGGAAGGCTGCTGGGACCCAGGAGGAAGCAGGAAGGGCTGGGAAGATGGGAGGGCTCTGGCCACGGAGAGGGGCTGCGGTCTTGGTGAAGGGAGGTTGTTATATCCAACACCTGGCTTCTGTGGCCAGGCTGGATCTGATCTGCCAGTGAGAGGGTGGGACAAGGACTGTGGAGGCTGGGGAGACAGACAGGCAAGTGGCTGAAAATCTACCTTCCCCTGTGCTCTGGGATGAGAGCTGGCCCCGGGGAGCACCCTGGCAGTGCCTCGTCCCTGAGGCAGCCGACCCTGCTCTGTCTCCTTGATGGAAAAGACCTGCTGGACCTTCTCATCCTGACCCTTTGCCTTTGGAAATGTGCACAGTCAGGGTGTAAATCCTTGCTGCCAGTGAGCCGCCCCATACTGGGGAGGCTTTAATCAGCAGGTGTGGGTGTCACATCTCCTCCCAACCGTGGCTGAGCATCCCCCTCCCAGTAAGGAGCCTGCTTGGGGCTGGCCCAGGAGCAGAAGCATCTTCAGTTAAGTCGCTTGCACCCCTCCCTGCTCTCCCAGCCCCGAGGAAAGCAGCCTGACCTCGCTCAGCAAGAAGGCAGACATGACCTCCTCCCCAGGCGGGCGGCTTCCCAGATAACCCCCCGGCTTTCCGAGGGCAGTGCAGGTGTCAGAGGCATTGTCTCTTTGGAAATTAATTTTCCTGTCGATTTCCTTATTTCTCTTAATTGATGAGGGGCAAGTCTTAGGCGTGTTGCCAGCGGCACCAGCCACAGCCTCCCGTAGGTATCGGCGGAGCCGAAAGCACTAGCGCCGAGGGCTGGGGAGTGTAATGAACTCTCAGAGGACTCGTTGCAGCTCAGCCCGTGCTCTAGATTAGCTGAGGAATCATCTGGCCCAGCTATTAACTGTCCCATTTAACATCATAAATTATTAACCTAATTTTGAGGAGGGTCGGTGACGGATCACGCTGATTTTGTCAGCTTTTCTGCAGCCTTTCGCACAGCCTGCGGGTGCGGGGTAAGCCGCGGGCAGGGCCTGAGGGTCAGTGCCTCCAGAGAAGGAGAGAGACATGGCAGCACAGCCCGGCTGCCGGCAGAAGGACCAGCTCTGCCTCTTCTCCCAGCCCAGCAGAGAGCTCAGGGAGAGCCAGAGCAGGGGGGGGATCCTCCGCTGGAAATGGGGGATGCGAGAGCTGCCCCCGGGGAAGAGGAAAGCCTCCCCCACCCCAACACATCTGCACCCACGTGGGACACATCTGCACCCATGTGCATGGGTGTCCACGGCCTCTGCCCCTTGCTGGGTACCAGTGTGTGCTGCCCACCTGCAGTACAAGCCCGAGGTGCTTTTTAGCTTGTTTAAGCAGCTATCATGATGCTTTTCAGTTTGCACAGCAAAGGCCTGGGGTCAGGAGATTTTTCTTCCTACGCTTGTGGTAGACTAGAGCTTGTTCAAAAAGTTTCCTTCCTGGGAAAAATTTTAAGTAAAATAGGGGCGGGGAGGGGGAGGGGCAGTGATTCTTTGGTATAAAAGTTTTAAACCTTTCAGAGTTTTTTTCTAGCTGATTGAAGTGTAATGAAAATTTAAGGGACACCGTCTTTTCTTTCCTGCAGCAGAGAGATGCTGCGGGAAGAAGGGTCCGAGAATTGCATTCAAACCAGCATTTTTTTTAATTGAGTGGAAAAATTTTGAAGTCATTTGGTCTGTCGAAAAAAACCATACAGACCTGAAGGAAAGCAAGCTCTGAAATCCTTGTAAAACGCCTCTTTCATTCTGGCATCACAAAAAGGACTTTTTGTTTCCCCGCGAGCAGCTGCCCTGCTTGGTGCTGCCCGTCCGTGGTGTGTGAGCCGTGTGGCCCCAGGCTGGCCGTGTGCGTGTCCCTGTGGTGTGTCCCATGAAGGGGTGGCATTTGGGAGCCGGTGTAGCCCCCAGCCCCGCTCCCCTTTGCTTTGAGGCTGTGCGAGGATCAGCGGTTGTAGGACGGAGCATCGCTCTCTGCCACGAGTTTCCCTGGCTGCAGGTGCTTGGGATCAGGATCAGCGGGCTGCATTGGTGGTAAAACAACCCCCCCCAAAAACCCCAACACAAGCCCAAAGAAGGGCTTTTCGTTGTGGTGGGGGCGTGGAAAGGTGTCAGAGTCTGCATTCAATTGGCAAGAGCCTGTATCACTAACCTGCTCATCCTTGAGTACCCACCTACTAACCAAAAGCACCCGTAGCTCGGCGGTGTGGTTATTGCCCCTCTTTCCCTTGGACAGTGAAATGGGGAGTCCTGCGCTTGCAGACCCACAGCATGGGTGCTCTCCCACTCCCCTGGCTTGATGCGAGGCTTTACACACGCGCAGAATAGAAAAAGTGCAAGGAAATCGCCTTCCCCGGAGGCCTGAAACTCGCAGCGCACACGCGGCACAGACCCGCGCAGGACTGATGCCCAGCACACGGATATAAAATACAGCGCCCTGCAATAAAACATGCACTGCTAGTCTATATATTTTGCAATCCCTTTAAAGATTTTTTTTTTCTTTAAACCCCTCACCCCAGCTCCCTCCCCGTTCTCCCCCCAAAAAATTATTATAAAGAATTATTGCCATTAGTACGTCTTTCCCAGTGAAAGGAGAAAATCGCCTCATTCATAATTTATACCCTCAATTACTATTAATAAAGAAATATTTCAGCAGAAAATCGCCTGGGAAAATTACACGTAACATTGCATTAACATTCTATTTGAACATTTTCATCACATTTGTTATAGAGTTAATAAGAGGGATATGCTCCCCTGACTTCTTCATGAAATTATGGGCTGCCTATGATAGTTTAATCTTTTAGACTTTATATAATATATTCACTTTACTAATTGAGCTATCCAAGGAGCAGTTAGGGATGTTCTTAAACGTGGAAGACAAAGTAATCAGGGCCGTGACTTCCTGACGAGAAGATCTTCTTCCGGAGATGAGGAGCCGCACGCGTGAGGAGCACACACGTATGTGTTTGTGCGCAGATGTGCCGCTCCATTAGCCCTGCCCTTAACGTCCTGCCTGTACTTGGAAGTGAACGTGAATGAAAGGTGGAGGTGATTTTCAGGCTGGCGAAATATTCCCCAATTTGTGTTTCAGAGTGTTTCTTTCTTGTGTTTCAGAGTGAAAGGGGGCCTGGTGAGTTTGAGCAAGCTGTTATTTTTGGAATAAGAAATGCCCAACACGGGGTGGGGGGGGGGTTCGGGAGCAATACTTTGCGTAGACAAGCCTTTATGCTCAAATTCACCCCTACCCACAGTCGTGCACAGACCATCTCCAAAACTCTGGATAAAGAGCTAGGCTGGGGTGGACAACCCCTCTTCTGCTCTCCCTGGAGCTTCTGCTTCACCAAGTAATGCCTTCTGTGGCGCGCGGTGCAGAAAGGCTTCCCCCACACACGGGGTACAAACGAACCCAAAATTGGGCCAGAGACAAGATGCAAGGAAGGGGTGAGCATTGAGGGATGAGGAGGCGTTCGGAAGACAGACACTGCTCTGGTGCCACCATGGGCATTGCTCTGGACAGTTTGCTTGTCTCCAAAAAACTCGAGCAACTTGAAAGCCTTGGTAGCTCTCTCTCCTGCTCCTGCACCTGCAGACGGGGACCTCATGCAGCAACTGGAGCACTGGTCCAGACTCAGGTGCTCTTGGACCCTTCCTTGCACAGAGGCAGGGGCGGGCACCGAGATTTGAGCCCCTTGTCCAGTTTGGGAGTTGAAAGAGAGAGTCAGGGTCTCTCTGCAAGATCCTTCTTTCCCCTCCATGTGCACATGAGGTGTCCCTTACCATGAGGTGTGATCCCGAACTCCTGCTTTCAGCGGGAGGCTTCCCGAGGTGACAGCAGGCAGTGGTTTGGACCAGGACCTTGTGGAAGAGGGCTGCATTGTCAGCATGCCAGGAGGTTGCTCACTCATTAAACCTAAGTACATGCAGCCACGAGCAGGTGCAAAGAGGGATCCATCACTGCTGAGCAATGGCCCTGCCACCGGCGATGAAGGCAAATCTCTGTCACCTGTCCCTGACGAGGGAGGCTGGGGGAGCATAGGACCAGCTGCTTCGTTTGACATCCGCAGGGTGCTGGTGTCCCCTCTGCAGCCACTGGGACCGGTCACTGCAGGGAAAGGGTGGCAGGGCACAAGGTAGCACGCAGGTTCCTAGGTGAGGATTTGCAGTCACCCCTGAAACCACTCTTGCGATTCCCACCTCTGAAAACCAGTAGCCAATGCTGACAGCAAGCCAAAGCGTTAATAAAACGCTTTCATGCATTGGGATTCATTAGCTGGGGCTCATTAAATAGCAAATAAGAGCCCGGATGTTGCCAACTGAGCCCTGCTGAGGGCAGATCCTGTGGGTGAGGCGACTGGGCACCGCAGGATACCCCCGTGCTGGGGGGGTGGCCGGGTGAGCCCCTATCGCTCCCCAGTCCGCCCCACCAGAGACGGGAATCAGTGTGGGAAGTATGCAAGGGAGGGCTGCTGGCAGCGAGCACCCCGCTGCCACGTGCCCGCCATTTTAATGTCTATTCACAAGGCCATCGACCCCTCGGGCCTGGCCAGGCTCGACTGTTCAGACCCCTGGTGCGACATCCAGTTCTGTCCCCAGAAGAGGGGACTGAGCTCCTGGAAGCTCTGTCCTTCCAGCCCATACAAGCCCACCAGGGAGACAGGGATGGATGCGTGACAGCCCAGACCTGTGCCCCTCCACTGCGGTGTGAGGTATGGGGAGCAGAGCACCCACACATGGTTGCATGAGACGTGCAGCTCCATTAACGCTTGCATGGTGGAGCATGGCTGTCCCCCAACAGTTCCTCACGGGATGCGCTGCACCCTCATGGCTGAGCTTGCAGCCAACATTTGCCTGGGTGATGGTGTGCCACCAGCCAGCACCGATGGAGGCTGTGGCCACCCGGGCCACCACCAAGCCATGCTGTGCAAGCAGCAGCCCGTGCAAGCCCCCATCTCCCCGTCATCTCCCAGATGGGCAGGGGGCCACAAGCTGCCCTGCGTGCAAACACATGGGGAGCACGGGGTGTTGGGCGTCTTTCCAGGGACCACACAGGCAGCCTGGGCACGGCAGAGGCCGAGGAAGGTGAGGCATGGACTGTCCATCCCAGGGATGGCCACTGCCTGGTCCTGGGCAGGATGGGCCACACTGTAAACAGGACAAGGCTTGTAAACAGGGCTCCAGCTGGGATAAATTTAGCCCATTGGGGTTGCGGCCCCGGCGCGGCAGGACACGGTGTCAGGGCATTGTCGAGAGGAGAGGGGGAGAAAGAAGCTGAATAAACAAACACAGCTTGTCCTTTTTTTTTTTTCTTTCTTGTCCCGGCGTTGTTATTTCAGCCGGACAATTGCCCTGCAGATTGAGGGAACAGGCTGGAGTTCAAGTGAATTTGGCTTCCAGCACCTCCCTTTTTACATTGTGTTTTCACATGGGAATGTATCCTGGCATACATATATGGGGGATGTCCATACCCGGGGGATGTCCATACCCATGTGTATGGATAACTTCATGGATGCTCCACACACATCTCTGGGCTGACCCACAGGGATACAGGCTGCTTTGAAGGCCAGGTGAGGCCGAGTAACTTGGCGTTGGCTGTCATGTAGGACTTTGCTTTCTCCACGTACACACATCCCAGACTAACACCTGGGGGTGTCCAGGAGCACACGTGCCAGGTGATCTGTGCTCCATATGCATCTGTAAGTGTCTCCATGGGCAGGCACAGCCCTGGAGGTGTCCCCCCACGGCAGAGGGGACACTGGACAGGTGAAAGTCTCTGCAGGACTTTAGAAATGGAGATCAGGACGCCGGAGCTTTTTTTCCCTAGTTCTGTCATGGGGTTTGGAGAAGTCATATTCCCTTGACAAAATCATCCGTGATCTTGGGAGCAAAGGGCATGGATCTTCTCGGTCAGTCCTGCTCTGCGAGGACCTAAGTCTTTTCTAAAGGCCATGTTTAGAGGCAGCCTAATTTTCATGTCTTAATTTTATTTTTCTCACATCCCTCTCTGACACACACATACACACACACTTCTATTGGAAAAACGATTTTAATACCCATGGCACATTGTCCTGGTGTGATATAAAATCCAATGACATGTGGCATTTGGAAAAGGTCACTTCCCCCATCAGGATTCATTATCCTACCTCAGCCTGGGAAGCCATGGGGTTGCCCCCGCCTCCGTGGACCCCTTGCCCCCTCCCCGGCTGCGGCGGGCGAGCAGGGAGAGGGGACGAGGTGGCTGCGTGGCCACGCTGGGGACTTTGGCAGTTACAGGGACATGCTGTCGGGAAGGCTCGGGCTGCAAAGCCGGTTCCGGTGGGTGCGTGGGGCTCGGTTTGGCTTTTGCCTGCCTGCCCCTGCTCGCTGCTCCCTCTCTGTTCCCTTTCGAGCCGGAGCCGCCTCTTGCGGTGCCTTCGCTCTGCACAGTTGCAGAAGGGAAACGCTCCCCTTCCCTGTTTCACTTGTTCAATTTTTGGCGTGGGTGGGTCGGTTGGGAAGTGCCCTTCCATGTCGGTGCTCACCGCCACCTAGGCAGAACCAAGAAGAGAAAGAGGAGGGGACGTGGAAAGCCCGGCTCCTCTCCAGCTTCCCCACCAAGCATGAGGTCCCTGGCTGCCCCATGCTCAGTGCCCCCCAGCCCCTGGGGCGGACCAGTAGCTCCCAGAAGACTGAATGCAGCAGCACTGGGGGCCTCTGCCCTGTCTCTTGGAGATTGCCCACATCGGGCAGCACCCTGGGCTAGAAAGGGGTCCCTGGTGCATGTTGCAGGTGAGGGACAGCAGGTCAGGAGTGGGGGATGCTCACAGCAGGGCAGGAGTGACAAGCCGTCCTGGGGCACTTGGCATGTTTTTTCCTTTCCTTAGACTTTGTTTCTGCCCAGGCTTCCCCAGAACCATCTTTGTCCAAGTATAGCCACCTCCCCAGGGTGTTCCCAGCACACCTTGGATCTGTTCCCTGGAAAGGCAGAAGGGTGCAGAAGGGCCAAACCTGCTGAGAGGCTGCCCGGGGGGGGGCTCAGAGGGTTCAGTCCCTTGTGGGGCAGAGCAGGGGCTGTTCCCCAGCAAGTCATCCCATGGGCAGGGGACTGGGAGCCAGGACTTTTCTGCTTGGTCCCAAACTACCTTGGGGCACCTTGGCCAAGTCGTAACCCTGTTCCCCACCTGCAGGAGGTGGCGGCAGGGGGGGAGGCGAGGGTGGGTGCACGGACTGTGCAGCGGGCTGGGGGCTGTGGGAAGGGTGGGAGGCGGGGAGCGGGAGCAGCCGTTCCTGGGGAGAGGAGGATTATTTTCGCAGTAGGGAGTGGGGTTTGATGCCTGCTGAAGATGACTTCTCGGGGTGCTGAGGGTGATGGCGAGTGTAGCCCCTTCCTACCGTATAAACACCAATGAGTTATGGGTACCCCAGCCTCTAATTATGCAGTCAGCCCCAAATAGGCTGTGTCTAACGAGGCTGACAGACTAATATCTCAAGAGCCCTTAATGCGTTATCATCTCTTGCTGTATGACCTCATATTTATAACTGCTCTGGTGGGAGGTTGAGAAATGTCCTTCTCGTCCCCCAGCCCCCTCCCCAACTTTCCCCCCCCCTGGAGCAGCAGCTCTTCAGCCTCATCTGTTAGGATCAGGAGGAGAGAGGCGACTTCTCTCCATCCATCATGAGCGGAGTTCGCGCTATTAGATGATTAAAGACATTTTTTATAATATTTGGAAGAGGCTTTGAAATGTCTCTCAAACGGTGTGATTAATGCCTGCTTAACCCTCGCCTGGCCGGGATGGTGTGGTGGGGTGGGGGGTGCATCCCTGGGGCAGGGGTCCCCAAGCATCTCAGCGGTCGCCTGGCCGTTGGGCCCCCCAAGCCCTGACAAGGTGTGATTCATGAGCGCGGGGCACCTGCAGGAAGCTCCGGCCTCCAGGCAGTTCCTAACGCACCGGGGACTTGGTGGTTTCTGAGGCTGCAACGGCCGGGGCAGGAGGAAGCGGCGCCTGCCCCCTCCCCAGCGCTTACACAAGAGGCCCCAGGGCTGTGCCGGTCCAGGTCCACAAGCTGGACCATCCCACACCGGTGCTGTGGGTTTCAGGGGTGGGCAGGGGGAGGGAGTGAGCAGCCCGTGCCCAGTCCCAGCTGTCCTGAGCTGGTGGGGTGTTTGCTTTCCTCATTTCCCCTTCTTTTTCCTCTGCCTCTCGGGATGACTCGCTCTCAGAGGCAAGTCTCTCCAAAAAAAATGTCACGGGAATCGAGATGTTGGGGTAGGAGGCACCTTTAGGATGTTGCATCCTTGCTCAGAGTTTGCCATAAAGACCCGTGGGGCTGGTGGACGTGTTCACACTAAAAATTTTGTCGGCATTGTCCGGTACCTGCCCAAGGCCACGTCACTGATGTTCGCTGTCGTTGGTTCCCGTGGGGGAGTGGAGATTTGGCCTCGGATGGGGGAAGGATGCCCGCCTCCTTTGATCACAGGCGCAATGTTTCATAATCTCAATTTCTTGTCAATTGATTGCCAGATAGAAGCGACAACCAAAGAGGGCCCCAGGCGTCTGCAACTACCACTCATCGTATGATTTTAACTCTCCCCCTCTGTAAGTTTGCATTATTTTCTTCTTGTTGTTGTTGTTATCTAAAGAAACCTCCCCTCCCTCCCCTTCCAAAAAGCCTCCTAGAAATCCCAACGCCCCTGTCAATTTGGTATTCAATGTACAAATAGCTGACAAGGGTTAATGCATGATTAATAGGTGTTTTATTAAAATAGTTAATCTATCATTATAGAGTCCAAAAGATCAATAGATTTCTTATAATCGTGGCTTAAAATCATCTTTAGCGCCACTGCGTATGGGCTTAAGACCCTGGGCAAGACGCTTAGGAGATCTGGGAGTCTCCTGTTAACTCCTTCTAACCCTTCTGCCATCTGAAGTGTGACCCCGGGTCTCCCGCAGTCGGAGAAAAGCCGACACAGGGCTGCACGTACTGCTGTGCTTACCATCCACCCTTTTATCTGTGGGCATTAAAATTGTCACACCTGAGTGACAGAAAAGGGAAATGGAGAGAGGCAGAAACTGGGAATGCAGCTGGATAAATGCTCTTTGTTACGACCGTTGGCAGCGCCTGAGCGGAGCGAGGCGAGGGCATGGCAGGGCTGTCTCCGATCCATTAGTGCCGTCGCAAAGCAGCGAGCGTTGACCAAGCATCGTCCCATCAGGGCCGTGCTCCTTCGCTAACGAGTGCTGCCTCGCGCGCCGGGGTGAGGCGGGGAGGTTCCAGCCTTGCCCAGAGGGGAAGCCATGTGCCCGCTGTGCGGCAGGGTGCCGGTGGCCAGGGAGGACCAGCCCGTGACACCTGAGTCCCATCCATGTCCCCTGCATCCTGGCGGTTGGATGATGTTGGGTCTGGTTGACCCAACCCTTTGGGATGCCTGGACCAACCTGCTTTTTTGATAACTCCGGCGATACCATGACAAATCCCAGAGACGCTGAGCTGCCGACCCCCAGCGCGAGGTCTCTGCAGGAGGAGGTGCTGTTTAGACAGGCTGACACGGGAGCAGCTGAGCCAGCGCAGGCCGGGGGCAGCGCAGCCCCCTCTCTGCCCCCTCACCGCCCCGCAGCATCCTCTGCTCCGCAGCACAGGAGGGATCCTGCGGTCACGCGGGGCATCTGTGGTGGAGCCTGGATGGCAGCATGGAGTGCCTTGCTCTGAGGGTGAGGCAGCTGGCACTGGCCAGTGGTCCCAGAGCGATTTTGGCCGCGGATGTTGTTTGGGCTACCCATGCGATGGAAACCCGGACCTGCTGCCTAGTGAGCGGAGCAGACGTTGGTGTGCTGGGACCAGTCCTGGTGGCCTGAAAACCCTCCCAGTGCCTTCATTTCTCCCTCCCTGCGATGCACGGGTGCAGGATGGGTAGACTTCCGTGCAGCCCCCGGCACCACAAGCCTGGCCAAGGTTGGAGACGCTCGCTTGGAGGCTGCGGGGAGCTGGTTCTCTCCGATCCACGCAAAGTGCCTCCACCGTAGCCCCCTCCCACAACCCCTCGCCCTGCGTGGGGGCTCAGCCCTGCTCCCCGTTGGGCTCTGCTCCCTGCCCGGCCCCACAGCCCATGCCAGCCAGCTCGCCTCACACCATAGTTCAGGTAAAACGAAAGCAAGTTCGTACCGTTACTTTGCCCTTCTCATCCTGCTGGGGCTGGCTTGAATAACTCCCACCCGGCAAGAGATCCCAACTCTGCCCCATTGAGCCGGCGGGTGCGTGCCTGGCGCGGGGTCCCAGCCTGCCGGGAGGGTATCGCTGCCCCCACCTCCCACCCCCACCGGTGCTCGGCATGGGGCTGGGCGGAGATTTTCCAGACCCCCCGGGTCCAGCCCTCTCCATCCCTGCCTCATTGCTTATTTCTGGGCCATTATGTTCGACAGGGAGAATTTGTTTCTGTCCAGAGCAGATGCCCGGACAGTCTCAAACCTCTGAGGATTTATCATCCTGAGCTTTTGTTTGTGGGTCTCCAGGACCCTCTGCCCCACAGCCAAGCCCAGATGCTTCTCTGTCTCCTCCACGGAGCCTGCTGCCCTGCAGGAGTGCTGACCCCTCTCTTCCCCCATGGATACCCAGGCGTGCAGGCTTCCCTGCACACACACGCCTGCAAAGGCCACTGCTGGGGGCAGGATGCTGTGGTCACAGTGGCAGGGGACATGTCCTACCTACTGGGAAGGTGCTGGCTGTGGCTCCTTCCAGCTTTGCTCCCCAGGGCTGCCAAGGATGGTGGCCCAGGGCAGGGCACGCTGGGCTCCCAGCACAGAAATCCCCCAGGATCCTTAGGTGACATTCAGCCTGCCCTGGGACTGGTGGCAAGGGAGCCTGGGCTTGTCCCCTTGCAGCCCCCAAATTCCATCTCTGCTTCCAGCTCTGCTCCATGGCAGCCGGGCGGCTGGGAGGGCTGGGCAGAAGTGAGGTGTGAGCCCCCCTTGCTTGTCTCGGGGGTCAGCACCGATGTCCCCTCGTGTCTAATAGAACTCAAACAGTGGCAGCCGCCTGTGCCGAGTGACAGCGGGGTGACAGCAGGGGCGGCGCAGGTGCCAGTGCCCACTGGCTGCAATCTCCATCTAAGCTGATGTTCGGCTGCCCTGCGGTCGTGGTGGTGAGGATTTGGGGTCACACTCGAGAGGTTCGGGTCTGTAAGGACAGAGCTATCGGCTGGCACAGGTAGCAGCTGGGGTTGTGGTTCCAAATCTCCACCGCTGCCGCGTTAGATGGGGACCCCACTTGCCACCACCCAGAAGCCACCGTGCGGGTGATGGAAGGCTGCCCCGGAGGCTGGTGGAGTGGGATGGAAAGGGGTGCAGGGCTGCTCCACCAAAGCGCCGCCCCCGCAGCCCCGTCCCCTCCCCGGCCGCCCACATTCCTCTGCAGCAGCGCCAGGAAGGGGGGGGACCAACCTTTGGCACGTTTATTGACACTCCCTGAGTTCATACTGCGACTCTACAATCTTTCCCTGAGATTATTAAGAATTAATTGATCACTTTTATATTCCCCCCGATACCCAGTGCTGCTTCGCGACAGGCAGCAGGAGGAGGGAAGGGAGACAGGAGGAGGGTGAGGTATGTGTAAAAAACACACTGATAAATGTTAATTACTCTTTTACAGCCCTTGTCAAATTCCAAAGCAAGTCGTAAATTCATTAAACTCTAACGGATTAAGCACATGCAGCTTATTTAGTCGCCATAAACAAGATCATTTGGTTGTTGATTTTCCCCTTTTTATTGCTGCAGCAGAAAAGGGGAAAAAATCAGATGAGGGAAGCAGTTGGTGGTTGCCAGGGGGTCAGAAAAGTTTGGATTTCTTTCATATCTTGTTTTCTTGCTCTGTGGCAGCTCTCTGTAGCACATCGGTCCTCAGGTTGTGCCTGGGCAGCATCTTGCCAGGGAACGTGGCCTTCCCAGGAGCCGTGTCCATGCCCCAGGCGGCTGAGTCTGCATGGACAGCCCTGGGATGGAGCCACGCTGCACAAAAGGTTCCTGTGTCCTTTCCATGCCCCAGGGCTGCCTTCTTAGCGCTGAGGCTTTTAAAGACCCAAGGAAGATCTGGATGAGCAAAGATGGGATGCCCAAAGACCTTTTGGTGGTGGTTTTGTGCTGGGCAGGCTGCCTCCAAGGGTAGGTTGTCTCCAGTGAGGCTCAAGCCAGCCCCTGGGACGCTCGGGTCTGCTTTCAGCCACACTGCAAGGAACTGCGCAGGCAGAGTTAGCACAAAAGCAGCTCTGCTCATTTGGGGATGTGTCAGCCCACTTAAGTGCTGTCCCCAAGGTGCTGACTGCGCCCAAGTGAGGGGGACGTGTCCCCGACCAAGCCCAGCCATGAGAGAGGAGGCAGGGAAGGGACACCATGCTGGCAGGGAGGGACAGGGCACCTTCGGCAGCTCTGAACATGGGGACATGGCCCAGGGTCTGCCGACCTGCTCAGTGAGCTTCCCATCTTCTGCTTGCACATGTTAATAATCCAGACTGACCTCCTGAGCTGTGGGAGCAGGGGAAGGAGAATGAGAGGAGGGTCATGGAGATTAATTAATACTCAGGGCTCTAATTACGAGTTTCTTCAACACTGGGCTTCTAATGAGGAACAGGCGCTAAGGCAGTCCTGAGTCCCGCTGCCCCTCAGCTGGCCCTGCTGAGACATCTCCTGCCTCCTTGCGGGGGTGGTTTTACTGGGAGAGGGATGGGACTTAGCCCCCGGCGACCAGCATCTCCCACAGCAGCTCTGGGGCTCCGGGCTGCGTGGCCAAGAAGCTGCCACGCTGCTGTGTAACCCCGTCCGTGCCTCGGGCTGAGCGCTGGAGACCTGCTGCCATCCCCAGCACACCCAGCTCCCTGCCTCCATGCAGTACACGATTGTGGGACGGGGGCAGGAGGTGGCCTGGGGGACCAGAGGACCTTGGTGGGTGTCACAGCCTGGCCCTGCGCAGTGGAGGGTGCTCCCAGGTCTGGTGCTGGCAGGAGCCCTGGCACTGCTGGCTGCTGGTTCTGCTGATGCTGGGTAGCCGTTTCCAGCTGAGCGGCTCATGGCCGGTGATGCTGGCCCTGGGGCACGGCTGTTCCTCTCCGGCATCTCCCAGCCACCGGTGAGGCTGTGCTCATCAGGAGCTGCAGGCAGCCGTGCGCTGCAGGCAGCAGAGGGAACTCTAAACACCTCACTGGAACTCGCTGCCTGAAAAATTTGGGGCTTTTGCTTCAGAGCCCACAGCAGCACTTCGTGTAAAGGAGGTGACCTGAGCGCTGGAGGGGCAACTGCCCTCCTCCAGCCCCATTGGAGCCCACCTCTGAAATGGGTACAGCCCAGGGGGGTCTGAGCTGTGGGTGCTGTATCCCCCTGCCCCTGCTCCCCACTGCGTTTGCCTCTTGGAGAGCAGAGGGAGAAAGAGGAGCTGCTGAAGGTGTCAAACAGGACAGGGACGGGGTGCCAGCCTTCAGAGGCCCCCTTCTCAAGAAGCATTTCCCTCCCGCAGCCTTCACCCTTTTCCTTGTGGCGGGTACAAAGAAGCACCCCAGCCCACCAGGTCCTTCCATGCTTTCCTGCTGCCTGGAAGTGCCCTTGGGAGATCTCCTGGGGCTTCTGAGCATGGACAGGGCATCCAGCGGTTAACGGAAGGAGGGTGTCCCATGCTAAGCAGTAGCTAACAGCCACTAGCTAATAACTTTATGGCTTCAAAGGAGGGCATTTATCATGCTGAAGTTTGTTTATGCACTAGTTATATGGCGCATTATTCCAGTGTTGTGTTTGGCTGATAAATTCTCTGTGACAAGCAAGGCTACCAATGGGGACTCACTGAGTCCAAAAGACCAGTAGCTTTTTCCTGAACTCTGCTTTCCGAGATAAGGATGTTTTTTCCCTCTTTTGTTTTGTAAGGAGAAAAGAAAAAAAAAATGCGAGAACCTGTAAACTCCAAAAAAAAAAAAAAAAAAGAAAGAGGGAGATTTTTGTTCCGGATAAGTTGCCCAATGCTGTGGTCCCCTGTTGGGGGCAGAGGAGAAGGTCCTGGTCCTGGCAAGGACCAGGCAGGCAAGTGATGCACGTGGGCCTGAGTCGGGAGACTTGTGCGTGTGCTGAGTGGCCACTGACAGCTCATAGGGGCTCTGGATGGCCCCAGGAACAGCATACCTCAGTCCCCACTGCCTTCAGAGATGGTATTTTTGGGTAGAAGCGTTAGAGGACGCTCTGGCAACCCCCTAGTTCTGCCCAGTGTTTCTAAAATGAGCCATAATCATAGTATCCGTCACAATTTGGAGGTTGCGTGTGTGCAGTTTGTTGCTGAGCCCGGTGCAGCTGCTACGTTCACTTGTACCCCCTCACTGCTGGGTTAAATTGCTTTAATCCTGCTAATAATAATGACCTTCACATTTCTGGCTTACTCTATCGCAGGAGCCAAACCCACTTCGCAAACATTAACAATCTCGGCCTCCCGACTCTGTGCAAACACGATGGGTCAGGATTATTTTTCTTGCTGCTGTGGTGGGGAAACTGAGGCATAAAGCAAAGAGCTGGTTGGTCTGAGCCTACCCAGGGGGACACCCTTTGCTTTAACCATTAGACCTCATCCTGTCACCAGTTTGGACCAGTGTAGGCTTTCATGGGTCTCGCCTGTGGAGCAGGAGCTGGGGCTGCCTAGCTGGTGGGGTGGACCCTGATGCCAGGACCTGCTTCCACAGTGCCACCGAGGCGGTTTGTGTGTCAGCAGCCTTTGCTCCTGCCGGGACTGGGACCTGCGCTGCAGGGTGCTGGGGTGGGCTGGGATGTGCCAGCTCAGCCTTGTCCCTTCCCCATGAGGCCAAGTCCCTCCTGCAGTAAGTGGGAAGCCTCCCTCCGTGGTTTGGTGCTGGGGTGCACACACCTCCCGGCGTGCAAACGGGCTTGTTAGGTGCATCCGTGGGTGCTCCCTGGTGAGGGCATCGTAGCACATTTACCTGTGCACGCCGCTGTGTGCACGTACGGGTGTGCATCGACGTGGATTCATGAGTGCACTGCCTGCATCTCCACCTCCGTGTGCTGCGTTAGGATCCACCCATGGCTGCCCGCCAGCCTGGGCGTCCCCGGCCGTGCAGCCATCCCAACCTGCGCATCTCCGGCTGCCTACCTGTTGCATCCCCGGCTGCCTACCTGTGCCGGCGCGCGCGGCCCCGGCTGCGGATCTGCATCGGTGGCTGCGTGCAGTGGCCCCTGCAGGCTGTAAATACTGCCAGTGTGGCAGGGAGGTTGAGCGGTTTATGGCTCAAGGTCAGGCCCATGAATCATAAAAAGGTGTCGGAAGGAGCATTAACTCCTAGCCTTCGTTCGGTCTCTGTGTGGTTTCAGGCGGGGCCCCGGAGGCAGTGATTAAAGGGTGCACCTTCCCCTTTCAGTTTTACGGTAAAAGGAAAGCAGTAAATTAGAAGCCCACAGGCTGGGGCAGGACGGGTCCCGCCAGCGCAACGGCTACACGAGTACCTGCCGCGCGCCCCGAGACCCCCCGCCACCGGCCCTGCACACACCCCCTGCCAGCATGGCACCCACACGGCCCCTTCCCGTGGCAGCCCCTTCCCGAGGGACAGGCTCCGGCCGTGTGCCGGGCAGGCGGCCGCGCTCATAGTGGGTACTTCCCTCCTTCCTCGCCCGGCTGATGGCTCGGGACACCCGGGGGTGCTCAGCCCCCGCTCACCCCACGGAGCAGCAGCGCCTCTTGCTCTGCACCTTTTTACGACTCCAGCTATAATTAACTCGAGTAATAAAATTTTTTTAATCCAAATAGATATAATTAACATTTAATGCCCCTGTTTTCTTGCGAATTGTCAGGACTGTTAAGAGCTGAGTATTGATTGAAGAGGTGAGGCAGATGTTTCTGCTGCCGAGGGGGGATTGCCGGAGCAGAGGCAGAAAGCCCTGAAAATGGTTGAGTCCCTGCCCCGCATCTGGACCTTGGGGCAGAGGGTTGGGGCTGAGGAGAGCTGGGACCAGCGCTGTGGGGCTGACCCTGCCCCAGCTTGGCCATGGCATGGAGGAGGAAATGAAGGCTGCTTACAGGTTCCTTTTCCTACAGCTCAGCTGTAGGTAGTCTCCAGCACTGCAGACTGGTGATAAGCACTCAGGCATGGGGCATAGCTGGACCCACCATCTCCCAGAGATGGAGGATGGAGGTGTGAATGCACCCTGCCCCATCCTCATCCCGGCAGCAGCATCGTCCTTCCGAGCTGGACCCAGCTGGCAGCGGCCCTGGCATCGCTTGCTCGTCCCCACCGCTGCCTGCCAGGCTGGCGAGCGGGATGTGGGACATAAGCAATAACACCTTCCCCGAGCTGCTGCTGCTGCAGCCAGCCCCGATAAGGTGCCTTGCAAAGGGCCGGGCCATTGCCAGGCTGATTTTGCCCAGCTCCTGCCAGCTTGGCATGGCTGCTTGCCCTCCGGACCTGCCCGCCGGACCTGCGGGTCAGGCTGCCACCGCCTGCCTGGTACCTGCAATAGCAAGAGCCCCCGGGGGCAAGGCGGGAGCTGGAGCACATCTGCCCAGGGGACACTGCACATCTGCCCAGGTATCGCAGCCCTTCAAGCGCCTGGCAGCTGCTCAGAGGCTGGGGCTGGGCTGAATGAAAAGCCCAGGCACATGCTTTGCCGCTGTCGCTGGGCTGTGTTGAGCATTAGATGTCTCCGAGGAGTGGAGGGAGGGAGCCTAGCAGCTTGCCTTAAAAAAAAAAAAAAAAAAAAGTAGTGCTTCTTTCCCCCCTGGGGAATGGCATTGCGGAGCCCTGGAATTGACGGGGCTGCCAGAGCTGATGGATGGCGCCGGCGGAGGGAGCAAAGCGGGTCAGCAGAGCAGAAACCAGCAGGCACAAAGAGAGAGCATCCCCGCTCACCAAGGCAGGCGGTGACACCCTGTGCCGGGGCTGGGCCCACAACAGCCCCCTCTCTGTTGGGCTGGAGAGGCGGCACAGCTGGGGTACCTGGGGTGCCATCCTGCGAGGTCCCCGGGCTCACCCCAACTGCATCCGCCAACAAGAAGGGCCTTTCTTCGTCTCGGCACAAGCCCCGATTGTTCGGACGCTTCCCCTGCCACCGCCTTGTGCTTCTGCTCTTCCCAGGGACAGTTCTGGGAGGAAAAGGAGGACTTGCAACATCTGCATGGCCAGAGCTGCTGGGGCTTCAAGGTTTCTAAAG
Source organism: Rissa tridactyla (assembly GCF_028500815.1). NCBI lineage: Eukaryota > Metazoa > Chordata > Aves > Charadriiformes > Laridae > Rissa > Rissa tridactyla. The sequence continues at coordinate 44,248,903 of NC_071473.1, forward strand.
AGGCCGAGGCGCCTCGAGCAGCTCCAGACCAGGATATCTCAGTCCTGCCAGCAGCTCTGCTGAGCGGCCGTGCGAGCCCACAACCCCCCTGTGCCTCAGTTTCCCCACTGAGATGGGTGAGATGTGCTGCAAAGAGTGGGTGCATTTGAGCCAAGGCACCCCCAAGGACTGGGGAGCTGCAGTGCCAACTGCTCGGGGCAGCTTCGGTGCGGGCAGCTGTGGTGGCAGGTCCTCTGCCTTCCATCCCGGGCACACAGCATCCCGCTGGCCATCCCGGAGCTGGAATGGTGGAAAGCTGAAAGGTGGAAGCCTGGGCTGGTGTGGGTCTCTGCGAACTGCTCCAAGCAGGGACCTGGCCAAGTTTTGGGCTGATGGTGGCAGGAACTGAGGTTTTTTTAAATGGTGGAGGTGGTGGCTGCGGGGAGAGATTGAGGGACCGGGCGGCTGTGTTAAATCAGCTCTAACCTCACTAAAACTTATGTGCAGTTTCTGCTTCTTCATGAGAGACACAGGCAGCCTCCCGCAGGAGAGGGGACAGCAGCTTGCAGCAACACAGGGGGGATGCTGGCTGTTGTGATGTGACCAGGGCTCACAGACGCCCACTCCAGCCTGGGAGCCCCCAGCTCTGCCGGCGGGAAGTGTCTCCTTCCCGAGCACTGTCCCCATCAGCCACGCATGGGAAGGCAGGATTTGTCCCCGTCAGCCATGCGTGGGAGGGCAGGATCGGTGGGGAAGGGGACCGGAGCCACACTGAGCTGTAGGAAGTGACAACTTCTTGGAGTAAAACAAGGGTGCAGTGAGCCCCAGGCTTGGGATGCACGACTGCAGGCTGCTCCCTATCTTGATTGTGGGGTCAATGGGACTTTCTCCGTTCTTCCCCTGGGCACGAGGAGAACAAGCTCCTGCCTCAGCTGGGAGGCCACAGCCCTTTGCCCAGGTCCCCCTGGATGGAGGCTCACAGTGCCCTCCAGGGACGCAGAGCTGCATTTTCCCTCCTGCAGCCTGGGCACAGGGAGCGGGTCTCCCAGCAGATGGGTGGCAGGAAAGAGCCCAGGCGTCCCTGGATCCCGTCCCGAGCTCTGTCTGCAGTGAGGGTATGCCTGAAGCTGCTAGGCTGGAGGGACGTATCTCTGGAGGGATTTGAACCCCGAACTGTCACCTTTGCTCTCCAGCAAGCCCCGCTGCCCAGTCCTGCAGCGCTGACCGACCGACTGCTGCTCCAGCAGCCGCGAGGAGGAGGAGTGCGGGGAAGGGGCTCAGCTTCAAATCGATTCTGAGCACTGTGATAAGAATCTCTTATCACCCTTGTCATTGTAATGGCTGGGACTGAAATGCTGGGCTGAGTAAGGGCCAGATTTCTGCACAACTGGAGGTGAGGAGGAGCCGGGGCGCAGCAGGGAGGCAGTGGTGGCTCTGGGACAATGTCCCAGCGCTTCGAGCACCTGCTTGCTCTCTCCAGTGATGACCAGAACCAGCTCTCCCTTCCTTTCCCAGCCTTGGGGCTGCCCCATTTCCTTCCCCAGCTCCTTACAAGGAAGAGATGCTCCTGGTGGCATGGTTGGCAGCAGAAATGCAGTGAAGGAATGGGTCTGGCAGATCCAGACCATGTCGGGGGGGTAAGGGGCACACAGAGAAGAGCAGCCCAAAGGGCTGGATATTGCCAAGAGGGGCCAGGAGTGAAAGGAAGAACTGGGAAGCATCTTGCTCCTACCTCTGCAGCTACCTTCAGCCTCTTCCCACCTCCCCTAGGGATGGGCTCAGCCCCAGCCCTTTGGGAGGGGCAGCACAGGAGTAAGACAGGAGCCAAGCAGACAGGGATCTGGAGGAGGTTTCCAGGCCTTTGGGAATTCCCTCTGTTCCCATTACGGTCTAAAAGCAGCTTTTCCAATGGGTAAGGAAAAGGGAGCCGGTAAATGCCCTGGGCAGTATTAGACTAGACAGTGGCAGCATGGAGTGCCCTCAGCTCCCCCCCAGCCCTGGCGCATCGCTCTGCCTTTAACCCCTCCTGCTTCTCCCCTGGGTTTTATTAACAACTGTTGATTGGGATTCCAAGGTCGTCTGGCCCTGTGGAGATGCAGATAAAATCTAAGGCTGCTGCAGTCCCCTGCATCTCTGGACCCACCAAATCTCTCTCTATCTACAATCTCTCGCCTCCCACTAAGCTTTCCTCCGGCGGACAAGCCCGAGAAGGTTAAACAGGGTCCTGCAGCAAGGCCACCGCTCTGTCCTCTGACGATAACCGTGTGGCTGGGGGATGTGTTAGCTTTCCACCCTCTTTCCCCGTTCCCCTTTGCTGTCGCTGTGCAGGTTGTCCTGCTGCCAGGTGGGGATGGCCAGGCAGGGACCATGGTGCCGAGGAGGGACAACGCTGCCCCGAAAGGCTTGCTGAGGGTCTGCAGCTGCCTGGGAGGCTTTGCTGCTGGCTCCACACTTGTTGGTGTCAAAAAAAAACAAAACAAGCTTGAAGGACCCCATGAGCACCCTGTATATGGGTGCCCTGCCACTGGGGGCTCTTAGCCAAGGTGCCGTACCTTGGTGCCCTGCAGAGCTGGGGGCTAACAGAGCAGGGGCTTTATCAAGCCCGACAGTTGCTCTGCTGGAGAGGGCAACTCTGAAGCTACAGACTGTTTTTTCCTATCATGGACCAGAGCCAGGTTTCATGGCCGCTCCCAGCTTGGTGTCCCGGGAGCCGGTGGGCAGGGGTGGTGGCGCAGTGCCGAGCATCCCACCACTCCGGAGAGGCACCTCGGGACTCGCCCGTTTAATTCCAGGAGCAGCAGTGTCAGGTTGAGTGAAATCGGTCCCGACGGAGGATTTATTCATTTCTCCTTCCCTCTGCCTCCTGCCAGGGGCTGCGCTGAGATCCCGCACCGCACAGTCATCTCGCTAAAGCCGAGGGGGGCTTAGTGCTTAAATGGTTTTCATGCCGCCGCGGAGTTTAGTGCTTGTCAACAAGTCCGATGTCTTGCCAAAGAGCCTTGACAAACAGAGCAGCGGGGAGACGGGGAGAGCGGGCATCAGTGCCTCAGGGAGGAGGGGAGCACGCGGGCCGGGTCTCCAAACTGCCCTGCATACATGGGAATGTCGCCTACCCAGCTCCCTGTATCCCCTCCGTCACCGAGGCCAATTTGGCCGTCCCACCCTCCGGTGAGAGGTGGATTTGGCCCAGCTCTCAGTTTAAACCTCATGGAAACACCCTCATTAAACCTCACTAATGTGAAAAAGCAGAGCTCGCCCCTGGGTTTTAAGGCCTCGCTTTTGTAGGCTTTTGCAGAAATAGGCGTATGTATATGAATATATTTGGTGCTGTACATTCATCAGGTGGCTTTTACTGCTGGGGTGAGCCCGAAGCCGCCGGGCTGAGCCGAGTGCTGTTGCAGTAACGTGCTGGCTCTGCAGATGGGGATAGCAGAGCTCAGAAACCAAACCCGGCTCTTTTCAAGGTGCCACTTAAAAAGCTCTCCCTGCCTGGGGAGAGGGTGACAAGGCACCCTCACCTCCTCCTGCCACCCCAGCCTGCCCCGCTGGGAGGAGAAGCCCTCAAACTCATCTTCTTGCCTTTTGAGTAGCTGGATTTGCCAGGGATGAATTTGGGATAGTTCAATCCAAGCTCTGGGACAGAGATCTGGCTTGGTGCAGAGCTGTGAGGCACATGGCCCAGATGAGCCGGCAGTGATGAGGTTTGGAGGCCACTTGTGCTGTGGTCCCCTGGGGAAGCCGCCCATCACCTTGGTGGCAGCACGGGGAGCTAGGAGGCACACATGGTGGGGCAGGCGGCCCATAGCAGCCAGCTGCCCCCATCCCGGCTCTGCTGTGGCAACAGCAGACCCCAAGATGTCTGCTCCTGTGGGATCTGCTGCTGCCGGTGGGTCGCCTGAGTCAAGCATTTGAGCAGGATTCGAAGGAGAGCTGGGTAGTTTTATGGGCAGTAATAGCATTTACAGCCCTGCTGGCTGAGGCACTGATCCAGGGGGAAGGCAGCCACCTCCCCAGTAATAACTGGATTGCAACACTAACCCATCTCCAGCCTTCCCAAGGGCAGGATTGGCCCCATCCTTTTTTTTTTTTTTTTTCAAGCATCCTTGATTGACTGATGCCCCGTCAACCCATGGGTTGGCCCCACCTGGTGCATCCAGCATCCCTGTGCCAGTGAGGTCCTCACCTGGTGTAAACTCACACTTCTCCCCGGATTAAGGGTTAAGCCCTTCATTTTCACAGGAAGCACCAGATATTTTCTTTCTTCACCCCAGTCCTTGGCTTTGTCCTGCCATCCGCAGTAACCGCCACCTTTGGCGGCTCCCCTGCCCAACGGGCAGGGATGGCAGGCAGCCCCGCGCACACCCCACATTGTTTTCCCATCACCTGCCACAGGCCCCGTATGTTTTCGTTTAGTTGACATAGGGGAAAGCTGTAAAACATATGTCTGCTTCCCAAGGAGGGAGGGCGTTAAAAAAAAAAAAAAAGAAAGAATTACTCCAACAGCTTGGTCCAGTTAACAGCTTGGGCTCTCGACTCCGCAGTTGGGTTCGCAGGGACTTTGTTTCATGCTCTGCATTAGCTGGCCCCCGTCTCTAGCTGGACCAAGGTTTGTGTCTGGGGGGAAGGATATTTGGGGGCAAGGATGGCCCCAGCGGCTCAGGGAGCGTGGTGGGGCTGTGCTGGCCCCCGAGAGCGGGCAGGCAGGAGGACTTTCCACCCCACCCTCCGCGGGCTCCTCCCAGCACAGCTCCCCATCCATCCCATACATTTACCTAACGCTAATGAGACGTATTGATTGGAATGATGGGATTTGTAAAGGTCGCAGGGTTAAAGTACATAAAACCAGCCTTTCTGGAGCTGCAATATCAGGGCCGATGGGTCTGGTGGGAGAGATTAAAGGCCTCGTGCTGCAAGAATGGAGAGAGCTGACAGCAATTACATTTCAGATGTGTGCATAGTTATAACCCACCCCCCCCGCCTCCCCAAGACAGGCGACCACGTCTCCACCGCTGCAGAGCAGGTCTCCAACCCCTGTCTCCCTTTCAAAAGCAGGATTTCAACAGAGCAAATCAGGGAATGAAAGAATGGGGGGAAAGAGAGACAAGAAAGACTGGAGATCCCTTTGGAGAGGTGGTGCCCAGCCCCATCCCTGCAGCTGGGCTCGTGGCCCTGTTTTGGGATTCCCAGTTGAGCGGTTATGGCATCACTGCACTAAAAAATCATGTTGGTGGAACGAAAACTCTGAAAAGACTGCGGTCTCTTTTGTTAGGGCAGGACTCCCACTACTGGTAATGAGCTGGCAGGTCATTAGAGCTCTGTCTGTCCCCTGGAAAGGTTCACACTTGAAGGCTGGAGGAGTCCAGATCCCCAGCACCACAAATGCAGTTGGCTGGAGGTTTGTCCCGGGTAAGGGTTAATAGGTCTTGCCATAGGAGGCAAACAGATCTGGACATCACTTTTTCTAGAGGTGTTTCTCAGCCACCTCCGAGGACACCTGGCAGCTCAGTGCCTTATGCTCTGCTCTGGGCTGCACCCACCAGAGGTGTCTGCTGGAGCCGCAGGGCCAGCCCAGCTCTGGTGGGGTCATCTCCCTCCATCATCCCTCCTCGTAGGCCCCTCTCTGCACAGTGCGTTTGGTTCTTGGTCCAAAACAGAGAAGAGAGAGCACAGCCAGGAGAGCTGTATCATTATCTGTTGTATGCTTTTAGCACTGTGGGCTCCTGCGCTGGTTCTGGGGTGCAGGGGGATAAATATGTGCCTTGGTGGCTTTCCTGGGTCTCCAGAGGGAACAAGTAGACAGGGACACAAGTTAGGCTGAGGGATGCGTTCGTGTTAAGGAAGGATTAGTGTCAACAATATCACTACACACAGAAACAGCTAAATTAGGTCCATGACCAAGCTTCATTAGCCCAGGCTTAAAGCTCAGCTCCAGACAGGAGGAAGCATGGCTCAGAGCTTTTCAGCCCCAACTCATCTTGCCTTCACCCCACCCGCTCTACCCCTGGTGGCAGGATTGACACCAGAGACACCTGGGACTTAGGAAACCTGGCATCACACCAAGCCAAGAACGTGAGCAGGGGCTGCACCTCCCCTGAGATGAATCCCAGGATGAAACCCAGCAGGGAAAAGGAGCCATTTGCCACACAAGGAAAGAAGGATGCTGCTCACCTGTAACTGTAGCTGTCTCAGGCTTAGAGCCTTTCTCTGGTGACAAGGCAGGGCTTAGGACCAGCAATCTTAACAGCCCCTGCAGAGTGGTCATGCACCGGGACTTTCCCCTGCTACCCATCCACACACGCTGGAGCTTTAAATCCTGCCCCAGAGCCCTGCCGAAGGGGCTGCACTGGGAAGCAGGAGCATCCCCAGATCCCACAGCTCACCAGCAGTCCCAGGCACCCACCCATGCGGCTCCGTCTTTATTTATCCCTCCCGCGTACTCTCTTTCCCTCTCTCAGATGGTAATGAGTGGTTTGCACTGGGAACTAAATGAAGTTGATTGCCCACTGGTGTCTGCCATTAGTGGTAATTAGTTAAAACATCAGAGTATAAACAGTAAATTGGCTCTAATAATTAATACTAGCACTCAAGCATATGAGAGACAGAGAGACTGGGGGAGAAGCAGCGGCAAGCTTGTAAAATCAGCTGGGGCTGCTTTAATTAAAAAAGAAGGAATGTAAGTAACACGGTATTGGAAAAAGGACAAAAGCCATCAGGATCTTGTTCGTTAGGAGCATGGTCGTGTCTCCGCTGGAGCGCAGCAGGGCTGAGAGCTTGCCTCAAGCCCTGGGTACCCGCCGCTGCGAGGTGCAGAGCCCGCAGCGCAGATGCTGTCGCATCCCCGAGGCGCTGGGAGACCACTCATGTGATGAGTTTTAGCCTTGTCACCACTCTCCTGGGGCGATACGGAGGGCTTGTAGCATGTGGATCTGCTCCTGGTGCCGCAGATGTGAGGCGAGCTGGGCAGACGGGTGGGAAAATCCCATGGGATTTTTCAGGGGAGACCTGCTCGGATGGAAGGGGCTGCCTCATTCGGCTGCTCCCTGCTTACTAAGAGCACCTTCCTCTTCTCTTCCCTCCAGCAGCAGATTTGACCTGAGGTGTCCTTTGGGAAGAAGGAGCTGGCAAGAGGCGGGTGGGTGGCTCCTGCTGGGGAAGGTTGGGTTTACTCTTAGAACAACAATATTTTTTTTCTGCAGGTTTTGCTGACCTGCATCCTTCCAGCATCCTTCTTGCCCTGCACACCTTCCCCTTCTCCCAGCCAGCGCCTGCGGGGCGCCCCCGTAGCCCTGCCTCGGCAGAAAGCCCTGTGCCCCCCGAGTGCCTGAAACGCTTCATCTTAAAAATAATAATAATAATAATAATGATAAAATATGGTGTAAAGCAGTAATGCTCAGTGCTGGGGTGGTGCTGAGCAGCCAGTGGTCCTGGGGAGGGGTGTGGGATGGCTCTCCCCGTGAAGGGACAGCCCCCGGCTCGGGCAGAGGTGGCAGAGACACGGCGCTGGGGAGGAGGGGGAGGCTGCATGTATATCGCTATTAATCATCCCCGCGTACGTTAACCATGCTAATGTCGTAAGTGACAATAGCCCATCTCAGCTCTTGATTTAGGGTCTGTGAACGGAAGCTGGGCTCCTGGGAGTAAATGCGTGAATCCTCCGCTGGTACTAAACCTTCTAATAAATCTAACGCACACCAAAAAGCCCTGGGCACTAAATCCCAGAATCCGGTAATTGAAACCCTTACAGCTCTCAGAAAAAAGGTAACCGGTGAGTGGAAGTGAGTGCATGTTTTTACAGAATATACATCCTATCTGCACCTGATTATCTCCAGCAGAGACAAAGGAAACCCAGAGCCTCCTCGTAAAGCCCCTCATTCCCCAGACTTAAAATAATACCTTTGAAAATAAGAACCAAGCAGCCCCGTGCTGCGGGGGCTGATGCTCTGCAGACCCGAGTGGGCAGGGGCGAGGAGCTTTGGTCCTTTGCTACATCCCACTGCTGCCCCAGCCATGGGCAAATGCCACGTGGTGGTCCATCTGTCTGCTGCCCCGGGTTCAGTGCCTTGGTGTCATGGGGGGCCGGTGGGCTGGCACGCTTGGGGACAGTCACCAGCCTAGCCTGGCTCATGCACGCCTTTGCAGCAGGCTGTTAGTACCAGCAGAGGAGCATCCCTGAGCCCTCCCTGTCCGGAGGGACAGAGGAAGAGCAGGACGTTCCCGTGGGGCTCAGCATCCCGGCCGAGGTGGGATGGTGCAGGGCAGTTGTCTGCGGCAGGGGGAGCGAAACTGGTCCCCCACCAACCAGGTCTTCAGTGCAGGGAGCAGCTGGGCAAGCAGAAACACGTGTGTGGGGCTGACCCCCACCGCCCAGAGCAGGCATTTGCGGGCACAAGTATGTTCGTGTTGTGGCGGCGATGAATTCGGTGTCCTTCCCACGGCTTGTGTGTTTCTGGTAGCCAGTTCTGGGGCTGTTGATCGTTTTGTTTACTTGAAAAAAGATCACGTTGGTGTTTTATTCTGCTTTTAATCTCTGTTACAGGCCACTCTGTAATGCCTTGGCAGGGGACTTAATAAATATAGTCATTTGGATAATGAATGGTGATGATACAGGCAAGCTCGGGGGAGGTTGCAGAGGAGAGATGCTGCGCCGGGCACCTGGCTGCATTTGGAGGCAGAAGGACCGTGTCCTCCTGGGGATTGCCCCCCCGCAAGGTCCTGCAGCCCCGGCTGGTGGCCGGGATGCAGGGGTTGCCCAGCCCTTTCCCGGTTAAGCATCCTTCATCACGCGAAGAGAGCTGAGACAGGCAGGGATGCAGGTGCCTGGTGTCCTGCCCGGTGGTGACCACAAGCCTGTCACCCACTGGGACTAGGGATTGCCCTGGGGACCTGGGAGTATCCCGTGCACGCTGCAGCACTTCTGCGCGATGGCTTCCTGCAGGAGATTTCTCAGAAACGAGATTGGGATGTTTTTATTCCCCCTCTCCCTACCTTTCCCTTTACGGCTGCCTAACTGTCCCACTGTATTACCACAGATCATCCTTGCAGCCTCTCTTGCCATGTCTCACCCTCCGGAGCCCCGCATGCCTCCCGCCTTGCTCTCCGCACACCGGCACAGCCGTTTTCGGATGAGCCAGTGCCGGCTGCAAGTGAGCTGTGACAGACGCCCGGCGTGGCCACCCAGCTGCATCTCCCATCCCATCCCGGGGTGCTGGGACCATCCCCTTGGGGACGGCCACGGGATTTCCATCGCCTCTCCCCTTCCTCCCCCCCCCCGTCCAAACCTGGGGAGAGCCTCAGCACCCTCATTTCTCAGGTCACCGCTTGGCTAATGGTCTATTAATTTGTTCAATTGTCCCCTGTGAGGCAAACTCAATTTCTCCCCGAGATTCCTCCCTGGCTGTCAACACGGTGATGGATAGGACGAGCGGCTGTCACCGCCGTCCCTGGCGCCCGCTCGGCACGCCGGGCACCCGTACCGGCCCTCCGCCCGCACACCAGCGCCGCTCCGGCGGGGACAATCCCCCGCCTCGCGCCCGAGGATCTGTCTCCGGCAATGAAAAATGACAGAAATATTTAAGGACAAATAAGGTTTACAAACCCAATTTAAAATTATTACGGGAGGCCCCGGCTGCAGATGGGCCCAAGCTGATTCGCGGCGGCAATCAAATCGAATTTCCTTATCGTTGTATTATTTTAGGGCGTTATCTGGCCCCATAATGCAGTTATAAATTCAATTTCATCTGTGAGCGTTCATTGTTTACTGTCGCCTGTTTGCTGGGGAAAATGTAAACACTTCGCAGCCCTCGGCTGCAAAATTAATTTCTGGCAGAAAACGGGAAAGGGGAGAAAAAGTGGAAGGTTCCAAAAAAAAGAAAAAAAAAAAAAAGAGAGAAAACCAGAAAGATGGTGGTGGCGGGAGCATTGCTGGGCATGGCACAGGGGCTGGCCCGGGCACATGGCAGTGGATGGGGACGGATGAGGATGGATGGGGGACAGATAGGGAAGGGTACCCGGGTGGCATCAGCAGTTCTCTCCTCTCCTCCCCACTGCCACATTTCTCCCCTGTGCAAAAAGAAGGGGAAAAAAAAAATACGCAGTGACCTGCTGGGGCTGCCAAGGGAAAGTTGAAGGTCTCACATTAATTCCAGACTAAAAATGACAAATTCATCTTCTACGACAATTAAATGAAGTCAGTAATTGATGCTAATTGATCTTCAGCCGAGAGGGCTCTTACTGCTTTGCGCTCTCCCCGATGCTCCGGCACTTTCCCCCCACTTCCCCGCTCCCCCTCCTCCTCCCCGCCGCCCCGTGGGTCCATCCCTATGGCTGTGGGGACGTCCCCAGGTCCCCGACGGCCACCCCCAAACCTGCCCAGCCCGGCCAGCCCTGCGCATCTCTTCCCAGCCACTCGCTTCTTGGAGTTTGCATTTATTTTCTTTCTTTTTTTTTTTTTTTTTTTTTTCTTTTGGAGGCAGGTACCAGGCCTGGCTCTGTTAGCGACAAAGGATTTATAGCCTACAGCTGTGTAGGTTTCCACTTAATTTTTATAAGCCCAGCATAAGAGCCAGCAGGGGGTAAAGCACACTTGGATTTTCTCTACTTAAAATATTACAATGTTAGCACTTTTGCTTGAGCCCTGAAAAAGGGGGCGGTGGGGGGGCTGGATGCGTGTGTGTGTGTTTGGGGTTTTTTTTTTCGGTTGGGGTTTTTTTTTTTTTTTCTTCTTTCTTTCTTTTTTATGAGAGCCCTTTAATCTCGAGCCAATATGTCAAAATCAAATTAAGCCTTGGAAGGGGAGCGGGCTCAGCGTGCCAAGCTCGCTCGCTGGGTTGTAAATGTACAATTGTTTCTGGGAGCTGTTATTAAAGCGAGGTGACTGCTGCCCATTAAGGGACCCTGACGTCACGTCCTCCAGCCGCGCTGGGGAAGCGGCACCGGGAGGAGGGAGCTGGGGCTCGGCCACGCAGTGACCACGGGGAGGGGACGGACCCGCGACATCCCCTGGAGCAGAGCGGAGGGAGGGTGGCACCAGCCCTGGCATGGATGGGCTGCGTGGTGGCCCCAGCAAAGGTTCCCCTGGGGACCCTTGGGGACATGGCTTGTGCTTCCACGCAGAAGAGCAGGTTGAGACCCACCCGCCAAAGGAACCATCAGAGGGGGTGGGTGGGTTTGGGGCTTGCAGCAGGGTCTGGGTTTCGGAGGCAGGAGGGGTTGCTCAGCCAGGACTTCCCCTGGCCCTTCTGGAGAAGCAAAAGGAGGAAATCATGGGGTTTTTTTTTTCAGTTTTCTGATCAAAAAGCCCCTGTTTGCTTTGGTTGAGAAGCCCATTTCTTGCCCAAGCAAAACCCTTTCAGCGGGTTGGTGGGGCCAGCAGAGAGGTGCCGTGCAGAGCCCCCTGCAATGCGGGGGCAGCATCGCTCTTTTTGGGTAGCCAGGGCTCTTTGCCGGGCCATGGTTGGGGGCAGAGGGGGCAAGCCTCGTCCCCAGAGGTTACCAAACCCCCTAAAGCAGAGGCAGGACTCGGGTTGCTCTGCTGGGGGGTACATGCTCTGCAGGGGGGTCGTGAGCCGTTTGCGGGGGTTTTACCATGGGGAGATGCTGCCGCCAGCACCGGGATGAGTATTTTAAATCCACATTTCTGCTGAGCTTCGCTGCAAGCAAAGTAACAGCAATGACAGTACTGTAAAGTATCACCGAACTTCACTCAAGACAGTTTATAATTATCTGTAACGTGGATACCTGATATTATATTTAGACTGTGCAGGTCTGTAGTGGTCACTTACCACCTTTTAATTCATGCACTGGAGCCGAAATGGGCTGCAGAAGCGCAGGGGGCAGCGGGATGCGCTGAGGTCTGCTCTCCACCCTCTCCCATCGGACCTAACTCCTGCTCCTACGGATGCCAAGGCAGGTGGTCCCTGGTCTGTATCCCGAAATCCCTGATTTCAGTGCATGGAGATGGGCAGCTTCGCAGCTCACTGGGAGCCATCCGGGACTGGGAGCTCCGGTCCCAGGGATGTCCCATCAGTGCTGGGGCGAGGACCCAGCACAAGGACAGCGAGGAGACTTCACACCTCCTCCTGTTGGCCATGCCACACTGGGCGGAGACAACCTAACGGCCGGGATAATTAGCCCTAGTGAGAGGCAGTGCTAATGAGACTGAGCGTAGAGCTGCGCTAACGGGGCTGTCTTGCTTCTAGGACAAGAGATGGGAGCTCTGTACGGCGCTGGGCTGTCTTGGGTGGACGTACGAGCTCATTAGCAGCGAGCTGAGAGATCATAGAATCACAGAATGGTTCGGGTTGGAAGGGACCTTAAAGATCATCTAGTTCCAACCCCCCTGCCCTGGGCAGGGACACCTCCCACTAGACCAGGCTGCTCAAAGCCCCATCCAGCCTGGCCTTGAACACTTCCAGGGATGGGGCATCCACAGCTTCTCTGGGCAACCTGTTCCAGTGTCTCACCACCCTCACAGTAAAGAATTTCTTCCTAATATCCAGTCTAAATCTACCCTCCTTCACGATGCTGTGGGCAGGGTGTCAGACCCTGGGGTGGGCAGCCCCTGGGATCCCAAGGGACGCAGGTTCTCTGCATGGGCCGGGCGATGGAGCGGAGAAGCCTGCACGCCCCTTGTGGGCTGCCTTCACCCATCTCGCTGGGTCGCCGCTGGGAAGCAAAGGCACGGTTAGTTCTGTTCTCTGGTCTTTATGGGTCCCACTAAATCCTGTGTAATATACTGTAAATAAAGTTTATAGCTGAAATCGGTGTTTTACAGGAGCAAACCAAAGTCCAGCTGCAGATCTACAAACAAATGCGCTGTATGCAAAGGGGAGACAGCACCGGTGTCTCCCACCGAGCCCTGACCCATTTCTTGTGGATGTTTTGCTGGATTTTGGGGAGAGCATAGCTTGCACCAGCTGGCTCTGGATGTGCTCATCACCTGCACGTGGCTCCCGGCTCCCAACACCTCTTCCCCATAAGCACCTGAGACCAAAAGCCGCTTGCAAAGTGAAAATAAATTATTTTCCGCAAGTCATGTAGGGCGTCAGCGGTGAGGACAGAGGTAGCTGCTGCCCACGGGGAAACTGAGGCAAGGAGTCATGCTTCAGGTCATGTAACGATGCTCTGGCAGAGCCGGGACGAGACCGTAAGCCCCGTGTCACCTTCCTCGTGTCTCTGCTGTTGATGCCTGACACAGCGTGCAGGGGCTCGACCCTTTGCACGGGGCCATGGAGACCCTAATGTGTCAGAGGCCCCTAAAATACCCCCCCTCGCCTCTTTTCCTGCAGCTCGGCAGCCGGAGTGGCCGCTGGGCAGGGCTGAGCCTGCGAGAGCGCTCCGGGTTGCTCAGCGATTCCCAGACGTACTGTGCGCGCTGTTTTCCGGGAACCCAGCGGCCTGAGCAGAGATAAATAAGTGATCCAGACATCTCCGCACTAAACACACATGACGCGCTCCCTCCCGCTCCATCCCCGCCCCCCCACCCCCATCCCCGCCACCGCACACAGTTCTATTAATCCTGACAAATTATGACGTACAGACGTGTAATGCAAACTGATTCATCATACATTCAAATCTGCTGTGCGGGAGCAGCGGGAGGGCAGAGGCAGACAAGTGTATTACACGGATAATGTATTTGACGTATTAATAAAACCAGCCGCATTGCTCAATCTGGAAAGGGGGGGGGGATGCCGATACATCATGACAGATCACATATTGATGGAATCCAGATGTTGGGAATCATAGTCTTGGGGCCTTTCTTGTATTGACTAAAGGTAAAAAATGCAGGCTGTCAGCACATTAAATCTCCGCTCCGCTGGCGGGGGCTGGAAGAGTGATTATTTATTTCTGGAGGACGAGGAAGCTGCTCCCCGCGTCCCCTGTCCCATTAGCCCAGCCACTTGCTGGGGAGGGTCGGGGAATGAGGTTTGAACCCTCTTGCTATTTGGTTGCCTATCGACTGCAACGGCCAGCCAGTATATAACACGTTAATAGGGTCCCATCAGCTTGAAATCCTTGGCTCAGCCCCTCAGCTGATGTAAATCAGCAGGAAAGTGATCCCCGCTGAGCACCTGGCCTCGGTTTTTGAGCCGGTGAGACGGTCGAAACACCCCCGGTGGCTTTACCAGCGATGCTGACGCTTCTCGTGTTCTGCTCCCCTTGGGCAGCGATGCTGCTCAGCTCTGGCTCCCGTTTTCTCCTTGTTCTGAGCGCGTTGCGAGTGCTTCGAGTGAATGTTACATATATACTTATATGCGTACACACGTGTGTGTGTATACCCGTAAGATATTTTTAGTGTTTTTCAGGGAAAGATATTCGGTTACTCACACTTTCGTGTGTAAAGGTCATTGCGCCAATAACAACTCCAACTTTTATTTTACCTTACCAAGTCGTTTTAAAATGAAATCATCTCGTTTCAGGTCTGTTTGGGTTGGATACTTTTTAAGCTTGCATTCTTGAAGCCTGATTGACTTTGGCTTGTGTGCGACAAGGCGTTACGCGCAGGGTAACATTATCTGTTGGGGTACGCGAGTATATAATAATAAATATATAATATATTTGCGCTCCTGCGCCTGAACAGTGCCTTTCCCTTGAGCATCTTCTTGTTGCAGGGAGTTAGACCTGCTGCTGGGTGCGCAGCCAGCGCTGCAGGGTGACGTGACACTGAGAAGATGACAGAGCTTTATGCTAAGGCTCTTTCCAGGGTTATTACCATCCCGGAGAAGGTGCTCTGCTCCGTATTTTCGGGCCCTGCCCCTGCAAGCTTGCGTTACCCGCAGAGGGGGGCATCCAGGAGGTGGCTGGGACACAAACGGTGGTTGCCTGGGAGGCCAGGGCAGCTCAGAGGGGTGGGGGTCAAAAGTAATGAACTTGCAGCGGAGACAGAGGGATGATTGAGCGCAAGGAAGAGTTTCAAAGATGGGGGCACAGTTTATTTGGATGCAGATCACTGGGACTTATATAGAGGAGCCTACAGGACTACTATATAGGCTCCTATATATATGGGTGATTCAGATCACTGGGACTTACTTATAAGATCCTACAGAACTACGATATGGGCTCCTATACAGGAGCTTATCGAATGGTTATGTAGGCTCGGAGAGGGGAACTCTTTAGGAACTATAGAACTGTAAATAGAGAGACAACTATATATATAATATAGACCTATCACATTATCTAGAACTATTATATAAGAGCCTATAGAACTATTTGTATGGCATTTCCCACCCCCCCACCCCCCCCATCAGAATGGATCAAAAGGCAGGAATGAAGAAATTTAGGGACATACAAAAGCAGACATTGTCATCTCGGTGTTTTCCCCAGGGAAACCTGGTGGGTGTGAGCCGTGGGTCCGTGCCCGGCGGAGGGGGATGTCTCTGGTGCACAGAGGTGCAGATGCCCGGGCCTGCCCTGGCATCCTGGGTCCCCTGCAGAGCACTCCTGGAATCCTCCCCTTCCAGGGAGAGTAGCCCAAACTGGAGCCACGCTGAGTGATTAGCCTCGCAGAGCCTTCCAAAAACACATCCCCAGCATCCCCGATGGGCTGGCAGTGGGGGCAGAGATCAGCCGAGGGGGAGGTTTGCCGGGTGGGAGCGATGCTCTGGGGTCAGCACTCCACCGCTGTCCCTCTGTGGGGCTGGGGTCTCCCAAACGAGCTTGGCCGATTGAAGGGGAGCCGGAGCTGCCCATTGACGGCAGTGGCCCTGCTCTTCATCCCGAGGGTGAGCGAGACCCGGCCGGCCCTGGCTTTGAGCACACACAGCGGTGCTGCTGCCCTCGGGCACGGCCGGGGCACGGGGACGGCAGCCGGGGTGAGTCTCTGTCCCCCGCTCGGCCACCGACTCCCCCTCGAGCGGTGGGTGACCCGTGCCACGTGGGGCTTTCAAAATCGAGGAGGCAAGTCCCTCGGAGTCCCGAAGTGCTTTTAAAACTCCTTCTTTAACCTCTGGAAGCCGCTTCCTTGCATGTGAAATGGAGACAATAAACACCTGAGATGAAAGGGCAGCTTTTCTCTGCTAAGATAAAGGGGTTTTGCTCTTTCCCCGGGACTCGTTCGGTACAAGTGGACGGGTCTGGAGGCTGAACCGCCGTCAGGGAGAGCGCACCAGCCCTGGAAAGCAGCAAGGTCGTTTTTTAAGTTGGAGAAAAGCAGCTTAGAGGAAATATAAATTGCACTGAGTGAGCAGGACTTGAAAGCAGGGAGGGCTCCTCAGATGGGGAGCTGAGGAAAATGATGGAGGGAACGTAAGAATGACAAAGCATGTCGTTCCAGTGGAGTGCAAGACGATTTGCTTTAGCTCATTAAATACTGCAATAAAATATTAATAGTTATTGTCCCTCTATTTTTTGTAATTATCCTTGCAAAGAAGGATCTGCTGCAAGTCACTAATGTATTCCCAGCAGCGGGTTGCTTTTTAATACAGCAACGGCAGTCAGGGGTGAGGAGGGGGGGAGGAATGAAAGCGTTTATGTGTGGCCAGAAAATAGTTGTATGATCAGGGTCATTAAGGAACCAGCGCTGTCTACAGAGGCAGAGACACGAGGAGGGGAAGAGGAGGCTGTGGGGAGAGGAAGAGTGTGCGGGTCAACCTGGGAGCGCTCGAGAAGGGATGAGATTTGAGGACAGTCTGGTGTCCGCATCCCACTTAACCCTAAGGAAGGAATTTGTGCTGGGGCTGCCCAGCCCCGTGCGCCCAGGTGTTTGGTGATTTCCCCGCCTGATCGCTCTGACATGGCTATGAAGGACCCTGGAAGTGCCAAGCTCCTGCTGCGGGAGCTTGGGTGACCTGGGGACAGCCCAGGCACATGGGAGGTAGACCTCAGGGTGCTGCGTGTTGTGCCAGGGAGGCTCCTCTCTGTCACAGCCCTCTGCAAGGCAGACCTGGTGCATATTAGCTGTGCAGCTGCCTTCCAGTGCCCCTGTTCCTGTGTGTGTCCCATCTGGCTCCCTGGGGCTGTCCTCACTCTGGTCAGTGCCATAGCCCGTGCCTGTCACCTCCACGTTCCTCTGTACAGCCTTTGAGGCTCTGGAAACTCTCCCTCCGGGGATTCTCTTTCTCCTCACGCTGCGGTGCAGCTGGATCCAGAGAGGCTGCCACCCTTCCCTTGGCGTCGCAGCTGTGCCCCTCTGCGGTGGCCTCTGGGATGCAAAGAGCAGGTGAGGGGATGCTATCAATAGCTGCTGCTGCAGTGCCAGGGCGCAGCAAGCCCCCTCCTCTCCCTACGGCCAGGAGGGCTGGGGACATAACAGGGTGGCACCTCACAGCCTCGTCCTCTCCACACCATGCTCCAGCCAGCTCTTCTTGGACCTCAGCATCTCTCAGTGGTCAAAGGAGCCCTTCACAGGAGTTTTGCCTGGGCGAGCACCCTGTGAAGCAGTCCCCAGGGTGGCCAGGGATGCAGATGATGGCTGGTGGGACAGACACTGTCACATACCTAGCCAGGAGGTATCTCAGGGACCACACTAGACCCAGAGATTTGTCCCAGGCAAAGCTGGGGGACAGCATCAGCCTCACCCCATCCTGCTGCTATCTCAGCCTGCTCCCTTCTCCTGGTGCATCCCCAACCCCGGAGCAGGGACGTGCCTTTCACCTCTGGTCCCCACAGTGGTGCCAGCCAGGGGGTCACTGGTGCCCAGCAGAGACAACGGCACCACGCAGGAGCAAGCAGTGATGATGCCGTGGCCATGACAGGCTCTGGCAGAAAGCTTAAAAAGGTGAGGTGGGATGTCTCTTGCCAGGAGCAAAGAGCCCCTCTAAGGCTTGAAGCTTCTCCAGCAGCACGAGCATCCCACTCTGCTGTCCTCTGGCCAGGCAAAACCTCACTCCGCTTCCTCCAGCTCCGGTTTCCCGCTGCTCGAGCACAGCATGGTGCAGGGAGGTGTTTTGCTGAGCCTGGGAAAAGCTATCGGCTTCAACACGGCGTGGGATGGGGAGCTGGGGCTTTTCCAGCCAGGGCCATCCCGTGGTGCCTGGGGTGGGTGAACAAAGGCTGAGCCCCAGCAAAGCACTCCCAGCATGCGAGACCCGCCTTGGGAAGAGCCTCAGCTGGAGGAGACAGAGAACGCTTTGCCGGCAGAGGAGGAGAGAGGAGGGATCCCACCGTGGCTCCTGCCCCCGGGCAGGGAAAGCCCGGGAACACACGTGCTGTATGGTGGCATGGGCAGCAGCAGCGAGGCCATGCCACAAGCCCACCTCGGGGAGCAAAGCCTGTCCTGGCGATCTGTTGTTCCGTCCAGGTGAGCCGAGGGCAGGGCAGCCATGTCCGCGATGCTGCCGGCCACGGCGGGGATGCTCCTGCTTCCCGCGCCGGAAGAGGGACAGGGGCTCCAGCCCCCTCAGATCCCATCAGCCGGCCCTCAGAAGAGAAACGGTGCTGACAGGTATCTAAGCGAGGCAGAATTAAGGGAAATGATAATAAATGTAGATGGTCAGGCGGGGGAATGAAATGATCCATCTTTTGCATGTTAGTCAAGAGGTGCTCGCAGGCTCCCCCCTCCCCGCTCCCATTCAATCAGGGCCTGTCAGACCTCCAGCAGGCTGGCATTTTTGTGAAGAATCTCTCGGCTAAAAATTGTTGTCATTCCTATTTCCTTGTTATCAGTCGGCGGCACCTCGGCGGAGCCCGGAGATTAACGCAGAATCGCCGGGCGAGCATCCATTCCCGAGGAGCCCTATCCATTACGCCGAGCTCGGCGGGTCCCTCCCGCCTCACCTCCCACATTCATCATCTTTAACGCTGACAGCCCGGCGCAGGCCTTTCAAATTTATCTCACCGCGTCCCGGGCAGGCTCTATCCGTCAAACTGCGCGAGAGGGAGCGAGCGGAGCGCCGTCTCCTCTCCCCTGTTCTTCGGGGAGGGAGAGGGGGGGAACAACCTGCCCGTGTGAGGGACTCGGTAAAAGATTGGTCCGAGATACACAATTAATCATGGCTCGCATCAATTTGCTTGATTTACTCCCCGGAGGGAGAAGGGGCGTAAACACGGCGTGTGCAGAGGCAGTGTGGAAACATAATGTGTCTGTCTATAGGAAAAACATTAACACATCATCCCCGTTGTGGGTGATTGATGGGGGAACGGGAGAGGGACAGCCCGGAGCTGGCAGGGTGACAGAGAGCCGGGAGCTTGCCAGAGAGACGGACCCAATGGAGATGAACCTCAGGGGCCACCGGTCGGGGCAGGCGGCGCCTGGCACGTCCGACCCACCTCGTGCTTCCCTCCCCGTGCTCTCCCCGAGCATCTTCCCTCGCACCGAGACCCTCTGGATGGGGAAAGGAGGTGGCAAGGGGAGCTGCCGGCCGTGCTCCGTGTGCGAGACAGGTGCTTCGGGGTACGGAGGGATGAAACGTCCCACCTTCAGGGTGATGCGGAATCCAAAGCAAAACTGCTATTGCACATAAAAATTTCCAAGGCATATTTCACGTTCGCCGCTATGTCCTAAACGGGTGGCAGTGCAGCTCGCTCTGCCTTGCCTTCCCTGAATTCCTCCGGTAAATAACTTTTTCTGCCCGTCCCTGCAAGCGGGTGCGTTTCAGGATGAGATCCAAATGTGCGGAGCGTGCTTGTGAAGCTCTTCGGTAGCCTTCGGGGCGGGAGATGCCGTAGCAATGAAAGATGCTGTTATTATTAGATCCCAAGCACTGGGTTGTGCCATCCCTTGATGGCTCCAGCGGAGAGAAGAGGCTGACTTTTATGGAGAAAGTTACTGCTGTATTTACAATCCAAACCTCCTCGTAACCAGCCGCAGGGCGGAGGAGGAAATGCAGAGAGAGTGCGTGATGATTTAATGTGTCCTTCTCGTGTGCCTTTCAGCTACGGAGCCTCCTCCCTCCTTCACCAACCCGCCCTCAGCCGGGCTCCGGCTCGGTGATCGCACCCAGGCGGACAAGGGGAGCGGGAGGAGAGGTTTAACCAAGGTCAAAATGGGGGAGCAGGAACCTGGAGACCCGTGTCCCAAACCTGCCTCTTTCTTTGTAAAGTCTTAGCGGAAATAAATGGTACCCAGACCTCGCCGGGCCAGGCACAGGGTTCCCCACTGGCTTTTGGGGAGATGATGGTGTTTGGAGGGGGTGATGGGGGCTCATGAGAGCTCACTGCCGCCAACAAGTAAGTCTGCACCTGGTATTTGTAAGGAATAACTTGGCTGATAGGAATAGCTCAGCGTGAGGGCCGTGCAGGATGAGCTGATGCAGTTCACCAGCTCTCACCACCCAGACAGATGTGTTTCCCCGGGCAGGTTGCAGCCCACGGGCCGTTCCTAAACTCGGCACCGTTCCTGCTGGGAGCTGCAAGCACCTACCCGAGCCACGCCGCTGGGTTTTCTCCCTGCTTAGCTGGCGGTGGTGGTGAACAGGCTCCCTCCTGCCCGTCCACGCGTGGCCGTGGGCTGGGACCTTCCTGCTGGCGCTCCTGTCATCTAGGCTCTGAACAAGCAGCACTTCCCCCATATATATTTCTTACCACACCCAAGACCGAGTTTTAAAGCTGGTCTTCCAGCTTTGCCGCTGCCTCCCTGCGTGGGGTTTCCTTTAGCTGCACCCCAACGTTTCCACCTGGGAGGAAGGGATACCGGCACGGGGAGATCTGTCATCCGCAGATTGTGCTTTGTAAGTCAGAAATGCGCAAGACAGATGTAATCTGCCTTAAATGAACCCTTGGAGTGGTGCAGGCATGATCTGAGCATCCAAACATCTACCCATTAGTTGCCCCCCTGTTTTCGGGGAGAAAAGCCTACCCTGCCATATCTTGTCGTCCGTCTGTCTGTCTGGCCAGCTCTCGGTACGGCGCTTCCAACCGTTCCTATTGCTAATTCACAGAGGAGGAATTAAACCCTGAGCATTAGCACCCCAGCCCGGGGCTGCTCCCATCCGCAGGAAAATTCCCATCCCCTCTCCATGAGGCGCAGCACCAGCCCGTGCCCGCACGCCCGACTTGTCCTCGTCACCCTCCTCGGAGTAGATCCCGTCCGGAAGGCACCCAGGCTGAGCTCGGCAGGATCAGGTCCCTGAGCCCCGGTTCTGGGCTTGCTTGTCATTTAAATTTATCAGTTTCATTTAGTTTTGTTCTCCCCCGAATGAGTTTTATCGGAAGAGGGGGTTTTGTGTCGTCTTATCTTGTGGAAATTACCCATGATTTTGTAGTGGCTGTTTAATATATATATATGTATGTATGTTCTGGGTTTTACAGCCCATTTTTATCACCTTTTTATTATCTCGGGTCAAAAGCTTTACTGGGTTGCATTCAGGGAATTATGCAAACTAGGAGAAAATACCATAGCAAAACTATAGATTTTCTCATTAAACTCTGCTTGGACATGTAGTTATTGTAGTAAAACTCTAGTAACTATTACAGGCCCTAATATAAAATTATAGTTTGACACCTCAGCGTGATTGGCCTTGCACTGCGGTTAAATTAACCCTTTCTGTCCCTTGCCTGCTCAGGCTAAAGGCTTTTGCTGGAAGCGGGCAAGCCAGGGTGGCTGCGGGGGGTGGAGGGGGGTGCTTAGCCTGGGACTGGGATGGAGCATCCACGGCCCCTCCGTGGTCCGAAGCTTCAGAACGGCTCCACCCGAGCTGCCATAAAGCATCACCCCAGCAAGCCTTCAGACAGACAGGGATGCTCGAGCAAGGGAGGATCCCGCAACTCCAGATGGATAAAATCCAGCGAGGAAGTAGGAGTCTGCAGCCTCCCCCCGTCATCCCAGAAATTGCTCCGTTCCCACCGCACAAAGACCGGGTAATTCTCCCTGCTCCGTGCGCAGTGGATTTAAGGAGCGATGGGCATATTCAGCGACTTAATTATCTCAGACCAGATTTTCTTCTCAATTACACTCAAGTAAATCTGAAGTGATTCCATTCAAGTGGAGGGTGTTAGCCCACCCACCCTTGTTAAAAATAAAACCAGATAAAACATCCTCCCTGCCTTTTAGGAAATCTCCGCGCCTCCGCCGGTAACGCTGCAGCCGTGGTGGGAGGTTTTTCGGGAGCGGCTGAGGCAGTGACGGGGAGCTGTGTTTAAAACAACTGGGATGGTCCGGCGGGGATGGGGACTGTTTCCTTCTGATTGTCTGATTAACATTTTAAAGCCATGTTGATAATAACCTGGGGTAGCGTGACAGTTCAGCAACTTCATTCGAGGGAAACACTTAATCATATTTATTATGTAAACACAGCTTGCCATGCCCCCATTAAATTATTAATAGTACCATTAACATATTTACATATAAATCTTATAGCAATTGATGGAAATGGCTTCAAGAACCTTGCGTTAGCTGCCTTTTTATAATGGATTCTCTCTTGCAAATACCCATTTATTAAAGAGACAAAATATTAATTTTTTGTTAAATGTTCATGTCAAAAATGTCACCTTTGCAGTTTTGCAAATTGCCATTTATGCAAAAGCTACTGACTTGGTATTTTCCTGTCTTAAAAAAAAGGTCTGTTTAAAAATATCGCTTCAGTAGGACCAACTAAGGAGAATAAGAGTAAAGATATTTCAGTGATCTGGGGTTTTTTTTGCATTTTCATTAATAAATCAAGTTGATAAGCTGAATGACAAGTACTGGAGGGGTTGTTCCATCACTTCACCCCTGGAGGCACCCTAAAACGGGCCCAGTCCTGCTGGCGGGGGGTTAACCTCTGACCGAACCACACACACTTGCTCTGTCTTTGCAAAAGCTATTTACTATTATACTGGGACTCGAGTTAATTTGCTTTGGGCTGGAGTCATGCCCGGATGTCCCAGTTAGAGCTGGGATCGCTCTAATGAGATGCCATCCCCCAGTGACGGGTGGGGGATGCTGGACCAGACTCCCGGCACGATGCTGCCGTCCCGGGGAGCCCCCCGGGATGGAGTGCGGAGGATGAGGCAGAAGGGACGCGGTTTGCACGCACGGTGCTTGGAGGTGCCGGGCACCCAGCGACCCCCCTCTTTTTTCTGCATTTCCTATGAAAAAGGGTGAGGTCTCTTTCCAAAACAGGAGTGGGAAACTGAGGGAAATAGGTGGCATAGCGGGAGCGCGGTGGGGACGAGATTAAGGAGGGTAGGGAGTACGAAGGCAGGATTTACAGGCCAGGGTAAAGAGAAGAGGAGGGAGGGTAGGTTAGTCCTCCTTCTCCTGTTTCCCCTCCAAATTCTGCATCTTTCCTAACCAGCCCAGCCCTGACTAATAATCTTAATTAGGCTGTATACTGTAATTCCTTACTACCTTCCAGGTAGCGATATCCCAGGGTGATTCATTTTCAGGATTGCCAATTTTCACAAGTTTATCATAAGACTCTCAGGATTATTTTTTTTTTTTCCTCCTTAACATTTCAACCCCTGCAATCAAGTGGTGATATAGGAATCTCAGTTTTCCTTTAAATAAATAGGAAAGGCATGCTTCGAGCCCTGCGGTCAGGGCAGAAAGCTTGAGTATGTGCTGTGAGCGGGGTCCTTAAAGCCTAGAGACCAGAAGGCGGAGAAGAACATGGTCACAGGGTTGTGGAGTTGCAGGATAATTTAGGTTGAAAGGGACGTCATCATACACTTCATTTCTGACGCATCTCATACTTAAACGGCAGTTTTCATCAGCATTTTTAGCAATAAAATTAATAAAACGTAGCTCATAGTTTTGCGTGAACTATATATACTCTGCGTCTCCGTAGCGTGAAGTATAAATCCCTGCCGAGAGCCCGGCTGCCCCTTGCCCCTCCGACGCACCCAGCTGCGGTGCAGACATCCCGCCCCAGCGGCTTTGAGCCAAGAGGGAGGGGAAAACCAGTTTGCTGGGAAGGAGCCGTAACTGCCTGAACTGGGACCTGCTGGGGACCCAGCACAGGGCTCCCGTCCCAGCTCCGCTCGTGAGGCGCGACCTCGGCGAGTCGCATCTCCCTTCCACACCTCCCTTCTTCCCACCCGCATATAGGGGTGAATAAGGCACTTTCCTTTCTGGAGAAGTATTTAAGAATTAGACCTTATTATGGTAACGCAGAAGCCGGGGAAAGACGGGGGGAGGCATTACATAGGAATTTTTTCCCTTTCTCAATTAAATGAATGTTCTCCTAAGCCGTCGTGCCCAGCCCTCGTGTGTGCTGTTACAATTGTCTCTAAAAACTCTGTCTGATTTTTCAAGCAATTTCTCATGAAACGGGCACTTTCAGAAAAATCATAAGAAAGCAATCGTTTCAAATTGGTCATTTGGGACTCAAATTACTAATCTAATACATTTTTTATTGAGGGTTCCTGAAAGGTTCCATAAAACACAGTCTGTGAAGCTGCCCAAACTTGCCAGCCTCCCAGTTTGACAAATCGAACCCAACAATCCACTTTGCAGCTCAGGTTTAGGGCTCGCGAAGCCGCCAACGAAATAGCGGCGTTTATATTTCTCCATCAATAGTGCCTATCTGGTCAGATTTTTAAATTCCCTGGGGTGTTTTGTTGATTGTGGGTTTTTTTCACCTGTGCTGGATTTCTGTGTCCCTCTCCAAGCTGCAACGCTGATATCGGGAATATTTAGGCGGGTTGACCTGGAATCCGCTGCTGAGCATCAGCTCTGGCACTGCAGGGAGGACAAAAGTCGGGTCAGGCAAGGAGAGGACTGGGAGCCAGAGACTGAGTTTTCCATTATTTATATTATTTTTATTATTCATATTCTTTTAGTATTTTGTTGTATTATTTATAATGTTATTTATGTTTTCCTTGAGGCTGCGCTTGGATGGGGCCCCCGTGGCAGCAGAGCGCCGTGCACTGTCCCTGTCCCACTCAGCTTGGGGGCTGAACAGAGAAGGGAGCCAAAACATGGGAAAGATAAATTTTTCTAGAAATGAGGGCTCAAAGCAGGGGAAAACGAGTGAGATCGAACAGGCGGTCTCTGGTGCCGAGTCTCTGTGTCATGTCACAGCCACAAGACCGTACTCCCTTCTTTGCAGCATTTTTTTGGGAAAGAGGGACAGTGCTGACCCACTTCCCGGCGGCCGCTCGTGGTTACGAAGCATCAGCCTCCCCACGCACAAGGCACTAATCAAATACATGTTAATTATTTTGGCAGATGCTGAGGGCTGGCTGAGTGCTGCCTTGAGGTAGGACCACAAAAACAGTGCCTCTCTGATCAGGTTTAATAAAATCCAAAATAAAACTCTGAGGGTTGACAGCCACCTCCCTCCTCATGCCGGAGAGGCAGCACCCAGTGAGGAAAACCAAGCAGCACGAGGCAAACACCAGCTCAGCTTGCCAAGAGCCCAGCCAAAATTGCTCTTTCCCTATGAAGTCTGGTGGCATTTTTTCTTATGCAAGATCTGCCGGTTGGGAGCAAGGCAGAAATGTCGTTCTGGGGAGGGTTTTCTAGCAGTGGCTGCTTCTTGGTCCAGCCAGCACAAGAGGGATGGAGTGGGGCAGCCCAAGAGAGAGACATGCTAGGCATGGGGCAGAGATGGGGATGAAGAGCTTTGGGAAGGGAGGGGGTACCTCTGCCTCCGGCTCAGCGCCCTCGACACGGCTTGCAGAGCAGGCACGGGGCTGGCGCGGCGCCGATGCCGTTGGCTCGGTCCCGGCATCTTGGTTGGAATCTCATCCTCCAAGAGGATCCAGACGAGCCGGTCTGATGTGCGACAGGCGCCATGCGGGCAGGGAGAGGGGGCTTCCCTCCAAACCCCGCTGCACCCGGTCTGCTCCTCACCCTGCAGCCCCCCCCGGTGTCCTCTGGCTCTGCGGCTCCCTCCGTGCTGCCACGGCCGGCTGTGTGCCGACACACACCCCTCTAACGCCTCCAAGGGGGGCTGTTACTATTTATCAGGTTAGCATGTAGTTTTCTGCTGCCCTTAGTGTTTTACTATGGGGATAATGCACAGTGTGTAGTCAAAAAGTAGAGCTGGAATTGCTTTCAAGCCAAACACGGCTGTTTTGGATGTCAGCTGTGGCTGCACTGCAGGGGGGAGCCGTTCTTGTCCGATTCTGCCCGTGGTGGTCACCCACGGGTGATGGGGACGGGCCGGCAGCCCCTCCAGCCCATCCTCTGGTCCGCAGCTCCCCGGGGAGTGGGACACTAGGGTCCTGCCGTTGCTCATCCAGGGAAGGTTGCACAGCTCCCTGCACAGCCAGGGCCTGACACACATTTTGGAGGTTATTACTGTGCTGTTTCTTTAAAAAAAAAAAAAAAAATTAAAAATCCATTTATTAAAATTAATAAGCAATGTGGCATTTCAGAGAAAAAATCTTTTCCGGTTTCAAAGAACACTTCCAAGCCAACCTCCAAGCTGAGGCAGATTCGAAGGGGGTGATTTATAAATCAAGCGAAAAGGAAGGTGAAGCGAGAGCCACCCTTTAATCTTGGCCATGGCTGCACCGTCAGCAGCTCCCGCCTGTGCTGCCCGGGATGGGGGTGATGGTGCCAGCCCCCCCCAGCTCAGCCAGCGCCGTGTCCCGCACGGCTGCTCCCCTTGCAGGGAACGCAGGTATTTTTTGTTCCAGACGGGAAAACCCACGTGCAGGCATGTGCTCCCAGCTGCGCGTTTCCTTTTGCCTGGCTCAACCTGTTTTTTTAGGCACATGTGAGCAGCAAGATGCCCACGTGTTTCCATCAGAGGGGCTGCGTGAGCCATGGGGAGGCATTTACGGAGCGCAACCCTGCCTTTTCCCCGCACGGCTGCAGGACAGACCGCGCAGAGCAAGTCCACCCCCCCGAAAGCTCCACGCACCAGCCTGCTCTGCCTCTGTCCCCACCGGGTAGGAAAGCCACCAGCACCGGTCCCTCGCAGAGGGATGGAGAGGTGGCAGGCCACCGTTCTCAGCGTGAAGTCCCTGCACGGAGACACATGGGGCCCGTGGCAGGTTGGAGGCATCACTCCCGGCTCCGCTGAGCCGCAGGTGTAGCCCTGCCAACCCCCCCTGATCCTTCCCGCCACCCTTCTTTCATCTCCCTCCAGCTGCTCGGCGGCTTCGCGGGGAGCGCGCGCTCCGTCTCCTCTCCGCTCCCATGATTCACGCCGCTCCCCCGCCAGGGCCGTGCCCCGCTCTACTGTGTGCCATGGCCGCCTGCCACGGCGCAGACTCCCCGGGACGGTGTCTGATGAACTGTTTGCTTTCACCGGAGGGAAGAGCCGGCCACGGGGCGGGAACAGCGGGCGGCCGTGACGGCACGTCTCCCGGCCCTGCCGCTCGACAGACTTGGATGCCGAGAGGCGCGGAGGTGCCAAGTGCTGATCTGGCTTTCGCCCCGTCGAAGTCCATGAGGTTGCTGTGGATTTAAACCCATGGAAGCGGGATGGGAACTTGGCCCGAGGTCTCGGTGCCGTCGTAAAGCTGAAGGAGCCTTTGGACCCACCGCCAGGCCTTTAATTGGGGGAATGCGGTGGAGGAGAGGAGGGGTGAGGCTCCGGGCAAGGGGGAAGCAGCCATGGTCTTCTTGGCCTCCCGGGGAAAAAGTGATGGCTACAGTGACTGCCGCCGTTGTGGGAGGAAATAGCAAGGGTTTGGGTAGGTCAGAACCCAAAAAGAAGGAGAAACCAGGACTTTCAATCCCTTTCCCACGCTCCTCCGCATCCCCTCCACCTGGCAAAGGCACGTTTCCTTGTGCGTCAGCCGAGGCACCCTGAGGCACAGGGACAAGGTCGTCCCTGTCCCCAGAAGCCGTGCCCGTGCAGGTGAGGGCTGTGTGTGAAACGCCAGATCCCGGGCAGGAGACGAAGAGGCTGAAGCGTCAGGATGTGTCCCACCTCGCGCTGAGCATCCCTCTCCGGGGAGGGGAGGCTCTCAGGGCAGATTTCACCTTGTGCGAAGGGGTCAGCGAAAGACTCGCGCGCCACTTAAATCCCACTTAAGCACTTGGCGCTGGGCTGAAATTAACTCTCTCCGCAGAATAAGCCATCAAGAAAAACTGATCTAAAAATCTACGCTGGGCCACAGCCGAGCCCCAGCACTTCTATTAGCAAGTAAAAAAATATTTCCCGTCCTTAGAGTTAAATGAGCCAATAGTTCAATCAGGGAGCGAAAAGCAGCAATAGAGACGGGGATGCTGAGTGCCTCAGGTATTGGCAATCTATGCAAGGAATCACAATAAGCAGGACTCGTCTGTTTTCTCTGCGTTTAGCAGCAGTGTTATTCAACAACCTATTTGCAAATGCCATCTCCCAAAGTCCTTTTTTCCCCCCCCCCTCGTTAAAGTTGCAGCGATAATAGGGCGATTACAGTGCAATAAGCTAAACGCAATCCATTAGTGGCATCACGGCCGTTTTTAGATCCTTAAAAAAAAATAATCAAAGCTGTTTAAGTTTTCTTATTATGCACATTATAGGCAGGCAGCGGGATCTGATCAAAGACACCACCACCCCTGCGCTCCCCCCGCCCTCCTCCTGTCCCTGCGTCTTGTCCCCCCTCTATTCATTAGTGGTCACAGCTGTGCAGTCGGCCAATTACTTGGGAATAATAAGTACATTTTGCAGTAAATTAAATATTAATTAGTCCTTGGCAGGTTGTTTTGGGTTGTTTTTTTCTGTTTTTTTCTTATTTCCCTCCCTCCACCTGCAAACGGTGGAAGGGATGTGACACTGTCATCGCCTGTGTTGGCATGTGGGGGACAGCCGGGGGGGCTCCCCTCCGGCCCTGTGCTCAGTCTCCTCTGCGGTGGCTTGCGGTGAGGTCTTTCCTGCTTGTCCTAGCGGGTTTGCTGATGCTGGGCCAGGATTTGTAAACCCCTCCCCAGCTTTGCCGCTATCTTCTTCTCCCAACCCAGGAATGTCCCGTCTCTGCCTGGGTTCCCCTCCTGAGCGCTCCACTGAGCTCTCCCGGACAGGGCATTGTCCCTCATTGCCTGTGACATGCCTGTGAGAGGGGTCTGGAGGCAGCAAATAAATCCCTGTGGGGTTTGCCTGGCCATGGGGAGGGTCAGCTCCATGGGGCGTGGGGGCAGCTTGGCTGGTGCAACGCCCTCCCCAGCAGGGCTGGTGGGAGAGATGCTGCCTGGTCCCCTGGATGTACCTGCGAGGTTTCGTCCTGCCCTGCTCCTGCACGGCAGGACCCCAACCCAAACAGTGCGTGGTGTGCCGGGGGACGAGGAAGAGGAGTAGGGATGGGCAGAAGGGGCTGGCTGAAGAGCGACTGCTGTACAGCCCAGCGTCACCCCTGGCCAAAGCAAGGTGTGCCTTTTCTGGTTTGGTGGCACACCCCAGCAGGGTAAGACTTTGATCTCCTTGCCAGGGACTGTGGGGACAGAGTGACCTGGTCTGGCTTTGCCTGTTCCTGTGGAAGTCGGACCGCCTTGAACAAGTGCAGACCCCAGGGAAAAAGCCCTGCAGACTGTGGTCAGGTGGAGCCCAGGCCAGATCCCAAGCGTGGATCTGCTGGAAAGAGCGGTTCCTTAAACTGAGCCAGGTGGGCTAGTTCTGATGTTGTCAACGTATCAGCGTATATCAAGGTTTAAAGAATGAATGCAGTGGGAAGGAAAAGAGGATGGAAAGAGCAGCGAAGCTCTGCACAGGAGGGATGAGAGCCTGACGTGGAGGGAAGACCTGTCCTTGCTGTGGAGCTCCCCAGGAGCACTGCAGAGGCTGGCACAGGAGCCCCTGGGAGCCCTCAGCAGTCAGGACAGGAGGAGGAGATGCTCTGATCGCTCGCCTGTTCCCTGCTGGCTAATTCTGGCTGGAGCTGCTGTCCCTGTCACCTGGGCTGTGCCTCCCTGAAGTGCAGCGTCACCTTTGCTCCCTATGGCCAGGCGGGAGCCTGGAAACAAGGAGGTGGGGTCTCAGCATCCCACCCACCACCCACCGTTCCCCCATGGCACTCATGTCAGTGTGAGCAGAGGACAGAGCTTTCTGCGCTCTCTGTTCGTACTAACCCCTTACCAAGAGTTTCTGGGGCAGGAATGAGCTACATTAGCAAAGCTGGTGTGATCCGTGCCTGTCAGCGGATCCCAAGGTAAAAGGCTCCACTTGTCCAGCTCTTGGATTTGCACTTCACTAACAGCTCTGCGGGCTGCCTTGTGAGGCACCGTGCACCAGCTCGCCCCTCGGTGCTCTTGAGCACGATTAAGTTGTGGGTTGTTTTGGTTTTTTTTAAATGCAGTTTGACAATATGCAGGTTGGGTTTGTATTTTATTTACAGCTTTTACTTGGGGACCAATAAAACCCCAGCTGGCTAATGTGAGATCTAAAACTTGCATCTCACTCTTTGCCTTGGATATCTCTTCTATGGTAAACTATTTATTTGCGTTTCATCTTGTACAAGCTCCTCTTTCCATGCTGAGAAGCCGAGAGCTCCAGGGGCTCTTTGAAGACTATTTGCTATAGGATAGCAACTGGAATTCTCTTTAAACATCCGCGCCTGCTTTGTCCTACAACTGGCCTCTTGGTGTCAACACGCAGTTTTGTGCGAGTTTCCTGTGCAAAGCTAACATTTGCACGCTCCCCTGGCAATTGCGCTTCCAGATCCCTCTTGTTCAAGCATATCCCATCGTTTATTCTTGCAAGCATGAGCAGCGGTTTCTCCACGTGCCAAATTAGAGGCGGCATCAAGGCCTCTTTAAAAAGGAAGATTTAACCGGGTTATGAATTACCACTGCGCTGCTCGGGTAGGAGGAACGGGCTGCGTGACCTATATGGCCGGTCAAAACGGTCCATGTTTGGATTGGAAGTACGTGGTTCCCTTATCTCTGAGCCTTCAGGTTCTCAGCACACAGTTAAAATGCCGCAAACTCTTCTTGGAAAGGGTTATTCGACAGCAGGATGAGGCGCATGCATGTAAAATCCCAGCACATTTCAATGTCGGGCAGTCAGCCATCTCCACCTATGAGCATCCCCCGGACGCTGACCCTGGCACGCCGGTGGAGCGCGTGTGAAGGGTGAGGTGGCGTCAGGCTAGCGACACAAATCACGCTAAAAATGCCAAATAGCCGCGTTTACATGCATTCGCAACCCGGGGGTCGTGCTCTTGCCATAAAAAGGAAGATGAACCCCGGCGAGATGGGAGCAACGTTCCCAAGGATGCCTCTGGGAGGGAAAGATCAAGAACCGATGCTCGTAATGGCCTCGGCTGCTAAAACAGTCAAAATAATAATGGGGTGGGGAGGATGCTGGAGAGGCGAGATGCAGTCGGGGGAGCTGCGTGATGGGTGCCCATCGTGTGCCGGTGCGTCTCTGTGACACCACGATGTCTCCCTGGGGTGCTGCAGGCCTTCGGCGTGCGTATCCCAGCATCCAGCCCCCTTTTAAATCCCAGCAGATATTTCTGTTCTATGGGTGGAAATGGCCGGGACGAGCTCTAGCAAGACACAGAAGGGAAAATATTTTCTTTCTCCCTGGCATTATTTTTTCCCTCTCCTTCTGTTTTCCTTTCTGCCCTTCCTTTGACATCTCACGGCTCTCTAAATTCACGGGAGCTCTTCCTCAAGGTGAAATGAAGGCTCCGGGCTGCGTTTGGTGGTGCTGGTGGGGAGCGGGGAGGGGAACGAGGGTCAGGGAGGGTTAAGCAGGGAGGGGGCAGTGCAACACGGCGGCCTGATCTAGTGATTAAACAAAGGGATTCAGCCAACATGTGTAAAATTAAGTGATCAAGAGTTGATTACAGAGTGCATTGATTGTGTACTGATGGATTAAACAGAGTCGTGCTCGGGATGCGATTTTCCGAGCCGGGCACAGAGAGCGCAGGCAATCGACGTGTTGGCCAGAAGGACCCGCTTCTCCCAAACCCTGGCTTTTATACATTCTCCGGATAAATCTGCAGAGAGGCCCGTGGAATTATAATCGATTATCCATTTCTCAAAGTCACTTAAGGGCCCTGAGCTACAAGCTAAAGTGCCGGTGCTGCGAAGAGGCATTGGGTATGCGCCGGCATGTGCAGGTGCTGGCGCGAGGGGAAAATGTGGCAATGACCCTGCGTGCTGCAAGCTGATGAATCTATTTTCTTGTAGGAAATAGTTTTGACAGTTCAATATCTGTGTTTTCGATATGTGCCCCACACACCCCCGAGGGAGGAGAGGAGAGGAGCCGGGAAGTGGGGGGAGGGAGTGGGTGGGAGGCAGGGAAAGGCTCTACCCCATCACCCCTTCGAATTATAGATGGCTCAGTATATCACCAACTTAACAGGCTGCCCTCCAAGTCAAGGGCATGGAGACGCGTGGCTGGCTGTGAGTGTCTGCTGCGGGGACAGGATGGGGCTGGAGCCTCTCTTGTGGTGCCTTGCTGGGCTGCGGGGGGACCCACAGCGAGCCCCCCACCCGCTGGCAATGGGGTGGTCCCCAGGCTCTTGTTTCCCTGCCAACGGTGAGGGCAGGGACCCATTTCCAGGCTGATCCTGTCTCTCGGGATGCGGACAGATGCTTCGAGCAGGATGATGGTGTGTGTGAGCAGCTGAAGCCTGGTGCAGGTTGGTCCTGCGGGTTTCACAGGGAGCCGGGATGCGCGGCGGTGGGATAAGGCTGGGAGGGAGAAGCCCCTCCAGTGCTCCCCCAGCCCCTGTGCAGGGCTGTCACTCCCACTCACGGCTGTATCCCAGTTTCTGGTGTGGATGAAGCAATCAGGGCATGGCACGGACCCAAAATGTGCCTGGGACATCGGACCCCAGCTTTCTTACGGGCTCCCAGCCAGACGCAGGGATGTTACTGTAAAACTCCCACCTTCTCTAGTTCCCACTGCCGTTATTTTTTGGCAGCTAAAGAAGGTATTTTGCTCCAGGTCTTTCCATCCCAAGAACCGATGCAGAGCATGGATAGTCAAGGCACGCGTTGGCGACGCAGCTACGCAGCTCTTCCTCTCACCCTCTCCCACCGCGCCAGCAGGAACCCCGGCCTGGGGGAACTGGTTCAGCAAGGGACAAAAAGTGACCCTTGCAACAGCAAACAGGGCCAGAGGCCAGGCCTGTCGGTGTGCCCAGCTGCCACCCCTGGGTGCACAACCCAGGCGTGCCGGGTGGCCGAGGAAGAGAAGGAGGGATGGTGAGGAAGCAGAGACATCCCCTGCACTAGGTCCAGCCGTGGGGTCTCCTGCCCGCCTGGCTGCCTGCAGGGGAGTGCGCTGGGTCCCACGCCTCATTTCACGAGCCCTGCTGTGGAAGGACTGGCTGTAGGCCACAGCCTTTGCAGGATTGCATGCATGGTCCCTGGGTCCCACTGTCTCCGGGTGGTGGTTTGTCCACAGCCTGCCCAGTCTTGGCTGTACGGCGTGACAAGACCTGTGGGGATGGAGGGCGGCTCAAGGATGTGGGGGGAAAGAGGTGCATCATGCTCCAGGAGGTCCCCCAGGCTGGAGGGACAGAGCTGTGGGATGCCCCAAGAGCGTTTCTGCTGTGCCATGTTTGCTGAAGCTGGGGACCCCACTAATGCCGGGGAGACCCAGCTGTTTCCCAGGACTTCTGTGCTTTGGAGATAAGACAGTGGGTTGGAGGAGGCTCCAGTTCCGCTGCCAAGGCAGAGGATGGGTGGCAGCAGGAAGAGCTTGCCCAGACTCATACCCATCAGAGAAGCTGGAGTGGAGAAGGGATCATCTGTCTCTGTTCCCCGTCCCCGCTTGTCCCACCTTGGTCCATCTCCAACCCACCACGGGCTGTGGCCGGGCACTGATGTGCTTCCTCGGGGAAAGCCGGCACAGGCAGCCTGCCCGGCCAGGAGCCACGAGGGAGGAGGGCAGGGATGGAGGCAGTGCAGCCCCTTGGCTTGCTCTCGGCGTTCCTCTATTTTTCTCTTGTGAAGCCAGGGGAGGCGTTTCTGCTCCGCGTTGAGCCCAGGAGCAGTGCCGTGGGGAGACGGGGCCACAGCCCGTCCCAGCCCTCCTCTTCCCCTCTCCCTTCCAGGTCCCTGTCACACTCTCCCTTTCCAGCTCTCCCGGCGGCCCGCGTCCCTCTCATCGAGGATTCATTGTCTTGTCAGCCTCTAGTTAGCCGGCATGCGTGCGAATCATAAATTACCCCGCCCGGGCCTCTGCTATGCTTCAGCACAGACAAAAAAATTGCACTCCATCACCGTGTCTCCCGGCTTTTAGTGGTATTGATCAATGCTGCTCCCTTCCCGCCCCCCCCCTTTTCATTTTAACCGAGCCGGTTAAGTGCAGTATCTTATTTTGTGCTGGGACAAATGAAAAGAATATTAGCAAGGGCTGAAATATATCTCTTTTTTATCTCTCTGCTACTTTTTTATTGAATCTTTCTGAGTAGGTGGCTTTCCGCAGGATGACAGCCTCATGACAGGCTCCTCATTAGAGCCGAGACAGTAATTGTGATGCATTTCCCTGCGCGGCCTTTTCACTTCTCCCCCCCCCCGCCGCCTTTCCTCCTCTCTCCTTTTCCCCTGATTTGTAAAGTGATTGGATGTACAGACTCACTCAGTTTCTTAAATTATTGCCCAGCTCAATCCATCTTCCTCTGCCCCGCGCCGGGCAGCCGTGATCTCCGCAGATGGAGAGTCGGGGCCGGGATCGCGAGCGGTGGGGTCGGATGCTCGGAGAGGCTCCTCTCCTTTCCCCACTCCTGGGTTGCCAGCTCCCACAAGAAACGTGGTGCCGGATCCAACGGGATGCGTAACAGCTTTTGAAGAGCCCAGGGTGCTGCTTGAACACGTATTTTTACTGAGCAACCCATGGGATCACCTAGGAGTGGATCCCCAGCTGGCATTTGGCAGCAGCACTGTGCCAGTTTACACCAGTCCTCTCCAGTATCTAGCTTGCCTGGAGGCAGAGTTACAAGAGCAACTATTTTCTTTGGAAGGAAATCAATATTTTAGCAAGATTTTCTGCCTCGGATCCCTCTGTAGTTTTTAGCCTCATGAGAAGCAGGTATATTTGCTAAGCTGCTTGGCAGCCCAGACACCCTCCCAGGGAGCAGTGCTGGGGATCGGGCCCTTGGT
This sequence comes from Rissa tridactyla, assembly GCF_028500815.1. Classification (NCBI taxonomy): domain Eukaryota; kingdom Metazoa; phylum Chordata; class Aves; order Charadriiformes; family Laridae; genus Rissa; species Rissa tridactyla. Next base: position 44,283,680 of record NC_071473.1, read on the forward strand.
GGGGATGCAGGGGGCTGAGTTCAGCTCTTTGCTGCGCTCTAGGTTGGTCGTGAGGTTGTAGAGGTCCCTTGATCTGCCTGTGCCTCTCGTACCCCAGCTGTATAGAACCGGCTGTCAGCCACCCCTGCGCTGTCTCTGTTGGGTTCGTGGCAGGAGTGGCCCCATGTCGTGTCCAGCACAGTCCGAGTCCAGCTTCTGCCAGTGCCCTGCGGCAGCTTTGCGCTGTGATGCAGGGGTGGAGAAGTGGTGACTCCTCAAAAGCCCTTTTCTTACATGAAAAATCACTTTTCCAGACCCCTGCTCCCTTCTGCATGCACAGACCTCCAAAATGCAGGGTGATTCCTCGGTGGTCTGGATGCGCTCGCTGCTCTGTGGGGTGTTTGCAGAGTTAGTGCTGTGGATGCGGTTACGGCCAGATGCTGAACCAAGACGCAGCATCCGAACCTGGAGTCACCTCATTGCCGTCCCCGGCGCCTGTCTCTCCACCGCCCTGTGCACAGACAGTGCGGGGGGGGGACGGATCCAGGGCACCCAGTCCCGAGCAGCAAGCTGAGATCTGCATCCCACACAGCAGAGGTCTGCACCCCGCGTGGCTGAGGTCTACATCCCTCACAGCCGGGCAAGAGCCTGAGGGAGGGGAAGGGCCTGCTGGAAGGAGCAGGACATTCCCTGACCTCGAGCCAACCCCCTGTGCAGGTTTTTAGGGACCACGTACCTTTTGGCCCCAGTCAAAACCAGCAGGATCCGAGGCGGCGCCGGGCAGGCAGGATGCAGCCCCATGGGGATGGCACTGGGAGCGTACCAGTAACTAACACAGAGATGGGAGAGCGATGAACAACGTTGTTCAGGCGCCCTCACTTTATTACCAAATACTTTTTGCCTCTGCTGTTATTCTGGGGTGCTCTGCACTGACACGTGAACCATCTCCGCCTTCCTTGTCCCGCCGTTGTCATCCTCCCCTGGCCACGGCGCAGCCCCTTGGCTGCCACTTACTGTCAGGGCTCTGCGAGCCTCATCGGCTGCGGCACGGGCTCGCTGGGAGAAGAGCGAGCGTTTGGCTATTTCCAAGCTAATATAGGGCTTTCTTTGAATTATTGTTTTTTGAGCTGGAAGGAAAGGAGGCTTGTCACACGAGATATCTGCTATCAGTACACAAATAACAGCAAGCCCATCATCGAATGGAAAATAATCGCCGCGGAAACCAAGTTGCGGGAGAGCCGGGAGGGATTATTACAGGCGCTGGCAGTGGCGATGCTGTCAAGGAGCCTGTGTCAGCACTTCCATTACCACCCACCTGGTTTCAGCGCGGCCCCCGAAGCGGCGCACGGGGCCGCAGGGCCCCAGCATGGGGTCATTTCTATTCAGAAGAGTTTCAGATCAACTGGCTTTGATTGGGTTTAAATGATGGAGTGTTTAAGAGGGAGAGAGAGGAAATAGGAGGGAGAGATGGAGGGAGGCATCTCGGAGGAGGGGGGGGTTTGTTACTCAGACAAGTGGAAAACAGTTTGACATAGGAGAAATCAGGAGTTGGGAGAGGAGAGCTGGTCCTCCTGGGGACGAGTTTCAGATGTCCGCAAGGAAGGACAGTGTGGGGAGAAGACGCCCCACGCCAGATGCCCTGGGGTCTGCCCAGAGAAGGGCTGTTAGGAAGGAGCGAGCGCATTCCCGGCAGGGAACGTGCTCCCACCAGTGTCCCCTACCCACCGCCACCGCCCGCGCCACCCGCGGTGGCAGTCCCTGGGAGACACCTGGCTGTGCGACAGCAGAGCTGAGCGATTGAATTATAAACAATTTATTCCATTCATTTGGCAACACGCTGAGCTCCTGGGCAGAGGTGAGCCCTTACGCCTTGTAAACTTTGCTCATTCAAAATGACTTGGGAGCACCGTCTACTCCGTGCTGCGTAGTGACGAGGGACCGTATGCATCACATGCTGTCGTGGCTGTTGGCGAGCCGGGTCCCTTTTTCCCCACTTAAATACCCTCCAAAACAGCACTTCCCATTCTGCTTGTGAGGGAAAGGCTCTCCCTTTCCGGGGCTTGGCCGGCAAATGCCTCGTGATGCTGTCAGCCCTCCGTCCCAGGGCACAGACGCAGGGTGGGAGCCGGGGTGACTTCACGCCTTCACACCTATTCGGTGCCGCACGTGCATCCCCGGTACCTGAGCCCAGCTCCCAGCATGAAGCTCGGGTCCCATTAGCAGTCACTTTGTGGTGAATCACGCCAGACTCAGCGGACTCAGGGGAATTATGTTGGATCAGTATTGGTGTAACTGAGGTCAGGATCTGTCCCTCGATTCCCAGCGGGGTCAGGAGGGTTCGGTTAGGTCCCCGCCTGGGATGGCCTCCATGCGCAGACGCCCTCCGACGGAGCCCGTGGACAAATTCCTCCACGCAGGGGTGCGTCTGCGCATCGAGCCCTCTGCTTTCAGAGCAGGAAATATTCGGTTTCAACACTTGGAGTTAAACATTTCCGCGGAGCCCAGGAGACCGTGCAAACAGCGGGAGCACCAAGGCTCTGCCTTTTCATCTCTCTGGCACCGGCGAGCGGGGGGTCAGCAGCGGGGGAAGCACGGCAGAGCCGAGGAGGGTAAACACTGGAGCTGAGCCTACTGAGTAACCAGAGAGCGAAGGGGAGAGAGAGGGGCAAAGAAAACAAAAACACAGCTGCCAAAAAACAAAAGCCTGAAAAGAGCCATTCAGGGTCTCCCAGGAGCGGGTTTGGCACAGGGCAGGGAGGGAAGATCAGGGAGCAATCACTGCTGGGGCAGCGATTTCCCCGCTTGGGGATACGGACCCATCGTTTTGTCCTGGGCAAATCAGTGCCCTCTGCTCCCTCGAGCCGGGTAAGCATCTACGGTCCAGCTGCACACACAGTGCAGCATGCTTTGCTTTTTCATGGGTACCAGGATGTTCCTGGTCCGGACAGGAGGGGCGGGATGTACGTATCTCCCTCCACCTTTGCATCCACAACCAAAAGCCAGGGACTCGTGATGCCTGTCCTCTCCCTCTCCACAGCGCAGCATCCCACGCCAGGGAGCTGGGTGCCGCTGCCCGGGGTGACACACCGCCGTGTGGGCGTGTGGCGGGCTCGGGGGCTCGCTGCGGATGCGGATGCTGCTGATTTGGGGAGACGCATCCCGCCGGCAGCTTCTGTGGCACAGCGGGCACGCAGCGGGTCTCGCAGACCTGGGGAGGCTTGCGTAGGTGTCCTGCTGGCACGGGAGATGATCCCTCCCTTCTGCCTGTCACTCGCGCTTAGCCCTGCTCCTGCAAAAGCGCAGTTGTCAGCCCCTTGGGGCAGGAGCCGGGGCTCCTTCTGTCTCCTGCTTTGCAATCTCTACGTCAGGGACTTGGCTGTGTGTCCGGGTCCCTGTTCTCCTGCCCCTCTGGAAGCCCTTGCTTCAGTGCAAGCACCCACCTTCCGCACTTACTGAGGCAAGGGGATCTTCCCCGGCTGTCACAGGGATGCAGGGTGACAGCTGTCACGTCCTTCCTAGGCACAAATTCGTGACCATATTGTCATTGTAGCTGGTGGGTGCTGCTCATTTCTCCTGCTGGCCTGGGCTGGGGTTGGGAGTGGCCATGGAAAGCAGCAAGGTTCCTTCCCACGGCCTGAGGTCCCTGACGGTTGCCCCAACCATTGAAATCCAAAGTCACGTCTGCTGAGGGACATGCACCCCATGGAAGAGCCCTGAAGAACCAAGCAGGGAGAAAGGACCTGGGCGTGCAGGAGATTAAAAAAGCCACCAGCCTGGTGCAATAGAGATGGTCCCCAGGAGGGACCCCAGCTGCACCTCCTGGTCCAAGGCTGCCCATCCCAGCGCTGTGGTCCAGGACACTCCACCACCTCCACCAACAAACACACACCCCTGGGCTCCTCGGAGAGCAGAGACCCGGGGATGCTCAACCTCTGGTTCACCCTCCGGTGCTGCCCAGAGCATCCCTGCCCCACCAGCCCAAGCTGTGGGTGGCAGGCGGGGGGACTCACGGGCCCCACGGTGGTGGCCTGGGCTGGGAGCCGGGATGCGGCGCGGTAGGGCGGAGGGCAGGCTGTTTACCCGTCCATCTGCACACCCCACAGCGGGGATCCAGCAGGATTTCCCGTCCGCTCAAAGGCTGCCTGTTTATTTTGGGAGGGAGACTCAGACGGCTCCATTGTTTTGCTGCGAAGTTGGGGTTATAAATAGCAGGTGGTCGGGGACGCTCCTGGGCTATTTTGGGCCCCCGCTACACAAAAGTGGAAAAACTCCAAGAGGAAGGTGGAATTACTGAAATGCCGACCTTTCCCGCAAGGGTCAGCAGGAGCTGGTTGTTTGGGTTTGGGTTGGGTTCTGGGCATTATTTAAACACAAGGGAAGGAGGAGAGAGGAAGATGGTCCCAGTTGGATGGGGCTGCACGTTGTGTCCTCCCCAGCAGAAGGGCGGTGAGGATGAGGAGCCGAGGTGGCTGGGATCTGCTGGGGCTCTGCCCAGGAGCCGTTGGGAGCAGCTCAGATCTGGAGGAGAGACTGGATGGGTTTTCCTCCCGGTTCTGCAAATGGGAGAGTTCCCAGTGGCTGGAGAAGCTGAGGAGGCAGGGGATGCCCCATAGCACTGGCCTGCTCCACCTTGTCCCTCGTGCCTCAGTTTCTCCTGCCTCCTATAGGGACGATGAAGGAAAGGACAGGCAATGTCCCTCCAGGCACATATGCTGTGTCCTGCTGGGAGGCAAGGATGAGCCAAGGTGACTCTCGAACTTATTTCAGACCCTTCCTCTCGTTAAATGCCTGCGCCCGGCGGTTATACAGTGAGCAGCAGGGACCCAGTAAAGCCGCTCACACGGATGTTTTATACTTTGAGAAGGTCTATTCCTTTAATGGGGATTCATTTAACTGGGCTCTGCCATCGTTAGGAGCCATAAAATGGCACCTTTTGGCTCCTGATTGGAAGGCCACGGTGCACGCGGCCCCCTCGTATCCAGCGCCGGCTGCTTTATTGTGCATTACTGCCTCTCACTCGGATTTAACCAATTTGATCCATGTCTAATACATAAATAAATAATCCAGCAGGAGGGTTCGCGTTAGATGACAACAGGCGGCTATAAAGCATGTTTCTCCCCACCGGAGCCATCTGAGCCGGGCTCCGCACGCCCTCTCATGAGCAGAGCTGCTAATACAGCTGGGAGAGGGGGGCCTGGAGACCCGCGGGCTTCTCTGTTTTATTGAAACTTCATTGTTTGCTTTAGAGTTTTATTTTATGTTAAATAGACGCTGTATATTCCTTACAGAGGGGGCAATAAAGTTTCCGAGCTGGAGGAAATTGGCTTAGGAGCAGGGAGTGAACCAGGGAGATGTGGCCGGGCAGGGAAGCGGCGGGGAGGATTTGGGGTGAGGGGGGTGTGAGGCAGCCTCCCGCTTCCAGGGCAGCCCCGGAGCTCAGCCTAGCTCCAGATCGGGGTCCGCAGGCACCCCCAGATCTCACCCAGGGATGATGCATCCCCAGAGGATGCGGGGTGAGGGTGGCTGCGGGGTCCGGAGCTGCTGGTGGTGTGGGGAGGGCAACGAGCCCCATCCCAGGCTGGAATGGGGAGAGCTCAGCCATGCCGAGCATCCCAGCATCCCAGCATCCCAGCTGCTCCCTGCCATCCGCAGCCCAGCGCCGTGGAGTCTCCTCTGCCTCCCCACCATGGAGAATCGCTCTGCCCTTTCGGCAGCGGGGGGGTGATCCTGACCCACCTGACTTTGGCAGTGCCGAGGAGGATGAAAACGGCTCTTCTTAATTTACTGTTATTAGTTAATAGGAACAGTGGGTAGTGCTGCATCATCCATCTGCCCCAAGCCACATCACCTGCCCTGAAACCTGGGGAAGCTGGGGTTGCACAGGGTCACTCCCAAAATCATAGAATCATAGAATGACAGAATGGTGCGGGTTGGAAGGGACCTTAAAGATCATCCAGTTCCAACCCCCCTGCCCTGGGCAGGGACACCTCCCACTAGACCAGGCTGCTCAAAGCCCCGTCCAGCCTGGCCTTGAACACTTCCAGGGAACGTGGCTGTTGCTGCTCTCCCTGTAAGACTGGAGGGACCACGGCCGGGCTGGGATGCTCTCAGGCCAGTTGCTGTCCCGCTGCAGAACAGAGCCAGCCCCTGCCCCAGGGAGCCTGGGACAGTGAGAGAAATGGGGCTATATCAGGAGAAATCCCCCGGTATCAGACCTCAGCTAGGACGGGGACCAGGTCAGACCGTGGGCGACGCTGATGGCAGCCCATCAGAGCTAAAGCTTTCTCCCCTCTTTTCCTCCCCACAGGCAAAAAGAAAGCGACTTTGTTTGACAGCCAGGCTCCGATCTGCCCCATCTGCCAGGTCCTCCTTCGCCCCGGGGAGTTGCAGGAGCACATGGAGCAGGAGCTGGAGAAGCTCACCCAGCTGAACATCAGGTAAGCAGCTCCCTGGGGTCCTCCAGCATCCCCCGTTAGCCAGCCGGGGCACCCGCAGACGGCAGAGGAGGTGGTGGTACCCACAGCTACCAGATACGGGAGATTTAGCACTAGCCAGTGGGGCAGAAACATTTCCCTGGAGTTCACCGCAATGATAAAGCCAGGCAGAAACGCTTCCCGGGGGGGAACAAACACCCCTTTCCCCGGGAACGTGTGTTCGGGTGAGCTGCTCTCACGTCGCTCATGTCCCGTGATGGAGCAGCAATGGCTCATGCTGCCCCTCGGCTGCCTTCAGCTCCCGTCTGCTTCCCCCAGCACAGCAAAGTCCCCTATTTAAAAAAAAAAAAAAAAAAAAAAGAAAATAATAATTGCATTTTAACTGCTAGCAGTTATTTAGGAAATGGCTGCAGCCAAGGGTTGGCAGATCCCTGCCCCTGCCTTAATAAAACTCGGCAGCCTTGGAAAAGAGCGTGTTTATTTCAATTATTAATGAATTCCCCGGTCATTAAAAGGTGAGGAAAAGAATCAAGCAGCCGGCTAGAAGCAAAGTTACGTCACCAGGTGGTAGGAGAGGAGGGAGAGTGTGTGTGTCAGTGTCGGGGGGGGCGTGGGGGGGTGCGTGTGCCAGGGCAGGGATGGGGCACGTGGCTGCACATGGTGCGGAGGATGCGGGATCCATCCCTGCCCGCCTTGGGTCCCCTCTGCAACTGGGCGATAGCTGTTGCAGACGATGGGAGAAGGAGGGAGCTTTAGCTCGAGAAAGGAGAGACCTCCCCAAATGGGTCCAGGCTGAGATCTCCCAAATTCGGCACCCGCAGCCCCAGGCTGAGACCCGCATCCCTCACACATTGCACGGGAAGATGAAGAAGGAAAAGGGGGGTGGGGGTGGAGGGGGGAAGCAGGGAACAGGCAGCCCATTTATCCCCCGCGACACCCAGTCCCCTTGCGAGCGTAATTTATGGTGTAATTTGGGCCGCATCCAACTTAATAAAGGGCCACTGCAAATTAGTGAACAGGTTTAAATGAACAGAAGCAATTAGTGCTCGGAGGAGCCCATCAAAGAAGTTGGGCCAATATCAGAGTGAAACTGAAACCGCAAGCCAGGAGCGGAGGCTGGCTGGCGCGAGGCGGTGATGGGAAGGTGGCGTTTAATGGGAAAGGAAAGGAAACCCTAAATCATAAAGCATGACAAGGGCCATTGTGGGCCAGCTGACAAATGAAAAAGAATGGCATTATTCCTTTAAATAACAGCAGCAGTTAGAGAGGAGACAGCTCTCCCTGGCTTGCCCTCGTTTCCCTGGCCCGCTCCGCTCGGCCACGCAGGCGGCGAAGAAGAATCAGAGGTCTTTATTAATTATTAAATAACGACTCCCTCTGTAGCGTGATAGATAACGTTCAATCTAGTCGATGGATTCGGGCGATGGAGGCTAATCTGTAAGACGGCAGCTCTGCACGGGGAGGGTCTCTCCCAGTCCCGCAGGGGAGCGATGCGGGGCCCAGCCGGCAGCAGCAGGCAGGGTGGGTGGCAGCAGCAGGCAGGGCAGGCGGCAATCACAGGCAGCTATCGTGGGCAGCGGGACACGAGTGGGTCAAATTCCTGCATGCTGCCCGGCTCCGGCGGGGCGGCTCGGTGGTCCAGCGGGTGGCCCCTTCTCCCATTCCCCCACCTTTCCCGCCTGGAGGAGCCGGGAGCAAGAACACATCAACAAGAGGAGAGAGAAACTAATAATGATCTCAAATAACCCAATAAACATAAAAATAAAATGTAGGCCTATAAACGTGACGGGCACCGGCAGCCCTGGCCGCTCCCTGCCAATACCGACTCGTTACCGAAATGGCTGAGCAGCTGTTACTTATCAGTCTGATGGGGAGAAGCGAACCGGGGGGCTGCTTTCCAAGGGCCTTTTTTTTTTTTTAATTTAAAGAGGATGCAGCCAATCATGGCTTGTGCTGTTAAGTTTTAATAAACCTTAATGATTTGCAACAAAATCATAAATTTCCAGCGCTCGGGGTTAGGAAGGCAGATCCCCTTCCTGCCCGCCGAGCCTGCAGCACCAGAGACTTGGCGGGCGCAGCATCAGCTCCCGGCACGGCACCGGGGCTCCCCATGTGCCGGGATGGGATCTCCACCGAGGCAGCGTGACCCTGGGGCTGTGTGGTGGGGTCAGCCAGCCGAGATGCTGCCATAGAGACAGACCAAGAGGAGGAGAGAGGCTGGTGGAGAAGCAACGTGGAGGGGCTGCCCCTTGCCATCGCCTCCGCCAGGTGTTGAGGACTCACGTTGGCTTTCGGGTATCGCCGGAGCGGGGAGCTCGGCATCGCTCAGAGGAGGGCAGAGGAAGGGATGATGCCGGATGGTGCTACACATGGTCCCAGCTCACCAGGAGCGTGGGGTTGCATCCCACCCACACCGGTGCACCCCTTGCTCAGCTGGCGGGGATGGGGCTTGCCATCCCCCAGGGACAGCCCTTCTTCCCCACGGGCAGTGCTGGTGTGACCATCCTCACCTCGGGGTAGGGACATCTCAAGGTCTACCCAGCCGGAGCATCATGCGCCAAGGCAGGAGGAGCCATGCCGAGGCACAGGGCAGCACCCACCCGTGCCAAGGGGCTGTGCGTGCCCAGGGGATGGACACCGGCCATTGGACCAGTGATGAACATCACTCAGGAGGACCCAACCCTGGTGCAGGGTCAAGCTTTCCCTTCAGAAAGCGCACTTGAGTGGGAATGAGGGTTTCTAGCTCTGCTGCCTCCTTGGCGTGTCCAGTCCCCCAAAGCACAGGCAGAGACCTACTCGTGCTCGCCCCACGGCTCCTCCACCCAGCGTGGGTCCGGCCAAGCCCCGTGCGCAGCTCCCTGTGCCGAGGCAAGGCTCTCTGAATGCAAATTTCATTTCTGAGCCACTGGCGCTGTTTCAAGAGCCGGCAGCCTCCGAGCCCTTCTCGGTGTTACATATGTAACAGCCTCATTGAACTTGACATGTCAAATTCAGGCCATTTGTGCAAAATCTCCCTTTAATAATACCGTTTCATTTCGCTCAAATGAGACTTGAATGCATGTAAAATGGAAAAGGATATTTAAGCGCTAACATTAGGCAGATGTCTTGCCAGAGGCCGATTGAATATATGAGATTTTGAAGTGCTTAACACGTTTTCGGTGCTCCCTCTTAGAATATGTCACCTGGCTTTCTTTTTTCTCCCCCTCCTTTCTTTTTTTTCCTCCCCTCTTTAAGTGAAGGGGATAAATTGAAAGAAAACAAAACTACAAGCCTTGGTTTTATGGCGTTTAACTCTTGCCGGCCAAGACTGTTGGTATTCCTCCTCCAAAGAGAAATTACCTAGCAGCTCACCTTCGCGGAGCGCGAGCACAAAGCAGCAGAGAGCCCACGGCGCTGCGCAGAAGGGATGCTCTCCTTGTGCTGCGTGTACCGCTCGGGGAGCAAAAGGTGCCGGTCCCCAGCTGAGCAGCGAAGTGCCACCAAGGTAAAAATAAGAAATAATAACAGCCACCCTCTGTGTACGCCAATGCCCTGGGCCCCGGCCAGACGGGTCGCTGCAGAACCCATGAATATTCCTGCCTTGTGTGCATGAAGCTTATCTGTGCGCCAGGCGCAGGTCTCCTATCCCCGCTCCATTTATATTCACCTGTTTTACACCTCACCCGTATTAAAGGCTTGCAGTAAAGCACGCTGAAACGGGAGACTCTTTCCGGAGCTGTCAGTGGCCCCAGCTCCGAGCTTCGGCTGGTGCTTCGGCTGCAGACGCATCTCCCCAGCCCAGGGTCACCCGTGGACCCCAGGCACAGCCTTCGTGAGTAGCACCCTTGGGTGTCCCTCGGGACAGGCACACACACGCACCCCCGTGGGCATCCGAGCGCATCGCTGCCTGCGTCACTGCAGGCGACCACTGTGAGCGGAGGTGGCGGTGCGCAGGGGGACCCTTAAACCCTGCCTGCTGCTCCCCGGGCAGGGACCAAAGAGGACAACCTGCTGCAAGGGGAGGGTGGGGGAGGCTGGGTGGAGAAGGGGCAGGGTTGGGGCTGTGGTTTGAGTTCGGGGTGGGAGGGAAGACGAGTTTGAGGACAAAAGAGGGGGAAAGGAGGCAGTAGGAGCTGTGGAGAGCGCCTCAGCTGGTGGTCCCCGATGGGTCCGTGGCGCTTGCTGAGCCCCTGGCTGGAGTTTGGGGAAGAAGCATTTATTGGCCATTTAAAAAACCTTAGGAAGTCACATTAAAAATATTACAGTTGCTGAGTCGAGCACTTGAAGGTTGGGAAATGTGCCTTTTTAGATGCTCTGTTCTTGAAAATTCAGTGCTCTTTTTAAAAAAAAATTATTTGGCAGGGGGCATTTTTATTTCCTTGTGTGACAGCTAGCAGATTCTTCCCTGCATTACCAGCAGCAAAACCTATGCCTCAGAGCCGTGGTTTCACCTCCCCAAAAGGACGAGGTGTATCGTTAGAGCTGGGGAATGGTCCAGAGGGTGGAACAGTGAGTTGGATGATGCCGACTCTGTTCCTGCTTTTGCAGCTGAAGGACGGTGCGAGCTCAGACAGGACTATCTCAGCTCTTTCCCCTTATTTAAAGGGGTTTCTAAGCTTAGCAGATGTGGCCAGCAGTATCCTCATAACATGTTGTGATATTACCTGTGCTATGGCATCCTGGGGCTGGGCTCGGCGGGTGCCTCCAGGGATGATGTTCCTCTCACAGTGCCCCACGGCTGTGCAAACTCTCCCCTTCTTTACTTTTCTTCCTTTTTGTCCTCCACACTGAATGCTTAATCTGAGCATATTTGTGTTTTAAAGCCCGTGCCCACCTGTTGGCTGTTCCCAGCCTGGGCTAGCAGCTCTCGGGGACACATCCCTGCGCACCCAGCATCGCAGGAGCTACTGATTCCCCCTGATGACCTTTCTGGCGTGTCTGGGAATAATTTCTCTTCTGATTCTCTGATTACGAAGCATTTCCCGGAACACAGAAGGCACCGGGGTCTCTCACCTTGGTGCAAATGGAAAGTGCTGTGGGCTGTTTTCTGGTGACCTCAAAGATGCTGTCGCAAAGAGGGAACCAAATAGCGTCAGGGCAGAGCAAGATCCAGTGGGAAGGCCTGCTTCAAAGCAGGTGAAATGCCCAGACGGGGGATCTAGCCTGACTCTTGGAGCCAGCTTTGATTCATGTCAGAGGAAAAGAGCCAACCACGGGTCTGTGGTGCTCCAGCTCCTGTAGCAGCTCTCAGTGCACCTCTGCCCAGGCTTAAATCTTCCTTCGACGTCCCTCTGAAGCTTCCTCTCCCTTGTTTGCACGTGTGCTCTTTTCCTCTGACTGTTCTTAACCCTCCCTCCCTTGGCAGCTGGGGTGGAAGCAGAGAGCACTGCCTCGGTTCCTGGCGCTGCACTGAGCATCCTCACCCTGCTGGGGGGGGCTTCAGCTCAAGGTTTCTTTATGCAGAGAGGCACAGCAGTAGTTCTGGGGGGACAGAGACACCTCCAGGTCCAGTGGGATAAGGAATAGGGAGGAATCTGGCAATATAGCTAAACCATGGAGGCTGTGGGACCTTAGGAGATGGTCTGGTCACTCCAGGCAGGGTCACTGCCCTTGAGAGATGCCTCCAGGAATCTGGAGAGGCATCCTGGATTTCACATCCTTTCACAGGCTGCTTCACCAGTGTTTGATGTTCTTTCGTATTGAAGTCATCCTGTGCTAATGTCCCAGGGTCTGCATCGGACACTCCGGCTGGTGGACAAGGAGAGAAGCACACTACCCCTGTGGTCTCTGCACACCCAAATGACAGGGGCCTTCTCTGCTATTCCTGGTCAGGATAAGGACCCAGAGCAAGTTATGAGACGTGGCTCTGACCCCTCTCCTGCTCAGGGAACCCTGTGTTTAAATACGGCTGCTCCTCGCACTGCCCCAGGCGAGGGTGTGCTTCATTTCAGCGGGATCTGCTGCGCGCTGTGGTTGTCCCAAAGGGCCCTTGGACGAGACCTTCCCGGGGCCGGCGCGGGTGGCTGCTCTGGGAAGGGCAAGCGGCCGCGCTGGCAGGCCCAGCAGGATAAATAGAGTGTGTAAAACCCGAATTAGCTCTGTTGTCAGGTGTCACATCAGGGTCATGGCTCTCACCTCAGGTCTCCTCGATTTATGCCTGGGGACTTTAACTTGACAGCCAGGTACTTCCCCAGACTTCTCGTGCAGCGAATACTGCAGGTCCCGCAGCCTCTGGATGAGTGAGATGAGAGACGGTTTTGAGTGAGAAGGGCTTTTTTCCAAAGCTCCATTGAAATACATGCTGATTCCCTTCCTTGCATGCAGTAGACACCGGCGGGCGCTCCAGAGAGGGCAAGGAGCCCCAGCCAACAAGTGAGACTGCAATCGGGGTAAAGCAGGCATCGCAACCTCCTGCTCCTCAACTTCTGTCTTTTCTTACGTCTTTTTCCCTCTTCTTTTTCCACCCTCTGCTTTTCCTTTCTTCCCTTTCTCCCCCTCTTCTTCCCCCTCCCTCCCTCTCTCCCCACCCCCCGGTATCAAGGCGACATCTCCAAGCCAAGTACTTTTAATTTCGCCCGTGGCCCTTGCTGACACGGTGGATATGCACAGCAAGTTAAATTCCCGCCTGATCAATAAAGCAGAAGCAGTGTGTCCGACTGGTCGATATTTTTTTATCTGTCTTCAGCCCAGTCCTGCTGATGACAGCCCCCTGCGCTTCAGCAAAGGCACTCAAGGGCATCGGGCTTTGGCAACACAGCTCTTTTTTTTTATTTAAATTAAAAAAAAAAAAAACCCAGATGCCTACCAAAAAAAAAAAGTTCACGGAGTTTGGCCTTTGCTTAATAACGTTTTATGATTTATCTTAATTTTTAATTGAAAAAAATTTGCGAATTAATTGATTTCTGGGACTTGCCAATTAACATTGTAATTGGGTGCATGATAAATTTCAAGGGAGCATCATTTTTCTCCCTCTCCCCCTTGTCACCGGGAAGGGGAATCGCGAGGGCAGCCGCTTCCTATCCGTACACCCCCCGCTCCTTCCCGAGGTGCCGCTGCCCTCCTCCCCCCTTGCTCCTGTATCTTAAAGAAGGAACAAGAAAGCTAATAAAGTCGTGTTATTAGAGTCTCGCCAGAGGTGACCCCTCGAGGCATAAATCCCGGCCAGGGAGACGGTGGGGACAGGTACTATTAAGTGCCTGACAGTGCTTTGCGAGGCAGGACCGGGTACCTCCCCTCTCCCTGGGCTGTGGGGAAGGTGGTCCACCAGCCTGGAGCTCCTGGGGGCTTTCCCAGAGGGCTCTGGAATCCCCCAAGGTGTTTCAACCAAGCAGTCCGTTACCTGTGATGTTATCCCATCCTCTCCCCTTGTGCGAGTCCCATCATGCCAGGAGCCTCTGCGCGATGTCCAGCTGCTCCGTGGGGGGACCCGACCCCAGCTCCAAGCACCCGGTACCCGAACGGCCGCTTCCCACAACGCGTGCAGCATCTGGGGTTTGTCCCGCAGCCAAAAACCGGCAAAATCCCCCCCCAGCAAAACCAGGCTGCTGGGGCGGGGCCGGTGCTTGGGAGCTGCCGCTTTGCTCCAGGGGCTGGAGCACAGGAGTGGTCTTTTGCATCCTGCTCTGCCCCGAGCCCCTAAGGCAGCGGGTCCTGCCCCATGGCATCCCATGCCACCCCACGGCAGAGGTGTTCAGTGCGGGACCTCAGCTTCAGGGTCATGGGTGTCCAGATTCAGGCACGGACACATCTCCGGGTGCGTGGGGAGTGGCATCATCTGAAGCTTTCTCCAGCAGTGTGTCTCCTGCCAGATTTAAATTAAACACACTCCGTCACCAGAGAAACCCGCCTGGAAGGGTCAGCTTCTCTGTGATACTCAAGCAGGGCGCAGGGCCACCTGCCACCACGAGGCACCTAACAGGGTGACATCCCCACGTGGGGTGTGGAGAAGTGGGTGAGCTGGCTGTTGCCGAAACGAGGAGTGAGGACACGGTGTTGTGCCAGGGCAGGGAGAGAGAACAAGCCGCACCTGCGGGGACTGAGATGGAGAGTGGAAATACCGAGTAAATTACAGAGTGGGTGGTGTTCCTAGTGCTTCTCCCACCCACTTCACGTGCTGGTATGGATCAGCTCATTGCAATCAGCTCAGGTGTCCCGTGCACAGTCTAAAACTCACGGGGCTTTGCTGTGCCATCCTGCAGCCCCCGTTACACCCCCGTATGCGGGGGGATAAGCCGGGGTGGAGGGTCCCAGGCTTCCACAGCAGAGCTTCTCTCCACCGGCCAGGACACCAGGAAGACCAGGAGCAGCCAAGCTCTGCACCCGCCGGTGTCACCGGCGGGCAACCGTGGGGGAATGGAGGGAAATTTATGAGGAGAGCAGTCTGTTTATTATCTAGCAAATGTGGTGCTGCTGATACCGTGGATTTATCCTCTTTCATCCCCCCTCTGATTTGTGTCCCTGCCCCTCGCTGTGGCAGATAAATCATGGACAGAAAGGGAAGAGAGACCCTCCAGCTTCCTCCCGTGCACTCAGAGGGCGGCAATGGCAGCAGCCTGGACCCTTCATCCACAGCTTCTCCAGCGGAGAGAGCACAAGCCATGCAGCTGCCTGTCCTGCTTGGAGGTGCCCCGTTCCTCTCCTCCCGTGGCAGACCCCAGGGAGGCAGAGCTGCTGGGTGCTGCCCGTAATCTGTGGGCGAGAGCACTTCTCGTGGGCCAGAGCTTCCAGGGTAGCACGGTGGGGGAGAAAATTTGTGGGTCACGTACCCCCTCGCTCCTGCGATGCCCTGAAAGTGCTATGAAGATTCCTTGAAGCACCTTTGGACTCCAGGGCGTGGGTTTTCAGGCTGGGGTTTGGGACCTCGGCGGGCAAAGCCTTCCTCTGCCGCTGACTCCCAGCGCAGCGGGAGCCCTAGGAAGGGATGCACGGAAACCCAAGGGTGAGAAATAAATCTTCGGTCAGTTATTTGCCCTGAAGCGATGCATGCCTTCTGCAGAGCCTCTTCTGAACTGCCACGTGAGCTGGGAATAATTAAACAGTCATTACAGCCGCAGTAGCAAAGAGCCCCCCAGATCAATCTAATGCATGACCTTTCCCTCCGACTTTTCTCTTTATTTTTCCAGCCATCTCCTTTTCAAATAGTGGGAGCGAAATGACACAACCCTCCCACCCCAGCCTCCTGCTTTGCCCTGCGCACATGGACCACCACATCCTCACCCAGAAATCTGCCGCCCGCTCTGAGCGGGGGCTCCCGGCAGGGGCATGGGGTACCTGGGGCTGATAAAGAGAAACCCCAACATGGGTGAAAATGGCACAGAGCAAATAAGGGCTTTTAGCGTGGTCAGGTTCATGCCACAGTGGTTTATCATTCTGCTGCATTTTTGTTGCAGCATCATTTCTGATGGTGGGGTCAGGTTTGTCACAGCTTGTTGGGCACTGAGGTCACAAATATTGACCAGAAGACTGTAGGTGCAGAGTGCTTCTAGTCCTGACTCCAGCATCTTTGGCAATTTTTACCATCACTCACCTCTTTTCATAGAATCACAGAATGGTTCGGGTTGGAAGGGACCTTAAAGATCATCCAGTTCCAACCCCCCTGCCATGGGCAGGGACACCTCCCACTAGACCAGGCTGCTCAAAGCCCCATCCAGCCTGGCCTTGAACACTTCCAGGGATGGGGCATTGACAGCTTCTCTGGGCAACCTGTTCCAGTGCCTCACCACCCTCACAGTAAAGAATTTCTTCCTAATATCTGATTTAAATTTCCCCTCTTTCAGTTTGAAACCGTTACCCCTCATCTTATTGCTCCACTCCCTGATAAAGAGTCCCTCCCCAGCTTTCCTGTAGGCCCCCTTCAGGGACTGGAAGGGGTTATAAGGTCTCCCTGGAGCCTTCTCTTCTCCAGGCTGAACAACCCCAACTCTCCCAGCCTGTCCTCATAGCAGAGGGGCTCCAGCCCTCTGATCATCTTCGTGGCCCTCCTCTGGACCTGCTCCAACAGGTCCATGTCCTTCTTGTGCTGAGGACTCTGGAGCTGCACGCAGTACTCCAGGTGGGGTCTCACCAGAGCCCACCATCTCTCTCATCCCCACCATCAAATGCAGGAGATGATCGCAGCAGCACATGGAGCAGGTGCCGCTAGCGGAGCCACAGCAGGTTGAAAATCCCAGCATGTTTCCCCTGATCATGCCCGGCCACGCTGGGGGCTGTCACCTGCGGCTAGGTGAGGATTTGGCCTTATGTAGTTTAAAAAAAAAGAAAAGAAAAGAAAATCAAACTCCCATTTCCTTATTTAGGCTTCAAGTGACACTTCCACTTATTTAAACTGGCGTTCACAAAAATCCAATTCTCTCTCTACCCGGCAACTGCTTATTTACAGCTGGCGCTGCTGCCCACACAGCTCCGCAGGCGGCTCGCTCTGCTGCCGGGGCTCCCGTCCCCAGGCTGCATGTTTGAGCCCGAGTCCTGCAGCTAAAAATAAATTGATTCCACTGGATTTTTATTCTTTTTTTTTTTTAAGAAATACATCAGTTGACCGCAGCTTGTAGAAACCTTTGGGCTTTGTGGGATCTCACGCAGGAGCTGCGTGTGCCCTGGCTCCAGAGGGCTGCTGAGAGTTGTTCTGCGGATGAGTCGCAGAGCTGGAGGACAGCGTGGCAGCAGCCCCCTTCCCACCTCTGTAAACCTCTTCTGGCTCCAATGTCATTAAGGGATAAGCACAAACAACTGCAGCTGCCGGAGCTCAAGGAACTTCTTCTCCTGCAGTTGTTATTAATTACCTGTGGGGAGTGCTGCTGGGGGGTGGCTGTTGTGCCACGTACTGAGCTCAGCCCTTCCTTGATGGATGCTCACCATAAGCCCTGCCTTGCCCTGGGTGGGGGCTCTGCAGAAACCTCATTTGAACACGTTTGGGGAGCCCAAGCGGCTGCGAGCTCTGGTGGCTGTGGTGGGCTGGAGCACGGCGTCGGGGCTGTTTCTGGCCCTGCTGTTGCTGCACTGAGACTTCAGGCAAAGCTGAGATTCCTACTGCAGCTTGCAAGAGCAAAGGCGTAAAGGAAAAGGACAAGTGCCACCTTGCTCATGGTAAAACACAATCAGATCACTGAACCTTCAGCTCATGGCCTGAGTTTTCCATGTGGGAAGCAGCAGCTTCCATTCATGGGGATGATAAGGCACCATTCCCTGCATGTTGTTTTGGGTTTTTTCCTGTGTCACGCACTCTCCAAAAGGCAGGACCATAACAAAAAAAAAATAAATAAACGTGAAGCTCATTATGTGTAACAGCAACCATGGCAGGAGTAGAGAAACCCCAAGACTGTGGGTAAGGAGAGCACATATGCAGCGTGCTGAGCTGCTCTTTGGGACATCAGGACTGAAGTGCTGGGTCTGAACAGCCCCTTGGGTCTGGCTCAGGGAGATGCCAGGGGATTCCCAGTTGCATCCGGGGATGCTCCTAACCAAATCCCTGCCTAGCATTAAAAGACATCTGTGTGTAGCCCGAGTCTTGCTTTCATTGTGGAGAGCCTTGCTGGTGTTCCTCTTAAAGCTGATGTGCTCTAATATAGAGGAGTGATGGGTCCCTGCGAGCGCCCCAGGGCACGTGGGGACCTACCCATGCGGCTCCCCGTTAAGGTTAATGGGTGGCACATCTGTGGGGCTGCACAGAGCCCTCCACCAGAGCAGGGACCTCATTTTGTCCCTGCAGAGGCACAGGGCACCTGGACACGTGAGGATGCGCCGATGCACGGCCAGAACCGGCACCACGGCCCCGAGAAAGGGAACTAGTGAGGAAGCAGCTGCCTATTGCTTGGAAATGCAAACCCATCGGGAGCAAGAGACGGAGGCTGCCCACATCGCTGGGTCTTTCCAGGGCGTTTCTCGTCATCTTTGGTAGTTTGGGGGGGTTGCCTAAAAGGGAAAGAAGTTGTTTTGCTGTAATGAACTAGATAAACAATTCCCCAAATAGATTAAAACTAACTGTAACTTATAAAAGCGGGTAGTAATTATATTTTATTAGCTAGCAAAACACCATTTTTTTATTTCGTAGGATAATTCTGTGTAAATCACCTTAATTAGAAGTGTCAGACGAGCCCGTGAATATCGTACTTAGTAACTAATTTCCTATGTACAGGTTATAATTTAAAACACATGGATCACTCGCCGAGTGGAAATATGCTAGCCATGAAATAATGTGGGGAGTGTTGGGGTTATTACTATGTAAATGTGTAATCATTTCAGACCACTGCAGCCTGGCTGGGTGATTAAAGAGAATCCCAAGGTCTCCGAAGATTGTGCTCTCTGCAAGGGCCTAGAGCGAAAAAACTTTAAAAGGCACCGAAAAGTGTTTGAACTTTAAAGGTCTTGATTTCCCTTTTACCATTTTTAATTTGTCTGCGGTGTTTATGGAGGGGAAGGTTTCTCTTTGCTGACGGCCTTTCGATTCTCAGCCCGCTGCCGACATCCTTAAGAGGCACAGGGGGCTGCAGCCGCCGTAATTCGGGGGGTTGTTTAGTGGGATGGGGGAAAGCACCCTTAAATTATGACCAGGGCTTGTGCCCACTCCTGACCCATCCCTGGAAATGAATAAAAACAAATTGCAGACCCTTATTAGCAATAAAGTGGGGCTAAATTGCAAGGAAGGGGGTGGTTCTTAGTAATCCTCCAAATTAAGAAAAAAATAAACTCTGCCAAGTTATCTAAATCAGTCCCCTTCCCCATCAGTCCCAATGGCAAAGGTTGGCCTTTCGGCTGACCAGAGACTCTTGTCCTGAAAACTGCAGTTTCCTGGCGCAAACACCATTTCTGGGAGGAATTAATGAGATTCTTCCTCTTTCCCTCGAAAAGGAATAATTTTAAACACCTTTAACAAGAAAAGGGAGGAAATGAGTTGTGTCGTGGTTTGTTTTTTTTTTTTTAACCTGGTGTTTGGATTATAAAAGGGAAAAAAGTTGTTTCACACTTCGGGTGATTGAGAAATTCAAGGTAGCGCTGGAGATGGGGAGGGGGTGGCAATCTTTCCCATCGCCGGCGTTCGAGCGCAGGCTGGAGGTGGTGCCAGGGGCTGCATCTCCGGGGGCAGCAGGGTCTGACTCTGCTCCTCATCCGCCTCCCGAAAGCAGGGCGGAGACAGAGCTGGGGCATGGGGGGCATCCTGCACCCCCCAGCAAGCACCCAACAGCTCATCCCCTCAGGGATGGGGGCTGCGAGGGAGGCGATGCCCCAGCCCATGGATCAGTGGTCCCCAGGAACGGCAGCCACTTGCTCCAGGAGCAGAACTGTGGCTTTAGGGTGACATGATGGCGATGGATAACTGCATGTTTCCCCCCGTTTTGGGGTGGGGGGCGAGGGCGGTGGCACTGGGAGGGGAGGGGTCCGTAGCCCCAGGAGAAAACACCTTCCTCCATCCCTGCTCATTTCATAACACCCAGCCATCTGCCAAATCAAGGCAGATTAAAGCCAGCCAAATTCAATTTCTCCCCGCTGCCACTGCAGCTCGGCATCTGGGGCTAAAGTGTCCCCGACAAAGCGAACATGACAGGCACATTGCTTTTTTGTCACATCTAGTACCATGTTGATCTTCTAAAAGTCTCATAAAAATTTATTGATGTCTCCCATATTGCTGTGATTGAGAAGAAAGGGGCGCGGGTGTGCGGAGCCGGGCGCGCGCGCGCGCGGGCGAGCGTGTGTGCGTGTGTATATTAATGTTTCTGAAGTAGATCTGATTTGATATGTCTTGTTCTATTGTCAGCATCTGTTTAGCGAGGCTTTTTAATACTTTCTGGCTGCCGATCACTCATCCTTAGCCTGGGATGCAGGCTTGCATACAAATTTTGTTATTAAACACAATTCCATTCCCACCCCCCCCTTTCCCCAACCTCCGCCTCCCCCCGCTAACCTCCCCCCCTCCACCCACCCATCCATCATCTCCCGGGGCTATGGGGAACCGGGAGCCAGCCGCCCCACCGGCCGTACGCTTACAAGCTCAGGCGCTGGGCTCGGCAACATATTTCAAGAGCCTTTTGCCTGCTGCAGGTGCTTTGCATTGACAAATCGAATCATGGGGAAATAATTTATTTCCTAATGCTGTTTGCAGCATGTTAGCAGGAGAATTTACATGAGAGAGATTACTTTAATAACCAAAAAATTACAGTGCAGGCCTCCCCGCCATGTCGGCTTTGATATGTAATTGTTTCAAGTTTAACCTGTCTGGAGGGGGGAAGGTGTTATTAAATCTATAGCATCTCCCGCTGGCGAGGGCAGGCGAGGAGGAGCACCGTGGCGGGGACCTCCTTCCCTGCTAAATGGGGAACAAGCTGAATTAACAAATCACTCCAGCCTCCGGCAGAGCTCCTGCCTCCACGGCGCGGCTGGAGCTGAGGGGATCTTCTTTCCCTTGCTCTTACGCCAATTTAATCTCCTTCTTTTTCCTTCCCTTTTTTTTTTTTTTTTTTTTTTTTTTTTTTTTTTTTATTGTGCCTGACCCTATGCAGGGCTCCCCTCTCCTTGGCTTTCTTCCCCCCAACCCTGAGGTTTGCTCCCTGCTTTTCCCCAGGGCTGGGAGAGGAGCTGCCCAAGCCCCCACGGAGGGAGAGAGTTGGGATTTGACTCGGCATCATGTGTCAGGGTTTGGAAATTCCACTCGTAGGACCATTTTATTCCAGCTGGAGAATTAGTTGGCGCTGCTCTCCTTTCCATGCCCCTCCGGCCAGGGTGAGGAGGCTCTCATTGGTCTGGGGAAGGGAAGCCATGTGCGATTTGACCTCGTGAGATCCCTCAAAGCGCTTCCCTCCTTGCCCGCCGCAGCGGTTTTGTGACTCTGACCCCGTTCTCTTCTCTCTTGGCAGCAAGAGCTCCATCCTGAAGGATGCCATGGCAGCGGGCACCCCCAAGGTAAGTCAGCACAACTCAGCACACTACCGTCCCTGCAAGGGGTGCTCTTTACACCCCCTCGCCTTCCCAGCCTGCTCCCTGTCCTGATACTCAGTGTTCCCCAGGAAGGTGGCCGCACTTTGGGGCCAGGCCAGTGCTGGGGGATGCTGATGCCCCCCTGCACCCATGGGCTGGAGTGGCCGAGTCCCCGCACAGGGCTCTTTCATTTCCCATGCAGCCAAGGGACGTTGGAGCCGAAGGACCCGGCAGGCTCTGGGACTCCAGATTGTGGCTAATGACAGCTAATGAGAGCTGATCACACGCAGACTGAGCTCAGCTTGGGAAATCATGTGCGGGTGTTCCTGGAGCCAGAGCCATATGCCAGCTTTGGAAGAGGGGAGTGGGACTGCCTCAGGGGGAGCAAAGAACACCTGAGGAGGAGCCCAAATCACTAAAAGACCCCGTCTCAGCCACATCCCCCTCTCCAGGACCCACCTCCCATCCCCTTGGCTCAGAATGCAAAAATACTAAACGCACAGAGCATCACGGCATCACTGCAAAGGGCATCATTTACTAATTAATATTACTGTTAGCTGGATTTCATATGATATGGCGGTGAGAAGGACCAGAGCTTGGGCAGGCAAGTGGGTGGCAGGGAGCACTGCAGGGCGGCTGGGCATCGCACGGCCTCTGAAAACCACACTGTGCCCCAAGGCAGGCAAAGGCAAGTGGTCCAGGCTCTCCTGCACTTCTGGTGACACAGTCCAAGCCAGGGAGGCTCCTGGCTTCCAGGGAAGCTCAGGGCATCTCTCACAGGAGATGTGTTGGTCCTTGTTCTAATAGAATCATGTCTTGCTCTTCCCTTTTTTTTCCTGGAAGCTTTGGGTCATTTTTGGCACATGATATCGGAAACAGTGACTGAAATTTCAGCTCTAGGTTTTCCCCATGGGACTGGGTGTCTTGCCAAGCACATCAACACCTTGTCTGCACCATGAAGTGAGGGGTCGGGGAGCCACTGTGCTGGCCCAAGTTCCCAGAAGGCAGGGATACCTCTGAAATAAACCCAACAATTTCCCAAATCCTACAGAGAAAAATAAAGATCGTGGTTTTACTCCATAGCACTCCACAACTTTGGCATTCCCTGCTCCTGTCCCCTGTCCCAGGGTAGACTGGGAGGAGAGTGGAGACCTGACTACTTCTCCCATGAAAAACAAGCAGAGCAGAAAGCAGTCCCCAAGGTGATAATCCACAGAGCGTGAGGCTGCCTTGGGACGTCTCAAAGGAGCTGGAAGGGGCACCCGCAAAGCGAAAGCAGCCGGATTCCACAAGCTTCCCTTTCCCTCCTCGTCAGGTCTGAGTGTAGATAACTCAACAGTCCCAAACACATCGCCTGCGAGGGAGAAGGACGGCTAGGAAGACAGATTAGCTGTTTGGAGGGAAACGCAGTGAGTGACTGACAGAGACCAGATAAAGAAGAAGGTCCATCTCGTGGCAGGGCCGGGCTTTTGAAGTTTCCATTGACAAAGAATCCCATTTGCCTTGAGCGAGGGGATTAAACTGGGACTGGAGCGTCGTTCTATGTAAAAGAGATCAATCGTCCCCTGTCACCACATGGATCTTTTCCCTTTGCCCGTCACGTCTGGGGCTAAGAACATTAACTTCAAGAAGCCAGGAGAGCAGGGAGGGAGAGGGTGAAATCAGGAAATCTTTCATTCCCTTCTCAGAGAGCTTGAAAGCCTCTCAGCCCAGGAGGATTCATTATTTCTAGGTGGCTTTTGCTGGGGGACAAGTCCTGTGTGGCATGGGAAGGCACACGCTGTCACCTTCACCTGAGCTTGGTATTAAAGGCTCCTTTGTAACCGCACGGGATTGAGGAGGAGGGTGGTGGGGAGATGAAGACTGCTCTTTCCCTGTGTGCCCACTGAGCATCTGCAACATGGGGTGGGAATAGCCCATCAGGATGTGAAGTCCCTCTGAGGAAAGCCCTGCTGGGGACAAAGCTGGGCCTCTGGGCCACCCTTAACAGGGGTCCCAGGCAGAGAGATGGAGGACAGACCACCGGGTGGGCTTGCAGCCCATGCCCAGGCACCCAGGCATCGCTGGAGATCTGGCAGACACTGCCTGGGAAGAGCTGGGACCTGTGCCGTGTCACACTTCCCATGCCGGGCACCGGTGGAAGGAGTCACGGGGACTGAGGGCACTGCCGTGAGGTTTCCCGGCCGGTCCTTCTCCTGTTGCCAATAACAGGGCCATCAACTCCAGCAGCTCAGCAGTGGGAGAAGGGAGCTGCACCTCCCTATCCCTCGGGAGCATCCCCTGGCAGCACGGGCAGGGGCAGGCTGGTTCCACCCAGCGACATGGGAACTGGGGTGGGATGCAGGCTGGTGTTACCAAAGGCATTACCTTTGTGGTCATTGGTGGCTTTAAGACCACTTTAGGAATCATTTGGGGCCTTTGCATATACTGTCATGGGCTGTCGCTGCTGTGCTGGCTTAAGGCTCTTCCTGGGGTGCAGCTGGGGACAGGGGATTTAACTCCCCCCATGCTCTGTCTCCTGGCTCTGCTCCCATCCCTTCCCTGCCGTTGCCCTGGCAAATGTCTCTCCTGGCAATAAAAGCCCAGATGTAAACGCATATTCCTCGCTGGCCGCTTTCCTGCCCCTGAAGAGCTGTCACTCACTGCACTGGGTCAATTTTCATGGCAATATGTCAAAGAAAATCCAATCACTCAACATGGGATGTGATGAATGCAGGATTATTGTATCAGGTTCTTCTATTATCGGAGCTGACGGAGGCAGTGATGGCCAAGTGAGGGCTGCGAGCTTGGGGCGCTCTGGCCAACACATCTGCTCGCTGCCTGGGCTCCCTCTCTGCGAAGGCAGCTCGGAGGGCAGCGCTGAGCACCACACAGCTCCACAGCGCTCAGGATCCTCGTTGGCTTTCTCTTAGTGATGAAGCCCAATCGATGGTGGTATGCCAGCGTGGACAAGCCAGTTGGACAAGCAGATGACAAACCTGCACAGTGAGCCTCAGGATGAGATTTCTATCCAACCCTGACTGCCACTTTGCTTGGGAAAGCTGGTGACAGCAAACTGGGCTCTGCCAGCCTCTGGCTGGAGAGAAGGGCCTGAGATAGCTGCTTGGTGACTTCAGGAGTGCCGTGGCCTGCAAACAGCAAGGGGAACAGTGCTGTCTTCTCCCATCTGCCGTTTCTGTCCCTGATTGCAAGCTTGGATGCTCATCCCATGACTTGTGAGAGCCTTTTGTCCCTTGATCTTCATGCTGCTGGGAGCCAGGTAGCCCACTGAGGCCCCACTGGTCAAGGTGGCAGCTTGCTCCTGGTGGGCTGCCTCATGCCTGTTCTTTGCAGAAGGCAGAGGTGCAAAAAAGCGCTGAAAGCCCATCTCCTTTACAGAAGGCACGCCCAGTGGTCCTGCTCTAGGAAAGGTCTTTCTCAGGCATTGGACTTCAAGGAGAGTCCTGGACATCCATAGGACACTTCTCTAGTGATATGTCTTGAGACACCAAGTAGAAGAGGAGGGGTGGAAAAAGAAATTCTTCATCAAAGCGAAGTTTCCATGTTGGTGAGAACAGATGCCTCACGCCCCTGGGAAGGGATGGAGGATGTTCTTGCTCTTGCTGAGCTAGAGACCATGGCTCCATGGTCCTGTTCACCGGTGTGGGCTGGAGGTTGCTGATTAACTTTTCACTGTTGTCCTGGGTCACCATGAGGATACCCAACACCAGAGCCACTCAGTAGGGCACTTTCTGAGGATGTGTCCAAGCCAGCCATGCCCCAGACCTCTGTGAGCCCAGAGCTTCCCTGCAGCACTCCCCAGTATGCCCAGAAGCCATGTTTCAGGCAGGCCAGGCATCAGGGATGTCTTGCAGAGGTGTAGGGACAACACCATGGGCTCTGTCCGGTCTTGTGGCTGCCCAGGAGTCTGTCAGCAGCATGCAGTTACCCCAGGCGGCGTTCCTGGGTTTCACGCTCTCCCCTTACCTTTCCCCATTTGCCTTGGCTGCTTCTTGTAAGGGGTTGCGCAGGAGAGGAGCACACATTGAGCTGAACCCATATTGGTGAGGTGTACGAGCAGTCTAAGTCCAACTGTTCCTGCTCTTCCTTGAGCAGCCGGCAGTAACTCTGAGAGTCAGCGTCCCCAGGTCCTCCTGGCTACCTGAGAGCACTTCCTTGCCACTGCTTCTCTGGCCTGTGGCTCTCCCTCCATGGGCTATCGTCTAGGTGGGATGTCATCTCTGCCCAGAGATCTCAACCCCTAAATTTCAGGATATTAGCTGCGGACCTAACAGCGTCTGCTTACCTTTCTGATATCCTCTCCGAAAGTGCTGGTACTGACCACTGAAGGGGAAGAGGCTGGGCTCTGTGAAGCATCCCAGCTCTCGTGGTGGATTCAGCGTTCCTTTTCCACTGCTGCTTCCTAACACGTGGCTGCAAATTGCCTTTCCCACTGATGGTCCAGCCCGTGCGCTGGCTCTTGCTGCAAACAAACACTGAAGCGAGTGGTCAGGAACAAAACCCACCTCCCGCGCCCAGCGGATGCTCGCGGCCGGTTTGTTTAGGTGCGCACCCAGCACCCCACAGGGTGCCCGCAGGCAGGCGGCCAGCGCGCCGCTGCTCCGAGACCTCCGGCAGAGCTGGGAACCGAGCCACAGTGCCAGAGCCCTTCGATTCCCCCACCCACCCCTGTGATTTTACAGCTTCGCCGAGCAGTTTGAGAGAGAATTACAGCACCTAGAGGAAAATTTGACCACTAAAGCCCTCCAAGGAAAAAGAGCTTTGAAGCAAGCAAGATTCGGAGCCTTAAACCTTGACAGAATGTCTGTATTAAGCCCTTCCCAGCTGCCTCGCTCGAGATGAAATTTCTAGCACAATCATTTAACTTCTCCGTATCATGTCTGGTGGTAGGAACAGGGGACGGGTGTCAGGGCCCCAGGGTTTTAACTCCTTCTCTTGTGTCACTGACTCGCTGGGGGGGGGGTGTTGGAGAAGTCACTCCCCACATCTGTGCCCCCTCCCTCTGCAGCTGTGATTTACAAGGAAAGATTAGAAAGCTAAATCTGAGCATCGTGGCAAAGCTATGGCCAAGGCAGGGACGCGAGAACAGCCCACAGATAGGCGAAGGAGGGGAAGTTACCAAGGATGAGCGCCGGCTGAACGCACTCCCTGCCAGTTCGGGGTGATAAATACCAGAGCCACTCCAAAAAAAATCTCTGCCAGGTTTTATTCCATAAAACAAATTACCCTGTGAACAAACAAAGCCCCTCGCTCCCCTTGGGCCAAACAGCTGTGCCCTCCCATTAGTCCGGTGGAAACCGCTGCGTTTCAGCAGGAGGAGCGGAGAGGGATGTGGTCCCGGAGGGGAGCCGGACAGGCTGGCAGACCCCGGCAGCCCTTGGCCAGATCTCTTTCCCCCTCCATCCCCAGTGGGCAGCTCTGCTGGAAGGGGCCCCTTTCCCCACTGTGTCGCTGGTGTCTCACCCAAGAGGACCTGGAGCTCGATTGCAGTCCCAGGTGTGGCCGTAACATGCACAGAAATAAATCAGTAGCTCACATTTCTGTAAGCTTATTCTGCTTGCAGACCACTGGAATCCTTCAGCAAAGGCCAGAAGCTGCTGATACCATTATTTCTGTTCGCTCTTCACACCCTTCTCACATTTAAGCCTTTCATCCTCAGCTCCATCCCACCTTTATCTCTGCCAGCTAAAAGCCACTAGATAATTTTACCTCTGACTTTCCCAGGAGCAAATGTGGACCCTCCGAAAGCTTCTAGGAAACTCAGCTCTAATAGTAGCATCTTTGTGTCAGGGATCCTCCAGCAATAACATAAAAAATGGCTAGCAGAGTTAAGGGGGAAAATCACAGCAAGGCCTGGTATCACTCATTGCTTTCGGGTTACAGTTCCCAAGTGATAACAGCTATTAGCAACACTTTGACGGCTTCCCTACCGTGGAGGGGAGGGCAGGAGACAGAAAACATGTCAAGCCATCACCTCCATGTTAAGTGATAAGTACCTATTTAGACGGCAGAGTTAAAGCTGAATGCATCAAGCAGGGAACACTTTGTGCCAAAATAAAAAAAAAAAAAAAAAAAAAAAGCCATATAGATACATAAAAAGCGGGGTTAGGGTATTTGTTCTGCTGACAGCAGCTGTGATGGATTGTTTAAGAAAAATAGACTCCCTGTGTTTTTCCAGGGCTATCAGAAAGCAGGAGTCCAGCACTTTAATACTCTCAAATGACTGGCCTTGAGAGGCAGCAGAATGTCAGCGGCACCGGCTGGGCTCTCCCAGCGCTGACATCTGCCCCGGCCGCCAAAGAGTGGCAGCGCTTAGGGCCGGGGGCGGTGTGTGCCGGCAATTTCCATCCATCTCCTCGGGCTGGCGGCGGCACCCTGACACCCGTCCCCTCCCCTGGTGCCGCCCTGGACCCACAGCCCCCAGCGCCTGTGGGTCGGGAGCCAGCGGTGTGTTGGCACGTCTGCCCTTGCCGGCATCGCCTCCGAGCTGCCCATGGCTTGTCTGACCGAGCAGGGAGGAGCAGGTCCGGAGAGTGATGGACTGGGATTGCAGCAGCTGGCACACACGATGCACATTTGTTTCATGCTGAACCTGCCTGTATATTTATATACGTGAATATATGTTGTTCCTAATTGCAACGAGACCACTGAAACGTTTGCAGATGCTGCAGCCCACGCGGTCCATGGAGGGTGCTGGGAGCTCCCAGGGTGTGAACCTCACAGCAAGAGCAGGGCTTACGTGGCCTCTGCTTCCTGCGTTGCCATGTTCCCAGGAAGAGCCCAAATCCACTGACACCAACGGGAACAGCCATACATCCAGGCATGTTGCTTCCCCTTGGCACGGCACAGCTGGGCTCCAAGGGGTAGGGAAGGAAACACCGAGCGGGACCAGCCATGGCAGGAGGGGCAGGAGGAAGGAGGGAGTACAGGGCTTGGACAAGATTGATGGCCTCGTTGCCATTAAGAAAAAAATTAGCCGGTGGCGGCTATCATATTAAAGGGTGAAGAAGCCGTGAATTATTTTCTTAAAGATCTTATCACTTACAATGATAATTTTACCTTCCAAAAGGCCACTTTTAATGAGGCAAGCCAGGCAAAAAGTCATGATTTAATGCCAGATTTTTTTTTCCAAACACATTTTACTGCTTTTTTGTCCATGTTTAAAAAGCGCCGGTGACCTTTTTTTATTTAGCTTGCCCCAGGTGTAATGCTCAGGCTGATCCTCTCAGGGTTTATAACCTCCGCAGAGAGTGCCTTTACCCAATGGAGAGATGATTTAAAGGGGAGGGAGAAATATGGGGCTGCACGGCCACTCGCACAAGGCCCTTGCTACGTCTCTGATGCTGGGAGCCATCAGGGGAGGGGGGACTGGGGAAGGAGGAGGGTGCTCTCACCCTGATAGCCCAGCCCTGACGGGGAGCTGGGCTGAACTGGCAACCAGTTGGGGATGAGCTGGCTGGTGGCCTTTCCCCAGGGGGACAAGGGACATCTCAGCATCAAGGCTGGTCCCCACCATGCCGAAGTGGCTGGTCCCCGAGGTAGGGAGCATCTCTGCATGGCCGTATGGCGTGCCTGTCTGCACACACAGCAGCCAGCAGCGAGTTTTTGGGGTGGGAAACCAGAATTTGGGTCTGCCCTACAGCGTGGGCATGCACGAGGGCTGGGAGGACACATGTAAAGCTGCTTTTTCCCTCCACAGTCGTCCTCCCAGATGCCGGTTGAGAGAAGGATGGGGATTGTATCACTGCCCCTTCCCCGCTTGCTTCCCTGGGTGGCAGTGAGCGGGGTGGGTGCAGGGGGCTGCAAATCCTCAGCTTGGCACGACGTGGCCAGGCATCCTGGCTGCTTAGCCATTGGAAAAGAGCCTTAACATGGCAATTTGGGATAAAAGAGGCCAAAATCGGGATGGCGGAGAGGCTGGCCTAATGCGAAAATGAAAGGCACCCTGATGGTGAGCGCCTTTCCTGTTCCCTTCGCCCCTGAGCCTGCATCCCTGCCGGCCCCCGTGGCTGCCTGAAAGGCAAAGTGTGGCACAGCGCAGGGAAATGAGAAAAACAAATGAAGTCAAGTTTCCTAAGAGTGAAGGGGAAGTGTGACTTGGCATCTCTAACGCTGTGTTTAACATGCCGGCGAGGTATTTAGAATTGAAGTGCTTGCACACAATTTAAAAATAGACAGTTTATTAATCTAAACTGCAAGTGTATGTAGAAGAGGCCTCGAGATTGACATCTTTGGGATTAGTTTAGCCCTGCGTTTTTCCAGAGGTCATCGCCATGGTGCTCAGGAGGTTTGTGGAATAAATGGGGCCGGCGTTCTTCCCAGGACCACACGCTAAAAACTAATACATAACGTTTAATTTACTGTCTCCATAGCTAGCCCAACCATTTTTCACATAATAATATTGGATTAGAGCTACCAGAAGCTGAGGGGGGAGCTGGAGGCGGGGAGGGTTTTTCTGTCTGTCGCCGAGGAATGGGGAGATGGGTATTTTTTCCCCTTCTCTAGAATACATTGGAAGACAAAACGGATTTAACCCTGCCAGCTCCAGGGTGCTTGGCTTATTAGAGGAGGGAAAGGGCATTAGCACTGCTGCAAGCAGGGCTGCTATTCCGAGTCACACCTGAGGGCTTTGAGCCCCCATCCCTCTGTTTTGTAGCACATGTGTAAACCTGCTACTTCAGAAATGGCCCTCTGTTTAGAAAATAAACTAAACAACAGCAGGAGCTTATCTTGCACGCCGCTTCGCATGATTATGGGAGGGCTTCTCCAGAAGTAAATGAGCCACTCACCAAAACCGATTGCGGTTGGGTTTGGTCAACACGTGAGGCAGGAGATCCCCCCTGCTCTGCCCGTCTCTCTCCTGGGAAGCAGAGGCCAGTCTCCCGGCGCAGCCCTCGCTGCCTGTCCCCATCCCTGTGGGCTCCCACTGGCCCTCCCAGCCCCTGGCATCACCGTCGGGCTGAGCTGAGGAGCGTGCCAGCCCCGAGATGTGGCCAGCAGCACCCTCGGCATTGGCAGGATGGACCATGCCTGGGGAGATAACCAAGCACCCAGCAGATAATTCCCCCGTGACCCCTTTCAGGATGTCACATCTCTGCATGGCAGAGCCATGCGTCATGGCAAAGACCTGCAGCGCAGACAGGGATGCGGCTCTTGCCCTCACGGCAAGGCTGTCAGCTCATGCCCGTGGCGTTGAACGTAGCATCCCAAATCCTCCTCCCCTGCCTCCATCCCGAGCCTGCCTTCCCTCCGTGCCCTCTATGCTTTTCTCTCCGGGATTGCTGTCTGAGCCCAGGGGATCGCATCCTGCTGACTGAACCGATTTGTATGCTGAGTCATTTTTCCACTCGCTCATATCTTTCCAAAAAATGCACATTTTTTTCACGTTTCATTTCAGCCCAGAGGCAAATGTTTCTGGAATACTTGCCTTTCTCCAAGGTATTATGCTTTTTAATAATGTTGTCACCACACTTGACCTGTCCAATTCAGATGATATCTACACTTCCCTTCGCAAACATACACATCTCCGAGCAGTCATTTATTGTCGAATCTTGCCAGCTGATTCTCAGAAACAAACATCTGGAGAGCTGCATTTCCAGTGTACATTTTTCACAATGTATCGGGCTATAGTTAGCCTAGTTTAGCTAAATTTTATTTTAAATTAGAATTTTAAATGGCATTTTTCCCTCAAACTCTTCCAATAATAAAGTTCACTGGCAACTCAGTGTACATTTTTTTTAGATGCCGTCAAACTCACGCAGTAATTTTCCCGCTAGAGTTCACTGTGTGTAGAATTTAGACTTACCTACTATTGACTTGAAGTTTATCAGTGATTTCTTAGGTCTCAAATATCACTGATCTTTTTAACCTTCTAAAAGGGCCTTTTTTTTCTGTGCTACTTATTAAAATAAATAGCATCATTATGGAAGGAAGAGGCAGTTGCGCTGCAAAGGTGCTGAGAGCTTTAGTGCAGTTTACAAAGCTATTGAGAGATTTAGTGGCACTTAGAGGGGAAGACAAGCGCACGTTAGCACCGCTCCACGTCAGCACGCCCTCGCCTTCCCGTCTCATTTGTGTGAATTTCTGGGGTGGTCCAGATTGTGGACCACAATGATGTGCTGCAGCATTTCCAGCGGGGACCGATTCTGCCCCCAGCCACCAGACGTGGGGACAAAATGATTGTCCCTTTGTTGCCGGAGGCATCTGCGCTTTGCTAGACCCAGCAGCCCGGTCCCCTCGTGGAGCTGGATCCCACGGGAAGTGCAGAGACATGTCCCCACAGCCCGACAGTCCATCCCAGTGCAGCCCCACAGACGCTCCCCGTGGCTTTGAGGACAGCGTAGCAAGGGGCAGAAAGCTCGGCGACGCTCACAGCATGAATTTCTCTTTTCTCTTGCAGTCAATTTTGTTGTCGGCCTCAATCAAGCGGGAAGGAGATTCTCCGACAGCATCACCCCACTCCTCAGACGACATCCATCACTCGGACAGATACCAGGTAAGCAGGTGGATGCCGTCGCTGGGCTCAGCCTTAGGCAGGGAGCCAGCTCGCCCCGTTGCCCGCAGCTCTCTGTGTGTGAGAGCACCGGCTCTCGGCTGTGCACCACTGCCCCAGCCCGCCCACCCACAGCGTGGGGACACGAGCAATGGGTCCCTCACACGGCCACGAAGGCGCGCTTTTGTCTGCAGAGTCCTTCCAGCTCTGACTTTAAACCGCAGCCGTGCAAAACTGCTTTAAATCTTTGTAGAGGTTTCTGTTGCATTATATTTATCGTCTCGGTCACTGCCATGGCTGTATTTGTCATTACTTACCCCGTGCCACCGGGAAACTTTCAGAGAAGAGTTTTTTCTGTAAAACAGTGAATGATGTCAGCCTGCAGCAGGCCAAAATTCTCCATTTCATGGGTGTGCCGCTGCCCAGAAAACTGACTCGTGGCTCCCACCCAATACAGAAATGGTTTGGGACCATCCACAGCCATGCCTCAATGTTTTATAAAACACCTTCTGCCCAGAGGAGCAGCAGGTCTTGGCTTGTGACGCAACGAGTAAAAGTTGAGGGAGGTGGAGCAAGAAAAGAGGAGAAAGGCAGCAGCGCAAGGACAGCTTTGCTTGTTGTAAGTCTGTCTGTATTTTGGGGGCAGGCCGGCACACTTGACTCCGACTCAACGCGCATCTGTTGGGTGGCAAGCCTGCGCTCAGCCACTGGCTTCAAGTAAGCTCTGAAAGGCAGCGGATAAATTAATGGTGGTCTTCAGCACAGACCCAAGTGTGCCTCTGCCTGCTGCGCAGACAGGCTGGGTGGGCCACGGCTGTACCCGTCACCCTGTGTCCTGCGGTGCTCTGCAGCGATAGCCTGTGCCCAGGGTCAGGCGGATGGTCAGGTCTTCCTGCATCAGCCACTTGGCGTGTGCCAGGTCTGCGTTTGGATCTGCAGAGGGAGAGGCTGATGACCAGCGCTGGGGCTGTTTCCGAGCAGCCTCAATTAAAGTATGTGTTCCTGAAGACGGGTCCTATTAGCAGCAGATTTGGACGTTTGTTGCGCATTATTCTCTCCTCTGTCCTATTTATTGGTTATATTATCAAATATGGGCCAGATGCTCCATTGTTTGCTACATATTCCCACGTAGCCTTCAGTTATAACTTGGTGTCACATCACAAGTCACTTTACTTGTGTGAATGATGAGACCTGGTGCAAAGTAAGAGAAGCAAAACCCTGCAGAAGATACAGAAATGCCCGATTCAGGTAATCCCACTCCCTTTCCTGCCTGTTTATTAAGGCTAATAAATAAATCATGTTCTTTTCAAAAGGGCATGGAAAAGACTCTTGCCGTGGCTCCCTTTGTTGGAAAACACCCCTCCCTTTCCTCTCCTCCAGACTTCAGTCTCTGTGAAATTGGTGGTCCCTTGCAGTCCTCCGTTCCTATAAATTTATATTATGTCATACTTGAGGACAAATATTCCATGTGCTGAGTCTAGCTAATCTCTAATGTGTTTTAAGTTTGTGAGTGTATTTTATGGAGGGTTGCAGCCCTTAATGCAAATGCGTAATGGGAGCTGTAAGTCTGCACTGCAGGGAGGAAAGACCTCTGGGGCCCGATTTTCATTTACGCTTGTGCTGGCTGCGTTACGCTGCTCTGGCAGCGTAAAGGGACCTCAGCGTGGGTGCCAGGGTTGTGTAAAGCCTCAGCGTATCCTTAATAAAACCACACCGCGAGTGCGAATTCAGTCTTCCTGGCTTACCAAGGGAAACGCTTAGGAAGCAGAGCAGAAGACTCTCATGGTGGTGACTTTAAGGACTGCAAAATTTAGCTTTCCATATGCAGAGGTGTGCTGGGATTATGAATGTCCCTTGTGTTGTCTGTGATCTAATCGTGAATATACAGTGTATTAGTAACAGGCTGGAACGTGAGTTATTGGCGTATAGGTTTTCAGAATTCCGGTGGCTTGGTTTTCTTGGTCTTCCTGCTTATTTACCGTGGGGATATTTAGGGAAGAAGGAGATTTCTGAATAGGAACACTGCAGGAATACAGGCTTGCACAGTGCTTGGGCTGCTTGCATTGCTCCCCGCGCTAAGGGAGCGGCAGCGGAGGCAGCGGGGCAGCTCTGGGACGTGGGGAGGGGGAATCGCCTCGCCTTCCCTCTGCCAAGCCTGGTTGCTGGAGCTGGTACGTGGACCCTGATCGGACCAAGGTGGTGGCAGCTGGTGTAGCGCAGGACCTTGTGGTATGGGTCAGTGGTGGGTGCTCCTCTGAGATACAGCATGTCCTGTCAGCTGGGGCTTTTCCTGCGCTCCGAGTAAAAATAAAGCCATTTTAGTTGGATTTAGATACCATCCTTCCTCGAATCCCCAGTGGAAAAAGTCAACAGCAAATTATAAAGCTTTCACCATACTGCAAAGAGAACATTTCAGGCTCAGAGAGAGACCACCTTGCATGGGTCAGTTGAGCCCACAGAACATTTGTGGCTGAATACCAGGTAGAGTAAGTGAAAGGCACTACTCTGCCTTGGTGAGGCCACACCTGGAGTGCTGTGTCCAGTTCTGGGCTCCCAGGTTCAAGAGGGACAGGGACTGCTGGAGAGGGTGCAGCAGAGAGCTACCAAGATGATTAGGGGACTGGAACACCTCTCTGATGAAGAAAGGCTGAGGGACTTGTGTCCCTTCAGTCTGGAAAAAAGACGGCTGAGGGGGGACCTTATCAACACTTATAAATACTTAAAGGGTGGGTGTCAGGAGGATGGGGCCAGGCTCTTTCCAGTGGTGCCCGGGGACAGGACAAGAGGTAATGGGCACAAACTTGAGCATAGGAAGTTCCACCTAAATGTGAGGAGGAACTTCTTTACTTTGAGGGTGGCAGAGCACTGGCACAGGCTGCCCAGAGAGGTGGTGGAGTCTCCAACTCTGGAGACATTCAAAACCCGCCTGGACGCGTTCCTGTGTAACCTGCTGTAGGTGACCCTGCTCTGGCAGGGGGGTTGGACTAGATGATCACCAGAGGTCCCTTCCAACCCTATGATTCTATGATTCTATGATTCAAAACCTAAAGTCCTTGTCCAGGAAAGGCTCACCTCCCTCCACCAGAGCTCAGCGGTGAGCGTGCCCCCTGAAAGCCAAATTAATTAATTAGAAGGGTAAACCCAACCATCAGCAGCTTTGATTTGGCAAGCAAGCACGTGTATGACACCACGGCTGCGCCTCAGCTGGCAGGCAGAGCTGGGAGGTGCAATGGGGTAAAACCAGCCATCACCTGGACTTGCCAGCCGCCCACCATCTTCTGACACAGCAAAACGCGTTGGGGTGGGGTTTTTTTTGTTTTTTCCTCTGAAGAAGGAGACGCAGGTTGTCGGTTGCCAGAGCGAAGACCCCAAAACGTGGGTTTTATCCCAAGAAACAGAGTTTGGGGGGGGTCGGCAGAGCAGGGAACAAATGGGATTCGCGGGCACAGGAGCCTGCGCTCTACCAATTTCTACCCCCCAGCTCCATCCTGCCCTCAGGCTGGTCGGGTCCACCGGGGCCATCCCCTGCCACTGCCGCGGGGCAGGAAACCCAGGAGGAGCCAGGTGCCAGCATTCCCATGGGATGGGCGGGAAGGCCGGGGCTCCTCTTCCCAGGCCCAGGGGCTCCATGGCGGGGCTGGGCAGGGACCCAGGTGGGGCCTCTGGGCCCCCATTGGCCACGTACCTCTGGGTCTCGTGACCCCTCGGGCCCTGATTGGCCAGGTGCCCTTGGGCCTCAAAGGCCCCTCAGTCCCTAATTGGGCAAGAAAAGTTGAGGAGCGGTCACTCCTGGTTCCTGATTGGTCAGCAGCTCTCAGTTACCATTGGGTCCAGGGCCCCTGATTGGCTAGCACTGTTTGGCCTAAAGGGCACCCAATCCCTACTGGACAAGGAAACCCAGGTTCCAGTTGCTCCTGGGTCCTGATTGGCCGCCTGCCCCTGGGTGCCAGTTGCCCCTGGGCCCTGATTGGCCACATGCTTTGGGTGTCAGTGGCTCCTGATTTCTGATTGGCCAGGCTCTCTCGGGTGCCAGTTACCCCGATCCCTGATTGGTCAGATGCCCCGAAGTTCCAGCCGCCCCTGGGCCCTGATTGGCCGGGGCTCGCCGGGCCCTGCTGCCGCCTGTCGGTTGCCATGGGAACTTCTTCCACTCGCGCCTCTCGCCGCCGGTTTCCTGGTGAACTTTCACCCGCTCGGCGGGCGGGTCACATGACCGGGGCCAACATGGCGGCGGCCGCTGGGGGCTGATCGGCGGCGCCTGCCGGGCCGCGCCGTATCCGCCCGCATCCCGGGCCGCTGGGGGGGGGTCCGCCCCGGGGCCCGCGGCCCCGCTGCCCCACCGGCCGCCCGCGGCTATGCAGAGCGGCAGGAGGGGGCCCGGCGGCGGGGGCCGGG
Source organism: Rissa tridactyla (assembly GCF_028500815.1). NCBI lineage: Eukaryota > Metazoa > Chordata > Aves > Charadriiformes > Laridae > Rissa > Rissa tridactyla. The sequence goes on from NC_071473.1 coordinate 44,319,863, forward strand.
AAGAGGTGTGTGCGCGGGGCGAGGAAGGGGGGGGGCCGGGCCTTGTTTACCGGGCGGGGTGAGGGGGAGAGGGGCGAGTTGTTTACATCCGTCGCCTGCGGGCCCTGACACTTCTCCGCTCTTGTCTCCCCTCTGCAGACCTTCCTGCGGGTGCGAGCGAACCGGCAGACCCGGCTGAACGGTGAGTGTGGTCCCGCGCGGTGCTCCGGGCCGCCCCCGCCCCGCTCCGCCGGGCCTCTCCCCCGGCCCGGAAAACTTTCCAGAGTTGTGTGGGGAAAAAAAAAAAAAAAAAAACAAAACCTCAAAACCCCCTCCGAGCGCAGGGCCGGGAGCTGCGACCCGCCTCGACGTGCGGCTGGTGGGGCGCAGGCTGCGTTGGGGTGAAACCCCTTCGCGTTGGTTCCGGGCTCCCTGCGGGAAACGGTTCTCCCCGCTGGCATCCCACCAGCCAGGTTATCTGCAGGCCCTGAACCTTGTGTTTTAAACGAGGGGGCCGGGCTGCTGTGTTTCCACGGCTCACATGGCAGAATCTTGCAGTAAACTTTTTAAACCAGCAGTCTTGAGCGTCTGTGCATCTGACGTCATGTTTTGGTGGTTTGTTGTTTGTTGTTGGTTTTTTTTTCTCTCTCAAACCCCCAGGTGCTGGTGTGTTGCTTTTATTTTTGGGTGTTCCTAACAAGAGCTAAACAAGTATTTCTAGTGAAAAGTGTCTTAGTATTTGAAAAACAAATCAGAGGTCACTTTATTTTAGAGAGAAAGTCCCATCGCTGTCTTTGTAAATCAGAAAATAAGCTGAAAGTATACTTTTTTTATTTAGGTTGAGCTGAAGAAGTTGAAACTCTATTCACAACGTTGAGAGAAGTCAGAATTTACCATTTAAATAGTAACAATATTCTGTCATCTGATTTTGTATTGCTGCTAGCTGGTCTAATATGTGCCATTTAGTCAAAATTTGGTTGTTTGGGCTATTGGGAGGCTTGTTAATTTTGAGCTTCCTGCTGTGATAGTTTGAGATAACACCAGTGACGTTGTGTTGGTGCGGTTTGTTTAGAAGATAGAGATAATTTAACAAAACAGCAAAAGGCTTTAGAGTGTATTGATACCAAAATACTTTGCTTGAATTTGAAGTGCCACATGTTTAGCATAGTCTTAAGCAAATAAAAGTGAGTATTACTAAGTTATGGATCCAGTAACTCTAAGTTATACGTAACTGAATTTGGAGCTCGCTTGGAGGTTTTTAAATATCAACCCTGAGGGCTAAAAAACCTGTGAACTTTTGAAAGTCTGTTAAGTCATACAACAAAGAGATGAGTCGCCTTGCATCAGTTACAGGTAACTGCTGGCAGGTGTGCTCACATCTGCGCTGCGAGATGAGTGCAGTGAGCCGCCAGCGTTGGCGGGTGGACCCTTTTCCTGACACAGAGACTTCAGATGGCTGAAATGCACTCAGGTATTGCTCTGCAGTCACTTCGTTTGTGTGACAGAGGTCTCTGGAGTCAGTGATGTCAAACTGTTCCTTTATCATTTTGGGATAGCTGGGGGGAAGTTCCCACTTTTTTCAGGCCAACAATGTGCAGTTACCTTATTTTAAATTAAATTTAAAAAAAAAAAAGTCTGAGCCAGGCCTGTGAGGTTCTTGGTGTTGTGGAGTCTTTCAGCATGAATGAAAGCTCTTGATGACAGCGTGCTCTGCTGAACTGGCTCAGTAGTGCTTTATGCTTTTGACTTCAGCCCAACGTAGGGCTGCAGCACAGTCTGTGTAGACTGCGATCTAGGAACTCCTCTTGGGCCCTGTTCTTGGGATGATTTTGTGAACCTGGGCTCATCATCTAAAGGAGGCTGCTAGTTTTGTACAGCATATTTGCATTGGTTTTGCCGAACCTTTTATTCTTTCTGTACGCACTTTTTGGGGTACGGTGAGCAGAACAGCCATATTCCCGGTGAGGGGATTTGGTTAATTCATATAATGCCCTTATAACACTGGTATTTCCTGTCGGTTGTGTTGTACACCCTAACAGTCCTATGTCCAGGTGTTAGGGAGCTGGATGCAGAAATATTAGCTGAAGTGCTTTGGGTCACAGAGAAGGTCAAACTAGATCAGAACTGGTTCCTCTCAACCTTAGCTTTTTACGAATCTGATTACTTCTGTTCCCAGAACATACCTGTAGCGGTGCCTGGTTCAGTCCTGCGCTGTTAGATTAGCATCCTGCCAGGCAGTTGGGTAGGTTGTACTGCTCCTTCCTACGCACGTGACTTCATATTTGTGACCACTGCACTCAGCCTGCTTTCTTGATTCCTCCTCCGCATTTGTTTGCACTAAAATAACTTTGTGGTATTCATAAGCTTTGCCACGTTATTGTTAAATAGTTATTTAAGCAGTGTTGCTCCAGATGGAGAACACTTGAGTGCTTTGTGAAAAAAAAAAAAAATGCTTATTTGTCTATATCTTGTGTTTTAATGAGCTTCTAATCAATCACACAATTTTATAGCTTGCTCTCTGAGAATGGTTTCCGTATTACCGTTAGTTTACATTGACAAAAGTTATGTAGGACTTGTCCAAAGTTCTCTGGCTTTTTGTTTCATATTCTTATTGACACACTGAAGAAACTTAGGATATAGAAAATGCAGTCTACTTGTGAAAGAAAAATCTATTTCCTTTGTTTTTATTATGTTTTAAGTGTACTTTTGAATATTGTTGTAACCAGTTTATCTTGCTATCTCTGTCAAGCTTCTTACCAGCTGAGTTCCAGAATCACTTCTGGAAACTCCTCCCATAGAAAGGGGCCCCACGGTGTTTGCTCTTCTCCCACATCGTCCTTGACTCAAATCTCAGCTGCCAAGGCTTTTTGTGCCCGAGTCCTGTCAGATCTCCTCAATGTGTTCCGTCCTGTTGTGGTCACTTGGGAAAGTGCAACAAGAGCTAAGGAAGGAGAAGGCAGAGAGGGAGATGTCTTCTGTGAGCTGCTGTTGGCCTGGCTGCAACATGACTAGGTCCTGGTAGTTACATGGTTCACAGGTACCTGACGGTCCAGAATTTTAATTCTGTAAGTCAAACCTTTGACTTAAATTGAACTGTAAGTAAGGTGAATACATTTGCAAGCTCTGGAGCGGGAGATTAATGTTCTGTCTGTTAGACTCTCGGTTGAGTGTTTGTATCTGAACTTCCCTGTCAGCCTCAGTGAGTTAATCCCGCACCTCTCACCTGTGCTAAACTCACTTTGCAGAGGTTGTGTCCTTGTGAACCCAGGAGTATGAGGTGCTGATTCCTGACGAACCCATGTGATAGAGAAAGCATTTCTTTCATTCGCCTTATTTCCAGTGTTGCCAAACTGGAAACTTTAAGCCACCCTGTAAATTGATGCTTATGGAGTTTAGCAGTGCGGAGCAGGTTAGGTAGTCATTCAAAATTAGAGGCACAAAGCTATGGGTTAGTGTATCAGAACATGGTTCAGCAGGTTAAGTAGGTGCCAACCTCGGAGAATAGTGTCAGATTGAAGGTTGCTGAAAATCAGCTGTGTGGAAGTTCGGCCATGTAAATGTGAAAGCCCCACTGAGACCCTTCTGCGAATTTGGCCCTTAATGTTCTCTCTCTGGCAGATGAGCAGCAAATTGTACATAAGGTCTGAAACAGATTCATTCTTGACCATCTGTTTTCTTGCTTTAGCTTGTTCTCGAGATGGCTTTTTGTGCTCTGCTGTTGCTGCCTTTGTTTCCTTGGATCAGATGGTCTCGGATAAGTTGATCAGCCACAGAAGCTTTTTGTGATAGGTCTAACAAAGTATAACCGCTCCTCAAGGCTCCTCTCATAGATTTGCAGAGAGTGGGTGCTTGAATATCTTTGATTCAAATTTAGGGGTATTCGCAAAGTTGGCATTCTCAGTAGAGTTGTAAAATAGGTCCTTACAAAGCTCCTTTTGCACGTGCCTGAGAAGCTGATTCCTGTATCGGTGGCAACCATAAGCCTGCTTCTCCGGGCAGACCTCTGTGGAGGTGGTCACCGTGCAGTTTGTTGTTGAACCACCACCAGCATGTTGTGTGCTTTTGTAGCCGATGGGTGGGGGAGGAATAAAGCTAGATGATTTTCACTGGAAAAGAGACAAAAATGTTTCCACTTAATTTGATTGGCCTGCCATTGCAGGAGCTGCTAATGATGTCTGCATGGGGCTCAGGGGACCACTCAAACTGGTGGAGGGAATCATAAGAGATATTGCTAGTAACTTAATCATCTCCTTTGATGCTGTGGTAGAGGTTTGTATAGTGGCCACTGCTAGATGCTGTGTAAGAGCACTTCTGAGGTAATTAGTGCCTGGTCCTGACGGTGAATTTTTGCCTGGGGAGGGGAGTACCAGTGAAAACTAAAACCCATTAGCTTTTCTCTCAGGAAGTTTTGCTGGGCTAGAGAATAACATGATATTTAAGCATTAACGAGGTCTAGCCTTGATGGGGAGAGCCTGTTGTGAGGAAAAAAAAAAAAATCCTCTGTCTCTGCTGCCTTATGGGCAGAGGTGTCTGTGGACGGGGGTGGGCTGGCTCCTTTGGTTAATGGTTGGACTTGATGATCTTAAAGGTCTCTTCCAACCAAAACGATTGTATGATTCTTCTCTCTGCACCCGTGGGAAGGCAGGGGTCAGTCTACCCTCAGCAGTAGAGGCTTTGTCAAGTGCAGTTTGGCTCCTCCTCTAGTGCAAGCGGCTTCTTACCTTGCATAGTCCCTAAAGACCCTGTATTAGGAAGGGGAAGAGCAGCTCCCTTAGCCAGCGCAGCTCCTAAGTGAAGTCAGAGACTGTAACTGAGCCCCTGGCCCTTGCAGAGGGTCCCAGTTCTTGCTCATCTCCATGTGCTACTTTCTCATTCATACACCGTGGTGACTTAAACTCCCTGGGTGCCCGACGGTTTAGTGTAACCCGAGGGAGAACGTATACGCATGCAGCAGGAGCAGTGCGAAGGGTAATGTACATCTGTTAAACGTGAGGCCTCAAAGGTGCTGAAAGCCCTTGGATGGCCTAATAATAATTATTAATGCTAATAAAAATTAGTGAACTCCTCACCTCCTGGCAGAAGGCGGGAATAATAACTACGGAGTCTTTGTTCAGTCAGAGATAAGAATGGGTCAGCCTTGTGCAAAAACCTCCTGCCCTGAGCTCCGTCCTCTTCTTGCATCCAGCCCTCCGCTGGCTGCGTTTTTATCGTCCTGAATTACGAGAGGGAATGGCTCTTTTTTTTATTATTATTTTTTTTATTTTTCTTTTCCTCCCTCTCCCATGCTTCTGTGACAGGGGCGAGGGGGAGAGGGATTAGTGAGCTAATTAGAAATGATCGCATCTATCAACGCTAATTAGCAATCCTGTGGTCTCACTTGCGTGTTCTTTTGAGCTGCTCCCCTTCGGGACAGAGCCACAATCACCCCCTGCCTTTGGGGCCGCTCCGTCCCTTCTGCGCTGATTGGAAGTGATAGCCAGGCTGCGTGTCGTGTCGGGTAGGGACGATGCTGCTCGGGATGTGCTTTCCAGGCTGCGGCATTCCCTTTCGGTCCCTGCTGTCACCAGGGGCACCCTGGGCCTCCGTGGGCACAACGCTGCCGCTGCTAATGACCACAGAATGAAAATGGCAGGGGGATTTGTTTTCAACACCTCTTTCTTCCAGTGGCTTTTTCACTTGTGGCACTAAGACTTAAAAGGCTGCTTCTCGGCGGAGCTAAATGAGCCAAGAATAGGGGTTGTCTGCGGAGTCTCCCGTGGAGCGGGAGCAGAGTGAAGTTCTTTCCCACCTCTGCACTAACATTTCAACAGGTGGTTGTTCTGGCAAAGTGGCCCCAAAGAATTTATCAGTGCGAAGACCTATAACAAGTTGTCTTTCTATTATCGCTGCTACAGAGCATGGACTGGAGGATGGCAGTAAAAAAGTTAAAAATACTACTAAACTTGCCAGGCAGGCTGACTTAGCTGAATTGATTGGCCACAGGGAGTTCTACCAGAATAATTAAACTGCTCTTTCCCAATGTTTCTCTGTTTAAAACCAGAATGAGGTGAGAGAAAGAGGTGTCTACGATCAGGACAGAGGAGGCTTTGTTCCTGTGTTTTTCTCTGGTCAGATAGGGGTTTGCTGGAGAATGTCCAAGTCATGTCTGATTCCAGCCTCCTCCCCTGCTTTGTGCTGGCTCCGCAGACCTAGTGAGGCAAGGAAAGAGCATCCTAAACTTACGCAGAAGAGCCATACTGGAGGGTATAGGTATTCACTAAACCAGAACTTCAGAAGTCTCATGGTCACTGAAGTACAAACCAGAAAGAGCATGGCTTAACTCTGACTACTTTGGTAACAGAGCTGGATGATGTTAAAGGGGGAGGAAGGATAGTGGTTTGGGGTTCAGAAAGGGGAGAGAACACAGATGACTTTTTGGGAGTTAATGTTTTATTTAAAAGTGGAGCATAATTCATGTGGGCACAATGGAATTAGCAATAACACTTCATGATGTTTGCTTCTGCATTGCCTGGAAGTCAAGCAGTTTACCTTCTGGAGTAGAAGCTGACAGTATAGGTAAAATAAGAGATTTAAGCAGACAAAATAGAAGGAAAACTATTAAAATATCCCACTAGGAGTACTGAAGTACCTGAAGCGTGTGGAGAGGCAGGTGGGCTGTGGAGCTGCGTCGAGCAACACAGGGAGAGGGTTGTGGAGCTTCAGCAAATGAAGTTTAGATGACTGATGAAAGTGGTGTGCATTTACTTGGCATTCTCTGTTGTTCAAAGTGCCAGGTCTCAAAAACACTTTCGTTGTGGTTTGAAGTTGCTGTTTCTTATTCTAGGAATGTCACGTTTGCAGAAGCCTTTTCAGGATGCCAGGAGGAAGACTCATTTTGGAGGGAGTTTTCATACAAATCTGCCTCGTGCAGTGAGGAAAAGCAATGTCCAGGGAATAATTTGAAGCCTTATTAATCCTGGGGCATCACGGAGTATAGGGGATGGTGAATATTCCTAATTCTGGTCTGCGGCAAAGTATATCCTAACCCAGAGAGTCCTGAGTCCAGGGAAGCCAACAAGAAAGCCCTGAAAAAGTCCTTTCAGGTCTGTGTTGGTGTGTTCAGATGAAATTTTAAAGCATCCACATCACCAAGTGACTTATAAACTTTAGAATGCGATTGATAGAAACTTTCCCATACCCCGGTCCTTCTCTTCCTGGCATTCCAGCAGCTTTCTCTGACTTGTTGGCTGCAGGGAGCTGTTGATCCCACGGTATTTGGGCATGAGGGCTTTCAGAGCATGCCACAGCGCTCACAATGTCAGTAACGATTTCTGGCTAACACAGCTTTTTGATGGTGTCATCTCTCATTATCACATGGGCTTTCCTTGGGCTTTTCCTTGTCTCTCATTCAGAATTTTGACCTTCCTTATTAATTAAACAGCGACTTTCCTGCAGCCAGTGATTGAGTTATTCAGTAATACCTGCCTAAAGCCATCGTAATAAAGGACAGAAGTTCTTTTTAATGCAAATAATTTGGTTCCAGATGTTTTGATCACATTAAACCATGGCTCAAATTAACCAGAGATTGGATTAAGCAACAGGCTACCTTGGCTGCTTTTTCTAATCATTGTGATTCCCAACATGTTTGTTTCCCAGAGTGTGCCCTCAAGAAGGCAGTGTAGCCCCAGTTTTCCTCCACACGAAAATAGTGAAATAAAAATAACAGAGGGCACCAGAAACTATGTAACGTAGGTGCTGCATTTTTCACAGCCAAGATCTTTCCTCCCCGTAAATGTTACCTGCTGCTAAGATGTTTCTCTGGCTTGTTCGTGGTGTTCTGCGAAGGAATTATTCAGGGAGAGGAGACTCTGTGGTCCTGGAAGTGATGGTTATATACCTTATCCAAGGCGTTTTGGGTGCTGCGTTATCCTTCTATGGTCTAAGCAAGTTCCTGTGTGGGGAATGGATGTGTTAATGGGTGGATCTTAGATTTAGAAGGCAAAATCCAGAACAGGATTCAGTGGCTTGATCACTCAACTTTGAAAACAATTTCTGGCTTCCAAGAGAAAGTATTTAACCATTTGACTAACTTACCTGGGGATGTGCAGCAGATATTCCCTCTTCTGGTTATTAAATCCCGAGTAGCTGCCTTGCTGAAATCGGGCTGTACTCAGCCACAGGTTACAACTTTAATCTGAGAAGTGCTACGTAACAGTCTCTGTACTGTTTACGGAGACCAGAATAGGGAGTTGTAACGGGGTCTTCTGGTGTGAAATCTTACCATTTCTGACAAGGGTTTATTGCTTGGAGCTGAGCAAATAGAGAAGAGTGTGAAGCTACAAACTTGACATGTCTTCCTTTTTTCTTTCCCTGGTTTTTCCATGCAGCTCGGATTGGAAAAATGAAACGGAGGAAGCAAGACGAAGGGCAGGTATGTCCCCTCTGCAGCCGACCTCTGTCAGGATCCGAGGAGGAGATGAGTAGGCATGTGGAACAATGCCTTGCAAAGGTAGAGGCGCAGCAGGATCGCCAGCTGCCATTCCCTTCTCCCTACTCCCAGCTTTGTCTGCAGTTGACCTAACACGGGGCAAAAACTAACATTGCTGAGCTTGCAGGCAATGCTAACTGTGTCTCCCTAAGATCTCTAGTCACTTCTCTTTGTCTTGGAAGATGGATTCTTCTGGATTTTTCTCTTATGTTGCATTAGTAACTTTTTTACTCCATGCACCCTTTTGCTGTTATTGAAGTCTAAGTTGTAGACTGTAAAGGTAGAGCTGTTGAAGTTTATGAAGCCTTCTTTTATAGGACTTCATGCTTCCTATGTAGCACAGTAAGAAGAGTTCTTTCTGATATCTGCCTTTGACAACATTCGAATTATTTTTTTGTTGGGTTCTTTTGTACCAGACTGGCATTCGTAAATGTTGCATGACCATCTTAGTCCAGGAAGTGCGTTTGAGCAGAACTGTTGTCTTGCTGTTCATCCCAAAGATGGCAAGGAAGAAGGAGGAACAAGCCCTAGGGGGGGGAGAGGGTTGTGTCATAGGGCTTTCTGTGCTTGTTTCTTGGGAAAAGCCCACAATAGAGATGATAACAAATTCATTCTTGTTGCCTCAAGAGGTGCATGGTCTAGGGAGAGGTATCTTTTGATCAGTGTGCCCCAAAAAATATGCTCTAGGAGAACATTCCTGCTGGGGGTCAAAGGAACCTGTGATTTACGTGATAGGGGAATGCATGTTGAAATGCACGCCAGCATTGTTGTAGGAACCAGAGCTTAAATTTCTTGCGTAAAAGTGATGAACCTTGCAACTCGTTTTGATCTTAAGGTTGTCAAGTTCTGACAGCACCCATTTACTTCTAGATTTAGATCACTGGGAATGGGCGCGGGAGTAGCTGCTGCTGTCTGCTCTATACTTAGCTGTCCTGGGAACAGTCCAGCTTTTCTTCTCCATCCCACCCTGAGTTATTAACCCCAAAGAGCTATTTCATACATCTCAATGCTCTGCCCCTGCTTTACCCTGTGCAGAGAGAAGGTTCCTGCATGACTGAGGATGACTCTGTGGACATCGAGAACGAGAATGGCAACCGCTTTGAAGAGTACGAATGGTGCGGGCAGAAGAGGATACGGGCTACTACCCTCCTGGAGGGAGGATTTCGAGGTGCGCCAGTGTTTTGGGGGCCCTTGCAAATCATTCTGCTGTGGAAGCTGATCACTTTCTGTCTTTAAAGGGAGGGACCTAGAGATTCGCCTTTCACAAAGGGCAGGACCTTCAGCCTTTGCCAGAATGTAAAGTGATTTCAGCTTTCTGCCTCTCTTGAATGATCAGAGTCAAAATTTGTGCAAATCTTGAACAAGAGCATGGCATTATTTCTCACTCAAGAAATGTGGCTGAAGAGGGAATGGGTGGAATGGGGAGATCATTTGGGGAAAATAGCTTTTTATATGTTACACATAGTAAGAAATACGTGGAAATATGTGAAGAGAGGGAAATAGAAATGAAATTGTAAAAATTCCCAGCCTGGAGTGACGAAAGCTGGTGTATCAGCCTCTGGTGATGTATTGAAGGTGACAGCTAAGTCGCTTTAGCACCTGCATAAAATATTAAAGGGCCGGTTGTGCATTTATCACTCCATCCCTTTTAAGGTTGATAAATGAGAATCCAGGAACCTGCTCTGCACCTCCAGCACTGCAAGCCCTTAGGGCTCCCAGACAAACACATTTTATTTTTCCTCCTTCTTTCGCTCCTTCCCCAGTGACGGGGAAATCAGTTACTGAGGAGAGAGTGAGTTATGGCAAAATTTGACCTCTTGTGAGCTTTATTGGTGAATGTAATTTTAGCTAGAAACCTGGCCCCTTTCTTACACTCAGCCCTTTGGCCTCGAAGAGGAGGATTTACTAAACTGTTCGTTGGCATGAACCTCTGGCACTAAGGAGAGTCTCTCGCAAGCAATCCACGTAGCGCATGCCTAATGAGAGGGGGAATGCTGGCTCCCTCCGTTCAATAAAGAGGATGGGATGTGATCTCTTCCTATATCAGCTTGGATTTTAATTTAAAAGATCTCAAGGGGAAAGGCTACTATGTAAGGGAGTTGGACTTAAAAGCCAGCCAGGTGCTGGCACTCCTGATCTGCTCTTACCTTCCGCTGAAATTAAATTGTAGCTGGGTTGTAGCAGAGCAGATGATCAGGAGCACAGAGGTGAAGGAGCAGCTTCTTCGGGTTTTAAAGGCTACCTGGTAAAGTTCACACTGTCGCTTCCTGTGTCTGTAGCCTTATCTGTCTTAACTTTTTTTGTGTCCGCACGGAGAGTGGAGTCTGTACGTGATTCCACGTAGAGGTCTGATGAGAACATGCAGGACCTTAGACTATGTTTATGTAGCATAGTTACTACAGTCTGTAGCGGGGAAGCATGGGATGTCTGTGTGCCTCTGTTGTTGTCACTACTAGCCCTGATTAGAAAAAGCTACTCAGTTAATTTCTGCCCTTTTTTGTGCCTGGGTAGTATCTTCCTTCACCCCCAAACACCTGAGTTTGAGAAGAGCACGATCTTACACTTCCTCTGATGTGGACATTATGCTGTCTTCACCTGGTTAACATTCCCGGTTGTTTTTGAGTTAACTCACGGAGGTGTGATCTGAACCTTTCATCTTGCTTCAGTCATGTGGAGACCCTCTTTTAAATGAGCCTTCAGGTGGACAGAATGTATGTAATTGATGTAATTAGGCGGTGTAAATGCAAAGTACTTGCTCTTTGTTGCATTTTGTTCCATATTTTAATGAACTCTCAAATGCGTGCATTTGTGTTTCATAGATTAACTGCTTTCTTCCACCAGAGGTTAGACAGATTATAGCAACAGTCAGGGCTGTAACCTCTGCTAGATGGCTGCACACACATGGACAGGTACTTCTGTGTTTCATACTTACTTCTATGTTTCATATTTAGAAATAGCCTTGCTTCCATCAGGAAGTATGGGGTCCATCTCTTTTTCCTTTTTGAGACCTTTGTGACACCTTCAAGAGTGTTTAGTTCATGAACAGATACAGCAAAGGATCAGAAGACCGGGAGAAGAGTAGAGCACAACTAGATGCGGTGCTAAAACCCTCAGTAATTAACTCTGATGGGAAGGCATTTGGATTAGACTCCTTCCCTTTGTGGTGCTGGATGAAAGGTGTCTGTAGATCAGCTCGCAAGCACAGGAACCTCCCTGTAGTGAGGAGCATCCTCTCTGTGCAGCGTTTGGTGGCAGAGCCACTGCTGAAGAAATGACTCCACCTGAGTGGCTGGTAGGTCCCCATCACATGCGTTTCTCCCTGCCCTTCCTCCTCTGGAGTACACCTCTGCTGGCAGCTGGATTCAGCCACTGCCATGCTCTTCTAGAGAGGTATCCTCTTCCCTAAACAGGGGAATTTCTTGCCACCAACTTACTACCTAGTATTTTGGGATGACCAGGTAATATCTGCCAGTTATCTACCGACTCTGCACAAGAAGTTTCTGTAAAATGTGGGAAACAAAGCAAAGCTGTAGATCTCCCATAGCTGACTGATTTTTATTTCTCTTTAAGCAAGTTACACTTCTTTCATGCTCCCTTTTGTGGTTCTTGTATTGTGTCTAGCTGCTGACATTCAGAGGTCTCCATCAGTCAGGCCTGCTTTGTGCACTCTCAGGTAACCTTAAGGTGACTGTCTTTTTCCTTTCTCTGCCAGTGTTGGCTCTTGCCTTGTTTTAGGGACAGAATTCTTAATTTACAGCCCCGAAGCACAGCATAACGTTTTGGAGATGCGTTCCAATGCTTAAAACTGCTTTGTCTGGAGTTGGCAAGGCCCTCGTTAACCCCCGTCACCCGAGGCTTTGTGTTTGGCTCTGTTCCCTTTGCTAAGAAGTGGCAGCGATGTGGAAATCAAAGGCCTTTTATAATGCCAGACAGCCTTTGCCAGGCTACAGGGATGTCACCAGTGTCTAAAGAGATGACATGGGGAAATATGTAAAACCGGAGGGGAAAATAGATGCCCATGTGTCTCATTAATTTTGGTTTTAATGGTGTGTTGCTATGAGGACATGTTACAGCTGGGCGAAGGGGGGGCAGGACGCTGTGGCCAGCGTGTATTGCATGAGTTGGTCAGACCATTGGGCGACATTACAGAAGTGACTCAAACTTAATACAGGTCCTGGCTGCTTCTTTTTATCATTTTTGGTTAATGGACAAAGTTCGTATCACTCTGAAGGTGAGGAAAACTCATTGTTAATTAGCCAGGTTCTCAGGTGGAGGAAGGCTGGGAGATCCTGGGCTTACTCTTCTTGAAAACAGAAAGGTCAGGGAAATGAACAACCCTGCTCAAGTCTTCTGGAGGGTGGTCTAGTGCTTGGGAGCAATCACAGGCTGAAACTCTCACTTTTATTGTTGCTAGGATGAAGCTGTCTTGCTTCCAAAGCGCTTGCAGGAAAGATTTACTCCTCTCCCCTTTGAGACTGTCTTAGAAGGTGGAAATTTTTGTCCTCTGTGTTGGTGTTGCAGCTGCAAATCCCCGTTTGGGTCTAGTGTGGCAGAGCCAAAGCACACCTTCCTGCTCACCATGGCTTGGCATTCTTGAGAGGTGGCAGGTGGAAAGAACAGGAGATGGCAGCAAGTAGGAATATGTCATAACTGAGAAGTGCTGGGGCCAGTATGTTGTCTCTTAAGCTGTTGGGTTTGGTGAACACATTCAGGTCAGGAATTATTCAGTACTTCTGGCTGTCCTGGCTTCTTAAAGCTTCATTTGCTATTGCTTAATTTGCTTATCCAAAACTGGAGGAAATCAGGGTGTAAATGAAGATTATTGGCAATTATGTAGGATTTGGAATCACTTTGTTTCAGTAGAGGTCCTGCTTGAAGTCAGGGTTTGTAGCAGGAGGGTTCTTGCTTTGATTTGGGATGGGTGCAGAAGGTTACCAACATGAAATAGCAAGCGCTGTGTAAATCAGGCTTGTGCTTCAAAATGAAAAGCTATACAGATGTAATAAATATTTCCCTATCTCAGAACAGTGTCACAAGACTCAAATTTCTCTTGAAATACCTGAACATTCAGTAACCATCTATCCCCACGTCTCTGGATCATCCCTCTCTGAGGCTCTTTGTTACAGGGGATTATTTCATGCCATCTTTGTCTAATGACTTTCTGTGTTTAGGAAGCCAACAATGCTTTGCAAGTGAAAGCATCAAGTGTCTCTCTCTCTGATGGTCTTTTTTTTTTTTTTTAACGCTCAACATATTTGTAGCAATCCTTCTGTTCCCTCTCCAGAATGGATGCACGTTACCCTCACTGTTTACATTGTAAGGTTATCCCTTTAAAGAATTCCTGAGGGAAGTTCAAAAGGGTGTTTTTTTTTTTTCTTTGAAAGATTCAGTGTCTCTTTTTGTGTGTATGTCTCTTACTTGAAAGAAGGGAAAGGGAAGGGGGGGGGGAGTGGGGGGGGAAAAAAAAGTGCTTTATCTGAAAAGAATCGCATCAGCTTCGCACTGATAGAAGCCGCTGTCATCTCTTAAACGGCTTAGCACAGTCAAAAGGCAAGAGGACTTAAAACAGTGTCTTACACAGGGATCGATGGATGGAACACATAACTCGTAACTGCAAAAAAAAAAAAAAAAAAAGGCAGCACGGGGGGAGAGATAACGGTAATGATTGCATTGAGGGAAGTTTGAGGGAGGCTTGTTCTTTGTAACGCAGCTTCAAAGGTGCCTGGACCGGTGCCTGAGCAAACCATCCTGTGAAGTCGCTGCCTCTGTAGGTCTAGGGAAGGCGGGGGGGTGCTGCTCGCACCCTTCTGTTTCGTAGCAGATGGGACAAAGATTAGTAAATGCCAGGTTAGCCGGCTCCCTTCTGCTGCTTCGGATTTGAGGAGAGGGTTTTTGTCACTTGGTGTCTCCCCAGTCGTTCCGCGAAGGCGGCTCGTCCAGGAGAGGGGAAGGTGGCAAGCGTCGGATGGGGCGGTTGGGGAGATTGGGGTGGGGGGGGGGACGGGATGTCAGTTTATCGATCGCACCTCAGTCAGGAGAGCTGCAGGCACAGTGCTCTGAGCACGAGCGGCAGCGTGCTTAATGTGATTGAAAGGCAGTTAAAATGGCGGTGACCTTTTCAGGGGGAATTAGATTGCCTGCCAAGAGTGGTTAGAGGGAGTGATAACGCCAGCTTGAGGAAGCTGTCCAGTCTGCTTCAAAGGGAGAGAGACGGAGACAGGGAAAGCAAGCTAGCAGCAAGTACCATTTAAAGCACGAACCACGCAGTCTGATAGAACAGAGATTGCCGTCCTCTTCAGATATGAAAGAATTGAAGAATTCTAGCTAAGTTCTCTCCACCCGCCCCATCCTCCTCTTCTCCCCTCCGGCTCTCCCACCAAAAAGCCTTCCTCCGGGCACAGTAGCAGGCTCGTCACCACTGCCCTTCTGGGTTTCTTTTCCTTCAGCAGATCAGTTGCATCAAAAAATAACACAGACGAGAGAAAGACTTTGAAAATGCTAAGATGGTAAGCGGGGCGTTTTCAGGGAAGGATACTTTCTAAGAAAGATCAACATGACAAGGATCTGTCTGATAGATTGCGATGCTTTTGAAGAAGGAGAAACAAACAGGGATTACTTAACTCTGAAGTTTCTCTTCATTTCTCCACGCTGCCCTCCTCCCAGGCTAGCAAAGGGCTTGTGTCTGTTCGTTAATGTCTTATCAAGGGAAAAGAACAGCACGACTTAGTGTATGTGTAGAGGGGCTTGGTAAAGCCTTATAAGCTGTAACAAACTACAGTTACCCTTGGGTGTCCATTTGCGTTGGTTCTCACGTCATGTACAATTAGGGCAGCTGCCTGGAAAGTGGAACTATATTAAAATGTCCGAAAGTTTCCAGCTGATGGCTGCAGTCCCGCTGTCAGCTTTCTATCTCTGCAGAATCAAAATGTGCTTCAGTTTGAGCAGCAAATGTTGCAGGCCAGCCTTCGTCCAGCATGGGTTCGTTGTCCAAGAAAGAGCATTGGGGCAATAGCTGTATGTTCTTCCAAATTGTTCTCCTTCTAAATGCATGCAACGTTAGAAGCACGCTCTCAAGTGGGAGGTCCTGTCCTCAAAATCGAAGTAGTTGCTTTTCAATTCTCCTGCCTCAGCCAGCAGCAGGTGTTTGTGGGCACGAGGACTTTGCTTGTGTCCGGTGACTGCCTGGCAGAAAGCTCCAAATAGAGGAGGGAAAACTCAGTTGCGCTTCTCAGTGCAATTTCACAAACATCAAACTCTACAACAAAACTCTGCAGAATCTGTGTTTGACACATATGTGGAAACTGAAGTATGGAGAAACATCTTTTCTAATGTTATAAAGATAGTAGCAAAGCTGGTGACGTAACTTAAAAGTCTTGCTCTAGAATCTCAGCTAGTAGCCAGCTTGTGCCCTCTTTTTTAGAGAAAATATAACGAGGCATGCAGGAAAGCTTCAGGAGGCAAGGAGGCTCCGTTTTTCCATGCCAGGAAGTCAAGACTGCATTTAAGGTAGTACTAGTAAGAGGGTAAAAACTGACCTACTGAAATTCAGCAAAAGAATTTGAGCTGAACAGTGAAAGTGTGACTTCTCCTAAGAGACTGTGTGGGAAATAGAAGATACCGCTGGCATATTTAGGCCTTTTGTAAGAATGGTCTAGTAACTAGAACAGCCATCCCCATTTCTGTGTAGACGACTCAGAATTTTACCCTGGCAGGCTAAAGCAAACTTGAGCTTGCATGCAAGAGCAGTCTGTGGGAAGAGTATAGGGAATCTTTGCCATAATGAAATTCTTAATCTTCTTCCCATTTAGCAAGAGCTCAGTTCAGTGCCTTTCTCTGTCACGTTTCCAGTGTCGACGTCCCTTGTTGCTTAGTCTCTAAGTGAATGCATTTGTACCTCTGAGCATCCTTCCCAGCCTCTCAGTCTTGCTATTTTAGCCTTCCTGCGTTTGGTTTGCTACCTTCTGCAGGTCACTTCTACCTGCTGCAAGCTTCCACGTGGGCGAGACACATAAATTTCATGTTTCTCAAGTGCTTATTCTGTGCCTTATCCCCCCTTTAGAGGGCTCCTGAGTCCCAGAGCACTTGTATGACTTACCTCGGCCCTTGTGTAAAATGGTGGTAATCCTGGTAATCCCTCTGCTGCTGGAGGACGGTACTTTGTACTGGTCTGATGGAGTATCCCAGCTGCTCCTTAATGTTTGCACCTCTCTCCTTTGAGAGCAAGTACTTGTCCGTAAGGTAATACTTGAGCTAAAAATGCTAACAGATCTGTGTACATAGTGTTATATACAATAGTCAGGTGGGCTGTACCTGACTACTTCTCCATAGTTTGTGTCCACATACAGAATTTAAGGGATTCTGTGGCTAATAAATGTCTCTTGGTTATTGTGTTGTATATTAATATCAGGAGCTGACTTTTAGTGAGCAGCAAAAACAGATGCAAATAGTATGTGACTTGAAAAAAAATCAGAATTCCTACCTTACGTATGAAAGCCATCATGACCCTTCATGTGTGTTTAAAGTTCATATAATGCTTCAAGGAACAGCATCTTCTTCATTTTTGGAACACAAAGTAATCAATGGGACTCAGCAAAGTAAAAATCGCTTTAACGGGAAAAAAATAAGATGGTGCTTATACCTGTTAAAAGTCCTGATTGTTGATAGTATGTTTTTGTTTACTTGAACACATGCAAAAATGTAAGAACCTAGTTTTTATGCTCAAACTGCCAGAACACATTAGCTGAAAGGAGCACAATCAGCTAAACCTTGCTGTGCAATTTACGTAATGCCAACAGCTGCTCTAACCAGGAAAAGATCTTCTGTGGGAAGAAGGGGAATTCTCTCTGTTTGACGGTATTATGTATCGTACTTGGAGGAGGAAAAGGGATGTCTGTCACCCAGCAACAGGGGAAGGAGGGAAAAAAAATTAATTAAAAAGAAAACAGAGAATGCAGTTGTAACACTGAAAATTGGCAGGGGGAGTAAGGGAGCAGGTAGAGCACCTGAAACTACTCAATTTTTTGAAATTGACTGGGTTTCAAGTTGACAGCATCCCTTTAAACTTCAATTTTCCTAGATCTCAGACATGCAGCATAAGATCTTCCAGTCCCATCTGCTGCACTTGCTTAGCTGCTCTCTGCAATCCATTTTTCTAGTGGTCTGTCTGCTCTGGTTTTGAAAGTCCCAGGCTTTAAGACAGTCATTTGATAATTTTTTTTATTTTTTTTTTCTTCCAAGTGTCTGCAGTTTTGCTAGAACTACAACCTGCTTCTTGGACACTCAGGTCAAACTTCAGCCGTAAGAACCCAATAGCTGATTGACGTGATTTTAATAGCATTTTAGAATACAGTTGTTAAGTCAGGGGCAGTGAGATTATTTTTTTTTTTTTCTAAAGGAAAAGGGAGCACGGGTCTCAATGGCTCTAAACAGCTCCTGTCTCCGCATGTCGTCTCTTGCACTCGGCGGTGAAACGCATTATCGAGTAGTGCCCGGAAAGTGGCTAACTGCGTTTGACACACGCCAACTCCCTGCCTCCACACTGGATAATTGCATTGTCAACTGTTCAGCAAAGTGGCAGGTGACACCGCAGCCGGATTGATTGTCCTAGTATGGAGGCTCCCAAGACTGTCAGCCACCCAATCGATAGAGTTTACACAAGACACCGTGACTGCATCTGTAACTAATTTCAGTTTGAACCTCGCAAGATGCGGCTGTCCCTGTTTCCTGGCCTCTCTTCTCCTTTGCTTGCATCTTCTCCCTGGACGAGGAATTTGCTTTCCCGCTGAAAACCCGGCTTTATTTCTTGTTTTGGAGCTGGGAGTGAAGAAATCAATGGTGTGTTTTGTGGTTTCAGAGTTGAGGGCATTACAGCACATGGCTAACTAGCAGCTCCAGTTTTGCAATCAATAGCCTGATCAATTGATTAAATTAGCACTGATTTTTCTTTCTTCTTTCTAGCCTAGAAAAGAATTAGTTTGGGGGGAAGAACATACAGGTTTGGCCCATGAAATTTAGCCCTTGGTTTTTCCAGTCCTTGGCTGCCTTTCTCCCACGAATGCAATCTCCATGCTCATCATTATTTAAAGCAAACTGCATCGAGCCCCGCCACTGGCAGCGGCCCCGCTGTAAGCCCGGGTGTCACTTTCAGCTGTTCACCAGCCTTGCTGCTTCATGCTCGGCTGCCTTAGAAAAGTCATCCTCCAAGCTCTGCTGTGCTGCTTTATTATTGGCAAAGTTGCGACATTCCTGTGATCCCTGTCAGTGGTGTTTATTGATCCAGTGATGTGAATCTGCTTAGTGATTCAAGATTACTTTAATTCTCCCTCTTCCTTTTTTTTGTTTGTTTCCACCCTCTCCCCAGGGGAACAAAAAGCTTTCAGATCCACCTTTCCCTGACTGTGGAAAACAAGCCATAGCTGCAAAGACCGTGGCTGCCGCTGCTTTTGTACTTCGGCTCTGGGTTTTGGAGAGCAGCCTTTGAGATAGACATGAGACTGTTCTCACCTTGGTGCATCACACCGGCGTGAGGCTCTAGGAGGCAGCCACACATGAATGGCCACACCAGATCAGACCTTTGGGCTGAGTGGGTTTTCACCTCCACAGCCATGATCTGCACCTGATGGGTTACAGAGATGCGTAAAAGAAATCTCTGAAATGCCCAAGAATCTTCTTGGGAAGCCTCTTCCCTGAGCCTTGCAGCAGCTGGCTCTTATCCTGTAGAGCGGAGCTCGCCTGCCCTTTGTTCAGCATGCTGCTGTGAAATGATGTTAATGGTCATAAAATTATATGGCCCTTTCTTTAAAGGCAGCTGTTCCCCTGATCTGTTAGCAAAGATCACTGTAAGCGTCCGAGACGCTGGTAAGCAGTCAGGTTTCTGGCAGCCCATTTGTGCCTCTGTGGGAGGTAATAGTCGGTATCAGATGGATGCATCTGCTGTTTCAGGTGTACGCTGTAACAACACAGTTGGGTGTCAGCTTTCCAGGTAAATCACTGTTTTGCTTGAAATGGATGTGGCTCCAGAGAAATGAAACCCTCATCCTGCAAGCAGCTTTTCACGGCCTCTGAATGTCATTTTTCCTGCAACAGGCTGAGAAAGTCACCAGAGGAACTATTGTATCCCCGTTTGTGCTAGGAGAAAGGGGGAACAATTCCACTGTCCAAAAATACGGCTGGGGAAGTGTTAGAGATCTGCAGAAAGACCGCTGTTCAGGATGGCCTCATGTCTGCCTTCCTCCTGTTTTCAAGAATCTCTAATGGCTTTCTCTTTCTGCCCAAATGCCTTTTAAAATAAAACAGCATCCGTGCCACCTTGTCCTCTTAGCACTAGTTTGGGATACTTCAGCAGCTGATGAAATAAACCCAGTTTAGAGCCATTCTCGGGAAGTGTGTGTGAGGCCTGGCCGTGTGTCTGCATAAACTACTTTTATTGCCTTCATTGTTTTTACTCTCCAAGAAGCCAACGAGTGACATTTCGTTAAGAAAATAGAGTGAACGTGCTGGAAAGGGAGGTTGTGCAGAGGCAGGTTACTGCAAGGAGTGTAATTAGTAAAGGCTGCAGTTCTGGAGATTTACGGGAGGCTTTTTTTCTTCTTTCCTGAACATGTGTAAATTACCTGAGAGCAGAATGAATGCCTCTTCCCAGCCAAAACATGCTCCAGTAGAGCTGCACACCCCTGAGATGGATTGGATTTAGACCCGTTTACAGAACTTACACAAAATTCTGGATTTCTAGAATATTTCTGATACAGATTTGATATACCTCCACCTTCCTTGAGGGCCAAACAGGAGAAACAGTAGTTATACAGATGAGTTTGATCTTCTGCATGAGCAGTGTCTAGTAGCTGCATTCATAATGGTGCTGCAAATAATAGTACTAACATCTTAGTTTTGTTCCTCGGTCTTATTTGGAGTGATAATTAAATATATACAGAAGAGCTGGCCCCCAAAACTGACTTGTCTGTCTAGGTAGGAGCTGAGGAGCAGAAGTGGGGCATAGCAGGTCTGTGTTTTCCTAGCTGTGCTGATGAAATTTGGCTGTGGTCGTTTGGGTCCGTGCTGGTCTGGTTGTCTTACCTTTCTCCTCCCAAGGCTGCCCGTCTCTGCGTGAGCTCGTTGCCTGCGCAGGAGTCAGCAGCGCTGCCAGCACCTGAAGCAGCATATGCTGTCACTTTGACCATCTGCCACTGAATGCCGTGGAGAAAAGGAGGGACTTGAATGTGAGGCCCTTTTATCTGTTCTGTGAATCTGCTTATCTGTCACGTTAATGACTCTCGATCTTAGCTTGAGCCACCGTTCACTTGGGAGATGTTGGGATGACCAGTCACCGGGGGATTGCACAAAGGAAGGGAGGTTTGAGAAGCAACGTAGAGGTCAGAGAGGATGCTGAGGCATAGGGGATGGCTTAGGAGAAAGCAAAGTGCTCTGAAAACTTAAGGAAAGGGGAACAAAAGGATTTCTGATGAGATTTATGTCCCCCCATTATTAGTCTGCACATGGAAGAAAGTGGGAAGTGTTTTCCAGTCTCCTTCAAGCTCAGCTGATTCCTGTAGCCTGCCAGTACCCGCAGCCGGGCAGCAGCGCAGAGGCACGCAAATCTGTTCTGCTTTTCGGAGCTCTTACCTGTTTCAGAAACGCTGACGCTTGCGTGTAGAGTACCTAGATTTTTCAGAAACTGCCTTGAATTGGTGTTCAGGCGGGCTGCTCCGAGGCCAGCCCGAGCAAAGCTGTGTACACAGTGCTGGAGGGTGGCAGGCGCTGTGGGTAAGTGATCTTGATAGGTACATTCTGATTGATGGGGGAGTTTGTCTCCCAAACTGTCACAGGGTTTATAGAGGTGCCACTCAATACCAGTGCTGGAATTGCTTGTCAGAGCACCTGGCTACAAGAGCAATGGGGATTGGAGACAGAGCTGTAACTTTGTTTTTTCTCTGCTTAATGGCCCCCGTGGCTGACCTGCCTGCTCACTCCTGTTTGTCTGGACCTTAAGGAGGCAGCTGGGATTAAGACTGTCAGAGGATTGTGCTGCTTTAGCATCGGGAGGCTAATTGTATCGGGGCTGGCAGCATATGACAAGAGGTTGCCTCCTACCAAACACATGGCAAGAGCAAAAAAAATTCTCCAAGAAGAGAAAGGTATAGAAGAGTCTACATTTTGGTTTGGTCTTTTTTCATCTGAAAGCCGCATTTGTGGCTTTCACAGGTGGTATAATGTTCCTCAGGCGGCTCACCGTGTAAGAGTCGCAGCTGCTTCCATGTATAACAGATCATGTCTCTCGTGAATTCCTAGGTCAAACTCACAACTTAACGTTGAGTTGTCGGATTTCACTTTATTAACACGTTGGGATAAAGTTCTGGTCCCGAGCATTGACCTCTGGATACCAGCACTGGCTTTAGAGGTTCACTGTAGGCAGCGCTGCTGATGGCCATGAATTACTGCCCGACCTTCAGAAGCCAAGCCATGCTGGAGGAACCCTTCCTCAATCCCACTGCATGCCATTGAATTGCAAATCATCCCAGTGTAGCGGTACGGGGCTCTTCTGGAAGCTCACGTTCTCCTCTAGCAGGTCCGAAACAATGCCATTGCAAAGGCCATTTTATTCTGCTCGACGCCCTCTGCGCTCCATTTCACATTTTCCTTGCTCCTGGATGGCAGCGTACGCTGCTGGCAGGAGCTGGAAGTTGTGAGCCCTCTTTACACTTGGGCTGAGTTAGCGAGAAGCAGGTGTGATCCTATCGGCCCTTCCTTGCATTTAGTGGTCCTCTTAATCCATTTATAACAGCACTTGTCCAGAAATCTGGTTTGAATGAGCCTGAGATGAATGAATAATGTCAAGCAGTTCAGACGTCAAATATTTGAACAGCTGTGTGGGTGTTTTCACTGGCTTTGTGCATGGAAGCAACCCCAGGAAGTTAGACAAGGAGGGTCACGTCGAAATTGTGGCACCAAACCCCAGCCCACCGGAACTGGCCTCAAAATCCATCCCTGCTGCAGATGAAAGGGCATTAGGATGCCGGTGGCAGGCCTTTTGCTCCGCAGGTGATGCTGGACCGAGCTTTGCATCCCGTTCTTTGGTGTTCTCTTGCATGCAGTGGCAGTACTGGGATTTGTGGACCTTTTGATTCACATCGGAACCATATTTTGTGGATTTTGTTTTTCCTTTTTTTTTTTTAAAGCAGACTCTGAAATCCTAAAACTTAGAGCACAGCTTATATTCAGAGTCTTTCTGGGTACACGGAGGTTACTTTGTTTAGCATACGGTTTCTGAATCAGTTTTTTTACTGTGTTGAAATGGATTGAACTTGGTCATGTTGGAAAAAAAAAAAAAAATTCCATATTTGGTGAAAATCTGAGAGCTGGATCACCTTATTGCAGCTTCTTTCAGGCCCTGGCCTGGGAGTCCTTGTTTAATCAGAAAAGAAAATTTGCCCTTTTCCTGCCCCTCATCTTAACCTATGAACTTTCCTGCTCTGCCCTCCTCTCTGACTGCAGTGCTGTGTCAGATCATCCCAGTGTGTATCTGTCACCACAACACGTACTTTCCAAATCCTTCCTCTGTACCCTCCCTGTGTAGGGGGATAGTACTCTGTTGGCAGTGTAGCGGTTCTTATTATAGAGCCAGAATCCAGCAAAAGGTATGTGGAGCATTTTCCTTACAGACTTAAAAGGGATTTTCTTAAGTACAAAGATTTTGAGAGCAAGGACACCAGGATTCTGAAGTCACGGTGCCTTAATATTTGTAAATCGTATCACAGTAAGCAGGTCTCCTTTTCTTAAGCTCTAACCATAAACCACTAGTTGGCTTGAGTCACTTGGAAACAAAATTGATGGAAAGGTGCATGTTTGCTGTGTGCTTGGCATCCTTGCAGAGAGAGGGACATGGGGAGTGGTCCCGCATA
The DNA here is from genome assembly GCF_028500815.1 of Rissa tridactyla. Taxonomy (NCBI): domain Eukaryota; kingdom Metazoa; phylum Chordata; class Aves; order Charadriiformes; family Laridae; genus Rissa; species Rissa tridactyla. The sequence continues at coordinate 44,343,203 of NC_071473.1, forward strand.
CCTCCAGTCTTTTGGACACCTTTTCCTACCCTCCCCCAAGGCACTGGCTCCAAGTATTCATTGTCTGGCTAATGTTCAGATCACCTCCAGGACTGGCCAAGTCACAGCTCCAGCTTTGCATGATTTGTGTTTCCCACAGCTACAAGAAAAATGAAGACCTGTGTGTCCAAAGTTTATGGCCTTTGAGAAGTGATGGGCTAAAGTAATGCCAGGTGCAGGGGATGGTGTTACGGCAGGTTAAATGCCATGCCTGTAAATTACCACTCCATCGCCCACTGTGACTTCTAAGGCAGCTTTGAAAGACTCTCCAGCTTCTTTGACAGGTCTCTCTTACTCCCCTAAATCTTCCCCCAAACGTTGTGATGAACTGAAGGATTCAGGATTTACTAGATGGAGCCATTGCAGCAAAAGGAGGCAGCTCATGACATGTGTTGGCTGGCAGCGTGCAGCCGGTACATGAAACGCTTTATATGGGGTCTGCTGGCAGAGGGCTGCCCCAGTGACACCGCGGAGATGTCCTACAAGCACAGAGATATCTCCTGCGGTACCTGGCGCAGGCGGTGGATGCTGCATTGTCGATGCTAGTTTTGTTACCTCTGCTGAAAATTAAGGCTGGCAATTACTTTGAAGTAAAAGGTAGTTTATGCTTCTAGGGAAAGGTTAGTCTTAAAATCATTGTCATGCTATGGTTATCAGTCGTTAAGGACCTTCTTTATATTCAGGGAAGAGAAATATCAAATCCATATAAACAAATTTTATTGGGGACTTAATGAATCAGCGAGAGCGTCCATTCCTAGAGAGTGACAGTAAAGAGCTGTGTCTGCATGGTGTCCTTGGAAATGAGACCATCGCCTTGCCCTGCTCTGTGCACACATGCAAACTGTTAGAAATATAGTTCACTCTTCTGGGCTGGGAAAGTGCAAGTTTGCTGCCGATGGCACAAGCTTTTCTAAGTGCTGGTGAGAGCCCAGTGGGATGAACAGATTCGGACATCTGTAGCACTGAATGGGCTACCCTAACGCTTGGGAATGTCCTCATTCTTCAGACGTGCGCCTTACATTCAGTGCTTTACATCAGGTTCAGCCTGTCTTCTGCACTTGTTCACAGTGCAGAAATGTAGCACTTTGGAGGCATTTGTGCAAAGCCAAGGCTACCTCTACCTTCCTCTTTCAGTGTTTGCCAGTGGGGCGTGCTCTCTGGTCTAGCCACAGACTTTGGTCACCAGCCACCTGGATGTGCCAGGTCCTTCAGGCTCTAGCAGGTACCCTGTGTCCATGAGCCGGGTGTCCAGGTCTGCTGGCAGGACGGTGAGGGGCGAGCCATTTTCTGTCTATGGAGTTTATGTCTCCAAACAGCTCAGATCTGCTGCAGAATTGAACGCAAACGAGAATCTTGCACCATCCTTTCCGGTCTCATGGGAGAGAGCGTGCCCAGCGTTAGATCACATAAAGAGTAAATTTATGTTGTCTTTAGTTTCCATTAATAAACCTTAGGTAGCAAATACTATGTGAAGGTTCATCTTTGTAGGTGCAGATTCAATTAAAAGAAGCCTGGTTGCAGTCAGCAGTAACACAGTCGTGAAAATACTTGAGAACCAAAATAAATGTATGTATTGTTAGAAAGTGGCACTTGTTAATCAGTTCAGTCTTGGGTGTAACTGTTTTGTCTCGCTTCCTGCTGGAACTGGGACCGTGCTCATGCCTGATCCACCCTTGGTGGAGGTGCAAGACTCTTGTTGGCTTGCACTGCAATTTGCTCATACAAGAAATGCTTGTAAGGGGCTGTTAATGACTGTGGAGTCTGATCTTTTCCTGGAAAGAGGTTTGCTTTTCTTAAACAGTTTATATGGTAAAAATCTAAGCCATGACTAAATGCATTTAAAAAAAAAAAAGATCTTTCTAATTGCATTTTAGCCTCTGCCTGCCCTCTTTACCTGAAGTAAGGACTAATTCAGAATGTCCCTGTGGCCTTCTCTTACCTGCTAGTAGTGTAGTTTTTGTGTTGGCCACTTCCATGAAAAATAAGTCTTCTCTATTTTGCTTCAGTTTTCGTCTGCCTTTGAGAGACACTCCCAGTGCCTTCAACTTTCAAATAACTCACGTGGAGAGCAAAAGTTCAAGAATGTTTTGTTTTCAGTGTTGAGAGGCGTTTTAGCATATAAAATCCAGCATCTATTTCTGTGTTTTCTGTTCAGTCTTCAGACTTGTACAGTCTTTAGAGATGGTACCTTTTGTGAGGCTGTTAAGAGTGAAGGACAGTCTGCAGACTGTCCCAGCCATCCTTAGGAGAGCTCCTTTGCTTCATCTCCCATTCAAATATTCATCCACATGTTTTATTTTCTTCCAGGTTCTGGGTTCATCATGTGCAGTGGCAAGGAGAATCCAGACAGCGACGCCGACCTGGATGTAGATGGGGACGACACACTTGAATACGGGAAACCACAGTATCGTTTTTGAAAGGCTCTTAATGAGAGGGAACCTGGAGTTGCATCTTCAGCTAGCTTTCATACAGCACTGCCCTGAGTAGCGGTGGATAATCTGTGTCCATCCGTACTGGAAATGGCACCACCTTCCCCAGTTTCTATGTTATTTGAACTAGGAGGGATTCCCAGTTGCTGCCTTTGAGATCCTTCTGTTGATGCAGCACTACTTCAGACATGATTGGTGAAGTCTGTAGGAGACATTGCAGGAGATCAAAGTGTCCCTGTCTTCTGTTTCATAAGCAATCTGTTGTCTCCATCCAGGTTTCTTCCATGTGGATAGCTTTTCCTGCTTTGTGGGTAGGAATTGAGTTTATTTTCCACTAGACACCCCTCCGTTTTCAGGGGGTTTGTGCAGTAAACATTTCAAGCACTATTCACTTGCCACTCTGAGAGACTGGATTTTTTTCCTTCCTGTAGACAGTTCACAGACATAACTATCATTAAGGGCATTTTTGGGGAACTTCATCTGGTGACCAGGCTCTTCAGACACAGCTCTGGGAGAGATGTGGGCAGACTTCTGCCCTGGGGCAGCTGTACAGCCACCAAGGAGGAATTCCTGCAAGGGTATTAGGCATAGCTATAGAATTAGATTTTATTTAAATCTGTACCAGCCTTTAAGAGTGAAGCCCCAGCCCTTAGCTGATAAAAGATCTCTATTCCTCAAACAGAAATAGTGGAATTGTGCAAGTTAGGCTAGGTGGAGGAATTTGTTTTCCCCGTCTAAGAGGCTGTGGGTCATGTTGCTGTCAAAAGACTTTTCTGTTTCTTTACACCTAAAACAAAACTTTAATCCAGGATTTAAAAGCAAGCGCCTTCCTGGATACCAGCCCCTCTTCTTTTGAGGTGTTCCTAGTTGGATTGAATTTGTTGTGTATCCCAGCTAGTGTCCCAACCATCTCAAAAGTCTTTCCGCTGTCTGCAGCAAGGCTGTACGTTCCTTAACTCCTTGTGCTCAGGTACACGGAGGCAGACGTTATCCCTTGCACTGGGGAAGAACCAGGTGAAGCCAAAGAGAGGGAGGCGCTCCGAGGTGCTGTTTTAAAGTAAGTACTGTGCCTTTCTGATTTGCTTTCGTTACTTTTGGGTAATCTCAATTTGTGGAAAAACACCTGTTCACTTGAGCACAAGGGTCACAATGAGAGAGACTTACAAAGATTTATAGTGTGATGGTGGGTCTCCATCTCTACCCGTGCAGCCTCATAAAGCCTCTCCCTGCACGTTCTCCCTTCTTAACCACCCCACTGCCCAGACAGTGCTGCCTTCTCCCTGAATGGTGCTGGACAGAAGGTGAATTCTGGCGATGGGGAACTGTGCTATACTAAGGCTTTATGCATCATCTTGCTTCACCATGAAATGTGGCCTCTTACTAGTAGTATAACGTGATGCCATCCACATCTTGTTTGGCACGTTACGGGTCTGGTACCTGGGGTATGATTTCATTATATCCCATTATGTGTGGTGGGGTACATGAACTAATCCTTCTGCCTTCAGCTCTGGGGTTGGGGCAGGATGAGTGCTGTGCCCACGTAAATATGTGGAGAATGTAGGCAGCCACCGTTCAGGGCACTTGGGGAAGCATTTCAGGCAAATAAAATGAGTTTTAACAGGGAGGTAGGATTGCTTTCTAAGCCCTCTGCCCTGCATAAAACAGGGCTTAAATTACCCCTCTGTCTCTTTCTCTGAGTGATCCTGTGAGGTCAAGGTTGAAGTGATTGATAGAGCAGTGAAATGAAGTTTTCTTACTGCTTAGCCTGTCACAAACACTAGTTCAAAATTAGGTTCCACTTCATAGAAAAGTGGCATTTGCCACACTGGATCCAAACCGTTGGTCCGTTCAATACTTTGCTAACCGTGCTAGTCCAGAGGCAGGGCCTCAAAGATACTGAAGCTCCTCCACCAGGAAAGTGGTATTGTAGCAGGAGGATATCAGGATGTCCATTATCGGTGGCTGTGGACCAATTGGTGAGACGACTGAGGACCTAAGGCCAGGAGACCCAGTTCCTTCATGTGGCTTGCACCCGACACATTGTTTTGCTGTTTGGGCAAGGTGCTTGCACGTCTCCTGAACTTGTTTGCCCATCTCTAAAACAAGAGAGATGATGTTGCTTGTAAAAAGAACTTTGAAATTCCAGCAAGTTTCTGTAGAAATGCAGGTACAGTAGCTGATGCCCTGAAGCATAAGCCTACGTTGCCTTTTGAGTGCAGCTGTCTTGGCTCATAGAGCTGAAGTGTTAAGTAGTCACGGGTGTGCAGCCTGCTCAGAAGGTTCCTTTCTCTTACAGTCTCTGTTACTGGCTTGCAAGAGAATGGACAGGGTTAGGAGTTGTCTGTACTTCAGTGCTGCTGTTCTTCACTTGGGAAGATGGAAAAGATGGGGCTTGTGAAGGTGTAAAGTTATTCTTCAAGGGAGAAGCTATTGCAACACAAAGGATTTCTGTTCACGAATAAGGTTTTCATCTTTGAAATTGTGTATTCAAAAATGAGCCTTGGGTCACAGGTGCTGTTTGAATCCCATCCATCAGTCAGCATCACAACCCCCATGTGATTCAGCAGAGGTCGCAGCTAGAAGCGCAGGTTGGGAGAACACTAGTGGAAAGGTAGGACTAGCACAAAAACACCTCCGGCAGCAGGCCAACAGCTCGCATTTTGAAGCCTAGGCTGATGGATAGAAGTATTGAGACAGAAGTGGTGGGTGGAAGGGGTAGCTTTTCCTGAGCGGCAAAATTTTCCGTATTCAACCTTTAGCGTTCTGCCCTTTTCTCTTTTAGTGGTGGCACACCCAGTACTCGAATAACACCGGAGTTTTCTAAATGGGCCAGTGACGGTGAGTGTTGAATTTGTAAATTGTTAACGTCTATGTTACAGGAGGGCAGAGAGATATTCCATACCTTCCGATTGCCAGTAATTGGACAAATGGTAGCTACAAATGTTCTTGCACAGAAGTTACACGTGCACAGTACCAGCAGCTACGTGTGCACATACAATCACACTGTCTTTTTGAAACTTCACAGCACAATTAACTGTAGTAAGTGTCAGCCAGGGGAGTTCCCAAAAATGCAATCTTAACCAGTACGGTGATAAGAGATAGGGGTTGGATTGACTTGCTGTCGTGTCACTAAAAGACAAACTGCCGTTTCACTGAGGGAGCCATCAGAGCTTGACTGTGCGATGGTGGTGTTCAGCTGCTGGGGGTTTAAACTGCACAGGCACCTGTTGCTTGGGGTTTTTTCAACTGCTTTCTTCTAATCTTCCCTCTTTAAAAGGGTACGCTAGAGACTTGTATCATGATCTGTTGGATTGATCTCATCCTTGCTGGCCTCTGTATGGCGAGAAAAGCCTGCAGCTCTATAGCTGTCACCTTTAGAGTGGGAACTCTGGCATCTGTCCTACTTCATGACCTGTATTTGAGACTCCAGAGCAGACAACTAAATGTGAAATTGTACCTTTGCATGCGTTATTTGGAAGCTCATAGCATTAAGGGGTGGGGGGGGTGTTAAACCCATTTGGCTGCCGGGGTTTTTTATTTAATGCCAGCAGCACTGTAAGTGTAAGCAGCAACCTAGTGGAAATATGAGAATAATAAAACCTGGCGCTTTCCAGCTGTAGATGCCAAATCCATTTTCAGAGCTGGGCAGTGCTGCTTCAGCTCCCTTAGGAAGAGAACTGAAGCTCAGCGACCTGAAGAGACTTGTCCCAATGATTTTGTTCCGTGTTCTGTTACTGTAATGCTTTGGGCATTTGATTCCCAGCCTTGAAAGTACCTACAAGACGTAACTGCTTGCCAGTGGGAGCGGGGGGTGGGTAAAACCAGTTTTGCCAAGGGCGCGATGATTAAATGGAGAACATAGGATATCTATCGCAGGCATTTTCTTCTGTGGGGTAGGCAATCACATTCATTTTCTGTGATGTAGGAGCACTCTCTTGTAGGTATGTTCAGCTTCAGTAACTACAGCCACAGAGGGGATGAGGAAGCAGCCCTGATGGCGCTTGCTATGAGCTGTTTTCTTCATACCTTTTATCTGAAGCCACGCTGCTGAATCTGCAGCCCAGGGGCTGGCCCTAGGGCCATCTGGCTCATCTCTGACTGGTTTCTCACATCCTCTCCAGTGCTGGGAGGAGCCATGGCGCTGCTGGTAGAGGAGAGCTATGAACAGACTGTTGTTACCTGGCATATGTTTTTCTCCCTGTCTGCGTTAGAGGGTTCTCAGAAAAAGGGAGAAGCTGAGAGTAGGGTCTGGGCTGAGTGCATTTGCTCCAAATCCACCTTTCTAGAAGTACACTTTGTCACAGCAGCTGCATCAAAACTTTCTGAATTAAATCCTGGCTTGAACAACTGGAACATCTGCAAGGGTTGGTCAGTATCTCCAGCCCCGAATCACGGAAGTGTGTTGTACAGAGAGAGGGCCTCCCTGCCAGACAGGGACACGTAGCATCGGTCTCTTCTCTCTCTTTCCGAGAATTGACATGAAGATGACTCATCGGGGTCCTCTGCTTCTGAAACTGTAACTCGCTCAGACTATTTCGTTGCAATGATCAAATGTTCTTTTACTAATTTACCTGTTTTTCCCTCAACAGAAATGCCCTCAACGAGTAATGGTGAAAGCAGTAAACAGGAGACCATGCAGAAGACCTGTAAGAACAGTGACATTGAAAAGTGAGTGTAAAGTGGATAGCTTTCATTTTTCTTGTTTTAAGGAATCATAGTGTCCCATCTGGTGTTCCTAGAAGCAGTGGTCATCTGAGGGTAGGCATATTTGAAGCTTTTACCACTGAGAAGGGAAGTTGTGCTCCAACATGAAGTCTGGATTTGAAGCTATTGGTGTCCTGACTTTTTGCTGCTGTGTCCACAGAGGACCTGGTGGGGGTTCTCCCCCAGATATCTGCCTGGGCAGGTACCCAGTGACAAGGAATTGAGCGCAGCTTTCAAAGGGCTTCTCCACTGCAAATTGCCTTCTTTTAAAATATGTAAATAGATATATCCATGCTTTCCACCATATTCTGGTTATGTTGGATTTTCAAGTGTATTGTGTGGTGCGTAACAGCCTAGACTAGAGCTGGGACTTTGGACGGGCAGTGAAGATTCAAAATACTTTAACCTGACAAAAGCGATTGGCTTGTCAAGCTGTGCTTTGATTATTATTTTTTTTATTCCCCCTGCAAGATTTGTGCTACCAACGTATCATGGGATCCTGCTTTTACTGGAGAAGTTACCTTATCGTTGCGTCTTGGTTTTTGAGGGCAGTCCTTCACATGGTCTCTGTTCTGTTTTCTCCATGGTACCTGCATGTTCCACCCTCCATCTCTCCAGCAAAAGGGAATCCGTAACCTGGCAGAAGCCTCACTGAGATAATTTCTTTTCCCTTAAGATCTCGATTTCACTTTTGTATGGTTGCTAATGGAGATAATGTCTCAGTTCCCGAGTTTTTTACTTGCAGATGCATTGATAACGTGGGATGGGGAAAAAAACCTGGTGGTAGGTTGACTTTACAGAAAGCTTTTTTTAATGTAGTTTGTTCTCCTCCTGCCCCTGGTCCTGACTTGAAAGGTTGTGTCCTTGGCACATTTCAGGATGTCTGACAGTCCAGGCAACCTGTCAAAGGATATGTTGACAGTTAGTGATTAACTGGGGAAACTCCCTGCTGCAGAGGAAACTTTAACACTGCTTTGCTGTCTTGGCACTTTCCTTTTTACAAGGCTTTTTATTGGCATGTCCCAAACGTGGGCTGTCTGCTGTTCGATGCTTCTCGGTGAGCAGACTTTGACCAAGGATCACTGAGTTTAGAAGCTCGCAGGTCAGTGCAGAAGCAGCTTTGTCCTTAGAGCGAGCCAACCGTTGCGTGCTGTCTTGGTGGCAAGGATTCATCCCTTCTGGCCTCATCTGTCAACCTCTGTCTCAGCCGCTGCTTGGCTTCCCTTTGGGCCTCCTGCCTGTCAGCCCGGCAGCCCTCCACCCTCCCAGATCCACTCCTATTGAAAATCTTTAAACTGCAGGAGCTGAAAGGATTTGACATTTTCCAGAACACTTGAGCTCAAGTGATAAAATTGACATAGCTTTAATAATCTGATCAAAGAGGCTTTAGCTAGCACCTTTTGAAGGATCCCAGAATCCTTTCCAAACAACACTTGTGCTAATGCCGTTGAGAAGTGGGGGAGCATGTGTGTGCCTGCACGTGTATGCGTGCACACCTTGCTCCACTATAACCTTGCCCTGCTAACGCTTCGGTTCCACAAAAGGTGCAAAAAGTCAGCAAAAGCCAATAGAAATTATGGGAAAAACCTTAAGTGTCTTGCTGAGTCTTTCCAATAATGTTGATTTTTTTTTTTTTTTTTTTTTTGAAAGTAGCAGGGAGAGCTTTTTATTTAAGGCGCTTTTATTTCACCAAGGTTCAGTAATCAAGATGGTGTTTCAGGTGGAGAATTCCTAGCTGCTTTTTCCCCCCCCCCCCCCCTCCTTCTTTCCTTTGAGATTCGTGTGTGATAAATAGTTTCTGTCCTGCCATTTAAGGAGTCTGAATGCTCTGTGTGCTTGTCTGTGTAAAGGGGTTCTGTTAAATTAATTGATAACAGGGATCAGAGCTAGAAGCCTACAGAAAAGGAGGGGGAAGGGTTTCACACTGTCTGTCTGCTTCTCACTCCACTGCTGAGCCATGATATATGGCGACCCAGCCCAACAGGCTAAATTGATTCATCTCTAGTTCCTGTTTCTTAATCTGGAGCTAAATTGGTTTCATTTTTCTTGTTTTGGGTGGCGCTTACAGGAAGTTTTTGGCAGCATCACTTTACTCCATTGTTTGTAACTTTAATTTTTGCCTTTAAATCTGAGCGCTATTGACTGGCATGTTAAACCCTGTGTAGCATCTGATTAGCATTTTTAAAAGTGTCCAGAAGCACATGGTTTACCACCTGTGTCAGCCGTGCTCTCGGTTTAGAGCAGCGGCTAATAGAGTTAGCAGCGATCCGCATATTGATCCTTCTCTCATAAGAATGACGTTCCTTCCCCCTCCCCTCTTCCAAAAATAAGTCTAGGCAAGGAGAGCGGTGTGGTTTTGTTTGGTTGGGTTTTTAATCCATTAATACAGTACAGCAAGCGGTCCTCTTTTTGGCATGCAGCTGAAGCTCTTTGCTTGAGCAAGTTAATTTAATCTAAACTTAGGTTTTCATGGAAGAGTCTCTCACGTGTAGAACGACTACATGGGGTTTGGGGTAAGCCTGTGTTTTTGTGGCTTTGTGCCACGTCATCAATAGTTTGGGCAGATTGACCTCATCTGCGTTGTGTCGAACTTCAGATGGCAGCCACAGGTTAAAGAGACATGGTGCTGGTCCCAGCTCTCCTTTGCAGCCATGGTGGGTTCTTGGTAGCTCGGGCAGGTTTCTCACCGTTGACCACATCTGCATTGCATTGAACTTCAGATGGCAGCCACAGGTAATGAGAGAGGTGGTACTGGTCCCAGCTTCCCTTCCCAGCACTGCGGGTTGTCTCAGCCCTGCTGAGCTTTTCTCATCTCACCGACGTGAGGGGTCTGGGAGACACCCTTGGGGTGCTGAAGGCTCAAGGAGCATTGCATCAGCTGAAGGCCCCAGCCACTGTGAAGGCAGAGCTCAGCTGGTGCGACGTGCCTTTACCTCGACTCAAGATGCAGCTTTGCTCAGAGAGAGCAGCCGGTCCCTAATTGCCCAGGCATCCTCCCCGACTCCTCCGCCAACGTCGTGCTCTCAGCCGAAGCACCGTCGTGCACAGAGAGCTGCAAAAAGCACCTTCCCTGCAAAAAGTCTTCCTTCCCCCCCCTCCCTCACAAGATGCCGCCCGTGAGGGTCTGGTGCCATTTTGAAACCGAGGTTCCCCGGGGTTAAAAGCCAGCATCTTAATTCAGAGTGCCAATGTTCAATTTTGCTTTCTGCCACCAGACTAGATTGCAGGCCAGCGAGAGAGTCTGGGTTAGTGGCCCACTGGGTCACCTCCCATTTGTTTTCCTCAATTTTGTGTTGTCATAAATTCATTCCAGCCCGTTGTGGTTGATCAGTTTATCTCCGCCGGGGCAGGGAGCGCTGCGAGCATGATATATGGCACAGAGCATTGTAGCCAGCCTCTCCATGAATCACTCCAGCTGTTTGGTGTCAGCCCCAAAGCAAACAGGACCCGGCCGCTGAGCGTTGACTACGATGAGCTCAGTATGGGAAGAGACATGACGTATGAATGTTTATTTAATAATTCTCTAATATTTCCAGCGGAGTGTGGCTGTGCCTTCTGGGGGGGGGGTGGGTAAAAGGAAGGGGGGAGGTTGAAGAGGGAAACTCTAATCTGTTGGGGTGGGTCATAAATCAGGCAGACAACATCATTAATCAGGGACGGGACAGAAGTGGAAGGAGGTGGGACTGGAGCTGCCATCCTCGGTGGGAAGGGGGCTGTGCTCTTTTTTTTTTTTTGTAAAACAAATCTTGTTTCTGATTCTGCTTGGCCCCAGCCACGCTGCCCGCATAATAGCAAACCCGGACACAAGGCTGTTGAAGTGAGTATGCTACCTCCACTAGAAACCTTGCGATACGAGCCTGCCAAGCATTAAATCCCTTTATAATTATCTTCTTTATATAACACTTCATGCTCATCATGCTTCATTGGATGAGACGCTCGTTGGGTTAAAAAGAGGGTTTTAGAGACAAAAAGCAATTGTATTTGTTTGGTTTTTCTCATCTCCTCTTTCCTCCCCTTCCCTCCCACCTCACCTCTTTCCAATCCAGCTGTTCTGAAAGCATCAGCTCCAGAGCGGCTCTGGCACGGCAGCAGAGCGAGGACCATCAGTTAAAATTAAACAAAGTTTAGGTTGGGGTCCTCGTGGCAGGAGTCAAGTGTGCGAGAGTAGTCGGGGAGGTGGCAGTGTCTGTCACGGGGACCCTGCTCCCGGGCAGACGAGTAGAGACAGGAGCAGAGTGAAAGTGAAGCCAGAGGATTAGAGGACCGAAAGGGAAGGAGCCACGCTTAAGCTGGTGTGTCAGAGGGAAACAGAAGCTGTTGTGAATTCACACCGGAGGATAAGCGCTCCCCTGGCCTTCTCCATAGAGTCACACCATTAATAGGCTTTGGTGGAAGACAAGAACATCGTACAGCAAAGACAGAATTAAAAAATTAACTTGAGTCATAAATGAGCTAACCCTTTGCGCTCTGCTGAGAGAGAGCGTGATGCTGCTGGTGGGTCCAGTCCTAGATCAGCCCATTTAAACTTCAGGCAGGATCCAGGAAGCTGAACTGAAGCCTGGGATTGTCAAAGCCAGGCTGAGGACGCGCTGCTGGGCTGAGTGCTGCTTGTGTTGAATTTTTACCTTTATTACGTTTTAGTCCTTCCTTTCAGTAATTCAGTAGTATGTAATATGTGCTTGTAATACATACTGGTGTTCAGGGTACGTGGGTAGATGCTGCATTTCTTTATGGAGCGCGACTTCGGCGTTACTTAATCCTCTAGGTTGTGCTGCTGGAGAGCAGAGTGCCGGGCTGCGTTTCTTTATTCTGCTCCCTCTTTTAACTGTTCAGTAGAAATTGCACGTGCCAATGATGGTCTCAAATGTTACTACCACCGCGCCAACTGAAATTGTATCAGTGTTGTGGTTCATCATAGGCTAGCGGTTAACGAAGCTCAGCGAGGCAGGCTTGACTGTACAAGCTCAGAGCTGGAAGTCGATGGTATCTCCGTTTAGTGCAGCTGTGTCCAGAGGTTTGGTCTCATTCTCATGTCTTGGGCCAGTTTTCTATATAGATTTTGACATCTTCATGTAGGGAGGGACTCTTATGTCTGTTGAATCTGTGATGTTTCAGAGCTGAAGCGTCTGCAAACCCAAGGTTGCTGCCGGCTTCGGGGGCGGTAGCATCCCTGTCCCATAACCGGGGAAACCCCCGGGAAGGAATTTTGTTCCTGTGTTGGGGGTGCGGTTTAGGCATCTTGCCATTTGTCTCTCATTGCCTGCCCCTTCTTTTCTTTTTTTTTTTTTTTCCCCTTTCTTTTTTTTCTTAGTTTCAGAAATGCTGTTAACTTTAATTTGTGGAGTTGCTTCCTGGGAGTGAAAAATCGATGGGGGGCTATCGCAGTGTGAAATTCGACTGTCACTATTGAGCTATAGAGTTAGCAAGATGTCTTAGAAGGTAAAAAATAAATCGTGGCCCAGCAAGTGCTCAGCTGTGCTATTTCAAAGGGGATATGAGGCTGATGGTCCGTTAGAGGGTACTTCAGTTAGATGGATGATGATTCCCTGTGAAATATTGGAGTTATTCCATAGGTAAGAGAAACTTTAGCTTATAAAACACAAACAGCTGCCTTCTAGCAGGCGAATTCTGTCCTTAGATGTGTGAGCAGCTTGTCAGAGAGAGGACTCGTCCCTAAAATTAGCCTGTTGTGTTTAACAACATCTCTGATGGAGCGTTGTAGATCCTGCTGTGTTCCTTCGGAAAATATTTTGAGGATGTGACTGTTTATTCACATCCCTTACCTACGCTGCAAGAATTAAGAGGCAGGGACTGATTCTTTTTTTTAGGAAATGTTTGTACGGTGCCCAGATGCTCTCCAGAGAAAAGTAACAACTGTTTTTTACATAGGCTGCGCTCCCTGTTTGGATGGAAAATGTTCCTTTGAAGAGCGGCAAAGGGATCATGTTGTGCCCCATCCGCTGCCCGTTTGCTGTCGCTCTCGTGCATCTGTTGAAGGGCAGCCCTGGCTCATGCTGGCCGTAATGGGGCTACTGCTTTCTTTGGCACTTTACTGGCTGTTGTGGCAGGACTCAGTAAGTGTTTGTGCTGTGCCAGCTGGTGTGTGACAACAGGATGATTGTCATTACGGCTCTTGGTAGCTTATGCATTTCTTAGACTATAGTTAGTAAGTATAAATATGAAATAGCACCAAAAAAAAAAAAAACCAACCACCTTGTTGGTATTACTTCTCACTAAACCATGTCTGGGACAACCGTAGAGTCTGTAATTATTTCTCTTACACTTGCGTGCACAGTTGGAATACTGCTGAGGGGAGCTTACTCTTGCAAGAAGGAGTTTTAAGCCGCATTTAGTTGGAGCTTGGTAAAGATTTCCCAAACAATGTAATGACTTTGTGCTTTCATTCTCCTCTGCCTCTGTAACACAGAGCCCAGCACTGCCTTTGCAGAAGCAGTGTAACAGCAAGTAATGTAATTAATGTAGTTCAATATCCATGTTGATTTTTTGCCCTCACTTCAGCGTCGATGCTTGTCACGCCCCACCACTGTGAGCGCTTCATCTTATTTCCCCATTCACTTCTCCTTTTTTCCTTGTTGATGGTTTCTGTCCCCAAAAAAGCTGCAGTTTCCCACTCGGTTGCATAAGCGTTCCTGCTTTTCCCTCGGATAGCCAGCTCGTGACCTGTCCTTCCTCCGCATTGCTGGTTTCCTCTTCCAGCCCTGGGACCACAGTTGGTTATGCGATATTAATGTGCCGTGGCCTCCTTTAATAGCCTCATGTTTCTTTTTGAAGGCATGATTACCTTAAATGATGCTAATTCTGATCCTTTCTTTCCCCGTAAAGGAAACAGCCGCAGTGTAAAAGTCCTAGGGCGGCAGCAGCAGTTGTAGGAAGCTGTCTGGAGGATGTGTTATCGCGCTGCCCTTGTGTACCTCCAATCAGCGGTCATGAATGGAAGTTCTGGAAAGCATATCACCTCCACAGCAAAGCCCTTAAAAGGCTGCAGATGAATCCAAGTGCTGCTGTAGTAACATAGATATTTCCTGTTTGTTTCGGCCGTTTGGATGCAGGCCATGGGAGTAGAAGGCATTTCATTGTGCACAGAGACTGGCCGCAAGACTCGGCTGCGTGTCCAACCTTCTGAACACCTCTCAGCCCTAGGAATTTGCTATTCCTCTTTCACTTCAGGGATATTTTATAATTTTGTGCCCTGATCATCCAACCAAAGCTACCAATAAACGCAGACCACCTCCAGGCCACAGTGAGATGACGGGTTACAGCTGCCATAAGTCTTCCAGTAGAAAAATGTACCTGCCTAGCTATACGTGGAGCTTGGTCATAATCCAAACGTTTACTTGTGGATGGAGGCAAGTTTCAGTAGGCTGGAACCTCCAACCCGTGTGCCTCAGCAGGGAGAGGAGCTGCATTTTCCATTTCCACTGCCTGCCTTTTATGGCCCTGGCTTGTATTAGAATGGAGACCGTGATGCGCCTTCACAGATCTGTTAGGAATACAATTAGGATGAAGTGAAAAGTGAACTGAGATATTAACACATCAGATGTGTGATTATTTCTATTTAGGAACTTTGTTTAGAGAATCATTTTCTAACTCAGCCTGTGCTGCCTCAACAAGACCTTACTGCAGCAAAAAAACGTAGCATGGCTTTTTCCTTTATCGCCAAAGCTGCTCCAGTAAAGCAATGGGGTTGCATTTATTTTCTCTTTGGAACAGGGGACATAGTCTCTAAATCGAAATCAGAATGACCCATGCATTCTTTCTCCCAGCTTTCATGTCGAACCATAATTGCTCAAATGGCACATTTAAAATTTTGGCGCAAGCTCAGACTTTCACTAGCCGCCTTTTTAAATCAGTCCCAGTGGCCAGCGGATACTGCGTAGCCCTACAAATGCATCTAAACATGCTGACTCCGAGGCTCCTTCCATTCGGAATGATCAGCGGTGCCATCTGTCTCTGTTTTGATTGGGGCCGGGCACATGTGTCCCAGCGAAACGCGGGCCAAAAAAAAAGAGAGAGAAAGAGCCAGTGCCTGAATTTACTTCCCGCTTCTGTAAAGACATTGTTGGGCTCTGTGTTATAGAGGCGGAGGAGATCTGAAAGCATAATGAATTCTTCTGTCATTAAATTCTTCAGGGAATCTTTACCCAAGTCCCTACTAAATGCGGCTTAAAACGCCTTCTTGCAGCAGTAAGCTCCCCTCAGTGGTATTGCGACGGTGCATGCAAGTGTAAGAGAAATAATTCCTCTGTGGGGAGGAAAAAAAAAAAAAAGAGACAACATTTTTGGTTTGCATCAAGATGAAATTAGTCAGAAGCAAACTCGGAATTTGGCAAGCAGATGCCGGTATTAACAAGTTGTGCAAGCAAGTATAAAATAGAGGCGCGCTCGTGACTGAGAGCGCCTCGGCGCCGTGTGTGTGTGCCCTTGCATGCACCCCGCTCCAAATTCACAACTTAGAACACGGAAATTAGAATGGGGAACATTGCATTATTCATAACTTGGCAACCAGAAGCCAGGGCACTTTGCCAAAATAAACTATTCTCTATAATTACAGGTGAAGCAACATTCTTTAATATCTCACAATACAAAAACATACATTAATCAAGGAAAGAGGGCTGCTTTTTTTTTTTTCCTAGAGGACAATAAATTAGCATCCTTGCCAATTTCCTCAATACATGTGACGATGTTTTACAGGATTATAAGTTAGCCTTTTTAAAGGAGGTTAGTCTAAAAACAAATAAACCAAATAAATGAGATTTTTAGCTAAATAAAGGGGAAGCCAGCTCTGAAAATGCTGACGTCTTGCCAGGAGATTTGCTTTTAGCACTGACGCTCTCACAGGCCGAGGGTCTAAACTTCACTTGGTGTGTTTGGACACGACTTTGCTGCAGACAGCTTTGCCGGGCAGTTTGCTACTGCTGGGGATCTGGCCCCTTCTGCCATAGCCAGCTCATCTAGTGAAATAAAATCGTGGCGCATCGTGCCAGTCCGGTAGCCGCCCGCCTGTTCTGGGGTGATCCGCAGTCAGTCTGCCACCCGTGCCTCGCGCTGGAGGTCTTTCAGAGACTTCACATACTGACAGCGCTTGAGCTGTCCCCGTTTCCCTTTAAAGCCGCCTGTAACTTTTCTTTTAGAATCTTATTTATGAATTTCAGTGGGTTTTTTGTTAGTAGCAAACTCTTTTTTTCAGCTTTATGTTACTTTCTTGCACTCCGGTAAGTGCAAAAGGCCTTTGTGTCTGTGTGTCTCGCACTGACTTCAGTAGCGCTCGCCCACCTCTGCCACAATAAACGCCCTGTATTATTAGCTATAGCACTTGCTGCAGGTGATGCTAAATTGAAAGAGGGGACGGATTCTTTCACCAGGCTGAAAACAGAAGCAGTTCTTGTCCTGGAAGACTTAGGGTTGTTTTCAGTTAGTGTTTGAAACTCCGATAGCGAGGGAGTTGTGTTGAAGACAGCGTGTGAGGGAGAGCCAAGGCAGCATTGTGGCGCTCTGCCGTTCTGCAGCGTTACCGGTGTCACAGCGGCTCTGCGCAGCGTGTCACAACCTAATAAAACATGGTCTCTTCACTGAAAAAGTTGCCCTCTCACCCAAACGTAAATCGGCTATGAGAGAAGGCTTGCAATTAAATGATAGTGCACTCATGTCGGGGTCATTTTTTCGGATCATTTTATCAAGTCTTGAAGATTTGTGCCCCGCAAAGCGAGCACTGCAGTAGGCTTCCTCTTCTGCAGCGCGGTAGCGGTTATGTTAATTGTCAGCTGTGGCTGTGGTTGGACATGGCCAGGAGCAATTTCTCTGCTCCTGGAATCTTCCTTTATCTTGACTCTGCCTACAAAGCATCGACCAGTCTGTTTCTAATATTTATGATATGTAAGCTGCTGGCGACCTGACCTCTGCCCCTGGTGCGGGGAAATGGCATGTATGTTCTGCTGGGATCAGGTTCTGCACCTCGGATGAGGGAAGATAAAGGCTTTGTTTAAAAATAAAGACATCACTCTCGGGTCTGTCAGCGGGTACTGTACATTTTCCCCTTTGCCACTCTGTGTTTACAGGCATACAAACCCAAAAATAAATGTATGAGGAAGAGAGAGGAAGGTCAGAATATCAAGTGTCAAAAGTAGCCCATGAAATTTTATTGGTGGTGCATTTAATCAGTGCTAAGCGTTTTTTACAAGGTACATACAAACAGTGGAACTGTAAAAATTTATGGAATGCTGTGTACAGTGTGGCCGTTTATGAAGAAAGGAAAATTTATATCCAGTTGAAATAAACTAAAGGGGAATGTTTTATGGAGACTCCTCAACAGTGGGGTACATCAGGTGAGATCTGGGTAAGAGGAGGATGGGGTGTTCGCAGGGGCTTACTGATCTTCGAGGTGGTTTTCTGCTTCTTCGGCAGCTAACAGTTTGCATCTTTCTGGCTCTCAAATAGGCAGGATGCTGGATGCAGCGATGGGATGCTGGTTTGTTTTTTTTCTGTACAATGGAAAGGAAACACAAGTGAACAGCTGCTGCTGGTATCTCTGGTACGAGGCTCTCGCTCTTGGGCTCGTTCCAGTCCAACAGTTTCTTGAGCAGCCCTTAATATCCAGCTGGGAAGGGTTAACTGAAGCCAACCACTTTGACATCAGCATTTTTTTGTTTCCTTTTTGGTCCAGTATTTTGTTGATGATAAAGCACAGACTTAGTCAATTGAGAGATTCCAGAGCTGCAGAATCAGAGATAATTTAATTAACGGAATTGCTTGTGATTGCCCACTGGGACAGCGGGTAGGAATTGCTCGATTTAATTTGGAGAAACAAAGATCACATGCATGCTAATGTTTGACAAATAACCGGCATTTGGGTTAAAGTTTTTTTGCAAAGGAGCGGGGGGGCAGCCGATTCCCAGGGGAGATTTCCCAGGAGGCGATTGCTGAGTAACAGCTCACAGCTACAGATAGGTCCTTTTTTGTCTTCCATGGTATTTTCAAGCCTTTCTTGTGGCCTTTTAACTGAACAAAGCAAGGATTTGCCCAGAGGAAGAAAGTTTGTTCTTATTTTCAGTAGAAAAACATGCATTGGGCACAAAGACTGAAAACTGTCATATGCTGTCTGTCCAGTCTCATAGACTTGCTCCCTGGTGCCCGGCATCCTCCATGGTGACGGCCAAGTTGTTGAAGAGTTATCCACAAAGTCCAGAAAGAAGTGCAGGACAAAGCTTCCTCCATGAGGAGCCATCCCTTCCCGTTCTTGGTCTTGTATAAACGTTCTTGCTGGGGCTCCCCTGGTTGTGGTGATGTAGGTCCACAGTGAGCAGAGCATGGATGTGCCCTCACGATATGTTCTGAGCCAGGGAGGACAACGCAGGTATCGATGAGGCCGCTCACACCTGCGTGGCTGGAGGAGCACCAGCGCTGGGGCTCGAGGCATTGCTCTTGGCAGCGGTTGTGCTCAGCACATCCCTCTGGAGGCTGATAAATGACGTTATCCAAACACGTCAAATCAGAGCGCTGAGGCGCAAAATTGTTAAAAGAGTCCTCCGACGTCCAGCATGAGGTCAAGGCAAAGCCAGGAGAGCAGGGCTGTGGAAGCCAATTCCTTCTTGCCTGTAATTCCCTCTGCCTCCCTTGGCAGGGTAACTTGTACGCTGCCTTGCCCAGTCCGTGGAGCTTGGCTTTCTGACCCTCACTCCACCCCGGCGTTACCCTGTAAAAATACTGCCCGGGCTGCTCCCAGCTGTGTCCGGGCAATCGCACACGAGGCGTGCACGCAAGAGGGAAGCCTGAGGGAGTTCCCAAGATTGCTGCTGCAGGAAGAGTTGCTCCTAAGCGATGCTTATCTTTAGGATACAAGCAGCAGGTTGACGGTAAAATGTCACTAAATGGAATGGCATGTGTCCCAAGTGTGCTGGCCACCACGGGAGCCAGACACATGGGAAGTGACTCTTGTCTTTATTCCATCCCTGGAGGTAGTTCCAGTTTCCTTTATTTACTAATGTTCTCCCTATTTCCCTTGACCTCATTTCCTACGGCTTTTCGGAAGCAACCATGCAATTATCGCTCACTTTGGGTTGACCCTTGGCCACCACGTCCCTGGTTGCTGCTGCGCCGGGAGGCTTTCCTGAAATCTCAAGTGCAAAATACTCACTCGTGGCCAGAATCTCTCTCTTGTGAGATGGAAGCTGCGTCTTCGGCACTATGCTGTGCGTCAGGATTTGTCCTGAGAGCGCACTTGGCAGGGAGAACATGGAGTATAAAGTCTGTCACAGCTGAGCTTTGTTCAGCGCTGGGAGATATTGCCGTGGCTAAAGCTCCCTCTCTTACCAATGCACCCCAGTCTTGTTAATAAATGTATATTTAACAATGTCTGGAGCGTATGAAGTGATAATAACTAAATCAATACCTCCCACATTGATTGTCCAGGATCCCTACAGCGTGACGCACGCAGCGGTGCGGTAATTTTCCAGCTAACTAGCACCCTGATCTACAGCCCTCCTATTGATTGGCCATTGTATCAGGCAGCCTCTGAGCATTATTGCTTATACCTCTATTCAGCCTCCTTTTCTGATTCATTCGTTTATTACTGGACAGGTGCGATTATCTCAGAGACTTTCCGAAATTGGCCGATGGGGGTCAGCCATTTAGACTTCTATAAACAAGCCATTTTCTATCCCCTCTAGTTGTTGCAGAGGCAAATTTTTCCTTTTCAAGCGTTGACTGTTATTGGGGTGGAACTGGGGATGAATTGGCCTTGGCTTGGATCTGCTCAAGGATTCCACTTTTCCCTTTCCTTGCTGAGTTGCCTGCCCTTCAGAGGCGGACGGATAGCTCCGTGGATAGAGAAGAGGAGAGACAGGACAACAGGAGAGTTCAGCAAGAGTTGAGGTTCTGCTTGCCACTGACTTTGGGCGGGAGCCACACTCTGCCTTTTAAAACTCCTGTACCCTTCTGCATGCAGGAAGGAGAAATGGATTCCAGAAAATCAAATTCGGCTGCAGCCTTCATCCAGCATCGGCTTGTTCGTGGGCCAGACTGGAAGGGAAACAATTTTCTCATCCGACACTAATCTTCAAACTATAAATAAATAATTCTGTTTCTTCCTTGGACTAAACTAACACTTTTCTAGCCTTTCTTTGAAAATGCTGACAACTCTTGCTGGAGGGTGAGAACCCAAACTGGGAGATGAGAATGATTTATACCAACGAGTAGGAGCGAGTGGGTGTTTCACAGCGGGGAGTGCTCTCTCCTACTGAAGCTCTTTCATTTTGCTCCAAAGCACATTTATTGATACCAAGACTTGACTCCACAGTGTCCCTGTCCCCAGGCAGTCCTCACCCACTAGGCTACCATGGGGCGTGTATTTCTTTGCCTTTTATGTAGTTTTGAAATTGTTACCATTTCGTAGCAGCTGTCATTTGCAATGAATCTCCTTCTGATGAAGGTCTCACCTCGGTTAGCTCGTGCAGAGTGTCTGATCTGTACAAAGGTAGGAGTGAAGTTGGAGGAGCTTTATAACACTGGTACTTAACCATGTGCACTCCTGCAGCTCCAGTTCCTTCTGAAGTGTCATAATTAGAAAAATCACTCAAGATCTTTTCGACTAGCTCTGTTTCCAGAGCCTTGGGAAAAGCCAGCAGAGTCACCTCATGGGAGATACCTCAGGTCCCTCCCTGCGTGCCGGCGACAAGTGACTGATGAACAAAGGAGCGAGTATGTGCGTGCAGCGGGAGTGCTGACATTGCAGCTCACTTTATTGGTTGTAGTAATTCCACTAGACCCATGTTTTAGCCACCTGTTGATGAATCATCCTCTAAAAAGGTGGAACACGTAGGTGTTGTTTTGGGTGATGTTATGATTGATGCAGCTTCTGGTGGCAAGTTTTTCAGGTTCTTCTGAGCTGGAGTCTGCTTTGACAGGCCTGGAATTCCCTGACGTACTTGAAACCTGCTGGTTTGTTTTGGTTTTTTTGCAAGAGCGAGAGCCTTAATATCAGTGCAATACGCTGAGTCTTTTCTGGGAGATGCTTGAGGGCCCCTCCCTATGTCTGCACTATGTAGAAATAGGATTTTCCAGCGTGCTGGACTGACACATCCTTGTCTATAATGCTCCCTGCGTCTCATTTGCGAAGCATTGCTGTCTGCCCTTGCTTTTAGGTTGGCAAGTTGCTCTTTTCACCAGCCTTGCAGAACCATGAAAATACACTGCCTGCACTCAGCACAGCGTCTCTGTGACAAAAGAGATAGTGCTGCCCATCAAAAATGACCCTAGGAAATGGGAAAGCAGAGATTGTAAAGCTGCTTTGATAGCCACCCCGTTGGCACAGTGTCCATTGCTTTTGGTTTCTCCTTTTTTTTAGTATTAGAACCCAAAAAGCTAGGGGGTTCTTTAATATAAAAGTAATTGTGTCGATCCTGTGTAATGAGATGATTTTGTGTTTCGCAAGGTCGATGGCCAGCAAAGACCTCCATTCTCTAAGGGGAAGAGCAGCTCCTGTTGCCCACAGAAAGTTCTCTCACCAGCTTTAAAGCAACATACAGAGCTTTGTCCAAAGCATGTGGTACTAAGGAATCTCTTAAGGGAGACAAGAAAAGAGGCAGAAAACAAAAAACAAACGAAAAAAATCTGTTCTTTAAATGTCCGTGTCTTGCGGAAACTGGTTCTGTATGAAGTTGGCAACCCCAGCCCCGTTGTGTTCTGTCGTGATGTGTTTGGAAGTGTTTAGTAGAACACCTCAAAGATACCCACTGGGCTTTTCAGGAATTCTTTTTCAACACAAGTTGCATGTATTAGTTCGAACGTTGCCATTTCCTGTGCAGTGCCCGTTGTGGGATCTTTTTTCCCCCGGAAGTCTTAACAGTCTTGTGTGCTCAGTGATGCTCACTCTTCATCATCTTTTGCAGAATTACAGAAGACTCTGCAGTGACAACATTTGAAGCGTTAAAGGCTCGTGTCCGTGAGTTAGAAAGGCAGCTTTCCCGTGGGGACCGCTATAAATGTCTCATTTGCATGGTGAGTCGCACTCCACTTGTGGTAATGAATCAGAAATGTCTTGGTATCTTTGCCGAGGAGGGAAGAAGCTTTTCTCCTTCTTCGAGTGGAGCGGGGGAGCTCATCTTTGTCCCTGTACACCAATTAGCCTTCCAAATGAAGGTGTTAGGTCTTTTTAGCAATTGAAATTCCTGTATGCATTACGTTGTTCCATTGGTATTTCTACCTGTCCGTCTGTATCGGGGACAAGAAAGCCCCAACTTCGAAAGACTTTCAGCCTTCCTATAGAAAACTCCCAGATGCCAGGGTCCTCTTCCTGCCTGTGCAGATTGACATACACAGGAGAGAGCAGAATCTGTCATCTGATGCCCTCCGCATGATTTGAGTACGGGAACGTTGCCTGAGCGTTTAAAAGTTGTCGATGTCCTGCTTGCTCTGTGGTGATGCTGTGGCCTTCTTAAAGAAGGGCAGCAGCTCCCTCTGATGGTCTGAGCCTGCAAAGCTTTGCATCTCCCAGTAGGTTTTTATTTTGCTGATAGAGGGAGAAAATTCCGCCTGGCGAAGGGCTCCCTCTGCGACTTCAGCTTGATGCATGGTGCTCGCTCTCCCGGCTCCCGACCTGTAGGCGTGGGGGTGCGGTCCCCGTCTCTCATCCCACAGGAGGGACGACAGCTTGCTGCTGATTTCCAGGGGTTTATTCACAATGACAGAAAATACTCAAGAGAAGGCATGTCTGCTGAAATAGCAGCAGCGTTCTTGGGATGTAGTTAAGCTGTTCCTGCAGAGCTGAGAGTTGTGATAAGGGTTAATCTTACCCTGTCACTGGTTTTTGTATGATCTCGTGCCCTCTCTGATGAGAATAATGGCAGGTGGCCACAGCAGCTTCAGATGCTCTTGCGATAACCGTGCTGAGCCACGTTGCCACTTGAGTGGATTATGGGCTTCCAACAGGAGTTCTGGGAAGCCAGAAAAATGGACTGCAGGAGACTTTCTGCATCTACTGCACAAACATTACACAAATACAAACTTACATATTACACAAAATTCTTTTTTTTAATACAAAATACAAGGTAATGTTAACCACAAAGAAGGGCACTGTGAGATGGGATTGGGAGCAAAGGATCGGTAGATCCCTGCTGTGGAAATAACCTGTTTGCTTCTTCTCCTCAGGACTCCTACACAATGCCCCTGACTTCCATTCAGTGCTGGCATGTGCACTGTGAAGAATGCTGGCTGCGGACTCTGGTGAGGCTCTTGGCTACTTTCTTGTTGACTTGTAGACTTTTTCCTCTCTTCTGGGATACGTTATTTAAATCACCACGGGGAAGGGTGCTTTTCTGCTTTATTTTAAACAATCTGAGTTCTGTGCGTGCAGACTTCCCAAGCCTTGCTGTTTTAACACCCCGCTCCAGCTTTGATTGGAGTGAGTTTCGTTTGAGTCGTCACGACCAAGGTGGAGTCCTGCCCCTTGCTTGCTCCTCTGCCGCTGTGGGGACAGCCATTGCTCATGTAAGAGCTCTGTGCTGGGGACAACCTTGCCTTACAGTAATTTCCTGTGGGGCATCCATGCAGAGAGGTAAAGCTGTGAGAATGGAGGCCAAATCCACTGAGATTTCATGGAATGGGTAGCTTTTGAGAAACCTAATATTCCCCTGAAGCAAAGGGAATCATCTTCAGGATAGATGATATGGAAGGGAGCGTTTATGAATATGAATCTGTATTTTTCAGATTATTTGAAATAGCACTGTGCAGTTTTCAAGCGTATGCCATTCTGTTTGGAAGATTGGGGACTACCTTGAATATTGAATAGGTGACCCAGAGCAGTAGTAATTTATAAATTTATTAAAGGACATCAGGTTAAAATTTAAGGTGTTATTAAATAAAAGGTTTTCCTTTCCTGTGTTAAAACTGTGGGCTTTATAATCAGCCTTTAATGTCCCCTGTGCAGTTGATTTTCGAGCTTTCATTTTGCTCAGGTCGGGGAGTGGAAAATACTCAGTTGTGCTCTCCGGTTCCCTGGTTAGCAAGATGATACAGTGTTGGGTTGCAAAAAATGTGAGGGAATGCCACTCCTAAAAACTGTTCCTGTAAGGCATTACAAAATCTGCTTTATAGAACACGTTGTGTGCTTGGAATTACGATTAAGCCGATCGTGCTCCTTTAAATCCTGCCTTTTAAAAGTCTTGTCCAAGAAAAGTTACCAGGACGGTGAAGTGCCTGTGGGCTTGAGTACTAATAGCAACTCAATAACTTGGCTATCCCTTGGGCTGTATTTTTATAGCTCTTCAGCTACACCCCGTCACTATTTAGATTATACAAGCTTTTGTAAACATTTTAGCAGCATGTTATAAAAGACACATATGTGGGTACGTAGCTGTGAGGTGTTTGGATGAATGTGTGCTCTGCCACCTTTGGTAAGCGAAGAGTAATTTTGTCCTTTGGCGGTGCTACAAGCAGAGGATAAAACACTAATTTCTTTTTCATTTTCTTTGCTCTGAAGTCTTTGTCCTCTCCTCTTCCCAGCAGCCTCAAGTCATCTGCTAAATCTGTGGCACCGATTTCAGGCTGTTCTTAGGCTCAGCAGCAACTTAGTCCAACTTCAGTCGGGCCCCTTTATTTCATGTACAGCGGTCACGGCTGCTCGTGAGAAGTGGGAAACCCCACTCCAGGTGCTCAGGGGTTGGCATTTACCCTTGCGGGGGGGGGAGTCGTTTCCCCCCCTAGATATCCGTGAGGAAGGTGGGGATGGAGCTGGCTGTGTGCTGTCGGCACATGGCTCTTCTGCCCACCAGGCAGGCGGGATGGGAATAGTCCAGCAAGACATCATGTTAGGACTTGGCACTCGCATAGGGGAAGCAATTAATAAGCGGCTACTCATGTGTTGCCCAGTCCTAGCCTCTCCCTGCAGCCCCCAATTTATTAAACTAGGCCTTTTCACGAGGCACGCTTGCACCCCCTCTCCCGTCTCAAAAAAAAAAAATCTCCCAGCCTGTGTTCGCATGTTTCTAATGTAACCATTAAAATGTAGCCCGAAGACAGCAATAAAAACCCTGGAACGCCTTGGTGCTTTTGTGTCTTGATCAAAGTCAATGTGTGTAATCTCGTTAAGACTGCCCTCCTTCCCCCCTCCTTTTTTATGAATTTAATGGCATACAGCAGCTGGGCTCAGTGTTTAATGCTCACTAACCTGCATTGTTCTAATTAAGGTATCTCCTTTTATTTCGGGCACAAAAGAGACTCTTGTTTTTTTTAACAAGCGAGGAGCTGTGGGATAGTGTGTGTAATAATCGCCGCTGTTACCTTTCCCTGGGTATAAAGCTGGCTCCCCAGTGGGGGCGGGAGGAGGGAGCCTGCGCGTGCAGCACACATGGAAAGACTTGGCTGGGGGAGAGGGGCAACATTTTTCTTCTGTTGTGCAATAAACAATTTGTTGGAGTTAATAGGAGTTGGGGCGGGCGGGTTGTGCCGGGCTTCCGGCCCCTTTTGAACATTCTGGAGATCTGCCATCCCTGCTGGTGAAAAGTCCCCTTTCTCCTGTGCGCCTGTGGTTTATATGCCCAGCCGAGATCTAATATTAAATTAGAGTGCGAGCGTGTCTGTGAGAGAGACAGGCAGGACCGTGTATTGAACAAGGCCCTGGAACTGAAGGCTCGGAGCGCCTGGGAGCGCTTCTAAACCTCTGCAGGGTGTTGAAGATGGGGTGAAATTTGGTGCTCACATCTGTCTATGGACTGGAGGAGAAGTGTTTTTTAAAAGGTTTAAGGTTTAAACATTTTCTAGGATACGATGTTACAATGATCTGAGCATCTCTAGTATCCTCTGACTTCCATGGTGTTCAGGGCACTGATGAGGATTGAATCTTTTAAAGCTCTTAGGCTTTCTGAAAATAGAATTTTTGGACTTTTGGCTCTTGATGTGCAATTCCAAATTATAACCGTTCTGTTGCGAAGGGAGCGGGGGAGACATTTTTAACCACCTATTCTACAAATGGCTGCTGGGCTCTCTAGCTTAGGTACTGTTTTACTAGAGCTCAATGCATCAAACCAGCTCCACGTTCTGGGGATGAAACATCCACTGGAGCAGGCTCCATCTCTGTCTCCTGTTGCTGCGTTGGATTAACAGGAAGGAGAGGCTACGGTCACGGAAAGGGACTCTGGAGACGGCTTAAGAGAACTGAGATCACTGTGCTCGCTGAGTTAGCCAGCCCTTCAGCGCTTGGTTAGATAGTCCTCGTCATGGTGGCCATGGAGAAGGGGAGGAACCATCCCTCTACTCAGGGTCAGGATGTGACGAGTTGAGTGGTTTTCTTTCCTTCCGCTTGCTGTGTGAACAGAACCAGTGTGCCTGAGGGCCCTGGCCCAAAGAACACAGGCTAAAGGTGTGCTGTATGCTGCGTACGCTGTGGGCAGCTCTGTGGTTGTAGGCACGACAGGAATGGAAACAGGGAGAGGGATGCAAGAATGTCTTGCTTGATGCCATGGGATTGTGCCTGGGTTCCCGGGAAATCCTATTACCTGTTTTGTCAGCGGGGTTTGTCTGCTGGTTTTGTGTTGCTATGTCAAACCACACCGATGAACTCACTACTCCCTGCTTGCTGATTGTCTGGGGCACTCAACACCGTGACATTTTTCATTCATCCACCCTGCACGCAGAGAGCTAGTTGATATCTTCAAGTTAGGCAGAAACTGGGACACTAGCTTGAAGTGACTTCCCTGTGATCCCTTTTGGAAACCCCTGAAAACACATGCAGGTTCTTCAAAGACAGAAGAAATGGTGTCGTAGGGGGGAGGGCAGCAGGAGGTGGGGTTCATTTCCCTGGTCATCGGCTGTCCATCCTCAACTGGTTGTTGGACTGCAGCCCTGAGGCACTGGGTGATGGGGGATGAATATCCCTCTGGAAGAGGTTTGTCTGACCCTTCTCTATCCTTCCACATTAACTGAGAAGGGACCCTACAGCTACTGGTGGGTGGGGTTTGTATTTTCCTTCTCTTGGGAAGAGCGTTTTGGCAGCAGAGATTGGCAATCTGCTGCAGTGCTTTGCTGGGGAGGTCTGGAGCCTCCGTCCTTGAAGGTTTGTGAGAACAGGTTTGATGCGTGTCCATCAGCAGTAGTTCAGGTTGAGGTGATGTTGCAGAGGGAATGGGTCAGTGAGTTCTTGATGTCCCTCTGAGCTGTAGTTCTGTGATCTCTCAAACCTTGGTACCCTTCCTTATGAAGTAAGTGGAGTTAAAGGATAAGTCGGGTTGTTACTTGCCAGTGATGGAGCTGTTGGTGGGTGCAGGCATGCAGGGGCTGACAAGAGGGCAGGTTTATTTGAGCAGGTGCGATTTGCTGAGTTTCCTCCATCGCCTGTACGCCTGATCCAGCATTTCCTATGCATATTTGCAGGCACCAGGCTTCTACTTGCCTCTCTTGGGCTTATTTGGAAACGACAACTGCAACAGCAGGAAAAAAATCTCTTCTAAAAAGTCGTCTTCGTCACAGAATGTGCTTCCAGGGGATCCATCGATAGATATGTATGCTCTTCAGTTGACACATTTATATCTTTGGTAGATTACACTACTACATTCTTAGTCTTGTCGCTTTTTCTAGGCTATAATACCATATATCCCGCACGGGCTGGAGTATTTTTGTAAGAAACAGTGCAGATACAGAGCGATCCTCCTGGGTGATTCCTTAGTGCTTCCAGCAATGTAGGGACCTCCTGAGTCAGCAGCTGCATGGAGGATGCTGCGCTTCATCCTTCATGATGTTCCTGTCTGCCATGAGGTTGTCTGGTTATTAACATATTTCATATTTGGCCTCCAACAACCTGTGGTGGTGAGCTCCACCCTTTGAGGAGGCTCTTTGAAAAAGAACGTTCTCCTGATGGCTTTAACCCCCATTACCTGACAACTGGAGGTACCCCACAACGGCAGTGGTGAACGGCTGCTTCTCTGGGGATTAGCATTTGCAGAGAAGACGCTGCCACTTCATGTGCAGGCGTGGGGAGAAGGGGCCGTCGCCTTGGTTGAGAATTGGATCTTGGAGTTTGGATCCTTTCCTGGCAGAAGCTGGCTCTTGGTTTGGGTCCCTCCTGTCATGTCTGTACTTTGGTTTTCCTTCCAAGCTTTGAGCACAGGTTTGACAGTGGCACTGTGTAGGCGAACTTGCGTTGTGTGTGTTTATTTCTCTCTATTCTCTGTGCCTGGTAGTATATTCTGCTTGGAAATTGTCCACTTTTAGAGCCACAGGACAGCAGGAAGTGCCTAAATCCTTCCTTTTGAGTTTTCTTGCTTTAGCCAATTTATAGCAGACGTCACGCCATTTTTTAAGAGGCAACTTTAAGACAAAATACTCCAATCCTTCCTGGCACCATGTGAGCCCTAACGACTTCTCAACATCTCAGCTCTCGTTAATGTATTTTTCAAACTACTACCCCAAGTGATTAGCCTGTATTGTGGATCAATCACTTGCCAAATTTTAATTAAGAAAGGAGGAGAAAAAATAAACTCCATCCCGGTTCCAGCTCCTTTTCTTTGCTTTGTAACAGCCCTGGAGCAAACTTCTTGCAGCAGACTTTTATAAACCCCTCAAAACTGGGGTTTATAATGGAAAAGCTGAGGTGGCCTTTACTCTAGCACACGCAGCTATAACACATCAAGGCTTTTCCATGAAGCTATGATGAAAGGAGCAGGAGGACCTGGAAAAAAAAAAAAAAAAAAAAAAAAAAAGAAAGAAAGAAAGAAATGGCCGACAGGTGGGACTTATTATTCCACAGCATTTTTATTTCAAGGGAAAAGTTTAGTAACCCCAGCTGGCAGGTGAGCAGTGGGGGAGCAAACGCTTTTTCATTGTGCCTGTGCCAGCATGTGTGTGTGTACAAGCTTATGTGCCTCTCTACAAGAGAGGAGAGCTTAAATGCTCGTGCCAATAAATGTTGTACACCTACACCGAAAAGTCAGATGGAAGGAACAAGGTTCTAAGCGATTTCAATCCAAAGAGAAAAAATCGGGACTTAGTTCTGAATTTAACACACATGCTTATGTGTGCAGAGGATGATGGTTTTATTTCAAAAAAAAAAAAAAAAAGAAAAAAGCTTCCCCAAGGGTCCAAAGTCATTATTTTTGCTTGAACTGTTTAATACCAAGCGTGAGTACGAGGGAGACCCAGAGGCCGGGGCCTGGCGTGCCACGTGCAGGCAGGCACTGCGCAGCATTCCGGCCAGGTCTCTGGGATGCCATTGTTCCCTCCCGTGTACCTGGGCTTCAGAGCTCAAGGTGAGCTGCCCTCCCCACGTGCAGGTGAAGCAACATCCACCCGTGCCCTAAATCAGTCTGCGATCGTGTAGCTTTTGCAGAAAATGGGTCAAGCTACATGTGGTTGGGTTCTGCCGTCTGGTGTGGTCAAAAACTTGGCTGCCCGTGCGCAGCTCTCAGCCTTAGGTGGGGAGGGCGGAGTGGATCCCCCTAAAGCCGTCGGAATCTTGTGCAGAAAGCAGATCTCCATGACAGAGATCCCGGGGTCTGGCAGGATAAATCCATCCATCTTCCTTTTCCCTGGGGTGTGAAGGAATTGCGTTCCTGACCTTGCTTTGCCATGGAATAGAGGAGCAAAGCTGCAGTCGGTTTAATCAGGCTTGTTCTGCCATCCTGTGGGCTGAGTCTGGAGGACTTGTGCTTATAGTGAGCACCTGGGCGGCCTTTGGAGAGAGAGACCTGGGAAGGCTGGCTTTCCAGGAATCTGTCCTTCCGAAATGTCCCACATTGAGCTGTCTGGTCTGTGTTAGCGAGGTTGCCCTTGCTAAGGGTCACACACGTCTGCCTGCAGCTGTCTCAGTCCACCTCCAAATCCCAGAACGGAGCACAAGATGCAAGACAGCAGGATGGCAGCAGATGAGATTTGCTTTTCAGCAAAAACAAACTCAGGGAGGTTCAGCGTTCCTCCCCACCCACCGACAGCCAAACGTCGCCCAACTTCAGCAGAGCTAAGGGAAAATAACTGCTGAAGCGCTTTTCAGCTTTGCACAGGAGCATTAAGGAATAGGGGGACGCGGGTTTAGGTGACAGCAAGCACTGTCCTTCATCCTTCGCCCCAGACTGAGGGCAGGCTGAGGCACTTGATGGGTCAGGAAACTGGTCCTGCAGAAGGTACCTCTCCCTGGTGCATTGCCCGGAGAAGCTCCAGCTACTTGGTTGGATGCTTTCCTGCCTCTTACCAATAAGCCGTGCCTGTCTTGGGAAGGAGAGCGTGGACACAGATGTGTGCAGTAGTCACATCTGGAATGCCTTAAGGTCCCCCTGCACACTTACTTCTGCTTGTCGGGGCACACAGGAAAGCTCGAACGGGCAGCTGCCAACTGCTGCCCCTGTGACAACATGCTGTGAATTAATTCCTCCGCACCTCCCTGCCACTTCTCCTGGGACCCTCCAGCTGCAAAGCCGATGCCAAGAGGCCAAACAGATGCAACAGGCATCTGAGGACCGGGGACCTGCCTGGGGGTGCGGGCCTGAGCGGGGGCTCCAGTGAAACAGGCTGTTTCACGGCATTTGCATCCAGATCAGTGAGCCCTTCCTTGGCAGGGCTGCTACATAGCAATGGCTTTAAAGGTGGCAGAAGGGACAGATATTTAGATTTTTCTCTCCTGTCTGTTGTAGCTGCTGCAGGAAGATTTTACTGGGACATGCAGGGTTAGAGCTTGTCCTTTTAATAATGCTGGAGATCCAAAGCTCTGGTCTTGAGAACAAGCAAAGAGGTGTTTTATGTAAACAGGCTCTGTTAAAGCCCAGTGCAGTCAGTCTTGGGTTTTGTCAGGGTTTTAAGCCTTTCCTTCCAGTTGTGGTTTGTGCTTCCCAGAATCCAGCATGCCAAGTCCACTCTGTGAAGACCAGCGCGTGGGGCTGCCCCATGCGTTGCACAGGCATGGTGAGATGGTCCCTGCCCCAAAAAGCTGAAAATCTACACGAACACAGTAGTTAGAGTGGGGATAAGAGAGGTCCTGGGCAGCAAGAAGGACGTGCCCACAGGCAGCAGCACCAGAACTAGGTGCACCATCCACACCACCGGTGGTCTGTCCCACGGCCAGTCTGTCACCCACCCTGAGACTGATGTCCAAGGTGTCGTGGGTGTCTGTTATGTGTTTCATTCAACTCTGGTTCAACAGGCCTTGGTGTGTGGCTGGTTTAGATCTCAGGTGTAAGTGCCCGTGGTTCCCACGTGTGTCGGGGCAGCAGCTCAGCCGCCAGCAGCAAAGGGAACCAAACGGGAGCGTGATTGCTCAGAAGTCCAAAGCTCAGGGAACAGTGAGCACGCGAAGCCCATGTCTGCCAGGAATAACGTGCGCTGCGAGCAGGAGGGGGCTGGTTCAAGGCTGATCTGCGGGGGCTTTTCAGTAGTACTCAAGACTGCAGAGCAAACATGACTTTGCACCTCTTCGGAGTGACATTGCTGTGAATTGCTTGCACCCGTGTAAATCTTCCATACCTGGGACTTTCTTCTCCAGATTCTTCTTAGTCCAAGGAGCTTCCCGGGAAGAAAGCCCCTGTCCTCTCTCTGCAAGTGTTATCACAGAGCAGAGAGGACCTTTTCTAAGGATGCTTGCCTTTTGTAAGCAGCAGTGCCAGCTCCTCTGCCAGGGATGTCCCCAAATGCAGGTCACAGTCCTACCACTCAGTCCTCATCCTGCAAGAGGCTCACCGCTGCAGGTTCTGCAACGAGCCCCACTAAGGGAGAGCAGCAGCATCGCTGAACCCAGCAGCGTCGGTTCTGCCAGCGAGCCTGGTGCAAGCCGGCAGGCTCTTACGTGGCATGTTGCATCCCTGACAGCTCCCTTGTCATGCCGAGCGCGGGGTGTCACCCGCTGGAAGGGCCTGTCTGACAACAGGGAGCGAAACTGGGGGGACTCGGACGGAGCCTGGCTCAGTTCTGTGTGGGGGGAGGCCGTGTTGAGGCTGCGGTCGGTGTTGAAAGCCAGGGCGTCCCAACCTCCTGCCCTGCTGCTGCTGTAGACGGGAGGCTGCCTCGCAGCAGAGCCATCTTTCTGTCATTTTTCCCATCAACTGTCTGTCACATCTGCCAATCTAATGATGACCGGCTTAGGTTGACCCCGATTCTGAGGCTTATTAACACCCTCTTGCTGTCAGGCTCGGTGACAGATGGCACATCAGCCCTTGTTTTATTTCGTGTAGCGTTCATGTCAGCCGCCCGTTACCTCGCCCCAGTTCACAGTTTACCGGTTTCAGCTCACCTTGGCAGAGCAGACTCGTCCCCACAGCGTCTCTGCGAGCTGGGGGAGGACAGGACAGGGGTTTCCTTCATGCCAGCAGCTCTGGGGGCTGTCGCAGGGTGGCTGAGGCGGTCCCACGGCGTGCTGATGGTCCAACCCCACCATGAACCGGTTCGGTCATCCCAGCTGAAAGCTGCACTGGCTTTTCTGCCTGCTCGGTGGCATGAACTGGCTCCAGGGGGGCTGCAGGTGAGCCGGGGAAGCAGAGAGGAGCAGATCTGCCCGGCAGCCGGCAAGGACAGTGCAGCGGGACGGGGAGCTCGGGACAGCCCGTCTGCAGAGACTTCTCTCCCCGCAGCGGCTGGGTTTGGTGACGAGTCTTGGCTCTGGGTTTCAGCCTCCTGTAGACTCGTGTCAGGGACTGGAGTGGGACAAGGGGCTTGCAGGGCAGGCAAGAAAAGCGTTGGGGCTCTCTTCTCGCAGCTTGTGCCCACTGTTGGGAGGGCATGGTCCTACCTGGAGGGGACCTGGGGGGTGGCCTTGCTGTCCCTGCTCCTGTGCTGCTCCCCCTGAGATCCCAGGCCGGGGGCAGGGTCATGCGGGTTGTCCTCCTTCGCTCTCTCACGCTGTTCGTCTGGTCTGCCGGTTGCAGGGTGCCAAGAAGCTCTGTCCCCAGTGTAACACCATCACGTCTCCCGGAGACCTTCGGCGCATCTACTTATGAAGGACCCAGCGGGAGGGCGGGACCCAGCTACTCGGCTCAGCTCATCACACCAAGGGGGAGAAGAACGACGGCAACAACGACGACAACAACAACAACAAAAAAAAGGACGTTTTAAAATTTAAAGAAAAAAAAACCAAACCAACCAGAGACTCCAGACATGGACTCGAGGATACAGGAGCAGCGGGGAGCCTCGGCTCCCAGGTCCCGCATGTTGAGACCTCCTTCAGCATCTGCAGCGGGCAAAACCAAACCCTTTGTTGTGAAGCCCCCTTTTTTAAAACCAGTATTCCCCATCCACCCATTCCCTGGAGCTGGCTTTGCATCGCGGATGGCTCGTGAGCCCTCCTTTGGACTGTGTTGTTGACCACTCTGCCCCCAGGAGACTGGGGAAGGGACCCTTGACGGAAAGATGTTAAATAACCTGTAACTTGTGTTCTTTGTTCAGTTTTTTTTGTTTTGTTTCTATTTGTTTTGGTTTGGTTTTTGGTTTGTTCTGTTTTGGTTTTTTGTGGTGTTCTAGTGATAAAAAAAAAAGGTTTAAAGAAAAAAAAAAACACACCCAGGCAGAAATGAAGCACATGTAATATAGATTATATATGTTTACAATGTTGTGTATAAATGGGATAGACTCAAACATTACATACTAATAAGTTTCCCTTTCTTTTTTTTGGGTTGTATTTTTTTTAAAGAAGAAAAAAAAAATGAGCAGAGAACATTAAACCCATATTTTTCTTGGTTCAGCAAAGTTTTGGCATTAAAGTCATTAGTTTAAAAAAAGTATATATATACATATATATAATATAAATGGTTTAATGTTCTGTGGTGTATATTTCCTCATTCAGATATGAAGTTAACAGCTTTTAGTAATGGCTGTAGCATTGCCCATAACTTACAGAACTTATGGGGAGTAGAGGAGGTGGATTTTTGTCATTAGTTGTAGCTAATGGGGCTATTTATAATAGAATCGT
This sequence comes from Rissa tridactyla, assembly GCF_028500815.1. Taxonomy (NCBI): domain Eukaryota; kingdom Metazoa; phylum Chordata; class Aves; order Charadriiformes; family Laridae; genus Rissa; species Rissa tridactyla. The sequence goes on from NC_071473.1 coordinate 44,377,262, forward strand.
TATCCCCGGAAAAAGACACGGCTTTTAACTCCTCGCCGGGGGACCGGGATCTGGCTCAGCCCCCTTTGCCTTTCCCAGCTGGGGAAGGGGCAAACGGTGCGGAGCTGGAGGGAGGCAGCCCTGCCGGAGCCCTGTCCTCTCCCCCGGCCGGGAGCCCCTGCTCGAGGGTCCCACTGTGCCCCTTGTGCCTCCTCCAAGGCCGTAGCCCCTTCCCCTTCCCCTCCCTTGCTTTGCTTTCCCCCCGCCGTGGGCAGCGTTGTCTGGCCGAGGATGCCTGAGCTGCTCCGGGCGCCCGCTGCCGAGGCAGGATGGTGGGGAAGAGGCAGGCACCGGGAGGGATGGCAGGGGACGGGGGTGGCCTTGCTGGTGGCTTTGCCCAGAGAGGTTCGGCCGGTTCCCCGGCGGTGCTGGCTGCGGCGGGCCCCGGCGCTGCCCGTCAGGGATGCACAGGCCCCGCAGAGCCAGCCCTGCCCCGCGCCGGCTTTCCCCGGCTCCCGCTCGCCTGGAGCCTGCGTTTTGCTAAAGAGGTTTCGGCAGTAGGACGGAGAGCTGAGCCAGCCCTGCCTCGGCCCCACGGCCATCCCCCGGCGCTCGCCCACGGGCTGCGGCGAGCAGAGATGCTTCCAGCCAGAGCCAGAGGCTCCTCGCAGCCCCGGCTTCTTCCACGCAGTCCCTCGTGCTTGTCCCTGTCTCCCGTATCCTCAGCCTTAACCAAAGCTGCCATCTGGCCTGGTTTTTTGTTGTTGTTTTTTTTTTTATTTTATTTTCAGGACCCAAGAAACAGATACTGATCCATTTCCCGAGGCAAACGCACGCCCCGTGTGCTGGCTTCTCCCTGCTCCCCGGGCAGTTGCAGGGTGCCAGCTCCCCAGAAGACAGGGAGATGAGGAAGCTCATCCCCCCCTGCTCCCACAGGGAGATCCAAGCAGATCCCACCCGGCAGCACAACGTGGCCGGGGCATTTTAAGACAGTCTGGAAATAGCAGTGGACAAGGGGTTTGGAGCTGGGACCCTCAGCGCCACTGGGCTGCCAGGGCCTTTCCGGAGAGGGAAGGGCTGGGGAGGCAGGATGCCTCGGGGGTGATGGTTCCATCACCGCTCCCCTGTCCTCAGCTCGATGCTGTTTTGCAGAGAGCAGCTGCCGTCCTCGTCCTCGGCGTCTCCTGAGTGATTTCAGAAGGATCCCACTGCACCCCTCCCAAAAAAACCCCACAAATCGAAGCAGCTGTATTTTATAAGCGTCTCGGCAAAAGGCAACAATTCCTAATTGAGAGTTTCCCAGGTCCCCAAGCTCGTAGTGTGGTGGCCTTTGAGATCAGAGAGCTGCAGCCTCCCCTGCTCGGGGTCGCATCCCTGCGGAGCTGCCGGGGACCAGAGGAAGCCGAGGCAGCCCGGGAGGGTCCTGTCCCCCCCGGGGGAGGCTGCGGGCAGGGGAAGGGGCCGCAGCGGTGGCCTGTCACTGCTGGGGAGCCCCTGCCAGCAGCAGCCGGGCAGGGGAAGGGCCGGCACACGGAACTCGGGTCAGGAAAAATGCTCGGGAAAAATGTGTGGGAAGGCAGAGCTGGGTTGTAAGTGTCCCCCATCCGGGGCTGCACTGCCTGGGTGGCGGGGCTGGGGTCTCAGAGATGGATCTGGGGAGGGCGCAGTGGGTTTGGGAGGCAGCCGGGAAGGGGGAGAGGGCAGGACACCCCACCCCAGCCCTTCCTCAGAAATAGGGCCCCCCGGGAGGGAGCCAGGCTTTCTGGCGGGGGTTGCGGACCAGCTGTGTGCTGTATGTACGTATGTGTAAAACCATATGTAACTAGTCATTGGTTCTTTGTTTTGGGGGTTACTTTTTGGTTTTTTTTTTTTTTTTTGTTTAAATTGGTAAAGCCATCCCCTGTTTTCAAGGGGGGGCCTGTAAGGGGAAGGCTGGGGGGGAGAGGCATCCCGGTTTGTAACACGCATCTGCCGCTTCCCCTCTTCTGTAATGAGTTTAAATGATTTAAAAAAAAAAAAAAAAAAAAAAATTGAAATATCGGAGTTACCTATCTTTGCCCAAAGAATCCCAGTTGCACAAAGCGATATTCCGGTGTGTCGATGATTGTGTGTCGGTGTATATTATACAAAGAGGTACTTGTCACTCCCGTTTGTAAACTACATTTGACATTAATTAAACAAGTATAAATCTTCTCGGGTGCTTCCCGCCTTTCTGTGTTTCCCTTCGCAGGCGAGAGGCAGCGGAGGAGACACTCCCCATATGTCACAGCCCCTGGATGTGGGTGATGTCCCAAAGGGGAGCACCGGTCCCATTTTGGGGTGCAGGGACAGATGCAGGGGGATGCTGAGGCAGGACACCCCACCCCAGCATCCCCCTGCAATGATGCATCTCTGCCCCACCACGGATGGTGTCCCCCAACTTGTCCGTCGCCCTCCCGTAGAGCCAGGAGGGCAGGGTGAAGGGCACACCCCAGGGGACACACACACACACACCCCCCGCAATGAAGTCTCATCGGCTGCATTAGTTGGGGGCAGGAGGCGCCCAGCCCCAACAGATCTATACGTCCTGCATTAGGGGCCACCGGCGCGGTATAGGGTTACCCCCGACAGCAGGGACCAGGAGGCTGCCGTGGCTGGGGCAGGGGTGAAGGTCAGGTTCCCCCCCCCACGCCAGTGTGGGGCTGGCGCCGACGCTTTTGGTTTACAAACATTTTGCAGACAGGTCGATGGGGCGTTTAACCCCTCCCCATGGCTGCCTCCCCTGGGGATGGGGCACTGGGGGGGGTCCCCAGGCTGGTGGATGGGGGTGGGCAGCCACGGTGTCAGGGTCCTCCTTCCATCTCCAGTGGCAAAGATGGCAAATGAAGTGGATTTGGCTGCTTTTTTTGGCTGGCAGGGAGCAGCGGGGCATCTCAGCAACTCTCGGGGTCCTCTTTCAGCCTAGAGGAGGCCTGAGGCCAAGGTGAGGGGCAGGAAACCTCCCTCCCTCCCCCCCACCGCCCGCCCTGCAGCGGGCTGCTAATATTTTATTTAAAATATCTTTAGGAAGCGGAGGGCCGTGATGTATCGGATGTATTGAGAAAATGCTAATGTGTAATAGCGTGTGTCAGGGGCCTCGTTCATCACCCTGTGCCGCCTTCTGGGGGATCCATATCTAATTAACAGTAATGAATGAGGGAGCCCACCTAATGACAGCCCGCCAGTTTGTTATGGAAATGAGGCAATCCCATTAGGCAAAACACTTAATTAAACAAACTGCTCGGAGAGGAGGCCAGAGCAGGATGGGCACAGGCCCTTTGGGGGACTGGGTGTGTGGGGGGGGATCCCTGGTACCCGGCCTCCCACATGCCAGGTGTGGGGCGCAGAGGCTGCCACAGCCCCATAGAGGCGAGTGCCCATGGACAACGCCAGCAGCCGTGGGCTGGGGGAGATGAGGGGGACAAGTGTGGGGGGGGTCCGGGCTGGGGAGGGGGCGGCGGGGCAGTTCGCATCCCCCTCTTGTCTCTCCGGCACATCGATGGGCGCAGAGGCCAAACACAGATTTCCAATCAAACGTGTGTACTTGGCTCCTGCTCTATTGACACTGAAGCAAGAAGGGCTCAAGGTTAATTCCTTATCAATACCCTATTGTCAGCTCATTCATCATCCGGGGAGGGCAGTGGCTGCCCAAGCGCTCCCTGCCCCAGCCCCCCTGGGTTTGGGAGGGTGGCTGAAGGATGCCGCGCAACCCCTCTGCCCACCCCAGCCCTGCCCGGCCGTCCCATCTCCGGCCAGCAGTGCTGGGGACAGATGTGCAGCCCTGTGAGGATGTGGAGACGAGGGGATGGGGGCTCAAGTTCAAAGGGAAGGGGATGGGGGGGTGTGAGGCAGGCAGAGCGGGCAGCTGCCTGGTGAGCCCCTGCCTCCCTTGCCCATTACCAGGGCTGGACGCAGGAACTGTGCAAAGGGGGTGCATTTGTGGGGGGTGTCCCACAGTGGCTGTGACCCCTGGTTGTGCTATCCTGTTTTCTAACAGCCCCCCACAAGCCCCCAGCCCTGTGTGCTGGGGAGGGTCCCACCAGCCTTTCCGGAGAGCTCAGCTCCCTCCTGAGGGCTGGGGGGGCTACAGGGAACCCAAGGGAGCTCCGCAGTCCCCATTTGTGGGGTTTCCAGAAGTTGGACCACGGTCTGTCTAACCACACGAAGTCACCCGCAAATTAGATAGCCCTCTCTGGGTGACGGAGAGGGAAGCGGTGCGACCCGGCCTGCCAACGCAAGAAGGGCAGTAAAGCCATTCCTGCCGTTAGCCAGGTATACAGGACGTGTCATATAGACATAGGACACGGACAGAAGGTTTTAACATTCAGTTAAAGCTGAGAAATAGTATCTAGCACAACTTCCAGGGGCAGGCAGCCCCAGGGTTAGATGCTCTTCCATATTAACTCATGCTTCTCAGAGTTTGTTCTTGCTGGTCTTTTTCCTTGCCTCGAGAGGGGACTTTTTGCAGGAGATGCTCTCAAACATGCAGAAGCGCCGCGCTGAGCTGCACTTTTGGGGGGTCTTCTCCAGCATCTGCTGCGCTTGTCTCCTAAACTAGACATCTCTCCACGCAGGAAAGAGGGGACCTGCTGCCACCTCGTGGAGCCCCGCTCCCTCCCGGGACGGAGCATCCCATGCTGCTGCGGCCGGGGAGGTTGGCACAGTCGCCACGGGCCAGCTCCCTCCTCCATCACCTCCACGGGGCCACGAAGACCAGCCTCACACCACCCCGCTTCTCCTCATAGGAAGCAGAACATGGGGTTGGGTTGCTCGTTTCCATTTCCAGCCATCCACCCTTGCTTTTCCACCAGCGGCAGAACTTCACGCGTATGCCCGCACTTCCCAACGCAAAGATGGGGCCTCAGCCCATACGCAATCGGCTGCCCCAACACACAAAAGGCAACAGCAGACTTTTAAAACACCTTTATTAGGTGTGGGCGCAGGTCAGTCCTTGCCCAGGGGCTTGGTTTGAATTACCGGCACTGCAAGATGCTCCCCCCCTGCTCCAAAACACGACCCCTGGCTGGGTCACATCGTGCCCCTGCTCTGCCCAGGTCTCTCCCAGCGCCTGGAGGCACCTTGGCTGCAGGGGCACCCTCCCACCGCCTGCCACCAGCAGATAAGCACTCTCCAGCCCAGGCACACCACCACCCAGACCGCCCATTAAGTGGCTTTTTTCCTTTTTTTAAAACCTTCCCCTAACATCACTGCTGCCCGGGGAGAGAAGGCAGCACCAGGGAGCGAGCTGGCAGGCAGCTCCCTCGCAGGAATCACTCACAAACGGCTTTTGTTGGTGAGGAAAGGTTAATTTGTGCTTTTGCAAAACGGATGGAGCTGGGAAATGTGCGATGGCAGAAGCTAGCCCCTGGGCATCCTCCTCTCCCACCACCACTGGTGTCTTCGTCCGTGCTGCTCCAACGGCCGGGCAGGAGGGCTGGACTGTAGCTAATCCATGGTTGATGGTTGGACTCCATGATCCGAAAGGTCCCTTCCAACCCAGACAATTCTATGATTCTATGAAATCCACCTCCAGGCTCCCCAGGCAGAGATTCCCGGTGCCACATCCCGCTCCCCATCCACAAGGCAAGCCCAGGGACACTGCATTTTTCCTCCAGAAGAACAGATCTGCAATACCCCTCCCACAGCTCGCCTCAGAGATTTACGTGGATTTGCCACCATATCCCAACCTTTGGCTTTCAGTGTTCAGGCTGAAGCTCTCTAGGAACACAGGCTGCACCTAACTGTGACAGTTTAGCAAGGATTAAGGGTTTGAGGATGGGGTTTTTTAAATCCAGTCGTGCTTGGATCAGTTCTTGGCCGTTTGCCTTTGGGCACCAAGTTATTAACCTTCTGTTTCAAATAACAAGCAACAGAAATAAAGGGAGGAGAAAGGGGGGAGGCGAGCATACATGCCGTATAGGAAAGACGAGGGCAACGTATCACACAATACATTTAACACACTGCACATAATCATAATTAAAACTTGGTGGGATACGGAAAACAAAACCCGCTCAGAAGCCTGGTGCCGATGACTGCCTCTGTAAATCCCTGCCTTGTTCGAGATCCCCTCTGCTCCTAGGGAGGTGCGTACGTGAATTAGCCCCGAATTTCAAGTCAGTTTTGCAGCAGTGGAGATGCCCGTGAGCTGGTTCCAGCTCGTGTAGCGCAGGGCATCTCCACCTGGAGTTAGCTCCAGCTCCTGCCAGCCACGCTCCAGAACAGCCCGAGTCCTTAGAAGTTCAACACCCACAGCAATAAACAGGAACAGCAGATTCCCAGCCCAGCACAACTGTATTAATGCAGAGGCGTATATTATGGAGCATTTAACTGTTCTGTAAATACTGAACCCATAGAAACCAGCATGAGGGCAAGTGCTAGTTAAATAACCTTTATCACCTCTGCTCCCTAAGAGTTTTCACAGTTCCACAAACAGGCTGGAGATGCCCAGAAGACACAGCCCAGCTCTCCAGGAAGGCAGGGAAACAGATCACAGCTCACGAGTTATGGCACTGGCAGCAGAAACCAGGGGCCCGCTTGAAAAAGCTGGGAGATCACTGATGGGGTAGGGGACCGTGTCTGGATTTTACAGGTCCAAGCCCTAGGAACAAGAATTTATTCATGAGAGGCAGCAGGCTGACGGTGTGTTACTGCACAGTCGCCCTCATGGCTCATCTTCTCGGTGGAAGGTGAAACTGGCATCACGCCTACAAGAAGACTGGACCCCAAGCAACAAGGGCTCCTGTGCTTGGAGCCAGTTTTCACTTAAAAAAAAAAAGAAAAAAAGAAAACAAACCAGTCCATCAGCCCATTTTCAGTTAATTCTCACCCATCCTACAGATCCCAGTCCACTCTAAAACCACACCCAATGCGGGGTTCTTCTTTGCTTTAAGTAAGTGTTGCCACACTGGCCTACTGGAAACAGTTGTTCTGGCCACTGACCACAAGGTGCTGTGCTGCCATTTCTGAGGTGTGGCGGTTTTTGTTTTAAACTTCCAAAATATTTTAGTGCTTCCCAAGAGACCTCCCTCTCTGTGTGTCGGTTCAGAACAGCAAGTGCTTCCCCATTGTGGATGACAGCACGCCAAGGGCTGGCAAGACAAGCAGAGCAGCCCATGGGCAGCAAACGTGTAAAAATCCATGTGCTTTTCACGTTCTGACCTCTCGAGGGCAGCCCCTTGTTCACACAGGCCCATAGCACTCCAGAACCTGTTCCAAGCAACCTTTGACTAGGACTTTGAAGTCAGCTAATCCTGGCCACCACGTTATTAATTAGCTTGTAATGCTGTGACATGGGCAAAATATGTTATTAGCAGGCTCTCCTCTCTCTTTATCCCCACTTCTCTCCCAAATAAACAACAAAACCCCAAAGCAAACACGGCTGGAGTGCAGTGCAATGAGCTACTTTTTCACTAGGTGGAAGGAATTCATTTCTTGTATTACCAGTACACACTGCACAGACAGCAAAGACTTATCACCTGAAGAGAACATTATGGGGAAAAACATCGAATTTCCTGGTCATTTGTGGGCTGGAAGTGATTTAAGAAACACCCAGTATAAATCATAGCTCCAAGAGACAGTTTAATTTTTCTCTGCAGTTCCACCTTTCTATTTCTGGGGTCTTTTGGGTTACAGCTGTGCCAGTTTTCTTGCATTTCCAGGTGCACGATATAGGCTGCTCAAAGACACACAATAACAAATGAGCAGTTCTCCAAGAAAGGAAAACTACTCAGGAGAACACACAAAAGACTGGAAGAGAAACAAAACACAAGACGCATTCAAAAAGGTTAACTTAAATCTTTTGGTTGGAGAACACAGAAGTTATCACAAACATTTGAGTTCCTATCAAGGATCGGAGCTTTAACTGCTCTATCTCAGCTATTTAACGGAACCAGATGACAGTCTGGTCATATTGCCCTGCACAAGCCTTTTCCAGGTCTTACACTTGGTTTCTGGGCCTGATCTCCAGCAAGGAGAGTAACAAGAGCTGAGATGCACCGAGAGAAAAGTCCTGCAGAGCTGCTTCTGTTTGCTCACTGCAAGATAAAAAAGAAATGGCAGAGAGGAAAAAACCAACAAAGACACGGAAGAGTCGTATTGTAAAATCAGTACAAGGCAACAGAACGTGCACATTGGACATCAGGGACAAGGAGACAACACGTAAAGCAGCGAACAATAGGAGACAGGAAGAAACAAAGAACGCTCCATGTGAAGTTCTGGTCTGTGACACCATTGTAAAGAACATCAACTTCAACCATGCTAGGATTTCACCTTCAGTACTTCAAATTAATCCATATCTACTTTCTGCTATAGCATGACTGGCCCAAAGCCTGCAGGCTTTCAGACTTGTAGATGGTGAAGGGGGGAAGGAAAAAAAAAAAAAAAAAAGCTAAGAAGTCTCTACTTTCCTCCTTTCAAAGACACAACGGCAAAGGGGACAACATTTCCCATACAAGCTGAGCAAAGCAGAGGCAAACATTGGAAGTCATTACATCACTAACGAGGTGAGCCCCCAACACAGTCAGACAGGAAAGTCATACAGAGGTTGCTGTAATAAGTGGGATACATCCGCATGTGGCTGACATGAGCCGAATCCGAGAAGTCTACAGCTTTCACAGAGATACCGAGCTGCTGCCGGCCATCAGCCATGTGCTTAACTTCGCTGGCCTTAATGATGGCATCAGCCTGGGAATAGAGGTAAAGCTCAGGCCACCGCGAGGGCGCTTTCAGCAGGGCATCGTAATGGCTCTCGTGAATGAAGCGGGTCAATGGGTACAGCAAGATCCGCAGCACGACAGCCGTAGTAGCAAAAGCGAATAAGAGGAAATACTTGAGCAGCACATTTCTGGAAACCAAGACAGTCGCCAAGGCACGAAGGCCTCCTCTCAAGTTTCTTCTGCCAGGGGCACTATCAAAAATGGTGCCTGCTACTTTGAGGTTCTTAAATGGCTTGTGAGTGTGGAGCGCCTCAATGATGTAACGGTACAGCATGACGCCACCATTGCTAAAAACATGAAAAAGAACCGGTCTGTTTTCAACGCTGTAGTCAAAGAGCAGCTCCAAGAGTCGCCTGGCGGGGGTCTGGAGAGATCTGATGCCAAAGGTCTCTGAGAAGAATATCATCCTCCATGGAGCCGTGTAGCGGATGACGGTGCACCCCTAAGAACAACAGAAAGAGACCCCACACAGAGTTAGGCTGTGCTGTAAATTACAAGGAGTAAGCAAGCATCAGTAAAAAGAACGTGAAAATTTGGGACAGGTTTCCAACTGAAACCACACGGCCAGAAGAAAGTCTTTAGTGTCAGTACAAGGCACCGATGTGAATAGGATTATATTAATCCCAACAGCACACTGTATTATGACAAGGTTTCTGCAGTAGCAGAGGCCTACATTTAATGGTGTTTAAGATCCTTTCAAATCTTGTGCTAAGTGGCAGGGCCCCTGGGGACATTACCACCCAAGCTTTTACGGGTGTTAGTCCTCACTCAGGAAGAAAAAACCATCTCCCCGATTCACAAACCTTCAGTATCAGCTATTTTGGTAAGAAGGACCTGCTCTGGTACACATGTAGGTCATGACATTGAAACGTAAGAAGGAGGAAGACCTTCTTCCTTCCTGTCCTTGGGTAGTACTTGTTTGCAGCTGTCTCTAAGACTCACCCACAGTCAACACTGACATGATTTTCATAAGCCTTTCTGAAACACTCCAGCTGTGCAAATGAAGAGCACCGTTTCAGAGATTCAGAACGCCCAAGCAATTGCCTTTACAGTTAAGGACTTACATTTAGGTGTAGATTGGGAAAAAAGATCTTGGAGGAGTTTCTAAATAGAGAAGACGGAACTACATTTATAAATGCTTTAGATCTTTTCTATCACCTAAACTCACTGAAATTACACACTGACAAACACAAGGCAAAGCCACCAAGATGTCCCTCCTGCCCAGAGCTCCCTTAACAGTGAATGGGGAAGAACAGGATATTAGGTTCTTAAATCAAAGTCTGCAAGTCTGCTATACCACCTTGCTGTGGTTGCAGCCACTTCCTCATTACGAAGCTAGGAAAACCTTTTCCCTTCTTTCCCATTCCTATTGTCTTTCTGATAGAGAAGTATTTTCAAAAAAACTTGGCATGCTGCCATGTAACATGCTCCTCATCTGATCAGCTGCATCTCTTAGTCACAACGGTCACTAACAATTAATTCTTCACTAGAACAAGCCAATTCATTGCTCTGGCACTGGATTACACATTAACAATAGACCTGTTCGTGTACAAACTTTGCCACCTATAACTGAAACAGATTTGGATAAATACAAGATCCTGGTATACTGGCAAAAAAAAAAAAATAAGTCTAATGTTTCACCAGGTTCCCATACTAAAAGCTGGGGTCATTCCAGTAAAATACAGTATTAGAAGGGAAAATAACATAACTTAGGGAACTATCAATCGGTCAGACCTCTCTACTTCAAACACAAGGAGCTCCTAGTGAGCAGGTATTACTATCATAGGATGCCTGTTCCACAGACAGGATAAAATGAATTTGGATTACAACGTTTAGATGAACCATCTTCACAGGAAGGAAAAGCCGAAGGAACAACAGATGCCAAGGTGCTCTGTCAGACCTCAGGCTGGCCTCACCAAGTCTGTGCTGTGCCCTAGTAGCAAGCAGTAAATGCATAATCTTTCCCTGCATGTTTACCTGTTCGGAAAATTAACACAGTTCATGTCATTCCTGAATCATCTCACAACTTTAAGAGCCTTAAAATATTCCAGTGATTCACACAACAGCAGAAACCTTCTCCAAGGAAGTATTTTTGCCTCAGCTGCACGCATAAAGATGACATCAGCAACTGTTAGATAATGCTACCTGGGCGTTATCTAGAGCTTTCAATGACAGAGACAAGGAGCTTTCAATGACAAGAGAACTCACCGCTCACTCCCAATGACTCTCCAGACAGAGAGAGGCTTTAGAATGATTTTACCAACATACAGAAAAGCAGCAGTCTCTCAGAGAGCTGTATGACAGTATCATGAAAATGTAAATAAGGTACTCACCTTCTGACTGTAGATTGCACTGTATTTGGCCAGGTATTTGTCCTGGCAGCCTGCCCATCCGAGAAGGATCACCACAGGCTGACCGTCCGCATGCCCTCTCTCCGTACTGCTCCCTGAAACAAATCACAAGATTTAAAATAATTGTCCTCCAGTCTACCAGAATAAGAAGCTATGGCATCTTGCCAGGTTAATAAAGTTTAAAGGTAACGGTGAAGTGCGTATTAGCTTTATCTCTGTCAGCTATGAATACTGCCTCATCTCATTTCAGTATGTGGGTGAGTTCAGTAGGACAGCACAGTTTCAATCCCTGCAGCTTCCCAAAGCTCTCCACTGATGCAAGGCCAGCAGATCGCTACGGGGGGCAGAGACCCCCCTCCTCATACCTCCCCGGGGAGCTGGGGAGGCCTCAGAAACTGCTGTCCCCTTGCAGGGGGGAAAGGGAAGCGTCCTGACCTGCCCTTCAGGAATCACCAGACACTTGGTACGGCACAAGGGTCTCCTCGGCTCCCTCCCCCCATGCCCGAAGGGGTGCCCTAGGCCCAGTCCCTCCCTCCAACCACCCTCAGGGGTGCCCCAGACCCCGTCCCCCCCCTCCACCCTCAGGGGTCCCCCAATCTCTCCTGTCATCGGTGTCCCCCTGGCCTCCCCCTTCATCCTCAGGGCTCCCCGGGCCCGCTCGCTCCCGCACCGCGGGCCTCCCCCGGCACCAGCTCCACCACCGCCGCCTCCAGCCCGCGAGCGCCCATCGCTGCGCACCCCCGCCTCACACCCCACCGGCGCTTCCGCTCTCCCCACCGGAAGCTCCGCCCCCCCACCCCTCCCGCAGCGAATGGGAAGGGAAAGCGACCGCCCCCCCTCATTCTCTCTCCCCTCCCCCTCCACCTCCCACTTCCTTAGCAACGCGCCCTTAGCACCCGGCCCCAGCTGGACGCCCCGCCCACTCAGGGGCGGAAACTGGCCCACCCATTGGTCCGTGGGGGGAAAGGAGGGCCGCGATTGGCTCTGCTGAAGTGTCAGTTATTCTACGGGGTATCCTCCCCCTCGGGAAGGTGAGAGGGAGTGAGGGGCGGAGGCGGGCGCTGGGGCCGGGGGGGTTGTAGGGCCTATGGGGGGGTGTCGGGGTGAGGCGAACTGTAGGGCCTGGAGTGGAGGTCGCGGCCAAGGGGGCTGGGGGCTGAGGGGGGTTGTTGGTCCTGAGGTGGGTGTTTGGGTCAGGGCGGGTGGACACAGCGGCTGAGGTGGGCACTGGGGTCAGGGAGTGTGTGAGGGACTGTAGGGCCAGGGGTGGATTTTGGGGTGGGAGGAGCACAGGGCCTGTGGTTGGGCTGCATCAGGTCTGGTGGGATGGTTGGGCCTGGGGATGTTGTGGCTGGTTGAGGCTGCAAGGGATTAGGGTGGTAGGGGTGGGATGGATGTAGGGGTCAGTGCAGGGTGGGGGGAGTGCAGGGGCTAGGGTTGGGTTTGGGGCTGGGGTTAACAGTGGGGCTGGGAGGCAGGACATGTAGGTGAGAGAGGGGCCAGTGGGACTGTGGGTTGATAGGGGCTGGGTAGAAGGCACTAGGGTACACTGGGGAAGGTGTATTGTTCGTGAGGAGGGTTGTGGGAGACTTGAGGTATCCCAGGAGAGGGTGAAACCTGCTGAGGAAAGAGAAGCTTTAAGTTTTGCTTGAGGCTGGGCACAACCTTGATGTTGCAAGATGCAAAGGTAACACCAAATCACCGTGACTTTGTCCTTCCGTGAGTCCAAGGCCATCGGTCGCTGGCACCTCACACTCATAAACTGAGGCTGACGCAGCACCAATCTGCCTTTTGGTCTCAATGTGATGATTTAGCAGCACTCTGGATATAAAGAACTGCTGAATTGCCACAGCGAGTTCCTAAATCACTTGCGTTTTTCTTGGCAGGAATAAAGCACTGCCCTGACCCAGCCTTGTTTTGATTATTAAGTCCAATGGACTGGGGTGGCAGCCCACCACTCTTGAGAGCAGAGTTTGAAGCCGACAAACAGGAGTTATGTGCTGATGCTAGCACTGACAAACGACTCGGAGAAGTCATTTAACTCCCCTGTGTCTGTATGTTCCCATATGTAAAATGGTCATAATAAAAATATTCATGTACATTCTCGGGGTACTTTGCAATGTTGGCTTAAAGACTACTGTGTCAGCAGATGCTGTTATTGTAGCAGCCAGGGACAGATAGCGCTGTATCCTCAGAAGCCTCATGTGATCATTGTTTTGAACTCTTTTTTTTTTTTTTTTTTTTTTTGCCATTGATTCATAGGCAAGCCCTTTGTATCACTAAAATCCTCACATCCAGAGGCTGGTGCTGGTATTTCTGTATAGTGGGGGGTTACTGCAGCTTTATAGTAAAAACAGGATAGCATTACACCACCAGCATCTTAAACATAAATATGGAAACATTAATTTAGAATCAATTTTGGGATGTTTCAGACTGTAAAGTTCTTTTAACTAGATCTCTGTTGAGGACAGAGGAGCACTTTATGGGACTGTAAATTTCATGCAAACAGTCTCTGTGAAATACAGATTCTCCCTGCACACTAGCTGTTCTCTCAATATCAATCATATGCCTTGCAAGTAATGTTTCACAAATATTCTGTAAATCACAGGAAAATGTTCGCAATAATGTGAAATATGACTTTCACTTGACTGTTTCACCAGAGGCCCCTAACAGGCCATTCTCCTGTCAGCACTAACATTTGTTATGGCTAATAACATTTTCAATCACAACTATTTTGGGAAAATGGATTTATTTTAAACCTGCTTCCCCGCAAAGGAGATCCTGAAAATGCCCTGCCAAGGACACAGACTCCTTAGAGAGCACAGCCCGTTAATTCCCAAATGAAATTTCATCTCATCTGAATTCCCAAATGTTGTTTCTTAGCCAGTTTTTCAAAGACTTTGTTTGTTTTCAGGCACTGGGGTACATGTTTACCTCTTGGTCGTTGCTTTCAGTCTCGTTCTGATAACAGCAAGAACGAGTTATTTTGAGTAGGTATCTTGGGTATATTCTGTAACTGATTTGGGATTTTGCTCCAGATTCTAGGAGAAAAGGTTTAAAAACTTTGTAGACAGGAAATTGATAATCTTGGCCACTTGTATTACACTGAAAGAAACTGCTTATTCTGAAATCCAAAGATTTTGTGTCATTTTACCTTTTTTTCTCTTAAACCACACTTTAAATAAAACCTAAAATGGTACTTTTCTTATGTAGGAAGTCCAAGAATTGTATTAGACAAGGTGTGAAGTCCTTTCTTATCCTCAGGCATGTTGATACAGCTGGGTGGAGGACAACGCACCTGTGTTAACGCAGCTGTCTGTGACCTCGTCCCTCTTTCTGCATCAGTGTATGTACACAGATACTGATGTTTAACTGCGAGGCTCCTTGAGTTTGGTCAGTGTCTTAAAGCCAAACGCATACATGCCAGTGAAATTCTCACCTACCCAGATGAACGGAGAGTTTAATCTTCTGATGTTTCATCCCCCTACTAAGCACACCTTCACATTTGTCAAGTTGCAATAGAAGATATCATACTGAGCCAACAGCATGACAAAGAAATCTGGCAAAATATGGATTGCTTTATTTAACACCTCTGTGAAGGGATGGAAGGAAGTACAGGCAAGGGATGCTTCTGGAGCTTCTGTTGTCTTGCCTATAGCTCTTACGATTTCAGGTTTTCTTAGATTGTTTTAAAACTTGACATAGAAAATAGATGAGAAAAAAACAGAGCAAATGTGTGTCTTGCCAAAGGGTCCTAAAGCGCTCTCCCAGTGCCAAGGCCAAGCATATCTTCCTGGAGTGGGTGTGGGCCCAGGCCAAATGACTGTCGCTCCATCACGGGGGCAAGGGCATGCTGCACTGCTGTGCTAACAGGCATTTACAGCCCCCTTGACCTTGTCACTCCCCATAAATCCATACCTATTTGTGCTCTCATTTCACCCTACTTACTCTCCGGCAGGTCAGATATGAGATGCAGTGTTCATATCATGAGGCTAGTGAGAAACCAATGCTGGGGGAACGGGTGACATCAAAATGACTTTATTAACAGAGCGGAGAAGAGAGCTCCTGTGGTGAAGCCACCTGCCCTGGAAAATAATCTCAAATCCATTGCAGATTCATTGTGCAGCTTCAGACGTACCAGAAACCCTCCTTTTGCCTCATTTTTCTTATCTATGAAATGAGTAGAAAGGAAAATGAGATTAAATTAATAGCTAGTAAGTGCTTTAATATTATTTGCCAGAGATTTAAAATGATTCCGGTGGTAATTCCTTAGTATAGACTTTTTCTGTCTTCAAAGCCCTTTTTTAACTTCTTTCTCCCTTTTCTCTAGGCAGAAGAGATCATGACTTCCGTCAAAGAGCAGGAAGGCATCAGGAAGCTCATGGTTTTCTTGCAGGAATGGGATAGTGCCCACAAAGTTGCTCGAAGCCACATGCTGAACAACTTCATTAAAAGCAATGATGGCAAGACAGAACCAGAGCTGGAGCTGGAGTTCGCCCAGGGAGCCAGCTTGTTTCTGGCTCGCCTAACAGCATGGCTCAGGATGACGTATCTGTTTCCTTGGACAGCTGGAGGTGGAGTATGGTGGTGGGAAAGGAAAGTTCTCTACCAAAAATTTGTTTAAAAAATAAGCTTCTGTATGGAGGCATCCATATCCAGCTGTGTTCTGCAGGGGGGAGGAAGTGGTCATCTAAAGATGGAACGGAAGAGAAAGTCATGTCTGCCAGGAACCTAGAATTAGTGTTTTTTATTATATTGGGAAAAGCGTGCTGCCTCTGCACGCCTGTGAGAGGAAGGTCCATGCTCTCTCGCAGAGAGAGTACCAGTTCAGACCTCCACATTGCCAAAGGCAAGCTGGGGGACAACCATGATGGTCTGTAAATCTCTCCTTAGCCTTGTCAAACAGCTACACGTACAGCACGTGCCTCAACCAGCTGCTCAAGTCCATTGGCATCTTCTTATCTGCTGCAAGTGGGTAAGTATAGAATGTCACTGTGTGAGAGGCGCACACACGGGTGAGGGGGTAAATAGATAAAGAAAACAATGAGTCCTTGACAGTCTTTTGGGAGGGCTGTGTAAGCATTTCAGGCAAGGCAGGCCCCAGTGAGGTTTGTGGTAGGAATTTCAAATGCTCTCAAAAACCAAATCCACTGCTCGTGCATGTCCCCAGAGCCACCAGGTCACTGACACGACGTGGAAGGAGTGTGGCGAGAGCCTGAGTGCGGAGATGGGACTTTTTGTGCCTGTGGTTCAGTATCTGAAATAAGCCCAGGGCAGAACGGGAGCTGGTGACCTGCTGGCAGCAAAGCATGGAGGAGCCTCCTTGTGTTTGCCGCCCGGGCCCCCGCTGCAGCGAGGCAGGAGGCGATGGTTCCCAAGAGCACAGTGTGCTGACAGAGGAAGATGGGCTCCAAGGCAGGTGACACTTTTGGCTTTGTTCCCCCTATCCTTGCAGACGCAGATACCTTATTGAATTTCTGGAGATCGGAGGTGTCTTGATTCTCCTGGAAATACTAGGGCTGAACCACCTGAAAGAAGAGGACAAAAGGGAGTGTGTAAAGCTGCTCCAGCTTGTCGCAAACTCTGGGAGGAAGTATAAGGAGTTCATTTGTGAAAGCTACGGTAGGCGGCGTGTCCATCCGTGCTTTTTCCTAATTCAGGCGAGGATGTTCTCCCTGACCTCTGCTTGCTGCGGTCCCTTCCCTCCACCTGCTGATGGCAGATTGCTGCAGCGTTTGTCTGGCTGGAAGGAGTTCAGGGTCTCGGCTATTGTTGAGCGGTTGCATTTCATCCCCTCTCTCAGTTTTTAATGAGCTCCCTTTCTTTACAGTCATTTCTTTTGATGCGATACTGCTGTCCTGCTGGTTGCAACTGCTCCAGTTAAACCACAAACCAGTTTCCATTCTTAGCTGCAGCATTCACCTACGACAAACTTTCCCAGACTTCCCCTCGGGGGGTGGGAAGGTTTTGTGGCTTGTATCTTTTGAAAGAGCATTACAACACACTTTTTTTCCTGGACTGTGGAAGCCAAATCCCGTTAGTTGTTCTGTTGTTTGGATTATGGTGTTGGAGGCTATGGGGTGATACCTGCCGTCACAGCTTCCTCCAAGGGAGACGAGGTGGCAGGATCAGCAGAGGGATCCCTAGCAGCACTGCTGGCATTCCAGTGCCAGATCCTGCTTGTGAAAATGCCCACAGAAGGGCCTTGGCCACCTACTTCAGCTGAGAATTTTGCTGACTGCTTTTCCAGTTGGTGTTGTGGCTCCTGACAAGGCCAAAGAACTTTTTTCCTGGCTTCTGTTCTTTGAGCTGCACATCCACAAGTGGGATGTGGTGCTGGGTTCTCTTGGGCTGTCAGTGAAACACCTGAGATGAATGACCCAGACTCATCCAGACACATGACTTGGTGACTCTTTCTCTGCCCAGGGGTGCAATCCCTCGCCAATTTCTTGGCCACTTCCAACTCAGCAGAGGCTCAAGAAGATGTGCAGGTTCTACTGGACTCCTTGGGCCATGGCAATCCCAAGTACCAGAACCAAGTCTACAAAGGCCTCGTTGCTGTGCTGCCCTGTGCCTCCCCCCGAGCCCAGCAGCTGGCTCTGCAGACGCTCGTGGTCATGCAGGTGGGTGGTGGGTCTGGTTGGGGGTGAGGGGCAGCATTAGCTCCCATGTTGGTCCTTCCTGCCCTGGCAGGAGCTAGGTCAGTCCCCTTGGTGTCCCGTGGGCAGCCCCTGTGCCTGCAAGAGGACAGCCTGGAGTACTCTCAAAGCTGTCCCTGTCACTCTGCCTGTCTCCCCCCAGGACTTGCTGGGAGAGGCGCCCGCAATCCTGGTGGAACCCGTGCTGGGCGCACTGTGCTCAGTGCACCTGGACGTCCAGTACGAAGGTAGGACCCATCCAGACACCCCGGGTGGTGGCCCAAGGGATCTGGGGGAGACTGTATGGGGATGGCCATCTCTAGGCCTGGATAAATGTGGCAGGGACAGACGGCAGGGAGGAGCAGCCTCGGTTCGTGCGGCTCCGGGGCCCCGGACCGACGGCGGAGGCGGACGACCACAGCAGCCCCCCCAGACTCCCACCGGGCTGCGGGTGTGCCTGGCGCTGCGGGCGGCGGGCGCCTCATTAGCACTGAGCTCATTAGCATTCGTTTATTTGCATACCCAGGGTGCACCGCGGACCGGCGGCGCGGCCCCGGTAGCGCTGTCAGCCGCCGCCGCTCTCCGGGGCCACCCGGGTGCGCGCCGGGGCTTGTTCATGTGGGCGACCGGGGAACGGGGGGCGGGGGGGGGAGGGGGTGGGTGGGTTATCCGGGGTCGCCGTACCCGGTGGAGGGACAACGGGGAAAGGGGGTTTTCGCGGGGACTGTATGAAGCATACTCTGGTTTCTCTTCAGATCGTATAAATCTTTCGCCTTTTACTAAAGATTTCCGTGGAGAGGAACAGGTACGAGTGTCGATAAATTTTTTGAGGCTTCACTTCGGTGAAGCTACCCTTTTTCTGGTAAAAAACAGACTGGTTTTTCGCTTCCGAAGCAGTGTTAGTTAGTCCCGGTATTCCCCAGAGAATCGTGGGACTGATTTTGTGCAGGGACCTGCTTCCGGGGCCGATCTCCGCCTCTTCGGCGCGCTGTCTGCGGGGACGATGCGACCCAGCCCGGGCTGCGGGGGCCCTTTGCCCGCTCTGCCTCCGCCGCACCGGCCGCTCGCTCCGCCCCCTCCCGGGAGGGCGGGCCGCCTCATTAGCATGTCCCTCAACAGCATGGCTCTGATTAGCATACCCAGGGTGCAGTGCGGGGTAGCGCCCTGCCGGTCCCGCTCGCCACCGCCGCCCCGAGCCGGCGTGGACAGTGGGATTGGGCGAGCCGGGGGTGTCGGTAACCGCGGCGAGCCGGGGTCGGGCTGGGGGGGACGGCGGGGGACGAGAAGGGGTCGCCGTGTCCTATGGGGAGGCAGGCGGGGGTGGGTAGATGTGCGGCGGAACGGTAGGCATACTCTGGTTTCTCTTCAGATCGTATAAATCTTTCGCCTTTTACTAAAGATTTCCGTGGAGAGGAACAGGCACGAGTGTCGATGAATTTTTTGAGGCTCCATTTCGGTGGAGCTATCCCATTTATGGTGAAAAATAGATTGAAAATGAAAAGGTGGAGTAGGATCTGGGTGGGTTACGGTCTTCCGTAGTTCGCGTGAGGGAAAGAGGGATCCGATGGGATCTGGGAGGCTGGGACCAGCGCGGCAGCGCTGACCCCGAACTGCCGGCCCTTTGACCCCTGCCCCGCCTCGTTAGCGTGTGTTCATTAGCATTCGGATGATTTGCATACCCAGGGAGCACCGCGGCCGCCCCGCACCGCCCCGGCCCCGCCGGTGTCCGCTGCCGCGGCCGCTCCGAGCCGTCCGGGTCGGCGGGGCCGGTCCGCCCCGGCGGGGCTGGGCCGGGCCGGGCCGGGGGCTGCGGGGCCGGGGGCGGGCGGGGGCTCCTTCGCCCTGAGCTATGGGGCGCGGGGCAGGCGGGCGGTGTGGCGGGGGAAAAGATGGTGGTATACTCTGGTTTCTCTTCAGATCGTATAAATCTTTCGCCTTTTACTAAAGATTTCCGTGGAGAGGAACAAGCACGAGTGTCGATGAATTTTTTGAGGCTTCACTTCGGTGAAGCTATCCTTTTTCTGGTTAAAAAAACAGAATGAAGTTTTTAGGAATCTGGTGAAGTCGTAGGTTTTGTCATAGGCTGTTTGTAGTCCTTCCCCCATGACAAGCCGTACCCAGATTCCCCCCACGCACACGTACAACACGCAAGTGCTGAGCGCGGCTCCCCTCTCTCTCTGCCAGCCATCCAGCTGCTGAAGGCCCTCATGGCCTGCCAGGTCCGGCCGGCCCTGCTGAAGGGCTTGGTTGCCCTACTGACACCACCCGGGGAGAAAGCTTTTACCTCCTGCGACGAGACCGCCAAAGGTAAAAAAGCGGACCATGGACCATGGCCTCCTCCCAGGGCGACCGGGTTTCTCCCAAGCTCCCTTGCCTCCTTCTGCAGGGCAGTTGCCCGGACTCGTAGGGGAGGAGGTGCAGGGGGCTGTCCCCTGAGGCGGGGAGCCCAGCAGCCAGGGCTGCCTGGGTCGAGGCAGCGTGCAGGCTACCGTCCAGGCCTCCAGAAACCTGCTGAGGTCTGCTGGGCAAGGATGATAAACCGTTCCAGACACGGGTGTTTCCTCCCCTGACTCAGCAGAGCAGGTCGCAGTGGCCCCCACTGTCTGACCTGGGGCTGTGCTGCCGTGGGCATCGCGCGCACAGACCTTTGCAGGGTGTTTCATATGATATGTAGCCACAGGGTTTCCCTGAAAGACATCACCTTTTCATGCTAGCTGTGTAACTGCACCTCCCCTCCCTTCTGACATCTTAGAGGTGTGTCAAAGCACCATTCTCACCATTCTCATGTTCCTCACGCAGACCCAGCCACACTTTGCCCAAGGGAGCCCATGCTGGTCTATATTCAGCAAGCAGCTGCTGCAAAAGCCATTGGGTAAGAAACTCCGGAGCAAAACCTACAGAAGCATAAAAGGGACCTTAGAGAAGTGGCTTCCTTTGGGTAGGGTAGGGTAGGAAAGGACTGGGACGTATTCCAGTACGCCAGTGCTCAGCTAAGGCTCCTTAGGCTGTTCGGAGGCAGGGTGTGCTCAGGAATAGGGCAGAGTGCCTGCAGGTAGCAATGCTCAGACCCTCCCTGCTTCCAACACTGGAGCTTGCTTGAAGTTTTATTTATAGGGAGATGTGGAATCCCACCGGCTCTGTCCCCGTGTGCTGTCACAGTGGCTTCATGGCTGGGCCTGGAAGCAATGTGTGTGTTCCACCACAGCACAGGGCTAAAGGGTGCTGTATTGATCAAGGCCGCTCTATTCTCCACATAGCTGGGAGCCACAGCGAGCAGTGAAACACCCTTATTTAACATCAGCCACCCAACATAAGAGTCTAGTGCCTATGACTGACTGCAGAATCCTTAAAGAAATTCAGCCGTTTGTGCTAAAATTTGTTCATTCAGTATGAATTTCCTGCAGTGTCCACAAGATAGTGCTATCAGAACACTTTTCCTGCAAAAGCAGATGACAGAAAGCCCTTGGTGGGTAGGGAGATGTACTGGAGTGTTTTCCGGGGACATGCTCACATAAGTAACAGTGGTGGTGGTTGAGTTCTGTGTTCTTCATGGTCATGCAAGAAACTTGCTAGACTTTCATACAGCCAAGGAAGCTCCTGCCAATCATTAGGCAATTTGTTCTCAGCAAGCCCACACTTTAAATGATTGCTAATCCATGCACAGACAAACATTTCTTGTTTATTTTGAGACTCTCCTGTCTGTTGGTCTTGCTAGGGCAGGGTAGGAACACATTGTTGTCCACTGGTGACCGCACTAAGAGACCCTGACTCAATTTGTTGTGTGCTTCTTCCCACACAGAGGGTAGGGGCTGATGGCCTGTCTCATTGCAGTGTATTAGCCAAGGAGTCAGCAGAAGTGGCGGAAGAGCTGATCCAGCTGAAAGTGGTACATGGCCTGATGGTTGCTGTGGGGAACCTGGATCATGCAGCCAGCCAGAGACATGCCAGCATCTCCCTGGAAGTGAGTGTGGTGGTTTATGGTGGAGAACATCGTAGCACATGGTCTCCTCCCAGAAAAGCTCCCTATGCTGTGTTGTTTTTTTTTTTTCTAAGAATAGCAGACACAAAGGCAGGAGTGACAGTTCCTTCAGGAAAGAGCTGTATTTCCTCTTCTATCTGCCTCCCTCCTACCACCCACCACAAACAAGGTGCTGGGAAGCCACTGTTGGGCCCTCACACATCTGTTCTACCCCCATGCTTGCTGTGGGTATCAAGCACAGACAGAGCTAAGGGACTAATCAAGACAGTTTGCCTGGAGCAAGACACTAGCACAGAATCATAGGCAGGCTGGTGCTAGGTAAAGAGTTTTGGGCTGCCTCAGCACAGCCCTGCCTCTGTAACAGCTGCACAGAAGGACCATGCTGTCAGTAGACGGGAAGGCCTGAGTGAGTGACAGCTGAGAACCAGGCTGCTCAGGGGAAAAAGGGTCTACAAACCTACCTAGCAACGCAGAGGGTCAGTGCACCCATCCTCTGAGCAGGGTGAATTCCCTGGCAACTGCTGCACTGCAACCATTTCACTGAAACGCCCTCCCTCCTCTTGTTAACAAAGGTGGGAGCTGGCACTGGGTGATGTCAGGGGGGGAAGAAGGTGAGTCTTGAGCAGGGACCTTCACGTTCCTCATGGTGCGTTTATGAAGTGCTAGCAGTAGCACCGGTACTAAAGGAGGGGGTCAGGGACTCCCTGGCGCGTGACACAGGTTATCTGGAGCCATATCATTCATGCAGCTCTACCTTCTGTACACACGCTCACATCCCTTCTCCCTACATGCCAACTCTCTCTTCTCTTGCAGTATTTTGTGCGCACATTTCCCTTTGTGGAGGAGCGTGCAAAGGCGGCACTAGGACACACACTGTTCCAGCATTTTATGGTAAACATGCCTCCCTTATGGCATTTATTAGCAGCCCTAGGACCTTGGTCTGTTTTGCAGGATTCTTTTTTTTCCACAAGAAACCCAGTCTTGCATGAGAGTGCAGAATAAACAAAGCCACCCTTTGAGAAGTGTTCACCTTCAGTCTCAGCGATAACTGCTCTGACTCAGCACCAAGAAGGGAGCTCATACTCCTGCTCCTTCTATGACAGTAGGACTTGGTGTTAGAGGTGGGGGCTGAAGGGCCAAGTGAGGCAAGAGGTGACTTGAGCTCCTCCAATTCAAGTCCCTCCTGACTCTGGCTCCTGGGGTGGATATACAGAGTAGTAAGCAATGTTTGTTCCACCTTCTCTCCCCGGACCTAATACAGGGTAACATTTTGTTCCTTGCACCTAGGCCCATCCTTACTCACCCTAAGACACCACTGGGCAAGGCTGGATGATCCAAGTATAGTAACATCTGAAGTGGAACAGGACAGCCTTGCTTTAAGTCCAAACTCAGTAGAGCATAACAGCCCTTTTCCTCTGGCTATACCATCTTAATGTGATGCAGGCAGAGCCCAGGTACAAATCAGCTCAGAGGCCCCCGAGTGCTCAGCCCGACACTGCTCCCTGTACCTAAACTGTTGATCACAAAATGCCCCAGCTGTGGGGGAGGAGCCTCTCTGGGTTGAAGTATCCCTTCTGTAGCTGCTTGTCCCAGTCCCATTAAGATCCTCTTTTCCTGCCTTTTCCAGGACAGTCCTGAGACCTGGTACACAAAAATGGATCCAGTCCAGGCTGAAGAACTGGCCTCCAATATAGTAGACATCCCCAGAGACATGGCAAGGATGCAGTCTGCAGAAGGTGTGTGCAGAGCTGGGGGCAAAGACATTTAAATTACACCCTTCACTTTCAGGGGGAAAAGGCAGCTCAGGAAGCAGGAGAGCAGGGTGGGAGGTCTAGGGGGAAGACGGAGTAATGGTAGAAGGGTCCCTTTGTAATCTGATGTTTGTATAGCTGCATCCTGTGTTGCTGGACCCAGAGCTCACAGGGCTGTTTTGTCCTGTGTGACGGAGCTGAACAAACAGGAAACAGAGGACAGCAGCACATGCCTCCCACCTGTCCTCCCCTATCCTGCCCCTCTGCCTGCTCCTTCCCAGAGGACAGGTTCTATGGGGGCACCTGGACCCAGGTTGCACATAAGGGCCACGGCAGCACCTTGCTGCACCTGAACCAGAGGCCAGCTTTGCACTTCTGCCCTCAAATACAGATTTTGGTGGGCTATTGACAGGTTTATTTTATGTGGCATGTTAGCCATGGGAAATATATGTGAAAAAATGTGAAGTAACATCCTGGGGATATCTTCAAAGCCTGAGTAAACTCCCATGGTACAAGGGCATATCACAGGACCCTTCCTACTTACCTGATGTCATAAGAGCTGAGCCACTCACTACATGCTGAGCTTTGCTCAGGTGCAGGATAGGTACCCTCTGAACCAGCTTCCCCCTTGCTAGGCCAGTTCTACTCAACAGGATCTCAAAATTTATTTTGAGTGATTTTTATGTAAACATTATAAGTGCAAAGGCTTTAAAAAGAAACCTCATCCAAGAAATCAGCCTATCCCTACAATACCAGCCAGTCTTTAGGGGCTGTTAGACTTTACCAAAAATCAGCAAGAAATATATTTTTTACGATAGGAGATAATTAAATCCAGGAACATTTATTTATCAAACTTCTTAAAATACTGATTTTTTTTTTTAATTACATATAATCCACTTTCTTTCTAGAAAAGCTAGACTTGCAACAATTTTGCAAGGTTTCAAGCACATCTGGAAGAGTTATCTGTACACTAGAAGACAATACATGTGTATCTAGTTCTATTAGAAGAGACCATTGTCACTAGCAAAGGGCCAGATGCTAGACACATCTAGCAGAGTCTCAGGCCCCCCGCCCCAAGCCGTACAGCACGTGTTTCTAGCACTCTGCCGAGTACTCCGATACCAGACCATGAAGAGAGAAAGGCTGCCTTGTTCACTGCTCTCAGGCATGCACATGCATGACCCGCAGACACTCTACCACATTTAAAAATAGGAGTTACACAAATGACCAACAAACATGCAAGACATACAGAAGATTGCTTGTGCACCAGGTTTTGCTGTATTTACTAACGCCTCTGCTGGCTCATCTGCTTGCTGACTTGCTCCTCCAGTTGCATGGCAGCTCCTAGGGCATCCAATGTTTCTGTAAAGGAAGCAAGTGACAGGGTGACTGACCTGGAAGCTGAACTCCCCATCTCAGCTGTCCCGCTCAACAGGGCTCTGCAAGGGCCACAGAAGGAATTGAACTCTGAAAGAACCACTCAGCCAACATCAAATCCTGCCTGGTCCCACAAAGCTCCTCAGCTGTACTTGTTCATTTCTACTCATCAGCAGTTTCAAGCCTGCAGTTTGCAGTTCAAACTAGATGCCACTAATCCAGCCATCTCAGAGGGCTAGATTTCCCTGGGCTATAAGGCAGAGAGGTTAGCAGGACATTTACTCTTGTTTCTTGTCACCACCCCTCTATGGCGAACGGAGGGATACAGCTATCAGGCTGCACTTGAGATGGGAGGACAGTCAGGGCTGTTTAAAAAGAAGTCTGCTTCTTCAGGTTAACAGTTCACTTTGATGCCACAATTTCCAGCCTCATTTGAAAAAACAAACCCCTCACAGCCCTGTTTTTGAGGCAAAGGCTGAAGTGGCAATCAAAGCCCAAGTTATTGCAATAGGGTGAAAAGTAGCAGTTAGCAACATAGCTTCCCCTGTCCTAGTCAGGCCATGTACGTGCTTGGCACTGTTACCCTGTGTCAGCCAAGCTCATGCACCTGCCTTGCTGCCTCTCTACCACCGCCTCAACCAGCATGGTCCAAACAAAGGGAGGCAGTGCTGACATGCCAGGCAGACACTTGTTACAAGTGCATGGGTATTAAGGCTTGATATCCATGAAAACAGGAGTGGAAACAGTGGGCATATCCCTGTGAATCCCTACAACATGGCACTGGGACCTATTTGTCAAAGTCTGCTTTTTGGCCAAGGCAAAGAGTAAACCATATAACCAACTAGCCAAACAGACTTCAGCTTATTGGCTCTTGGTGGCAACTGCATTCTGCTCAAGGGAAGGCAGTTTTATATGGCAGTGCAAAGCAAGTAGGAGTTATGAGCCAAAATTTTATTTTGGAAAGTGCAGACAATAGGATGTTTCAGATCTGCCCCTGTGATCACCTAGGAAAGTGATCCGAATCACAACCTATGCAAAAGGACTGTGTGCACAAAGCCCCACAGGTACGCTGGTATTACTTTCAGGTCTTTGAAAAAGTGATTAGTG
Organism: Rissa tridactyla; assembly: GCF_028500815.1. Classification (NCBI taxonomy): domain Eukaryota; kingdom Metazoa; phylum Chordata; class Aves; order Charadriiformes; family Laridae; genus Rissa; species Rissa tridactyla. The sequence continues at coordinate 44,403,176 of NC_071473.1, forward strand.
ACAGTGCTAATCAGAGACAGGCACTAACATACCTCTGACACTAAGGAAGTTTCTTGAGCTCTCCTCTACGAAGTGCTTAGCTCTGCTCACAAAGGTCTCGAGATCATAGTCTGGTTGTTCTGTGATTCCCAAGAGGTAGTCAAGTTCAGTCGGCATTCTCTATATTTACAAGGATAACAGTGATGAGAAAATGACTTTCTGGAAATTCAATTAGTTTCTTCAGATCTGTCACACCAATAAACAGAGCTGAGCTTCTACAGACCAGTACCAGTCAGTACTCATTAGCAGCAAGTAGAGGTTGCTAGTTGGAGAGGAAGGGTGACCAGCTGGCCACAAGCACTATAGTCCCACAGTTTAACCACTTGGGCAGGAAACCACAGGACAAAGTTGTCAATGAGGAGAAAGTAACACCACTGACAGCGTCTTGCAGTACAGCCCACAGCCTACCCAGCAGCACTTGGCTCAGACAAGGCAAGGTGCTATCAACATGTAGAAGGCAGCCTGGGTTGGACTTGCCTCTTCCACCTACCTGTCTCAGTTCTCTAAGCTGTTCTACAACCTTCTCCTCTCGTTCACTAATTTGAGTCATAGCGTCACAGAAGTTGGACATGTCAGGAGAGATATCTTCCTCCTCATCACTGGAGAGCTGCAAGAAACAGCCCAAGTAAGAACAGCAAGTTGTTCACAGCTTTGAGATCTGCTCAGCCCACTGCACACACATACATTGCGACCTGAGCCTTCTCCACTGGTCTGTGTTTCCTCAGTCTCCATCTGATTCTGTGCTTCACCACCTCCATTATGAGGGCTGAGCTCTTTCACTCTGCAACAAGAACACTTGTCACTCAGACACTTCTTCCAGCACTTTCTGGGCTGCAGTAGTTGTTTTGTGATGCTGTAATCAATCAGTGCTCAGCAAGAGACATTCAGCTGCACTTAAGCAGTTGCACATTACCACTTCCAGAACAAGCTCACATGGACAGAAACCCCAGAGGGCTGTGGGAAGGAAAGCTGAGATATGTTTTGTCTCCATGTCCAGCCTAGGACCTCTCCTAGAGAGAAATGTCCAAGCACACAATGCTAATTGACGGCAACACCTTTCACAAAAGCTGTCTTCCACATGTCAGCTTCGTCTGTCATGACCAACTAAGAGAACTTAGTGTGGGAAGAAAAGGAATAAGGCTGATTTTTCCCCAGAGACCCACTGTGCCAGAATAGGTCTATAATAAGGATAAAAGCCATGGCTGATGACACGGTACTAGAGGTAGATGTCAGATACCAACTGTGCATTTAATTCCAGTTACTAGTGTCAGCTTCATGTTTCCAGTGAGTTTCAGCCTTGTACCCCCTTTCTTTTAGCTTGAACATGCCTTCTGCACTGGCTAAGAACCAATGGGCCTAACTCAACACTAGAATCTTACTGAAGCACACTAAGTCAGATGTTGCATTTTGTCCTGTACTTTCAGGTGAGCAGGAATGACTGTCCACCAGAAGAAAAAAAGCGCACAACTTCAATCCAGAACCAAATCTGGGAATCTGTCAAGACTCACAGTGTTCCTGAATGCTTATGACAAGAATTACCATACATCCTTTCAGAGAGTGGGATGTTTTCCGGGAAGAAACCAAGCAGCCCTTTGCCAACTAAATGAAGGAAAGCTACCAAGCCTGAAACATGCAAGTGTCATCTTGTTATGACATGACAAAAGTCAGTCTCCCTTTTACTTGTCACGTCACCAGGGAGTTGTAGAGGCATGTAAAGCAGAGACTGGGAGGCACTCACTGCTCTGTCAGGGGTTCCAGGTATCAGCAAGACCCCAGGAAAACCTGGGGCTCAGTCCCTGCAAATCTACCTTGCCCTGCAGGTACCTAAGGTCAAGCGCAGGGCACTCAAAACACACCCTCACCATCTGCTTGGAGGCATTTGAGATCTCCAAGTCCTTCAGATTTTAGCCCAAATCTCCAAGGTGCCATATTCTATTAGTTCATATCAAAGTCTGTCAATAACACAAAGTGTTTTGTGTCATCTGTAGGGCCATGTCAGGGACACAATCTTAGCACACCACTTACAGATAGGACCCAAAGTATTACATAAAGTAAAAGGCATGGAGGTAACCATTCAGGACAAGGTAAACTCCCTGCAAAAACCAGGGCAGTCTGAAGTCTAGCAGGAGAGACTCCTCCTCTGAGGAAAGGAGACATTAGTCACAGTTTAATACAATGTCCATTATGTCTTACACAGAGAGCACCCAGGTTAGTTTCATAAGACAGCTCTAAGATAATTTGCTCCTAGCAAACAATTTCCAAATTGCCATTACAGGCAGTGACAACAAGAGAACTTTTGGTCAGCATAAAAGCAGCCAAAAATCCTTCTGCAAGAAGAGTAGAATGCTCAGATCAGAAAGGCCATTACCTGTCAGCGTATCTCAGTGTGTTTAAGGTGTACTCACAGGAACTCATGCCTGGAGAAATCATTGCTATCTGCAAACAGAACAGAAGACCTCAGTGACTCCCACATCTGACTTTTGCTCATGTTAATGGCCCTACAGATCTCACCAGGCAGCTGGGACACATTAGGGCAAAGGGTCAGAGATGAGACATTCTGTCAAGTCCATTTTTCTTTATAGCTTCTGTGGGACATGCCAGGGGTCCTGTATCCAGCTTTCCACTGGCTTTGTGTGCACAGCCACTGTGCTGCGCCCTCCACAGGAAGCAAAGCCCCTTTGAGAGCACACCAGGCTCTACTGCAGATTCACTGTATGAAAGCGACTTCTGCAGTTCTGCTTCTACAGGGGCTGGGCAAAGCTCACTGGTTCTTGATCTCAGTCACCATGTGAGTGTGGAGAGTGGAGGAGGAAAAACCTATGTGACTTTTTCAGAGAACTGAAGTTTTCTGACTTCAGAGACCCTTCACTCCAGAAGAGCATGAAGCTATTTGGTCAAATTGCTGAAGCCATAAGCAGTGTGTGCATTTGTGCCATGCACATACTCACCATACAGGTCCTTGAGTTTGTTCCTATGAAAGAGTCTCTTAGCACCTGGGTCAGCTTGCTCTCCCGGAAAGGGGTATGAGATTTGTTCTGCCCTAAGGCTCGGATACATTCCTAAGAAAAGACAAGTCTTGTGAATGTGATATCTGCATCTCTTCTCAAACAGCTCTGCAAGCTATCAGCCACCAATTGCTGATAAACCCAACAGGCTGGAGAATGGTCATCTCTATTGCTCTATAAGTACTTTATAGCCTTTAAATACACTCCAGGTATTTGACTGTCACAAGACCACTGGTATATCCATCATATGTAAAAAAGACAACTTGAATAAAGCTTGAAATGGCTGTACCAGTGTCTGGCCTGACAAGACTGCACTGCTTTCCTGGAAACATTCTAAATGAAAGTATACACCATTTTCAAGATTAACATACTAAACTAGGATCTTTTCGGCTGTTCTCTTCCCTTGCACTGGAAAGAAGCAGAACAGATAACCCCAGATTTGAACAGAATCCATGTGTTGGTTAGTGCTATTTGCTCCCAGTGCTATTGCTCACCTTCAAAGCCAGCAAGCTCTTATTGATTTCTGCACCTTCCATTCGTGTCTGCCGATCAGCACTACATGTGTCTGCACCCCTCTCATTTCCTGCCAGATCCACCAAGGAAAATTTGCCAAGCAGTTTCCCTCTTCGGCGTAGTATAATTTGGAAGCAGGCGTGTGACCGTGAAGAGCTAGCATTTGCAAAAGTCTGCCCAGATGTCCTGCGGCAAAGATGCAAAGCATTACAGCTGTGTCACAGAAGACGCAACAGGTGCCGACAGCACTAGACAAGACCTGCAGCTATTCAGTTAAGTTGTTTAACCTCTCCGGTTTTATCCTACACATGAATACCTCAGGTGTGCGTGAATTATGAAATTACCTCTGATATAAGAGCACAGAAGAACTGCTGCGAGAACTATGAACCTGCACCCCATTGCAGAGATTTAAGGCTGTTTAATCTGTCTGCCTCAACTCAGCCAGCCTACACTGGAACCCCTTTCTGACTGCTAATGCCTTACATGCATTTGGAGCTGGAAATACCTTACCACTGCATCTCCCAGCCACAGAGCAGGCTACATGTCATTTTCCTAATGCATCTGCCATTACACGGTAAGCTCAGCCAAGCTCCCCACTAAACAGCATTAGCTGTGCTAGCAGATTACAATCATGGTAAATCCCATTCTCCAGCCAAGCTGGCTTGGCACTTTACCTCTGCTGTGCAACTGCACCTGCCCCATCACTGCTAGACACAGGCTGGAGACTTACAAGTTACCATAAACCTCCCTGTGACCTTCACTGTCATCATTCCCTGAGAAGGCTGGCAGGTTCACTGTCCCACCTGTATCCCTACCGCTGGGGGAAAGGCAGGGAGATTGTCCTAAAATGAGGCAGGAGTCCAAGATGTTAAACAGTTCTTTCTTGGCTTGAGCTTGTCAGCCAAAAAAGCATGCACAGCAGAGAGCTGGATGCACATATCTCCACATACAGTGTAATACAGAAACCAAGGAATTCTCATTTGCCTAGTAATGTTTCCACAGCAGCTGCAACTTAACTGAGACAGATAAGACTTGGTAATACAGATTTTAGCTCCTGATTAGAGACACCAGTACAATGGTAGAGTTGCCCTGACTGCAGCCTTGCTGCCAGGATGATGAGCCAAGCCTACGGCTGTCCCTTGGCACTTGCTCTCAAGGATTCCTTAGAGAAGATCCTTGCACAACATGCAGCAGTTTTGCTGCCATTGGAATAGCTCATCTGGCCTGCAGTTAAGTCAAAGCATTTTTGCAACTGTAGGTTGATGCCAGCTGCTCTTCCTTGATCTTTACAAGCCCACAGGGAACTACTTAGGCTCCTGTAAAACTAGCTGATACTTCTAGAAAGCAACTAGACTGCTAAGTTTAGCTGTGGCACCAGGGCAGTCATCTCCTCATGTGATTAGTTTCTTTCTTCTTGGAGTTACATGAGGAGATGTGGACCATGAACTCTGGCCTTCTCTATGGCAGGTAGGCTAAATCTGTCGCTGTTAGCCCTTTATTCTGTAGCTACCTTCTTTTCAGGCAGAGGTGCTGCTCAGTGCCTACCTATTACTGGGAACACCAAGCTGCTGTTTAAGTCTCAAAGCACCAGCAACAGAGATTATGTATTTTCTGTAGACATGGAGGTAAAACAGGACATGACTCTTATCGGTTTTTTGACACCAAACCTGCAGGCACTGCCCATCTCAATCATTCTGGAGACATCTTCAGCGCAGTGGACTTGTCTCTCTTGGAGACCAACGACTTGGACCTGCTGCTTGCCATCCTCCAGGACTCGAAGCTTTGCCTTCTTATTCAAGAGGTCAAACACCTATATTCAGGCAACAAGATTAAGGTAAATCTGAGCAAAGTCTCCTTGTAACTATTTTGCATTGTGTTTATAGAAAGTTATATAGAAACTGCACATTTACATAGCCTTCCAGTTCAATTCCAAACACAGCAAGAGCAATAGACTATACAGAACTATAGAAACTAGTAAGTTTCACCCAGCTACTTATGAAACACTCAGCCAAAGAAATCAGATTAAGATTTTTAAAAGAGTCATACCTTTCCATTGTATATTTCAAAGAAAGTCACATAGACTTCCAGGTTCTGACTCCTGTACCTGGGCTGGTTTAGGAGGAGGAAGACATCTTGTGCTAGTGAGGAAACGCAGGAGTTAAATAGTTTAAAACATGTTCTAGTTGATACTTGATCTACTTTCAAATATCGCACAGCCATAAGGCAGTGTCTAGCAGTCAAATGATAGTCATCCTAAACAAATGCTGGTGAAACAATTAGTGCTGTGCTACCATCTGGAAAACAGTTCCAGCAGCATCATCATCCAGGGACTGAAAACATAAAGGGATATGGAAGTTTCTACTGCTGATGTCACCTGCAAACAGCAATCCTTAGTGATCTGGAGGAACACTGGTATCTGCTATTGTATTAGACAGGCCTGAAAAGAGTCACATATTTGTGTTTCAAGCGCTTCTTGCGGAAAGCCTAGAAAACATGCATCCCTGAGCATCTGCATTGCTGCTGTTTGGAGACAACAGTATGCCAGATTAGTTGACCCGTTGGCTGGATCTAGTGCAGCTCCTCACAATTAGGCTTCAGACTTTGAAATTGAGCTAAAAAGCAAAGACTTTCCCTTCAGGGCTGGTCATAACTAATTCTCAGAGACTGGCAAACAGCTGCTCTTGTTTCAACTGCCTTGCTACACATACTAGTTTCACAATACACCTTTCTAAAGGGAAGGTAGAGGAGGTCAGGGTTCATGGTGCTTTCTAGGCATTAGATCAAGGAGGGACTTCTAAGCATCTGTTTTCTTCAATAATTTTGCATGTGCTAGATTTTTTGCATCTAATAATGCTTACAAGAAGAAACATAACGCATACATTCATATGCTTTCTGTATAACAAGCTTTATATGAGAAATGGGTAGGGTTGCCTTGCATTCGGGTCAGGTATTTCCAAACACCATCCTGAGCCCAAGACAAAAGTTAAATGGTTCAGCCCAGCGACTGCCAAACTAGAAAATATGTCATATCTCTGCCTCAAAAAACAAGTATCTTCTGGTGAGTTAAGTGTGAATCTAGAAACTTACAGGCTGTAAAATATTTAGTGAAACTGACAGAAAAATAATCATACCTCCTGCAAACACCACTGCTTCTTACTGAAAATGCAAATACTTTATGTATCTTTTACTGGAAACATTTTAAATAACCATACAAAAACAGATCGTATCTAAGAAAAACAAGCACCAATTTGATTTTTGTATTTAATGAAGAATCAACTTACAGGCAAAAGCATATATGCCCTTTGAGGCATTCTGTGTTCTCCCGCAGAAGTCTCCGCCCATAGTCTGTGAAGAGAAAAGGCCAGAGGTGAGGTTTGGTACAAACAAGTCGAGCTACCTGATTTTAGTCCTGAGAATGTACTAGAAAGTTACCATATATATACTCTGATGTCAGTGAGATGATTAGAACACAGTTCAATTCAGGATTAAATGAGTTTGCTGCTTCCCTATGGGCTCACAAAGAAGGTCTGGACTATGCAAAGCAACAGCTGAACGCCTGCAAGGCTCTGCAGCACAGAGTCAAAGCAGTTGTTCCTCCAAGGGGAGGCTCATGGCCTTGACAGTGCAACCAAAGAGCCCCTGGACAGAAGAAGCAACGCCTCATTTTTTAGGAGGTAGGTTGAGCAACATTTTCACTGCTACTTGCAAAAGCTCACGTGTGTGATACCAAAATGCATTAAACTTCTAGAGCAGACAATACCTTTAACTCCTTTGATCAAGATACCTTTAATCTCAACAAAACTTCCAGTTGGTTGCTATCCTGGTGACTTTCTCTACCACTTTTATATGAAACAAATTCCTTAAAACAAAACTCAATCCCATGACACGTTCTCAATCTGCCAGAGTTTAATATGCAGCACTCCAGACTCAAGGTACAGCTATTGTCCTTGCACTAGATCTGCACTCTAGGATCAGGAAGGGGCAGTAACTCCACTGCCTATGATTTTAGTGCCTCACAGTTGTATTCCTGTGGTGATGCTCAGATGAGCACGTTCGTCTTCTCACGCAATGGAGGCAGCCTATGTCCAAACTTCTATAAACTTCCAAATTCCCTTCTGGATTACTGGAAGAGATCTACAGCTCGCTACATAGCGCTACTGATAGGAGATCCTCACCTAAAACTTGCCTCAAACACTGGAACGACAGCAACCGTCTGATTACTCAAACTGGCAGGCTAGCCTAGTCTGGTCCAGATCACTGTAGTTTGAGGTAAAGGTTTCTTGCAGAACAAGACAACAGATTACTCATTATCAACATCAAGGAGCTTTAAAATACTTTATCTAAAGCTAGAAAGTTTGAGACCTTGGAGAAAAAAAACCAAAACAACAAAACACTTACATGTGTCTTGCCACTGCCTGTCTGGCCATACGCAAAGCATGTTGCCTTCCCACCCTCAAAGATGGTCTCTACAAGAGGTCTAGCAGTGAACCTGGATATTCAGAAGGTAAAGAGACAGTTAAGGCAAGCATTTCACAGCCTACCTCATCAGTTTTCCTGAAAAAAAAAAAAAAAGAAAAAAACAAAAACCAAAAAAACCCCACACACACCCAAACACACAAATAAATGCAAGTCAGCGAGACCATGCCAAAAGAAAGCTTTAGAATTATCAGTCCTTTGGTTTCCTCAAAAAAGGATTTTAATATTTATTTCAGGTAACCGTTTCTTTGAGCCAGGATGCCATCTAGCCATAGCTCCATGCTTTTACCTTGAAAGTCATGCCCAATGAGAAGAAAGCATTACCTGTATACCATTTCATTAGAAGAGGATTCATCAAATGAAAAGTCAAATCTAAATGCTTGGGTTTCAAGGTATTTTGTCAAGTCCACTTTCTGCTTTGGCTCATGGACCAGCAGGACACACTTGCTTGGAACAGTAATCACATCACATTCCTTTTTCAGAAGTTCTGTTGACAGAAAAGACCCTCAGTTACAAAAATAAGCAAAGTCAAACTGCTCCAAGACAGAGCTGCTTTGTCAACACACTCGCCTTGTTTATTAAGAGGGCGCTTCCTCACACAGACACAAATTCTATGTTCTTCTATCTAAAAAAAAAAAAAGAAAACAAGTAATTATTTCCCAATTACACCCACACCTACTTAGTATTACAGAGAGAAAGATCCGATGCTCCCTCACATCTGCTTTTCCATATGCTGATTGGATCTGCCTCTGTAGACCCACTCATGCAGGGACATAAGTCTTAAAATCCATTCAGTGCATAAGAAACACTACAAACAATTGACCTCTGCATAGCATGCTCCAACATATCAACTGGAAATGCTGCTATGCTATAGAAATTGCCCCAAATATTCAAAATTAGTAAGAAGTTTAGTCCTTGGCCAGCTTTCCAGCAAAACCTGTGATATCATTACTGCAACTACAGTCAAATTCAGGCAAATTATTATTTTCATTTATGCCAGAGGTATTTTTTGACCTGGAGCTCTTTACCGATGCAGTAAGTATAGCTCTTTGTGCAACACAGCTACCCATCAGTTGAGTTTGGGAAAGTGCATATTCCATTGGGTGAGGCAGAAAGCAGAGGACAACAAGCTCCTCTTCTGTCATGCAGCGATACATACACAGACAGATGGTTCTCAGCCCTATAGGATGCAGGCACACAACACACCTACTGTTCCAAGCTACTCCACACCTACTTTTGTGTTTGAAGTTGAATGCAGTCTTTTTTCACTAACCATAACAAGGCCTTTGCTTGACAAGGACTACTTGGTTCTCATACATTAAACAATACTACCTCCATAATTGCTGAAGATATTGACCAAACCTGGTCTTTCTAGTGTTTGACCTCTACTTTTGTTCCTCTGCTTTTTGACCTAGTTTAAAATTACTTAATATACCACCAGGTACCTCAAGACCACAATACACTCAGAGGATTTCCAAGGTGCAGTGATGCACTCAGTTGCTCATATACTAAAATCTTCAGTACAACATAAAAAGTCTGTCTACAGGCTGCAGTTAGTAGCCTCAGCATTTACTTACTGGGTCAGCTATAGATATTGGCTGGCAGTCTAAAGTTGCTCTGAATTCCTTGATCATCCGTGCAAACTCCCAGTTTGGACAGCTGCTGTCAAATTCCTGCATGGAAAAGCCATGGATGGTCACAGCAAAAAAGCCCCAGAGCACACTATGCAATCAGCTGTACACAACTAGAAACATTTCACTTAAAAGCCACAAGATTCAGAAGTTTCTGAATCTAGAATGAATCAATCCATCCTTACACTGCTTCGTAAGAACAAAGCCTGTCCAAAATGTGTTAGTTTCAACTAAGTTTCAACTAAATTGTGATGCACTATCCTATAGTATTTCCCCGACTGGTGTATTATAGAGTACTCCACCTGTGCACGTTTTGTCCTGATTTCACTAATTTGAGCTCTCTTTTCTTCTCTCTTGTTTTTCATTTTCTCCATCTCTTTCACAATGTTAGTTCTTCTCCGAACTAGATAAAGTAAAAACATTTCCTTGGATTAAGTTTTCAGCACAATACAAATATTTCAATACAAACTTTTCCGGATTGGTGACAGACTAACTTGTACAGGAAACAATAATCTTCAGAAGGACAGTCATTAACTTTGCAGCATTTCCTTCCCAAACCAGATCTACTTACCACAGAAACTGCATCGCAAGCCTCACTACCGATAAAGTAAAAGCAGTATTTCTGAGGAGATATGCTATAAAATAATTACACATTTGTAATAAAAAAAAATACTCAAGATATTCAGTCTTACTGCCAAAGCCACCTTTTCAAAGCAGCAATCACATGGCCATGCGTTGCTGACTGGTGGGTCAGTTCTTACCCACTGCTCCCTCATACCTGGGCTCACTGAAGCGTTCGTTCCAGCAGCAGGCAGATGATCCTCTGTATTGCCATTTCCATTTGTCAGTGAGGCTTCTGGAGCACAGATCAGCCTGCTAGTCCTGGTTCGGCCAGCTGCAGAAAGAAGCCAGACGAAAACCAATAATTAGATCCCAAAGATCAAGGATAATTTTCTAATTTGTAAAGCCTCACAGGCCACAGGCATTCCTTAACTTGGATTCTGAATCAGAAGAGAGAACTAGCTAAAACCTGTGCAAATAATTTTTTAAATCCTTTGCCAATCAACAACTTTTATTCAAAGCTACAAATCAAGGCCACACCGACTAGACAAGAATTTAGTATCGAGCCTCTTATCTCAATGTTTTGGCAGAAGTTAATACACAAGGCATGCTCTCAACTATTCATAGGGTAGGACTGGTAAAGATAAATAACAATAATTTCACAATTCAGGTAGGCTCAAGTTCTTGCCTTATTCAACCAGTATAGGTAAAACTACTGCCAGACTAGTTACAAAGTGTGTTGTCAGCAGTTTCAAGGCACTTCTCTTCCCACTCTAGCCCTGTGAATACCACTTCATGCAGTTAAAGCAGATACCACATCCACCCACCCACCCACACAACCACAGCTGTCTGGCTAATAAAGCACATTATTATTCAACAACATTGTTTCCTAAGTCCTTTGAGAACCCCTTTAGGTAGGAGCCCTGCATATTTGCGTAGTGGCAGACCTCTAGGTCTCTCCTGTTTTATATATGAAGGCATAGCGGTTGCTCCTCCCCCCTGGGATTTGCAGTTTACCTAATTAAATGCATACAAAGCATCTTGCCTCATAGTAAGAAATCACTGGGTTCTTTCTCCACTCACCAGGAACTGACAAATTGTTTCTGGTTTGTGTAGAAGGGCAGGGATCCACCCCCATCTCATTTTCCTGGAGGCTGCACTGGGATTCTGTGATAACAGTCATCCTGGAACGGCCACGAGCAGCTTTGGAAACACAAATTCAAGGTCAGCATCATGCCTCAGACATTCACAAGTAATCGAGTGCTCGCCAAGTGCAGAACAGTGGGGAACAAGGTGTGGTTAAAAAGACCATTTCCATATGTCTGATACATTAGCAAAGTGCAGGACAAAGCAATGCAGGTGGGTGAAAAGCAATCATGAAATACACCACTACAGAAAAGCAAACAGTTCATTCCAGATTTGCAGTTCCAGTGAATTTCTTTCAGATGCCACTAAGGATTCACTAACAGGGCAGTTCCAGAACCTTAATACCTAGGAAGGAGGCAGTAAAAGTCAGGGAACTGGGAAATCCTCTGAAGCCTCACACTTGCAGAGCTGCGTGAATTAACTGTTTGATGGTAACAGTAGTACTGCAGTCTGGCAACTGGTCATGAGCAGCATCATGACCACCATCACAGCACCCAACCACGCACAGACAGTGCGCGTGGTGCACAGTGGACTGGGAGCGTGATAGCGCTAAGTTCAGCTAAAAGACTATATAATCGCAAGAGCAAATCTTTGGAAAGGGTCCTTTTGAGAGCAGTCTCCACTGTCACATGCCAAGGTATATTTCTTGCACTGAGACCAAGTCCCTTGGAAAGCTGCCTGGGAAAGGGATTGGAACATACACCTCAATAGATTTGTAAAGAAAGCAAATCTGATACAAAAAAAAAAAAAAAAAAAAAAGAGAAGAGTGATATGAAAGCTAGAACTACCTTTACCTCCAGCAACCACAAGAATTTATCCAGAATTAATCACTATGATTTTAAAGGACATTAGATTTTGTCAGCCTGATGGTTAATTTCAATTCTGGATCAAATTCCTCACAATTGTGCCAACTAAGTTCAGTGCTCGTATCTGTTAACTCTTCACCTAGAATCTTCTGCTCAGGTGCAGAGACATTAGGTGTCACTGCTGCAACTTTAGGAACAAAAAGCATCAGCTTCATTATGCTCAGAAATGATATTTCATTCCATTTACTTGTGTGGCACATGCCCAGACCTGCTCTCATCACAAACTCGGCAGCACTTTTCCTGTAAATGATAGTGCTCCTGGACAGGCATACCAACTGCAGGACTGGCTGCCTCTAAATGGGTTTGATTCAAGAGTGTCTAGCACGTGAGGATATTCAGCATCCTCCAAAGTTCTTGTTGATTAATAGGTCTGAGGCAATATCTGTTGCTTAATTCGTTCTGAAAGCACTGCTTCTGCTTCTCTCACTTTCCTGGATGAGAGGGAGACAGACACCTCCTGTTCTTTTTTAATTCATTTAGTCTAAGAACCAAAACCTGAAGACAATGTTAGCTTTCTAATTGGTGCAGTGCAGAGTTTGCAACAGGACAGATACTCACTGACACTCAAGGGTTTAGCTAGCTATAATGACAGATAATAATCGAGAAATATTGAAAAAAACTGCTTCTCTCATACTCTGAGCAGGTCTTCAGAGACAAGGCTGTGCTAGTAGGAAAGACAACAGATACTTCAGATTTGCAATTAGATTCTGTACTACAGGAAAGCCGTGACCTCTGTGAGGACATTTTTCCATCAACCTGTGACTGGATTAAAATACCTTTATTTTCCCAGCTGGCTATCCAGCTCCATTAACTGAGCTGTCTAGAAACAGTCACCACTTTACCACATCATTTTGCTTGCCAGTTCACAAAATTTATGGATAGTTCTCTGGATTTGAAGATCAGGACGCTGTACCACAGAACAACTTTTGACATATTAAGCCTCTTTGACTACTGCTGTCTCTCCGATGCAAGGGGATTTGTACTGTTGTCTTCTGGTACCAGCCTCCCTGTCTTGCATCACAGCAAGAGAGGCCAGACAAGCTGAGCTGTTTTGTTTACAGCCCAATTGCATGGAAAAGTATCAGTTCCGGATAACTATGCACTTTAAGAGAATCATTAAATTAGCAACCTTAGCATCACGTAAGTGCATTGCAAGTAGACCTGTAATGCTGCAATTCAAAAAGCCAAAAGAGTCAACTAATAAGCTAAAAGAATGTAGAAAACGTGGGAGTTATGCAACTCCTGACACCTCAACAAAAACAATTCCTTCACAATCCCACACTGACATCTCTATCTTCTCTTCTGGCTTTGCTTAAAACATTGTACTGACACTGAGCCATGGCACACCAGCTGACACTTTGGCTGCCTGGTCCAAAATTCTCCAAGGATAGAGCTCTAGTTAGTGTCTAGGGAGACTGTTTGAAGAGGAGACATCCATTTGTCACGGCTATTTCTTTCTTGCCCTTTCCACTCTCGTTTTGACACTTTTAATCTTAATAACTGCCACTTACCTTTTGTTGTTTGTGACATTTGCAAAACTCCATATGAAACTTTAAAACTCAGCAACAGTAGCTGCCTAGTGACATTTAAAGAAGTCTCAAGGAATAACAACAACAATGCTGCAGAAAAGGGCAACGCATCAACAAATCCCAGCTCACAGGAACAGGACAGCAATCTGTTAGCAAAGTTTCTGCACTCAGCAGTTCAAAATGTTGGTATGAAACAGCATGCTCTTTATTAGCATTGCCTGAATGAGCAACCTTATGATGCACTAAAGTAGAATATTATGGCTGCAATGAAAGACCACCACCGTTTCACAGGGATATAGCAGAGAGAATAACATTTTCTCACCTTCCCGTGGAGCAGGAATTTTTGAAAGGGTTGTTCTACGCTTCTGTTTCTGAAAAACAATGAATGCTGTAGTTAATCAGAGTAAACTGCAAGCACCTAGCACAGCAGTTCGAGACAACATGGCTACAACAAGGATTTTTCTGACTAAAGTCTGACTATGAGACAGAAAAGACAAGTTAGAGACCTCAAACTTTAACTGAGGGAATTATTTATAACAAGACCTATGCTGTTGGCACTTCAGTACCGTAGAAGAGACTATATCACTTCAAAGCACTTACCTGTACGGTTACATTCTCTTGCAAGGGAAGGTTCTCTTTCACATCTGCAGCAGGTAGTTCTTCTGTTAACTCTGGATTTATTAATATCACATCATCAATATCAATCTACAAGAACAAAGGCAGGATTTTACAGAGTGGAATATTGCTGCTACCACTTACAGCATATTTTTTTTTTTTTTGACCTTGACTTTCAGAGGCAAACAAACCTGACCCACTGCCTGCCAAACGTTAAGTTAAAATTGCCTGGAAGGGCAAGACAGTAGTTCACATTCCATTTGAGTAGTCTCATACATCCAAATATGCTAAAAAAAAGTTGAGCCATTTACCCTCATCTGCCAAACACCACGCAGCTCTGCAGGTGCCATAGAGCACTTCTGAAGAGATGGACAAAGCACATTTGCCATCAACTGCTTTAATCTCTTAGTGCTAATCTTAGTAAATCTCATCTGCTCTGTGACTTCTGCGCTAGGAGAGCATTAAGTGTTTACTGTACGACTGCACTTACTGAAATAAACTTCAAAGAGCTGCTTAGACTTTGGGACATGAAGGATTCAGCATTTAATCCACAAATCAATTCACCTACATTTTTTTTTTTCCACTTGCTGTTGAAGCCATTTCACCTAGGGCCAGATACTGCCTCCTTCCTGACCCTCCAGTGAAGTCATAATCCTGCCTTCAGCTTGTTCTGCGGCGCCCTGGCACAGGCAGCCGCTGGTCTGGGGGAGCGACGCCAAGGGCAGACAGCCAAGGGCAGGCTCCAGCCCAAAACACGACATCTCGGCTCAGTTTTTCAAACCAAACACAGCAGAGGAGTTTGGTAGCACATGTACACAAGAACTCTGGTATCACAGCAGCTTGCGCTGGAATCCACCTAACAAAACAACACAAGCACCGCTCCAGGAAGCTCTTGACTTCTCAATTAACTTTTAAAATTCCTTAAATGAAACGAGGGTCCATTAAAAGAGCAAAAACAAATAGGTGAGCCTCTGTAAAATGTGCAGATACAACATTCTAACATAAGAGAGTTATAAAATTTGATTTATATGGAATCTGTAAGTATCTAGTTGGAAAGTTAATTAGCTCAGAAACAGATATACGTGGACAGAATAATATATAAGTGTATGTAAGTATACAGACACAGTGTACATAGGTGTCTTAGAAAAATGCTGGATTTTGAAGCATCTTCGTGAATATTTAATATCCGATCACATACATGCAGTTTAGTCAGCAATTCTACCTGAACCCACACATTTTGTGTATTTGAATGCAGCACGCACATGAACAGTACAAGATCTACTTTCAAAGAACCCACCAATGGCAACTTTAAGATTTTAACTAAACTTTAGAGTATATAGAGAAACCAGCAGGAGTATGTTTGCTCAGTTACTGAAGCAGACTTTGTTAAGTGTCAGGATTTCGGTCACATCAGCCTCAAATGCCCCAAATTACCCCCCCACACACATCCCGTCTCATCCAATATTTATTTTGCACCAGCGCAGAGATTCAGGAAATCAAACTCATCCCTCTTCACCTTATTAGCGGCACATTAAGTCTTAAGTCACGTTAAAGCCATGAAAAGCCAGCAGCCAGCCCCCAGAGCTGGGAAAACGGGGACTCGGGGGCACTCAAAGCCCAGGGGGGAAGGGGGAGACCCAGCACCCCCTCGTTCACCCTGAGAGGTTGAGCGCCCTGGTGGGCTCCACTCCAGCCACTTCCCCATCGTACCTTCACACACCGATTTCGTTGCTTTAATTATGCAAAACATTAAAATAAGCACGGAACTGAACCGGCCTACCCGTCCCGGAGTGGGGGTAACCCCCCCGGGCTGCGGCCCGAGCAGGCCGGGACAGAGATGGGGGCCCACACTCACCTCCTTCCCCTTGACGGTGCCGTCCTCGTACCACTCCACCGACACGGAGGACCGCTCCACGTCCACCGTCTTCACCGTCGCCTTGTGGATCAAGCCTGGAAGAGATTGGCGTTAAGATCCCGGCCCGGCCGCCCGACGGCGCCGGGACCCCCTTCTCCCCTCACCGTTGCTCCGCTGGATGTTAACGACACAGCCGGGGGAGACGTGGCGGTAGATGCGGGAGTCCATGACGGCTCCTGGGCGGCGGCGCGACCTCCCGTCTCAGCAGCACAACCCCGGCCCGGCCAACCGCCGCCGATTTAAACCCCGCGCGCCGCCGTGCCGCGGGGGCTACCGGGAAAGCACGGCCGGGACTACACCTCCCGGCATGCTGCGCGCGCGCGGACGCCTACAGCTCCCGGCGTGCTCCGGACCGCTCTCCCAGCAGGAGGGAAAGGCCCTCCGGGGGCGAAGGGCATACCGGGAACTGTAGTTCGGCACCGCTGCGCGATGGCCGATTGGGCAGAAGGGAGGTGGGACTCGGACGGGGGGTCCAGAGGTACGGACGGGGGTCACAGGCGAGGAGGGACTAGAAGCACCAGCGTGAAAGAGAAGACACGCGCAATAAATAGCAACACACTTTAATTAATCTGATTTTTGACCAAAAAAAGGGGTAGCTTCACCAAAGTGAAGCCCCAAAAAATTCATCGACACTCGTGCCTGTTCCTCTCCACGGAAATCTTTAGTAAAAGGCGAAAGATTTATACGATCTGAAGAGAAACCAGAGTATGCCACCATCTTTCCCCCCGCCACACCGCCCGCCTGCCCCGCGCCCCATAGCTCAGGGCGAAGGAGCCCCCGCCCGCCCCCGGCCCCGCAGCCCCCGGCCCGGCCCGGCCCCGCCGGGGCGGACCGGCCCCGCCGACCCGGACGGCTCGGAGCGGCCGCTGCAGCGGACACCGGCGGGGCCGGGGCGGTGCGGGGCGGCCGCGGTGCTCCCTGGGTATGCAAATCATCCGAATGCTAATGAACACATGCTAACGAGGCGGGGCAGGGGTCAAAGGGCCGGCAGTTCGGGGTCAGCGCTGCTGCAGCCGGTCCCGTGCCCGGCCCCGGTTCCCCCAGCCCGAACGTGGCTTGTGGCTCCCTGTCCTGGTTCAGCCCCCGCCGGTAACCAGGGCCGCGCAGCCCCTCGGTCGCTCCTCCCTCCCCCCCCCCCCCCCCCCCCCCCCGCCACCAGCAGGATGGGGAAAGAATCAGGAAAAATGAGGAGAACTCATGGGTTGAGATAAAGGCAGTTTAGTAAGGAAAGCAAAAGCCACGCACAAGGAGAGCAAAACAAGGAATTCATGTAATGATTCGGGTTGGAAGGGACCTTAAAGATCATCCAGTTCCAACCCCCCTGCCCTGGGCAGGGACACCTCCCACTAGACCAGGCTGCTCAAAGCCCCATCCAGCCTGGCCTTGGACACTTCCAGGGATGGGGCATCCACAGCTTCCCTGGGCAACCTGTTCCAGTGCCTCACCACCCTCACAGTAAAGAATTTCTTCCTGATATCTAATCTAAATCTACCCTCTTTCAATTTGAAACTGCTACCCCTCATCCTATGCCTCCACTTGCTGATAAAGAGTCCCTCCCCATCTTTCCTGTAGCCCCCTTTAGGTACTGGAAGGGGCTATAAGGTGTCTCTTCTCCAGGCTGAACAACCCCTGCTCTCTCAGCCTGTCCTCATAGCAGAGGTGCTCCATGCCCCTGAGCTGAATTCATTCCCTGCTTCCCACTGGCAGGTGGATGTCCAGCCATCTCTGGGAAAGCAGGCCTCCAGGACAGTGACTTGGGAAGACCAACGCCATTACTCTAAACATCCCTCCTTTCCTCCTTCTTCTCCAGCTTCATATGCTGAGCGTGACATCATGTGGTACAGAATATCCCTTTGGGCAGCTCGTCAAATCTGTGCTCCCCTTCAGCTTCTGGAAAAGGCCTGGATTAACGTAACCGTCGCGGAACAGCACGTGTTATCAGCATTACTCTCACACTGAGCCCGAAATGCAGCAGCCACTGGGAAGAAAATCAACTCTCTCCCAGCCAGCCCCGGGAGAGCACCGCCGCTCGTCCCCCCCTGCGGCAGCGCAAGGGTAAAGGTGAGAAACTCGTGAGTTAAGATAAAACCAGTTTTAATAATTTAGAGAAAAAATAATTAATAAAGGCCAGCTGCCCTGTCTGCTGCGTTCTCTTCCCTATTCCTTGGGATCATCCACCCACCCGCTCAGCCACAGATCCCCTGCAAAACCCACAGTGAACATCTACAGCCTATAAATCACTCTGTTTTTCACCAGAAAAGGGGTAGCTCCACCGAGGTGGAGCCTCAAAAAATTCATCGACACTCGTGCCTGTTCCTCTCCACGGAAATCTTTAGTAAAAGGCGAAAGATTTATACGATCTGAAGAGAAACCAGAGTATACCCAACGTTCCGCCAGCACACAGCCCCTCTCCCCGTTGTCCCCCCCAGGAACACGGCGACCCCAGCCGCCACGGCCGGCCCCCCGTCGCTGCACATGGGCACGGCCCGGGCACGGGCACGGCCCGGATCCGAGGTGCCCCGCGGGGCGGCGGCGGCGGCGGCCAGCACTACCGGGACCGCGCCACCGGTCCGCGGTGCATCCTGGGTATGCAAATAATTCCGCATACTAATTAGCCGTATGCTAACGACGCGCCGGCAGCGCCGAGCACGGCCGTATTGCTGTGGGGGGGCGCCCGTCCGGTCCCGCCGTGGGGTGCCGGGCCCCAAGCCCAGCCCGGAGCCGTTGGTGAGGTGCCTCCCTGCGGCAGACAAACCCCGACAGTGCTCCCCCCGCTCCCTCCGTCCCGGGGCCGCCGGTACCCCGGCAGAGCAGCCCCGCTGCCGCCATCGCCCGCCGCTTCCCCTCAGCCCCGCGGCGTCGCCTGGCAACGGCGCGCGCACGGCGCCGGCGGCGCGGTGACGTCAGGGCCTCGCGAGAGCTCGCCCCGCCAAACCGCCCCGTGAGGCCCCACCCCCTCCTCTTTGCGCCGGTGCCGCACCATGGGTGAGTGAGGACAGAGTCGGGCCCGGCCGCCATCCGCCGCCATCTGCCCGCCGCGCCGCCGCTGCCCGCCCCGGCCCCTCACCGCGGGGCTGCCGAGGGTGCCGCCAGCCCGCGCCGCCCGCTACTGGGGGTGGCCGCGACGGCACCGAGCTGCTGATGGGGGGGAGGGTGCCTAGGCCCAACATGGCGACGGGTGTGGGGGGGCGGGTGGCCTGGCCTCGCCTCGCCTCGCCTCGCCGCAGGCCCCCGGCGCTGGGCTCGCTGTCGGCCGCGCTGGGGCCGTAGTGGTCGGGGGCTGTGGAGGGAGCGTTTCCTGCAGGGAACCCCGCGCATGAGGTGGGACGGCTTTCGGAGGGGTGTGGGTTGGCCCTGTACTCCAGCTGGTTGGTGGGGGTTCGTTGGGGAAACAGGAGATGGGGCGTGATGGGGACATGGTCCTTATGGGGGACCCAGCAAGCTGGTCAGGAGAAAGTGGTTTATGTTGGGGTGTCTCTCAGGGGCCCAGCAGACAGGTGGGACGAGGGTTCCTTCTTACAAATGATCTACCAGACCCAGAGGATAATGCAGGGTGTCTCCTATAGGGTCCTGTGTAGCAGATTGGGATGGGGCACTTTCCATAGGATGCCCAGTACATGAGGTAGGTTGGGAGGCTGCTTCCCAGAGGGCATACCTGTCAGGCACGGTGGAGGGAGTCTGTCTGCTTTGTGCAGCCCTGATGGAGGGGTGGAGGCGGATCTGAGTATCAATGATGAAGCTTCTCTGACTGCTGCATAAGGCTGAGTGCACTGTGCGGATACCAACCTTGGAGAGCTGAGGACTCAGAACCGTGCCCTGCCATGGCCAGGTGGGCTCCAATGCCATCCTCTGTCTGCCATCCTCTGACCGCGCTGCTCTCCATTCAGGTATCTCCAGGGACAACTGGCATAAGCGTCGCAAGACTGGGGGCAAGAGGAAGCCCTACCACAAGAAGAGGAAGTATGAGTTGGGGCGACCTCCTGCCAACACGAAGGTGGGTGATTTGCAGAAGGTGGTCAGTAGTTGTGTTTTCATACTCGGGTTGCTGGTTGTGTGCTGGTAGAGGCTTAGATATGTTGTTAAATATTTTGTGAGTGGTTAAATATCTGTTACTGCATCTTTAAAAGGTGGTACTTTCCCCTCTGCCTTTGGAAAGCAGTGATACT
Organism: Rissa tridactyla; assembly: GCF_028500815.1. Classification (NCBI taxonomy): domain Eukaryota; kingdom Metazoa; phylum Chordata; class Aves; order Charadriiformes; family Laridae; genus Rissa; species Rissa tridactyla. The sequence goes on from NC_071473.1 coordinate 44,423,638, forward strand.
GCTATATTTATAATAAGAGGCAATTGGAGTGATGAAACTTTCACCTTAGGTAGATGCAACAGACCGTCTTGGTCACTTACCGCATCTGCCGATGCTGGGGCTTGTCATAGTTACACTGACCACATTGCCTTTGAGGTTAGGACTTGACTGGGCTCCTGCGTGTGCTGTACAGCATTCCAGCACCAACAACACCCTGGTGTTTGTTTCTGACTGTAGATTGGCCCACGCCGAATTCATACAGTGAGGGTTCGTGGTGGAAATAAGAAGTACCGTGCCCTTCGGTTGGATGTTGGCAACTTCTCCTGGGGATCGGAATGTAAGTACATCCTAAGCCTGATGTGTTGTTGGAAGGGAAAAGTCTTCTGTAGCTGTGCTGGTCCCCAGTACCGCTACAAAGTAGCGGGATGATGATGCAGGCGTGGATTTGTAGTCTGGGTTTGAACATTGTGGAGGTTGCAGCGCTGGGTCTGAAGCAGCATGCAAAGTGATGAGAACTTTGACCTTATGTGGCCTTAGGAGACTTGAGTGTCTGCTAAGTTCACAGTGATTGGAGTGTCATAGTTACACTGAGTGACATGCTCACGTTATCTTCTTTACTGGGGGAGAATCGCAGAAGGGAAAAAAAACCCTAAATATGGGTGGTTCTTCATAAATGCAGTTTCTGTTCACTGATGGACCTAAAATTTAGGCAGTCCTGCACATGAGTGAAAGGTGTTTGTCCTGGGGCCAGGCCACCTCAGCAAAATCCTAACATGTGCAGTTCACTTCATACTCCTGCTTTGCTAAGCAAAAGCAGGAAGCACAGAAGCAGGAGTCTGTAGTGTTTCCCCTGAGCAAGGTGGGTTTTCTCTGAATTGCAAGCTGGAAACCATATAACTCGAGCCCGGGCCTGTTCAGTGTTACTCAGCGTGATGGAAGAGCCAGCAGTTAGTAAAGTGGTGTTTCAGTGGCCAGCGCGGTGTGAGGGAGAAGGGACGTCCTTTCTCCTCAGTGATCACAGAGCGTTGTCCATGCTGTGGTAAGTGCTGTCGTTCATAGGCAGTATTACAGAAGGGAAGGGACTGGAGCGTACCTTGCAGAACATCTTGTGCCTGGCTTTTGCATATATGGCAGGCTGTGTCACCAGGGTGGGCGACTGCTAAACAGTCAAATCTGGTAGCTGAGACTGAATGCTTCAGGTGGGTTTCAAAAGGTGAAAACACCAGCTCCCCCTCTCAACTTACTCATAAACCCTCATCCTATGAGAATGGTTTATAGTATGTGTTGCAGAGCAATCCCGTTCAATACAGCTTAATTCAGTAACTCTAGGAAGTACATGTGGTATTAAGCCCTGTGTGCAATGTTAGTTGGTATCTGCTGAGGTATCTTCCAATCCAGAAATTTAGTTTTTAGCATTGCTTGGTCTTACTTGAAATGAGTTCCAGCAAGGCCACAAATGCCAGTTTTTCACCTGGAGTCAGTCGGTTTCTAGGTGCAGGCTTCTGTCGTAGCAACGGAAAGTTGGACTGATGAAAAATAGATGCATCTCTTAGTTAAATTTAACTCAGTGCCAGGGAAGCTGGAGGACATTTGATGGGGAGATGAGCGTGAGGTGATCTGAGGGTATGGGTGAAATGCTGTGGACTGTGTTCTCAGTTGTCTGATCCCTGTAGGTTTGAATTCATACTCTTCTTTTGAAAGGCTGCACTCGCAAGACCAGAATCATCGATGTTGTCTACAATGCTTCCAACAATGAACTGGTGCGGACAAAGACCCTGGTGAAGAATTGCATCGTTCTCATTGACAGCACCCCGTACCGGCAGTGGTACGAAGCCCACTATGCCCTGCCCCTTGGACGCAAGAAGGGCGCCAAACTGGTATGTCTGGGATTGTCATTGTCATTTTGACTCCTTGTGGAGTAGAGTCTGCCCTGCTGGAGGCAGTCAGCCGTCAGGAGTGGGCGTTGCCTGCCAGAAGAGGGTTGAGTACCCATCGGTGATAATGTTGGTTATCTGGGCTGCATTCCTGTCAGCTCCCGGGATGAGTCTGGCTCTGTTAATGGAGTGTTCAGTACTACGGAGCTCTCTGAGCCATTGCACCTGTTTGTGCACAAGGACCTGCCTGTCGATCTCTTTGGTCTTCTAATGATGATACCGTTGTCCAGTTCTGCTACTGAAGGGAGAGCGATGACATATTATGATGCTGAGGAAGACTTTGCAGGTCAGGTCCCTGTGCTGGGAAATGATTGCTTTGATGGGAACCTCGTGGATTGCTTTTAATTTTAAGATCCAAACCCCAGACTGCTAGAAAGTATTTAAGTCTCTCCATGTAGCACTCAGCTTAAGGTTGTTCCCCTGCATTAAAAACAAAGCACTTCTGGCTGAGCACTGTGCAGTTCAGAAGCGCAGGGAGAGCTTGTAACCTGTCTGCGAGGACTGCACCGCACCCGAGTGCCCTCATTATGTCTGGAGAGATAAAGAGTGGTCACTTCTTTGGAGGAGGATTAATTCAAGGAGGAAACCTTTGCAGTTTCATTTGTCTGAGAGCGCACTTCCCTAGGGCACCGTGCTTTGTTGTCAGCAGTGACTCTAGTTAGCAACACACTGCACTTCTTGACCTCAAAAGTGAAACAGCTCCTGGTTCTGTGAGGTTGAAGTATTTCTACCTCTGGAAGGTATGACTTGGGAAACATAGTAGTACAGCGCTGAGAATACAAGCATCTCCTTGGTGTTAGTGGAGACCACCTGCGCTAGCAGAAGGTGGCCATATGCTTAACCTTGTCTTCGCTTATGGTCTTGTTTTTAGACTCCCGAAGAGGAGGAAATCTTGAACAAGAAGCGTTCAAAGAAGATCCAGAAAAAATATGATGAGCGAAAGAAGAATGCCAAGATAGCGAGTATTCTTGAGGAACAGTTCCAGCAAGGAAAGCTACTTGGTGAGTCCCTGGCAGCATTCATGTGGGTGGGGATAAGGGAGTCAGGGCACAAACACGGATGCCAGAGCAGATCTTATCTTGGTCTTGGGATCATTTAAAGTTCTACTCGCTGTGATAAAGCGGGGTGAAAGCGATGGGGTGTTCTCCATACCTGCGTATCTTCTGGGTTTTAAATGTTAACTACTTTTATCTTCCCTGGAGTTACCCCACTTCGGGCAGGAAGGGGAGATCTATTTCTGGAGCTTGAATTGGTATGTGGCCCAGCCAGGCTTCTGGAGTTGATCATTCCTGATTGGCCTTTGAGAAAGATAATGGGGCTCAAGATTTAAAAAATGAGTAAAGAGCCATGGGCTGCACTGTGCATCAGAAAAATGTCCTACCAACGTGTGACAGCTTTGACCAGTTTCGAGTTCTGGGATATAGTTCAGTGTTCTGAAGTCTTCTGGTGATGAGACCTTTGTCCAGTTCTGCTACTGAATTTGAGCGATGACAGTTTGGAGATCTGAAGAGGACTTCATTAGGGACTCAGTCCAGCAGAGCAGGTTCAAGAGCGTGGTGCCTTAGGGGGCAGTACTGAAACCAGTACGTAAAGTGGTGTGTCTGTTACTGGTAACTTGCTCCTCTGTACTTTTGCAGAGACTTGCCTGCAGTGTTTATTTCACTTTGTGTATATACTGGGGTGGTGAATTATTAAACTTCTTTAACTGGATGACTTCTCCTTGCAGCCTGCATTGCCTCCAGACCTGGACAGTGTGGCCGAGCCGATGGCTACGTGTTGGAAGGCAAGGAATTAGAGTTCTACTTGAGGAAGATCAAGGCCAGAAAAGGCAAATGAATAAAAACTATTCTGCTGAGAGCACGAATAAAACCCAGAGTCTACTACACTAAAGGGGTTGTGTGCTCATTTGTGTGTGCGTGATGGAGGGGGCTTGTGTAGCTCCTCCTGCCTGTGAAATGTGAAGGAAAAAGGATTTTTCCTGGAATCCCTGAGCACTTTGGTGACTTCAGGCAAGCTCTGACCCTGCACGCTCTCAACTAAAACATCTCCCTGGGCTCTAGACAGCGACTTAGTGGACCAAGTGGGTGTGGAAAAGAGTTGTTGGACTCGGCTCAAGTGGAGGATTTCCAGTACTGGAAACCTGTGAGCAGGAGGAAGGTGCGAATGTCCACTCCCGTTAAGATTTCTCGCTTTCAGGAAGCTGCCGGGGTCTGGCTGGGCATGTTCCCCCTTTTCCTGTGGTGCCTTAGGTCTGCACGAGCTGTGTTTGGGGTCTTGGAGTGAGTTTGGGTGAGACAGGGGTCTCCTGCATCTCCAGCCTCAGCAGCTGGTGCCTCCTGCTCTCCTTTCCAGATAACGCGTCCTCCAGTTCAGGCCAGCAGCCCCTTCTGCCGTTGCATGGCGTTTCCTGCCCGGCTGTATCATTGCCTTCAGGATCTGGTATCTTCTAACCAAACATGGCTGCACTGGTCGTTGACCAGCTGGTCTTTCCCTGACCTCCTTGGTATCATTCCAGTGCGAGAGAAATTCCTTCTAGCAGAAGGGGCAGGCTCTCGTCGTGGTCTGTCCCTTTCGAAAGCTGGGTACAAACTCCAGCTTTCTGCCCTGTCACTTGTGGTGGGATTGGAAAGCTGTGACGAACAAAAGCTTTTCTGGATGTTTTGGGGCGTGAGATGTTATTCCTTGGGGCTGCTGTCTTTAAAGAAAGCCAGCATGGTGGATCTCTGCATCTGGTTGCCAAATGCTTTGTGCAGGTATTAGGGTGAAGTTAGGAGGCCATCTAAGGGCTGGTCCCAGGGCTGTGGGGGACCCGGCCTTGCACATCTCGTACCTGCCAAGTGGACATTGCACATTTCACCCTGTGCATTATTTTTACAAAAGCCTCGTTTATTCATAGGAATTCTCAGGTGTGAGGCAAAGTACCTGCAGCCCCAGCTTCACAATCTTCAGCTCTGAACTGGAGGAGATTGTCATCATCTTGCCCCGAGCAGAGCTGTGGTGAGACCCATGTCTCTAGTGTCCTAATGCGGACCATGTTCTTGTGATGCTGTGCACTGGCTGCCGAGGGTGGCAGCAGGAGGTGCTAGCGGGCTCCGGTGCCCTGGGTGGTTGGCACGGAGCCGAGGATGGGTCTGCCACGGAAGGGACACCCCAACCGCATCAGAAGATGATACCTGTTACCTGGGTGGCCGCGAGGTTGTGCTATGGTGGGCATGCATTGGCACTACTTCCCAGCCCGGGTCTGCCAACGGAGCTGTGGCCAGCCGGGTGCCACTTCTGGAGTCCCTGGCAGTGGGACCTGGGCTGGGCGGGACGTTTGCACAAGCACATTCCTTCTCCATAGCGATCCGGGGTAAACTTTCCCTGCTCTCCAGCAACGCCTGCTTTCCAGAGGTGGGGTGGAGGTGATAAAGGGCACTTGGGAGGGATGCGTCACGGCTGCTTCCTCTGAGTGCGTTTCTTCTTTCCCCTCGTCCTCCGAGAGTGCAAACAGGATTCAGGGTGTTTCTGGGGGACTTTGTACGGATGGAGAAACTGAGCAAGTAACAGGGCAAGTGCCAACTTGGTGTCAGAGGCAGGAGCTGTAAACCTGGCCCCTGATGAGCAGGGTTATGGCTAATTCATCAGTGCACGCTGCTTGATGAAGTTACTGCTGTGAAAAACACAGCAGCCAAGGGCAACAGCCCGTGGGAACGAAAGTGGCACCTATCACCCACCGCAGCCACGCTGTAGGTGTGACATGGGAACAGGAGGGTGGCACCTGGCTCCCACGGTGGCACAGGCTGTGGGACCTCGGTTTAGCTGCAGGATGTGTTGTTTCTGGCCTGGCCTTGGCACAGCCCCGTGGACGTGCGCAGGGATTTGCCCGTCCGGGAGGAGGCAAAACTGCCCTCACTGAGCACGGAAGAGATGGGCAGGGGCTGGGGTTAAGCACAGCTTCAGTCTGGCTAATTTTAGGAGGTGCCAAAGCCTGGTCCGAGGACCTTGCCCGCTTCTACAGATAGACGAGAGGGCTGAATTTAAAAAAAAAAGAGCTACTTTTCATACGATGAGCAGCCGGCAGCGTAGCCCCAGTGAGGTCACGCGTCACCCCGAGTGCTGCTCCTTGCTGTTGCATGACTCTCAGCTCCACGCAGTATTAACTTCGGGGTATTTTCACGGGAAATGCTCCAACCCAGAAAAATGACCTCGTGGTTACACTTTAACAGGTCCAGCAGTGGCCCGGAGGGTAGCGGAGAAGGAGCGGGGCTGCCTTGCTAGGAGGAAATGGGAGCTTTGTAGGAAAGGTGGCTTTGGGAAAGGGAGGCTTGCAGGAAAGGGAATTTTTTAACAGCTCTGTTGATATTCTCAGGGGAAACACACTTTTTTGAGTGCAGGAATCGTTCTACAGGTGCTGAAAGCATCTTTCTTTTGGTTTTGGTTTTTTTTTTTTTTTTCTGGCTGTATCACTTGGTCTAATACCCCACAACTGTCACTGGTGTCAGTCCGTGGGCCTGTGCCCTTTTTGCCCCAGGAGAACGTGGCCACTCATTGACAAAATCCGAATTCACCTGCTTTTTGGATAAACATGATGTCCCTGCTGTCTTACTTCTGGGGGTGATTTGCACCGACAAAGAACCTCAAAGCCAAGGCTGGCAATTGCTTTATTAATATCGAGAGGACATCTCCATCACGGTGTTGGTTTTCTGCAAGACTAATGCCCTGGTCCTGTCCCTTGCTTGGGGTCTGGACTGTCCCTGTCCCCTGCATTGGGCCATGGGAGCAGGGAGTGAACCCGGCCAGCTGCAAGTCAGTGGCACCATCACACAGATGGGCTGAATCCTGCCATTTTGGGGCTAACAGCTAGTGTTGGAGGCTGTCTGCCCAATCCCAAACCCACCGGGATCTTCCCATCAACATGGGGACACATCTTGGCTTGGGGCTGGGTGGTGAAAGACCTGGCAATGTCCTGCTTCTGGATGGGGGGGTTCAAGGGGAGGTGGCTGGGGACAGGGAGCATCATGGCTGGCGGTGGCAGTGCCTTGGGTTGGGGGCAGCTATTCTGCCCCCAGGAAAAGGTGAGTTTTGGGGCAGCCTCAGGGCTCCCAGGCCTCCGGACAGTCAGCCCCGATGCTGTCGCTGGACGGTGCCTTCACCTGGATCAGCGGCAGCTCTTTCCTCTGCATTTCGGAGGCCTCTGGTGGCCGGGTCCCCCCCAGGCAACCACCAGGCATGGGGGGCTTGCTGGCCCCGCTCTCCTCATCCTCTGTCCCCTCCTCCTCGATGCAGGCCACTGACTCGGGGTCCTCGGAACGGTTGGGATGAGGGGACGGGAAACCGCCATCCACCCGGGGATGCCGCAGGTGGGGATGACCTCGGCTGCCCCGGCCGAAGTTTTTGATGCTGATGGCGGGGGATGCGGCGGCGAAGAATCGGCTGAGCAGGGGCGTCTGGATGCGCGGCACGCTGGGAGAGGCCTCCGCCGGCTGGCTCTGCTCCGCGTCCTCGCACATGCTGGGGGAGCATGGCGGGATGATGGGGACAGGCTGCCATCCTCCGCAGGGATGCCCAGCGCCCCTCACCGCCTCCATCCCAGTGTGTTTCCAAGCAGGGAGCGGCTCCGGGAAGCCACATCCCTGCCCCAGCAGCTCATCCATCGCCCAGTGCAACCCCAAAGCTCACAGGGAATGAGCAACGTGCTCCCGGCAGGGGATTTGCTGTTTGCTCGCTGTAACTGGGCCCAGGGGGGGACGGGGGGGACCCTGAAGCGCTCACCCTCTTTTTCCCCAGCCCCAGGTGGGTGCTGTGCACTCACCGCATGTCGAAGGTGGAGCCCAGGAAGGAGGGCTTCAAGGTCTCAGCAGCGGTGGCCGTGGTGTAGGGGGGCTGAGCCGTGGACTCGTTCCAGTATTTGTCCTTCACGGCCGGGGGCAGGTTCTGGTACATGTCATCCACGGAGAGCAGGGACACCTGAGCACAGCGAAGACAGGGGACAGGGGTGGCTTTCTCAGAGGTGAGGGGCTGAGCTGCCGGGCTGCTGAGTGTCCCTTGGGGGGTTGCTGACCCTGCCATGGGGAGCAGACGTGGAGGGATAGGGATGGAGGGACAAGGTGCAGCCCTGCTTCCTTGAGTGGGAATCTATTTTGGACCAGGACCTGCGTGGCCAGGAGCAGGGCTGGGGGGCGGCAGGCCACAGGTCCCACTGCCAGGGGACAGGGATTTCCCTGTGCACTGATTGCAGCAGCCCCCAACAAAGTCAGCCTGGGGCAGGACTCACCTGCAGGTTCCTGTCTATCAGCTTGTTGGTCTCAAAGTCATCATCATCTTCTCCGAAAGGGTTAATGATCTGCTCTGCAACCTGGGGAGGGAGGGGGCCAGGAGAGACAGGGGAGCAGGGACAGGAGCACATTCCCACAGGACTCTCCATCCCTCAGTCCACTCATGGGGCACATGAAATGTGCAGCCTTGGAGCTCCATGGTGCCCCAGTGTGAGGGCTGGCCTCAGAGGACATCCCCAGCAGCAGCCAGTTGTGACGTAGCTGGTGCCATGCCCTGGGCCAGGCACCCCCGCAGCCCAGGGGGGTGCTCAGGGCCACCTGGCCACCCTTAGCCCATAAAGCAAAGCCCGTCTGCATGGCCAAATCTCACCTTCAGCCAGCCAGCGTAGAAGAAGAACTGAAGGAGGGTGGGGAGGGGGATGTACATGTCCAGGTCCCCCTCCTGCCCCGGCTCCAGCGGCTCCAGGAACTGCCGCCCGATGAGGCAGAAAGTGAAGAAGGAGTAGACGGCGATGGTGACCACCTGCCGGGAGTGCGGGTCAGCCCGTGGCGAGGGTGGGAGCCGAGGGGGACCCTCGGCACAGGAGCAGCGAGGATGCGAGAAGCTCAGCAGGTCACTGATGCTCTCGTGGGCTTAAGGCTAAACCCCGCTGCCCCACTCCCCGGGCTTCTGCACATCCCTGCAGGGCTGTGAACCCACCGCCGTGCCGGATCCGGCACCAGGTTCAACAGAGGAGTAAAGTGCTTTTAGGAAGGGAGGTAAATTGTTCCCCATCAGGGTGCAGGGAGGAGACTGTGGGGCTCCTCTGCCACTGTGGGTGGAAGGAGCTGGGATGTGGGTTCGGGGAGCCCACGGGTGGGTACCCACCTGCGTGTACACCAGAGGGATGCTGATCCAGTCGTAATGGAACAACATGCTGCACTTGGCCCGGTAGAGATTCAGCTCCTGGGCAGGGAGGACAAGGACGGGTGACCCAGGTATCAAGCGAGTCCCCCCCGCAGAAGCCTGGTACCCCCTGCGCACCCAGAGCCAACTCACGTCCATGAGCAGGCGGAGGGCCACGTCATCACGGATGCGGCCATCCCGCCTGGCCTGGGCCGCCAGGTTGGTGAACCAGACGCAGGGGATCCAGTACTTGTTGAAGTCGGAGTGGAGGCTCTCGAACTTCTTGCGCTCGTCCTGCGTCATGAAGCCTGCGGCAGGACAGAGGCTCAGTGCCACGGCCCCCATATTAAGGGGGGAGACTCCTTTTGGGGTGGGAACACAGGGTTTTCCAGGTGAAACTACATCCCCTGGAGACAAGCTGTGGGCAAACGGGACGCGGGATTCTGGGGGTGAACATACGTGCCAGGATGCCACCCTGTGTGTGGGGCAGTTTGGGGCAGGGATGCTTGCAAGGATCCCCAGCTCCCAGCACATCTGGTGTCAGGGACACATCTGTGTCCCCCAGCTCTCGCCCCACATTGCAAGCCATCACCACCCCCAGGGTTTAGCTCCTCACCCGCTTCCACCACGTGGTCCATGGTGGGGAAGCGCTTGAGCACCCTGGTGCTGACGGAGCGCAGGATGAGGACCGACGACAGGTTGGCGTAGCGGATGAGGGTGCGCCGCAGGATCCGGCCCTTCTCATCTTTTCCGTGGACGTTGCTGGAGATGACGCACATGAGCTGGTCGGGCAGGGGGATGCTGGTGTACTGGGCCCACCACCGGTTCACAATCAGGGTGACGTAAAAACCTGCACCGAGAGATAGCATGTGGGGGGGCTCGGTGTGACCAGGTCGGGGGTTGAGGCGGGGACGAGCCCACGCCAGGAGAGATGCCATGTTTCCAAGGGTGACAGATTTCTCTGTGGACGGGAGATAAAGCACATGTTGTGCTTCCCTTTCAGCTGCCCTCCCCAGGGATGGAGGTGGGGATGTCCCCAGCTCTTCCCTGCCCTGGGTGCGGGTGGCAGAGGGCAGGACAGCCATGTCTTGTAGGTAAGGTGCCCCTTTCCTGGGCGTGGGGAAGAGGGTGCGGAGTGGTCCAGGGGAAATCACAGTCTCAGGAAATCTCCCTGGCATCCCCAGGGCAAGGGAACCATGTTTGGTGGCTCCGGCAGCCAAGTGCCGTTCCTGGGGTCCTGGGCTCCCCCATCCCTTATCCGATGGTGTCCAAGGGATGTTTTGGCATGGAGTCAGGATGGGCAGTGGGGGCATCCTCAAGCCACCAGTGCCAGGGGCAGCAGGGGACCCACGGATCTGGGGACGGACCATACCTAAGACGAATGACATGGGGATGAGGTCCGTGGAGCGGTTGCAGTATTGAGCCACCTTGGTATAGATGCGCTTCTGCTCCTCGGTCAGCAGCTGCCTGCAGCCGAAACACAGTGGGTCAGGGACACACAGCAGGGTCAGGGACAGGAGAGGCGTCGGGGACAAGCAGCAGGGTCAAAGGCAAATGGTGGCTGGGGCACTGCCTTGGACCTCCACAGAAAGCCATTGCCTGATTCCCCTTCTCCTTACCCTCCTCTGCCCACTCCCACCCTCCCTGGAGGAGTCCCCTGGGCTTCTCCCCTCCCGTGGACCCCAGTCCATGACCGAAGGGGCATCTCTGCACGTCCCAGTGGGTCCCCAGGGAGGGACACAACCAGACCCTGCTCACCGGTAGACAAGGCTAAGCACGGCGTACAGCACCATGAAGACGATGAACTCCTTGTACAGCAGCTTGTAGATGCTGCCTTTCCAGCGGAACAGCAGCTTGGAGAAACCCCCGAAACGGGAGTTGGCGACTTTCAGCGTGTAGGAGATGGTCATTGCGGCTCAGCTCTGCACCTTGGCGGAAAAATCCTTCTCTCACTGGCTGCTGGCTAAACTGGGGAGAACTGGGCTTCCCACCACCGTCCAGGTTGCAGGACCTGGGGACACGCACTCGCTCCCACGCCAAGCACTAGGGCCCATCAGCAGGATCGCCCACGCAGTCACCCTGCCCTTCCCACGCCTGCCACAGCCGCTGCCCGCTCCCTGCCTGCACCCTCCTGTCCTCCCAGCGCCTCTTCCACCTAAATACCCCGCCAAGCCCTCCCCATGATGGATTGTGGCTGTCAGACGCAGGGAACAGGGAACTCTGGCTCGGTCACACCTCCCTGCCACTGGCCATGACTGGAGATTTCAGTGGGGGCTGTGGGTGCTGGAGCCAGGGCCGGGCAGCACCCAGCGGGGGCGGTTTGGGTTGTTTCCCTTTGCAGCCACGGCAGCTGAATTTAGGTTCTGTGAGAAGGAGGGGAAAGGAGGGCTGCATCGCTCCCGGCAGCCCCGGGAACGGGTCCCTGGGGTGCACAGGCAGAGCCAGAACCCAGGGGTGGCGGCGGGATATTTTTGGAGCACGGGTGAAAAATGCACCCGTCACTGCCTAAGTCCTCGCTGCCAGCAACAGGCAGCGCCTGCAGCCGTGGGGAGGGATGGCTGACCCCCGCCTGTCCCACCTCGGCACTACGGAGCTCCTGGTCCCTCTGTGTTCCCAGGGGAGAAATTGGAGATGGCATGAGCTGGGGCACGCCAGGATGCCCTGGCTGCTGTACCTGGCGGGGGGGGTGACGGAGGCATTTTAAAGGCTGGCACCAGGCCACTTTCCCAGGGCCTGGGAGGGAGCGGGAAGGGAAAAATTCCAGCAGGACATAAACCAGTGGGAAACATCCGTGAGTGACAGCAAGACATGCAGGGAAATCATCCTGTCCTTGTCCCCGACCCATGCTGGGGCTTGGACTGAGACTGAGCACTGCCGGGGCTCGTGGCTCGTCCCGCCGTGGGCTGCCGGAGGCCATGCCGTGCTCCGCAGGAAACGCTGCTTCCTTTACCGTCCGGAGCTCCGCGTCCTGCCCTGCCTGGCTCCCTCCCTTCCTGCCCAGGCACAGCGCCCAGCCCAGGCCTGGGATGGCTCCAGTGCAGAGCAGGGCGGCCACAGGGGCTTCCAGCCTGGGAAATGTCCCCTTGGGCAGGGGGGACAGGGCTCAAGGGTGCCCGCCTCCCCCCATCCCTGGAGAAGGGCTGGAGCACCCATGGGTGAGACTTGCCGGGGGGGTGCCTGTGCAGGGAGGTGATTTAAAGCACCCGCAGCCTTTGCCCCATTCCCAGGAGCCCCACAAGTCCCTGCCCCGTCCAGGAACCATGGATTTTACAGCAGGCTGACACCTTCCCTGGCTGGGCTGTAAATCATAGCGCAAGGCAGAGGCTCCTCTCCCCACAGCCAGTGCTCAGCTCAAAGCGAACTCAGGCTGCTGGGTGAGACCCACACCAGGGCATCACCCAGGGCATGGGAGGGGACATGGGATAAGAACCAAAGCCCCCCACCCCTGCAGTCCCCCGTATCCCATCGGTCGGCTCCCCACCACCCCAAACCACGCAGACACAGGGATGGAGCCGCACTTCCAGGAGTAAAATGATTTATTTCTTACTGAGAGCTGGATCCTACAGGGCTTGGCAGCACGTTGGGCAGGGGAGGCTGCAAGGGGCCCCTCCAGTGCCTCCCTGTGTGTGTGTGCACCTTGCACACCCGCTCACACCCACCCACGTGCAGTGCCCACACACGCGTGTGCACACTCGTGCAGCAGCACACGTGCACCGGCTGTTTCAAGCCCCCGTGCCATGCAGTGGGACACGTTGGGATGTGGGGTGGGCAGCAGGCAGGGCCACCGTAGGGTCCCTCTGCCAAACCCAGGGCACCCCGTCCACGCGTGACAGCCCCTGCAGACCACATAGGCAGAGCTATCCCCATTTCATATCCCCAGACCCTGTTCTCTGCGGGCTGGGGAGCAGCAGGTCCGTGCCAGATGCCATCTGGCTCCCATGAGAGAGGATGGAGGCCCCGGCCAGTGGGTCTGGCACACACACTATTGTCACCTGGTCCCCAAAAGCAGTCCCCACTGCCCCTCTATGTCCTTCCTTGGGCACTACCAGCCCATGTCTCCCCAAAAACTGCCAGCCTGTGGCAGGGTCCCTGGTGCCCGAAACACCCTCGCACTCCCTGCCCAGCTGCAGCACATGGCAAGCGAGGATCACATGTGGTAGCGCAGGGGAAGGGATGGGAATTTGGGGGTGCAGCTTTGCAAACAGCCACTGTAAGCCACGGCAGGACAGCTCGTGCCTCTCCTGCTCTGCTGGCTTTCACTACCGCCCGGCACCTGCCATCCTCCCGGCATGTCCCAGATACAGCCCGAGACCCAGCATCAGTGCAGGTCGATGTTCTCATACTCCAGGTTGTCTGAGTCCTCCAGCTCGATGCCGGGTACCAGGTTGTAATAGTTGGTTGACTGACTCATGTAGATCTTCTCCCGGTCGGCAGAGTCCTTCAGGACTTCAGTCACACTGACAGTGTCCACCTCTGGCTCGCTGCCCCCCAGCTCCTCTGCCCTTGGTGCCGGGGTGTCCCGCTGCCTGCCTGGCCCTGTGCCCCACTGCCCTTTGTGGGCTGGCACCTGGGAACTGCTTGGGGATCCCACCTGGATCTCCACCTCCTCATAGAGGTCCCTGCTGCTCTCCAGCGGGTCCACGGAGGGCTGGAGCAGGACCCGGCTCCCCAGCAGCACCTTCTTCTCAGTCTCGGAGGGGGCAGCAGGTAGCTCGTAGGGGACGTAGTGGTGGGGCTCTGCAGGCACTTGGGCATTGCCCCTCTCTGCTGTGGCTGGATGGCTCTGGGACCTGCTCTGAAGGCTGTAGTTGGTCTTTCTCTTCCGCCTGCAGAAGCACCAGGTGATGCTGGCGAGGATGAGGAGAGGGGGCAGGCAGATGAAGAGGGCGGTGAGGCTGTGCGAGGGGCACAGCTCACCCCGGGGGATGCTCTGAAGGTCCACACCATGGTACCGCTCCGGTGTGTGGCAGATAACCTCAGTGGCCAGGCTGGGCCAACCCTCCAGGTTGCTGAGCAAAGTGCAGCTGCAGTCCCAGCTGTTGTTGGAGAGCTGGAGCTGGAGCAGAGACGGCTTCAGGAGGCTGGCGGGAAGGAAGGTCAGGGCATTGAAGCCCAGGTAGACCTCCTGGACCTGGGTTGATGCCTTCAGGAAGGACCCGGGCAGCTCCTGGAGCTGGTTGCTGTCCAGATGAAGGACCCTCAAATTAGGGGCATCTTCCAGAAAACTTCCAGGTAGACTTTCCAGCAGGTTGTGACTTAAGTGCAAGATTTCCAAGGCACGGGGGACTCCCTGCGCGTTACTGATGGCCGTGATGTTGCAGTGCGAGAGGTAGAGCTCCCGCAGCCCCCGCACCCCTACCAGCATGCCCCAGTCCAGGTGGGTGATGTTGGAGCTGGTGAAGTTGAGGCAGCAGCTCTCGGGGAGCGGAGCCTCCCGGAAAGCTTGGAAGTCCATGGGCTCCGAGCAGTTGCAGCTCTGCGGTGCCGGGTCGAGGGCAAGGCCAGCAGCGAGCAGGAGGCTGCCCCAGAGGGACACGGTCCCCAGCCCAGCGCCTGCGGGGAGAGCAGAGGGGACAGGTGACCCCCCCGGCAGGACCAGCTCTCCCCTTGCTCCAGACCCCCACGGCGGGGGGGTGAACCCCACTGCTCCCCCTCCTAAGGAAGGGACCCGAGTCCCCGCAGCCCCCTCGGACCTACCTCCCGCCCCCCGCCAACCCGGGGCTGTCTCACGCCCGACGTCCCGCTGCTCCGTCCGGCTGCCCACGGGCAGCGAGCGACCGCCGGGGCTGCGCTCGTCCCCACGCCCCCACCCCCGGCTCCCCCCGGGGTGCCCTGCCCGGCCTCACCTGCCGCCGCACGCCCCATCCTGCGGGGCCGCTCCGCCGCGCTCCCCGCCGGGCGCGGCCACCGGCTCCGCCTCGCCGCGGGGCGGCCCCGCCGCTGCCCGCCCGCCCCGTCCCGGCACCGCCTCGCCCCGGCACCGCTGACCCCCCGCCCCCCCCCGACTTCCTCCGCCGCGGGCCGTGGTCCCCCGCAGCCCCCTGTGCCCCTTCCCCTCGCTGGGATCCCGCCAGCCACGGACCCTCCAGCCGCACTGAGCGGCGGCACCCCCCAAAATACGCTTGACACCGGTCCCCTGCAGTCAATCCGCCCGGTGGCCGCCCTTCCTCTGCCCCCCCACCATAAACGACAGCCCCCCGTCCTTTCCCCATCCTTCCCCACCCCATCCCCCAGAACCAATGTACCTTCCCAGCTTCCCCCGATCTCCACTCCGCTCTGGCCCCCCCCAAGACATAAATCCTTCCAGCCACCTCCATACTCAGCATCAGCCCCCCAAGCCCCTGGAGAGGGGCTAGGCTGGCTTCTGCTGTGTTCTTCTCCCTCCTGGGACGGGAGAAGGCTCTGCCCGGCTGGTCCCCACCTCCGTGCTGGGCGTGCTTGTAGAATGGGGATCAAAAGGGCCAGCTTCTCTATCACTGGACCCCTTGCAACTTCCTTCCATCCTACACAAGTCCCGGGCTGGGAAGGAGGAGCAGGGTCATTCACACACGCTACAGCCCACAAGAAAAGCAGCGCTGGAGAGGGGAGCTGTGTTTCCACCCTGTGAAAGTGCCTGTGTGCTCACCGCGGTGTGAACTGGGTAAACCGAGGCACATGGTGTGATACCAACAGTGCTTTGCTTCAGTACTGGTAGGAAGTGGGTGAGATGAGACCTGGCCTGAGTGCACGTGGGGTGCTGTGGTGCCGGAGCCCAGTGGGGTGCCCGCAGTGGGGCAGGGCTCTGGTGGTCGCTCCTCAGCCTAGCTCAGGGTGCAGAGTGCTGGGATACCCTATGTGCTGCCTATCTGGGCTGCCTCAGAGGCCTGGCAAGCTCAGCACACCAGTAATAAAAGCACTGGGTTGTTTCAGGCTTCCTGGACCATGCGTACTATCCTGAGGGATGCAGCAATGTTTAAGAAGGCACCAGGCTTCAAGAGTTTCTTCCCTTGATTTCACCCCTTGCTCGTGGCTCAAAACTGGCGCCTCGGGTGCTGCTCTCACGTCTCAGCTCAGGGATGCTCCAGCCCCCAGTGGGAGAGCAGCAGCTCTCCTTGGCACGGACCGATCGCCCACGTCCCATGTGCCCTGCTTGGGTCTCTCCCAGATGCACAAAACCCCGGCAGAGGGGTGGGTTTCTGGCAGGGGGACCTGCCCCATCCTGCTGCCTCTTGAGCAGCAGGTTTGGGGCGCCGGCACCTTGCGCTGGTGCTGCAAATGCTGCAGCGACTAACCCTGAGGCGGGGATTTCTGCTGAGGAGCAGGGATAGGACGGAGTGGGGAGGGAAGCAGGGCTGGCCGAGCACTGGCTGCTGGGGTGGGACACAGGAAACGGCCATTCGGGCCCCCGCGGAAGGGAGGTGCCGGCAGCACACCGGGCTGGGGGGGTGACAGTTGCCTCCTGGGGTGCCCTGGAGACGGTCACACAGCGCCAAGCTGGAACCCATGGTCTGGGGCTTGCTAACACTCTGCTTGGGGTAAAGCCTCCCCCGCTCCCCCTTCTCTGGGGCAGCAGCTGAGCCAAGGGCCCCAAGAGCAGGAGATTTCAGAGGACTCCCTGAGCCTCCGTGGGCCAGATCCTGCCTCCCAGGCAGTACCTTCCAGCACTGGCGTTTTAGATACCATCCGAAATCCAAGTGCTTCCTTAATCCAGAGGGATCTGGATCCTTTTATCTCCCCCTCCAGGCAGCTTTACCCAGATGTGCAGCTTCCCCTCGGCACATCCCCAGCCACTCGCTGGGTGGGATGGCCTCTGCTGGTTCTGGTGCTGCTGGTGGTGCTGGTACTGGTGCTTCCCTCCCAGGCTCAGCTGAGGGACCAGCCACCCTCTCCCTCCTCCTCCTCCTCCTCCTCCTCGGCGGCTGCAGCCCTGTGCTTTGCAGAAGCTCACCGGGTGCAAGTGCCGAGGGAGGGGAAAACCCCGCTCCCGAGGGGGTCAGGGCTGTCACCCCAATCCTGGGGATCTACCCTGCATCTTGGGCTATGAGAGTGGGGGACCTCAGGGGGAGCCAGGCTGGGGCCAGGCCAGGCTATGTCTGCGTTTTGTGGAGGATGTAGATCCCACAGCCTCTCTGGGCTCCTGTAGTATTTTAGCATGCTCACAGGGGAAAAAAAAAGTTTCCTAGTGTCTAGATGGAATTTCCCTTGATGCAACTTGCGTCGGATGCCTGTCCTCATTTTGCTGTACAGCTCCCCAAAGAGCCTGGCTCCTTTTTCCTGTAACTCCATCTAAATAGCTGCAGGCAGCCGGGAGATCGCCCCAGAGGCTCCCCTTCCCCAGGCCAGGCAGGTTGTTGATGTTAAACCACGCTTCCTCCTACGGCCCCAGCTCGGTGATGGGAAAACCCCTCTCTGCAATGCTCTGCATCACCGCGGACCAGAGCTGCAGGTGGAGAGGGGGCTGCTCCCAGGCTCCATTCTTTTTGGAGAGGAGATCCCCCAGCCCTGGTGGGATATGGGCTATGGGGTCCATCTGTGCCCCCAAACCCAGCCCAGGAGCTCACCCAGAGCGAGTGAGGAGCAAGAGCAGAGCCGGCAGCTCTCGGCCCTCGCTGATCCCTGCTGCGCCTCTGTGGGGGACCCCGGGGCAAGCCCCGTGCAGGTCGTCCCACCACCCCCAGGCAGGTCCCCTGGGGCCTCCCTGCACCCCTGGGTGCCTCCACCCCTGCGCTGCCTCCAGACGCTGACTCAGCTCTGCTCTTGGGGCCTCCGTCGGAAAACCAGCATTGCCCCGTGACGCTGCCCACGCCTCGGGGAGCCCCGGGGCCCTGGTGGAAACAGGCAGCTTTCCCCCCAAGGGGCAGCAGCCTCCCTGCCGGCTCCCGGAGCATGTTTGCTGCCAGGTGGTGGGTTTGCACACATTTCCTCTGCAAAAGCTAAAGCTGGAAACTTGAGAAAAAAGCAGACAGATCCGGGTCGTTTCCTCCCTCCCTACAGGCAGGTTTGCTCACTTTTCCTGCAGCGAAAAAAGGGGGTTCATTCACACCACAGGGGATGTGCTGTGAAGCACGGGACTGTTTGCCTGGGACTACTCATGCAAAACCCTCAGCATATTCAGGAGCAGATCGAGCATCAGTGACCAGAGCCCTGAGCTGCCCCGGGGAAGCAGAGGTGGAGCAGAGTGGGGAAACTGAGGCACAGAGCAAGGGACATGCACACAGTCACCCTGTGTGCAGTGTGGAGCAGGGGAAGGGCAGCAGGATCTGCTTTTGGGGGGATCTCATAACACTGCTGCTCCAGACTCATGGGAGGCTGTGGGTTTGTGGCCACGTCTGCCAGCTCGCATGCCCACGGGGAAGGAGAGATGCCCCCGCATCCTCCCATGACCTGTTTCGGGTGACGTAGAGATGTGTCCTCCTCCTGGCCATTAGAGAGCAGCACCGCTATGGCACACTGCCCGCCTGCACATCACTGCACACTGGGGACAGCACGGCCAGGTCCACCCTGCAACACCAGAGCCCCCAGAAAGCCAGGTGCCAAGGGTGGACGTTCCCAGTGGGACAGTCCTGCAGGTCTCCAGTCCTGGACTGGCCACCGTGGGCAGCCACAGGGGACTGACCTTCCAGGGCTGTTTGAGGGGCACGGGGCTGGGCTGGAGCTGGGGCAAAGGGTGGCCAAGGGGCACCTACCCAGGGGACAGTCCAGCCAGGGACCTCACTTCCACCTTCCACTGTCCCCTACGTCCCCAGCGACCCACCTGGGGTGGGCTGTGACCCCCCTCCCCAGCCCCCAGCACACCGCAAGGGGCTCTGGGGGTGTCCCTACCTGCATCCAGGTTTGGCATGGGGGGGGGGGGGGTGGGCAGGGCCCGCATCGAACACGTGGGCTTTGAAATCCCACCCAGGCCACGGCCTTTCCGTGGGGTCCCCAGGGTATGCCGTGACACAAGCCGGTCACCCCTGTGAGGGGAGGTGTCCTCTGTGTGTGTGTGGTGTATTTACAGATAGGGAGGGGGCTCTGCCTGTCCCGGGAGAGAGGGGAGGGAGCTGAGGAGTGGTCTGTGGGGTCTCGATGTGTCCACGGGGGATCCCTGTGTCTAGGGGGGCTGCCTTATGGGGGTCTCTATGCCTGGGGGGGCGCATGTATCTATCGGGGGCCCCTGTGCCTGCGGGGGGGTCTGTGTGTGTCTCGGGGGGAGGTGCTGTACGGCGGACTCCCCCGGGTCACGGCGGGCCAAGGGGCGCCGGTAGGCCCGCACCCCCCCCCCCCCCCACTCTTCACCCTGCGGCGGCCGCTTTAAGGGCAGCGCGGGGCCGCCCGGGGGCGTGGCTCTGCGGGTGACGTCATCGCGCCCATTGATAAAGCCGGCGGGATTCCCGGGGCGGCGGCAGCAGTGGCAGCGCGCGGCGGCTGGGCCACGTGCGCGGGGCCTGGCGGTGGCGGAGGAGCCCCCAGCTCCGCGGAGGAGCCGCCTCTTCCCGCCGCCTCCTTCTTCTCCTTCTCCCGCGCCCGCCATGGAGCCCGCCGGCCTCTTTCCACCCTTCCCCGCCGCCTGCCTCCCCCCGCAGCCCGCACCCGCCCCGGCGCCCCCGCCCCGCGCCGCCGAGACCACCCGCATCATCACCGACCCCGTCTCCGGCCGCTCCTACTGCAAGGGCCGCCTGCTCGGAAAGGTACCGGGGAACGGGGGCGTAACGGGTTGAGTGGGTCTGGGAGCCACTGCCTGGCGTGGGGAAGGGCGGGGGGGCTGCTCTATTCCCCCCCATCCGGTGTGGCCCGGGGATGGATGCGGCCCCTCGGTTGCCGCACGCCGCCCCCACCCTCCCCGCCTCTCCCGGCGGGCCCGCAGCGGCGCTGGAAGCTGTGAATCACCCGGGCTGGCTGCCTGCCTCGCTGGCTATCGGAGACGCATCGGTTTCGGGGCGCCCCGCGGGGCCTGCGTGGGCCGGCGGATGCCCCGGTTCCCAGGGGTGCCGGTCCGCGCCGCTCCGCCACACGCAACTTTTCCTCCCGCTTGCCAGCGGCGTGTGTGGGAGGTGGGTGCCGGTTCCCAGCCCGGCCCGGGCGGGCTCGGTGGCTGAGTGTGCAGATTGGAAGCTGACAGCACGGCAGGAAAAACCTGTCTCCATGGGGCTGCCTTTCGGTGGCCTCCGGTCCCCGAGCTCCCTGCCCTGCGCAGGACTTTCCGGGTTATCTGTCATGTGGAAAGATGCGGAGTCCGGCCATGGTGGGAGGAAAAACACCCTGGAGGTTTTACAGGAACTGGGTGAAGAAAATCCCTGGTTGAGAGCATCATAGTTCAGATCTTAGTGGACGACGCAGCAGGAGGGAGCGTGTGACGCTTGCCGGGCTGCGCTGCAAGGGAACGGAGGAGGAGGTGGCTCGGAGGCAGGGGCGAAGAGCTGTCTCTCACCCATCCATAACCACCTCTTCCCTTGCAGGGTGGGTTCGCACGATGCTACGAAATGACAGACCTCTCCAGCAACAAAACCTATGCTGTGAAGGTCATCCCTCACAGCCGGGTGGCTAAACCCCACCAGCGGGAGAAGGTGGGTGCTGTGGGGCTGGCGGGGTGCTGGGCTGGTGGAGTGCAGTGGGGACCCTGTGCTCACCCGGGACCACTGCTCCCTTTCAGATCACCAATGAGATTGAGCTGCACCGCGACCTGCACCATAAGCACATCGTCAAGTTCTCCCACTACTTTGAGGACGCAGAGAGTATCTACATCTTCCTGGAGCACTGCAGTAGGAAGGTGAGTGGTGGCGTGGCCTACTTGTCAAAGGATCTCCTAAACAGAGCCGTGGCTAGTTGGAGCAGGCCTTAT
This sequence comes from Rissa tridactyla, assembly GCF_028500815.1. Classification (NCBI taxonomy): domain Eukaryota; kingdom Metazoa; phylum Chordata; class Aves; order Charadriiformes; family Laridae; genus Rissa; species Rissa tridactyla. Next base: position 44,444,494 of record NC_071473.1, read on the forward strand.
CTGAGGTGCTTTGTTAGCACTCTCCTTCTCCTGGGCTACCTTGTTGCTGTCTCTGTCACACCCTCTGACCTCAGCCATAAGCTGCATGGTTTCGCATGGCACTGGGGACACCACCAGCTGCCTGCTCATGTTGGCAGCCTGTAGCTCCTGGTGGGGCCACCGTAAGTCCAATGGTTCCCCTGGTTGTGCTGAGCAACCTCAATGTCGTGTGGGGAGTCTGCTGAGGTCATGGCTGTGGAATAAGGATTATTTGTGGATGTGCAACTTCTGGAAGAACTGGCTTTGACCCTGCCTGCCCCTTGCCTAGTCAGCAGGGCTGCCTGTTCTCCCTGCCTGCCATCACCAAGCTGCCTTCTCTCCCTCTGCAGTCCCTGGCCCACATCTGGAAGGCCCGCCATACTCTGCTGGAGCCCGAAGTGCGCTATTACCTCAAACAGATCATCTCAGGCTTGAAATACCTTCACCTCAAGGGCATCCTGCACAGAGACCTCAAGCTCGGTGAGCGCTGTGGTTGGGGCAGGGTGCTGTGTGGGGAGCGAGCTGCCCCAGAGGGACTTGTGGTGACGCATTGCCTTTGACTTGCAGGCAACTTCTTCATCAATGAAAACATGGAGCTGAAAGTGGGGGACTTTGGTCTAGCTGCTTGCCGGGATATCTCTGACCAGAAGAAAAAGTAAGTCTTAGGTTTCCCTGTTCCAGAACCCTCTGAGTTTTCACTCTTCCACCTGTGGCTTCCTGGAGGGTGGAAGGATGAGGGGTCCCCCCTGGCCTGGGGAGGGGAAGCTGTAGGGCCCCTTCATGGGATGGGGGAGCGATTCCTGCCCCAGCTGTAGGCAAGGCGAGGGGGCTGGGGGCTTTGTGGCTCCTTCAGGAGTGAGCTCGCAGCCGTCGGGGGAGAACAATGTGCTGACTACCGCTATTGTGCCTGCCCGGCTGCCCTGCCGGCTGCGCAGGCCGGGACACAAAGGCTCTGTTCCTCCCCAGCTCTGGGACAAGCTCTTCCCAACGGCTGCCCAGGAGCAGCTGCTCCTGACCCCCGGGAGCTGGGGAGGGGGAAGTCTGTATGAGGCTCCTTGTAGATGGAGGGGACTTCGGACCACAAAGAGCAAAATGGAGGGGGGGAGGACAGGCTGCAAGCGAAATCCCAGGGCGTGGAGGGGTAGGGGGGAGGCTGCCTTCGGGGTGGTGGTGGTGGGGGATGCAGAGCATGCACTGACCTGGCGCTCTGCCCCACAGGACAATATGTGGGACCCCCAACTACCTGGCCCCCGAAGTGCTGCTGAGGCAGGGCCACGGGCCGGAGTCGGACGTGTGGTCTCTGGGCTGCGTCATGTAAGTCTGCGCTGCTGCCTGGGGAGGGGTCCGGGCAGCCCTGCCTGGGGAGGGGGGTGGAGAGCTGGGCTGTGGTGCAGCCCCAATGAGGAAGTCCTCTTGTGCTTCGCCCCGTGGCTTTGCAGCGGTTGCCGAAAGGCAGGGGGAGGGGAGCAAGTGGCCAGATCCTGCCCAGCCCCACTTTGGAGTGGTGCTGCCAGCCATCCTGGGATGCTGTTCGGGGGCTGTGCAAAGGGGAGCTGCGCTCTTGCGCCGCGCACAGCTCTGGTTCGAAGCATGCTCAACCGCCCCGTGAACCTGATAAACAATGGAAAAAGTTGGTGGCTGGCGGCAGCCGCCGCTCTGTTTTGTTGGGGGAGCGATCGCTGTGCTGCTTCGGCACATCCAGCCCCTTGCCTGGCCGCTGCCCGCAGGCTTCCTGCTCTGCTTTCTGCCCCGGCGGCCGTGCAGGGCTGGGAGCGGCGCTGGCAGAGGGTGGCCTTTGCCTGCCGTCCCTCTCCCCTTCCCTAGGGCTCCTGGCTTGTTGCTGTAAACAGTTGCTAGGAGGAAGCGTGGCCGGATGTGAGCGCGGATGCTCAGGCTGGAAGTGGTGCTCCTGGCCAGGTGTGGCCGGCCAAATGCCAATAACTTCCTTGCTTTAAATGCTGCTGAGTCACAAGCCTGGTGGGGATGTGACGGTGGCACATGGGTCCCCTCCCAGGTACACCCTGCTGTGTGGGAACCCTCCCTTTGAGACCTCCGACCTCAAGGAGACCTACAGATGCATCAAGCAGGTGGAGTACACCCTCCCTGCCTTCCTCTCCCTGCCTGCCAAGCACCTCATCGCCAGCATCCTCAGACGCAACCCCCAGGACCGCCTCACCCTCGAGGAGATCTTGGACCATGAGTTCTTCAAGGTGAGTGGGTGGGGGTCTGGCCTTGACCCTTCTCCGGGTGGGATGAGGCTTTTTGGGCTGTGCAGGGCACTGTCCTTGGAGCCCAAGTCTCAGTCCTTCCAAGGAAGCAGCTCTGTCCTGCCCAAATGCCAGACAGGGGAACTGAGGGATCTGGTGTGCTCTTGCTGCCTTGTCCCTACAGCATGGGCTGTTTCCCGTACTGATGCCAGTCATGGGGCCAAGGCTCGACGGAAATGCAAGCTGGCTGTCAGAAGGGCTGTGAATGACTGTGGTCAGCCCAGGGCAGCTGCTCTGCCTGGAGCACGTGGGCAATGGAAACCAAACCTCTGCCTTGACCTCTCTGCAGGGTTACACGCCTGAGAAGCTCCCTCCCAGCAGCTGTGTGATGGCTCCAGAGCTGAGTCCCCCCAACCCAGCAAAGAGTCTGTTTGCTAAAGTCACCAAGACACTCTTTGGGAAGAAGAAACCCAAGGGTGAGTCCAGGCACTTGCCCAGGAGCCTCTGGGTGATGCTTCCTGCAGGGACAAGGTCATGTCTCCTGGAGAGACCTCCTGGTGGGTCTCCCTGGACCCCCTCCCCAGGGCCAGCACAAGCTGGGGTTGGCCCTGCCCTTCTGGTGCTGGTGGCCTGGCAAGGGTGTATGCCTGGAGAGCGGATGCTGTGCCGCAACCTCCGGGAGCAGTTCCTCCTGGAAGCCCTGTGTCGCATGAGAACTGGGAAGTGAAAGTGGGAGGCAGCTGCCTGACACCAGCCTCACCACCGTGGGCATGAGAACAGACGAGGGAGGGCTGAGCTACTGGGAGGGGTGGCCCAGATGTGCTCAGTAGCATGCTCAGTAGCATGCTCACAGCTTGCTCTCTCCTCAGCCAAGAAGGGCTCTTTGGAGGACAAGGATGACATCTCCAAGCTGGTCACTGGGCTGATGAAGACCTCGATCTGTCGGCAGATGAGCTATAAAACTGTGGAAGGGAATGAGGTGAGAACATCCCTGAGCCTGTGCATACCCCTCTTTGGGGGAGCAGGCAGAAAGGTGCTAAGGCCAGGTCTTTTCACAGGCCACCCCCGTATCATGCCGCAGCGCCAGCTCTAGCCCTGTGGAGACAGTGGTGGAGGAGACATCTCACAAGTCCGTGTCCCCCTCCATCCGGGGAACGATGGCCAGCAGCTGTGAGGGTGAGCAATACCTGCCCAGGCCACTCCAGCCTGTCCTGAGCTTCCTGTCCTGGCTGATAGCGGGGCCGGCTGACTCAGCCTGTCATCTTCTCTCTGTAGCCTTTGAAGACTGCATCACAGCCTCTGCCATCATCGAGTCAGCTGTCTGGCTCCTGCGGACCTGCCTCTCTTCCATGCCCCCAGGTAAACCGGTCGGACTGCTCTGGGATGGGGCAGGGCGCTGTGTGTCCCCTGCCACATGAGATGAAGGCACGGCTGCTATTAGGGGTACCTTAAATGCTGCCAAAGCCCACTGTGGGAGGGGGGGGGTCTGCTCCCCCTTGCAGGGGTGAGGTAGGCAGGGGCTGTCTGCCTGCTCTGCTCACGCTGTCCTCTCTCCCCCAGCGGAGAAAAACCCAGCTTCCCTGGCCCGCCATGAGCACTTTGTCTGGGTGAGCAAGTGGGTGGATTACTCCAACAAGTATGGCTTTGGCTATCAGCTCTCCAACCGCAGCATTGGGGTCCTCTTCAACAACGGCACGCACATGACTCTTTCCCCCAACCACAGGTAAGGGCTGGGGTGTTTGTGGGGAAGCCCCTCAGGTGGCAAGGGGTGGTTGTGCGTGGCATGGGTTTGGTTCTGGGTGGCCCCAAAGCTCATGGTCTGCTCCCTCCTAGGACTGTGCATTACAACCCAACCAACAGCAAACACCTTGTGTTCTCTGTGGCCGCCATCCCTGAGCAGTTGCAGGGACAGATGAGTGTCTTGCGCTACTTTGCGTCCTACATGGAGCAGCATCTCATGAAGGTGGGTGCTGGCGCCCTGGGACGGGCTGGGATCATGGGTAGGCTGGATGTTTGGTCATGGCTTGACCACATCGCCTGGGGCTGTGGGACTCCCTGCTCACAGGCTGTGACCAGGTGGGCACCCAGAGAGTTGGGTTCTGGGAGTGGGGACCCCACTGGGTGTGTGTCCACATTTGGCTGTGTGTGTGCTGGTGGCAGTGCTCCCATGTATGGGACCAATGGCTTACCAGACCCTTCTCTCCAAGGGAGGTGACTTGCCCAGCATAGATGACCTCGGGCAGCCAGCCCTGCTCCTCCTGCAGTGGGTGAAGACTGACCAAGCCTTGCTCATGCTCTTCAGCAGTGGCACCCTCCAGGTACGTGTGGGGCACAGTGGACATCCCCAGACCCCTGTGAGGAGGAGGCCAGCTGGGGACTCATGGCCTGTGTTGATCTAGTCTGTCACAGCCCAAATGCAAGGTCCAGCTGTGGGTGCAGGATGCTGCTCCAGTGCCCGGAGCTGCTGGTTGCAGCTTGTCCAGCCCGTGGAGGGATGTGATGCTTCAGTTGGCTGCTTCCATCTGCCCTGGTGCTGGGGCTGGTGCGTTCCTGCTCTGGGGCATGGAGTGGGGATGCTCCCAGGCAGGTTGGGGAGGAGGAACGGGTTGAGGCAGGAAGCGTGGCTCCATCCTGGCTCCCGACATGCCGCAGGAAGCGTGGGTTAAACCAAGCCCAATCTGTCTCCTAGGTGAACTTCTACAATGACCACACCAAGGTGATCATTAGCAAGCCTGACCACTCCTGCCTTGTCACCTACATCAACCGGGAGCGTAACTCCTACACATACAAGCTGTGCAGCATCCAGGAGCTGGGCTGCTCTCCTGAGCTCCATCACCGCCTCAAATACATCCTCAAGCTCCTCCAAGAACGGGCTGAGGCCTAGCGTGGGACTTTGGGGGACCCTGTCTGGACGTAGAGGGTCTCCCCCTGTCCTCCTACAGGATGGGAGGTATGTTGTGGTGCTGGCTGCCCACCTGGGCACCCTGTATCCTGGTGCTCAGCTGGACTCTGGACTGAGACACGTGGATGTGGTTACAGCAGCAGGTCTGGACATCCTTGCTGCTCCCTGGCTCTGGGCAATCACTGTCTTCCTGCTGGCAGCTCCTGTTCTGGTTGTGCTGGTCTTGATGTTGTGGACTGGGGGGGAGGGTGGCACAGGCAGGTGGTGGGTGAGTGCCCTGCAGCCAGGTTTGGGTCTGGCTGTGCCTTGTTTGTGTCCCGGTGCTCCAGCCTGCCCTGGCTGGCTGCTGCCCGCGGTGAGGGCACAGGCTGTCCTGCCCAAGGTGATGCACCAGTTGCACAGACCCTCTCCATGGCCCGGAGAGGAATGGCACAGCCTTGACCTCAAGGCTTGGCTGCTGTGGGGTAGGGAAACCCCCTTCCCAGGGGTGGACAGGGGTGAAGGGCGCTGCCTGCCCTGCCAGGGGCTGCGTGGGCTGGTTTGTGCCATTCCACGACTGCTACACTAAGGAGGGGGCTGTGCTGGGCCCAACCCTGCCCTGTCCGCTTCCGAATTGTGAATTGTCTGGTACAACTTGAGGTTTGATAAAGGGTTTGGGGGGGTGGGGATCTGAGGGCTTGCCTGGAGAAGCCCTTGTCTTGCTGGGACCCAGGGATGTTTCTTGTTTCAAGGCAGTCTCTGCCATGTGGGACTATTTATGTATCTTATTTATATGGAATTATTTATTTTCCTGTTGGTCTGTCCATGTGCAGCTCCCCTGTCCCTGACTCGCCTCAATTAAAAAATTTATTTGTGTAAGGGCAAACTGTGTCTGCCTTGCTTGGACCTGGGACCTCAGTCATGAAAGGGCTTCAGCTTCTTTATCCTTGCCCCAGGGCTGCTTCTGCCAGGCCCCTTTTGACACTGGCTATTGCTGGGGGACAAGGTCAGAGAGCCAGGACGGGGGTGAGGAGCCCATGTGGTACCTCTAACTGCCCTTCCCAGGGCTGCCAGGAAGGGCAGAGTTACCTCTTGCTGATGTCTGTGGAGCCCTGGAGCTGCCTCGGCTTCTCCTTGCTGCTGCCAAACTCTCATTCCCAACTGTCTCTGCGCTTGGACCAAACCCAGCTGCTCTCATCCTTCTGCTGAGCTGCAGCAGGCAGGAGCTGTGGCCCAGGGGGTGGCTTGCCTGGGTCCTTGCACTATGGCACCTGGTGCGATGGGATATGAGCTGGGAGTGAAGCCAGGAAAGAGGTGGGACTCGATCTGCTCCATGAGCTTGCTTTGAAGGTGATCTGTCACCTCCTTCCCCAGTGCTGGTGTAATCAATCTGCCTGGGAGCAGCTTGCGCTGTGGGAAGCAGGCTGGGCCGCTCCCTGGAGCGTGGCCTTGGGCAGCTGCCTGCTCCAGGGCAATGCAGCTTTTTGGGTTGTATTTGCTGCAGTTCAGTGGCAGTGGAAGCTACGGACTGGGTGTGAGCCCAGGCCGGGGGCTGTAGTGAGCATCAGGGCACTGAGGTGCATCCATGTCTCGCTCCCTGCACACCCCATGGCCAAAGACTCCAGATGAGAGCCGCAGCTGGAGCAAACCTCTTTATTTCGGCTGTTCTCTCTTGCAGCCCTACAAGGCTGGGTGGAAGGAGAGGCAGGTGCTACTCGAAGTAGACCCCGTGCACTGTGGCCACAGCAAAGAGGGAGGCATTGGAGAAGGTGGCGGAGGCAAAGCTATCAGTCTCAGGGTCCCACAGCCCTCGGCTGGCCACCAACAGGCTCTGCTGGCCCCGCTGGCCCAGCAGCACCTGGCAGACCAGCTTGTAACGGGGTGGCACCACCTCCTTTGCCCGGCTCCGCAGCAGCTCGGCCAGGCTCTGGGCTAGCAGGGCACTGCCCTGGGGGCTGTAGACGGTGGTCCCCAGGGCACCTGCCAGGGCCACCTCCAGCACCTGCTGCACCCGCCCCGTGTCAAACTTGCAGCCTTCGTCCGGCTGCATCCTGTAAGTGTTTTCGAGGCGGGTCTTGAGGATGGGCTGGAAAAGGGGGAGCCCAGAGAAGCTCACGCGGCTGTGGAGCATCCAAGGGCCGATGGAGGGGCGCCTGCCCCCTGGGGCTGCCCCGAGGGAGCTGCGGCGGCTGGCCAGGGGTGCCGGGAGGGTGCTGAGGATGGAGCTGCGGCGAGAAGGCAGGAGCGGCGGTTTGCCTTCCTCACTGCCCCGGGCTGGGGGCTGGGAGCCACGGCGGGTGGCTCGGAGTGGAGGGGCTTCAGCACCATCTGAAGCCATCACCTGGGCCATCTCTGGGGGGAACTGTTCAGCCATATGGGTGGTCTGGAAGGGAGATGTGGCTTTGAGTGTCATGAGGAGGTGGGTTGTCCCCCAACACCACCATCCCACCGCCTCTCCGCTTTGCATCTCCCTGCCCCCTGTAAATCCCATGCCTTCTGGCACATCGGCTCCTGGGGGGCTGGATGCAGAGGGGCTGGGGAACCATGGCAGCCACCTTCACTTCACCAGCGCCTCCCTCCCCAGCAGCCTCAGCCACCTGGGGCTGACCCAGCACAGCCACGCACGGTCAGTCTGTCCGTCTGTCCGTCCGTCCATCCATCCATCCCTCTGCTCTCCCACCCACAGCCTTACCCCCCCAGCACAGGTGAGCAGCTCCTTCCCCTCCAGTCCCCCCAGCCCTCCTGCCTGCTTCTGGTCCCACACTTACCCCCAGTCCCACTCTGTCCCCACTGGGCTAAACCCGGGGGACTTTCCTCCGGATGATGTCGTGCTCCGGGCTTCCCAGGACCACCTGTGGTCCTCAGGTGGCAGTGAGCAGGGCCAAACCCGTTGTGGTCCCGGAGCGTGAAGTGTTGCTATGTGACACTGCAGCTCTGAAGGGCCACTCTGGGGCATGGCTCCTGTAACTCCTTGTTTCCTGGTCCCTAGACAGCCCTGTCTGCTTTTACTCCTGCCCTGTCTGCGTTTCCAGCTATGCCAGCACAGGAACACGGTCAGTCCGGGCACGTGCCCTCCGACCTCCCCTGCCAGCCCTGGAAAATGCTTGGCTGGTGTTGAAAGTGCAAAGGAAGAGCAGGAGCTGGAGAACAGCCACTGTGATTGCCACTTTGCACCCCAACTATGGGTTGAACTGGGGCTGGGACCTCCAACAGCTTGATTTTACCCTAAGGTTTGCATCCTTTGGGTACTTATGCCCCCTGCATCAAGGGAGAGCGTGGCCAGATGGGCACCCATTGAGCACAGCCCTGCCACGTGCTGGGGACCCTGCTGCTGCGATGCCCTGGTCCAAGGGCAAGTTTTCTGGGGGCTCCTGACCCCGAGCAGGGTTTCTCTCTGCCGGCGGAGCCCAGCCCAGCTGGTACGCCACAGCCACCACGTCAATGCGCCTTTGTCTGGTCTGGCTGCCGAGCTATTTGAGGAAAGTGGAGACGGCTTTTGTGTTTCTATCTCCCGTCAGAGGTATTTATAGCCTGCCGCTGACTAGCGCTGCCAAGCACACTGGCAGCTGGACCCCGATCCCTCAGGGTGCTGCCGTCGGCTGCAGGCCCTGCTCCTCCCTCTCCCTCCCACTGCGGCTGGCAAGAGGAGGGGGGTCCCTCCCTGGGCACCCTCCCTGTGTTCCCTGCTTGGGGACAGACAGGCTTGGGAGAAAGGGGACAGGGCATCCCCTGGCACAGCACTTGGTTTAGGCTCGGGCGAGGCTGGTTATGCTTTTTTTCTGCCTGCGATAGCTTGTGTCCTAAGCAGACATGAGAACTGCGGGGCTTTGGCCTGGAGCATCAGCAGGAGGGAAGGATTTTGCCATTTCAGGGGGCAGATGTCCCTGCTGGGCTCGCGTTTGCTCCATGTCTGGGGACCCAGCCATGCCCAGCGGCTTTCCATGGGGGCTGTGCATGTGGCGGTGGGGGTGATCTTTGTGCATTTAACCTATGCATGTGTTGCCTTTTCCAAAATCCCAGCTGCCTGCTTCCCTTCATCTCCAGCCCTATCCACAGGCTCCTCTGCAGCAAAGCCACCGGTACCGGACGCCATACCGGGGGCACCGGGGCCATGCCATGAGCCGTGGCGGGGGATGCCGCTCGTACCAAGATGCAGGCCTGCCTCCTCGCTCCGCTCCCATCTGCCGAACACCCGGATGGAGCTGCCGGGGCAGCACGGGTGGGCTTCCCCGCTCGCCGCCTCCTCTCTCCCTCCCCGGCAGCCTGGCCCCGGCGCTGCCTGCCAGGTTTCCTTAGCAATGGGCCATGTCGTATGGCGTGACGGCCTCCTCCCCGCGGCCTCCCTAGGCCGGCCAGCCTCCCGCCTGCCTCCTGCCCGCCTGCCTGCGCCGCCTTCCTCCGCCACCCTCCCCGAGGCAGCCCATGGCCGGACTCTGCTCGGCGCGGCTGCAGGGCGAAGCGGCCGCCTTCACCACCGCCCTCCGCACCCTGGTCAACAACCCCCAGTTCAGGTGAGGGACCGGGGGGCGTCGGCGTCCTCCATCCCCCCCCCCCCCCCGCCCTCCCCCAGCCCAGCCAAGCACCCCAGTGCCTGCTCCGTGCTGCTTTCCCGCGGCCGTGAGCCCTGCCGGGGTGGGGGGGGTTGGGATCCCCGGGCAGTGCGGGGAGCCCAGGGCAGCTGGAGGGGCCGGCACGGCTTGTGCACACCCTGGGGCACTGGGAGCCCAGGGCTGCCCGGGTGCATCCCCCTGGGACAGCCACCTCCTCTCCGGGGATCACCCAGACCCCCTCTGTCCTCAGGCATGGTGCCAGCAGGGCAAGGCAGTGAGTGTCCCCAGCTAAATCCCGCGCTGGAGCTCCTGCCCTTGCCAGGAGCGGGGGTACCACAGCCATCCCCCTCCCCCAGGGCAGCCACCCGTGCTCAGCTGCTTTGACACCTCGGCTTTGCCCTTTGACATCTCCAACCTCCCCACACCCCGGAGGGGCAGGTGGCAGCCCATCCAGCCCCCCCCTCACAGCGCCTGGCATCCCTGTCACCTTCTCCCGGAGCCGGGATCGGAGATGAACTGCTGCCTTGGCTGCCCCCCACCTACACAGCACCTCCTGCCTGGAAGCTGCCTGGCTGTGTGGTCCTCTTTACCCACTTCATGCTGGCCCCTGGCACAAATGCCAGTGTTATCTGAGGAAATCCCCATCCCTGCTGAAATTTTGGCCACACAGAAGAGAAATCCCAGTGAAAACTCCCCAGCCACAGCATCAGGCAGTGGGGAAGCAGCTGCCAGCGCCTGGCCATCCCCAGCCCACATCCTGCTACTTGCGCCTCGCATCCCTTTCCCTGCATCCTGCAGCCTGCATCCTTCATTCTGCATCCTGCAACCTGATATCTGCACTCTGCATCCATCAACCTTCCTGCATCCCGCAGCCTGCACCCTGTAGCCTTCATTCTGCAACCTGCATCCCACATCCTGCATCCTTCGTTCTGCGTCCCGCACACTGCAGCCTTCATCCTGCACCCATCCTGCATTCTGCGTCCTGTATCCCGAACCTCGCACCCCACAACCGCAGACTGAATCCCACATCTCACAGCCTGCAGCCTTCACCCTGCTTTCCCTACTTGGCCTGTGAACTATAGTCATGGAGGAGTTTATTTCGCTCCCCCTTGCAGTACCAGTCACGGAGGATCTGTTGGGCACACCCCAGCCGTGTATATCCCGATACGTGTGTGGGATGACCCAGGAGCACTTACCTCTGGTGGGCACATCCTTTGTGGGTTGGCCCAAGGGTTGGGTGGTGGGTTTGTGCACAGCCTGGTGGCAGCTACAGTTTGGGTGGCACGTCTTCTGCTCACTGCCCTGCAGGGATGGGGGAAGAAAGGAGGAGGGGACGAAGGGATGGATGGGCCGTGGACACAGGGCGCGCATGGGCTGGGGACTCATTGCCCTTTGCCCACTCCCTTTCCCCCCATCCTGCCTCGCTTTCCTGGGGACGCAGGGCTGGCGAACCATCTGGGGAGCTGTGGGGGACCAGGGCAGCAGGACCCCATGCCCTAGTGTGCAGTACAGGCTGCCCTGTCCCGCAAGCGCAGGGTGGGCCAATGCCAACCCCGCTGGCAGCTATGTCGGAGGTTTCCTATCCCTGAGCCCATGAGTCAGTGCCCGTGACTCAAGGAGGCCGAGCCCGATGGCTGCTGCACTTTCCCCTGCTTTGCCGTGCCAAAAGAGAAAGCCACTTTCTCCAGTTGTTCCAGACCTTTCTCTTCCCTGCTCTGTGCCAGCAGCCATGGCTGGCTGTGCTGGCTCCCATGGCTCTCTGTGCTTTCCAGAGGACCCATCTTGCTCACCCCACCTGCAGCATTCAGATGGCCGCAAGAAGCTACCAGCAAGGACCCCTCTGTGTCTGGGAAAAGCCCCTGGGTTAAAAGTAAAGGGCGCTGCCTCAAAGGAGGGACACCCAGTTGGTCCCTGCCCATGTGCCCTCTCCCAACATCCTGTGTCCTGGCTTCCCAAGGCACCCCATCCCTCATGGTCCCCTCTTCCCCACAGCGACGTCACCTTTGTGGTGGGCCGGGAGCAGCAGAAGGTGTTTGCGCACCGCTGCGTGCTGGCGTGCCGCTGCCAGGCTTTCCGGGGGATGTTCAGCCAGGGGCCGGTGGGCAGCGAGGACCCCCCTGGCAGCATCCCACCCCAAGGCCCCTTCATCCTGGGCAACGTGCAGCCTGAGGTCTTTCTGGCCGTCATCGAGTTCCTCTACACCAACAGCGTCACCCTCAACAGCCACATCGTGAGTGGGGATGGGGCTGGAAGGGCCCATGGGCATGGGAGGGACAAGGTGGGGACGCAGGGGCAAGGGGTGCTTTGCAGCTCCTGGGGTGCCGAAGGTGGAGGGGATGCTCTGCATGATGCTTTCTGGCTGGCTAATAGTGCAATGAGTGTGTGTGGGCTCAGCCCAGCACAGTGGGCTGTCCAGAGCACCTTGTCCCTCATGTGTCTGTCCCAGCCTTGGGACAGCTGGCTGTGCACACCCTGGATGCTGGGAATGGGGACATCAGAGCAGGACACCTGCATATACCCCCATGTGGTAGCCCCTTTCCCCCCTGCCATGGGGGCTCCCATGGAGGCAGGAGAACACCTGCCTTTGGCCCCTGGGCTGCCATGCCCATCCATGGCCCTGCACGCTTACAAGGTCTCTCGCCTGCAGGCTCTGGAGGTGCTGACCTCATCAGTGGAGTATGGTCTACAGGACCTGTGCAAGGTACGGCCCTGCTTAGATTGGGGGTGGTGGTCTCCGAGTGCCCCTGTGCTGAGGAGCACCCCAAGATGGTCCCTGCATGGCTGGAGGTGGCTCTGAGGACAGCACCGTGGTGCATCACCCAGATCCATCACAAGCTCAGCCCCTGCTTGTTGATCCCGGAGGGTTTCTCCGGTGGGATCCCCCCTGAGGGGATGCAGCACCAGCCGGGAGCCCCGTGGGGGCTGGGAATCCCGGGGAAAGGCATGGGACTTCATGTCTCCCGCATGGCAAAGGGCAGCAGGAAAGCCCCGATGCCATCGCCCACGGCTGCCCTCCGGTCATCTGGCAGGATGATGCCGTAGGGAAAGCCCCGGTCCTGGGGAGCATGCAGCACCCCAGCCACGGTGCTGCCAAGGGGGTGCTGCTTCGGGCAGGAAGGTTTTGGGAAGGCAGCAGGGAGCAAAAACGAGGGGTGGGGGGCCAGACGAGGAGGGGGCAGGGAGCTGGAGCGGTTCAGCGTTGGGGAGGGCGGCCGGGCCACGTCATCAGAGCGATTCCTGAATTACGGCCTGGGCTGATCGCATGACCCACCATCTCGCGCCTGGACTTCCCCTCCCTTCCCACTGCGCCGGGGAAGAACCTCGCTGAGGAGCTGAGGAACTGTAGGCTGCTGTGTGGTGGGACGGGACCTGCCCCATCACCCCGTGGGGACAAGCTCAGCTGAAGCCCGGATGTGTCACGGGGCCGTCAAACAGCTGGCTGGCAGGGAAGGGATGTAAGGGGTGTTGCTGAAAGAGGGACCCAGCGCCCTGGCCACATGAGTCCTACCCCACCATCCAGCAAATGCATCCTCGGGGGGATGACCTACAGCGGGGAGAGACAGGGAGGAGGGTGGGAGGGAAGGGGCTGACCAAGTTCAAGCCGGGGAAGCCCGTGGCTCTGTCCCCAGCTGCAGGGTGACCTCATCTCCCTCCCGCCTGTGACTCAGGGTCCTTCTGCTCCAGCTGGCGGCTCCTCCCTGCATGTCACATCCCCTTGGGTTTCCCAGGGGCTCTGACCCCTTTGTGTGGAAGGCAGCTGAGATGGGCAGGAGGGAGGTCCTGCTCCCTGACAGAAGTGTCCATCTGGCTGCATCCCACCTGCATTGTCTGCGTTTGGGCCGCAGACAGAGATGCTGGTCCCCCAATGGTCACAGGCAGAGAGCAGCTGGCAGGCAGGGCTGGGCAACGCTGGGGTCACCCAGTGCACTGCAGCCAGCACCAGGGCCATGCCCTGTGGTGGGACATGGCTAATGACTGTGGCCAGGGTTAGGTGACCCACCTGGGGCTATGAGGTTGGCTGAGGTTTGGTCACATCAAGCTCGGTCCCTGTCTGCCCATAGCCCACCACTGCCTTATGAAACCCTGTGGGGCTGGAGATGCCTTCACCCCATGTCCTGTGTCCCATGTCCTGGGGGTTCAGGGGATGCTGAGAGTCACGGGAAGGGGTGGGGGGGCTGGGTCCCCGCTCTGCTCACCTTCTCTCCATCTCTCTTCCAGCTCTGCGTCAAGTTCATCAAGGACACGCTGAGCGTGGAGCAGGTCTGCGAGGCTCTGCAGGTGAGCGTGACTTCAGTGTGGTAGCAGAGGGTTAAAAATAACCTGTCTGATTTTGGGGCAGGAGCTGACCTGGCCCCTCCTGCTCTTGGCTGGATGGTGGGGCAGGATTTCCTCCTCCCGCCTGGCCCAGCAGCTGCCCTGCCAGCTCCTGGCCTCATTGTACCGGGGCTGCAAGGGATACCAGGGACACCACAGCCTGGCAGGGAAATGTCCTCACCCTGCCCTGAGCAGGGCTGGCCGGAGCTCCCCAGTGCCGGGGCCTTGCCATCGTCTGCATGAAACTGGGAGGCACTGGGTTTCTGGGAGCTCTCATGGTTTTGAGGCCAGTCGCAAAAACCCTGCTGAGAGTTGGGACACCTAAAAATAGCCTTTGGGGGGAAGTCCGAATGGCCCTGCCATGCTGCCTGGTGGGACCAAGGCTGCTCCCCAGAGAACGGGGATTTGTTCCACCTCCCGTGGCTGAAACGATGCTCCCGGGGCAAGATGCCGTCCTCAGAGCACAGAAGCTCCCGCCAGATGTGGTGCCAGACCACCGCGGCATAAACAGAGCTAAAACTGGCCCAGAGGAAACAAACAGAAAACCCCAAAACCCCAGAACAAAACAAACCTGAAGAAAACATCTTGCCTTCCCTCCGTGCTTGCGTCAATGCTGGTCCCCTGCCGTGGTGGAGGGGGAGGTGATGCTCGCCCTGCCTGTGCTGGTCCCCAGTACCCTGCACGCAGGGGCTGCCACCACGGGGGGGACAGGGAGGTGTCCTCCTGGTGCCCAGATGGGCAGTGCCAGCCCTGGGGTAAGCATCACTGCATAGGGCTGGGGGAAGATGAGAGCACCCCAAATTCCTGCTGCAGTGGGGGGGTGGCAGCTATGGGGCAGGCTGGGGCTGGCACCAGGATATGGGACATATGTGGGGGGTGGGTCTCTAAGCTGACCCTGTGCCCACGCAAGGAGCACTGGGGATGGGTGGCCCCATGTCCCTGCAGTGTGGCCTTGTGAGAGCAACGCTGGGGCCCCTCGCCCACCTGAGCAGCAGCAGAAAAATCAGGTGCTTTCTGCTGACGGTGGGGCCGGGTGACAGCTGTGGGTGGTAGAGCCACCAAATTCTTTGCTGTGGGGCAGGCCAGGAAAGGAGGGGACTTTGGTGTCCCCTCCCCACCATACCCACACCGTGGCACCCACGCATGGGGATGCTCGCCTCACCTGGGTCCCTGAGAGTGGCAGTGTCTCTGTAAGGTTTTGGTAGGAGGGTTCCTTCTGCCCCGGACCCCCTTGCAGGTGTCTGTGTTGTCCCACAGGCTGCGGTGACCTACGGGCAGGCAGACCTCCAGCAGCACTGCCTGGCCTTCATTGAGGGCTGCACTGCGGTATGGTTGTGGGCGATGGGGGGCGGGGGGGGGCATGGCACGGGGATGCTGGGAGCATGCCCCCCTGGGGCATGCCCCAGGGCGCAGGGAGCACTGGGGGCATGTGGCATGGGGAACTCGGGGGGACATGGGACAAGGGAGCCGGGCCCCTAAGAATGGGGTGGCTGGAGGCTGGGCAGGGGAGGAAAGGGAGCAATTGGTGTTTGGGGAGAAGATGCTGGGTGCCAGGTAGAGGCTGGGGGGGGGGTACTGGGATGTCAGGGGGTGGGGAGATGCTGGGGTGCCAGGCATGGATGGCGCCAGGATAGTTCCGATGGCCCATGGAGAGTGCGTTGTGTAGGGTCCCGGTACCAGTGCCCCGGTGCTGCTGTGTGCTGGCAGGCGGTGGTGCGGACACAGGGCTTCCATGAGCTCTCCGACGCGGTGCTGGTGCAGGTGCTGCGCAGTGACCGCCTGGCCGTTGACGAGTTGGACCTGGTGCAGGCTGTGCGGGAGTGGGCGCACGTCAGCTCGGTGAGTGCAACGCGGTGGTGATGGAGGTGGGTGGTCCTGGCTGTTCCCCCAGGCAGAGCCACCCAGGGATGCCCAGATGCCCCACCAGCCCAGGCAGGGAACCCAGGTGCCCTGTCCCTGAGCTCAGGGCTGCGTGATGGGCACAGAGGCTGTGTTCTCCCCAGACACCCCCGGGTGCCCGGAGCATCACCGTCCACCTCCCGCTCATCCTGCAGGCCGTCTTGGAGCGCCCAGTGCCCGAGGTAGCCGCCCTGCCCGTGCGGGAGCTGCGCCTGCCCTTGCTGGCACCCAGCGAGCTGGCGACGCTGGAGAGCCACAACCAGCGGGACCTGCTCATCCCGGTGAGCTGCTGCCTCCCCTCAGGGTGCCCCAGCTCACCTCCGGGGATGGAAGATGCTGCAGGGCTGGGCTGGGGTGGGGTGGAGGGGAACGAGACCATGCTGTGGCCATGCTGATGCCCCCTAATCCTGTCCCGGTCCCCTTAGGTGGAGAGCATCGCGGCAGCATGGCGAGCCCATGCGCTGAGGAAGGGCAGTGGGGTGCCCTCCCACCTCTGCCGGCCCCGGCGCGGGACGCGGCCCCGCGACCACCACCGTCACCTGGACCCACACGCCAAGTAGGGGCCGGGCACCGAGGTACCCCCCAGCCTGAGCGGGGGGCTCGGGCAGCGGCAGTGTACCCCCTGGCCGGGTGCTCTGCAGTGGGGCAGGCTGTGGGGCTGGGCACTGCCCGAGGAGCCGCCGCAGCCAAGAGCATCAATAAAGCCCTTTACCCCACGCCACGGCTTCGGGGTCAGGGCAGGATGCCCAGATCACCCCAAAAAAGGGGTCAAGGGATTTGGTGGGGGGGCGGTAGGGGGTTGCAACTGGGCCATGGGGTGGGTGCGAGGACGCCCAGGCACACAGCCCGGGCCGTGACCCCAGGGGTGGCAGGGCTGCAGGGTCCCTTGAGGGACGGGGGCACAGGGTGAGCCCCCCCGCCCTTTCCCAGCCCCAAAGCTGCCCCCCCGCCCAAGCCGGGCCCTGTGCTGGGGCCCTTCCTCAGCGCCGTGCTGCCCCCCCCCCGGCAGCGGGGCTGTGCTGCAGCAGGCAGCGAGCGCTGGCACCGGCCGGGGCAGGGGGACAACCCCCTCCCCATGGCAGAGGTGGGGAAGGGGCTGAGCAGAATGGGGAGCCCCCAGCCCCATGCCCATGGGGTGGCTGCAGGAGCCCTAAGAGGGGGGGCAAGCGGGAGGGGAGACCCCGACATCTCTGTACCCACCCAGCAGCCCCAGAACCCTGCCCCACACCCTGCCAGCAGCCCCCAGCCCCTCGTAGTCCCGGGGCGGGGGGACAGGCTGCCGGCCCCTCCGTGTGCCACACACCTCTCCACAGCGTGCAACCCTCCCCCCCCGCCATTGTGTGTGTGCACACAGCTAGGGCTGTCTCAACCATCCCCCCCGCCCCCCCCCCCCCTTCCAGCTGTGCCCCCCAGGAGAAAGGGCCGGACACTGCAGGTAATTTATATATAATATATATATTTACTCTTTAAAAATAAACCTTCGGTCCCCACTACCGCCTGTACAAACTACAAAAATAAACCTTTGCTCTCTTTGATATAAATAACTTAGATGGCGTGTTGGGGGGGGGGGGAGGGGGCTGCCCACCATGCCCACGCCTGGCACGGGGACAGGGTCCCCGGGGCCACCCCAGCTCAGCAGCACTGTCTGGGGGCCGGGGGGGGGTGTGTGTGGAGCTGGAGCCACGGGCACAGCAAACACCGCTGGAGTTAAAGTGCTGGGTAACGGCGCGGACGGTGCCCGGGATGGGGACGGGGACAGGGGCTGGCCTTAGGGACAGGGACAGGGGCTGGCCTCGGGGACAGCCCCAGCACACGGGGACATGGTGAGAAATTTGCTTTCCCGGAGAGATGTGTCCGGTGGCACCATGGGCGCCCACACGACTGTGTGCTGCCATGGGCATGCACCAGCACGTGCTGTCACCACGGCCGCGCACGAGTGTGGCACAAGGGCCCGTGACCATGGGACAGCTCAGGGGCTCGGCACAGCAAGGACCACCCCAAAGACACCCCCAACCCAAAACCACTGCCTGTGTGGTGGGAGCAACAGGCTCCCTGGCTCCGCCACGGCACGTCCCTGATCTCCAGCCCTCCCGTGCTCACTGGTGGGGAAACTGAGGCACAGAGCAGTGCGTCGGAGGGGGTGAGCTGCCCATGGCCACCCAGCATCCCATGGAGTGGGGGCATGAACCACGTCTGCATCCCCATCCCGGGCTCCCGCTGCCTCCATCAGGCAGCCCTGCACCGGCAAAGGGTCTGCCCCCTCCCTGCCTGCACCCTGGGCAGCCGGGCGAGGCCGTAGGCTGAGAAATAAATCTTTTAAAATAAGCTTAAAAATATATATCTCTCTATAGATAGTTTCCCTTTGCAATAAATAAAGGTGGGGGGGTGCTTGCCCCAGGCCTTGCCCATGGCACCCCAGGGCACGGCTGGCTCTGGGGCTGCCCCCTTTATCGGGACAGGGGGCACCAGGGCACCCTGTTGGGGCACCCCAGCTCGTGGCCCAGGTCCGGGGGGGGGTGTCCCAGGAGGAGGTGACAGAGAGCAGGCAGTGACCCTGCAGAGGGGGAGCTGGCAGGGCACCGAGCCCACCTCACCAGCAGCTCCAGAAACAGAGGGGAGGGGGGGTTAGTGCTTCCATTTCTGGGGGGGCAACAAGCCCGGGGCAGGGTAACCCCAAACCCTGGGTGAGGGGACATGGCACCATCAGCACAGCCCCGGGTGGGGGACATGCGGGCATGGCGTGGCCTGCACACAGCTTGCATAGAAGTGCCAGCCTGCCCTGCCGAACCCCTTTGCGGGGAGTGCGGGGGGGCTGGTCCTCTTCGGCCGAGACCGGGGAGAGGGGGGCATCGCCGCTCCGGCGATTAGCAGCACGATGCGGGCGACCCTGCTCTGCACCCTCCTGTGCCCGCCAGGCGCTGGGGAGATGCTCTGCCCAGGAGCCACCAACCTGTGGGGAGAGAGAAGGGGGTGGGGGGGGTCAGACGGGTCCCTCCAAACCCACCCCACACCCCCAAGCCACCGTGCATGAGCGCCGGGGTAGGGTGCCCGTGTCCCCAGGCTCACCTAGCGCCGGGTGCCTGTCCCGTGGCGTCCCATGCTCTGCATCTCGAAGGCGTCGGGCACGGCGGTGCCACCGGTGCTGGCCACGCTGGGCTCCTCCAGGCAGTCGTGCTCGCCACTGGTGAAGCCCTCAGGGCCAAAGCTGGGGTAGGAGCCAGGCAGCGTGGGGTGCAGGGCCACCGTCACAGAAGCGGTGGCCGTGACGGTGGTGTAGCTGCCGGCGGGACCCTGCAGGTGGGTGCTGTAGGCGGGCAGGGCTGCAGGGGGGGCTGGCCGGGCGCCCGGCGGGCAGGGCTGTGGCGTGGGGCATGGCTCCCCGAAGGACAGAGGGGGTGCAGGCTGCGAGCCGGGAGCCTCCTTCTTCCCCTGGACCTCCGGGCTGTCCTTGTAGGGCTTTAGCACCTGGAGGGGGGGACACGGAGCATGAGGGACCCCAGTCACACTGAGCATCCCCCTGGCAACCCCGCCACCACCACATGGGACCCCGTTCCCCCGGTTCTGTCCATGACCCTCTCCCATGGGATGCTGGGGAACCGGTGATGCCACGGCAGGCAGAGACACTCACGGTGATGCGGGGGAAGCTGGGGTCCTTGCCGGCCTCTAGCAGGATGTGTGCCGGGGCGGGGGGCACGATGAAGGGCCCCCGGGGGCTGCCTGGCCCCACCGCCTCTGCGTAGCGCTCCGCGTCCGAAGGGTCCGGGAAAGCAGCGGGCCAGGCTGGGGCACGCCGGACATACAGCCCCCCAGGGCCCAGGCATGGGGGCACTGGCTCTGGAGGGGGCAGGCGGGGGCCATTCTCCACCGGGGATGCCTGGGGAGAGAGGGGACAGTGTCAGAGAGAATGGGGGCACACAGGGATGGAGTGTGGGGCAGCAGGGAGTATGGGGTGATGTGGGGGAGAGGGCTGTGTGTGGTGAGGGAGATACGGGGTGAAGGAGGGATGGGGTCATAATGGGTCAGGGAGGGATGGGGGGAGTCAAGTGTGGGTGGAGGTAGGAATGGGGTCAAGCAGGTATGGGGCAAGTTGGATATGGGGCACAGAAAGGATAGGGTAAAGTCGGGATGGTACCGGGTGAGGGATGGGCTGAGGTGGGTATGAGGAGAGTTTGGGACTGGACAAGGGAAGAACGGGTGTAGGGTCAAGAAGGGACAGGGTGAGGGGCAATGGGGGATGAACAGAGGTGGGTACAGGGTTGGGGAGGGACAGGAAGAGGTGGGATGAGGGTTTTGTACCTCAGGGGGTGGCCCGATGACGGAGAGCAGGACCGGCAGCAGCACCAGCCCGTTGAGCAGCCCCAGCAGCGTCAGGATGGTGAGCACGGCAAAGAAGTACCTGGGCGGGGGGGCGCAGGCAGAGGGGGTAAGCAGGCACAGCTGCCATGAACCCCATCCCCTCACAAACACGGCTTCCCACACTACACACCCCAGGTCCCCCATGTCTCCCCAGCCTCCATGCAAGATGGGGTGGGTGCCCCCAGCAAGACACATCCTCAACAGCTGCCCCACATCCCCACCTTCAGCCAGGGGGAGCTGCTGTGCTCACCAGCCCCCATTGCCAAAGCTTTTGGGGTGCAGCAAGCAGCTGGTTTACCCCCTCTGGCACTCACCTCATGATGAAGTCAAACTCGGAGCCGGCCAACATGAGGACACCCAGGAGGGTGGAGACAGCACCGTCCATCACGGGGGCGAAGGTGTGCTCCAGCGCCGCAGCCGAGCGCACATTCCTGCTCCCCGCGGCCGTCAGAAAGCCCTGCATGGGGTGAGGATGTCACATAGGGCTTGTCCCCGTGTGCCACTCGTGAGGTGGCCACCCATTGGAACATGGCCAAGGGGGTAAGGGTGCTGGGGAGTGGGGACTGGGGTGCCCTGCGGTTGGGCAGGGGTCTGCCTGTGCTCACCAGGGCCACATGGACGGTGAACTCCACACCAATGCCCACCGAGGCGATGAGGATGACCACGGGGATGGCGCTCAGCTTGATGCCCATCAGCCCCATGATACCAAACAGCTCCACCGCCATCATCGCCAGGATGGAGACCTGAGGGGGTGATGGGGTCAGTGAGGGTCAGTGGCTCTGACTGGCTGTCCCCTCTGTCCCTCCACTTGACATGCAAGATCCTACCACTCCCTATAGGGCAGCCTCACCCCATTGCCCCTTTTCCCTCTATTCAGGGTGTCCCTCTGGCCCACCTATTGGGGATGGCCCTCGCCCTCCTCTGTATGGATGGCCCCAAACCCCTGCCCACTACACAGGTTCTCTTCATTAGGGGTGTCCCCGATCCCTCCATATGGGTCCCCCATTCACCGCCACCTCCACATGGGTGGTCCCCTCGCCCTCTTCTGCATTGATGTCCCCAGACCCCTGTCCCTGCTATATTTTCCCTTCATAAGCTATGTCCCTGATCCCTCCATAGAGGTGTCCCCCACCCACTGCCACCTCCATAGGGGTGTCCCTTCCAACCATGGTGCCCCTGGCCACCCCATCCCCTTGAAGCATGTACCCAGGGCCACCCAGCAGGATGGGAGCAGGGCTGGATGTCCCTTTCCCCACCCATCAGGAGGGCAGCATGGCCAGTCACCCCCCTGTCCCCATGCGTTGGGGTGCGTACTCACGATGATGCCGGCCGTCCAGGGGTTGAGCAGCAGCAGGGCGCAGACAAGGAAGGTGCAGGCCAGCAGGATGCTGATGGCCAGCAGGAACCAGTGGCGCAGGCCGATGTACTGCTCCCAGAAGAGGAAGGGGTAGCCGCTGGGGTAGCTCAGCACCCCGTGGCGCTGGGCGGCCTCCCGGCAGATGGCCCGCACGCTCTCGATCGCCTCCACGAAGTCGGCTGTGCGACGCAGCCCGCTCAGGTAGAAAGGGAACTGGGCAAACTCCAGCGGCTGGGCTGCCGGGACTGGGGAGGAGAGCACGGGCAGTATGGGGGTACGGGCAGCACAGGGGTGCGGGCAGCATGGGGGCACCCCGACCGCATCAGCGTGAGGGCAGCCCGGGCAGCACAATGCCTGGCTGGGTACCACGGGGCTGGGGAGTGTGTGGGGAGCAGAACCGGGGGCGAGGAGGAGGGGGTTTCTCTGCCGGCAGGATGCTTGTGGGGTAGGAGGTCCCAGGGATCAGGGGTTTTCTCTGCAGGGGAATGTTTGTGGGGCAGAGGGGGAACAGAGCAGACGGGCTTCTTCGTGGTGAGAGGCCCGTGGGCTGGAGCGGGGGTGTGCTGCTGCGTGCTCAGGGCACGGGGAGCGTGCAGTGGGATGCTCGGGCTGTGGGGTGCAGGGGGACGAGCGTGGGACACAGGGAAGCAGGGCAGTTTCCCTACCAGAGGATGCTGATGGAACGAGGGACGGGGGGGCAGGGGGGGAGGTTCTTTTCAGGGGGATGCTTGCAGGGCAGGAAAGGTGCAGTGAGATGGATCCTCCGCAGGGGAATGCTGGGGGGCAGGAGGGGGCCATGGGGAGCCCACCGCGCTCACTCACTTCGCAGGTTCTCGCCCGTGGTGTCATACTTGTCATGGATCCACTCAGGCGGCGGAGGGTAGAAGTTGGCCTGGGAGGCGGCGAAGCCCAGGGGGTCATTGCTGGCCCACACCGTCAGGCAGATGTAGAAGGTGTCAGGGGGGATGATGCCATTCTCGTCCACCAACCGCCGCGTGGTCAGCTACGGGGAGAGAGCAGGAGCAGGCATGAGCAGGGCACTGGGCACAGCGTTGTCCCCAGCCCGGTTGTCCCAGCCCCGTCCCCACATACCTGATTGAAGTTGAAGGGCTCCTTCTTGTTGCCAGTCTGGATTAGGAGCTTGTACGCCAGCGCCCCGTCCTCAGAGCCATTGCGGTAACTGTCATGGGTGATGCGCCCAGCTTGCCAGTCCCTGTCGAAGGTGGCCTGGAGCCCTGGGAACGCAGCGCAGGGGGTGAGCATCCCCTGGGGCACACCACCCTGCATGGCATCCTGTGTGCCCCGAGGAGCGTGGTGCCAGTGTGATGGGCACGGAGAAACCCCAGGGCTCAGCTTGGCATTGCTGGGCACCTTGGGGACACACAGGACCACCCTCCTAAGGGTACAACACACCAGGGATGCATGCCCAGGCCAGCGGGGAGGGTGCAGGCTGTGGAGAGGGTCCTTGGGCAGGGGAGGTCATGGAGAAGAGGGATGTCCCTCACCTCGCAGCCAGTCCTGGAAGTAATGGAGCCACATCTTGGGCAGGTCGCGGTTGCCTTCCCGCACCACGTACTTGACGGTGCTGAAGGCCTGGTGCAGGCTGAGCAGGGCGGCTTGGGCGCCTGGGTAGTGGAAGCCGCCCTTGGTGACGATGAACATGTTGTAGAAGGAGAAGTACTTGAACTGGGCCGAGATGAAGGCATGTGCCTTGGTGTCCCGCGGCACGATGTCCGTCAGGTAGAGCCCATCGTGCACCATGGTGGTGCCGTAGAGGCTCAGCCCTAACAGCGCCAGGAACAGCACCGCCACCACCGCCTGTGGGGACAGCAGGGAGGGTCAGGCAAGGTCCCATGACACCCACCCACCTCGGGTGGCACCACCGGGGCCGTCCCCACCTCACCTTGGTCCGGGTCCGCAGGAGGAGCGGGGCGTATTTCTCCCGGGCGAAGTCGGCGAGGCTCCAGCGGCAAAAGGGCAGGGGGACGCATTCCCGCCCACCCTTGGCCTCATCCAGCTGGGCCAGCAGGTCCCGGGTGGAGCTGGACGGGGTGAAGACCTGCGACCCCAGGGGGTCAGTGGGGGGCAGGAGGACGGCGGGCGAGGTGCACACCTGGGAGGTGGGCGGCAAGACGGTGACGACGTGGTGGCCCGAGGGGTCACACCGGGTGAAGGCTTGCACGGTGGTGGTGATCTGGGTACTGGTGGCCACGCCGGGGTGCCCATAAGGGGAGGGGTGGCAGGCATGGTTGTCGTTAGCATCGGCGAGCTCCTGGGGTTGGATCTGGATGACCCGTGAGGAGCAAGGGCTGCAGGGTGAGAGGAAAGGAGGAGAGAGTGAAGGAGAAGAAGATGTTGAGGGAGAGGAGCAGAGCCACCCCATGCTTCCGGGGGGGGACCTGCGGGGTCAGCCCCATCCCGGCCAGCCCAGCCCTGATACCTGTAGAAGCAGCAGAGGATGTCGAGCCGGCGTTTCTCCCGGCGATACAGGTCCAGGCTCAAGATGGCAGGGAAGACGAATAGCACCATGGCAAAGTTGAACACCACAACCACCGCAGCCTGTGGGCAGGGATGGGGCTTTGAGCAGCCTGGTCTAGTGGGAGGTGTCCCTGCCCATGGCAGGGCGGGGTTGGAACTAGATGATCTTTAAGGTGTCTTCCAACCCAAACCATTCTATGATTCTATGTCAGAGCTGGGTTCGGTCACCCCTTCCTGCCCACCCCCAAGAGGGACCCCAGCCGAACCTGGAGGGAGAAGGCACGCAGGGCAGGGATGGGCACCAGGGCTGCCATGAAGAAGGCGATCATGTTGCTGACGGAGGTGAGAGCCACGCTTGTCCCCGTGCGCTTCAGGCACTCGCCCGTCCGCTCCTGTGGGGACAGAGGGAGGAGGTGACGAGAGGGACTGCAGGGAGGTGGGAGGTGACAGGGCAGCCCCCGGGCAGGGCTCAGTGCTCACCTTGAAGGGGATGTGCTGGCTGGTCTCAGTGAAGGCATGAGCCAAGAGGAACATGTCATCCACACCGATGCCGAGGGCCAGGAAGGGCAGGACCTGACAGAGAGAAGCCAGTGTCAGTGGGGCATCATGGCCACCGCCTGGGAAGGGACCCGGCCACTCCACAGCCCCCAGGGTCCCACCAGCCCCACAGTACCTGGCCCTTCCCCCAGCACATACCTGGGTGGTGGCTGCATTGAAGGAGATGCCCAGCAGTGAGCAAAGCCCCAGGCCAGAGGCCACGGAGAGAGCCACAAGCAGGACCCCGGCCAGGCCCACGGCCCCTTGGGACTTGGAGCAGTCCCACCGCAGCATGGTGACACAGGCATAGGCCAGCTGGAAGAGAACAGCGGGTTAGTGGGGATGGGGGGGCGAGGGAGGGATGGCAGGGGACAGAGATGGGGGGCACACGCACCATGAGGAGGTAGCCCCCAGCCACCCGGATGACGCTGACGTCGGAGAAGGACTTCATGATGTCGTTGAGCGTGGTGGTGGAGAAAGCATGAACGTTCTGCGTGGCATTGGACGGGATGGAGTCCTGTGCCAGCTGCCGGAGGAGCACCCCGTTAGAGACAGGACCCCCCCTGCCCCCTGGTACATCCCCCCCAGAAGCACCCAGGGTGTCAGCATCACCACTGAGGGTCCCTAGGGACCCACTGGACCACAAGAGCGGTGCCAGGACCTATGGCCACATGAAAACCTGGGTGCAGGACGATGCCACACACAGGCTCACCCCTCCCCAGCCCCACGTGGAGGCTGTCCCTGGAGCCCACCTCCACGAATTTCCTCTGCCAGGCCTCCAGGATGGCGCCCGCCTTCTCCTCGCTCCAGCTGATGTCATGGATCTCGTAGTCATCCTTGAAGTGCTCAAAGAGCTGCCGGGGGCTCATGAGGAGGAACATGGTCTGCAGGGCCTCGGCGCTGGGGGACAGGCACGCACCTCGCTGGGACCGGCTGCAGCACCCCGGGATGCGGGAATGGGTCCATCCCCCACCCCACGGCTTCCAGCCCCACCATGGACACCCAGGAGAGGACCCAAGCATCCTGCTCCCATGTCCCCACCCTTGCTCCAAAGCACTGCCCCACTCACCAGCCCCATACACTAGCCAGCCTTACACTCTCCCAGACAGCCCCACAGCCCCTCTTGCATCCAGGATGGGTTTCCCTAGGAACTGGATGAGGATGGGGGGATCCTGCCCCAGGGGTGAGTGCCGCCGCTGGGCCCTTGCACCATGCCTGAGGGATGCCCACACCGTGGTGGGTTCTCACCGTAGCAGCTTGCCCTGGGAGTCTTTGGTTGTGCCGCCTAGAATCAGCTCCTCCTGCCAGCGCATGAACTTCCTGGAGAAGCCGTGGCAGCCCCCCGAGAGCTCAGCTGGGATGTCGGGGCTCTGTGGGCAGAGGGGAGGCATCAGGGATGTGGGACCATGGGGCGGGCAGGAGAGCAGCAAGCCTCCCCCCGCACCCCTCCTGGTCCCCATGGGCTGTGACCCACCTGCTGACTCTGCTTGTTGGGGGCACTGGGGGGGCACTGGGGGTCCCGGGGGTCCAGGCACGGCCGCTCCATGTAAGCCTGCCCCACCTCTGCCTTGTCCAGCAGCTCTTTGAAGCCTTCCAGGGATGTGAACTGCCCCAGTTCCTCCATCAGCTGCAGAGGGTCCAGGTTGCTCCACTGGATGTCCGGGCGGCCCCTGGAGAGAGAGAGGCACCAGGGTGATGGGGGATGCTGAAACCCACATGAGGTACCACCACCGCCACCCCATCCCATGGGTCCTGGGGGTGCCCTTGAAGGCAGGGTGCGAGAATGCAGAGGAGCAGCATCAGTCGCCAGTGCATCCCCTACCCCCTCCTGGGCCGCCTGCGGCATCCCCCGTGCCCTGCACGGCGCAGCGGGCCGTGCCCCGAGTCAAGTAGCGTGCCTGATCCTGTTAGGCTGGGACAAAGCCGGGGGAGCCGTCCCTGCCGCCTGGCCCCGCTTTGTGCGAGCAGTCAGGCCGATTACTGCCCGCGGGCTAACATCTTGATAGAGGGGAGCAGGCAGGCAAGGGCTCCCGGCATCCCCTCCAGCCCTTCCTGCCATTTTCCCCCAAGCTGGAGGTTTTGAGGCTCAGCAGAAGTTCTGGGGGCTCAGGATGGTGCTGGGAGCTGGGCACGGACTAGGTCCTTGGAGGTCCAGCAGGACTCCACGGGATTTGGGTACCTGGGAAAAGGGGTTTTTCCATTGCCTGCAGATGCTCTGCTCCCTCCATCCCAGCCCGCGGTGCCAGGGGCCAGCTCCCAGCCTCGCTTGGCCTCTTTTTTAAGACAGAAAGGACACACAAAAAAGCCAATAACCCAGCCCAGCGCTCCAAAGAGGGGAAGAAAAAGCCCCGAGCGAGTGTGGGCTCTGGGGAGAAACGCAGCCTAATAATTCATGAAGGCTGGCTGGGCCGGAGCCGGCCGCTCGAGATTCCCACATACCAACCGGAGCTGCTGCTGCTTCCAAAGAGAGCCCCTTTTATCTGCTTTCGCTTGCTTCACTGAGCCAGGGCAAATCCTTTTGTCTTTCCATAGATTGCTGCTCTTTGTTCTCCCAGCTCCCGCCCCGCTCACCCCTCGGCGTTAAAAAAGGGGGACGAGTCCCCCCATGGGCTGGCCGGCGCTCAGCTGGGGTTCCTGCCCGGACACCCGCTCACCCGGCTGGCGAGGACAGCTGGGTCCCACCGCTGCTGCGGGTGCCACCCCGCCTGCCACATACCCCCAGGCACCCAGGGATGCTGCCCACCCCGGCAGATGACGCCACCCAGCATCCTGCTTGGCACGGCCACCCTAAGCCCGCTCGCTCCCGCTACTGGCTGCTCCCCAGGCTGGGATGGGGAGAACCTGAGGTCTTGGGAGCGGGGGGTGGGTGTGCAAAGCTGGTCCCCAAGTCCCGTCTGGGGATGCTGCGGCCCCTTCCCCCTCCTCCCGTCCAGCAGCAGCCTGAATAAGGCCACTATTTCATCTGTTTGGCAAGGGGCAGCTTTCAGAGCAGCATTAGCATGAGAAAGCGTGGGGCTGCGTTTGCTGACAATGCACAAGCCGCCCTGACTCTCCCGGACAAACACACGCGTAAACAGAAGGAATGTTGGGGGGGGGGGGGAAGAGCTCCCCCCACCCAGCCCGGGGTCCCCAGCCCCACCACCGAGGTGCGGGGAGCTGGACGGGAGTCACCCGCCACCCACCCCGGGGACTCTGTGCCTTCTGTGTCCCTGGGGACAGCTCAGGAGTTGTGGGTGCCTCCTCGCCATCGTGGCACCCACAAAGCGCTGGAGCCCGGGGGACGGCCCAAAGGGACCTGCAGCACGGCCTTCTGTCCCCACGTCCCCCTCTCTGACTGGTGTGTGGGCATGGCATGGCAGGGGTGGGCAGCTCCTGCCGCAGCGGTGCAGCCCTGCCCGTGCCACCGAGGCCAGGAGGACGAGGACAGGGACCTGTCCCCGGCGTGTTGACCCAACAGACCAAGCAGTGGTGCTGGGACCATCCTGGGGCCAAGTACGACAAGCAGCAACACCAAGGGACCTTGGGGAAGCAGCACCAGGCTGCACGGGAAGGACAAGCATAGCCCCTCGGCAGCCCCCCCAGCCCCTGCTCCCACCTGCAGCCCCCCCGCACCCCGGGACAGCCCCCCAGACTCACGGGAGGTACGCTGAGCCTCCCTGCAGCTTGGCGCCTTCCCAGAAGCAGTCCAGCGGCGTCAGGATCACACAGGGGAACAGCTTCTCTATCATCTGTGGGAGGAGGAGATGCGAGGGGTCAGCTGGGATGGATCAGGCCCCCCCTGCTCCCCCCTCCCAGCCCTGCTGGGCTGCCCAAACCCGCACCCTCCCACATGGAGCTGGTGGTGCCTCTGCAGCACCCAGGGCTGGCAAACCCCATCCCCACCACGGCCCAGCTGTTGATCCATTTTTTTGGGGGACTAATCCCCCATGGGGGGGAGGGGAGGGCGGTCCCTGGGAGCCACTCACCCTCTCGATCATGCCGTTCTCAATGATGGGGACACCCGACTTGTAGCAGATCTTATTCAAATCCCACGATCTGGAAAAGCAGAAGGAGGATCTGAGGATGGGCATCATCCCACGGGGGGCATGGCAAAGGGTGTGGGGGACACGCAGGACAGGGTGGGGGTCCCCGTCCCCCCACCAGGCCCCGTCCGGAGCCGGACTCACTTTCCGTACAGCGAGACTTGGACTTTGCTGGCGGCCAGGGCCGCCTCGAGGTGGAGCTGCAGGGCCTCCTGCGTCAGGATGTTCTCCCCATCCCGCTTCGGCGTCTGGATCAACATCTGGGAGGTGTAGACGGACTCCTCGCCCAGCTTCTCCTTGGTGTAGCGCAGCTCCTGGCTCACTCGGCTGCCGGCTGCGGAGGGGACCGACACGTGGCCCTGTCAGTGCCAAGGCTGGCAGAGCCCCCATCCCACCAACCCGTGCCATCCCACCAACCTCTCCTGCCCATCAGGATGCCCAGGGAAGGGGACAAGCAGGAGCGAGGCCCCGCAACATCAGGTGGTGCCACGTTAACCCGAGCGGGCTTCTAGCCATAGGGTTCCCCAACTGTTGCATCCTCTGGGTGCTCGCACCCAGGGGACCCAAGCACAGAGCACCCCAGCCCATGCTAGACCAGGCACCCCCCTTCCCACAGACATGGATATTTCCAGCCCCAGAGCAGCTTGTTGGCTTTGCTTTCCCCAGAAAAACCCCATGGATGGACAGCTGGTGAAACGGATGGGACACACGCTGCCCACTCCCACCCATGCACTGCAGCGGGTGCCGCAGATGCCCAACACAACCAGAACAAGTGAAACGGGGGAGACCCCACCCCACACCTGCCCAGCTGCTCCCTGGCACCCTGAGGTGGGCAGCGTTTCGGTCAGGCCATGAGTGTAGGGAGAGGTGGGCATCCCCAAACCCCGACAGGAGCAGGCTGCCCCAGGAGGGGCTTGGAGACAAGGGAAAGACACGGTGTTGGGGAGTTCCGCAGGACCCCTCTACTCCCACCAAGGCTCCAGGATACGTCCCCGACGGCAGTGGGAGAGCTCTGAGTGTGGCGGGGCCAAGGTTTCTGGGAGAAGCCACCGACTTTATTTGCAGTCGTCTCAGTGCAGAAGAGAAATCCCCCCATGCCAGCACGGCCAGGGCTGAGCTCAAACCCTGCGTAGCCTTTTGCATGGCGGAGCACTGTCCCAGGGACAGCCATCCTCGTCCCCATCGAATGAGGGACTCCCATCCCTCCTGGCATAGCAAAGGGGGAACGACACAGCCTTCGGAGGTGGGTGGGAAGCCAATCCTAAGGCCCTTGAGCACAACACCCGGTCACCCTGCTCCCAGCCCTCTGCCTGGGGAGGGGGAATGATGTATGTAGCCCCCACTCCTGTGCCACCCACCAGGGATGCCCCAGGGTGCCCATGTCAGGGCGCATCCCAAGGCAGCACCGCTAGTGGAGGGGAGGCCGGCTCCTGCCCAGCCCCGGGTGCTGAGGAAAGAGGGGGGATTCAGGATTCAGCCGTGCTGGGATGCTCCCTCAGCAAGAGGCGGGGGCCCCGGCGGGCCTGGCCCCCCGCCAGCGCCGAGGAGGCCAGAGCGCGACCGCAAATAAGGAGCAGAATCTTCCCTTTTAATGACTTATTATATGGGTTGGTGTTTTTTGGTGGTTTTTTTTCCCCTGCTTTTTGGGAATGGGGGGGGGGAAAGCGTCTTTATTGTTCCTGGCTGGGCTGGGGAGCAGCTGGTGTCCATCAGATGCCAGTTGGGATAGAGGTTGTGCCAGGGACGGGGAGGGAGGGGGGGTACACGGCCGCAGCCTTTGTGTGTGTGTCAGAAGGGAGGGCAGCGCCCGGGGCGAGGGGACAAGGACACGGGGAGGGTGGGTGTCACAGGGCGGGGGGGGGATCCATCCCCTTCCCGGCAGGCTGGGAGGTCGGGCAGGAGGTGTGCCGAGTTGCTCTGATCTCAGCCGCGCCACCCACGCCGAAGCTGGGCGGGTGGTGGGACAGGGCGATGGAGGCGGGAGGGGGGGGTACCCAGCTTTGCCGCCGCTCCCGGGGGACGCATCCTGCTGCATCCCGCAGGCATCTCTGCCCAGCACGGCCACAGGAGGAGACGCACATCTGCAAGCATGGAGGGGGGAGGGAGGGGGTGGGGGAGCCCCCCAAAAAATTAAAGAAAGAAAAAAAAAAAAAGAAAATAAAAAGCCGTCCCTTGTAATTAGTGTTAATTTGGAACAGGGCACTGCGAGCCGTCAGCAAGCTTCAAAGGCCGTGAGGAAGCCTCAAATTCCAACACCCTAATTAACCAAAGAGCAACATGAAAAGACAAGGCAGCGCACACAGGGCTGCCAAGGACACTTCAAACGGGCGCACGCCCGCCGGCCGGCCCGGGGCCGGGAGCGGGGCGAGACGCCCCACGCCGCACGCAGCCCCCCG
Source organism: Rissa tridactyla (assembly GCF_028500815.1). Classification (NCBI taxonomy): domain Eukaryota; kingdom Metazoa; phylum Chordata; class Aves; order Charadriiformes; family Laridae; genus Rissa; species Rissa tridactyla. The sequence goes on from NC_071473.1 coordinate 44,475,509, forward strand.
GCCCGGGGAGGGGACCGGGGGGGGCGCCCCGATACCAACAATGAGCACATTAATGAGGAACTGTATGTAAATTCTTCTTCTTCTTTTTTTTTTTTTTTTTTCTTTTTTTTTTTTTTAATTCCAATTAACAAAGGGAGCCCTCGGCTTTTTCATGCAAAGGGCCCTCTGGTTCCAATCAGGCGCCCCGGTCCTGCTTATTAACAGCCAGCTCCGCTCCCCGGCGGGGGCTGGATTCACCAGCCCCTGGACCCCCAGGCTGGGCAAAGGGACCCCCACACCCCCCAAAACCCCATGGTGGCACCCGGGAGCAGGACAGTCCCCAGGGGCAGCCATGCTTTGCGCGAGCATCCTCCCTGGGGTGAGCACCGCTTTGGGGTACCACTGTCCGGGGGTGTCACGCTGGGTGTTGTGGGGGGGTGTCACAGGGTGCGGACACGCAGCAGTGTGGGCTGGAGGGTGGACGGGACCCCCTGCCCACTCGCACCTCAGACACCCAGGGTGCAGAGCAGGCTCCCACCGCGGCCAAGAGGGGAGGGCGGGGGTGCCAGCGAGGGGACGGGGTCCCCGCCAGCGAGGGCGGCTGCGTGTGCGGCTGCCTCCCGCCCACGGGCCAGGCTGGGGGAGCCCTCCCCGTAATTACAGCATCCGCCGCAAAATTACAGAGCAGGGCGGGAGCCTCCCTGCCCCCTTCCCGGCCACCCTGCCTGAGCCACCCCCCCGCCACCGCTCCCCAAACCCTCCTGGCACAGGACCGATGGCCGCGGCCCTGGCACTGCCGCTGGCTCGCCCTCACCCAGTGGGACTGGCTGGTGCCCTCAGCTGCCCCGGTGGGCACCGGGACCGCAGCACCTCCTGCCCAGTGCCCCCCAGGCTGAAGGATTGGGGGGAAAGGGGTCACTCCTGCTCCCAGCCAAGACAAAGCCCCAGATCCGGCGTTGCCCCCCTGCCCAGGAAGGGGTCTGATCCAAGCTCACCCCACATCCCCCCAAGGGCTGCCAGCACCCCCAGACTCAGCTCAGAGGGTTTGGGGTCAATGGAGCCCATGCCGCATCCTGCTGCCCCCGGCGCAGCTGCAACCCCCCCCGGCACAGGGCTCATCCCCATGAAGCCACCCCACCTGGCATGACAGCAAGGGGACATCCTGCCATGCTTACCCAGGGTAGGAGGTGGGCAAACCCTGCAGGGGCCCTGTCCCCAAGCACCCACAGGTGGGGGGGAGTGGACTGAACGTGCTGGGGCAGCGTGTCGGGGTAGCACCGGGAGGGCAGTGGGTCAGGGCAGGCTGCCAGCCCCACACCCAGCCCTCCCTGCCTGGCAAGGGCAAAGGGGACAGAGGTGAGGGAGGGCCATGGGAGTGCTGGGGGCCATAGAGAGGCACCAGTGTCCCCCAGGGAGACGCTTGCTGCTGCAAGGACCACTCTGTGTCCCCCAGGGCTGGGTGGAGGCTGCGGTCAACAGCAGGGCCACCAATCTGCAGGTGGGACCTGTGCACTGCCAGCAGCTGTCGCCATCACTTGGGTGACCCAGGTGGGACAGGGTGGCAGGGAGGGAGCACGCCTGGGTACGCGTCCTCGTTTGGCCTCAGAAAAACCAGGCCCTGTCCTCTTGCCTGGGATAACGGAACTACGGGATGTGGTGACAAACACGGCAAGTCCCAGATGCAACTAGTGCGTACAGGATGCTGCAGCCCTGTCCTGGGGCCAGCAAGTCCCAGAGCCAGGCCAGCCCTGACCCCAGCTCCAGCCATGCCCCGCAGCGAGGGAAGAGCCGGGGGCAGTAAGAGGTGGGTGGTCCCTGGAGAGTAGCCCCCCTTTCCACAGCGCAACATCCCAATACTAGGGCTAGAAACCCACAGCTGGGAAGGGGGCAAGGTCATGCTGAGATCCCCTGGGAAGAGCCATCCCCATGGGGACCCCCTCTCCGCAGCCAGGGGCACCCGTGGGGGCAAACACTGGACTGTCGAGCCCTCCTCCGGCACAGCCTGAGTGCATCCCGCCAGCAGATATACCCACCCTGGAGTGATTTTACAGCCTCCAGGGGCAGCGGAGAGATGCTGGCACCATCCCGCATCCCGTGCGCCATCCCGCATCCCGAGGCACCGCCCCGAGCATCCCTCAGCCGGCCGCTTCCCCGTGCCGAGCGGCGCGCAAGCCGGAGGCCACCTTCAAAGTGTTGTGGGGCGGATTAGCTGGATTAGGGAGGCAGTGAAAGGACCCATGCTGCTCCGGAGGAAGTCTCGCCCAGGGCACGCTGAAAGAGCCATTTTTACCTGTCCCGGCCGCTACCGCCGGCCTCGCCAAAAGCCCCGCGGCCTCGTCCTGTCAAAACACGTCCTCCCAACCCCATTCACCCCACGGCGCGGGGCCGGCCCGAGGAAACAGGGTGGGGGGGTGGTGGTAGGTGGGTGGGAGACGCCAAGGGATGAACGGGAGCTCGCCCACCGCCCCGGCACCTCCGACCAAACCCGGTCCCACCAAAGGGGCTCCCATCGCTTGGCGAAGGCAAGAGGGGTGGCAGAAGAGGGGGCTGCCTTCAAAAAAAAAAAAAAAAAAAAAAAAAGCCAGCAGCGGAGGGGCTGAAAGGGCCCGTTTGGGGCCAGTTCCCCAGCCGTCGGCCCCGGCCAAACCCTTTTGTTTAAGGGCGAAGCTAAATTAATGTCTTTATTACCCCAAATCACCGGGCGGCGGTTCCCAGCGCAGGGAGGAAAGAGTTGAGGGGGGCGAGGGGCGGGCGCGGGGGGGCGGCAGCCGGGAGCTCGCACCGCTCCGGCCGGCACCGAGGGGACAGCGCGATCCCCGAAAAAGAGGGGGAAAAAAATAAATAAAAAAAAAAAAAAAAAGTGGGGGGGGGAGGAGAGGGGATTCAGTTGGGAACTATTCACCGCTAAGACTCCTGTCAGCATTGACATAAATTTCCACTGGTGTTGGCATTTAGGCATTTGCCATTTCCATATGTATAGGGCTGCCTGTACTAATTATGCTAATCACCCCCTCTGTTGGCTGCTGTGAAAAATGGCCACATTAGGCACTCCACTGCTTGCTAATGTCACTTAATGTGTGGTTGAAACATACATTCATCCCCCTCTGAATGGTGAAATTTTTCCACATTGCTGGCTTCATTCAGGCAAGAAATGAATTTTTTGAACTCAGACCACTTTTCCAGGCCCGAGGGAGAGGCAGATAATAAAACCCTCTTCTCGGGCCCTGGCGCTGCCCCCTCCCAGCCGCCAAATAACATTTAAAACGCAAAAAAAAAAAAAAAAAAAGAGCCCCCTCCCTGAGTCCGTAGATATGTCTAGTTTACAAAAAAAAAAAAATCACAACACTTTCTAGGAATTTAAAAAAATATATATAAGTTGAAAAGCAAAGCAAAATGGATAGGGGCAGATAAGCCACAGCCATCTGTAAAAGTCTCCCAGTCTTTTTGGGTTAATTAGCAAAATTTTCCAGCCTGAAAAAGCCAACCGAACTGTCAAGGAAGGGAAAAGGAAAAGCAAGAGGTTTCACGCTCACATCCCGAAGATAAATAAATAAAGGTGAACTGCCTGCGCCCCATCTTCGGGCAGAAGGGGGGCTGCTGAGTGATCACCCCACACACACCCCCCAGCAAAGAAAGGTCCTTTCAGAGCCAGCTGGGTTTGCAGGGGAAAAGGTGCTTTTTGGAGCAGAGGGCAGAGCCAGCCAGGATTTTAGGATAACGGGGACCTCGGAACCCCATGGCAGCAACGCCCCGTCTGCTCCTCGCTCGTCTGATCCCCCGAGGATGGGGGCACGGGGGTCCCAGGGATGCCCAGACCCCGCAACCAGAAAGGACTGCGGGGTCCCAAAGGAAAAATCCCACGGGACCACGCAAGGGGGTGACCAGGGCAGTGGTGGGGCCCCCGGGCCGCCCCTTCCCTCCCTGCAGGGCCATGCCTGTGTCACCGCTCCCCAAGAGAAGTGGGGACCCTGTCCCCATGGGATGCCTGTCTGGGGACAGAGTAGGGACGTGGCAGCCTGGGAGCCGCCCCTCGGGTGTGAGGCCGGCTCAGGCCAGATCCTGGCGGGCGTCTCGCTGCCCCTGATGCAGGGACAAGCTGCCATCAGAGCCCCCCATGTGGCCGGCACCAGCCCCATGCAGCCCCCCCAGCCCTGCGCCCCAGCTTCGCCTGCTCTTTTCTCAGCCTTGATGTCTCACCCCACAAAACCCACCCGCTGGGAGCAACAAGACCACCCACCTCTCCCTGTGCCCACCCAGGAATGTCCACAGCACCCCGCTCCCCCCCATGGCTGCTGCCCCACATCCCGTCGTGCGTCCCACCACATACCGTGGGGACAGGGGCTGGGAAGAGGGGCCACAGGGATGGTCTCCCCAGGGCAGAGGCAGGGTGGGGAGGGCGCTGAATCCCCATCCTTGGCTTTTCATTGTGGCTTTCCCATTCCCATTATCCCTCTCTCTGCAGAGATGTACTGGGATGGGGGTCTCATCTCGCTCTGGCCCCTGCCGAAGGGGGAGCCCCTGAGCTGCATCCCAGCCCTGCCCTGGGTGCCGGGGAGAGGACACCCTGTGCCAAGTCCTACTGCAGAGGCCAAGGAAGGACAAAAAAAACTACTGCCAAGGAGGCTGGCGACATCTCTGCCTCATGCCCCAAGCTGGGAACGAGACAGCAAATTCCCCTTGCCCCCATACCATACATCCCATCTCATCCCACCGGCACATTCGGGGTGTCCCTGCCCCCTCCAGGAGAGGATCGGGGTCTTCTCCAGGGAGACTTGGCAGCTCTTTGAGAGCGCGACGGCTGTGCGGGGTGCTGGGCTGTTCCGGTTAGGAATTAACCCGGCCTTCCTTTGAACCAGCCCTCGGTGCTATAAATCAGGCAGATCCATTCACCACCCAGGGCTCTGCCTGCCCGGAGCTCGCCGCCCCGGCCCCTTGGCCCTACAGATGCTCTGGGAGAGCCGGGAACAGCTGCCAGGTGTCTAGAGGTAACTCAACACTCGCCGCTAGCTGGGATTTCAAAGCCTCTGAGTGGCTAATTGCTTCGGAGGAGCCTAATTGAACATTTCCACAGTCGAGTCCAATTTATGGGGTGACACAGCCTCCCTCCATCTCCTAAACAGGGATGCGGGTCAGGCATAACCCCAGGCCACCACCAGCATCCCCCAGCCAGATCCCAGACCATGGGACATGGCCTAAAATGGGACAGGGGACCCTGCGCTCAGGGGGACCCATGAGGGGACCTGCCATCAGCATAGCCCCAACACTGACCCCAGCTATGGAGGGCAAAGCAAGGCTGCCCATCCTATTCCCCTGGGGGTGGGGGGACAGCAGCACAGTGTCCCAACATGCGACAACAGCATGGCAAGCAGCGCCTTTCCATCTCTGGCCTGCCAGCACCCACCAGATCCCCAGATCCCGGAGGGCTGAGCTCAGCCTGCAGTGGGGACAGCCCAGCACAGGGTCACGCTCCGTTCCTGCAGGGCTGGGATCTTACCTGGGTGAGGTGGTTTGGGTCGGAGCATCACCAACCCACACACCCCAGCCAGGCTAGGCAGAGGCAGGTGAGCAGGTAGACCAGCTTCAGGGGGTCATCAGAGGCTTCTGGGGACCCTCAGCCACCCTGTCTCTGAACTGGGGGATCAGCCAGGACCTAGGATGATGGGATCAAGACTCGTTGCATATGTACCCTGCCCCTTAAGACACTCCACGGTGCTGCCTCGGGGCTGGGATGGACCGCACTCCTGCAAACATCTCCCCACACATACCTTGAGAGGGCAGGAGTCAGGGTCCCCCAGCACCCTGGGGATCCCAAGCCTTTGGGGCCAGGCTGATGGGGCCACACAGATTTGCCAGCCCAGGGGCAAAGTCTGCACCGCCTCAACCCGGCATGGCAGTGCCAGGCTCGCTGCAGAGGGACACACAGAGCAGCCACCCTGCCACATATCCAGGGACAGGAGAAAGTGGCGGCCGAGAGCATCCAGAAGCAGCTTAAAGTGCTCAGGATACAACCATACAGTCTGGGAAACTGCAACCTGCTCCCCAGGGGCAGCCCAGGCCCTCCTGCCCCCCAGTAATGCACACCCGCACAGCAGGATGGAGTCCGGAGATCAGGGAGGGCTGGGTACACCCAAGGATACCAGGGGACGCTTTCATCTCGCCAGAAAACGCAGAAGCAGAGGCCAGCGGAGAGGCAAGGACCCACGGATGGCTATGGGGAAGGGAGGCAGCCCCACAGCTGATACATGAGACTGAAATATCCACTGCAAACCTTCCACATCCTGACCCATGCATGGCCATCCCACAGGACTAAAGCCACCCCGGCCACGTCATCCTTGGTGGTCACAGGTAGTGCCAATGCCTGAGGACAGTCTCCTTGAGGATGCTGGGGCCGTGCCACCCAGGAGCACGGCATGGAGGGTTCTGCCCCAAGTGCATGCTCTTGAGGGAAGAGCCCTCCCAGGAAGGCCAAGGGGGGGCCCCCAAGCAGCATCCCACCGAGCACCCCCAGCATCGCACGCCATCCCCACCCCAGGCGCTACAGATGCAGAGCAGGGGCTGTGTGCAGACCCCAGTGCACCCATCGCCCGGGAAGGGGCAGGACACCCCAGGTCAGCCATGTTTCACCTTGGGGTAAAAAAAAAAAATAAAAAAAATAATAATCCACCTCCTGACAGCAAAGAGGATGCCCTGGCCATGAGAAAGAGCCAGTTCCTCAGAGAGGCCCCTGACACCCATGTTACAGCCACACCACAATGTGGGGGAAATATCCTCCAGCAGCAGTCGCAGCCCCTCCTGGCCATACCCATGCGAGCAGGGAAGTACGGTGGGGCACAGAGCCGGGTTTCTGGGCACTTCCAGCCGTCCCCAGGCTCGGCCCCTTCCCCATCCTGCTCTCCACCCCGACACACCGCAAGTCCTGTTCCCCCCCAACAGGAATAACCACAGCCACTTCCCTGGCTCCGGCCGCAGTTGCACGAAACGCTGACTCCTTGCAACCCCAAAAGCATAATAAAAATCCGATGGAGCCGGAGCCACGACCCGGAGCAAGGGAACCACGGAGGGAGCATGTCCCTCCTCCAGCAGCCACCACTCAGGCACCAGCCGGACCGAGAGTATCACTGGGTTTCTCTGCTACGTGTTGCAGAGGAAAGGGGTGATGGAGACGAGATGTGGTGGGGGGGACAAACACCCCTCGGGAGTGGGAAGCAGGTGGGAGAGCCGGGCATTCCTGGGCAGGGGTGCGTGCGTGCATCTGTGTGTGAGCAGCGAGGGAGCGCGAGGCCTTTTTTTTTTTTTTTAATAAAAAAAAAAAAAGGGGGTGGGAGAGCAAAGTTGCTTCTATTGTTGAACCAAATCCAAGAGTAGCTGAGGACCACACAGGGAGCGGGGCGTGGGGGAGGAGGCAGCGCTCCCGCACAAAGATGGCTGACACCCCTCCGCTGAGCAACATCTGCCCCTGCACAGCACCCCGCCGGGGACCCCAGGCTGGGAGACCCCCCCCCCCGGCCAGGGCCTGGCAGCCATGGGGGGCTATGATGCGGGGTGCTGCCCCCCCCGGGGACCCCCAAAGCAGGAGGGAGGCGCAGGGAAAAGCAAATCCCAGCGCTGGGGAGCGGAGCTGCAGGGAGAGGGGAGAGAAAAACCCACGCTGGAGTTTATTAATAACAAAGGAGGAGGGGAGGGGGGGATCAGCCGCTTCCACTCGGAAACGGGGATTTGCTCCTGCCTGACCCTGCCTGCTCCTCCGTCCCCGCCGGGCAGAGGTCCTGAGCCGGGACCGGCAGCCCCGCGGCACCGGCTCGGCCCCGGTACGGGACTGCGACCGCCGCCCCCCACCCCCCACCCCGCCTGCCGCGGGTGCTTTTCCCGTGGGGAAGGGGCCCGGCGGCGGGAGAGCTCCGCGGGAAGGGGGTGCCCACGCGTGGGGTCACGGGCGCTCAGCCGGCACCGACCTCCCATCCCGCCGCACGTGCCCGCCCGTGCGGGGACGCGACCGCACCTCGGCGCGGGGGGACTCCCGCCGGGACACGCGTGGGGCGGGGGGTTCCCTTCGCGGCTCAGCACCGCGCACGACACAGCCCCGAGCGGCCGCGCAGACCGGACCTCCGCCGGCGGGGCATCCACGGCCCCGCACGCAGGAATCCCGGCGGCATCCTCATCCTCCCGCCCCGTTCCCGCGCTGTCACCTGCCTCCGGGCCAGCCCCGCACCTCCGCGCCCCGCGGAGGCGGGGGGACACACAGGGACACACACGGACACACACACAAAGACGCGACCGGCAGCGGGACCGTTCCCACGGGCGGCTGAGCCCGTGGGGCCGCGCTTACCTTCCACCCAGAGGTGCTCGATGTCGGTCTCGATGGAGGCCACCCGCAGCCCCACGGCCAGCGCCCCGAACACCAGCAGCCCCACGAAGAGCACCTTCCCGCAGTGCCGCTGGATCCGGCAACCCAGGGCGAAGAGCAGCGCCTGAAAGCGGGCCCGCAGCCACAGCGGAGCCCTTTGGCCCACGGCCCTGCCCTGGGGGAGAGGGCGAGGATCAGGCTGGGAGCGGGAGAAGGGGGAAGACCCTGCCCGGGGATGGGAGGGGAGGGATCCCGCAGCGGGATGCCCGCGGCCGCCACGCTCCGTGGGGCTGCGGATCGGGACCCCTTCAGGGAGAGAGCGGGACCCCGAGTCGGGGGACACGGGGGTTGCCCACACCCGCACCTCGGCGCGGCCGGAACCCCCCCACGCACACCCCATCCCGGACCCCCCCCCCCCGTCACCCCCGCCGCGGGAGCGGGCGATGCTCTCCCCTTACCTCGGGCAGCGGCTTGCGGCGGGCGGCGCGGAGCGACGGCGGGGCGGAGCGGGGGGGCTCGGCCGGCATGGCGGGGGCGGCTGGCGGGGCTGGGCACCCCCCGTTATGTGGGGCCGAGGGCGGCGGCCCCCATGCGAGCGGAGGAGGCGGCGGCGGGGCCGGTGCGGGCGCGGCGCGGTGCCGGTGCGGAGGGCTGTGTGCCGCCGGCCGCCCGCCGCGCCTCTAAAGGGGAGGCGGGGGCGGGGGGCGCCGGGGCCGCGCCGCCGCCGCCGCTCCCATTGGCCGCCGCCGCCGCGGCAGCGCCCATCGCCGCTGCTAGGCAACGGCGCGCCCGCCGACGGCGGCCACACACGGCGGCACCCCCCCCCCTCGCCTCCCCCCGGTACCGCCATCCCCCCCCCCGCCCCTCCTCGCCTCCCCGCCTCCCCGCCTCCCGTCCCGCACCGCCCAGCCGCGGGGGGGAGCGCGGCGGCGGCACCGGCCCGCCCCGCTGGAAACGGCGCACACACACACACACACACGCGCGCGCGCCTCGGTCCCCCGGGGGAACCGGCAGCCCCCCCCCCCCCCCCCCCAAGGGGTGGGCACCCCCACACTGACACTCTCCTCCCTCAATAACCACCTCCCTAAGGGTAGGCAGCCCCCCTCCTAGCTGCCCCCCCAAGGATGGGGGGCATCCCCTCCTCCGTAGCCACCCCCAGGAATGAGCATCCTTCTCCCACAGCTACCCCGCAAGGGTAGGCAGCACCCCCCCTCCTCTCCCGGAGATGCGCCAAGGGACAGGCACCCCTCCGAAGGGCAGGGTGTGCCCCCCCTACCCTCTCCCCAAGGATGGGCATCTCCCCATAGCTACCCTCCTTGGTCCAGGAGTTGTCCTCAAGGTTGTCCCCTACACCCCCCCCCACACCCCCCTTAGTGCTGGGCAGGCCCCCCATAGCCACTCCAAGGGCCAGGTATCCCCTCCAGGGCTAGGCATCTCCCCATTACCACTTCCCAAGGGATAGGCAACCCTCCTAAGGGCTGGATATCCCCCCATGTCCACCCCCCAAGGGCTGTGCAGCCCCCCCATAGCCACCCCCAAGACAGCTCCCTCCCTGAGGCTGCATATCTCCCCTTTAGCTACCCCGAGGGATGGGCATCCTCCTTTCAAGGGGCAGATGTCCTCCCCCAAAGGACAGGTATCCCCCCGATGCCTTTTCCCAAGAACAAACTATCCCCCCCCCAAGAGCAGGGTGCCCCCCACCCACAGCACCGGTTGCCCTCCCCAGGGGCCAGATATTCCCCCAGGGCCATGGTGGGCGGCAGGAAGACACCCCACTCTTTGGGGATGCCCACAAGCACTGCCCCTTGGGGAGCCAAGCCCAACACCCCGGGGCTGGAGGCAGGGGGGCACAGAGCCCCCCCATCCATGGGGCAGGGGGCTGGCGAAAGGGTAAGGGGTAAATGGCACCACTAATTTGTGAAGTAATTAGGGATAACCTGTTCATCTTTCACCCTGCTCAGGTCTTTATTGGCCAGACCTGGTGCTGCTCCCACCGGGAACGGCGCCTCGAGGAGCTGCTGAGGGCACCTGGGGGGGGAGTCAGTAAACCCACATGGAGCAGCACCCACCCCATGTGCCGCCCCGGCCCCCTGGAGCGATGATGGTGATGCTCAACCCGGTGTCTCCTTACTGGCCAAAAACGGGAGAACTCCCCGTAAATAAACCGAGTTCCTCGGGCGGCTCCTCCGCGCCCCCCGGCCACGGCCCCCGCCAGCCCGAGCCGCTGCCGCCGAGCTCTCCTGGGCCTTGGCGGCTTGTAAAGGGTTTCTCCCTCGTCCGGCAATAGGCCTGTAGCATCTGGCGTGTCCCCAAATACAGAAGGGAAACGGCTATTCAGCACTTCTGCTGCCTGATTGCTATTAACAGCTCCACCATTCCTCTTCCTCGGTGGACCTGCACTACCGCTGGGCAGCTGCTGTTTTTTATAAACTTAATTTTAAAAAAACTAAGCTCTCCTCCTTCTCTCCGGCACCGCCGGTCCGCCCAGTTCTCCATCCACTTCCTATCTGTCACCGTTGGTTTCCACCTGGGGCTCTCCTGCCCCACAGGCAAGGAAACAGCATTAATGTCCTTGGAAAAGTGGTGGGATGGTCAACCAAGACCAGCTCAGTGTCTGCTGAGTCCCAGGGCTGAGCCAGATTTGCCCCATCCCAGGGCACTGAGGGTTTCCCTGGGACCAGGGCTCCCAGTGCTGCAGGACCGGCTTCCCCAGCCCCATCCTGGCTCGCCCACACTGTCCCCTGTGCCGCACGAGCACCGCGCGGGACTGGCCATGGCAGGATCATCCCCGGCACCCCTGCCTGCTCTGCACCATGCACCCCTGTCCTGCTGCCCACCCACTGCCTCCGTGATCCCCGGGGACCAGCTGCCCCCCCCGCCACCCCAGGACCCACATGGTCATGGCACGGTGATGTGCGCCCCAGGCCAGAGGGTGTGGGGCTTGGCAGGAGGGCGGCCAGTTTGGGGATCTGCAGGGGAGGGTGACAACCCAAGTGACAGGGCTGTATCCTGCCACGCCAACAGGGATTGAAAACCCAACTGGAAAACGCCTGTGGGCAGGACAGGGCTCAGCCTGCCCTTGCCCTGATGCCGCAGCGATGGGCTCCCAGACAGCTCTCAGTGCCGCAGTGGGTCTGCTCCAAGCTGGGGGCTTTGGGTCTCCCTGCAGGACCCTTTTTTCCCTTGGAGCCAGCCGGGAGGGGACGCGGAGCCCCGTAGGCCACCAGCATTTTGGGGGAGCGAGACGGGGAGCCGGGGATCAGCTTGTGCGCAGGGAGACTTTGCTTGTTGCTTCTTGCTGACCGGCTGTTTTATATCAAGGCGGGAGGGGGGATTTGCTGTTCTAGATGGTATTTTAATGGGCAGGCAGGCAGCTGGAGCCTGGGAGAAGCCTGCTTTACATTGTTTGGGGTTGTAACAAATAAATTCAATTAAAGGCAAATGGCTCCGCGCAGCCCCCACCCTGCGCAGTGTCTCTGCGGCACCGGTGGCTGCGAGAGCTGCGGGTGCGAGGCGGGGGCCCAGGGCTTTGCCCCTGTGCCAGGGCCACCCGGGGACCCTGCCCAGCCTCGCCCCTTGCCCCCACCCCAGGGAGACGCCGGGGTGAGCCGGTGGGATGTGGCGGGAGCCCGGGAGCCCAGGGCACCGCACCCACCGGGCGCCCGGAGAGGGGATGGCGTGGCCGGGGAGCCCGCCCTGTCCCTTGTCCCCGTACTGCGTGTCCCACCCCGTCGAGCAAAGGGGATGGGAAAATCCCGGCGGGCAGGAGCCACGCCGCAGCAGGCACTCCTCGGGGACGGGCAGCCCGGGACAACGGCCTCGGTGGGTAGTGGCATCCCCCGGGCAAGCGGAGGCCGGGCAGGGGCTAGGGCGTGGGGCTGAGCTTCGCACGGCCGTGATGCAGCCCCAGAGCCCTGCGGCCGGGGAGGAAAGCAGAGGGGACTTGGCGGGGACATGCCAGAGCCTCGGCACGCTGTAAACAGCCGCCGCCACAGCAGCAACTCCTCTGCCGGGAGCCAGAGCTGGGCGTTTGTTAGTTGGAAACCAGATGGTGCTCTCCCAAGCGCCGGCACAGGCCGCCCGGCTGTGGCCCCGAGCCAGGACCAGGCTCCCAGGGACCCCAGGGCTATGCAGCGCCCAGCGCTGGGACCCATCGGGGTGGCCGGAGAGGTGGAGGGGCGGGGAGGCCCCCCCCAGGTGGATGGGCAGTGACGGGGTGCCCCCTGCCCCAGCCGGCACTCAGTGTGTCCCAAGGGACGACGTGTCCCAAAGGGATGCTCTGTCCCAAAGGATGCCATGTCCCAAAGGGAAGCCACGTCCCAAGGGATGCTGTGTCCCAAAGGAATGCTGTGTCCCAAGGGGATGCTGTGTCCCAAGGGATGCTGTGTCCCAAAGGAGACGGCATCCACCACAGGGGATTAGAGATGGGCTATTAATGCCCCTCAAAATCCCTGCGTATCTCTGTGTGCAGCACCGTGCCTCAGTTTCCCTGTGCCTCCCCAGCAGTAAGAGGCTGAAGGGGGGTGAGAGAGGCTGGTCCCCAAGTCAGAGTCCACCTGGTCCCCCCAAATAGGGCTGAGATAGCAGGAAAAGGATAAATCCCCACCTCCAAGGCCAGGGAAAGCCCTGGGGAAGGAGCAGAGGGGTCCCTGCCACATCCCACCTGGGGTAATTCTCCATGGGACGCAGCACAGGCGACATGACCAGTAAGCCCCCGCCGCAGCACCGCCAGCAGGACCCAGGGCTCTGGGCTCTTCCTCAGCCCCCGGCGGTCCTGGGAGCAGGTGCACCGAGGGGGCATGGACAGGCCCAGCCCAGCCCGGGATTTTTGGGGGGGCACAGCGAGTGGAAAAACAGACAGGGGCCGGGGGAGAGGATGGCATCCCCGGCATCCATGGGGGGGTCCCGCAGTGTTTACAGAGCTTAAAAACCGCCTAAGCCCCGCAAGGCCACGGCGCACAATAGCGTGTGGACGTGGTGACACCGGCCGTCCCCACACCACCTTGGAAGACAGAGGGCCCTGCCACCCACCGCCAGCACCGGGATTAATTATGATAATGTAGTTCTTTCCCCCTTTGTCACCCTAATGAATGGGCCCCTTTAGGATTTTAAGGCCTTTGTTTGGTGCCTCTTTACTGTGGTATTGTAGGATGGGGACTAGCAGGTGGCAGGTCCCCAAACAGCCCCTTTTGTCTCCTTTGGGGGCTGTTTTGTGGTGGGGTTGGGGAGGGGGGGGTGCGAGGATGCGGGGAGAAGCAGGGGGGGGGGGTGCTGCAAGGGGGCTCCTGGATGGAGCCACAGAGCTCACCCCATCGCTGTGGGGCCATGGCACTCCACGCCATGCACCGTGGCATCGGGGACCGCTGTCCCCAGCCGTGTCCCGAGCCACCCGCGTCCAGGCCCACTCAGTGGGCAGATGCCGGGAGCCACCGTCTGAGCCCCTGCCTTGATCTTTTACTGCCTGGGCAAATCAATTACCCAGCAGAAAAGTCCCTAAATCCCACCATAAAACCCGTTTAGCAGCCGCCGTGGCGCTCGCCGGGCGGCCCGCTGCCGGCACGAAGCCGGGAGCGATTTGCTGCAGGGAGGGTGGGTAATGGCTGCTGGCGAAGGTCGGGCCGCGGCCGCAGCCACACAGAGTCTCCCCGCTCCCGGCAGGCGTGCGGGGGCTTCCCGGGGTTCCCGGCCCTGCTCAGCCCCTCCTGAGACCCCCAACTCCCTGCCCCTCCTCACCGGCCCGTCCCCATCCTCATGTCCTGGATGTGGGAGCGGCTGGGGATGTGGCAGGGCTGGGAACGGTGGTGGGAACCGGGGGGACAGATGAGGCGGCACAGAGGTGCAGGGAGCAGGGATGAGGCAGGGCACGGAGGCACCCGGATGGCGATGCCCCGTGCCAGCGTGGGGCCGTGTGCCCCATGGCAGGGCCATTGGCCGTGCTCAGCAACGAGCCCGGTGCCACCACAGTGGTGATGACGGAACCTCGTTCCTTCCCATGTAGCCACATTCGGGTGTCATTAATACCATGGGGACACCAGCACAGGGACAACACTAGTCTGAGGGACCCAGGAATGCTCGATGTCTCCCTGATTGCAGGCTGGGTCGGGAGATGGCTTCAGGATGCCACTGGAGACCTGGCTATGCCAAGTGCCGAGCACTGGAGATCCCTCTGCCCCACGGTACCTTCCCCATGGCACCCCGACCGCCCTGTCCCCCTGGTCTGTGCAGGACAGAGGGGGCAGATCCTGGCCGGGCACCGCTGGGGGCTGGGTGGAGGGGGACGACTGCGAACCGGTGAGCAGCGAGGTGGTAAAACGGTGACAAGTAATTGGTGTCCCGGCCGGTCCTTTCATGCCGACGCCGTTTTATGGGTGAGGAAATTGCTTGTGAGTCAGGAACACAGGAGACAAATTTAGGAAGTGCTCTCTGAATGTGCCGGGGTCAGGCGCCGAGGCCGAGCGCTTGAAACCTGGGTGGCCTCGGCGCTCGCCCCGCGTCCCCCCCCCCCCCCAACCCCCGCCTCCTCCTCAAACCCCCCCCTCAGCCCCCTCCGGCTCCTCGGCATGGGAAAGCAGACCTTTTATCTTATCACTGCTCTTCCGCCGCCCCGGCCTCCCCTGCGCGGCCCCCTCCCGGCACAGCCACTCGCACCGCAGACACAATGCATGGCGGCGGCCGGCCCCCTCCCCAAGACCCTCCGGGAGCTCCCATCCACCTCCACCCACCCACCTTGGGATCCTCTGCATCGTCCCGCGTCCCCTCGCCCCACGGCGCCTTGATGGCCGGAGGGGCCGCAGTGCGGCCCCTCCGGCCATCAAGGCGCCGTGGGGCGAGGGGATGCAGGGTCCCCCCTCAAGGACCAGCCCTGGCGCAAGCTCCTGCGGCCCCGGAGACGCAGCGATGGGGAACGCACTGCTGGGAAAAGGTGTCCATATGCCACGGAGGGAGGGAACAGTGCCGGGAACAGGTTCTCCATTTGTTCGTTTGCTACGGTTTTAATTGGGAGGAAAGGCCGCGGCCTCATTAAAACGCGCCCAAATGCGGCGGAGGGCTACCTTGAGCCCGTAGCCCCCTTCCCCGGCCGCTGCCGCCGCATCGGGCGGTTTGGATGTATTTTTCTTGATCGCCGGCCAAGCGCTCTCTCCTGCAAAGCAGCATGTTTCTCATTTTCTGTAGGTTTAACTCCAAATTAATTTGTAAGTGATCTAGGTTTCTTGTTCCCCGAAAGATACCTAATAGCAGGAGGGGGGGCTCCTGCCAACCGAAACGTCTCAGCGGGGTAAAGGAAAAAAAGCAGGAAAAAAAAAAACAACCCAGGAACTGTGACCCCTGGTGGGTATTTAACAAGGTGTCAGGGCGAGGGATTTTCGGAGCTGGCTAAGTGGATGTGACACCGGCCCCGCGGGTCGGGGTGTGGGGATGCTCCGCCGTGGTGGTGGCTGCTGCTGCTACGTCTCATCCTGACCTGGCCCTTGTGTGGAGCGGGAGCTGGGAGGGATGCTCAGCACCCCCACTGCCTGCGCTGGTGGGTGCTCTGAGCCCCAGGGCCCGAGGAAGGCGGGGGGAAGAGGAGACGCTTGGGGCTTGGGGACGGGGTAGCCATCGCCATCATGAGCTGCTGCTGATGCCCTTGCCGCAGGGCAGAGGGAGCGTATCAGTGCCCAGCGAGGGCCGCCGAAGCGCTGGCGCCTGCAGGGAGGCAGGGGAGGTCCCGTGGGATGGGGGTCCCCCGGGGCTGGTGGGCTGCAGGAGGGGGCCGGCGAGCCTGCCGGGCGCCCCTGCCGCATGGGAAGCGGGCACGGTTTAATTGGGCGGGCGGCCGCTCGGCGGGGCCGGCTGCTGGCAGGCGGACACAAGCTCTTTTGTCTCCGCTCTCGCTCTCGGCACCGGCTGGGGCTGGCAGGGCCCGGAGCGGTTCAGCCACCGAGAGCCGAGCTCGCCACCAGGGCAAGCAGCCAAACCCCGGCTCCTTGGGCTCTCACAGGTCCTCGCTGCATGCGAGGAAGCGCCCAGGTGGCCAGCGAGGCTTCCCGGCTCATTAGGGGTTAGGAAAGTTGTGGCAATCCCCAGCAACAAGCCCCGCAGCCCTCCCTGCGCCCCTTTCCTGCCAGGAGAGCCGGCAGGAGCAGGCGAGACCCCTGCCCTCCCCAGTGGCTCCCCAGGGCTCCTGGGGGGCTGGCTGCATGGCCGGGGTCCTGGGACAGCAGGGGTGTGAGAGCTCTTGGGCCTTCACTCCCCAAAGCAGGATCTGAGAGGAGATGCCAAGGAGGGATTCGTGGCAAAACCAGCCACCGCTTTTGGATCCCGGTTCCTCTTGCATCCCTCCCTTCCCTCACCTCCGCTCAGATCCCCTCTGCGGCACAGGGTCACCAGCTGGGGGGCTGCACACCTCCCCCCTTCCCCAGCACCCTCCGGCCATGGTGGGTCTCCAGCTCCTGGGGTGATGGCCATGAGGATGGACAGTGGCAGGGTTGGCTGGGGAAGAAGGGGCTGACCCCCACCACGTGCATCCTTTGCCTGCTCAGTCTCCTGTGGGCAGCACGATAAGGAGCCCAGAAGCCTCCTCTCCCAGACCTCCCTCGCCACGAGAGGAACGGGGGCTATGAGGGCTGGAAAGGACGTTGCGGTGGGAGCAGGAGCCATCTCCAAGTGATGGGGAGATGGCCTGGCCACCACCCGGAGGGAACTGTCCCTCCTCGCAGAGCAGCCCCAGCCCTTCGTGTGGGGGAAGCAGAGCCGGGGCCACCGGCTGCATCGAAGCCAGCCATGGATCAGCAGCAGCCGTGAGCAGACCACGGCCAAATCCCTTCTTCCCAGCATCCGGCACCAACCACCCCCTTTGCAGAAAGGCCAAAGCAGGGGGAGAAGCTGCTCTTGCTCAACAGCTGCTGGGAATGGCTGGGCGATGTGGCCGAGAGCCACCAACCCGAAGAGCGGGCACCATTGCGGTGGTGAGGGACCTCTCATGGGCAGCACAGCCTGGCTGGGTTCGGCTTCCCACATCTCCCAACCCATCGCTGGGGGATTCCCGTCTTTCCTTGCCCAGGAACACGGCTGGATGCTTTGGGGGAATCCCAGTGCTGGGGTGAAAATCAGAGGGAAGGGGCTACAGGACCTTTACCTGCCGGCCATCTCAAATGTGCCCATCACCGCCGCCGGCATCACTGGTCAGTTGGTCCTCACCGTCCCTCCCAGCTCTCCCAGTGCCGGCCGCGGGTGCAGGTGTCAGCACCGTGGTCCCGGGGGGCGGTGGTTGTGCTTTCCCTGCCCGGGGCGACCCACATCCCGCGGTGGGGTTAAACTCCCCAAGGAAAGGAGGGAGGAAGATAGGAAAAACAATCACAAGAATTTGTTTCAAGCTGCCTGGATCCCTCCCCGCACGCAGCAGTGTTTTTGGACGGCCAATTTATAATCAGCAGTGTGGAATGTTGTAAATTAAATATTTTTAAACAACTTTGCTCTCTCTCTGGTTAAACATTTCAGAGATCGCTCTTTCTTGTCTGTCTCTTGCTGGGTGGTCCCTCCATTCGCCCGTACATCTTCCTCAAACACAATTAACCATTTAGATGTTGCACAAAGGAATAGCTTATGCATACAACACCAGTCGCTCGCTGCTCCGGCACTGGGGGAGGGAGGCAAACAAGAAGGCAGCTTCTTCTATTTTCTACTAAAAACAAAAACAAGAAAATCCCTTTTTCCTTCCCAAACTATCCCATTTTTCCTTGAATTGTAAAGGCACCGATCCAAGCTCATCAGCTGTCTTGGTGCTCAGTCCAACAATCCCCTCGCATCCTCCCCCCCGCCCCGAAATTCAACATTAGCATTTTAAAAGCCTTAAACATACAAGTTTATTTAGAGTCAAGATCTCCCAAGCTCTTGCTTTCCATATTTATATACACACGTATTTTAACGTATATAAAATGTCTGTCTATAGGGCCTGGAAGGAAGTTCTTGTCTGCCGGCCCGTCTGGGAGGCAGAGGCGCGGCTGTGGACCTCAGCTCCCGGGAGATGGAGTGAAAACCGACAGGATCCAGAAATCAGGCGCCCAGCTGAGAGCGAGCGCAGCCTCTGCGGGGCCACTGCTGCCGAGGCGCTGGTGGGGTTTGCTGGGCACCGGACCCCGGCGAGGGGTCCTCCTCCCTCCCCACCTCCACGTCCCGCAGTTAACCCTGTGGGTTGCCCGGCGAGGAGGGTCCCGTGCCCTGCGCTCCCCGCCATGGCACTGGGGGGGCTGGGATGGGGCATAGTGGGCAGCCTGTAATGCCAAGGGACCCAGCACTGATCGCCCGCTGCGATCTTCAGTCCTTACAAACAGGTGACCACAGGCCACAGGAATGGCCACCTGTGACAGGAGGGCGGCACTGCTGGCTGCTGCGGTGTCCAGGGACCGGCGGTACCTGGGGAGCGGGTTATACCACCCACTGTGCAATGTGCGGTCATCACACCATCGATGCTGGCGCAGGCGAGTCCTCTGCAAGTCCCACCTGGGGCTCGATCTAACCCTGTCCCTAGCAAGGCACCAGGGCAGGGGCCAGAGCAGCCACTGGCCCTGGCTGCGGATTTGGGCCAGCGTGGAGGCAGCAAGGCACCTCCTGAACACATCGGTGTTCCCCAGACCTGCAGGGGTTTATACGGGAAATTCTGCTCTCCCAGGAGAGAAGGTCCCACCAGCAAAGTCCACATGATGGGCAGGGCATAGTGAAAACCACTCTTTCCAGGCAGGCAGAGGAAGGAGAGTGGGGTGCAGAAGGCAGCAAGGAAACCAGCAGGAGCAACACGGCCCTGCACAATAAACCTTGGGGACTGGAGGGAGTAAAAGGCTGGTGAGTCCTTGTGATGCCCAGCTCCAAGAGGTTCAGAAGAGTCCTACTGCTAGGGCTGCACACACAGCATCAACCTGACAGGTGATGGGGGAGCCAGTCCTGTGGACCTGAGACCATATGACCGCTCAGCCTGGCGCTCCTCTCCCCTTCCTGCCCAAAAGCCAAAAAAAAGTGCCCCAAAAGCGAGACCAAAGCCTGATGCAAAGAAGGTTTTGTGTCCCTTTGAACACCACCAGAGTAGGAAGCCGGGAATGGCTGGCTGTCCGCCTGCCCCTCGTGTGGCCCCACTCCAAGGCAGCCAGGGAGATGGGAGATGGGAGCCATCCACTCCAGTTTGACTGCAGAGGGGATCACATCAGCTGCTGCTTCCTGAAAGATCACAAGTCACCTACAACAGCAAACAACAACCATTGAGGGAGGCGAGTCACGGCTCTGGGTATCTGTAACCGCCAAAAAAACGCTTTTCCCAAATCTGCGTCTTGCAAATGGGCTCGGCTGCAAACACGCTGGGAAGGACCTTGCTGAAGAGCTTCTGCAGGTGGTGCCCACCTCTCACAGCAGCCTGGGCAGAGCTTCAGGAGCCCCTGAAGCCTTGGAGCTCCTCAGGACATGCTAACACACAAGGCACTGGCTGGAGGCCATGCTTTACCCTACTCTGCAGGCGGACCACCAGTGACAATGCCACTGCCACGGTGTGCTAGGGGTGCAGGACCCAGAGGATGATGCACACACACCGCCGCCGGGCTCTGCACCCACGCCAACCTGCTGCCCTGGTCACAGAAAAAGCCTTTTAGGAGCTTTCACTGGCAGGACACGGCTCAGTGAAACCCAGGAGCCAGAGGTGCTGCCGGCTGGGGACCTCACCAGCCTCTGCTTTACCGCGTGCAGATGCAGCACGTGACATGTCACTGCAAGAACCTTCTCACTTCAACCCCAGCTGTACATCTGCCAAGGAAGCGTTCAGGAAAAGCCTGTCCAGGAAGCATCAGTGTCTGCAGAGCTGGGAAGCTCCATCTTTTCAGAGAAACGTTGCCTATAAAACACCGTCTCAGTGCCAACAGCACCGTGATGGGCACGGGCTGTGACCCTCAGCTGCCTGGGTGTGACAGAGCAGCAAAGTGAGGAGACTTACCTGCTGAGAGGTGACCTGTTCCTCAAAGCTGGTGAGCAGCCCGTACCAGTAACACCTTCCTGAAGGTCTGTATGACCTAGGACCAAACAGTCACAGCCAAAACTACCTGGGAACAGAACTTCTTTTCCTCAGTCACCTCCCTGGTTTTCTTGAAGATGGTGACTTATCACTCGGTTTGTAAAGTTGCCCGACTCAACCCATCATCTGCTCACCTGATGATGACAGCGACGTGGAGACCAGGTTAGATGAGGAAGGGTTAACCTCCCAGTGCCTGCCTTGGGATTCCTGAAGGCCCTATTATCCCGAATTATTTTTCATAATTACTGCCACACACGTAGACTACATCAAGAGTGAATCTTCACTTTGATAATTTGTGCTGTGAAATCTCACTTTGGGATCTACTTTTATCTCACACCAAACACCTGCAGGTCGTAAAAGGCAAAAAGGAAAAGAAAACGCCTCAAATCCCGGCCAGGTTTTCAAGTGTCAGAGAACACTAAATTAATGCTAAATTCTAACCGCCACAGTAAAGAGCCCCCCACCCTCTTCTTAAATTAGCTAAACAAAAGGACTGAGACTTTAACATATAATTAAGGCACAAGGAGGTAAAGCTGTAGCTGTTAAATAAGGGGATGCGGGCTTTTCAGAAGTTAAGATGTATCCTAAAAACAGAGAAGGAGAAGGCTTTGTGTTCAAGCAAAAGGACCGGGAGTCAAAGTCCCTGCGGATCTCTCTCGGCTTTGCCACAGCCTTCTGGTAAAATGAAAAGCCAGGTAATTACGCTCCACTCGGCTTCTGTTCCTACACACCCAAAATGGATGCCTCGCTCCCTTGCCGCACACAGAGACAAGAACTCTCTTTAATTAACCTTTGTAAAGCCTCCGCGATCCTTGGATGAAAAAAGGCTTCGTACCTTAGGAACATGTTTGCGCACATACACACGGCAAAACCTCTAGCACAAAGCCGGAGCCGAACTGCAGCGCGCTACTTCTTTCTGCAGCTTGTCAAAGGCCTTGAAGCTCATCCTCACCCGTATTTTCCATTCCAATCTGGTCCTTTAGAGGAGGGATTTTGTTTATGAAACTTGGGCAATGTCTGGATTATAATCTCTCTTCTGTCAAATTAGCTAGGAAATGGTAATTTTCCCCAGGGGACACTGGTGCCCATGAAGCACGCATTTAAAATTTATCACTTCAGTTAATGAAACATCATCCCAGCCAGTTGCTGTAAGCACCTCTGGATGTCAAACTGCCAGGGGCAGATAAATGTCCTGTTGAATCCTACTAGATTCCAATAAACAGCTTTTAGGTAGGAACTTGTGTCCAATTTCTAAACGTTAAAGAACAGCTTGTGTTTCAATCCCATCCAGGTGCTTTACAATCCTGGCACAACCCCTGACCACAAGGCCGTGCGTTTCACATTAGCATGCTCGACTCATCTCGCAGGCGTAGGTATAGTCATCCACAGATCACCTAGATGTGGGGAGGGACCTCTTTTCCGGGATTAGGAACAGCGGACCGACAAGCGAAAGAAGCATTAAAATAAGGCAGAGAGTACCCACTGCTTACGCCCCGCTTCCCCTCCACGCTCCCCGCTCCCGCCAGCCCTCTCACATACTTGCTCTTGGGCAGGATTTCAAAGTAACGGACCAAACTCAGCCCTGATGCAAATGGGTGCCAAACTTCTCAACTGCATTACAGAAGAGGTGCAGCTTAAACACTTCTGTGCTATGGGGCAGCATCAGGAGAAAGAGAGAGAGAGAGAGAGAGGAGGAGGAGGCTGGCGAAGCCGCCGGGCTGCAGGGAGCAGCCCGCATTACCCCTGTGTTTCGCTGCCCGCCTGCTGCGTTGATGAGATGCACAAGCAGCATCCCGAGCGGTTTCTCCCAGGCTCGGGGACGGTGGCTGCAGGACCGCGGGGACATGGTTTACATCGCAGGCAGGGCGGCTAAGTCATTCTTTGGAGTGGGCACAGTCTGTGTGGTCCCCGCTCTCCCTTCTGCTGGAAAAGTACAGTGCGTTCGCCGGGCGCGCAGGAACCGATATTACCCGGCACAAACCCGCGTGCATCCCAATGAGGGGGGAGGGGGCCGACGGACACACCGCTCTGTAAATACTTCTTTATTAAGACATAAATATAAAGCTGAACAGGAAAAGAGCAATGACAGGGTAAACCGTGCCAGCACTGATCTGTACGGATGATCTTACGATGCTTGAACATCTGGTTCTGCTGCTGGCTTCCATAAAATCATCTTTAAAACCTACTCGGGTTATATCTCCATCAGCTGTTCGGTGCCCACAATGACTTCATTAACATGTTTGGCTGAAAAGAGAGAGGGAGGAAAAGAAGAGGAATTGAGTTTTGCAGCATTGCTTCAGACCTTGCGTTTTTCAAATCTGCAACTTTAAAACAAATGAGAAAAGCAGATTCTGGGGAACTCGAACACGGATTCGCTGCCTTTCTTTGGACTCCAGCGTCTCTCCGACAGTATCCCACACACATGGCAAAAGCCTAAACAACTGACTAAACATCAGGAGGTTTCTCTAATGAGAATTTTCACGTGTATGTGTCACTACTAAACAAGAGAGGCCCGACGGAAGTCACAGCTGCTGCTGACAGGTGTATACCTAGGTCGAGGCAAAGAACCATCGACATCCAACATGGAGATCCGACAAAAAATTAAAGATCAGTAATCCACCCTGGCCCTGAAATGTGCTGTGTGCCCCCAAACTGCATGGAGCTTAGGGAAAAGAGGGGCTGCTGAGCATCAAGGGGCCATTACCAAGAAAGCCGGAGACCCTCTCAGCAATCCCAACTCAACCCTGGCATCTTACAACAAAGGGCTTTTTGCTTTTTTTCTTTCTTTTTTTTTTTTAATTTAAACCTGACTTCTCCCTCTTGGATTAAAAAAATCTGGATGGAGCCTCTCCAAAAGTATCCGCGTGAAGCAAGGTCTCTGAGCAGTTATCATCTCTGAGGGTCACTGTGGACAGCCCACCGCAGGCTCCTGTAGAGCGTATTTGTTGGAGGGGCAATTTCTACAAGGTCACCCCTTTGCCGGTTCCCAGGAGCTCTGCACAGCCCCGGTGGACACATTAACGTGCCAGTCTCTGCCCCAGCGCAGTTAATGCACTGTACTGAAAGAGCCTTCCCTTTAAAATGCAAAAGCAGCTTGTCAGGGAAGGACTGCAAATAAGGAATCTAAAGCCAAAATAATAAAAACACGCAACTGAAAGCCCAGTGCCTAAAAAACCCAAGCATGTGGCCTCAGAGTGTGACACAAAACCATGTGCTCAAAGTGGGTGTCCTCAGGGTACCGTGAGGGGGGGCGGTGAATCTAAATTGCTCTCTGAGAGCTGGACACCTATTCAGGTGGAGCTCAGGTGGTTTGACCCATGCCCCTAGGCTCTCCATCTCCCCTTCTGCACATCAGGAATAACGATCAGCTCTGGAGCCTGGGATAAAGCATTGGGATACGCTGATGGAGGCTGCGTTGTCTCCCACACCTTACACAGCAGAGGGGGTGCATAGCCAAGGCTGATGAAAACAATGAGTTGTGTTTTATTTACCCACCTAAAACTCCTCCCCTCAGGGGAGTGGATTTTGCAAGACTGCTGCAGAACAACAAACATGCCACCTTTGGCTAAATGAAGAAATTCCTGGCAACTCCAAACTGGCCGGACCAACGTGATGCTTCCCTTGGTTTAGAATTCAAGGCATTACCTTTGCACCATGCAAACCATTGCTCCAGAAAAGGTTTGACCAAAAATTGCTCTATAAACTTCAAGGAGTTTTGGACCATGGCAAGATAATTTCCCACTACAACCCTGACCCCTCAATCATATGGATTCTGCTGTCTCCTCATCCTGGGGGACAGAGTTGGGTTATGACCACCACTCTTCAGAGACCCTTCGTGAAGGCAAAAGTAAGGAGATCAAGGAGCGGTTTCTCACCTTCAGCATCAGATTGAGTCATTTAGTTCTTTGCTCAGGGCATTTAGCGACAACTGGTAATTAATCCCAGAGCCTCACACTAACATCTTGGAGCTTAAAGTTGGAGCGTGGAGCCCAATCTCCAGCACTTTGGGCAGGACGAGCAGAAGTGGATGCAGCGCTCAGGAAAATGAGGGACTGACTGTACAAGTGCCAGGTGCAAGTGTGATGTAGGTAGCACCACACAACTTCTCCAGCACGGCTCTGCCAATAGCCCCAAGTCCAGCCTTCAGCGCCTCCCTCCTCCCGTCCTGGACCCCACACAGCTTTGCCAAGGTACCTCAAATCCAACCTGCAGCACTTCTTGCTATAACATTCCTCACCCCCAACAACTTTCCCAATATATCTCAAACAGGCCCTGTAGCAACTCCTGTGACTCCATTCCTGAACCTCCTCCAAGCAGACTACCTATCATGTTGATTTCTGTGATGTGAATAAGACCCTGGCTACCATCCAGTGAGAGTAATTACGTTATACCTCTGCAGATTAAACATGCCTTCATCTAGGCTTATAAAGAGCCATGTCAATTTATGGTTCTATATATAGGTTATCTGTAGCAATACTTTTTAATAAGGAACTTCTTGCTTCATTTCAGACAGCATCCTGCACTGTCCTAAACGTGCAGAGGTGGGATGGGTCCTGTCACATACTTTGTTGCAGAGGTGGTACCAACTATTTGTATTTTGCACTGACATGCTTGCAGCTGCCTTATGATATCTCGTATTTTACACCCGATGAGTTCAAAATGCTTTTTAAGAGTGGGCAAATAGGAGCATTCCCATTTTACAGATGAGGAAACTGAGGCAGCAGTGAGTTTAGGGAGTTTAAGGAGCCAAAGCCACGCAGGAAATCAGAGCATGCATTCCCTCATCTTCCATCCCTCTGCCTGTTTGGTCTCCTCCTTGATCCGTATGTCACTGCTACCTAAGAGACTCGCATGAAATCACTAAACTCATTTCTCTTTGTACAGGCTAAAAGAAAACACATGAATGTGCCTGCCTCAAATCCCCGAGAAAGTTTTTAAGTGATAAAGGGAATGGTTTTGCTAGAAACAAAGCCCGATTCCGCACCCCCAGGGGATGTGATAGGCTGATAAGGATTCACCCCGCTTCCCTCTTCCCTTCCCAAAGCCCTCCTTGTGGAAGGCAGGGAATTCAGACTCCACCGTGTGTGCCAGAGAGCCGAGCTGCGGATAGCGTTTCATTATCAGCCGTGGCTGCCAGTTGCCAGTGGCTCTGGCTGGTACCAGCAAGATCAGTTCATGCAGAAACTCTGCCTGAAACTCTGGGGGAGGCGGGAGAAGTACCTCACATGCTTAGCTGTTCAGCTCCCTTCTCCTTCCCCAGCTCCCCATTAGGGATTTCTTACCAGGCTGCCTTTTATCTGACACTGGCAGGGTTACAGATGCATTCAGCCCACAGAGAAAGAAGAGGGATTAGAGAAAGGACTTTCAGAAAGTCTTAGAATTGGACTCTGCAACCTTAAATCATGTTCAACTACATCTTCTCAGATTGGGAGCATCTGGTGCTAAGCAAATCCAGAGCTGATCAACACATTCAACCTCCTGATTAGCACTTTGCTTCAACTTGCTGACGCAGCCCAGCCTGAAGTCAGCCTGGGTGCTTGAACGAGTGTCCACGGAGATTTTACTGAGTGTAAATCAAAAACCTGTCACTCGTTATATATGCGTTCCTGCTTTGGAAGACATTTGTTTACACATACTGTACACTAGCCCCTTAAAAATATACGCACAAGGCAAGGAGAGCTAGAGAGCTGGGGAGCAGTGCAGCTTTTGGTGCTTGGCTAAAAACAAATTGTAATGCAAATAAACAGAGGGGAGGAAATGACTGTGCAGCCCAGCACAAACCCCCCCAGCAGGCCGGGGGCCGGGGACCCAGCGCTCCCCAGCCTTCCTGGCAGGTTCCTGCCAAGCTGCTTACAGAAAGGGGATGCCGGAGCATTCCTTTAAAAGCCATGTGAAAGCATCTCCTTGTTGTTTGCTCAATTAGCCCCAGACAGATTGCTGCTGCTGCTGCTGGTGGCAACGCTGGGTTGTAAAGGAGGAGGGGAAGGAGGGGAAAGGGAGGAAAAAAAAAAAGAGAGAGAGAGAGAAAAAAAAAGGTTAGGGCCTAGGCCCAGGACCACCACGAAGTTCCAGCCCTCAGGGGCTCCAGAAAACGTTCAGTTTACTCACTCAATTACATACACTGTTTTATAAACCCTTTAAAATAAAATAGAAAACAGTCCCTGGCACAGAATTACTGCTCTATTATACAGCAGTGATGAAAGCCACTGCTGTGT
Source organism: Rissa tridactyla (assembly GCF_028500815.1). Taxonomy (NCBI): domain Eukaryota; kingdom Metazoa; phylum Chordata; class Aves; order Charadriiformes; family Laridae; genus Rissa; species Rissa tridactyla. The sequence goes on from NC_071473.1 coordinate 44,502,078, forward strand.
ATTTGCTCTCTTTAAAGCAAGAGATAGTTTAACTTAAAAAACTAGGCGGGGGGGAGGGGTGGCTGCAGAAACGCATGCACGAAAACACGCTGTGGGTGGTTCCTACCACATTCACCCAGGACAGAAAGGATCAGAGAGTGGGAGAGAAGAGCAACTTGTCTCTGCAGTGATGGTTGGCCCTGGAAAAGCAGCCAGGTTGGGGGGGGAGAGGAACTAAAGGGGCTTAAGGGGATGGGAAGCAGCTGAAGCTTGACTTTGGGAGGCTGGAGGGTGTTTTAAATTACATGTAGAGATAAAGAAGGGAAGCAGGTGATGGGGGCTGATTTGTTTGTGTTTACAGAGCAGTGGGGCTTTCCAGTCAAGGCCTGCTCTCTCCCCAGCCAGGCTTTACTTGCATGATCACTGGAGATCAGGGGTGACTGCGCTGTGCCCCAAAGGCCAGGAGTTTCGCACAGATTTTTCCGCGTCAGGCCCGTTGTGCAGCCATCAGCCGAGCCCGCAGGTCTCCAGGAGTGATGCTCCCCATCAGCCGGGTGCCCCAGCTGCTCCCAGGGGTGAGATGTGCAACTCACCCCAGGGACACTGGGAAATGGGGCTGGTGGTAGCTTCAGGCTGATCAGCTCTGGCCCACAGCTGGGACCTCCAGCCCAGAAGGGGTGGGCAATAGAGATCTCATTCCTACTTCACACCCACCCTGAGCAACCACCAGTGCACAGTGCTGGCGCTCACCTGGTTCTGCTGGGGCTCTTATAGTTCAACCAGCATTAACTCATTTGCCCTCAAACCCATCTGGGGAATAGATGTCTCTTGGGAGTGAAAAGTTAAAGGCAACATTGAATTCAGTGCCTGAAGAGAGATGAATTTACTGTGGCTTGGAACAGATGGATGTGGGGATTAAAGGAACTGGAAAGAGAGGTGTATGGGAAAGTCATCAGTCAGGGTCTTGAGAGAAAGGTTAGACAAGGGAAAAGGAGACAAAGAGCTGGGGATATGTCTAAGATAGCTCCTTGGGGAGGGGAACATACTTGGAGTCCTAGTATTGGGGCAGAGTCCTAGCAAAGTGTTTAAGAAGGGGACTGGATTGTACTGATTGATGTGCTCCCACGGGGTATCACCACCGCACAGCAAATGTGAGCAGGGATCTTGGAAACATCAGTCTGAAAGACTCTGTCCACGCTTCCTGCTAAGGTGCCAGAGATGCCATTTGCCTGGACACTGCTGCCTGCTGTGCTGGATGCAAGCAGAGGTCCCTTTCCTTTCTCAGCATCCATTGGCGTGTTCTTCCTGGCTCTTTTATGTGGCTGAGCTCTAGCAGAGCACAAGTGGTTATTTTCTCTGCGTGGAGCATGTAAAAATATTTCCACAAGGTTACGAACTGCTGCCTTATGGGTAGACTTCACAATCAACATGCTGCGAATGTGGCAGCTCGTTTAACCCGCTCACTCGGGAAGCCTGAACTTCCCCGGCCAGGAATGACAGTGTGCACAAGTGTGACAGTCCCCAGCGGCAGAGGGGAGGACAAAGCATCGCTGGATGGATAGTGTAAGGAGGTTTTATGCCACTGCTAAGGCCAGAACTCATAAACCATTTTTATACAACTTGGAGAAGAGGCTTACTAGGATCAGTTAGAAGTGTAGTCACTGCATAGTCACTGAAGCAAAAATGACAACTATTTAAGAGATGCCTGTTTTAACTGCCAACTAATATCTTTGTCAGAGACACTCAGTAGTTCAGCTGCTTCAGGGAATGAATAATATGGACCTCTCAGTTTTGCTATGAATTTACACCATTCCTACATCATCTCCAGCTCATCTTGCACCCCAGTGCACAAAATACATGTGTGCACTGTTTAGTCTGGGTCTGTTCTTCGCGAGCTTTCATAACTCCCATCTGCACTGCAGCACGCTTTCTGATCCTGACCTTGTGTTGTGCTAAGTGTTTTCAGTTCCTGAAGGCTTCACCAGGAGGTACTCGGCATCTTGCAAGAGCAGATGCTCGCCCCTACTTGAATGCAGCATCAGAAAGTCCCTCAGTTCCTTCCTGTCCCTATCCCGCTAAATCTTGGCTGGGGCGAAGCATCCTCACAAGCAGTCACCCATTCATATGTGGAGGTTTCATAAACTGTACCTGCCTTCACGGGATGACATTAGAGAAAAATGTGCTCTTTGGCCCTCATTAAAATAAAACAATCTTACTCTGTTTCATTGAGAAGTCCTAGGACTCTAAGCTTGGAACAGGACTTGGAAAACGATCGGAAACAGGAGCCAGTCCTTACTGGATATGTGCCTTTTTCTGTTCTTGTGAGAAACCACACAGTTTTGGCTACGTGATAAGCCTCTGGAAAAAAAATATCTCCGTTTGCACATGTTCTCAGGAGGGCAGCTAAAAGCTCCAGAGGCTCTGTCTGCAGTGAGCACTCTCAACCATGGAAGTGCAGGAGGAAGGCAGGGCTTCCCCCACGCTTGTATTCCTGCTCTATGGACCAGTGCAGCACTCAGCACAGAACCGCTTCCCTCCTGTGCCCACAATGATCCCGCCTGGGCACAACAGCGGTACGGAAAGGGATGCAGTCTGCCTGAAAGCAGTCAGGGGGTGAGTGCCAGATGGGAAATGGAGCATGGGACTGTTAGGCAAGGGGACTGGAAATAGCAGCTTCGGTCAGACCAGAGGAGGAGTCAGGTGGGTGTCTGGGAATAACCAAGTAAGACAGAAAAATGAGAAACTCCATGGGAGAAAGACTAGAGGAAAAACCAAAGAGAAGGCTGGGAATGGGATGAGACTGATCCTGGGACAAAGCCATAGCAGGACTCAGGATCAGGTAGGACACAGGTGATGTTGTTGGGGCCCAATGGCTGATGCTGGGGGCAGGAAGTGGATCTCAGGGCTACTGACGCCCATGGGCATCTGTGACACCGCATGGCAAAGAGTTTCTCTTGGCCCATTCCAGATTCAGCTCCACTTAAGGAAGATGATCCACTACTGTCAGTTCCCATCACCTGGAGCAGCAGAACCGGTACAATGGAGTTCAAGTTTCTGACACTGATAACGATCCATGCAAGGGCCAGAATGATCCTGTATAATAATACTGGAGGGGTTTAGTGGACTGAACTCTCCCTCCCAACGTTTACAAATGAAATATTAAGGCTAAAATGTCAAGTCTCTAATAGCTAGGAAAGGCCACATGTAACATGCAGCTTCAGCACTTAAGCTGGCCAGTCCAAATGAATGGGCAGATGATCAGAAAATCCCTGTGTCTCAGGTCTCTCTAAAATAGGAGAAAAAACCAAACATGTTCATACTGAGGAGGCAAAAATTAGGTTGTTAACAGTTGTGAAGCATTAAGATGACATCTGCTGCAGAAAGGCCATAGAGAGGAGGGATCTTGTCACTTGTATATAGTACAGTAATTAAGGTTTCAGACACAAATCGAAAAGACAGGAAAATGAGGAATACGGAAACCCCCCACATTCAGCAAGCACTACTCATTGTGGGTGTTGACTGTGTCAGAGCAGCAAGGAATATAAAAATATATGGTGGCATAAAAACTGTACAGGAACAAGCACACTGAAGTCTTAGTCTACAGCCTGGTCACAGAGATAATGCTACTACGAAGTATGCACCAGGATACCAAGCTAAGATTACATCAGCATCCTGGCTGCTGGTATTTTTTCCCCTTTCTGAACGTATGCTTTGTGGCAACAACACTGCTGTAATGCAGTTTTTGGGTGAGCAAGGACTCAAGCTGTCCCCAAATGACACTGGCTCCTTAATATCCAATGCACATAAAACATCTCTGCCCCAACGACAACAGAGATGAAGGCGAGGGATAAGGTGGTGAGGTTTATGTCAGTTTTGCTAGTTCTATCCTATGTGTGTGTCTTTACCACCTCTGTTCTTGGTGTTGCTTTGAAGAAAGGTTAGGCTGCTTTACTATATATGCCCCTTCCTGTCTAACCTATACCAGATGTATAAAGTACTCCCTAATGAATCTGGCCTAGAGACTCCTTTGGGAACTGTACTCGCTGACTCCAGGGCCCGTCTGACTCCTCGATGGGCCCATCACTGGCACTCCCTCTCTCTAGTCCTGCTTCAATGAGTGCAAGCTGCTTTTGAGCTCCTCTTTAAAAATAGATTCATCAAAAAGGCTGATCCTAATAACTGTCTTCGAAACAGTGATTGAATACTCTGTGCAATTAAGTTCTTTCAGAACTGCTGCCTGCCATTTCCTATCCCTTTAATAATTACATCCTTTTTCTTAGGTACCAACATGTTTTTCAAACTGCTACCTGCGTGAGGTAGCTTTCACAAAGCCCATCTGTTAATTCTCTGCTAGCAAATTCCTTAAATTAAAGTATCAAAGAGGAAGGAAAGTGGATGCTTCCTAAGCATGGTAATAAAAGCAGTAGGAAGAGAATGGTACGGCTCTCAGGAGGCATGGCTTGCAAATCCACAAGTTTAATAAAACTCCATACCTTGACTTTAACAGAGGCATTTAAAAGTACCATCTCTGGCCAGTGCCGTGATAGGGGTGAAGTCAACGCAGGACTGGGATGTCATTGCTGACAGTTACCTGCCCCCTCCCGTGTCTCTAACTTTATTTTCAGTTTGAAAGTACTAGGCTGCATCTGATCTACCCCAGTAACCAATATTGGAGTGTTCCCTCTATTTAGGTGTCCAGAGCTTTGCCAAGCCCATTATTAAGTGATGAGGTCTCCCACCATGTCCCTAGGGAGATTATCCCACAGCCTACCAGACCACATCGTTAGGAAAACGTTCCAGATAGCCAGCCTAAATTGTGTTTAATTCAATCCCATTACTCCCAGCTGTACCATTTGGACCACCCTAAATATGCCCATATTCTTCCGCAGAAGGAAAAAGATGAGAGCTGGTTTGAGTTACGTTTGCCTATCATTTGTGGTAGCTGTTCTCCTGCCATCCTCCTTGCATGGGACTGGAGTTCATTTTATGAAAGGAGGTCAGTGCACCACTGGCTCAAAGAGCTCTTGTCCCCCGAGCCGCCTGGGCAGTGTGGCCAGGACTCATACGGCAGAGCAGGGAGCACACAGCCAGTTCTGCAGCAAAGTCAACTGTGGGATTTGCGTGGGGCTGTGTAGGATGATGCAGGGATATTTCTACCTTTGATGAATCCTGGCTGATGCTTTGGAATAAGGGACTGCTGTACTTTTATTTTTTTAATATTTCTGGGAAGGTGTATGCAGCTTTGCTGAGGAGGTTTCTAGCGTGTAACTCCCAGACTAGGGTCAACAGCCAGCTGCTACCGCTTACATCTGCTGAAGTGTGATCAGCTTGCAACAAAAGGTGGCTCCAACCCAAGAGAACTAGTTTTTTTCTAACCTGGCCGTGGAGGCTCGAGTTTGAAGAAGGAAAAGTTACCAAACAGAACAACACAGCCAAAGTCTTGATGAAAGGGGGAATATGGAAACAGACTTACCGGGCCACACCAAAAGCTTGGCACAAGGTACAGGAAGTCTTGGGCAGGGGAAAGGAAGTCATGGCATGCTTTCACAGCAAAAAAGAGAGGGCCCAGTTTACTATGGGACCAGCCAAGGTCAGAAGAGACATGCTGGGCTGGAAAGACTCCACAGTTCAGGAAATAAGTCATGAACTTCGCAGACAGATCCCAGACCACCGAGGAGAACCTGACCCCCAGCCCAAAGAAATTCCAGAACGGTTAGGAAACTGAGGCAGGGAAATGAACTGAGGCTTTATTATTTTTTCTTGCTCAGCATAATGGTGTATTCATAATCTACCTGAATGTGTCTTTGCTAACGTCAATCATGTTTCTGAACAGTTTAACTAGAAAGCCCACAGACTCATTAAGGAGTGGGTTTTAAGCTTTGGAGAGATGAGCAGTAGACTCTACAACAATAGGTAAATGAACCCTCAGTTACGGTTCCATTACTCCCCCTGCAAATACATCTACAGACCCTGAAAAATATTCAGAGAAGGATGGCAAGGACAATCAAGAAGAAAGAACGGTTTGCGTACTAAAATCAACCAGATTAGGATCTGCACCCTGGAAGAGGCTACTAAAGCAGATGTGAGAGAAGTCAATGCGTGATATTTCTGTTCGAAATAATCTACTAAAGAAATCAAACATATTCCTGTTTCCTAAAATATTAACTAAATCTGCACTCTGTCTCCTCCTAGTTCACGATGCAGGTAACAACCAAACATGACCTGATTCAGCTCTCTTAGTAATTCATGCAGATGTGTGGATGTGGCACTTAGGGACATGGTTTAGTGGTGGACTTGGCACTGTTAGGTTTGCAGTTGGACTCGATGATCTTAAAAGGTCTTTTCCAACCTCAGTGATCCTATGACTCTATGCTCAGGAGAGGACACAGATGGAGCATCATGAACAGTGCAAATCTTCAGTGACAGGGGGGCAATGAACACCATGAGGGCCACTGATTCGGGCTGATGTGATGGGCAAAGCCATGAGTAGGCGCAGGCTCTGGTATACAGGGACCAAGACCACAGTGCGCAGAACACCCACTGGGTGTTTCCTGCACTATCTGAGACTTGCAGCTGCAAGATCGATACTTGGTTTTCACCAGTCTTTTTTACTTTCGGTTTCAATTTAAAGGAAAATTTGTCATATGCATAGCTGACAATAGGTTACGCTATACTATGTTAAGTGCAAACCCTGCTCTGTGTCGGACGCGTACAATTGGGAATCCACTCGCAAAGACAAAGCGAGCAAACAAATCCTGATCTGACTAAGTAACTTCACATGGAGCCTGCAAAGGAACTCACTTTTGTCCTCAGTCCACACCCTAGAGCAGGGATCTGCCAAACCCCAACCATAAATATTCATTAAAAAGCCCTCTGCTTGGGATGCAGTCACTGAGACAGCCATTTCCTGCCCATTATCTCTTAGGGCAGGAAATCAACAGTTCCACTCAGGCGGTTACCACTGAGCCCTCGCCACGCACGCTTCCACTGGATGGCTTAACTTTGCCCAAATGAGGCCACATAGTTGTAACCTCTCTGAAGCCCCAAAATAGCACTTCACAGCAGTAAAGCAGATCTGAAAATAGCTGCCCTCATATTTAGTACTGAGCAGCAGCTCCTAGTATGATATTCCACCTCGAGCTTTTGCTTGGAGCAAGGTGAATGGGAGGACACTGGCACTGTGGGTTGGTAGCATCTACAACGAGAAGGATGTCTGCATAATCAATAATTTGACTGCATTGTCCCTGACACTGACCAAGATTACTAGTCAAAACAACGGCTCCTTCTGCTGAGGACAACTCCAGGCTGATCTAATTGTGGTCTCTGGGAAAAGACTGTCTCAGCACCCAATCTCGTTCTTTATAACAACAACAACAGAGCTCTTCTGCCAACTTCAGAGGAGCAAGTCCCTGAACTATTCTTATGCCAAGAAGCTGTAGTTTCCATGAAAAACAAATCCTAATATTATAGGACACCACACTGTAGAACTGCCGCTGTTTACTGGCACTTCATGAAGAAGGACTAAAATCTCGAGGAAGAAATTCTGAAAGTGATTACAAATGTGGTGTAAATACAGCTCCTCTACTTACCTTTGGTTTCCAGCTTCTGATCGCTTCCAATCAAACAGTCTTTGATGTCTGCACCCTTCTCTATCACAGCGTTATGACAAATAACACTGCCCTGAAGACAGCACCTACAACATAAACACAAAGTAAAGCAAGAAAATAATTTAAAATGACAGGTACAAACCAAAGGTATCCACTGGAATATCTAATGAGCCTGTGACACGATCCTGTAAGTAGGTTCAGTTCTGCTCTTTTCTCAAAAAATCCACTGTTATTCTCCTGATCCTCACACCCAGTTGCTGGAAAAACTGAAATGCCAGCTGTCAGAATGGGTTCACAAAAAAGGGTTTCCAGTTTTACCTCCTGTTACAACAGCTTTCCTCTACATTTACTTAACAGAATAAATACTGCCAGAGGATTTCATAGACAAGACATTGGCCTGGGACTTGGGACCTGGATCAAGTCTTGTATTTTCCACAGACAGTCTGGGTAACTGCGGGGGTGGCTTCTCTGCTCAGCTCCCCAGTTAAAAAGAGGAGCAGCAGCCCAGTCCTTCCCTGCAAATTTTGCTGAAAAATTTCATACGTTCCAGCTTGCCAGGCACTAAAAAAGGGTGGCTAGAAGAGGCAGATCAATACCTCAGCTGGTTGGCTTTATTTATGTTACATTCAAGCACCCAAATGATTACTCTGCAGTACTAAACCAACCAAACTCACACTGGACCTGGTCTACCTGCCTTGGGTATCTTCACACTCACATAGCCTTTGACACCACGAAGTCTGAAATGGTACATAGGATGGAACTTTAGCAAAAGTCACCTTCTTCCAAAACGTATTTGAATCTGTGATAACCAGCTTTCAAATCTGCTGATATGATTGTCCTGATAGGAAGGAAGCTCAGAGTCCAAGTGGCTTCGTAACTTCTCTGCTGAGACATGCTGAGTGAGTTACTGCATTGGTCTGAGCCCCTCCGTGCACTAAAATGGAAGTTGTGAATCTTTACTAGTATCTGTGACATCTCCTGAAACACTGTTCACTCAGCATCACGAGTAATGTTAAATGGCATTAAAAGTAATTTCTTTCAAAGCTACAAAGAAAAAAATAGCTACGATGCAAATGATTTATCTCCTTATTTTCACATGTGCAAAGATAGGTAGAAGTCACTGAAAGACAGAAAATTTGAAGGCACTCAGCTAAGAAGTGTCTAAAAATACTAAGTCAAACACACATCAAAACCAGCTGACTGGGAGGAAGGTATAAGTGAGATATATAATCCCAGAGAGATGCAGGTCATCTGCTCGCCCATATTAATCCCACTGCGAACCACGGCATTTCATACCTTCTCCCCAGTATTTCTACTAATATTAATTACAAACACTGTGGATATTCTCACTATCCTCAGTTGCTGATCCCTGTCTGAAGTTTTTGCCTTCAGTGACTTTCTGCATGGCAAGTTCCACAGTTTAATGACCTGCAGCCCTTCCCCACCTTGGTCACGGATGTCGCCGTTACTCATTGCACTAGTGAAACGCAGCTGCACCGCGCCATCAGGCTGGCTCGTGGACAGAATTGTTACCCTGGAGTCTGAACCAACAGCACAGAGGGGTTTTGGTATGAGGTCAAAGCCCTGAGCCTCAATTCTGTATTGAATGGAGAGCTAGTCGGCCGTGGTCCTCAGGAGAAGAGAGAAACATCCATCCTCAGTCCAGACCGCCGATTCTAAAATTAATTCCTAGTATTTTTTCCGGCTCATACATCACTGTTATCTAATATACAGAATTTGCCATTAAACATATTACAATTCTGTTGCTTGTGTGAGCCAGAGCAGAAACCATCTGCCCCACAAAACCAGCATTAATTCTGCAGGAGTAAAAGCAATAAAACCGGACCTCAGTCGCAGTGGTTAGCAGTTACGACCCCCCTTGAACTGACTGTCCCCTCTGAACAATTATTCTTTTAACTCGCTTAAGCTCCCCCTCCTCTGACCTATAGGAAGGCAATATGAGCAATTATGCTACAAGTAACCAGCTCAGGTTGCCTTGGCAAGGTTTTTACTAACATGTTAATAAGATAAAAAGCGGCAAAGATACACAGCAGACCCCCGCCTGCCTTTGCTCTCACACTGTCACAGTCTGCTTCCTTTCCAATAGCTTCGTGTGGCTGCGCAGTGGCTCAGGCCATCGTCTTGCGCAACAGCGGTCGCTGAGAGCGAGAGCAGCTCTGCATTTGCAGCCGCGTGAGGGAAGGGATCGGTGGAGGACTGCCCACCGCTGCCATGCTGACTTGGCTTTCAACAGGACTAGTGAAGGCGATGGGAGAGGTTGCTCATTTCCCACTGAAATGGCTCCCATCCAAAATGCATACTCCAGAATACCTCCTCCTCCATCACTTTGAGCCGGTCAGATGAGAGCTTTCCCCTGCAAACCTTTAGGTTCCCACCATCTATCACTTCTGAGCAGGAGAGCAGCCGTGAGTACGCTACACCTCTCGGCATTATCCTTACACGGGAGGATATTCCCGAAGAGAGAGGGGACTGAAGCTACAGAATACTGTATGTGTGTTCGGAGCCTACTTGGGGATAGTTTTTCACCTCCTGGAGAAAGAACAGCATTGTAACCAAGAAACTGCTGATGACATTAACATCAAAGATAAGGAGGGTTCCTGCCAAACCATTTGTTGGGAGGGACAGGCCAGGGAACCAAGATGAACTTGCCGTGCCAGGTGCTCACAAACCAACCTTTCCCTGGTGCCAGGGTAAAACAAAACCCAAGAACTCCGCCACCCCAGGAGTTTCTTAAAACTTACAAACCCAACCAACTGCAGAAGTTTTAAAACCATACTCAACGCTCAGATTACCCCAATCACACAAACCAGCAGCGAATCCGGCTTTTATTACTCAAGTGGAACAAAACTTCAAGAGATAAAAACACAATTTGTGGGTGTTCCCTTCACCCGCTGACAGATGTAACACAGCCATTTTGAAACCACTTGTAAATGCTTTTTTTTTTTTAAAAAAAAAGTATGTTATAAAGCCTGCCAAGAGAAGTATTTTGTGTGTTTATTTAATTTTTACTATTTTTTTTAAGTTGAAGAGTAAGGAATAAACTTTTACTCTCTTACAGGGCAAATATCACATCTCAGGGCACTCTGTTGTATTCTCCTTGGCTGAACAGCCACAGCGGTTCCTGCCTTGCTTAACAATTAGGTGCTATTAGTCCTCAAAGGTGCTCCAACGGCATGGCATCCAGCTTCATCAACACTGTTGTGTGTGCGCATATGCGCACATTTGATGTACTGCTTTATAATGCAAACCATATTTATTTTTTTCCCCGAAAATGTAGTATATTTTTAAACTTTTCAGCACAGTGAAAACGGATATCTTCTGACCTTAAAATCCAAAGAGCATGTTCAAACCCACAAGAGGAACTAATTTGGGGCATTTGATTTATGGCTGAAATTTCAATTTGAATTTGTTTTAAGTGTAATCACAAACTGAAAAGTCTGGCAGCTGGGTGTTTTTCAGAAAATAAATAAAAATATTCAGTGTGCGTCTGCATTCTAGGGAGAGCGTTTTACAAGCCCAGTCCTGTAGTGGGAACAGATGTAGCTAAGACATTAATTTGTTATACAGGTACAACGTGCAAATGGAAGCATATGAGAGAGAGTGTGCGTGTACGTCTGTGTCTGTGCACACGTGCACGCGTGTACGTTACACGCCTGTATCTGAGAGACAGAGAGGCTGACTTTGGGGTGGGTTTTTTTTGAAAGTGAGAGAACAAGAGCAAAAGGAGTAGTGGCCAAGGAGGCATGGGGGGATTACAAGGATTTAGGTCTTTAAACTGCAGACCACCTAACAAGATCACTCTGAAATGCCACTAATTTCAGTTAAGGCCACAGACCTCCCTTCCTCTGCCCTCCCTCTCTCCCCCATTGTAAACAACTAATCCCAGCAGAAAACAACAGAGAGCAAAATGTACACACATTCTGCAACATTCCAGGTCCTTCTTTATCTTTTATTTATTTTTCTAAAAGGTCAGCATATGTATGGAGGGAGGGGGGAGGGGAAGAAAGCCAAAAAACCTCAAGTCCATCTCTTGTGTGGGCTTGAAGGAAGCTGGGAGAAAGCAAAGTCCAAGAGCATACAATATGGAGCTTTTATAGCACAGCGATTCCTGGACTCGGCTTACTTTCCCCTCCCTCTATTTGTGGCAAAGTCACATAGCTTTAAACCAAAGGACAGGGTGGTCGATTACATCTGAAAGAAATGTAAAGAATCGAGAAAGAATTCCATCTCCTGTCGAAATTATAAATAAGGAAGTATTAGTCCCAGAGACAGGCTGATTTACGCAGCCCTGGAACTGCTGACTTTCAGCCCGAGTATCAGTCTATAAATCAAACTCTTAAATCAAGTGTGTCAATTGCTGCAGCACTGCGATACTTAGGAAAAGCAAGGCACCTACCACTGAAAGCAGGAAGATTGCCAGGGGACTGAGGTGCCGTACCCTTCTTAATTTTCTAAAGTGTAAATCTGAGATCAAACATCCTTTGGGGGAACGGGAAATCAAAATACGCAGCGCTCAGCAGGCTGCAGGAGTCCAAGACACAACCCCCTAATTACAGGCTACCCACTGATTATTTAGGACTCTGTGATTAAAGTGATGAACGCTCCTGGGAGAAAGGGGCTTAAGTAACTGAGGTCAAGACCTCAACTGCAGCTCTCGCCCTAGTTATGCAAGCTTAGGAAGGTATGAATGTCACAGGTTTGCCTTACAGCAAATCTCCTGAAATGCCAATGGAAGTTATCCAGGTCTGCTAGTTTAATCCAATTGTGCCAAAAACCCAACATAATCTCTGTTGGGCAGCAAAGCAAATGAGGTGTCTAAAATGCAACGCTTAAAACTATACGCTCACGAGGAAGAAAGAGCCTGGAGCACAAAGCTTAGGACAGCCTGTTGGTATTGCTCTGCCATGCCAAGAAGTCGGGTCTCTTGTTCCTCCAGATGAGCTATGAAATGGAGAGACTGATTCAGGAGTTAAAAGCAAAGGATGACATGCCTCGGCAGCTACTTTGCTGACTGAGGGGTAACAGCTGTGGATTCCCCTGGGAGCAACATCCCATTCTGCCCTGACCAAGAAGATAACAGCCACAACAGGCACCTTAATAATGCTGAGAGGTGGCAAGGAGACAGGTAGAGCTCTAAAACCTACCAGCAACCCCGCAAGGAATCAATCCCCCGTTAGCCAGTGAGTTGGTGGCTGGGATACACGATCACAGGGGTGAGGCACAAAGACCATGGGAAAACAGGGAAGCGGCAAAAACACTATTAGGAAACTTGAGAACCCAAAATGTGGCCTTCATGAACATGCTTTACACACCAATACGTTTTTACACCAACACACTTTTACACACTAACAACCAAACTGAGGGCACCGTGAATCTCACGTTATACGCTCAAGTAAATACCAAAGACTACAATAGATGCCAGCAGTACGTGCTATAATTTATAGATACATTTCAAAGCAAGCATTCTTAAGTGAATTTGGTCTTTGATCTCCTGTTTTGCCCCTTGGGGGTAACAAAAACATTCTACCAACCCCCCTAAATTCTTCACCCGTCTCTGAGGGTGTTTTCGCTAAGGAACTTGTTTCATGTCTCTTTTCTAGCCAAGCTCATCACTGTGGTATGGCTCCTTTACGCTTCTTCCCCACACCCTAAACATTTTGCATTACATATTGCATATACTTGCCAGCACTCGTATTTTCCAGTGAAAGTTCAACTGACCTTAAAGGACTGCCTCAAACCTACCTTAATGTGTTTTATTAAGTGAAACTTAGGCTGCCGGGGGAGGTCGCCTGGAAGGTTGTGCCTCACCTCTGAAACTTCAGTTAAATGCCGCTGATCTTGGAACAAATTGGTGGCCTTTTATGTAGCTGCAAGCTCATTTTTGCACACTTCAGCGAAAGTATGCTGCAAGGAGTTTTACATCAGGGAACCCCCCATGCAGGAAAACTGCCCTCCCTCTGGACTCTCTTTTACAGAGTTGAAGGGCCATGTCCTGCATGATTTTATAGACACTCAGCTGATGCCTGGGAAAAGCTATCAATGTCTACATTAAGGTAACAAAGCAGAAAAATTCTGCGTTCACTCTCATCTCTGGGTTTGCCTTACTTGCTCACTAGCTGGCACAGTCAGCCTGAGCAGGGTAACTGGCACACACAGCAGAAAGACTTTCTCTGGGGTTTTTCAAGGGCAATTCTGGGTTGAGAGCTGTAGCCCTCCATAGGTTAAATCAGCTTCTGTATCATATGGGCTAGACTGACAAGGAAAAGGACTTTCTAAATGTCACCCTTACAAACTAAGCCTGGCTTCTTAGAGCCAAGTTGAACTTGTTCAACCCCACAGTCCCCTGAGGAACATACAGGCATGATTCTGGCACGGTGTGAGAATTTCTTCCTTTGCCATACACAGGTTGGAGAAGATTTTCAACAGCACCGGAGACACTCACATCCAGATTCCCACCCAAACCCAAGAGCAATCAATTGCTTGTGAAAAATCTCTATCCCCCTCTTCGATTAGACCCATGTGGCTAACAGGAGATAGAAGCTTATTTATAGCTCTGCAGTCAGACATAACTCCAGCCACCTGAAGAAGCAGATCAGCAGAATGAGAGGACATGTTTTAAAATGACACTTTTCAGAGCTGGTCCATGCCTTAAGTTCAACATTTGATGTATAAGATGTTTGGAAAATTGGGAAGAGCTCCCTGCGCTATCAGGGAAACATCTGTATCTGAGATTAAAGAATGGGTGATTTATTTAAGACAGACTGATGTACCAGGAAGCTAGCCAGAAGGAAACTTTTTTTTTGAGGAGCTGCTAGTAATAATGGTTCAGACATTCACAAGATAACAGGTACTATATGAGAAGTATCCTAAATACATGAGATATGGCAGAATTTACCTTCAGTTGACAGTAAGTGAAAACTAGCGCTGTAAGTAGCTCAACTGCTTTCCACTCACTGGTTTCCTAGTTTGCCCTCTCTTCTTCAATTTATCTTCCTGAAAGCAAACTCTGTCAGCCAGAGGTTGTCTCTATTCACTATCTTATACAGCATGTGCATTGAATTAAATAGCAGAATGAAAATTATGGTCCCTGGCCAAAAAATTTACACTACAAAATCAAGATGTGTGACAGAAAGGACAGAATGTAATTGCTACATAATCAAGAGAAATGAGTCCTTTTTACAGGCAAGGACTATACCTAGCTTTCTTCATATATTCATGCTTATCCATATCCATGATATACTTTATCCATAGACACACTTTATCCCTAAATTTAAGCTAAGCATGTGCTTTTTCTGAATCAAGTTCCCACTTTTCATGTGCTTTCTGTGATATCTACTCTAAATTCAATCTGCTTCCTAGGGCTAGCATAGGGCAGGGGGGCAATCGGTGGTGTGAGACCAAGTGTCCAGAAGACAACTTGAAAATGTCAAACCATCTTAAAAAATGGTTCAAGATACAAAATGTTTGAGAATCCCAGCATAAGCAAAGCTTTATTTTCAGCTTTGCAAGCTATGGTGCTGGAAACAACTTCATCTCATTCCTTCTCATAAGAGAATGTGCTGTAAAATATATTTTACAATTTCAACAAATGTTGCCTTGGCAATAGGATCATTTCTTTGTACTGCCATTATCCAAGTGGAAAAAGACCACTTATGCACTGAACCTCTATAAACGCTCAATTCCATCCTGGTTTTAATTAGAACTTTCTTCAAACCACTCACTGTTTCTACATCAGGTGCTGATTTGGCACTATTGAGGAAACAAGCAATAAACTTCACAATCAATCTGCAGTTAGTAGTCAATCCAGCTCGGCTTGCTTGTTGTTTTCTTCCTTTGTACATTTTCTTATAGAAAGTAGCAATAAATTGGAGACATGTGGTAAACTAGCGTAGCATTTAACCGGGCACACGTGGTCTCTCTCCAGTCCCCTCGCTGAGTAACATTACAGCATCTGTGCCATCTACTTTCACACAAGTAGCCAGAACACCTATAACAAAACTCAACACATAACTCACTGTCTTCATATGACCAAAGGAGGAAGATGCTAGTTTTGGCTGACATAACATTTATAGTGACAGTCCTTCCTCCACAAACCTGGGTACTTTAGTCCCTCATACAAATTTTTAATCCAGCCTATTCTTTCTGCCCAGGGAGTCAGAACTCCCCAAGGTTTATTACATCTCCCTGTGCGACTTGTCTAACATCCCCTCTGTTTTGAGGGGATCCCCTCTGTTTGTGTAACAACCCCATCTCCCTGCAGTTTTTGTAACCTGCAGCACTCGGTGTCACCTCCCTTGAGTTCCAAGTTCCCTGATGCTGCAAGTCTCTGAAGTTTGCTGCCATCATGTGCAGCCTGACCCAAAACATAGCTGCTTTTCTTTTTAACCCTTTCCCTTTCCAAAAGGTAACCTTATCAGTGTATCATATGGGGAATTTCACCAGTTCTCGTTGGGTAGTATGTTTTTATGTAGTTCCAACAACATGCTATAAGCTTTACTAACGCAACAAGGAGACAAGGTTATTGTTCAATAATTCCTGCCCCTGCACACACACACACAATAACCTAAATCCCATCTGCAATCCTGGTCTTACGGTTCCTGACCCGAGGCTGCCCACTGCATCAGGCTATCTGGCAACAGTCTGCTGCAAACTCCTTTCTGGAAGGAATGCCTTCCTTCTTCCACTGCTATTCACAGTTTGGGATACAGCTTGAGAAGTTCAAGGGTGAGGAATCTTTTGAGACATCCCACCAAACTATATCCACATGCCAGACACCAGGACAGACACCATTGTACAATCGAAGAAGAAACCTTACAGAGGTCCACTCGGAGAACTGTTAAATGTCAGCAATGCAAATACCAAAGGAAGGCAGAACCTGCCCTTCAGAGCTTACAATTCTACATCCCACAAACTCCACCTGTGCTGGCAAAGCCCCTGTGCCACATGAAGCATCTTTGACCACAGACTGTAAAACACTCAGGGTTTGAGGTGCATGTCTATACATTAAAAATGGAAATACTTAGGGAGACTAAGATGAACATTGGAACAGCTTTCCAGCATTGTCGGTAGACCTCAAATTGTTCATGATTTTCAAAGATCGCCAAAGGTTGCAAGTCAAGAGCTGTTGAGTTCAACTCAGCAGATACTGCCTAAAATTCTCTGGCCTGTGTGTCCTGGTTTCAGCTTGGATAGAGTTAATTTTCTTCCTAGTAGCTGGTATAGTGCTGCGTTTTAGATTTAGTATGAGAATAATGTTGATAACACACTGATGTTTTAGTTGTTGCTGAGCAGTGCTTACACTAAGTCAAGGACTTTTGAGCTTCTCATGCCTTGCCAGCGAGGAGGCTGGGGGTGCACAAGAATCTGGGAGGGGGCACAGCCAGGACAGCTGACCCCACCTGCCCAAAGGGACATTCCATACCCTATGATGTCATGCTTGGCATATAAAGCTGGGGGGAGTTGGCCGGGTGGGTCGCTGCTCGGGGACAGGCTGGGCACCGGTCAGCATGTGGTGAGCAACTGTATCATCATTTGTTTTGTATATTCTTTTATCATTCTCTTTTATATTCTCTTTTCCTTGCTATCCCATTAACTGTCTCTGTCTCAATCCATGAAGGTTTTTTTCCGATTCTGTCCCCCATCCCACTGGGGGAGGGTGTGAGTGAGCGACTGCGTGGTGCTTCGTTGCCAACTGGGGTTAAACCATGACCCTGTGCCAGGCAGATGAGCGGACATTTAATTTATCTTTTTCCATTGTCCAAAAGCAATCATCCCCAATGAGTAGTTTTTCTGATAAAATTAAAGGTGAGACAGGGTGAGCTTCCTTGGTTACTCTGTGAAGATCTGGTACTTCTTACATCTGTGGAGGGTGAAATCTTGATGCAAATCTTGAGCCATTTGCATCTTGCTGTTGCACCCCCTGATAATCACAGCAACCTATTTATGATTTCCACAAAAACTTTGTTTGAAGCATACTGCTTTCCTCTATTTCCTTGAAAAAAAGAAAAGCAGCAAAATACTTCATTTCAGAGACTCAGTCCGCCACAGAGCCCCTATGGTACTACCAGCATGTCAACAAGACCATTTCAAAGCATGGCTTACTGTGGACTCAATATTTGTCTGAGCTTTTCATGCTTGCCTCCGTGAATAACTTCTAAGTAGTCCAAAGATCAGGGTTTTTCTTCCCCCTACTACAGTCCCATCTCTCGAATCTTTCCCTGAAATGTTCATTTTCCACAACCAAGGAAGAAGGAGATGACAAAATGGCCAAGCTCTTTTCAGTAAGTGTATACACTGAGATGGTTGTACTAACAAACAAGAGATTTCGAAATCTTTTTCTGCAGGGATGGAATAAAGGATTCAACATGCTTTTCCTGTTAATATTATTTGTAATGCTCAGACCACTTTGACACAAGGTCCTGTATGACCAGAGCAATTAGACAATTCCTGCTGCCAGAAGCTAACAAACTAAGTAAAACTATGAGGCTGGTAAAAATAAATCCAATGTTTGATAAAAACCCCAACAAATCAAAACAAAAGCCAAAACAGGAACCTGAAGATGAATTCATACACCCAGGTTTCATTTCAAGGAAGCTAAGCGTGCCTCGGTATATCAAATGAAATACGGTTATCAAGCTCAGGTCAGCATAATTAGTTGCCAGATTGTCTGCAAGCCCCAACAGCAATAATTTCTGTTCTATGAAGATATCAGGGTGGAGTTAATGTATCAGAGACATCACTTTTCATTTGCAAATGGCACAGTCTCCCTATATAACCAGCTTCAGTCAGTCTGCCAGCGTTACAGACTGCGCCTTTGCAAACGAGCTATAATGAGGGGACTCCTGCACTAAAGGCACAGGAATCCTGGGACCCTGTTGTACTGCACGACCTCTTAATGCAAACAGAACAGATACTATAGAGACCGAAGACATGTACAGCTACTGCAGCAGCATTCAGATATACAAAGTTTTCAAGTGACCTATAATTTCAGCTCGATTACTAGATTTTCTCCAGCTACGTAACTCAGTGCAGTCATTTGTCACTGAGCCCTGGGGAGCCGTCCAGAGGGAAACAAGAACCGTTTCCCCGCTGCAGCCTGTCACCTGGGCAGTCAGGATCTCTCAGCACTTGCGCTGTTGTATAAATTACATCCCTCCCAGCTTGGTCAAGTATGTCCATCATTCAGCACATGTGTAATCTTCGCTATTTTATTGTCTCATTGATGGAAGAATTAGCTGCACAGTGGGAAACGCATTAAGAAAGGACTACCAATTATTTTGTCCATGTTACTAACTTCTTTAATCCCCTGTAATCTCTTCTGAGGGGGGATTCGTATCTACTCAAATCACTTCACAGGAGACGTATATAACATAACAGAAGCCGTACACACTAGGGAAAACAGAAAACCCAGCTACTGGTCCTCCACAGTATCAAACACACCAGCCATCACTGGAGAATGGATCATAATTTGCAAACAGTATGCAACGGCACTGGCCAAGTGAACCCCAGTTCCTTGATGCATTCAGTTGGGAAAGTCATCATCATCTACGTCAAAACCTCTGTTTCTCCCTTAAGAAGCCAACCACAGCCTAACGATAGGAACCTAGTTTTGTTCTAAGCACCTTGTGGAGTTCCCATCTGCCCAGAATCTCTTTATCCATTTCAGAAGCTGGTATCAAAGGTGGTGAGGCTACTCAAAACTTTTTTCTGGTTTGGAGATGAAATTTGCGGATCTTGAAGCCGCGGGAACTATGGCACAGGATCCTCAATTCACATTACAGGAAAACCATCAAGAGATATAACTTTTTTGTTTGGTTGGTTTGTTTTCTTTTTTCCGATATTGACATAGTGAACTGAAGCTGCTGATCACTTTTGCAGCTGAGATGGGTCAAAAAAAAAAAAAAAAAAAAAAAAAAAAAAAAGGTAAGATTCAACCCAGAGAAGACAGAGGTGATGCAAGTGGTAAAGGAATTACCAAGGCAGTGCCACGTATAATCACAGCTCTTGATAAATGAACTTAGAATGAGGAGCAATTTTTGCATTTGGTTGTTCCCAGTCTCCCGACTTTCAGAAATTATTTACCCCATCTTTCTTTTTTCTCTGCGTTATCTAAATGGCTTTGTCTTTTCCATAGTACGTGCCCTACTGCAGTCTTCTCAGCTTACTGCTTCAAGTCGGTATTACTGCAATGAACGCTGCTGGGACTGGCCTTCAGCTACCACTCCCGTTTGTCTAGGGCATTAATATACTTCATAAGTTTGCTGGAGCTGCTCATGTCAGCATTAAAATCTATATTCTTTAAATGACACAGTTTTTATCCATTTCTCAGTGCAATTCCAGAAGTTTCTAATATACAATACCTTAGACGATGTTAAAATTGGCTTATTTTTCGGACATTTGCTATGCAACAGAAAATGAATTAGATCTGTTAGGGCACTTTATTATGCTCATTTTGACTCATATCTGATTTTCTGATTAAAGTCCAAGATGTTTTCTGAAGCTGGCGATTAGATAAAGCCTGAGTTGTTTTAGAGACATTTGGGAGAAGAGATGCTTGTAAAGAGAAGTTGTCCATTGTGGGCAGTTTAAAGCAAAACCACATATAATTTATCCACCTGTTGCAAATGGATCCATCAACACGGGTAAGAATTATTAGCATTTTAACAAAAACCTATCGGATTTAATCAAAGTCATGAAAGAGGGTCAATAAAATACATAGAAATGCTTCACTAAGTTACAAGCAAGACTTCTTTCAACAAAACTCAGCAGCTAGAATATTCCTGTACCTCGCTACCTCTGTATGCATGACTTCATACCCCTCTAAACTTAAGACTTACCATGAGGCAATATGAAATACTTTATCAGCTGAGTATCTGTGCAGACCTACATGGTATGAATTACAATATGCTTTGAAATAAAGCTCCACAGTGTATAATCTTAATTCTGACTGGAGAGGAATAATCACAAATTTAATTCCAGTGCATCAGTGTGCAGTAACCATAGAGCAGCTAGAGAGGGTAAACCCCTGGGACTACGAGGTTTTCCACTCAATGGTGGCTACATTGTTTTCACTGAGAGGGACTAGGGATGACATTGTTCTCCAGAAATTCACAAAAATGTTACCCCAAAAATCAGTTTTTCCCTCTTAAAAAAATATATCACCGTCTTTATGATGCTTATGGAATTTTGTGGAATGCCTAAGATAATGACTCTGAGCTCAATTTAGGATTTGTTACTATATACCAGCGCAGACAAACACAAGTTGATTTGTGACTCTTCATAAAAATAGCACTATTTATACACTTAGCCGCCTTCTGTGATTTAATGGTAGAGCTGCTCA
Organism: Rissa tridactyla; assembly: GCF_028500815.1. NCBI lineage: Eukaryota > Metazoa > Chordata > Aves > Charadriiformes > Laridae > Rissa > Rissa tridactyla. Next base: position 44,523,024 of record NC_071473.1, read on the forward strand.
CCTCCTATGCAAAACCATACCATTATGACTGTGGCATCAATTCATTAATCAAAATGACAGAGGGTTTCATGATCAAACAAGAGAGGTTCTGGTACTTCTTATGACAGCAGTGCTTGTGATACAACCATACTGGATCCATTTGCAATTGAACTGGAAACCAGCTATTTTCTATACTCAACGGAATTCTGATTTATGATGTGCTTGAAATTACTGTGGATTTCTATTAAAGACAAACACTTGGCAGCAAGGTACCATACTTACCTGTAATTTAGTTATGTAACAGTAGTATCCTCCATAGACCCCACATCCTTTGGGGTTTTTTGTTTTTCAGATATGTGACTTTCAGAGCCAACTTGGCATTTTTTAAGAGTTTGGCCTTTTTCCTGCGGCCCTAAGCAAACCTCAAGCCATGAAGGAGCAGGGAATTTATACAGGCCTGCACAGACTCAATCAGCAGTTTCCTTTCCACTGACATCCACAGGAAGCCAGCACGTATGGAAAGATGGGGGCACGCAGACATCAACAATTACAGATAGGCCACTTTTCCCACATTTGGAAATGTACAGCTCAAGCTACCTATTTAGTTAGTGTCTTTAATGCATGGGAAACCTCTGCTAGCTGGCGGATTTTCTCTTTGAAGAGTTTATTCATTTATTCTATTACTTGGCATTGACAATGGTAAAGTAAAGCTGCAAGATGACAACAAAGGGCCAAAGAAAATGACGTTTTAGGTGAAGCTGTAATGTTCAAAGGTGATAAGAACATTTCAAGTTGGTAAGCATACCATTTTAAAAATATGCTTTGTGCCTCAAATATTTTAGGTATACTCATAGACCCAGCCACTAAAATAAAGCTTGGAAGGATGACACACAAGTTCAGACAGACTTATACATCCACTTAACTAACTTACACATTCTGAGGATGATATGATCTGCTCTAAAAAGAGGAAGATTTTTTTCCAAGCCTGCCACCCTCTCATTAATTCATTTTACTTGTGCATTTGAGGCCTGTTTATAGAGACTTACTTCTGACTCGGTCTTTAGAAACACGCTGCCTGATACCAAATGTTCTGGCTGAAGACTGCTTACAGGAAAAAAATTACTGACTCAGAATCTATCTAGAAAAAGAAACTACAAATTTAGGGGACCAAGATACAAAGAGGTGACATACCCTTCCTCAATTGTAACAGAATTCATGATGATGCAGTTTGTTATCTTTACTTTGTCTTTTATGGTACACATGCTGCCGATGATGGAGTGTTTAATGGATGTCTTCTCCCCCACTTGCGTGGATGACCCAATGATGCTGTCCGATCCAACCTAGGGAAGAAGGGAAATTAGCAAAAGTACCTGGAGCTCTCTGATTTGTGTTCTCCGTAAACCTTTTCCAAACAGCACGTCTCAAGCACTTGTCAACAAAGTGTACCCTGCTCTACCCCTTAGGGATCCTTGGCAGGGGAGAGACCTAGAAATTTGGGGCCCATCCCATAGGGAGACAGCTGGACAGTCTTCCCAATGTCCATTAGCTTGGTAAAATTCCGTGAGCCAGACTGGCTCTACAGGTGTTACGCAGTAAGTTAAGCACAATAAGAATAGTCCTGCTGGTACTCACTGGTTTCACTAAGGTTTGCCCAGTGAGACCTGTGAAAAGGAGGCTTACAGCTGGTATTCAACTAAAATGCTTTGGCAAGAAACAGAGCTAAAATACTGACCCCTTTGGAGTTTGGTGTCCTTTGGGAGGCAAACTGCTCAACTACCATGAACTGCCATTAGGGAACAAGAGACTGCAGTATCTGACTTGGGAGTAGGATAGAATTTTTACCAAACATTTTTACCAAAAATTTTTCCCAAGACAGCGACTGAAAGCCAGGAATCCATGGGCGAGCCTATGAGGCGGCTCTGGGCTGTATCACCTACATTGTAATTCCAAACTTCAGAACTCAGCTTCACTTCCAACAGTGGGAATGAATTAGCAAAGGGCGTGCAGAATGTATTGAAAGAGCAGAGATGGGGAAAGGGAACACTTACCATGCCTCTGTCAGTGATCTGTGCAGACCCATGAACCAGCGGCTCTTCCAGACCCAGATTAAGCAATAGCTTGGGAACCTGGATGGAAAAACCCACATCACAAGGTAACATGACAGTGCTGTACACGCACGTTACATAAACAGCTCAAAGATGGCTTTGGTTTCCATTGCACTAGTGCATCTACCATAAACATTTTAAAGGAAAATGTAGGTTGCTGCATTTTAAATCTGCAATCGATATGTGTGATTTATCATCTTCCCATTTTGTAAAGGAGACAGGTACACTTTCACTGCAGTGCACTGCATGTCTCCTCTGAACTCGGCTTCCCACCTGTGGAGAAGCAGTGGATCAGCAGCAGCAGGCAGGCTGGCTCCAGCTGAACACAGTGAACGCATCCTGGTACATTACTACAATCTCCAGCATCTGCCATTTCAAATGCAGCTCAACATGTTTTACACCATTCAGTAATGTGAGAGAGGAAAGCAAGTAATATCAAATATAAACCAGTAAACTGGTATAAAAAGATGATGATGTTCAGGCCACTCAACAAGGTAGCATGCTGAGGTACAGGCAACAAAAAAGTATTTCAGATGTTTAAAGAGAAAGAAACTAAAGTAGATCAAGTGGCTATTCCAGATGGTAGAACGCTGCAGAAGAAAAGGCTCTTGACAGAGAGAAGGCAGGTGTTAGATAAGCAGACAAAGCAGCAATGGTAATAGAGAGAGACACAGCCCATGAGGTAGCCAAGAACAAATCCATGGGGAGCAATTCTGAACTGGCTCCTGAAAAGAAAGGGGAGCCAGCGTTGTAGAAGGATGGGCTATCACTCCATCATTCCTCCTTTTCTGGGTGAAAGAGCAGCCTGAGGCATTCTGCATCTCCTGGCGTCAGGCTGGGGCCAAGGTCACACACCACAGAAGAGGTGATGACAGCGCGGATGGGGATTTCAGGGGCAGTGGGAGTCTCGCAGCAATGCACAGACAGAGTGCTCTATGGAGTTACTTGCAGTAGCGATGCAATGTATGATGCATCTTGGTAGGACAGAGCTGGCAGTCGAAGAAACATGGGAGATACAGAAGGCAGCAAAGTGATGCATGAGGGCTGAGGTCTGTGTCATGGCAAATGGTACGCCTGAGCGAGAGGCAGCACGTGCCGGGGTTGCTGTGGAGCTCCGCATATGCTGTTTGGCCAGGATGCGTGCACTGACTGAGAGCTCAACTGGAGTCTCAGCACAGTGATGGTACAACTGGGTTTGCCTGAGGGGAGGAAGCGGCACTCATTGACTCTCTCTTTTCTCTACCCCGGCACCTATTTTTACAGAACTCTTAGGAAAGTTTATCTTTGAGATCTCTATTGCTCTGTTAAATTTGGCTCAGAGTTGCCAGCAATTTCCAAAGGAGCTGCCATACAGTACGATTGTGTAAAACGACTTCCTTAGAAAGCTGGGATAACAAGAGCTGATGGCTAGGGAGTGAACCTCAAGAAGCAGATCCCACAGATCTGAAGAAGTTGGGATCAGATCTGAAAAAAATATCTCAAGATCTCAAATGAGATGATACTTGCAGGAAATTGTTTGGATATTCATAATATGACCAGCCCTTTTCCCTTCCAGCATGCAAGGATGGGTAACTACTGCTCTTTTACATATGATAAGAATTTTCACAGTCGATGCTTCATTCAGATGAGTGAGCCGAGCTCAGATGAGCTCACACCTCTGAGCTATCATTTCAGGCTGACTGTTGTCCCCAGTTCAACATCTGTAGCTCTTTACATCTCCTTCCCACTAGACTTGTGCTTTCTTTGTTTTTTAAAAAAACATGAATAGGTTACATCCTTTAGTCCGAAGTGCAGGCACAACAGAAAACCACCAGCTTACCAGAACACCACAAACTAGGCCAGTCCTCTGGGCTGAGGCTGGCTTCGTGAAGGGATGTTGTCCTCACCTGACATGTAGCTGGGCAGCCACAACAGATAGATCCAGGAGAGGAACACACACCAAAGCATACCTACAGCATAGATTGGAAAGATTCCTACTATCCAGTGTTGCTCTGTGGGAAGGGAAAGAAACGAGGAAAGGCTCTTGCCCTCCTCGGTGGAAAGGCGGTATGGTGAAATAAATAAAGGATTTTACTGGCCAGAGTAAAGCCCTTACTAGAATCAGTCAATAGTAGTGCAGCCTGAGGGGTGACCCAAAAAAGCTACCAGCTCAAGCATTTTGCTCTGAAAAGGAAGGTTAGATAGGGGGCAGGAGTCAGAGGGAGTGCCTGGGTCAAGGGAAGGTTTAAGATGTGTTTGGATTTAATTCATCTTACAAAGAAACTATTTCCTGCTATTGAAGATAACTCCCTCCCAAACCCACCTGCCCACACACAGGCTGCAGGCATCCAGAAACCCAGCTGGAAGTGAAATGATGTGAGTAAAGTGTTTCCTCACCAGAAGGGCAATGGGTTAGGATGCCATTCCTTCTCACGGCTACTGGACTGGACTGCTACTGCTCCGTCAGTCTGTCCTCTTGGACAGCAAAGTTATAGCTTTGCAGCTGGGCAATCAGAATCTGGTCTGTGAAGACCAAGATAAGAGCAAACAAGACACCAAAAGTCTTCCTTAGAGACCAAAAAAGCAGGTTAAAAAAAAGCCGATAAAATTAAATGTGTATCTTTTATGAGGATTAGCAAGAGAAACAAAATGCAGTGGCACTGAAAAAAGGAACTCCTTTCTCACAACCCCTCATTAAGCTCCATTTTATGTTTTACCTCCACATAGTTTCCTTAGAAATTCTACCATTCTGGAAAAGTTAAAAATTCAAAGAAAATCCTTTCCAACGTTGAATGCCCCAATGTGATTTCAAAACACTAATTCTATGTACCACCCAGGAGCAAACACATTTCCTGAACTGACCAAAATGTAGAATATTTAGGTTAAAAAAAAAATCCAACACACACACAAAAAAAACAACACAAAAAAACCCACATGGAGTCTGACTGGCTCAACTCAATAACTTTTTACTGAAGTGGCTGCTGCCAAATGTACACGCACACTTCCCCTCACAAGCGGTGTTCTCCCTTAACCCTTTGGGCACACTTGTTCCTGATATTGCTGGGGAAAGTTTTACCTTTCTGACAGCAGTGCTGCCTCCCTCCTCTCTTCCTCATGTCCCTAACCGTAAAACAAATCACTTTATTTCTGTGCTCCTCTACAGGCACCAGGGAGAAAGAGCTCCAATGTGTAACTCACTCTGCCATGCAGCAACTCTAATTTGTGTAAATTCATCCATTCATTTTATTAAAAAGAAATCAACTCAATTTGAGAGCAAAGGCAAGTCAGCGACCACTTCCAGATTCCCAATACAACTTTATCACTCTCCCAGCCCCACTTCCAGAAACCTTGTGTCTTTTCCTACTACATTCCCTATTGCTCTTTCAAAACTAGAGGAAACTGTCCGCTTCTGATAGCAACGAAGTTCATCACTAGCAGAGTGAAGTGCGAACTTGTACATTGTGTCAGCCAGTGCAGTAATAAAAAATAAATAAATATCATATTAAAAGCTTTTAATCATCAGCTCATTAGCTAATACGGCATTTCGCTAATCCTCCCCTGTAGTCTTTTATTTTATGAATTCTCAGTAGTGTGAAAGTGAAAGCTGCAACAGACCAACGTTTCACCTCTGTGTTTACCTGGAATGCCACTGTAGTGAAACCTGTTCATAAAATAATTCTTTCATAATGGAAAGCATTAGGCAATTTGAATGTATGGGGAGTTTAAGTCTTCCTGCCAATCATTAATAACCTTTGTCATTATCACTTAGATAAACATCTGTTAGGAAGAGTCCAGTCAGAACTGATCTTGCCTTTGGGACATGGAGGACATTGATTAGATGAGCTATCAAAGCTACTTCCAGCCTTATTTTCCACGCTTCTTGGCTCTTTGGCTGCAGGTATTGCCACCCTCAAAAAACAGAAGAGGGTGTGGGGTGGGGTTTTTTTTTTTAGCTAAATCAAAGCTATAGAGTAAATTAGTGACAGAACTGTTTCCTGGCCTCATGTTCTATCCAGCAACCAGCAGGGTGATGTGCCTAGATAACATGGCACTGGTTCAATTCCCACACACTCCTCAGCTGTATTGGAGGGAGCCACTCCTGGAGGCTAAAATGTCCCATAAACTACTGCTGTATTCCCATGCGGCAGTTTGTATTTTTCTCACCTGTCGGTTAGCTTCAATATACAACCCAAGAGTATTCACTCGGTAGCACAGTCCCTCTTTCATTATATGGACGTAGCAGCGCACTTTTCCTTCGTGGAGAGTTTCATTCATATCTCCTCTATGATCATTCCAACAAGAGTTATCTGGAGCAGGTTTCAGCAAGCTATTATCTTCCTTTATGAAACTATAAATGTCTGGAGAACACACACATGCATGAAGTTAGACAGGATTTAATGAAATACTTTCTGAAGAGGAATACTATTAAAATAGTGTTGGTGAAGGGAAATCTTTGCCTCCCATCATCCGAATGGCTAGGTACTTAGCAATCATTAACAGATTTTATCACATGTAGTGAGTAAGTGCTTATTTTTATTCTGCAGGTGGGAATCAAGGGATCAGGACAGATGCAATGTTTTGCCCAAGGTCACACAAGGAGACAGCGGAAATGCTAAAAATAAATTCCAAGATCCGAGATCCTGTCCAGTTCCCAGTGCAGGGTGGTTAAGGCTTAGTCTGTTGCCCTATGCAATTTTAGGAAGTCCCTCCTAAAATCACATTTTCAAAACTGCATTTACCTATACTGTATTCCAGAAGAAAAAGCACAGAGCACCTAGCTGATTTGGTTTTGATTTACACCAAAATAACAGAGGAGAAAAGTATTTATATAATGCACAATACTGTTTGAAAAAGAAATCTACTAGAATCTTTGTTATCATGAAGTATAAGAGAAAAAAAAACCCAAATCCCCAAACTAGTGTTTCAGGCTAACTCTGTACTCTACCCAATAATTCAGCTCTAGCATATGGGCTTTAAAACCTTCATCAAATCTTTCATGCTTGTACTGACCTAGAGATGCTTGTTCTTTTTTCTTTTGGTCCTCCTCTTTGTTGTCTAGTCCTTGCTGCAATGACGTAGGAGAAGAGAACTGTTTCCTAACCAGATGTGGAATCAGTTCACTCCGGAGAGATGTGATGGTCCTGAGGAAGGAGATGCACACATCAAGTCCACAAATGCTAAAACTTACATGTCTTAATTTTCTTTGCATAACATTATCAGATATTTTGCACATTTTTCATGACAAAGAATCAAACCAGACATCTGGCATTAAGACAATGTCCACTAGTCATGTGTTTCTTTAATGCATTAAAATATAAAGGAAGATCCAATATAAGGAAAAAGCTTCACCTTCAGAACTAATTCCCCTATATTTTAACAGAGATGCCTAGAACTTAATATGGCATCACCCTCTAATTCATGCTTGTGTGCAGATGGAATGCAGAGCGTACCAACATTGTAATGACAACAACTAAATCCACTTTACGTGGTTTAAAAAATGGCATCAATTGACAGGAAAAGAGAGAATAAAGTGCCTTTAGAGGAGAAAACAAAGCAGCTCCTTTTCTTTGTGATAAAAACATGGAAATGCTCAAGGATGTATCAAGTATCAGACCCTTAAATAAAAATATTTATGACACGGACATTAATGATGTCCTCCTGCTCATACGAAACATCAATAATATTTTTAAAGACTCAGTCCTTTAACCAAGAGAAATCAGCATATTTTAACAAGTTTAGGTCCCAAGAGTTCACACTCTTTGGGTGCCCCGATCCAAAATACATCAGTGAACAGAGAGCTTCCAAAGGCTTCAGCCGGCAACACACCCACCTTCCCTGCGTACAGATTGCAACTTTTATTATATTCATTCTGAGACCCCAGTACTAGGAAGCAGAGAAATCACATGAGGGGTTTGTGATAAAGCAGGGAATTGAACCCAAGCCACCTATGCCTTAAACAAGGACTCTGATTCACTAGATTATCTTTCCTCTTGCATTGATTTATACATCACAATGAATCAAGAAAAACCTCTCCCCAATAGACAAATATCAATGTAGAAAGCCTACTGTACAATGGGATTATAACCCTGGTAACTCCATTTTAACTATTAGAAGATAATTTTATTTTTCAATAAAGTATTTGGAAAAAACACCCAAATCAATAGTTTTTACAGTTGGAGTGCATGAAACGCAGTCTTAAAAGAGCTTTATTGTTGTTGTTTCATTATTTTAACAATATGCATTTAGTTACTGAATTGGGGATTATTTAAAGTAGTGCTTGGGAAAATCATGCGGAAAATGAACTCAAACTTGGCATGTATAAGAGGAAGTGCTAAACTTCAGAGGAAGGATTGGGAGAACTACACAGAGAGCTTGGCTAGAGGAATTCAACAAATGATAACCCACAAAGAAAGAGAAATTATTTAAAATGGAAGACAGCGAAACTAGGAACTAACTATAGGTTAAATTAAAAAAGGAAAGTACTAGAAATAGAATCCTGAAAGTGATTTTGGTTGGCAAAATCTCTAGCAAAGGGAGATCTTAAACAGTTCAAACTAAGAAACGTGCAGCTCATAACCCGTCCAGGCCCCTGCTCAGGTCAGTGATAGTGAAGCAGATCTAAGGACCAAAACAGTCTCTCCTGTTTCTAACTCTGATGGGAAGATTCAGATGTGATTGTCAGTTCAGCCCTACGAACAAACATAGTGTTTTTCTTTTTCTTGGCAAACTTCTCCTTCAGTCCTCAGCTGCAGGTTGTGTCACATCCTCCGTCCTGCGGTGGGATGATCTAACCCATCCCAGATCCGAAATTCTGCTTTTATTTTTTATTACAGACAAGGAAAAGCTCTAGTCTTCGGTCTCTCCTCCTTCTTGAAAACAAGATTACAATCACCTTCAGATAGCTGTATTTCAGGAACTAATGAAGCAAAACACTTCATTCTTTAATCACCAAATTTCTCCCTGCTAACCACTTACAGGCGTGCTCTGCCATGGCCGCCCTGGCCCCGCGCTCCGACACACGTGTGGCTGTGCAGATGGGCAGTTTACTAGCTTACAATGTTTGCCTGCAGCTGTGCCATTCAGCAATGATTTCCTGCTTGGGTTTTATACTTCATCCAAAACCGACAATCCTGTGTTTCCCTCAGAGGCTGGCCATGGCATTTATAAGATATATTACCTATAAAATATCCAAGTATTTGGCAGTCTTAAATAGTCTGATGCAGAAGACAACACAACACGGTAGGAAATGAAAGCAGTGGAAAGGGGGAAAGACAAAGTTTTGCCTGGTTTTTGATGGTTTATTCTTTCTTGGCCAAACTCCTGAAGCTTTCCTGTGATTCTCTGAAGCGCTAGCCACATTCCTTCAGCAAAGGTGGAGTAAATCTCTGGGTCATCCATAAGATGTGGCTCAGAAACACACCCTTCTACTGCAAAAGGCAAAACAGGAAGGTTTGCATTTGCTTGCAGAATTTATATGCAACATTAAAGGAATATGCCTTTGGAAAGTATTAAAAAAAATATGCAGTAAGGCCCTCAGTGACAAAAATTTGGGAATTTTTTGCGACAGATCTTGCAAATGTGGATATATGAAGTGATAGCGTGAGAATATTATCTGCCTGTCAACAGTGGGGGAAACCAAACATCTGGCTGGGACTAGGAAAGGAATTTAAATCAAAGGAGGGATAGGACTGAGGACCCTTCATCAAGAGAGGAAGGAAAAAAAAAAGGAGGAATTTGGAAGAACCAACTAGCCTGTAACCTAGATTCAGAAGAAAACAAACCAAAAAAGGTTTCCAGTATAATGTGTTGAAAATTATTACAATAAAATCCTGAACTACACGTGCCTATATTAAGAAGAAATAAGTGTAAGACTATATACACTGAAGAAAACAGTCTTTTTTACCCTTTTCAGGTTTTAAAACTTGGCACCACCCTAGTTTCTAGGCTTGTTATTTTCTTTAGCACCAAGAAGTAAGAATGAAATACCTGTAATCAACATAAAGAGAAATCTACTATGAGCAGGAGAAAGAAAGTGGGAAGGTGGGCGGAAGGAGAGGAGGGCTCACAAAATTTTGGCAGAAATTCAGTTCTAAGCCAAGTCAGAGTAACCACGATCTGACACCTCGCAGGAAAATGTGGATGGTACAGAAGATAAAAAGGAACCTGCTTTTGAGAAACACTTGCCAAAATAAACATGCTTTCATAAATTCCAGCTCAAGTGACGAGCCCTTTTCATGATCTTTCATTCCCCAAAATTTGATTTTTGAAATGATATCAGTCTGTTTTCACCTCAACACAAAGTAGTAGGTTTTCAATTAAACAGCCAAAGATTGAGGGTGCCGCTAAATTGCTGCTTGTATAGGAATGGGGAACTAACCCCTGGAGCACCTTATGTGGCTTTAGTCCCATGAGAACAACAGGAGATGGCAGCAATTTTGAAAGGGGTCGATTCTGATCACATTTTAAGCGTACAAAAATTAGAATGATATCTGGGATGGAATCCTCCATTCACACAACAGGTCACAACAAAGGGAGATGTTGGCAATAGACAGTGCACACGCAGGGGAAATGAAGACAACAGAGCAGTTGAAATTCGTGGTGCACGTGCAAGAAACAACTGGGAATTCAAGAGAAGATAAAAGAAAAAAAAAAGAGAAAAAAAAGAAACACCCTGGAAAATATATTAAATGTGTCTATTATCTCAGAGCACACATCAGTCATTTGCAGTCAGCTCTCCAGACTGTAGACTCAGACCTAGGCTTTATAAACCTGGGATATTCAAAGTTAATTTTATTTAAAACCTAAAACGTTAAGATACAAAAATGGATACTTCATCAAACAACTGTAACTTTACCAAGTACTATCACCACCAGAGACAAATCAGTACCATGGCTTTAGAATTCCTTTATCCCCAGACCCTGTGCACTACGACGTCTTCCCAGTGTTCCTGGGATTTTTGCATAACAGCAAGGGCAAGAGAAGGTTTGTGCTAAATTAAAAATTTTCACTTGTGAAGAACATTAGGTCAAAATACCTTAGATCTTTAAGTTTCATATTTAAACACAGCTATGCAGAAGTTTTCAGTGAGTTTTAACCACAAATGAAATTAAAACAGTCTGTGATATGGCAGAATTAAGTTTGTATCTATGTATGTTATATTATGTTGTATTATATTACATTACATACATTACAGCCCACAGAGGGCCAACTTTTACTTGTTGCTGAAATGCAACTGCCTCTGGGATGAAGGGAAGCTTATTGAAACTTTAGTAAGAAATGACGAACAATGGAGCCAAGTGAAACATGAGAAGAGTTTTGGGGAAAAAACAAATTTTGACCACCTAAACTTAAAAAAAATATATATATATTTCACAATTACGCTTCAATAAGCTGTGATTCCTGCTCTTAGACATATGTATTGCTGGAGACTCTGTCCTTCATGTAACACAGAAAATAACGGTTCTGACCAATACTGTTAAAGAGAAAATGTCATTACATATTTTATAATAATAGAAGAGTCTATTTAAGTCTTAAGTTTAGGTGACCTTGCAAAAGTCTAGGTACCAGGAGGTGCTGTTTGGCTCGACCCACAGCAGGAACGGGAGCATCCACAGCTTTTATTTCCTGCAGCCAGTTCTCACCAGCTTCAGAGACCCTGAACACAACTGTCAGTTCCATTTACCGGCTGTCATTCATTTTCATTTTCCATGTTTAATGTTAAACACCATAAAACAGTATTAATGAGTATTAGCATTTTAATATCCTCCCTGTTTTATTAATCTGTGATGAAGCATGAAATCTACCGTTGCTGTCAGCACCCACCTGTGAAATCTGCTGTTACTCTCCACGGGCTCGTTGCAGGGGGTCTCCCTTGCTATCATTATTAGCACAATCAGCTACATCTACAGGTGCAGATAGTATTTGTAATTCCCCACTACAAATAAGCAGATTATTAGCCCTTTTAAACCTATTTTGGCCTTTTTTTTTTTCTTTTTTTTTTAACAGGCTAATATTAGCTCTTGTACGACTATGCAGGCATACAGCATGTTGGGTTCTGATCTTAGCTCCATGGCCTTCAACAGAGATTCTTCAGATCACATCAAAAGGAGAATGTGAGGCTGTATTTCAGACTGGTGCTCATAATTAATGTTAGAAATGTATACATAAATACAACTAAACAAATCCTAAGGCACTTACAGTTTTGGCCAAAAAGGAGTTGCATGTTTATGCAGAACAATAAAGATGTAAGAAAAAGGGAGGGAGAAAGAAAAAAAAAAAAAAGGGTGTGTTGGAAGAAAGAGAAAAGTTAATTCTGAACCCTGTAGGTACATAGTTCATGGTTCTCATCGCTTAAAGGATAAAGCCAAATAACATTTAAAAATTCCATGTAAGCTGGGAGCTCTCTTGTTGAATCTCAACGTTATTTTCTCCTGATCCTTTGATGGAGATTAAAAATTTCCATGTGAATACAAAGAAAGAAACAACAGTTACTCTGAGATTTTTTCCCCAAGCATTTAATGCTCCAAACTAGAGCAGCCAGCCACCATTCCCATCTCCTCCCCCCTCCTTAAAGAAAAAAAAAGTCAACTCACTTTGAAGAAAAGACAAAACAGGGTCAGGGCAAGGGGGATTAGGGAAATGATATTTATATCATGGACCAAATTAAAATGTCAATGCAAGAGGCAGGCAAACAGCCCTTGCCACATATATACACCAGGCATGTTTCCTCAAGGAAACAGGAAAGAGATTTGAAAAGAGTTAATGCAGTCCTGAGTTAATACCACCTGCCTCAGACTCAACACCACTTAAAAGACAGTGTTTGGGTCCATTTCCCACAATGCGGTTTTAACAAGCACAATGGAAAAAGCAATTACAGGCCTTTTCCCCTTCTTCTCACCGATTCACTGCTAAAAATACTGGAATTTCTGAGACACGCTAAGAATGTGGAGAAAGCAGACAAGGACTACGTACAAAAGGAAAAAGTATCAAATGATAAATTTATAGGGTGTGCCACATCCCTGCAGAAGGCTAATTCTGCCCTTATATCTTGCAATAATCTTTTTGCCTTTGATTGGTGTCCCCAAGACTAATTATAATAAAGGAAAACTCTAAAGTAACCAGGCAAGCCAATAAACTACCAGGCAATTACTTGTGCCTATTTCAGTAACGTGCAACACCAATCATAGCATCAAACAGATGTTATTTTCTGCTACATTCTATTTGTCCTGTTCTACTTTCAGAATTTCTATAACAAAAAGAGTAAATATATTTCTCATCCCCCCCCCCCCCCGTTTCATATTAACTACTTATTTGTCAGTGTCTCTTATTATTTTTGGAGCTAAAAGCCTATGGAAAAGGCAAGGAAACTTTGAGAAATGTTCTACTAAAAGGTAATTCCACATGACTGCATTTGTGCTTCATTTGTCTTTCCATACTATTTTCTAACCAAAACCTTCAAGTCCGACAGCAACCTACTCCCAACGTCCATAAGAGCATGCGTGACAATATTTCCAAAACCATCGCACAGCAAGACGGTGTAACTGCACAGCTCTGCTTTGCAGGCTCAAGTTTATGGACGGCTTCCCAAAACTGCAGAATCACCACCGAAATCCCCGCATTGTGGATGATGGAGGGAAAGCAGAAGATGACACACAAGTGATGGTCATAGACACCATAAAGCAGAGAGGATACAGATCAAAGTATGGAAGGGATGGTATGGATGCAAACCACATAAAAAGCTCTTCTCAAGTTCCACCAAATCTGGATGCACTTAAAGGAGCAGAGATCTAACTTCCACTTCTGCCAAAAAACCCTTTGGGAAACAAGGCAGCTTTCTGAAAAACTGACCACAGAAATTAAAACTCCTCAATTACATACTCCAATCCTTTCAAAGCGTGTGCGCACTCAGCTCGGGTCACCTAAGTAACCTTAACTCTGCCCACTCGCCAAACAGCCAGGAACGCCCCACAGCTCCCGACTAATACAGCTTTTGCATGGGAATGCCAGCAAGTTTAGACATTTTTAGAACTTCTCTCTGACCAAAAGTCTCTGAGACTGTCAGAGGCCACCCAGGGTGTTTGGCAGGTTGTGTATGCCGCTGAGGAATGGATCTCATTCATTCCCAGACAGCATCCCATTCTTCTAAAACAAGCGCACCTGCACCAAATGCGATTCCTTGCCAGAACTCATCTTTCCCCATTCTCTCCCACCTCCGCCTTTGCAGCCATCTGTGTCTGAGTTACCAGCTTTCTCCCAAATACCTTTGAAATTAGGCTCCTTTTCTGAAAAGTGCACTGAACAGAGGCATTCTGATAATATGCCTAAACAAACACATGCATATGATGCATTTGATAAAGTTGACGTGTATCCATAAAACTGATGAAGTATGTAAACTTAGAGTGCATAAGTATATATTTAGATAGAGTCAAATGCTTCAGACTCATCTGTACAAAACATGTAAGTGTCAAAAAATGTAGACATGGCTGTAGCTTCACATGGGTAAGCTCTTTCACCCCACTCCACTGAGGCTGCATTAAAGGCATAGACGTCCACATCGCTTTGCTCTGTTTCTCCATGCAGATACTGTGTTTGGTGGTCTGCAATCAAATGGACCCACTCTCGGTTTGACCTAACAACATGCCTATTCTTTCAGCAGTCTGGAAGATAAACTGGAAGCTCTGGTCTGTAATTCAGTCCTGCTTCCACCTGTCTAAGTCCCATTCCTACACCCTTCTCCCCAGCAATCATTCTACCTTAATTAGTTCCTATCCTCACTATTGATTGCTAATCCTTGCTTCACCCCTCCCAGGAGGACAATTCTCTTTACTGTGGCATTTGCAACACGATCTTCTGTCCTGTGATAAGACTTGACTTTTTTTTTTGGTCACTTTATCCTTTCCTGAAGAACTTTAAGATAAAGCTTTTTGGACAATGAATCCCACCTCCTCTTCTTCACAAGCCTACTTTTACTCATAATGTTTTTTCCAGGTGGCATTCATCCGGAAAAGTTTGGTATAAAATGCTGTGTATGCTATAGTTCATCTCTGCATCTTTGATTTAGGAAAAAGCCACTTGTCCTCCCAAGTCACGTCTTTGACTTCTTCAAAACTGGTAACTTAACTAGACAGCACTCAGCACTTCCCATAGACTGTCCCGTGGCTGTATAAAATGTTATACTCCCTTTTTTATTTTTTTTACTTTATTTTAACTAAAGAAAATTGTAGTTGCTCCACTTTGATTCAAGACTGTGTTGCAAGATCAGCCTTTATCTCATACTCTAGCTACTTATCACATTCAAAATGGAACTTAGAATACTGTTATTGATTGATCGATGATTCAGTGACTTAATGAAGATATCTCTTTGCTACTCTATTCAGGCATGTGTGCCCTATCATTAGTAACGTTCATTCTCCCTTCTATATGCAGGAAGTTAAAAGTCGCCCGTCATAAGTCAATGCAATAATAAAGTCAGGAACAGTGTTATAGATATCTTTAATATTGCTCATGGTTCATTTGACTGGCTAAAGCACAATGAAATTTGACATTGAACTAACACCTAGAATATAAAAACAATGAGAAGTGGAGTAGTAGGGAAACAATCACTATTTTCTCTCCTTTCCAAAAATTCAACTCATGAGTAAAAGGGGACTCAACGTTTCAGAAGGATCAGTCAGTGACTGAGGTGGTGTGGCAGAAAAGAGATTTAGAAGCAAACTGAAGAGGGGAAGAAAGGAAAACATTATGTTAAAAATTCTTGGAAGTTGTAGAATCAGATCGTCTCAATAGAAAATAAAGGAGAATTACGTTTCCCACTGCAAGAGAAACATACCATAATACCACATATAAGGACTGTATCATCACAGGGAGATGTCCAGCAAGGTAAGATAACAATTTCACCCCAAGTATTATCTTACTGTAGAAGATAATACTGTGTAGAAGAAAATGTACTGCACTGATGAAAGAATGCTTAGGGTGATGCTGTCCAAGTGGCAATGATTTAAGGAAAAAAGAAAAGAAAAAAGTGCATATAGATGGATAAAAGAATCATCATTCCTCCTTGGTTCAAAATCCACATCTTGTATGAAGACAGAAGTCCATTTGACTGAAGGCTACCCAAGGAAACTGCAACTTGCATGAAGCAGTGGAAAAAATAGTTAACAATTTTTAATGTTTATTATCAGATCAGAGCAAGCCCAGCTGAGGCCACCAAGAGGGCCAGGAGCACATGACGCAGGAGGAGAAGCTGGGGGAGCTGGGTTTGTTCAGCCTGTAGAAGAGAAAGCTGCAGGGGGATCTGATTACAGTTTTCCACTAACACCAGTGAAGCGATATAGAAGACAGCCAGACTTTTCCAAGGGGTGCACAGTAAAAGGGCAAGAGGCAATGGACGCAAGCTGCAACAAGGGAAATTCCAGTTGGGACATAAAAACAACCAGCTTTTCAGTGAGTGGTACAGTCCTGGGACAAGGCCCAGTCTCCATCCTTGGAGATTTTCAAAACTCAACTGCAAAAAAACCCCTGAGGAACAGAAAAGTTAAACTTACTTGAGCGGGAGGTTGGACTAGAGACTGCTAGAGGTCCCTCCTCAACCTAAATTTTTATATGATTCTATAATATTTACTTTGACATTTGAACGACCTTTTTCATGTCCTCCCTACATTCACTTTTCATAGGGAATCCAAAGGGTCATTATCTGATGCTGGAAATCACACTTAGAGGACAAAATTAACAAATTTTAACATTTACTTTAGAAAAATTTGCATTAGGAGCAGCTTGCGTGCATAGAATACTGTGCTGTGACCAAGCATGCTTCGAGTATCTCAGGCACGTGGCTGCTATATTGTGGTCTCACAGAAAGATCTGTAGTTATTCATTAAATTAATCAGCTCCAATTCAGCACATCCAAAGATATGTCTGCTCCCAGGTAGTCTGCTAACAGGAAAAGGAAGTGTATTTATTACAGAAGCGATTTGCTGAAAACCATAATTTGTTTAAATCTAGTTTGGGTCATTAGGTTTTTTCCCCCCTGAGGTTTCAGGAGTGAGCTTGATTGGTACTATGGAAAGATGATGAGGGTAACGATACTCCAGAGGAGGAGGACATCAACAAATTTTAAGTCGTGGCATTTCTAGCAGGGAGCAGAGAAAGCTCCAACAGCTGGATATGTTTGACGAGGAAAGGAAACGGGAAAGATAAATTGCCATTTCACATTCTAATAGATTAAATGCACTAAGGAGGAGTTTGGGTTTGGTTGTTTTGGTTTGTTTTTTTTCCCCCTTTTTCTTTTCCTTGTTTGGAAAGCTACAACCTATTTGCCCTGTCTTCACATAGTATACTTCCTGTAGGAGCTATTTGTTTATTTACCCATTTTAATCACAAGGAAAGTATTCATTATAAAATCTCTCTTTACAGCAAAGGAGAAACCTTCCAGCCACACGGCTGACACATGTTAACTCGCAGGTATTCACAGAGCAGGTTCTGTTTTAAGCCATCTTTCAGGCAGCCACACAAAGACCACCAAAGCTGGGTGTTCAGCTCTGCCAGACCTCCCCCAGCCAGCAGCCCTTGCCAGGAAACACAGGTGACAGCCTGAATGATAAAAAGGCATTTAGAGGGGAAAAAGAAAAAATGCACTGGTTTAGTCTGGGCAGCACCTTAATATAAACCTGCAGGGGCCTTTGTGTACAGCATAGCACATAGCCATCCAAGCAGCAGCTTCAGAGCCAGTCACTCGCACCTCTAGTTTTCAAAGATCTCTTACTGCCCCTGCCATTTATCGGGGAAGAGAGGGGAAGCTCCACTGCAGCTCTACGCATGGCCACAGATCTCAGAACACAGCACTGAGACAGCAAACCCTCCTCTCCCCTCCTAGTGCTGGCCCAGCAGAGGCTTTCTGGACACAGCAGAGGGGAGCCGCAAAGAGAAACTTGCTCTGGGATTGCAGCTGAAGCAGTTTGGAAAGGCAGAGCGCTATGACCTCACACAATTTGCTCTTATTTATTTCAGCATTTCAAAAAAACAACCCCAAACCAAAAACCCCAGTGTTTAACTTTGCAAACAAATCATACTGACTTTGGCTATAAAGCTTACTGCAAATTTGCTCAGTTCAGAGAAGAGTTTCTCTACTGGCGAATTCTGGCAGGCAGCTCTCCAGCGCTGGAAGAACTGCAGAAGAGCTGATTTGTTTCCTTAGCTCCAGCAGCTCAGCTTCTCACGGGGTGCACCCCAAGAGGAGGGCTCCCCAGGGAAAATGGATTTCCCTGGTGGCCAGCAAGATGTTCGCACTCAGCATTCCCAGGACAAGCCACTGCAAATGCTTACTCAGAGCTTTCGAAGCAACCACAGCGCTGCTGTTTATCATTCTTGCCTTTCCAGTACCATACATAATTCCTTCTGGCCACAAAGAGAGCTGCCCACTTCCCAGGTGACTGTACAAGGGAGACAGTGGCTTTTTCTACACCCAACAATTCAGAAGTACTAGATTCAGGACAAAATGTTGATTTGCAAAACACATTACTAAACGCAATAAAAATTTTACCTTGCTTTTAGGAGGAAGATAGGGGGGAAAAAAGGGGGAAGGACTTCACAAAGTATGTGAAATGTTCTAATGTAGAGCATTCCTCCTTCTAAGAGTAAGACATGTGCTATCGACTTTGTTTTAGATATACAGACATAGTCTTTTGAAATGAAGTCCAAAGATCTCCTTACGTTAGAACATGCAATTGCCACTCTGGTGCATAACAGAGAAACCATAACATCTGCCTTCATAAAAACTGAGATGAGTAGCTTTCAGAGGTGGTGCAAGTGGGGTGCCTACAGATAAATTGCCCAGCATTTCCTATTGTAAGTTTCTGTCTTCATTTGTTTGTAAACTTTGCCAAAGTTTAACTGTTTTGGCTGAAATTACCCCTGCCAGGTGTTTGCCTCAAGCTGATTTTTTTTTTTTTTGATAACTTCATCAAAAATGTCTCAGTTATTTCTAAGAACAAAATTATGGAAAAAAACCTTTGTTTTGTCCACGTTAAAAATATTTCAACTGCTCTGCTGAAAAGCTCTTGTACTTCCATGCTTGCAATTTGGCACAAAGTTGCCTTTTCGTCAGGGCGTTACATTTGTAAACATAAAAAGTGCCTATGCTACATCAAGCTAAGCCTGAAAAAACACTGTTTGCACATGCTTGGAAGAGACCTGGTTTACAGCTAAATTTTTTAAGTCCTTCTGTGTTGGGCATGCTCTATTCTCTTTCTTTCTGCAAGGTAACTGAACTTGTCATGCACTGCTCCGCAGAGGAACAGAGTACGCTCCAGGCCAAGGTTACAAAGGGTGAGCTGGATATTCTTCGAAGTTTAGAGCATCCCATCTCTTTCTGGTGGCTGCCTTAAAAGGTGATAAATCTATGTTGATAACAGCTACTCCATTAGCAAGAGTCACAGTAGCCTCACTGATTAATTCTAAAAGTGTCACAGATATAAATATATATATATATACCCACTTAAAAGAACATCAGGGTAACAGGTTGTGCACTCAAATTAAGAAAAGCTAGAACTATGTTGCTTATACAACCTTAATTAAGACCTCGCATGTAGACATCATGACACAGTCCTTAAAAACACACTCACCTACTTTTCCTCTCTCCTCAACCTCTATGTCTTCTTCACCCAATGTAAAGATGGACTATGCCCTGGGGATGAATCAAGGCTGTGTAATGAGGCAGAAGAATGCCTGCCTCATTTATTAGAACATGTGTGTTAATGTACAAGGCAGAAGGCTACAAGAGGAGAAAAGACCTGCTAACATTTAAGGCAAATGAATGATGCCTGAAGAACTGATTTTTAATTTTTTATTAAAATTCCCTTCTGTCAGTTTACAGATGCTGCTGAACGCAGAACATAAATCTAATTTCTGCAGGTTGTCACTGACTGTGTGTCATCCTGTGACAGCTGTCATCAATGGAAAAGATTCTTTCAACATTAAAAGCTTTCTGTATAACATTAAGGACTGAAAAATGGCATACTTAAAGATGCTTCAGACTTCAGCTCTTGTGTGCCTTAGTTTCCCCCTTTTAGAAGGCAGAAAGACTGCTACTTCACTAATAGGGGTGCTGGAAAGATAGCTAATGAAGTGTGTGCAGAGCATTATAGTATCAGTGATGAACACCAAGAATCCAAAAGGAAAGTATTCACCTTATCTTCAGAACAGGGTTTAAACAGTGAGCAGCAAGTAAGGCTGGTGGCCTTCACCTGAACTACCGAAGTTACATATGATATTGAACAGTATCTCCTTCAGTGAGCAACTCAGGCAACAAATGAAGCAATGGTCACAGAGGAACACACCCCCAAAAAAGCACTGAGTCATGTAACTGGAGACTGTACCATAATATGTGGCACCTAGAGATGCAAAAGGTTGCACAGGAGCCTTAGTTGTGGCACTTCCTAACTGCCCAGTGCTCCACTTTGCAAAGTTAGTATTTTTACACGCAGCTTTTCATGTGCCCAAACTGTAACTAAGGCTTGATTAGTATATTCATTAATAAATTCTGCACTGATGAAATTTGACAGAAGTGATTTTTGGGAGGTAATAAGTAGGACCACATACTGCAGCCTTGATGTGGCTTTATCTTGTGAAAATGGCAGCCTCCATTTGTCTACAGGTTTCAGCTGTGAGCAGCGTGAAATCCTCAGACATATAACGAATGTTGTCATCTGTATCTGCAGAACTGACTGTGGGCACAATGCCATTCATGCACACATATATTAGAATGCATATAACATATGCTTTTAAGCACATAAACAGGATATATAGAGACACACACATCTTCAACACCTAAATTTCCAAAGCAACTTTGAATTTTCCCCATTAAAACTTCACAGGGGAAGGGGTTGCTTTACTTCTCTCTCCCCCCTTGCCTTCCCCCAAATCAGGTATCTTATTTCACCAGACTAGAGCTTAAAAATATTCTGGGAAAAAACAGAACACAAACTCCCATGCATTTTCACTTTGATCACATTGCTGCTGCTAGCAGCTTTGTTGGGATCGTTAGCAAGCAAACTGTCAGCACACAGTAAAGAAATATCAGTGCGTGTCTGTGCAACATGCGGGGCTCACAAAGCACAGGCCTAGATCCTGCCCTCCGCCACAGATTAAGTTCACAGGGGAAAGGGAATAAGGACTCTCTTCTTCCATCTGCCCTGAATGCAGCGGCGAGGCAGGATTCCAACCTAGCACTCAGGAGAGTGCCAAAAAAGGGACTGGCTACTGTGCTGGCTGCCACCCCAGGGCCCCAGGGGTGTGAGGCCCGCCAGCTGTGGGGTGGAGCCGTGCCCCCAGCCAGCTACAGCCTCTGCTTCTGTCTGGCCTGCTGGCTCAGCTCGTGTAATGATCGTTTGAAGAAAAGCAATATTGTGCAGTTCATCACGCGGTGCAGGTGTTCACCTTCAACTATCCCTGCCCCGTGCTGGCAGAGCCGCTCCGGCAACACACGCGGCCTGCGTTCGCCCGTATTCCCCACGCTGCAAAGCGCGGCACCTACACCATCCTCAGGTTAGATTTATTCTGAAAATGGAAATGTTTAGGAAAGAAAAGCCCTCGCCTGAATACAGGGAGATCAGATTTTTATCTGACCTCCCTCCTGTGCAAAGATGTGATACAATTCAGCAGACCCAGTACATCTACCAAACCAAGACCAACCTCAGCAACTCTAACTTCATTGGTGCAGAAAGAAACCTGGGGAAGAATCAAAGGTGTCTGCAGAAAAAAACAAACCCAGGGACAGTTATAGTCAGCAGAAAATTGAGCCCAAACAAGCTGCTTCTTGCTCCCGTTCAGGTCACAGTCCCTGTTCAGTGGGGATAAATCCAGTTGGTAGCAGGGTACCGTCTGTGATCTCTTGTGAATCGAGTGGGAACAGACCCAAAAGTCGTCAGCGCTGGGTATCCACTGCGGATGCAGGGATGCTCCAAGTGTTCCTATTGGCATCCCCAGGCAGCAGCTGCCAGTGCACTGGAGCTGGTTAAGGGGCACTCGGATCATCAACCTGCCCCGGTGATGCAGGAGCGTGGAGAGAAGGGAACGAATAAATTCCAGCTGCAGGGAATAACAAACTGTGAGGGGCAAGGATTTCTTCAGCTGTTCCCCAAGCCGCTGTGGAACCACCAGCGTTTGACCTTGGTAGATTCGGACAGGGTAGGACTGTTGTACCCTTGACAACTCAATCTCACTAGCATCCAGTGCTGAACTAGTAGATGAGAGCTAGATGGAGATTTTACTGCCAAAATGCACTTTACCCTCCGAGGAGAGGAAATAGAAAGCACTTCCATTCCCCCAAAAATAAATTCCCTGGGTTTAAACAACATTAGGGGCATGATATTTTATTTTTGTCTGGACATACATACTTAGGAGGTTCTAATAAACAGACTATTTCCTCTGACTTTTGTTCAAAGGCACTAGTGATCTCTGCTTTTTAAAACTCAAGAATTTGTTTGGTTTGCTATAGTGCAATAAAACTTCGGGCAGGAGAATCTACTATTCAATCCTTTTAAAATAGTTCATAAAAAAGTATTCAAGGACTAAGAACTGAGTTACAGACTACCAAACTGTATTTTGACCTCTCCTAACATCCCCCATGGTAGAATCTCACTGCTGCCAAACAAATACTGATTCTTCTTCAAACAATCCCACCCAGAAGAGGAAACAAGTGCATAGAAAAATTAAAGGGACCTGTTTAGTACCACAAAGCAAGACAGTGGCCACGCTGATGATAAAACCTTGGTATCACAACTTCATTGTGGAGCTGAACAATAAATTCAGCCTGAAGCAAGATTTGTATACTTGAACAAAACAAAGGTTTAGCCATTTCACGTTCCGTTTTCTCTGTTTCCATATTAGTCGCTAGTGACTTTGGACTTTACATGCAATGCATATATTAATCCGATCAAAGTGGAGGAATGCCATTTACCCTTACAGGTGCAGTTAGACACAAACTACATTCACTTGGGGAGAGCTTATTCTTGCCATATCTTTGCAGCTAAACTGGGACTACACCGGGCTTTTATCCCATTTGAAGCAACAGATCCCACATACATGACCACGTTAGTTTTCATGTAATTCTTTGACCTGGAAGTTATCATAATTTTCCTCTGCAGCAGGCTGAGCTACAGCCAGTTGTAGGATCTGAATTTTTTACTGCTGGGCAACATCTCTTCTGCTTTTGTATGTCAAAATAAAATTTGAAAAAAACGTAAATGCTTCACTGAGCTACAAACAATGAAAAAAGGTGTTCTGCCTGCCATCAAACCCACTGTTAAAATATTAACACAATGTAAATATTGTAATATTGAGGAAGTACACTGTGTCAGTACTTCCTGGCACCGTACAAGAGCTTCACTGTTCACTTCAGTCCCTGCTGTTAGTTTTAAACACGCACAACTTAAACAAGGCATCTGAGCTTCTCCAGTCCTGGTGCGGAATTGCAGAGAGGCAAAATCTTACTGTAGGTTCTCTCTAGACTAAAAAACAAAGTATTAAAAAGAATCCTTAAACCCAAACAATTATGTAGATGTCAGTACTTTTGAGGCAAAAATATTCCACAGGGTCTTTCAAAAGTCCTGGCATATTGCTGCCAAACATGGAAAGATCTTTGAGTATGCCCTGTCCCCCCCTTCCTCAGAGAAGAAAAACAAGCTGCAAATGCCCAGCAATGCCAGAAGCCTGAAAGCCCAAGTTATTCCTCATGGCAAGAGTCCCATTCCGCAGATTTGCCAGTTAAGCACATTACTTGCAATTGACTCTCTCTCTCAATTGATTGAATAAGCAGCACGTGTGTAATAAAGAGATGAAGCAGCTACCTGCCATTAGTAAGCCAGATGTTGCTATCAGGTCTTAAGAAATGCTGTCTAGCTGCTGTAATTATGTATTTGTCATGGAAGTGTCACAGAAAAGAAGCACAGCTTCAAAAAATAGAGAAGACAGAGAATGACCTCTCTACAGAAAACAAAAAAAGCAACTGGTCATACTTGCAAAAAGTTAGTAGACTTGTTCTAAGGGGTCTGGGGGCAACTGGAGGAGTTCAGAACAGGATTTCACTCTGCTGGTTTTGGTTAATACAAGGTAAAATCCCACCACTGACAAACCCAAAGATCTCACCATTGTCAATGGAAATAGCATAAAGCCTTGAAATCTGAAATTACCACTATTTATGCTTAGAGGCCTCGTTGTGTCACGCATTGTGGCATATTTGACAAAGACCATCCTTGTCACACAGACCTAATGATCTAAATTCAAAACAGCATGAAATACCAGGGAAGAAAAACTGAATGTGTGAAATGTCTAATATTCTGGAAATGTCTAATGCTAGCAAAACTAGATGGCTAGGATTTCAAGAAGTGAGTCCTACATATTCTATTATGACAAAAGAAAGGCACAAACACCACTTCATACTACCACAGGAAATACAAGAAGTCCAAAATGTCACCGACTTTCTAAAATACACTGAATAAATGGCTTATTCCAGATTTAAAGCATCTGCAGCTCCTGAAGCTTTCTCACCTTTCAGACATGTTCCCATGAACAAATGTGAACCACAATGACTTGTACAATGTCCTCTCGTGCCAGTCAAAGTATTGGATAAGCTTCATTCTTATGCATGGTAAGAAATTTCCACTTAATTTTCACTCAGTCACAAAACCTTATTCTGGAAGAGCTCCTTCAATCACGTATCCAGGTGCATCACCAGATTTGTATATGGTAAGACTAACACAAATCCCTGCCCCCCTTTTCACACATCAGTTTATCTGCTAAGAAAAAGCACTATGGACACAACACTTAGTCAGCCCCTTTATCATTCATCTTACTTAAAAGGGGAGAAAAACTCTTGAGAAGTCAGTGAGCATTCAATACATGTAACCGGCACGAGAGCGCTACAAAAAGTCTAGGAACAGGACATCATTCCAAAACTGAGCTACTTACTGTGAGGGGGGTTGTTCATTTGTTTGTTTTTTAAAGATAAACAGGGGCTTTTTTTGTCTGTTTCATGAAATATTATAGCTAAGATCCTTCTCCACTTCCATAAATGGATGTTTTTCTTACTCTCAGTGGGTGGTCTCAGAGTTTTGACAGAGGAACATCACAAGCTAAAAACATAGGATGCTACAGAGATAGCCCACCTGCAGTGGTGGTGGATGTGAAGGGGGAGAGAAAAGGTGATTGCAAAGGCCAAACCAGACTGTGGTGGAGGAGATCAAAGGTAGAAATGTATTCACAGCCCTAACAATGGGGCAGCCCTGGTGAAATGAGCAACCGAAAAGCACAGATACATTAGGAAAACAAGGGACGCAGAAAAGAGGCAAAAATCTTAGCTTTCGCTTATGTTGTTATTAGATTTTTATTATTTTTTTATTTAAAAAGGTCTGAATAAGAAACTCAGACATAACACTTGGCATTTCTTCTAGTGTAGTTAAAGCATTTTGAAAACTAGTTTCTTTCACGTTTCTATTTTATGCTAGCCAATTTAATGAAACAAATCTTCCTTTAAAAACTCTGTTACAAACCATATCTCAATGCAAACACCTGCTACTCCCTTGTGTATTGCTTGGTTTCTTACCTGTTTTCTACAAGGAAGTCTACCACATATTTCTTCAGACAGTAGAGATGGGCATCCATCAGCCCTGTTCTGATGTGCATTCTGGGGTGCCTGGAAAAGGGGAAAAAAAAAAAAAAAAAAGAAAGTCATGAAGTTTTGTATGGCCATTTACAAGAGTTTGACTTTGCAATTAAGTTAGCAGATAGTGAAAAGTGTGCAAAGGCAGATCTGTTCCTTTCCACCTACTGCTGAATTAACAGAGAACAGTGCAGGCTGCCATTATTGGACTATGTCTATAAAGTTACACCTGCTGGCCCTGGGCTGATTTGCTGCGAAAGAAAACACCTCCTCCAAGGAGTCATTACTCCTGCTACATCTTCTTATGTAAGTGGAAATTGCACATTACTGGGCAGGAAGCCAAAATAATGGGCCCAGAGTGCTAAAAGTTACAGTGGGTAATGTCAGGGTACAATAATTCAAAGCTTCTGGCTGAGTGCCTGCCTTAATATGCAAGGCTGTGCATGTTCTGCTAGCAAACACAACAACACTACTGTATTTTTTCCAATGCTTCCTGGAGGGGAATAGGGGAAGGAGATGGGGTCTGCTCACCCTTCCTACACTACACATTACAAATGACTGCCACGGCTCAATTACAAAGCGTTTGCCTATCCAGCCCAGTAAGATGGAAAAGAACAGTAAAACTCCCTCTCACCATCAGCCAAACAATGGCAAACAGGGAAGCCTTCACTTTCAGACCAGTGGCAGGTTAATATTTCAGAAACTCAAAAATATCCAGCAGCTTCAATATGTTAAGAACAAAGTTTTAAATCAGAAAGATTCATTGATTACTTCTCTTTATGCATTCTTTGCTATTAGTGGAAACTCTTTTTGAACCCCGTCTCAAAGCAGCTAGATATTTCATGCCAATATTGCTTTCCCTTCCACACACCTGTAGCCTCATTTAAGAGTGTTCTGGCTGTCTGAACACTCGCCACTAATTCTCAGGACAGAAAAGCCACAAGAGTATTCAGCTTGCAAATTAAAAAAGACAAAACAGACCAACAGCCAGGGACTACACTGGGCTGTTCAAGAGAACCGTAACTGCACTCAAGCCCAGAGGCTATTAAGGAGAGAAATTTCAATCCACACCTGAAATTGTCTCTGCTTTCATTTTTCCTCCTTTGATGACTGGCTTTCATAATGAAGTTTGAACGAACATATTTTATCAGTATATTCCATCCAAACTTTGTTTGCTTATTCCAGAACATGCTAAAGTCAGGTGTTTGTGGATCACAATCGCTTTTATTATTTAGTTAGCTCAGCAGAGGGATCACTCACAACTTGGGTGTGTGTATGTATATATGTAGTAAACCAATACTAGCACACCAAATATTTAGTAACATCAAAGCTACCAAGAATATCAGGTGTTCTAGTAAGCCATTTCTCAGTGTATTTCTCAATTAATGCATTGTATTTAAGTCTTAAAAATTTATAATTTAGGTGGCTTTTCTCAAGCATGCCATTCGATTCAAGCTAAGCATATTATTAACTACAACGAAATTCTTGAAGTCCCACTTGCAAAAGGAAAGCTCCTATAATAGTAGTGCGACACTTTGCAGCAAAGTATGCGGTACTAAAAAATGATATATGCACTTTTAGTAGATTACTTCATTAACAAAACATGAGCTCACCTAGCAATGCTCCAGTACTGATGTTATCAGTGGCCCAGATGTTGCTGTGGAAGTCAGCCCAAATAGCAATGTTCCTTATGCAAAGAGGATAGGGAATCCACTAATTTTAATGAGGTCTTGCATTTGGAAGTCAGCAGACTCCCTCCTGCTCTGCATCCTGAAGATGACTTCCACATTTTGTGTATTTATGAGAGGAAGAATTTTCATATCTTCTCTGAGAAAAAGGGCTCCCTTGTATTTATATAATGAATAGTTTATTGAAATGGGTGAAAGAGACAAATGGAAAGAAATGGACAGGGAGGAAAGCTGGGAAAACAAACAAAACAAACAAAACAATGGAACAAGGCAAGAAACGTGTAAAAAAAAAAATAGAAGCGGATGCAGCATGGGAAGGAGATGGAAAAACAGGAGGAAAAAACCCAATTCTTAACTTGAAGATGACAAACAAGACACAGTTTCTTTAGTGCCAGAATGCCACCTTTTTCTCTCCCTATTCAAGATCTATCACGACCCCCCTTAAACACAAGGCAAGGGAAAGCTGCAAGGGCTACACATCAAGCAGAAGAGTGTAAAATAGGAACTTCTCAATAAATGCTGGTTCTGTTGCCAGTGCCTGTGTGGCAACTGGATGTGTGAAAATCCAGTCTGCCCACCTGCAAACTGGAATAACACTATTTAGCTGCACTGCAGGACACTGAGGATTTGGGGGCTGAAGTTTGTATCTGCAGGCAAGTATGGTATCAAGTTTTTCGGTAGCTAAGCAACTTTATAATAAAGTTATACAAAATCAGTGCATGTGGACAGAGAGTAGCACAGTGCTATCCTAGCTGCAGCTCCATCACACACGCACACACAAAAAAAACCACCACAAAAACGAGCCAGACAACAAGATGTACTGAAACGCCACTCTGAGTCAGCTTTCAATGCAGAATATACTAACAATAACGGAACATCATGCTGGACAAGAGGGAGGTCCCACAATGAAAATCCTCTGAAATACAGACCACCTAAGTGATTTGCAACAGAATAGTCCCATAGATTAATATTATAATCACAGCTTCAAAGGTCAAACAGGCAAGTTTGGGCACATGCATAAACAAAGCGGTGATTTCTGTAAACCAGACTCAGGGAGAGAATAGCCACACTAAACCAGACTGATAAGAGCACTCTATCATAACAAGCCACTAAAGATGATGCTAATTTTCATGGACTAGTACTTAAACCAGTATATCTTCAGGTAAAAGCAAAGGAGCCAAATAATCTAACAGATAACAGCAAACTCCATCACCATTTCAAATGAGCATCTGGTTACTAATATCGAAAGCCACACTCCCTTCTCATGCCTCTGATCTCCCACTCCATCAGCTAATCTTTACAACACATGAAAAATGAGCCCATCGTCAAGAACAGCTGATACAGAGAGAATCGAATAACAAACAATGCATGTGCCGAGAGCCGACGCACCTAGAGTTATCGCTCTGAGGGAGATAATACAGAAGGCTTTTAATTATATCATCAAAGCAAGGGAGAAGGTACTAGGAGGGGCTGGCTGCAGATGGTTAAGTGTTAATGAATGCCGGGTTGGGTGGTTTATCAAAAGAAAAAGACTGGATATATATCTGAGAGGGTCACCGTTGAGATGAAAGTTGTAACAGCCATTGTTGGAGCTCTTTAATGAGTGAGGAATGTCAAATGTGAACCCTCTAAGAATCATACCAATTACTAAATGAACTTAAGTTCAATCTAGCAAATGTAATCAAGCACAAGTCATTAAAATACATGGTAAAACTCCCATTGGCGCTGCCACTATAGTGTCTATTATTGTCTGTGCTCCCGTGTCTGTGCTCCCGTGCAAGGGAGGGGGCTGCTCCCAGTTGTAAGCCCTGTGTGTTATGTTAAGTGATGGCAGATTTTAGCCCTAATGATGAGGCATGGAGGGCTCCCTGGCAGAAAGTCGACAATGAGGAGGCTCGGAGAGATCTGTGGAGACGGCAGGGAAAGATCAGCAATTAAAAGAGCGATTTCAAAGAACGCAATTTAATGTATAAAATTAGCTTTTATTAGCACATAATTCCACAAAATCCTGACTCGGGATGAGAGCACATAAAGGTCTGCAAGACTCCTTAAGAAAGGTCTGTGCCCGTAATTCCTGACACGCCATTGTGAAATAATAAGCAGTACTAACAGGATTGATGCATGCTTCGTACATGGCATTGCTTTGAAAGTGGAGCCCGGAGCTTTTCTCTCCCTGATAACCTCTCTCAGGATTTCCTCCCTCAGGGAAATCAGCCGCTGATAGAGCAAACTTCCCTTGTTTAAACGCAAAAAGATGGACAATTGTTTCAACTGTAAACTAATTAAGAGAGATTACCACCAAGAGCTGGAGGTTCAAACCAGCCTCGCACTCCCACTGACAGTGTGATAATGCCAGGCTGGGGTCAAAATCATAAATCTGGAGGGAGCACACACAATGCTTAAAGCCAAAAAGCCTCTCTACTAAGCATGGGATATTAACATTAACCTCACCACCTCACAAATAAACTAGCTGAGAAAGAGAAATCCCATGGCCTTTTTCCCTTTAACTTCATACAGCTGTTGACGGAAAATATGAAGGTCTTTAAATAAGCTCAAGGACCTGAGGCTGTCCATACTCTAAGACTAATCCGAGCAATGACACAATAAAAATCCAATCATACCTGCTATTAAACTGGCTCCTGAACCAATATCTGAATTACATGCACCGTGGGCTTATGGGGTATTAGCTCATCTTCCTCCCCATCCCTCCAAAATAAGTAAATAAATAACAGCACACTAAGTACAAACTATGCATTACACGCTCATTTCTTTTCTAATTAATTGCATGTAGCTCACACAGTCCATGTGGCCAAACAGTCTAGCACGTTTTTCCTGTCCCCCACACTACATACTGTATTCTTGCGTGAAGAGGCATGCCATCCAGTTCAAACACACACTGCTGACCCCAGACTGGCTGCATGGAGGTGCTGCTCTCACGTTGATACAAAGCCAGTGTACAGATCAACACGAAGAGAACTCTCACAGCAAAAGCTGCCAGACCACCTTTAATGTCTCAAGCATTCCTACTTTTAAAGGAAAAAAAAAATAATCTCTAAATCACATTGCTCATTTACGGGACAGCTCTTGGCTGTAAACTCACTAATTATAAAAGACCACTGTTACGTTGGCTCTTCAAAAATCCCAGACACCTTATGACCTTAATTTTTTTTATTTTTTTATTTTACACAGAGATTTTGGCCAAAAAGATCCCAAAGCACTTAACCAAATGAATGTCCCCACTGTATCCCAGGCCTCCTTTGCCCACTAGTGAAATGCTGCCACCTCCGGGCTAAACCGCAGCAGCTGTGGTGGCGCAGGACAGGACCCCCCTGCCCTGCGCCCCTCTTCCACGGGCTTCGGAGGAGGGGGAGCAGGGAGTAATTTGAGGATGCTGCTTCTCAGGTGGAACAACTGGTTCAATTCTGGCTAAGAGGAATACCTTGGTGATGCAAGCGTGCTGGTGTAGAGAGGAAAAGGGCACAGAAAAGCAATCACCCAGGATTTCAAGACCGTGTCCCTGAGCCCCAGGTGACCCTGGCCTCTGTTTCCCAGCACAGAGACACCCCCTCACTGTTCCCCTTCCTCCAGTTTTGTAACAACTCTATTTACAAAGACCAGAGGGTAAGATGCACTTTGGTCCCTTGACGACCTGGCAAGGGAGGACACACCACATTCAGCTTAATATCAGCTGCCCAGAGGCAGCTCTGGTACCTCCCCACCGATCCATTCCCGCGACCGCTGCTTCTAAAGAGACACCGCATCAGGAATGGGAAGTCGTTTCCAAATGAAAATGTTTTATTGATCTCATGACCTAAGTTGCTTGAAAGCCTTCCGAATAATAAATATTTTTCATTTAAAAGCTTCACCGCATGCCATTTTTCTTAGTTGTGTTACATTATTAATATACCCATGAGACTATAATACAAACTATGAACCTACTTCTGAGAAAAACATGCTGAAAACTTTTTGGTTAAGAAACCAACTTTCATTGAAAGCCAAAGACTAAATAATTTGCTCTAGTATAAAGAGTATAGGTTAGCAGTTAGAACTCAGGATTAATATTTGTTCAAGGTCAGTAATGGTTTATAATAAGCCAGTGTGACCTCCCATAAAAACAGTTGTTATCTTGGCACCAACACCGTGCTTTAAGTTTAACATCTCTCTTGACTTTGATGCTGAAAAGCAAGGGTGCTGATGGCTGCACAGCCAACTTATCTCATGACCTTATATAAAATGTTTTTCTTCGCCCTGCTTCAGCTTCCCCACGTGAAAATGAGAACAGTAATTCCTCAACCACCCCAAGTCCGAGGAGCACTCCCTGGGGGATGTGCAGCCATGTCGCTGGATGCACGTGCATCCCCCTAGGAGGACACTAGACACAGCTGCTGGGGGAAGCATTTCCCAAAACTTGGTTTTGAGGGTCTTTGCCGCCATAGTGAGTGCTAGCAGCTGTAGGAAATAATGCAGGCACCGGGCTACCCACAGCCTTTCTGCCCCTTTCTCCCTTTCCCTGTCCTCCACTGAAAATACAGAGAAAATGCAAAGATTTTATACTAGACACTTTTATACTAGACTCAAATCTGCTAGAATACTTCAATTGCTATGTAGAAACTGGGAAAGCAAAAGAGAGACCAAAATGATAATAAGTCCAGAGTTCGGTGTGGAGAGAAGAGAATACACTGCAAAGGAGGGCGGGGACCGCCAGAGACATTATTAATAGGTTTTACCCTTGAGCTCTGGCAGCTACTTGTTCTATACACAGAGGAAAAGGATTAATCAAGCCTTGCACGTAAAGGTTCTTTCTATGGTGTGCCAAAATATTTAAAGCAGTATACACAAAGTGTAAGCCTTATTATTATACACATTCGATGTAATCATCTTATGCTACAGTTAAGGCCAGGATGACAATAAAGTAGATTATTGTGCACTATAACCAATTCAATTCCAACACAACGGGACATGGCTTAGTCACTTGGTTCAGATCTAGTATTTGAGCTTATTTTTCTTATGCTGGGCTAAACTGTGATTTAAGAGATTTAATCAAGCTTTGGGAAATGCTTTCTTTACTGAAGAAGAAGAAAGAACTAAAGGTCTGCACCTGGCAACACTAATCATTTCCAATTTTCAGCTCATTTTGTTTCCTGCTTCATGGAAATTCACCTTAGTAAATAATTGTTCCGTAAAATCACCAGGGCTGAAAGGATGACAACACATGAGAGGAACAAGTTTTAAGCAAACAACTGAAGTTGGAGGATTGTACAGAGGCTACTGAAGAACAGCAGCTCCTGCTGATCCCTCCTACACCAGTTCCCAAAGGGCTAAGCAGCAGACATATGATATATTTTCTTAAATCAAATAATTACAGTAAATGCATGGGAAACAGTGTAACTGAATACTGGGTCAAAGCTGTAGGTCACCAGCAATATATAGCTTAAACACAGCAAGGCTGCCACAATTTCTTTATGTCACTGGCCTCGACTCAAAGGCAAACAAAATGGTACTCAGCAGCGTGACCGGCCGATCCCAGCCTGGCTTGATAAGGCTCCAAAGACCTCCTGTGCCTCTCAGGTGAAGTGGGTTTTACTAGTGGCTAGAACTTAAAACCTATGATCTGCAAAATTTGGGATTTTAGGTAATCACATACCTTCAGATTACTAAAGCACACGAAGAAATCCCCCCCCGACCTTAAATTCCAAGTAAAAGTAGAAGTGGAAAAAAAAAGTGGAAATAAGCATTATAAGTATTTCCTTTTATGTTACAGGCCCCAGAAGCAGGACAAACTGAAGCTGTCGCGCGTACCTTTGTATTTCACATTAGAAGCAGCCTTCCAGGTACCTCATGAAAACCACCTACTTCTGCACCATCAGTTTATTAAAATTAAAAATCCCTCTTTAAACCGGTTACTGTGCATAGGCCATACCTGACCATTCACTTTCCTTTGCTAGGATCTTCGTTTGACGAGCAAATGGGCTTTTATGATGGAAGATGCATGTTTGTCATTCTTTAGAAAATTTTTACATTCAAAACAGTTAAATTTCACGGGACTGGAGAAAAACCTGACAAGAGTCTGATACCTGGTCATTAGGGTTAGAAGGAAGAACAGAGGGAGAGAAGAGAAAAAAGAAAAGAGCAATACATGTTGTGTGTTAGACAAAGCAGCGTCTAGCTCTCCCCAACACTTAGAGTCTAGAAAGCAAGAAGACATGAGCTTTGAATCCAAAGAAGAGAAAATTCAAGTGTTATGGTTTAAACTACCAAAACCTACCCCAAACCCAGCCCATGTAGGATGTCCTCTGCAGTAAATCTGGCAATGTTCATTTCCTTCATCTACTGTAAGTGAATTATATTTAGCTCCTGCTCCTCGAGGGTCTGTAGCTTCCTCTCAGCTGGTGCTTTGACCTGTGTTTCCTTCTGATTTCCCCCTGGAACCTACTGCTTCTGTCTCACTTTTAATTCACGATAAGGTTTTACAGTCATAGCTATTTTCATCTCAACTCCAGTGAAACCTGGACACTTTAGCATTTCGTAACACAGTAACCACACTTCAACCTGACAAGACCCCAACAACTCTAAGTGTCAAATATTTAATCAATTAATGAAAACAGCTTTATCTCAGGCATAAATTGAGATGGGCAAAGAACTTGGCTCTGCTGACACTGCAGAGGAAGCCTGACTGTGACTGCCAGGACACAGGCTGCTCCATATCTGCGCAATGCTAAATGGGTACATAGAAGAAAAATACGTTTTAGGGGAAAGTACACTAAGGTATTAGCAGTCAGACTTGATGAATCCAGCTTCCTTACAGAAAAACAGGGGGGTTTCCCCACTTGGCTACACTGAAGTCATGACTCCGCCCATGTATTTAGATATACCCTCAGCCACATGCTAGCCTGGATTTCGGGCAATATCAACTTTGAGATGTGATTTTTGGGACACAGAGAGCTGTCAGGGCTCAGGACATCACCAGCATTAGAATACAGCCCAATGCTACAGTGAAGAAATACCCCAAGTGATAGGAACATCACACAAGAAGTACAGATACTTGCCTTCTCTTTTAGTTTAAAATAACCTATTTAACTTGTCAGCTAATATTTTGAGAGTATCGAGTAATAAACTTCATTAAAACAAGGCCTTAAGATTAGAAAATGCAGCATTCTTTTTGCAGAATGACAGCAGAATTTAAAACCAAAGGAGAACTGAAATCAGACTGAAGCCACTTGGACACATCTCTCCCTTTTTCAGCCCAAAATAACTTAATGAGTAATTATTTTAATAGATAGCTGACGTTTTACAAAACACCGTCAGAAATATCATGGGATGATGAACATAAGTATAAGGGGGGAAAAAAAGACAAGACACAGAAAAATCTGTTGTTACCACAAGAAGAGCTTAACATCTACCGAGAGTCCAAATTTGCATTTTTTAAACAAGTAATTACAGTGGTTACAACCGCACTGGATTAGTTTCTGGTTAGACCAGATTACTCATGATTTAAAATTACCAGATTTGTTAATAGCTATAACAGAAGTCGCTGCATCATATTACTGTAAGAAACTGAGCTTACACCTAAAATGCTTTCAGGAGGACACTAAAGTTGGAGCACGACGGCATTAAGCCCAACTGAACAAAAACATCCACTGCACTGAGGACAGAGCTGAATTTCCAAAAATCTTTCTCGTCTTTCACCCACTACCAGGACCTGAATAACAGCTTAAGGTTGGGCTGGAGGAATTTCACTCCTTTTGAACAGAGATAATACAGCAATTAGAACATCACGGAGGACAGAAGAAAATCCAGGTGATTTCAATGCAGTGAGACGGTTCTTTGAGCAGTAGGTTAACTTCTTTCCCTGGGATGGCTACTGCTGACTGAGAAACTTCACAGAAGCAAGAGCGCTGTGCTAACTCACTTCATACAGTAGGTGGGAACTGCCCTTATAATAATTAGGAGACAGTCACCATTCCTTTTAAAAAAAAACAAACCACAAAACAAAACAAAAAAAACCACCAACA
The DNA here is from genome assembly GCF_028500815.1 of Rissa tridactyla. NCBI lineage: Eukaryota > Metazoa > Chordata > Aves > Charadriiformes > Laridae > Rissa > Rissa tridactyla. Next base: position 44,558,440 of record NC_071473.1, read on the forward strand.
AAAAAACCACACTCTTGAAGGAAAAGCTGTCTGGACAGCTAAGATGACACTGCTCATCTGTGTATTTTCACAATTTAAATACTAATTTTTTAAACTTTCTTTCTTAGCTGCAGTTATAAAGTCCAGCTTTTGGCCAAAATTAGCAACTATTTTATTGCTTCAGCGATGAAACAGATAGGACAAATGTCATTAATCTAGACTTCAGTGGTCCCTAATAGCAAAAGCAGTAGTAGAGGACCATTTTCACCACTGAGCACAAGCTGGTATTGAAAAGCAAGAGAGAAGACAGCAACTGAAGCCTCTGTTGCGTATGCCACCTGGGGTAGCAAGTTAAACCTCACCGCCTAGAAGCACTAGACTGGCCATGGCAAGTAACAGAGTTCAGACACCTCCGTAATTTGCTCTTAGAAGAGCTCTCTGTACAAAGACCAGAATGGCAACAAATCCAATCCTTTTCCTTTACAAGCCTAAACCCATGGTAGGACAATTTCCTCATCTTGAAACACTTAGCCTAACAGAAAGAAAAAGAAAATGCGCAGTGGATGACCTGAAGATTATCATTTACAGTTTTACGGCAACCTCAAATACTATTAAAACAAAACAACTTCTGTTCCCTTCTTGCTTGGAAAAGACGGGACTATTCCGTCTGTGGTTGTGGACTGTTTCAGTATTATCCAACTGCATAAACGAAACTAGTGTCAAAATTAAGTTTTAAATGGCTTGAGGTTTATAGGAATTAAAGAAGGAAAAATTAAATTTGAAACTCTGCTTGTTTACTAGCACTAATTAAATATGCCAGATTTCTGGGCAAGCTTCCTAGCCTGTGGCTACTACGTTACTGGCTTGTAAAACAGTCAACAAGTTACATGAGTACAAAGCACAAATACAATAACAGAGATTTCATGTACAGTCCTGCCCTTAGTTTATAAAGAAAAAATGTATTAGAAACAATCTGTAACTATAAAGACCTGTGCTAACCCTCTAGACTGTATTAGTAGTAGAAAAAGGGCCAAGTCTACAACGATCACTTTTGCGGAGAACAGTTAAAAAAAAATAATCAGAGGTAAGAAGCAATAAGCAGAACCAAAATGAACAGGAAGCCTTAAAAGACTAGTTTACTTCTAAAAATCCTGTGCTTCTGGGCTCTGCTCTCAAAATGATTCGCTATCAAAAATAAAAGGGAGGTTTTGCACTTTAACAGAAGTGGGTCTGATTATTCACACCACAGAAACTGCACTCCTCACAAAGAGCTGATTTTTATTATTATATTGGAATTCACAAGAAAATGGGTTTATTCTGAAGAGCTGGAATTTCACATTTAATGGGAGCAAGGTCCAGATCCATAATTGTACAGTCCGTTTAGACACTAAACTCTTAAGACAGGTACTGTCTTTGCGTTCTACATTTTAAAGGCATGAGCACAGGGAGCTCACAGTCTCTGAGAAAGCTGCAAACCAACCAAGAAAGAACCAAGTAAAACCAGCCTCAGATAAATGGAGCCTCTGGAGACGCTCATCTCGGCACGCAGCTGAAATGAAACAGAATAAAATGCAGTGGTGCCTGCTTCATCCCCAGGCAGGTAGGGGCAGGAGAAGGAGGGACAGTAAGATCCCATGGTCTAAATGTTGTTCTTTGCACATCCTTCTTTCAGGCAAAGCTCCCAATTTACTTTTCTACAAAAGTGGCAAACAACTCTTAATGAAGGAACACTTGAAGACAATCTGCTGCCTTGACAGCTTTAAAATGAACAGCCTTTCACAGCAACTCAAATTAATGTGCGTTCCCACTGTACAGTAGCCTTGCTCAGCTTTAAGGAAACCAGGAATTATGCTTCAATAAAAATTCAGCTATGCAAATATTCTGCTATAAAAAGAGGCATAAACATATAACTCTCCAACTTCCAGAATCACGTACATGAGGCAAAGGGAAACGATATAAAAATAACTAGGTTTTTGTTTACATCTGAGATTTACAAGAGCAATTCCAGAAACTAAGTTCTTCCACTGAGGCATTGATTTAATTAGCTTCCATAGCATGCTTTACTTGTATTTGGACCTCTGATGTACATTAATAAAAAAGAAACAAATATACAATGGATATACGCAAAATAATTTGCTAAATTTTTCCTATGCCTAGATGGAGGTAAGAATTCTCAAGCACACTTTCATGGGCTTTCCCTTACATGCAAACAATCCTTTCTTAATACATACAAACTATGTATGTTTTCAATTAAAAACGTGACTGGATTGACTGGATCATATATTCTTGCAAACTAGCCAAAAATCAAATACAAACTGAAGCCCTGAAGGAATTTCAGGAAGTACAAACCATACAGCACAACAGTTCTACTTCTGGCAAGAAGAATCACCTCTCCTTTTGAAACAAAGCTAGAAGTGACAGCACTGTGTAAAAATATGCTAGCATTCAGCAATGAAATAACTACATTAATGAACAATACCCAGAAATCATAAAAAAAAAAAATCTAACTGATGAAAATCTCAGCTAAGCAAGTAAGCACAAAATGATCAAGTAAGAGCAGAGCACTTGCTTCTTACATTTTGATAAACGTTAATCTCAATTTTGGGTCTTACTATTCAACCAGCTGACAGAATTAGTTCCTCAGAGATGTGAGGATGGGATTCTCCTCCGGACACAAACAGTGGCAGTGAGGGTGATGTTTTTGCTTAAGGTAACAAACGGGACTACTGTTTGTAAGAATGGGTTCTCATACACTTTTTTTCACCGTATTTTGATCCACATTAGTACAGTTTTCTCTGGTTGTCCTTCCTCATGTTAGATATAAAAGCCAGAGCATCTGAGGATTTGGGGAATTAATATTTAACTGTGAGTGTAAATAAGAAGATATTATCCACTTCTGGAGATAACATGCAAGTTCAAGACAGTGCCTACCTGCAAGGAATACTTCCGAAGCTCAGCATTTCTCTCCTCCCTACAACTTCAGGCTCTATCCAGCCTGCAGCAAGCAGGGATCAACATTTTAGGCCGGTAAACTTACATTTAGAAATCAGACGAGCCTTTACAAAGATATGGCCTTTATGAAAACATCTTTTACTTGCATGCACTGCAGTTGTCCTTGACTCTCCCTCAACATGCACAGCACACATTTGGTTGTGGTGTCAAACCACAACAGCGCAGCACACCTTCCCATCACCTCCCTTCATTTCAACTGTTTATACACTGAACGGCTACGTTCAGCTTTCACGTCGTCACCACACAATAACTTTTTGGCATTAACCAATGATGAAAAACACTCATCTGCTACATGTCAGCATATCTAGGAACCTTAGGAAGCAGCAGTACCCTAAGATATCTAAGATACTTCCATTGAGACTTGAATTAACGCTTATAGATGGTTTTCTTATTGTCGTTGTAGGAGGAGCTAAAATCAGCAGTAGTGACGCAGGCACATGGCAGGTAAAAGACCAAAGCCTTCCAAAAGTCCTCAATAGAGCCTGTGAGTCACCTCCACAGGCTACTCAAGACATTTTCCTTCAGGAAAACTAAGAAGTCAATGGACAGAAGGAGTGTCAAGAAAAACCAGCCTTGGCATTATTGTGCTGCAGTCAGGTATGAGCTTCATGTCGCTTGAAGACCCGCACTTAGGACTAAACACATTTTTCAGAGATGTGCAAGTTCACATCCTTGCATCCACTGCCTTCAAGATGGTGAATCAATGAGTCATGACTTCAAAACACAGAAACAAAGGAACAGGTTCTTTGCAGCAGGTTACTCAGATTTGGTGTTCAGCATTTCTGCTGTTCGTGGCACTCTTGACTTACACGTTCATTATATCTTAATTTCTGCACGTGACCTTTTTAAGGCCACTATTTATCAGGGCAGTATCACCTTGTTTTATTACCAGAACTCATCATTCAGAAAACACTTTCTATTCATGCACAAAATTTTAATTAAAAAAAGTGAAGAAGCACATCCCAGACAGCAGCCCAAATCAACTCAGATCTTTTAAAGCAGATCGCTTACAGGAAATTGTTGTCATGCTTTTAAAAATGTTTAGGAGAAATTAAAGCAGTTAGTCTTTGGAGTGATCACCTTCTAAAGAGAATTACTTTTCTACTGCAAAAAGCACACTATTTGAAGAACTATAAAAGATTAACTCTTGTTTGATGTTTGTATTTTGGTGGAACCTGAAAGTGCTGACCAAAGCTGTACACATGGGTAACAAACCCACAATTCTTATCTCAGAATTTAAAAGCTGCCATCAGGTGGCCAAACTGGAAGTGGAGAACAGCAAACAAACGCAAGGATTAAGAAACGTAAACACTGCTTTTTCTCCTTTATCCAGACTAATACGGTCCCGAGGAAGCCCAGACGATAGTGCTGTTTCTGCACCAGAACTGGTTCCTACCCAGTGCTTCACCCCCGCAGCACTCGGCGGCTGCTCTGCCCTCCCAGCCTGGCCCTGGCAGCAGCATGGCCGCTGGCATGTTAGCTCAGGTGCACTGCTACGAGCTGGGCCAGCCTCAAGCCAGCATTTGTAAAACCAGTTCATGCGCACGCAAGGAATCGCCTACCTACAAATTCGACCGTGTACACTCAGGAGTAGTGGCTTGTTAATGCAAAAGAAAACGTATTTCATTTTTCACTGTTTTGTATGAAAAAAGGGAGAACGACTGCATTGAAAGAGACAGTGGAGCAGTAATAACAACGTTCACACACAATAAACTATACAATAATACATTTAAATACTACTGGTGTCTGACATGAAGAAATGCAAGTGCTGAAACTGAAAAATCTGGGTTTAAACATGATCTGTAGCTCATGCTGTATACAACGTTACACCAGCTGCTTCCTGCAGGTCGTTTTAACAAGTACTATTCTGATTCTAAATGTAGGAAAGCCAACAGTTAATACCCTGTGCTCAGAGCAGCATTTTACATTTACAGTACTAACAAAAACATTCATGAGTTATGCCCCTGTGAGATAGGAAAGTAATATTGCATTCATTTTAAAAAGCAAAGAAAGTATGAGACAAACATTAAATGGACTTCCCAAGGCCACAAAGCCAAGTAGAGAAGGGAGATGTCTTTGTATATTGGTTACAAGACATTCTTAATGCAAACAGGTGATAGCACATCACTTTATATGTTAACTTTTACCCTTTCCTGCACCAGATCACCTGTAGAACAAAAGAACTCTTCCCTGTAAACACAAAGGTTGCTTATTTTAACGGTTCTCTACAACCATCTAACAGATTAACATTTCTATTTTTTTCCAAAGACAAGAATAGATTACTGAGAAGTAAGGTCAGACAACTTTTCTGTAAACCCTCAAAGTCAAAAGTTGTCCAGGACGTGAGAAGTCATCTTTTACCCCAGGCACGAGGTTATCCCTGTCACATATGAAAGCCTGGAATCTATGTAACATCCCTAGTATCATAACCCTTTCTTTTCAGCTGACAAACACCAAGGGCATAGCAAAAAAATGCCAGAGTCTACTTTTTACACGTTGTTTCCTTCATATTATAATGTAAATCAGAAAACACCCATAATCCTGCATTCTAGAGCTATGCTATCATGGGGTACATCTAAAACAAACACATACAAGAGCCATATTCCTTAAATTTGAAATATATACTATTTTCAAAACGGGTAAGATATAGAAAAACATACCAGCAAGCACTAATTTGTCTCACTGATCTATCCCCTCAATAGCCAGAGGCTACTTTTAACTACAGTGACTTAGCACAGGAATCTAAATTGTATAAATCAACGTCTCAATTAACATTTTGTTTAGGAAGATTAGAAAGAGTTACGGAAGAGAAACAGAATGTAATCATTTGCTAGCACAGTGGCTCCAGAGGTCTGAGAGCGAGTGCAAGAAGAATGGAGTTGAATGCGGGAAGGGTCCATTATTCTTTCAATAGCATCTGGTGCTGCAAAATATGCGCTTGCATACTTTCCTACTTGAAAAGCTTAAGTCTTCAGTAGCTCCTTGGTCTGGGAAAATGGCAGGCACCCAAATGCTAACCCAGGGATCTAGGGAAGAGATCTACCTGAAGAACAATATTTTTCAAGTGGCCTTAGAAGTGAAAAATGGCCATAATGAGAAGTCTCTTTCCCCAGGGGATTTTATTCCTTGTGTCTGGCTGCTGTTTGTCAGGTGCCGTTCCCCGCACACATCCCCAGCACATTCTAATGCAAGAATGGAGAGAGGGCCTCTCTGAAAATAATCACACTTGCTGAAAGACCTGCCCTGCATAAATATCTCTAACAACAGTACAAACAGAAATCAGCCTTCTTGCCCAGTACTTTAGTTGAAATTTATGGCACTGCTGGCCGCGATTCTGTTATTACGATTCTACCTGGCTAAGGCTCAAAGTCACAGAAGTGGGAATTTCAGAGGTATTTTCAGAAATGTTGTAGCTAATCGGGGGCGGGGGGTGGGGGGAAGACAAAAAAATAAATACCTAGTTCTAGAAATGCTGTACCCATATGTTAGTGAACAAAGCTATATATAAACTATATATTACACATATATACATACATGTATGAACAGACGTACCATAGAGATGGGACAGAGAAGTTAGGGTCGCACATGGCCTCTGAAATGATATTTAATGCTACACCTTGGGAATAATAAAGCAAAGGGGAAAAAAAAATAAAATCAAAGGGAATACTGAAAGACAGCCCCTTGTGTTCTTGCAAATATCACCAGCTGCTGGAGGATTTATATGCAGAAAAACTAGAAGTTGAGCTTTAACTTGAATTTCCCTTGCTTTCTTACTGGTTTGCTTCCAACCCTCGGAGTTTAATTAAAGTCCATCAGCCAAATTCTTTCTGTCTGAAGGCCCTAAATTATTCCTTTTTCAATTTCTCTGTATTGACAGACCCAGATATTTCAAAATCTCGAGCTTCCACTAACCTGAATTATGAATACTGCCCCCGACATGTTTTTTTAAAAAGTTAAAGGATTTCAAGATGATTGACACAACTAATACCAACAGCTATTGCTGGCCAATATGCAGGTGTGCAGGTACATAAAAGTTAAACTTATAAGGAGTAACTGTGCAAGGTAGAGCATTCTGCATTGCCGGTTCACATATCAAGGTCTAATAGCCATCTCTTCTTAATCCCCAGGAGAGTATTTCCTATTTGGTGACCGGGGAAGGAGAGAGTCTTATAAGAAATCTCTAAGACAAGTGGATAAGAAGTTTTACTGCTTGTAAAAGGAATCTCTATCTAATCTTCTCTAGCTGGGGAAATGGTGCAATAAAATTGATGGAGAAATGAAGGATTTAAAGCCAGAGAAACACAGGATTTCTCAAAGTAGAAACATAGAGGACATGCTGCCCTTAGGAATCGATCTCTGCTATTTACTCGATCTACTGGAAGAACTCCCGGGAAGCATGTCTTAGCAAGAGAAAGGAAAGTTTGCTATGCTCTTCATTTCCTGTGTAATTCCAGAAACTGCCAGCACAATACTGTTTGGGGAGAACCACACAACAGCTATTCAAGAGGGAATTCAGCATTGTATTCTGAATGAATGGAAACATTTTGAAAGATATATATTTGCTGTGAGTAAAGTAGAATGCAAACCCAATAAGGATCGTGGGCACACATATACCTTCAACCAGCTAATTGTATATTCTGACTCTTTCCATTGTGACTTTCACAATATTCTTAGCAGTGCTAAACATCACAATAAATCATCCAGGTTAGAGTTCACAGTAGCCATGAAGTAAGTGTAATAAATCAGCACTAAAAATATTATGCAACTACAGTTCAGTTGATACCTAGTGTAGCTAATTTTAATGGAGAGGCTATCACTTTTATGTATCCCTGCAAGTTAGCGATTTGGGATCTCAATGACCAGGATGAAGGAAAGGCTCTTCAAAGTCCTGCTTTCTTAGAATAAACTAGACGAACGGTTCCTTGCAAAAATCCCAAAGGTATTTCCCTTCAGCCCACTGCAAAAAGGTTCTGCTAAGCATGACATTTAAAGGATTAAAAAAACCCAAAACAGTAACACAAAACGGTAAGGGAACCACAAGCTTTGGCTGGGCTCGGGAGCCAGGACCTTAGCCCCAAGCAGAATCAGACCTTTTAACTGAAGAGGAACAGTCACATGCCTCATTTCACCCTTACTTTGCTTTAAACTAGGCTGTTTCCTCCCCCCCATATTCCACATTGGCTGATAAATTCCCCAACGGCGGGTGTTAACTAATTCTGCATTCCAGTCTGCTCTGCGTCATGGAGTTCCACATCCCGCTGATGAGGAACACATGGTGGACATGTGGTACGGGAGAGCCTGACAGCGCTTGCACAAGCAGGGATAACTCCTCTGACCTTTGGCTTTTTTTTATTTCTCTGTCCCATCCCAACCACACAAAAAAGAGCCTGTGCCCCTCTGTTGCGTACTGGTCATTCTGGGATCGCCAGACATAAGCTGAAACCCTAAAATTTCAACAGGCAGCTACACTGAATACACACTATGGCTGAAAACATACGTTGAAAACGAATAATTGATCATTCTGCATCTCTCCCCTAACCAGAGCATTCAGAGGAACTTTTAGATCACACAGGTTACATCTGGATCAATTGGGGTAAATATGTCACAAAAACAACCAGTGATGGCTGCATTTCCCATCTCCTTTGTGAAATAAACTAACTCACAGCATTGCTAAAAAATACACAGTGGCAACTGTATTAAAGCATTAAGATATCTTTCTAAAATGAACAGATCATTTGTCATCTTTTCAAGACCCGAGCCTGGCTTAGAGTAACAATGAGATTCAACTTCAGCATTGTCCAACCTGATGACTCATCGAGAGCACTGCATTTACCAAGTCACATGGACTCGAGGGTGTCCAAGCGCAATACAGTCAGTTCTTCCTCCTTTGAAACCTCTGAAAAGTAAAACCGAATCACAGGCTAAGTGCTGGTCTGAGACCGCAGCAGCAGACAGACAGACAGATGACTAATGACAATCCACACAACACACATTTACTGACAATTAGAAACCAAATGCCGAGCCTCATGCTCTCTGCTTTTAGTCTTATGTGTACTGTAACGCTGGCAGGAATCTTGCAGTAAAATTAAATCCATTGCCAATAGGTCTTTCTATAGCTACATTCAATAGAAGTCCTTGCTAATATTCCAGACTCTAAGATTCATGACCTCTTACCTGTACAAGCTGTCAAGACATGGCATGACCTTTCTTTTATAAATAGGACCTGGATATGCTGTACATTCCTTTCAACCCCCCCACTGAATGAATAAAATAACACAGCAGCAGCAAAACACAACAAAATCCTGTGGAAGCAACAGTATTAAAATCACTAATAGCAGTAAGTTCTTTAAAATATAAAGTCAACATCTCATTAACTGCTTTGATAGTATGTTCATGTTTATTGTACAAGTATAACATAAAAGCACAAAATTAAGATGTTTTCCTTGTATTTAGCTACATCCATTTTAGAAACAATAAATCGTTTTAAAAATACTCCATTTCTGAAGTTGAAGGCTACACTCATCCCCAACGTATTTACAGAACAAGCAGAGCAAGTTGAACAAAGTTTAAATGCAAAATAAAAGGGGCAAACTTTCTGAGAAAAATGAATGTCTTGTAGTTACAGCGGCTACTCTTAGTGAACTGAGAAACTTCTGAACAGGCACGCAAGACCTCCAAGGGCATCTTGAGAACCCCTACTCCCAAGTCATGGCTCAAAAAACAACTCACGGGACAATATATTTTTCTGAAACGTTCAGCAAAATCCTCTTTTGTAAAGAAATATGATTAAAGATACACCAACATTTTTAAAGTGTGGTTATAGTCTGAGAAGTTAGTGTGTAAAAATCACACCCTCTTATTCAATAGACCTAGTTCCCCTGTTTTGATTCAGAGTCAGATCCGCTTGCTTTACTGGCTAAAATAACTTTTTACAACTTACTAAATTCCTACTAGTACTGTGAAACCAATTCAGTTCTGGGAAGGGGAATCAGATTCTCTTCTGGATTGGGCATCTGCAAAAGGATTATTACCTAAATCAACGCATACAATTTCTATTTTTGTGATGGAGAAACCAAAAAGAACCTGACTTATTTTCTGGATGCTGGTCAGAAAATGTTACTTTTATTTATGGAAAGAGCAGATCTGAACTAACAGGAAAGACATGAAGATCTATGCCTCACTTTCTAAAAGTCACATTATAGAGAAAAACAAGAAATATCCAAAATTTTTCCATACCATTCCTCAAAATATGTCATGAATGCAAAGGAAACTTAGTAACAAAAGTTTGCTAATAGTGAAAACTACCCACGTCCCCATCACAGGAACACCACATGTATATTCATCGTGTAGACAGCTGAGTCCAGCAAAGGGTTTTTGCTCCCTGGTCTGCCCTGAGTTGCTCCTCAAGATTTTCCTACTAACCTGGGTTATTGCATCCCTCCCTTCCCTACCAGTGGCACTGCTTGTGGGGACCACTCCCTAATGCACAAAGTAAAACAAACCAAGTTATCAAAGTCCTGCTGTTTAATCTATTAAAAGTAACACAACTCATTTTGACAACGTGGCTTACAACGTACTTGATCAGACACCCAGCTGGGGGCAAGCTGGAGCTGGTAGCCCCCTTCACCAGCACAGCTGGATCTGGAAGAGAACATCTGCCCACGATCTATCTAGTTTAGGAAGCTTTACACAGTGGAGTATCTGCCTATACCTGTGCCATTCCCAGCATTTCTCATTTAAAAGAAAAAAAAAATGCAAAAGAACCACCACAGAAGTGGCAGAGTATTTCAGATGCCAATTTGCCAAGGAGGGCAGTTTCAGAGAACAGAAACACTAAGGAAGTTACAGTGTGTTTATATATTATCCGCTTATTTAAAACAAATTATCAGCAGAAAAAAAATAAGGCAATACCCCAAGGCAACAGAAAGGAAATCAAGTGTATCAAAGCTATTCCTGAACTCCCATTACCTACCCACTTGGCAACGCTGACTTTTAAAATTATACTACACCATTCATTTTTACTCTCATGATGCAAGGGGAAAAGGAAGGAAAAAAAAAAAACCAAAACTCTCCCATCTTACCCCCCTCTTTTTATTAAAATATCTTAAAAACAGATCTGCATTGTTACTTCAAGGTTACTAATGTTAGTACTGCATATATTTATAGATGAGGTATTCCTTTCTGTCTGAAGCACAGAGGTACATGAGGTAATAAGTAGCTGGAATTGTCATGGTGATTTATTAACATATTCTCTAGGAGAAGCCCTGCACCTGCGTCTGTGCAGACAGAACACCCACGAAGGCTGAACTCACCCTTACACAGCCCACAAGATCTTAAAAGGAAATGCTCCAAATTTAGACCTGCTCTAACAGGTGTCTTTTACTGTCTCACTTTGCATGACCATAAATATCAGAGGTGGAGCAAAAAGCTCTCCATCCATTGTAATCGTGCTTTGAAAACAAATACCTTTGCCCTCTCCGAAAGCAAAGGCAGCAGCTATGGAATTCTCATCATTTCCTCACTCCTTCATCCTGCCAAGACCGAAGTCAGAGAGATGTCACTGGCAAAACCAGGCTCCAGGGATGAGCACATAACTATTTTTTTTTCTCTTCAAAAGGCCCTAAGCTGGCTCTGAAACTTCCCCAAACTGTATTTCTTTCATTCTAGTATCTCATCTTGCAGCTATTTGCCAAAGTGAATGACATGCACAGGCTGTTCAGGGCTTTTTATAAGCTCTCATTACCCAAACAGGGAACCATTTCCTTGAAAAAGCTTTCCCCAGCAGCATTAGTCTCTCTAGGCACCACCAATAAATTTGTTTCCTGGCCCATCCTGATGCACACAAAAACGTGCCTGGATGAATGTATTTGATACTGTTTTGCACTTGTTTACTGGAGGGAGGATGCTACCTGTGGGACTTGTCATCAGGGTGATTAACAGCACGGGGCGGGGGGGGGGGGGTGATGTGGAAGGACAATTTTAACAGCTGAATGGAAAGCTTTGACAGATTTGCTCTGGCAAGCAAAGGAGAAAAATCCAGACTCCTTTCTGTGGTGTAACAAGGAGAGGCATTCTTGAAACCAAAACGGCTATCCACAACTCACAAAATCCCCAAAACAAATCAAAACAACAAATCTGGAAAAGAAATCCTAGCCAAACTGAGAAAGAGAATTACAGGTTACCATGAACTTAGAAATCCTATTAAAACGTTTCATTCTCTAACACTTTCATTATTACAAAATGCCTGAGTCAAGAGCAAATAAATATTTAATACTCAACAGGTACTCAAGAGAATGTGTGTTTTCCCCTGTCCCTCCCCACCAGCTGCTCTTTTATGGCAGGAAAGTGAAGAGCGTGAAATCCAATGATAGGAAGAAGGCAAAGGTCAGGAAAAAGGTTTTTCTTCAAGGATTTAAATTAGCGTTCTACAGCTTTGGATGTTTTGTCAACACAACTTCCCTCCTGTGAGGAGGGGAAGCCAAAGGTCCTTTGAACCATTTCTGTAAGGGATCTAGATTTTTACCAGTAACAGGATTCCTAGCTTTAAAGAAAAGTTCATCTTCCTTTCCCATTCCTTTCACCACTCCCTCCCCTGTCCCTCGCTGCACTCCCCTCCTTAAAAAGGGAGACAAAAAAGAAAATAGAAAAAGAAAAGGATCTGAAGAGCAAAACAAGCACTGAAGGAGTTCTAGAGTTCATGTAACAAGACCACCATAGCCCTTCAAAGGGACCATTAAAAGCAAAACACACAAAAGCAACACCCTCGAGATGTCTATTGTATTTTACAGAGGAACAAATGAGTGCACCGGAAATTCTCCCATCTTGCCACAAAGTCTGTTATTTCATCAAAACAAAGTCGAGAGATCAAGAAACAGCCAAGATGGTAGCTGAAAGTCAGTCACTTTAAGTGATCCATGAAGAAAAACGAGATTGGGCTTGCTCTTCCCCCCCTCCCCCCTCCCTGCTTTACTATGATGTATTAAAAAAAAAAACAACTTCAAAGATCGTTTTAAGCGTCGCTTTTGTTTCTTACATGAGAAAGTCAGGGCTTGAGCAGGTCTAGACAACACAGTGGTTAAAACACCATTAGCTGCCAACACTTTGTCTTCCTAGAGCTCCCACAGTTGTTCCTACCCTGGAATTGCCTCATTTGAAAATATTTTGTAATTTCCATATACTATTTTGCTTCCCTCAGAGCTTCTCCAAGATGGCAGCTATACAACAAAGAGAGCACATGAGCATCCACAGCAGGCAGTTTCAGATGTCAGAGTCTCACCCAGGTGGATACTGGCCCAATGCTTCTGCCTAACGCTTCAAAGCATCTTTTTCTTATTTTTTTTTCTTCTTTTTAACACTTAGCAGATCTTCTCTCTGTGCTTCTAGACTATCCAATCATCTGTGGGCTTTACTTGGAGGGCGGTTAACACTTTACATTAGCTTTGATAGCTGTGCATATGGAAATGTAAGAAAGACAGTGAGACATACAGATTTTTATCCCATCTGTATATCATCCCAAACAGTTATGCTCAAGAAGATCTGCTGAAGACAATGTAACTGAACAGGTGTTCCTGAAAGCAAAGTTTGGCCTGCAGGATAAAGCCTGATTAATTTACCTATAGGGTAACAGGAATGAGAATCCTCTGGTTAGATGAACCTGTAAAATCAGAGGTCAACTAAGATCACACATGTTACAGCAATTTCTGAGTCGTTATATCATAGCCACCCACTAGTGCTAGGAGAAAGCCATAAAGACAAGCCCGTGACTAACAGCAGATAAAATATTCCTCCCTAGCCCAAAACAGATCTATTAGTCTTCATTTGCACAAAAACACAGAATGCGACAGTGCTGAATTTCCTAAACTATGCAGATCAGCTGCTATGTATGTACAGAAGGCTTGTCTGCAGCTTAGTCCCTGCCATGTCCAAGAAAAACCCAGGAGAGAACCAGTGGGAACACGCTGGGACAGGCTTTTTCCATCACAGCATTTAACACACGGCTCACTCTTGACCACCTTCCTTCTAGGGTAATCCTTAAACTCCGGCAGAAGAGAGGTCATCTTTCCACGGGCCCACAGCACCTCCCCTCAGATCTCATAGTGGGATGTTCAAGGCAAAATTACACCTAGCTGTGGCCCGCAGCACACACCAGAAGCATTTTCACAGAAGAGATTATCTGAGAGCAGACCCCAGATGTCCACATCCTTGACTTACAAGGTCCACATGGATGAATTTCCCATCTCTCAGATGGCTGCCCTGCAGGTGTCTAATCTCACAGAGGTGAAAGTCTGTCAGGCTGGGACAGACTACAAAGGCTGGCCTCTCAAGCAGCAGGCAGAGCTTTCCACAGAACATGTCAACCAGTGTGTGTCTGAGAAAACTAAAATCACTGTACAGAAGAGCATAAAGAACAACAAGCCATCTTTCCTTCTTCTACTGATGGATACGAATTAAGCTGTGTGAGAAGCTCTGCTAGTCTGGTGTATTTAATAAAATCATCCAATTCCCCAGTGTAGTTTAATGGTGGATATAACATGGATTCTCTAATGAACCGTTTGGGGCCTGGAAAGACAGCTGAGGGTTTGTGCCTTATATGCAGAAGAGTGTCATGAAATCCTGAGAGCCTCTCCCAGATACTCTGTAAATCCATTTGGGAGTCGGCCATTGAGACTAGCATTTCATTTATGGACATAGGCCTACCACTTCTGACTCTCTGAATCTAAACTGTATCTGAACTATAGCAACACTGTCTTCGTTTCTAGGAGAGTTACCTTTTCACCCATTCCTTTTCTTTCTCTGGAATTTTTCACAATAAAGGTATCAGACAAGCCTATCAACTGGTTGTCATGATGTAATGAATAATAAAATACTGTTTCCTGAATATCACAAAAGCTGCTTTTCCTCTTCCCTTCTCATCCTACTTTGTCTTTAACCATCATTCCTAGTCCACAGTTATTTCCCCCCATTACAAGTTCAGTTTCTATTACAAGGACTCATAAGCTTACTTCTGAAGGATGGATCTTTTAATGACAAGTTCTTCATCCAAGTCAGCTTCATTAGCCATGAAGAGCAACCTTTTTCCTGTGTCATCCACTCCAATGAAGTCGCGCTGCTCCACTGAAGTAGAAAATCAAACACAATCATTATATAACCCTGGCTTAATGCAGGCTGGAAAGACAAACGGGACCACCAACCATCCCCAAAATACTAGCTTTCAGACTAATCCAGCAAATCAACGCATTTGCAAAATTTATCCACAACATTTATTAATTTTTTTCAGTCAGGGTAGCTGATGTATATCCTGACATTCAAAACATTGGCCGTGCAAGCTTTTTGTATCCTTTTAATGAAGATGCCAACTACAGGTCCTGATACTCCATCTTGAGCTGTGCTTTCCTTCTCTCTCTTTTTTTTTTTTCCTAAAAAAACCCAACCAAAAAACGATAACAAAAAACCCACCCCAAAACCAACAAATCTGCGAGCTGAATTTACACAACAAACCCAAGGCAAGCAGAGAGTTCTTCAAAATCCACTGCTTCTTCCTCATCATAAATCACTCCACATTAGAATGTGGTGGTCTGGAGAGGATTGATTTCAGTTACAACATAACTATTTTGCAACTCATCTCTTATTTCAGATAAATACTGATAGCGATAGGAAACCTAAATCACATACCCAAACACACATAAAGTATAGATTCTAGGACTCCTACCATTGATGTTTCTGGGTGGGTTCACTTAGTTTAAATACCTATTTATAAAACTGCCAACCAAGAGAGTACCTAATAGTCACGTGTATTACCGGGGCAATCCCCATCTCCTGCAATCAGTGACTGTGCATCAACAGTGACTTTGGTCTACTGAAATGTAAAGCATTTATTCTTGAACAGTTTTCCACAACATCTGAATACAGAGGTGGCAGTTTATTCTAACTTGCACTTCACAGTATGTTCCACCACTCTGGTGGCAACTAGACACTGGTCTTTACAGGAACACAGACTGTACAAGAAAGCCATGGTACAGTTCTAACAAAAATCTATGTTCTCCCACTAAATACTATTATTTTGGGCCAAACTGGCAAATATTCAATCTCTTAAATTCTAAGCCTTTAACCACATTGGAGTAACAGCATGCCCTATAAGTAGCTGATTCTCTAAGATCTTTTCTCAGACAAACTCTTTTTAACCCTGTTTTCCCCAGTTCAGCCTTGTCTCTTGTTTTCCTTATATCTGTTCCTTCAGAGTTACCATAGCAATAACCACTATCAAAATACAGTCAAATCTACACAGCTGTTGAAAGTTCTCCTACTGGCAGCCTTTGATCCAAGTGATCAAGCATACCCTCTTCAGAAATCCCCCCCCATCCCCTCTCAGAAATTAATCACACAGCAAAGTAGTACAAAAATAGGCCTGAACATGTAACACTATGACAAATTAAGTAGAATTTGCATAAAGCTCACTTACTGTAAAAACTCAGAAATAAGTCTTGAAAGCAGTGTCGATTCTCATGCTAAGGAGAGTGATGAAGTTTTGAGATTAGGGGCTAACTGATCATCGCCACTGCCACCTAACCAGGCTCTCCTGACAGGCTAGAAACACAGCAGTGGCCAGTTTTCCTCCACCAAGGTACCAACACTTCCCTCAAAGTTCAGGTCGTGGCTGTCCACCTCCAGACTGTTTTACAGTGATGTAACATATGACACTGCTATAGCAAAGCTCTATGCAATAAGAAAAAGGGGGAAACTTGATGAAAACAGGACCAAGTACATAACTGTCACTAAACTGGTTTCTCTTGCTCGTATGGATAGGGAAGAAACAGACAGTGAAACCATCTGAGTGCGCTATTTTTTTTGGTAGTGGATGCCAGGTCAGGTTTTTCCCTGTACACTAGCAGTAAATAGTACTACTTGTGTAATTAGAAAAGACAAAACCTACTACTAAAATCAATTACCCAGAGATACAAGAGTCCTCTTTCAAACCACACTGGCATTACTTAGTGAGGAAAAAAATAAATGGAAGAATGAATACGTAACTCGTTTACAAAATCTCTGCAAGGAAAGCATGAGGAAAAATGTTAAAGCTGCAGTGATGGTAACTAAAAAAAAATGTTTAAAGTATAAAAATGGAATGCAGGATGTGTCTTGCCTCCTCACAATAGATAAATGATTTGAAACAGCTATTGCAATTTATTAATTACCTTAGAAATTAGATCCCCATCAATTCTGAGGGCTTTAATAACCCAAAGAAATCATGACATCACAAGAGAATGGAAGTTCAGCAATTCGGTGATGAGAAGAAATAATTTTCAGTCAGATTTTCTAAAATGCTTTCTAATCAAACATAATTAATTGACACGTGGGAAAAGGACACCTTTGTTAAAGATTCAGTATTCCCACCCCTTCAATTAAAGGGAGAGAATTCACACGATGCAGCCTGCAAGACCACCAAGAGGTCTTCTGGCAAACACAGGGAATACCAGCGATGACATGCCTGCTGCTTTCAAGACAAGAAAAACAAGCAGGAAAGAGTCACCATCTTTTCTGCCTTTCTTTATACACAGAAAGGTTCAGACACTCTTTTCCACTCAATCCCTTGCAGGTCATCTTTAAGCACATGGCTCCATTCTGGGTGTCTGAATTCCTGACATACACTGTTTATTTGGGTTACTACCATTCACTAGCACTCTGGTTTTTCTTTCTTTTTTTCCTTTTTTTTTATTTTTATTGCCAGGTCTCTTATTGATCAATTAAAAAAGCCAATGAGATTATTATTGTCAATATATGATCCCCCAATTATAAAAGCCAATGAGTTATGTCAAGCATTTCAGGAAACCATCAATACGAATTTATAGCTGGTTAACACTGCAATTCATACTAATTAAAAAACTGTTCCTCATCTCATAGTTCTTGTTTAATAATATCCCGAAAGCAACAACTTTACATCAGATTCCTTGACATATGTGAAAAAAAAGTCTTGTTGCTCCTTTTCAAAAAATGAATGAATTTGTAGGAATAGTGAAACAATAAATAAGCTGCCAAAACACCTAGTGGCTCATCAGGACTAAGGATCCATTGCCCAGTGCTAACACTGGAACAGTACAGCGCAAGTACCTATATGTGTCACGATTCAGAGAAGGAGCTAATAGTCCACATACTATGAAAAGCTGCCTGACACATTCCATGTTAGTATCTTGTCTTCAGTTGCTTCTAAGTTTCATCAAATTTTAACTGTTTTGGATGAAATTTCCAATGCCAGGTGCTTGCCTTAAGAGGAACATTTGGAAAACTTCAGCAAAACCAGTTCAGCTACTTCTAAAGCTACAGAAAAAAACCAAACAACAGTGTTAAGCCTAAGCTTAAATGGTTAGGTGGCCCTTCCCTTGAAAAGCTCTGGTATTCCAGGTCTTTGGGGAAGCAGCATGACACTCAGTAAGTGCTGCTGACCTGTGTATCAGGAATGTGCTTTTTGCCATCTGACTCCACTATAAATCTTTGAAAAACCTGCAGTTTCACATGCTCTTTCAAGACCTGTGTTTTTGCTGCAAAAATTTCTGCGTATTTTCATTCTTAAGGAAAGGTTGTTTCAATTCCTCAGCTCCTAGAACTGATCAAATTGCAGGTGCCATCTAATGTCTTCTGTACCACCGGCTGGTACAAGCAAAGCATACAAGCCATGAGGCTCCACAGCCATGCTGTGATGACTGCTCCAGGGGGAAGAGCTTGATCTGTTGTGTTTTTGCAACCTGTTTTTTACAAGGAAATAGAACTTATAAGCTCACAATGGTGAGGGGAAAGAAAAGCGTAAAAACAAGGACTCTGCAAGACGGAATGGAAGGGAGAGACAGTAGTCCCTGAAAACTGGTGGAAATTGGCACTGTCTGTGAAAGGACACTGGACCACTGAAACAGGAATCAGAAGAGAAGAAAAAAGGTGACTATGGGCAGATAAATGAAGCAGGTCAAGATGAGAAGTCACAAGTGGAACAGGGGATGGGACTGGTAGTGAAAGAAAGAGTAATATATGAGAAAGAAATGCCAGACTCTTGACACGGATCCTTGAAGTAGGAGACTAAGCAAAGAGAACAAGAATGGAGGCTAGTGGTGGCAAGAAGCCAGCATGGGAGGAGAGGCAGGGATAAGCTAGGACAACGTTGACAGCAATAGGGTGCATTCAGTCAAGTAGGAATGAAAGGTAGGAGGGTCCGGTGCTTCCTAAAATGTACTGCCCCTCTCCAGAACATGGAGAAGAATCCAAAATGCCTCAGTCTCAGCACTCCCCTGATTTTAGCAAATGACTGAAAAAAGTCTGGTAGGGTACATATCTCATCCGAGGCAGTTCATAGGAAACAAGTTACTAGAGCTATCCGTGACAGCTCAAGTAGAGCAGCTTTGAGTGGGAGACCTTAGCATCCAGCCCCACAGAAACACACTGTGGGTGTCAAAACACTTCCACATGATGGAATTTTAACGTTTTTAAGTTTGGTCTTTTACAGATCTGAGAAGTCATACACTAATTTTAACAAATCACATAGGAAAAGTAATGCCACAAAGTCAAGCACACAGACATTAAAAACCAAGCAAATTAAGAATGTGTGTGCAATTTGATATGTTTACTTTTATGAATAGTCTTCAGATGATCTTGTTTATCCTCAAAGACCTCCTTGCCCCCACCTTGTGCACTCAGAGCTCACGTATTGGGCAGCTCTATGATGTTTAACTATAGATCCATTAGTTTACAACACCTGAATGCTCAACTCCATGGTTGCAGTAGTGCTCTTGACAATATTCTATGTGCCACTATCACGTAGATTGCCTTTTAAAAAACAGGGAGGTTTAGAGCTGTTTGCAAGTGCACGTCCTAAATGATTTCAGCCCTACTATCCTTACACTTTGCTCCAGAAAATCTTTTCATGGAGAGTCTAGGCAGCTTTCTTTTAAAACACGTTTGTTCCAATTTCAGATGCACACGCAGTCCAACTGTTGGCTTGCATTTCACTTCTCTCTCAAACAGTTTGAAGCTACAATTTCTTATTTGTATTACTATAGTGCCTCTGATCTTTAATCGTGGACCAGTACCCACTAAGTGGCAATAATCAAGTCTCAGCAATTTAACAGATATCATTAAAAGAAAATGAGAGGTATGGTATGGGAACAACTGTATGGTATTAAGTACTTTTAGCATATAAGTAAAATGGGGATACTAGCCCTGCCCTGCCTTACAGCAGTGTTGTGAGAATAGATACATTAAAGATTACAAGGTACTAACTAAGATATTATGGTAAGAGGGACAAGATAAGCATCTAACAAAGTCCTTGAAATCAGTGGGAGTTTTGCCTAGCAAAAGGCTCCTGGATGTGATCTCAGAAGAGTAATTCAGTGCAGAACACGAGAGGGGGGAATTTCTAGAAGTATTTGCTACCCATCTAACGCTGTCCCTACAGTCAGTGGTAAAATTCCCAGCTATAATCTGGTTGATGCTTAGTGCTCTTGAAAAACCTAACAGTTTTAATGTTCATATGTAACAAAAATCTAGGGTTTGATCCAAAACTCACTGAAGTCACCTGGAGCTTTTCCCTTAACTCTTGTAAACTTTGGATCAGAGCCTGCAAGATTACATGAGTCTAATACTTAATTGTGAGCTGGAAAAAACCAAGTCACACCCCCAGCAGGGAATCTCAGGAAAAACATAGGGTACCCGTACCTTTTTTATTTCTTTCGTTCTGGGATTGACAACTAAATGTATCATACATACTAGTAGTTTCTCTATCATTTATTAATAAATAAATATCTGTATTCTTATCTACATACCTGGCTTTTTTTTCCCTTTCTGTCCTGGTACCACTTCTGTGGGTTCATGAGTTTTCTTCATCAACATGGAGAGAGTAGCATCATGTGTCCGAAACAGATCCACAACTTTATATAAATCAACATCTGTTATCAGATCGCAGCTCAACACCAAGACATCAGTCTGTGAAATAAAAAAAAAAAAAACAAACCCTTCAGAGATACGAACAGCCACATATGGCTTAGCATTTGAGGACTCAACAATAAATACACTCAATAACTTTTTCTTTAATTTAAAAAACACAGGGTCTGCCATAATCTGCCAAAAATAGTTACTGATTTTCACCAGTTCAACTTTTATTGAGTCCTGCTGCTACTGAATTAGTTATTTGGTTAATGATTATCCAGCTCTGGACCATAAAGAATATGTGACCATCTGAATCGTCATCATCTGCTCCTAAGGGAAGGAATGAGGACACAGAAGCCATGGCTTTCAAGACTGCCATGAAATTCTGCAGTATCTGCAACAGCTACTTTTAGTTACATAATGATGTAGAAAAGAAATCTTTCTGAAGAAATCTTTTTTAGCTGACTTGGCATCTGGCTACAAACCACTGGAAAAGATATTTGAACTATGTTATTTTATCGGGGGAAAAAAAAGCAAAGACTATCTAGGATGTGATTTACTCAGTAATTACACTGCGATGGTGGGCTCAGTTTAGAAATACATTTCCTAAAACCAGCAATACCTTATATATATATAAAAAAAAGAGGAAGTTAGGTCCTATTTAATAACAGGCTTGTATTTAATTTTCATCTCAAAGGATTCTGAAGTGCCTTACAAGGTATTTAAGAGAACTGCTGCATATATCACAGAAATATTGTCACATATTGAGTGAGATGTAGCAGCTTCATTAACCATGCACACTATCAATACACTCAGGCTAAAAACTCTTACTTAGAAACAATTTTCTGTATTTCACGTGGGTTGTGGAATATACCGCCAAAAATCTACTAGTTCAGCAATTATCTTCATTTAAATTAATCCTAACGTAATATTTGTGCAGCATGGCCTACAGAAAAGTAGCAAGTTTCCACTTTATTTTTTGTTAATGATCAACCTTCTAAATGTGTCTCAAGAAGATAGCGCTTCTTTCTTGTCGTTTACCATTTTCACTTTCTGTGCTACCATTTACTATGGTAAGCCTCCCTGCAGAGTGTGATGCGGCTTCCTAGTTTTGTCTTTTAAAAAGACATTATTTAATAAGAAGGGCACTAGAAAATAATTGGTAAAACCTGAGCTGATTAACTCATGGAGGATCAGTAATTCTACTTTTACTTTTCAAAATAACCTTGGTTCAAAGTGAACTAGTTCAGCACTGACCTTTTAATTACAGAAAGGACTATTATAGAAAGGTTTGCTTTACAGACTTTATCTAATACTAGGAGATTCCACATTGTAGGTGAGACTAATCGAGGTCTGGTATTTACATTACTTGACAGGTTCTCCTACAAATGCTATGCAGTTTCACATGTTTACCGATAAGTCATTGGAACTCATCATGTCACAAACTGTCAGAGCTGCTGATCCGGCATGCTGTGCAAAAGGTCAAGCTCTTCAATTTTCATTTGATTTCTCCCCACTTTACTGAGAAACACCTGGCTGCTTTACAGGAAGGAACGATGTGCAGGTTGAGAATTTTACACATTCAAAACCTGACTCGCATCGCCCCTTTGAACATATTCTCAAAATGTGTATTTTATATTACAGTTTTGGCCAGGAGAAGTGCTTTAATTATCACATCTCTAAAACAAACAACATGCACATATTGGAAAAAAACCCCACCAACCCAAACCACTAAAACAAGCTGCCTAGCACTCTGGAGCAGCCCTGCTCCAACATTCCAGTGTGTACAAAGAAAGTAAGAAAAAAAATCCAACTTGGTATGGAAGTAAATCTCCTGCTTCATAACTGTAAATAGCGAAGAAACACATATTAAATATTATGGAAAATCCTGCAAAATTTTCACATATTCTGTTTTTACAATAGCACAAACGAGCTACAATATTTGCAGAAAAGGCCAAAAGGTATCCAAGACCCACATAAATAGATCCGTACTTTTCAAACTCAGTTTGTAGAATGAAGAGATCGCTGGCTTCAAATCTAAATGCATTCAACTCCAGTGACGAAAATAAGAAATAATAATAAAAAGAGAGAGACAGACACACCAATGGACTTATCCTAAGGAATGAGTATCTGGACTTGTAAAACAAACCTTGTAATTATTTCACATTTTACTAAATGCTTTAATCTGTCACTATAGCAAAAACCCAACAAGCGTTTCACAGTCGTGAACAGGCTCCTGGGTTTTTTTCTCCTCACTATAGGACAAGCTTTTTGCAAAAACTGAATGCAAGACCCCTGAGGAGCATACGGGAACAGAACCACCAAATGTCTGGTTGCCATCTGTTCTACCCATTTACTCTCCCAATATGTAAATAAACGTCAGTGAGCGCAGGGACCAGTGAAACACACAGTTGCTCTGTAAAGCCCACATTTCTGCCTCTCCTCCTGATGAGCAGAGCAGTGGCCTCAGGAGCACGCTGAGAATACACCATGAAAGGCTCTTTTGGGACTTGACAGCCTCCCCTTTGAAACACCACCCCCCTCATAAATAAAGCCCTCACTGTCTAATGGATGCACTTTTTTTTCCAGTGTACAACTCCTGAACGAATAAACTAATGGCTGAATGAAAAAATAAACTATCCTAGAATCCTAGCAGAAGTGTGTGTTTTTCTTTACGTTTTTAGGGTGGGTGTAGAAGAAAGAAAATAAATGATAGAGCTTGTGGGTTTTTTACATATATACATGCCAAATAAATACAGTGCACCTTTCCCAATGAGCCACTGATACAAAGAAGAGAAGTACGTACTTACTACATGCGCTCATGTGCTAACAAGGGGTATGTGAACATACTTGACTTCATGAATTATGCAAACACCTAAGTACACACACATACATCTCTTAATGAAATACATGTAACAATGATTACATCAACCCCAAACTATTATACAAACACATGATAAGAATCAACATGAACTGATTAAAAAAACTCCAGTAAGCACACACCCCAAGCAGAACCACTGCAAAGGAAGAAAAATGCATGTGCAAATGCACTCTCAACACCCATTACAACCATGGGAAGGAGAAGACAAGGGTCTTAACTCAAGGAGGACCATCTCACAGACGGGGCATGAAACAAATGCTTGGAATTTCTGGCATTTTCCTGCTCTGCCAAACTTGATATGTGCCATTTTGTTCACTACTTTTACGTCACAGAGGAGACCTCACCACAGACCACGGCTCTACCACAGAAGCTGCTGTACAGATCAGACACCAAGCATAGCAAAAGAGAACAGCAAGAGACTTTGGGTTGGGGAACACAAGGAAACACTGCAGTGCTACTCAGGTATAGGGACAGCAGACCTACCCTGCTGGTAGCACAGCTCACACTCATTGTGAGCATCACAAGAGCCACAGAAGAGACAAGGAGAACATGACACTCCTCGGAAGAGTCACTCCGGCCTCAGTAATTTCATTTAACCTCAGATTTGCAATTTACGCACTTAAGTTCAGAATTTAGACTTGGCTGCTGATCAATGGAGAAAAACAAGGTCCTGCAGAGCTCATCCCACTTATGATCTGAGTTTCAAGATGTTTCTCTGTCCCTACTGACCATGGATGGAGCCCTGGGCTTCCAGTTTAGCCATCGCTGAACACAGACTGTTCAGTCAAGTCTGGAAATACGGCACTTAAGGCCTCCAAATTTCCGCACTCCCTTTCTAACACTGGCTCACAGCACTTCCCCATCACACGTTTCCAAACTGTGAGATGCTTAGATATTGTGAGATAATTTACATACTCAATCTGGATAAATACAACACTAACACAAAACATCAAGAGATTTATACAAAATAGAGAAAAAACAGTAAAGAAAAAAACTCAAACCAAACATGTCAACAATTATATTAAACCCAGCACAATATGTAAAATCTACACAAAAACAAGACCAAAAAGCAGAATGTTTCAAGAACTCAGTTCAAGACAACCAATTTAAAAATAGAAAACATGTTTTCAATGGAACTAATTCATACCACAGATCAAAAGATGGATGCAATTATATGGTGTAATATACCAGCATAAATAAAAAGCCTTGGACTTTCTCACACCCTGCATACAAAGGCAACGCTAAAAACTCTTTTATATTCAGCAATAATTGCTGGATCCCTTCTGTTCAAACAGGAGATATCAAGGTTACCACAGATAGCTGGCAGCAAATGATGAATTTTTAGTGGTATTCACAATGCTTTTTTCTATCAAGTATAGACAAGGGCAGGACCTTATAGCCTAAACTGCTGAGGGCCTCGAAAACTGCAGACTAGAAAATGAGAAAACATGTGTTGCAAGGAAATCTCTAATTTGAACAAAATCAGCCTCAAGAGAAAGAGCAAAACAAATGTCAGATTGCATTATATACAGAAAAGCAGCAAAATATTCACTAGCAGTAGAACCAACTCCTAACAGAACTGAAGACAGACAAAGCATTGAAGTTAAATGTGAAAAGTTTCCAATTGCACAGTATTATAGCTGAGACTTGACAGGAAAATAAAAAAAAAATTAAAAAAAATCAAGAGATTAGAGGGACTCTGTTCCTGCACTCAGCCTAAGTTAACACATGCACAAACAGAGAACTTTGCATCACTTCCTGCAGTGTCACCATACAACAGGGAAGAGAGGAACAAGTTATAATTACTGCTGGAATTAAGACTGAGAGTTTTATACACAATAGCCTGGAACTTCACCCACATGTTGCATTAACAGTGGGGTTTGTGTGTAATGCTTTTATTATTCTAAGACTGGAAAGGGAAAGAACAGTTTGGCTGTGGGCAAGCGTTTTGATTGCTTGTTAGCACGCTCCAGGCAAAGCCAGAGATACCTCCTAGCAATTGCATTACTCACCACTCCTCAGATCAGAAACTTACATCCAAGGCTTTAGAGAATCCCTTTTTATCTCAGTCTCCATTAAGAGTCCTCCAATTTCCACACCTGTGACCTCTTTGAAGCTCTATGCCTGTTGCTGTAACTGGAGCAGGGAACCTCATTTAGTTTTTGATGTATGTAGGATCTTGTTAGCTACCAACTGAAATGGCTGCCTTTGGCTGGGAATTCCCACTCTGCTTTTGTAATGTCCTTGATAGTAAGATTCAGAAGAAAATCATGATTTAGTACTTTGTTAGCAGACACGAAGCATTTACCTACTGTGCACTCACCCTGGAGCAGCAAGTTTGCTGTAGACCAGCACCTTCATAACTCTTCTAAGGACAGAGGGCAGTGGAGGCACAGGATGTCTGAAATCCAGCACTGACCTCTCCTCCTTAAAAGATGGAAGAAAAGTGGTTTGTTTTTTTTTTTTTAAAGACAGTGTGCAATGTGAAAGAGGCTTCTTTTCTCTTGCATTTAAAAAAAAAAAAAAAAAAAAAACCAACCAAAACCAGAAAAGTCTAATGCGGAAGCCAAGGGAGTCTCTTCTAATTTCTTGGATGGCCCTGAATTCATCAGGTGAGGATATCTTAAGGCAATGTGAATGCCTTCACATACGTAACCTGTCAGCATCACTGTTTATCTTCTCAAAGAAAGCTGGAAGAAAGATGCCAGAAGCTGAGGAGGAGACTTAACCTCAGTCCCATCATACGGCTCATCCTATGAGCTGTATCAGATGGGATCATACAATGAAAACACCATTTTAGGTTATCTTTGTATCTCAAGCGCTACCATCCAAAATCAATATTTTTTAATTTACATACATATAAGCTAGGAACAGGAAAGATATTCAAGCCTGGAAGGCATCCTGTCTCCTCCCAGGAGGAAGTCTTGTTACCTACTGCTCAAACCGACACATAGGGTGGAAAAAGGTAATTTACAGCTATCAGCAACCAAAAGCAGAAGTTTAGAGATGAACACAAGTTCATAAGCTTATTAAGAATGTTTTCAAAGCAGGATTTCGATATTATGACACTGAACAGTAAATCTTCTGGTCTGGAACAGAAGCTTTGTAATCCACGTTCTCCTCTGGTTCTGACTAATGCAATTTTGTCCTACTCATGTGGGAGTCATTTCCCCAGCTTCCTCCTCCAACCACATCACCCTCTTCACTGGTACCATTTTCTGTCACATCAAGCTCAAGTTGTTTATCCTCCTTTTAATAGCCTATCCCTTGTACTCGCCATTCACTTACCAAGTCAACTTCTGCCTTATGTCAGTAAAAGATGCCAGCTCTATTACTTACTTGTATCTTCTAAAGGACATGGTTTTAGGCTCTGCTGTTTTCTTTTTTTTTTTTAATAAAAGAAATCTGCTACTGTTACACTTACAGAAAACTGACAATTATAAGGATATCAGTACGCTGGGGTGCGGGACTGATACACCGAGACATATTATCCTGTCTTGCTAGGCTCTCTTATTTGTCTGAGCTCAGGTGTCATCTCCTAGGTTTATATCCAGATCCTAAGCATGCCACAGAGGAGACTGGTTTTCCCCCATCTAAAAAACATCCAGAAAGTACGCACCACCACTCACGAGAACCATGCATGCTAAAACTTGGGGGGGCACCCCATAACCCAGGCCCCGAATTCACCAGTTCATGGAAGGTGAGCCTGACAAGCTGAATTCTCCCCTGAGTTAACACACTGCAATAACAGATCCCTTCTTCATAGGCAGGAGAACTCCAGAAATAAATGGTGCTCTCCTCATCTCTCCTATTCCTGGAAGGCAGGTTTCCAGGACTACCTGGACGGCAGCACTACCAGACCTGCTGCGCAGCTGATCTTGGACTCTGCCTCACATGAACAGAAAGGAGAACGCCGCAGTCGGGCTCCAATCTCAACAGCAGCGGCGCAGCAGGCTTGCTGCCAAAGCCCAGAGCTCAAGCCCAGGCTTAACACTTAATGTAAGCAGAGCCTTAGGCAGTCAGGTGCTGTAGTCATACAAACAATAATAATAAAAAGTAGTCCTAATGGAGCTCAACCGGCTCAACTTATTGAAGAGAAAGAAGGCCTTTGCCCACAGCCCGCAATTACCTACACAGCAGATGATCTCTCAGCAACACAACAAAAAGCAGGCATGAGTGGATTCAGGGGCTAGAAATCAGCATTCGACATAGAAATAAAAGGCAAAGTGTTTTACAAGGTAGAATAAATATGATCTGGAATAAAATACCAAAGGATATAATAGACTATTCATCTACTGGAATGTATGAATAAAGACTTGCTATCTTTCAGAAACACAATCACTAAGTCATCCATAAGTTTTGGGGCTAATTACTGTGTGCAAATTCCCTTACAGCCTAGAGGATCATAATGGTTCCTTGTAGTCTCAAACCAGACTATAAATGAAAACCAAGACACATACACCATGTGTCCTCAGGAATTGTTCTGCCATCCCACAACTAGTATCAGCATGATCTTAAACTAAAAAAACAAAACAAAACCAAAAAAACATGGTGCAGCTCTTTCCAAGGTCAAACCAAGTCATTACACAAAACCCAGTTTCACCTCTGCTCCAACAGGAACCCCAAATGCTAATCTGCTCCACAAAGCACAGGCCCAACAGATCCACTCACTGTGAAACACAACTCCATGGCACTGCCAACTTCATGCTAGTCTGCGCTGAACCCAGTGTCCACACGCGTGAAACCTGATTAGCTTTGTTCAAGTGAGTTTTTTCCCCTGTAAAACCAAATCATGCTATGTCACATAAAAGTACTGTTTTGAACTGCAGATTACTGTACTATCTCCAATGCAATACTGTTTTCTCCCCTAGCACCCCTCCAATTTTTCCAGTGATATTTGGTCTGCAGCAACCAGTGTTGTAAGAAACACATTATGAAAACTTCAAGACCTCCACTGCTTTTTCCAGCACTATTGGTCTACAATCCAGAATTTTCAACATCTTCCCAGAGGAACTAACTGAATTATACTATTAGAAGAATGCCTAAATTTGCTTCAAGAAAATCTGACTACACAATGTTTTTTCCCTTTTCAGCACAGAACAGAGGAAGAAGAAAAACTACATAATCTACATGGATTTCCCGGTTAACGTAATATGACAAAAATGCAAAACTCAATTCCAGCATCCTACACATCCACTGATCTTCACCATGGCTTTCACCAGTGCTGAGCAAAGCGGCAGCCTCTGGGGCAGCCTGTGCTGGTCACAGCACAACCTTCCTATTACAAATGCTACACTACTGTACCAGGCTGCAAATACAGACACGGGGAAAAACCCCTGTCTAACACAGTAACTCCATGGGTTGATGTTTGGCACCTACTCCCTCCCACGTTCCCCAATAACCTAAGTACATAGTTCCAGTTAACACATGCAATTGCCATTAATCTAAACAATTCCATTTTCTCTTTCAGGGAATGAATACTCACTGAGGAATGCCACCTGCAACAGGGTAACCATGATAGCTGCACAGCCCACAATTACCATGAAAAGCCCCAACCTCCTATGAGGACAGGGCTGTTAAGATCCAACCATGGGGAAAATACGCGAGTAGAAATCATGCAGGCTAGAAACAAAGTAAAAAGTTGCAGACAGCAAGGAAGGAATGTTATTCCAGAAAAATGTACAAATAGCCTGTGAATGCCTCCTTGCAAGTATCAGCCTACCTGAAGCCAAGGAGGCCTTGAGCCTCATGGGGAAAGGCCATTGAAAGTTACAAGCAAAAAATTATTACAACATCAGACCAGATGGTGAGTTAACATTCAAAACAAGGACATCATTGAGGGACACCAAATGGAGCCCTACACAACTCCTCCTGTTGTGTGGAGTCCAGGGTGGCAGGGACATCATTGATGTCTTCACACCACCCTTCATATCCTCACCCAGGCATAGGTGACAGTTACATGTCCAAAGCTCACACGTGGCACAAGGCTTTGCCCTTTCCACTGACAGCACCAAGGAAAAACGGCAGCCAGAGGGCACTGACTAACTTTTTTCCCCACACTCTTAAAATCTTACTCTGTCTTTGGAAATAAAAGAAGATGCACAAATTCATTTCACGCAGACTTTTCATTTCTTTGAACATTCATCACAGAACGACTTTTGAAAACTACAAACTTGAGTTTGACTTATTAATGTGAAAGGCTTCCTATGCCTGACAAAATGAGCTGATAATAAAGGATGTTTAACTCTTCTTTGCCTTCACGTGTCCATGAAAACGTTGTTAAAGACAAAAAGCACAAAATGTTTTTTTGAGATTACCTTTACTGAAGCTGTAATTTTTCCTCAACACATAGCATGGTAAGTTATTTACACAAGACGACTGTACATACTTTAAGTAGAGAAAATTAAGGATTATTTACAAAAATGAACACTAACTTCTATTTACTCCCAAAAAATGTAAACTAGTAGTAGCTCATAAAAACAGGAAAAGATTTTTACCAGGATGCGTTTAAGCAAATTATTTCAGCTATATACATGTGCAAAGAGCTTACTATAGCTGCAACTATAATAGGTTGAATTTGTGTCATCCATCAGAAACCATATAGGGTCTAAATGAAGACATATACTGTAACACAGGAGAAATGCTGACAATTAACTTCTACATGGAAACAAGAGGTATTCATTAACATAACGAGCACAGGCCTCGGGTTGCCAGGAGCATGAGAAGGATAAGGACAAGGACATGCAGGGGAGATGAAATAATTAAAACTGGCAGGCATCTCAGGTCTGTCAGTGACTCTTCTTGCACAACACCTAAGGTTTTGCCTGTGACTATAATGGAAAGCATCCTCTTTAGCTGAGAATGTGCAGAAGAGCAAATGCCCTAATAACTACTCTTGATCCTAACCTTCAGAGCTAATTGCCTCATTCAAACTCCTGGTGTTTTAGCCCTGATCCATAGTAAACTCTGGCAGCAAAATAATTAATTTAATTAGCTACATTCTTCTAAAGCTGAGTAATTTTAAAAAAAACAAAACAAAACAAAAAAATCCAACAACTGATGAATTCTCTAACTCTTACCCTGCCAGGAAAAATAAAAAACAGAGCAAAGTCCTGAACATACTCATCAAGCACACAGTCAGGCAGCACTGTATCGTTCCCCCCAGCAACATCACCAGCCTGAGCACCTGCCAGTATTGCTGCTTTCTACTAAGACAGTCAGCTGTGCTTTGGGAATGGGACCTGGGCACGCAAACCGTAATAAATTTTGCCTGGTGCCTCAGTGGTAGCAGCTTTCAGTCAGAGGCAGAGAAGGAAACAAGATGCTACATCCCCCATGAGCTGCCATCTGATACACCTGCTTTTCCCATGCAGCACTAACAACATTGAGAAAGGCAGAATCAGAAAAATCAGCAAGACAGCAACTTTTATTTGCATTTCAGACACTCAAGTAAACAGTATTTTCTGTCAGGTCTGCTGGAAAAAAATGTGATTAAATTCTTTTTACTATTTCAAAATAGTTGAACAGAATATTTAGTGAAGTCTTGCTCAGAGAGAGACAGACCTTGTCTCTTACAAATGAATTTAATTTGGTTTTTATTTCCACTGACAGTACAAAAAAATACATAACTATATATTATGGGGACTGAAGTTTTTCTTTCCATTCTCACCAAACTCTGCTTAGCTGTACCAAAAGGATTCAGATTCCACCTTCCAGCCGTTACAGCAAGCTTACTTACATCATGTGTTTGGAAAGGAGATTTTTCAACAGAGGAAGCGAAGCGCTTAGCCATGCCGTCCAAGACTCCACGGATCAGTGACCCTCAGCAGCATACAGACCACCACCGTGACATCACACTTTCCACAACATGGCTCCCAAAGATGCACATACCAAGAGAATCTGGAGTTTCAATCTTTGTTTATTTGTTCAAAGAAAGTTGGTTTTCCTTCTTCTTTTTGGTAGCTTTATAAGGTTTGTTTTGCTTTGCTTTTTAAGAGCTGTATTACTTTCAAATCTTACGTTTTGAAACTGAGAAAACTAGGTGGACCACCTGAGATGAAACATTTCGCATGCAAGCACTCACCAGTGATAGCAGCAGAAGACATGCTGATTAATTCACACCATATTAGTCAGGGCTTCCATTAACACAACTAAGGGCTCATCAAGGAAGGAAAATGTGAAACTGTTCCATTGCTGTTGCTCTGCTGGAACACCACATTTTAATCACCGGCTGGAGTATAGTTAAGTGACACAGGGGAGAGAAATGCTTAACAGAAGATGAAAATAATATAGACTCAGCGAAGACAAATGCTTGATCTAGGCACACCCAATCCACCTCCTGCGTCAGCTTGTAACAGATTCATGATTTAACCAGGTTTCCCAACCTGCTGCCTGGAGAGGCCCCCAGTCTGGGACATGGCGCCAGACAGCAGCTGTGTGGGTCTGGTAAAATTTGGCACAAGAAACAAAATGGTCAAATATTAGAGATGCCTACATTTCAGAGGAACCCATCTGTAAATTACAGTGACACCCCCTGCCTTTTTTTTTTTTCATCAACAATAATCTACAACCCACAAAAATGTCTGCATCAGTTTCATGAATGGTGCAAGCAGAATGTCACAGGGACACAGTTCTCAAAGAGGTTTCCTGAGTTCGAGTTTAGCCTCCTGCCATTCCAGGTATCACATTACTTAATTTATTTAAAAAACAAAACAAAACCACAAACCAACAAACAAACAAAAAACCACAGCTTTTCACTCCAGTATAATGTTAGGGGATTTTTGTCTTGATTACCCCTTCTGGAAGACTGTTTCACAATCCTATTCTGCTCTGATTAAAACCTTTCTGTAATTTTCAGCCTATATTTTCTCATAGCAAATTGAAACCCAATTATATTCCACTCTGAATAGCTTATATCCTTTTTTAATGTTTGTTCTACCTTTGATGCATTTGAGTTCCACACCTCTGCAATATTCCAGGCAAAAAATCTTCACATTGCCCAATAAGCATAAGTATTAATTTCTCATCTCTCTCTATAAAAAAATAATAATCTGTACCTGATACATTCTAATCTCGTGTTTACTTTTCCTTCCCCCATTACAGTGGCTGCTCACCATCACCTTATTTCAATTAGTACATTCTAAGATGTTGCAATTTACTCTTGGGCTCCTAGCTCCTATTACAATTTCTTGATACTAATCCCCAAGATAATAAGTTCTGTGTCACCATCAAAGTCTTGACACTATTACTGTGCTATAATGTGTCACATCAAGGCACATGTATTTTGCATAGTGGTCCTGTGAATCATCCAAAGAAGGTTACTAAACTGCAAGAGAAGACCTTTAAGAATAGAAGTCAAATAAATGAAGACATAAATCTGGACTGAAGAAGTCACAGAGCAACATACTGGAGGGAATGACCCCACTAAAAAGCCCCAATGCACATACCAGAAGATTTCACATTATGACTTGAAAAAAGCGTGTCCACTAACACCAGCTACAGAGGAAAAACCTCCCTAAGAGAGACAGGGGATTTCATTACATAAAATTTCAAGAGACATCAAAAGAAGCTAACTTTTAATAACGCAGTCTACTGCCCACAACTGTAAAAAAAAAAAAAAAAAAAAAATTACCACTGAAAGACAAGCTGCCTACAAAACTGTGTCATCTCCTACCACAGCATGCAACAGACAGCACTTGCATCTCTTCTCTTGCTAGAAAGTGTATCAGATATCAGCACTGAAACTCTCAGGACTCTTTCTAATTTCCCTATTATTCAGAATGAACTCATGTGAATGCTCCAGCCAGTGCTGCTTACCAACGAAAACCAGAAACAGGACTGGAGATAGTTACTGAGGAGAAAGCAATCATACATGATTTTAAAAAAAGAAAAAACACATCTCTTCCAGAGACCCTCTTTCACAGCGCTCCTGGCAGTCGGCAAGCTTTGGATGCTAAATAAAAATAAATAAAAGCAGGAACATGGAAGTTATCAAATTACACCCTAGCACCTGCTCTGTCACACCTGTAACATCATCCTTAGTTTACAGCAGCATGCTGAACATACTGTTTTACTAAAAATGACAAACGCTGATCTCATTTAAAAAAACCTTAATCTTGAAACACCATGTGAGGAAAATTAAAGACAAATCCAGAGCAAGTTTAGTGTTTTCTCATCATCTATGGAAGAGGTATTTAGTTGTTCATGCTCAGGGCTAGATTAAGCCATCCTTACACACAAATTGTTTGCTTATTTGTCCCTAATGAAAGTTTATCCTTTAGAGAATCTGACTCTTAAGAAAGCAAATTATTTCTTCCCTCTTACAAATTCTACAGGCTCCTTAGCAAAGCATGCAAAGGCTGTGTGCCTCCCATGCCTGTAATGGATGAAACAGTGAGGAGTAACAGCCTAAGTGACTGATGAAGTAGGACAGGTATCTTAAGAGAGCAGAAGCAGAAAGTAATAGGGGGGAAAAGTGGATGTACAAAACAAGATTTCATGAGGGAGAGAGTTTGATTTATATTTCATATAAAACCAATTTTTACACCTATGTGAAATAATTTTTTTATTATTTCAAGCACTCCCTGACAAGTCAAGAATATTTTTAATGAAAATAATAGACTAAAACAATAGCAACATGGCTCCAACCAAAGGAGGATACTAAAACACATGTCTGTCAGAGACAAAGGAAAGCATAGATTCTGCCCTAAAGAGCTCACAGTCTGCTTTTACTAACATACATTGGATGAAGTGGTATTTACATAGTACAGGCTTAGAGAGAGATGGCTCTGTTTTTTAATCTATAAAAATAATTTTCTGAAGTTTCAAAGTAATTACTGACAATGACTCTTGAAAACAGACATGAACATACAGCAATATTTTAAAAGTTTAACATAAAGATACTGGATTGAGTAAATTGTGTGAGAGAACTGCTTTAACAGATTTGGAACCTAAGGATAACTGCTTGATTCATTGTTTGTTAGAATCCATCAAAGTTGCTTGGTTTATCATAGCTCTTCGTTGTTGTCAAAAGATTTAGTGAAAGGTATTTTTCCACTACTTTGCACAGCTTTTCGAAAGCTGACAGGCACACAGCTGAAGAAATCCATGGTAGTGCCTCTTTTTGTGTCCTTTAAGTCTTGCTGGACCTGTCTCACTTCCATGCTGTGGGTAAGGCAATAACTCAAAAAGTACTGAAGTTTTCACTAAGTAAATCACTTCAGAATTACTCTAGTATAATTGTGTACGTGAACAGCTGGAAGAAAATGGAAGTCAGAAGGCATTTTAAATAAATAAAACTGATGTTCCAGTAACGAATTTACTCAGCTACAGAAGCAGACCTTCATCTTCCAAAATACATTAAATTTCTATATATACCATCCTCTTGCCAAGGCCCCATCTGGAATAGGAGAGCTCTCTTCACTCTTCATGACCAGGAAAGGTCATCAATCCAAACCTACGTGCATGGAAGGCTGGCTTGTTTCTCTGTTCAGGCTAGACCACAAAGTAACAGAGACCTGTAAACACCCCTATAGTGGTAAATCTGCACTTTCAATAAGATCATTATTAAAATACTATCAACTGTCAGTCTACATAGTCTATGTTCTGCCATTTCCAACCCTACATATAGACGAGAAAAGAATTAAGACTTTGCAGCTTCGTTTTCATATTTTGAAAAGCCACCCATTATCAGTCCTGCAAAAGATGAGCAGAAAACTAGGAACTTAATGGGACAAAAGAATAAAACTGACAGTGGTATTAAAAGTACATCAAAAAACAAAGACTGGACATTAAAATGATATCCATAGAAACTGCCACAAAGTACATAGACTAGAGCAGGATCCTGAAACCAACAGTGTTCTAGTGAAATGCTGGGATTGTCCACAGGAAAGCAATTAAAGGATCTGATCAATAGCTGTAACAAAGTCCTGAAATTGTTTTCATGTCCCTGTATAAAAATAAACATTTAAGAAATAAATGAGTAACTTCTAGATGCACTTTTTGCTTTTTGACAACACCATTTTAAGTGCTGGACATTAATAACTTAGTGTAAAACATGAACAAATGTTATATTACCCAATAAAAAACAAACACAAAAACAGACAGACACAGAAAAAATCCCTATCCGTTTCTACTTCATATGCTGCAAATGATTTTTCAGTTACTTACATTTAGACTAATGCATTCCCAAATCGAAGACCTTTTTAAAGTCATAATCTAGCACACATTGAAAAAACCCTCAACACTTGCAATTCAGAAACTGGACTGCAATTCTACTAAGTTTCTATTTCTGTAGTTTCCATTTTAAATAGTTTCAACTTGTGTTTGATCTCTTGTCCTGCTGGCTTTTTGAAGGCGGGGAAAAAGAGTATGCAATATGCACACAGTATAGAAAGATGAGCTTCTCCACAAAACCATGAGAGACTTAGGACAGACGTCCCGTTTCCAGTACTGTTAAAAATTTCTTTAATGTAAATTACTATACCTCTTTAAGCCTCAGTTCTCAGCCACAGAGTTGTGAAGACTACTGTGTGTTAGCTATTCAGACACCAGCATTGAACATTTAAACAAACAAAACACCCCATCACACAAGTCAATTAAAGAACTACTGGTAAAGAACAGGCCAGACTGACACCCAGGCCTAGGAACCCAAAAAGCGGAACTTAGGGGACCAAGTTCTCAGTTGTTCATCACTTCCCAAGCAGGTGCATTTAGGAATCCAGTTTAGCATTATATCTTTACTGTGTGAAGGATCCAAGGAAAGGATACATTCAGACTTGTAATGAATATAAAAAAAACTAATGAAATTGCTACCTTGTCAATCAGGTGAAGGCTGAGATAGCCAAAAATAACAGGAAGAGTTCCAGTTGAGCAAAGAGCATTCATCCACTATATCAACTCTTGAAATAAAGATGTCAAAAAAAAAAAACACCTGTGTGTGTGTGTGAAGTGGGCGAACAGCAAACAAAAACTTGAACAGGCTTCCTTTGCTCTCACGAACTTCTGAAGAACCAGGAAAGAGTAAGACTGGTGAAGTCAGCTGCTTGTTACTGTGTGAACCAAGACAGTTTTACCTGCCCCCAAAACTGCCAGCATCAAAAAGTGGTAAAACAACATTGCAAATTACCTTCCCTCAGCCCTTACAGGCTTTGCACATATGTATTCTCATGCTACTAATGAACACAATTCTGTAAATCTAATCTCAACAGTTAATCTTTACAGTATCAAGCTTCATTAACCAAGGTGCAGCACAGCAAAAAGGCCTGGTATTGCAGGCATAGCAAGCGGCAACACTGCACTGGTGGAACTCCCTCAGTCAAATGTCAGACAAGGCAGAAAGTCATGAGATTTTATGCTTTAGAGTCATTTAACATTTACACGCATCTCAGGATTCGCTATCAGCAGTTCAGCTAGCCTTAGACTTATTTCTTACTGTGCATTTAAAATCTTGGCTTTATTCCACATCACTTGCATTGCACACAAGCAAGTTGTCTATACTGTGACACGTTACCTCATTTTTATTGAGTACACTTGCTCTTCTGTCTGTGGGCAATTAACTCAATTTGCAACAAATAAAAGTTTCAGCAACCAGTTTACACTCCTCATCAGACTTTTGGCATGGGTTGCAAAAAGCCTGCCAGCAAACTATGGCCACAAGCAGCAGTTGTTTTCACCAGGGTATTCTTTAGTGAGATCCCTCTCCTAATACACTGTAGACATACCCAACATACTGCAGTTTTTCAGCTACCTCTGCTCTGTAGTTCTCTCACACAGGAGAGGGTATACCCTGTAAGACGTGTACCAGTGGTATGCATTTACTAGAGGAATGACTCCAAAATACACAGTGCAGCAATCTGCTCAAGAACTTAGTATAGGCTATTTCAAATAAGAGACCACTTTGTCCCTCTCTGGCCAGACAAGCAAGACATGGAATAAAAAGGGCAGAAGCAACTGCAGCCCTTCATACACAGCAGTTGACTGAAGAAAAGCAGTGTGTTTTTCAATACTACCTCACATCTTCTCTAAGCCTTTTTTCTGAAAGATAAACAGAAGATCAACACTGACGCCTCTGAAGACACAGTCTATTTTCTAACGCACACATGCTTTATTGTTGTCCCCCAGGCCTCCCCCTAAGCAAACTTGCCCGGATTACCAAAAAGAGGGGCTCCTGGACAGCTGGACTGATCACTCTGATCAGGCAATAAAACTGTAAGGCCGGGGCCACAATTTGAAGAGGGAAGATACTTCCTTACTGCATGCACATATTTAAAAAATACTGCCAAACTGAGTTACATGATTCTCCACATGCCAGAAACATTCATTTAAATTAAACTTACTTTGTTAATTTTCCTTTTCCTCTTTATATCTTCTCTTTGCCCTCTAAATTATTCTAGTCTGTGCATTAATCCCTTGCCGAATCTTTCTCATTGTACCACTTGGATGCTCACATTTGCCTGGAAAGCTTCATTTTGTCTCAACTTGAGTCCTTCTCTTGAGAGGACGCAGCCTGTTATATTGCAATGTATTACCTTCAAAAAAGAGCCTGAAGACAAAAAGACACCTCAGGACTTAAACAGTCCATTGATATTCTGTTGCAACCTTTATTTAAACAGCCAATTTGGCTAAGATGGCCTAAACAGACAGGGAACAAATCAGAAAGATTAAGTGTATGACAAAACCAAAATTCCATCCCAGATTGCGGTAAGAGCTCTGAGCAGCATTTCTGCCTCACATGGGAGTGTTTTAATTGTGCAGCTGGAAATTAAAATTCTATAAACTGGTGTTTTTATTAGAACAGCAGCCCTTCATTTGGGCACTGTTTACTGAAGAGCTTACCATATGACCAAGCCGGCAAAAGCACAGGAAAAGCAGAAAAAAGAAGCACAGAGCAAGTCACTTGCCTAATGGCACACGCAAGCCTGTGGCAGGGCCAAGAACTGAACATAAGCTTCCTTACGTATCAGCGTATTGCCTAAACTAAGACAACAGAGAATGTTTGTTCAGAACTACTTCCCCAAGCACTAACTGGACAACAGCTATCACACATCATATCAAAAATTGTATGAAGAAATACAACCTTCTAACCAACCTGTCAGAAAGCTAACACTGACTAAGAAGCAGCTAGTGCCCAGACTGGATTTGCTCCAGCCTTCCTAGCTGTCAGTTCTGGTCATTTGAGTTCTGCCATGAGGTAACCTTTACAAAATTCAGCTATTCTGAGAATCAGGAAATTCGCTTACCCACAATATCATTACATGGACAGCTTTTAAAGCACAATGAAAAAAAATAAAATATTATAAACAAATGTCTCACAGTCAAGTTCAATAAAAGACAGTAATACCTTAATTTTCTGGTGAATATGCCTGAGTGAATCTGCTGTACCCATGTCCATGTTGTCACTGATGCACACAAAATCCAGCTTCATTTTTGTGTCCAAGTTTAACATCTTTTGGATTTCCTTCCTTGTAATCACAATGACCTCTAGGACAGAGAAAAGTGGG
The DNA here is from genome assembly GCF_028500815.1 of Rissa tridactyla. Taxonomy (NCBI): domain Eukaryota; kingdom Metazoa; phylum Chordata; class Aves; order Charadriiformes; family Laridae; genus Rissa; species Rissa tridactyla. Next base: position 44,597,716 of record NC_071473.1, read on the forward strand.
ATGAAATAAAGAAAAAAAACCTCCAAAATATATTAATCACAAATACAATACACTCACTTTTTATTTACAAAGCCTGATGGAACTTTCAAAAGGCTTGAGTAACATGACTTGGTTCTACAATAAACCAAGCTCTTTTGGCAACAGTAACTTTGGCAAGAGAAACTCCTACTGAATATAAAAACAACCTCCTCTTCTTTGTGTGGATGGAGGGTTGTTATTGAAAGAGACACATGGCATGTAGGTAGCATGAGTCAGCAAGGCAGAACAGAAGTATATTCTATCTTAAGGAGCAACCTCAAACCATATGTCCTCAAACAGACCAATGAGACCCTGCATTAATGTCAATGACACTTTAAAGCTTTGTCTTTTGCCCACCCTGATCCTGTATAATCCTCTGTGGACAGCACCACCAACCACAGTATTACAATGCAACTGTTAAACAATTTCTCAGCATCAGCTTGGCAAGGGAGTGGAGTAATATATGAGCAACAAACTCATTCCATCTACAAAAGATAAAAGGTAAATGCAAAAGGTAAATATTTGAAGGATATCAACAGTGGCATGAAAGCATATTTTCCAAAGTGAAGACTTTGGAAGAACAGAAGCTCTGCAAAGACAAGACTGAGAAAACAAAACAGCAAGAAACCTTTTGCCCTGGACACAAGAACTGGAAGGAAAAGCAAGAGTCAAACCCTCAAATTAAAATATCTCACCCCGTAAAAAAGAAACCAACACTGTAACATTGTACTCCACACGCAATTTTAACAGATAAGTACGGGAAATATTACAGCCCTCAGCCTAGGAAGCTCCTGTGGTAAGATGAAAACATGCTAAGAATAAATCTGTGTCAATCAAAACTGAACTCATCCTGAATCTATTAACAGAAAAGAGGAAGGAACTCTAAATGAGAATCGTGTGGCAGTTTGGTACCAGAGATACGGGAGGGCTTCCCTCCCACTCCCATACTAGATGGCAACTTGGATTCAAAACAGGCTGAAGAACCTATAGAAAGGAACTGAAAGCACACCGTGAATTGGGGAAAGAAGTTACTGATGGAGAAGCATAAGCCTAGGGAGCTGAACAAAGGCCTCCTAATAGTTATTAGCAGAGATGAAGCACTGGCAATTGGGACAGAAGGGATGCAGTGAATCAGACTGTGGGACACCTACTTACTAACATAAGCAAGTATGAGGAAATAAAAACTCCTATAATACTTAGAACTATGATCCAGGGAGAGAATTCATGCCACTGGAGTATTAACGCAGAAATATACAGCTTAGTCAGGGGACAGAAGCAAGACAGGAGCAGGAAGGTGGCAGCTTGCTTACTGAAGCTGCATATACAACCCCACATGTCCAAATTTTCATAAGGGATAGATGAGCTGAAGAGCTATGTGTGAGAACGGAGAAAGATTTGACCGTAACACCACCTACTAGTGGTCAAAAGCATCAGGTGGAAAAGGTTGTTTCTAAATAGTTACAAAGCGCCACACAAAGCACAAGACTGGATACAGAGAAGCTTTTAGCTACCCATGTATCCACATCACAGGATAAAAGTACGATCCTAGTAAAAAAAGAGACAGGAGAACAGCCAAAGAATGCAGACATTCAGACAGCAGACTTCAACAAACAGGCAAAAAACAATTCCAAGGGAAAAAAAGTTCTTAAAAGATTTCTTAATGAAGCAAAAGAAAGGCAAAGCCTCAAGTTTGAGCTTTGTTTTGCTCTTTCACACTGAAACAGTAAGAAGCTGACATGGCTAACCACAAGCTGACCTTTACATCTTCACAGAGAAAAGAAGCAGTCAGGAAAAAAGCCATGTTCTCGGGACAGAGTATAAAATAATTGCAGTCATGCAGGAGTAGCAAGAACAGAGAAGCAGAAACGTAAAGGACAAATACAAACACAAAAAAACAAAGCCACGAAAAGCATCAGGAAGAAGTTTTATAAGCAGCAGGGAGAACACCACAGAAAGATTTGGTTCACCATTCAAAAGGTAAACAAAAACCTAAATCCAGAAAATACTGAAGAACCTCACTATATACTAAACACTGTTTTAGTCCACCCATGAAACACGGCCCACAGGCGTTACAAGTCTGCCACTTCCCCCTGCCCTGTTTCGTCCAAAACCTAGCACTTGGCTCCATGCTGCAACAAGAACTAAATGTCTCAGACAGAGCAAGTAACCCTGAACTTCAGGCCAGACTGAAACAACAAACCAATAGATATCCCAAGAGAGCTGACACACTTCTCACACCACTCTCATTAACGATTCAGAGAAAGAAATGTGAGACTCCCAGTTAACAACACTGGAAAAGACACCAAAATTAGGAAAAGCATATAGATGGGAAAAGCCTTGGTGAGGGGAGAAGAGGGGGAACGGGGAGAAGGCACAGGAGGTGCAATCTAGAGTTAAGGGAATGATGTGACACGGGCCAACAGCACATCTCCAGTGCAGAGAAGAAACCTCCTGCTAAGGCAACTACCCTGATCAACAGGGCACCTACAAAAAGACATTAGAACAAGGTGGGTGATAAATAGGAGTGGTGGAAGTGGCCATGACATGCCTGAAGAGACCAGGGTAAGCACGTTGTCTCCACCGCACCCAAGCCACCGTCGCGGCTCACCTTCAAAGCCAGCGCGCTCCAGGAGGTTCAGCGGGTACCAGAGCAGGGGCCGGTTGCCCACCGGGAGCAACGGCTTCGGGATGCTGGATGTCAGGTCCGTCATACGGGAACCGCCTCCCGCCGCCATCACCACGGCCTGGAACTCCATTGCTACAGAGAGAGCACAGGGGCAGGATGTCACTCAACCACGGCAGAGCCGGGCAGGCCCGGGCCGTGCCAGGCAGAGGCAGGCCGGGCCGGGCTAAGACCGGTTCGGTTTAGCCTCGCCCAACTTTAGCCGCCAGCGCATCTCAGAGGCGTGCGTCGGCTCCCCGCCTCCCCTGAGCCCCTCACAGCCCGTGCGGAGGCGCCGGGCCTCCCCCCGCCTCGCCGTTACCTCCGCTCCACCGGCCGCCGGCTCCCACCGCCTCACTGACAGGACAGCAATGGCGGCGCCGGCGCGCACTGCGCATGCGCGCGGAGAGCCGAGCGGCTCGATCGCGAGCGACGGCGGTAGAGCACCGATAGGCTCGATTCCCCTCTCTTCGCCTTGCTGCGATCGGCTCCTCCCGGCCAGGGCAGTGAGAAGAACGCCGAAGGAAGGATCTTGGGCTGCGGAGCACCGAGTCATGGATCGCCGCGGGAGGGGCTCGGCGGCACAGCGCCCCCAGGCGGCCGGAGGTGGGTCTGCAGGCGGGGGAAGCGGGGGAACTACGGGCAGGAGTGAGCTGCGGGCAGGGGCGGCTGCAGGCAGGGGGGCTGGGGAGCTGCAGGCAGAGGGATCTGGGGAGCTGCAGGCAGGGGGGACTGCAGGCATGGGGATCTGGGGAGCTGCAGGCAGGGAGGTTCTGTGGACAGGGGGGCTGGGGAGCTGCAGCCTGGGGGGGTGCTGCAGGCAGAGGGGGCCTGGGAAGCTGCAGACAGGGCACAGAGGGGGCAGTCTGCAGGGTGCATTGCAGGGGGGGCAGTTTTCAGGGTGCATTGCCGGGGGGCAGTGTGCAGTCGCGCTCCTCACGCAACACCATGTCCGGGGAGGGGACAGGAGTCATAGGCCCCGTGTGCATGCCACGCTCGCCACCCCCCAGCGCCCCGTGCCAGCGCGGCACCCAGCAGACAGCACCATGGTGGCCCCCCCAGGTTACAGCACTGGCCATGCACCCTCCAGTCCCATCCCTCGAGAAGCACAGACAGAGACAGGACCCGGGGCAGGACGGCAGGATCCGGCCCTGCAGTTTTATTGAATCCGGTGTCCCGAGGGAGGGGGGCAGCTCCCACAGCATGGGGCACCTGGGGAGGGGGGGCTTCATTCATCCCAGGGTTCCTTGTCGGTGTCGATGGACATGCAGTTGTACACGGCGTAGCGCAGCAGCTCCTCGCAGGCCTTGGCCCTGGGAGGGGGACACGCTGGGTCAAGGTCACGACGGGCATCGAGAGCCCTGTGCTTCCCTCTCCACCCCCGCCTGAATGTCCCTTGGGGCAGGACCTGGGGACCCTGGGAGGACACCCCCATGCCAGCCCCAGGGAGGGGGGAACGTCCCCATCCCCTGTCCCCAGCTTGACTCACGAGGAATAGTTGGGCAAGAAGAAGGTGCCGGAGCACGTGGAGGCCTGTGGCATCAGGTCCAACACGTCCAAGCTTGGGAGAAAGGAGAGTCAGACCCAGGGACCCTGGCATGGTGCAGGGACCCCAGCCCGTGCAGGGTGGACTCACTTTTCCCTTTCTGGGTAGACGGTGATCTGAACTGGGAGGCGGCTCCGGCCAGTGACAAACTTGAGGAAGCGGCTGAGATCCTCTGTGGGGAAGGACAGGGCTCAGGGACAGGGACGGGACCATCCCAGTCGCTGCTGTTATGGCAGGGTCTGCCCTTGCAGAAGCATCCCGGGAGCACGGGGCAAAGTTAAGGGATGCTCTCAGCATCCCAGGAAGGGCCAGGCGGTACAAACCCAGCCAACTCCCAGGGAAGCACCTAGTGAGCATCCCTGGGGCACAGGGCAGTGGGTACCCCATCCCCCAGCCCACCCCCCTGCACATGAAGAGTGGGGGAAGGCTTGGGGTTGCTCACCGCTGGTGAAGTTGTTGAGCGCCTCCAAGAAGTTCTGGACACGGCTGTCATTGGAAGAAAAGTCCTCAAATGTGACTGTGACAAAGAATAGGCAACAGCTTTGTTAGAAACATCCAGCAAAGCAAATTAACATGGGACATGTCCATCCTGCCCTTCTGTGAGAGCCCAGAGTGGAGGCAGGAGAGGAGGAGACTGTTCCCGGTGAGCCCCTGCAAGCCCCCAGCATCCTGAGAGGGGCCGGCACCCTGCACAAAGGTGGGTGGAGAAACGAGGGTCCCAGTTTGCAGGGTGGCCATTTGCCTTCACCCGAGGGACCAGAGTGGAGGCTGGTGGGGGTTGCAGCTAAACTTGAAGCATCCTTATCCAGGGTCCCTCCGGCTCGTCCTCCCCCAGGCTCCCAGGCACACCACAACCACAGACTCAGCATGGGGCAGGATGCATGCGCAGGACGAGCATTTTTGAGGGGGGGCCCTGTCCATGCCGGGGGCTGGGAGCAGCTTTGGGCTGGCCCTGGCACTTACTGAACTTCTGCAGTTCGGCCACCGTGATCTCGGGGTCCCCACAGACCACCTTCTCCAGCTGCTGCCAGGTGAGCAGGTCCAGCACAGGCTGGGGCACCACACGGAGCAGCCCAGCACGCATGGCCGCGATCTGGAGGGGACACAGGAAGGGTCTTATGTCACCATGATGGGTCTGAGCCCAGGGCAGTCAGTCAGGGCACTGGGGAGAGGGACTGCAGGACCCCAAAGGAGGTCCCCAGGGCTCATGGACATCCTGGGCGCAGGATGCACAGAGGAACTGCCCAGCTAGAGCTGGGTTTGGGGACACATTTTCGCAGACACCAACCCCACAGGTACCGAGAAGGCTTGCCACAGAAGCAGGGTCTCCTTGCAGCCATGCTGGCCCTGGGGGATGGTGTTACCTGCTCCTTGCTCTCCTCCATCCGAGCCCTCTGCACCAGCCGGATGAACTCTTTGCGGTCCTCGTAGCGCACCACGGTGCCACTGCCCTTGGGGATCAGCTCCACCATGCGCTGGTCACTGAGCACCGTCGTGTAGGTCAGCTCTCTGCCAAACATGAACTCGAAGGCTTCCCTATCCACCCCCTCCAGCAGCTCCAGCAGCTTCACCTGCAACCCCAACGGGTGAGAGCCATCACGGCGGAGCTGGAGCAGCCACGGGAGTGCACAGCACAACCCTGCTGACCTCCAGCCCTTCTTACCAGCTCCGAGTCCACGGTGGCGAAGTCCTTGCTCCAGCTGACCTCCTCCCCTGCCAGCTGCTTCCACACCAGCGCCGGCAGGGACAGGATCTGCCAAAGGGAGTGGAGACACACATCCATCCCACGTCCCTCTTTCACCCTAGGGCAGCGCCTCTCCCCAAGACATTGTGGCCCCCACCAAGCCCCCCTGACAGCCAGGGAGGCTCTGCTGTGCTCACCAGAAACTCCTTGCTCCTCAGGGCTGCTCCCATCAGCTGCCCGATCCACTCGTACTTGGGGAAGTCCTTGCAGGAGGGGTTGGGGACGTACATGTCCCTGGCGTCGCTGCTGCTGTTACCCTGCAGGAGAGAGACTTAGGAGCCACGGACACTGATGTGACCAGCCCAGTGTGTCCCTCCCTGCAGCCTCCCTCTCCATCACCCTTCCACCAGCCTCTCCTGCCCTTTACACCCCTCCAGGAGATCTCCGCCACCCAGATACAAGCGCAGCCTCCCTGGCCAATAGCCCTGCAAGCATTAAGATGTGACTAACGCCCCAAAAGGCCCCAGACTCTGCTAGATGCCCCGTCAGGGCCAGGACAGGTGGACAGCAGGGTGCCAAACCTGGTTGGAGGTGCGCACGAAGAAGGGCAGAGGCACAGGGACATCTCCTGAACTGGGACACAGCTCCTCCGACACGTCCGACAGGCTGTCCCGAAAACCACCACCTGCAATGGGGGCAGAGGCTGATTAACACCTGACATGCCTGGGGCCAGATGCTGAGCCACAGGATCTGGCCAAGCCACCCCCTCTCCCTGGGGCAGTGGTGGGGGCTCAGGGGAGATGCAGGGACCATCCCATTGTGTGTAGAGCGGGGCTGCCTCCCACAGAGCATCCGGGAGAGCGTGGGCACCCCGCTGCAGCGGGTGATGCACCGAGCTGCCCCCCAGCACGAGAAAGCCCAGGGGAGAGCCCCAGGGAGGGAGAGGAGAGCTCTCACCGTTGTCAACGATGCCCTCGGTGATGAACTCACACTCCCACCACTGGCTGTAGCTCAGGGGCCACCTGCATGGAAGCAACAGCCCTATGCGCATCCCTCCTCCGAGAGAGCCAGCAGCACCCGGCATCCCACCACACCCCTCTCCGGGGATGTGACACCCCGCAAATGTGACATGAAGACCTACCTGTAGTCCAGGGGCTGATTGCTCTTGGAAGATCTGAGGCTTTCGTACAGCTGGAGAGAAGCAGAGCGGAAAGGGGATGAGATGCAGCGGGGACAAGCCATGCTGAACTGGCAGGTACCCGGCGCGGGGCATGGCGTGGCCATACCTGGGTGAAGACAGCGTTCCTGCAGCTGGGGTCCAGCGCGGGGTTAGCACGGTGCTCCCGGGCCAGGTGCCGGTTGATGTACAGCTTTGGCAGGGTGTGAGGGGGGGTGCTCTCCGAGGACCGGAGACAGTGGGTGATGAGGGCTGCGCTCTGCTTGGACAGCAGCAGGAACGGCTTCATGCTCTAGCAAGGGACGAGCAGGGATGGTTAGAGGCTTGATCCTGCCACCGCGTGCCCAGTTTTTCCTTCCCCAAGCACAGCTCCCGGTGTCACAGGGGATGCTCAGCTCCTCCATCCCTCTGGCCATGCCCAGCACGGCAGCTCTCAGCATGAGCCCAGGGCTGGTCTGTCCCCATCAGATTGAGGGGGACATGCCACAGCTCCCAGGGAAACCAGCCAAGCCCATGATGAGATGTTGCTACCGGCACCATCCCAGGGGAGCCTAGCAAACACTCACCCTGAGTGCATCGAAGGTGCCGATGCTGTCCTCAGGGAGGGGGATCAGGTAATGCAGGACACTGTCCAGGAGCTGGACGAACCTGGAGACGAGAGAGAAGCAGTGTAAGGATGCGAGGGGGTTGGTGAACACGTAGAGCCAGATACACCTGCGGTGGTGTTTCACCACAGACAGCCCCAGGCACATGCTGAGCCTGGGCACTGTGCTCCCTGCACACGGGTCTCCTACAGCCCATGGAGGCACCCATGGATTTTGTTCCCTCCAAGAAAAAGCTGCAAACAAGGGCAGCCCAGCCCACGCCGCAGCACTGTAGCTGAATTGGGTGTCTCTGTGGGGCCAGTGTTGATGCCCGCCTGGGGCTGCCCTGCAGGCAGCGGGGCGGGGGACTCCACATTGCAGGTCCCCCTCACCCCATGCCAGCACTGTGCTCCCCAGGCACTGCAAGCAGCCGTGTTCGGATGGGGAGCAGCAAGCCGAAGCCCCTGACACACATGGGGAAGGAGCTGGCAGACTTTAAGCAAGACATACGCAATCCCCTGCTAGAGGCCAGCGCATGGTCCTTCTCAGGGCCTGGGCTCACCGTGGGGACAATGCCATCCCCACGCCATACCTCTGGATGAGCACGGCCCGCCGGTACAGCACATCGGCATCCACCCCTTCCAGGAGAGGGTAGCGCACCAGCCGGGCTGGCTGGAACATGTCGGCGTTGAGGATGAGGTCCCACTCCCAGAAGGACCTGATCTTAATCCCTCGCAGGCGGACGTTGTACCCTTGGTCTGCCAAGAAAGGACAGCGATGCTGCATGCGTGGCTGCAGCTGTGCGGCCGGCATGGCTAGGATGTTGCAATGGGGGGCAAGGAGCCCCCAGTGCCCGCGGCATCCCAAATGAAGCTCATTCCCCAGCTTTTCCTCCAACAGACCCCAGAAAGCAGCTGGTGCGGCAGGAAGAGCCGCAGATGCCGGGACTGGCTATAGGTTTAGGGCTGGCAGGCCCAGTCCAGCAGTGCAGGCTCACCCCGGCACTCCAGGATGCGGATCTCCAGCACCGGCAGGTGGGTCTTCATGTCACGGAGGATGCAGACATCCTGGAAGCTGTTCCTGCACACAGCACGGAGGGAGATGGCAGAGCCACCAACAAGGTGGCTAGTGAGGTGTGGGCCACTCCGGCTCCCCAGCTGAGGATGCACCACTACCCATGGTGACAGCCCCCCCGCCTCACTGGGGCTGTGGCAGGAGGGGACCGAGCAGAGAGGAGAGGCTGTCAGAGGCACAGAGATGTCCCGAAGAAGGTGGAAGCCACGTCCAGAGAAGAGCCCGGAAAGGGCATAAATTCAAAGCAGAACAGAAAGGTGAGATGGCCGAGAGCACGTCAGTGTTCCCGGGGAGTCCAGGCACATCTTGCTTCGGTACAACCACCCTTTGAGCTGAGCCGGTCATGCGAGGGTGATGTGTTTTGAAGGAAACAGGGATTTGTGGAGATGAGCAATTTGGTAAGTGATTTGCTTGTGTTTCCAAAGCCTTTGGTAAGGTCCCATCAAAGACTTAAGGGTGTGTGGGGAAAAACCACTGCGACTGCCCAGATCTAGCGAGGAGCTGGCTCCTGCCACTCGGAGAGACCTCGGTGGTCTTGCAAGGCTTCTTCAAAGTCAAATCTCACTGCTCAGCCAAAAAAAAGGCAAAGAGGCAAGTTTTGGGGAAGGCGGAGATCTTTGCACTCCTGTGTAAACCCCTGCCTGCCTTGAGAAGGTGCTGCAGAGCCAGAGCGAAGAGGGAGAGGTGAAGCACCCCAGGACTTCTCAGCTACAGCACAGCAGAGATGCTCAGGAAGGAGACGGCAGACACACGTGCTCCTAGAGGCAAGGAGGAGGAGGAGGAGGAAGACCCCACAAAGTCACTAGGCAGGAGGAAGCACACAGCAGGCCAGCTGCCGCAGGACAGATGAGGAGCAGGAGTAGAGATGAAGATGCTTGGCTGGCACGTGGAGGCAGGGGGGCCACCATGCTTGTAGGGACAGGCATAACCTCTAACCAGAAACCTGCAGAGAGCCACCGTCACCGCCAGGTCACTCAGGACTGACCTCAGCCCTTTCCTTAGCATCTGCTTAGGATGCAGAGACACCTTGTGTGTTTAGCCCAAGCTGGACCCAGGCTGCTCTTTGCTCATTACTCACTCATTAATAAGAACGGTTCTCAGGTGCTGCAGCCTGTTCGGTGCCCCACCGTACACAGCCACTCGCCTGGGTATGTAAGAGCTGGCCTGCCCATCCAGCATCAGCCACAGCCTCCTGGGGACAAGAAGAGCAATGGGCAGCGATGTCCTCCCCTCACGAGCTGCCTGGGCATGGAGATGCCCCTAGAGATGTCCCAGGACTGGGGGCAAGGCTATGTCCTCCTGGGGTGCATCTGGAAGTAGCTAACCCCCACCTTAACCCCGAGCCCCCGACTGCAGCCTGGGGAAAGCTGCTTTCACAAGGAAGATGGTGCTTTGCCCTGCACCCTGCACATCCCTGGCACAGCTACCGGCAGGAGGGGACACCCCCAGGTCTCACTTGACAATGGTGCCTTTCTTCATGTTGAGCCGCACCCAGTGCTGCCCCGGGGGCCCGTTGCTCTCCCAGGAGGTGTATGTCTGGTTGTCGGTCAGATGGGCCGCGCCACAGTCCTCCTGCAAGAGCGCAGTGAGCAGAGGGAGGGAGATGAGCATCCTTGGGCACACCATGGCCACCCCCAGGACAGGTTCTGTGGGGCCACAAGAGGTCAGGACTAGGCCAGCCCCTCAGTTTGCTGGGCTGCGGGTGGATGGTGGGTCCCACACAGAGCAAGCTGGGCATGGTGACAGACCCCTCACAGTGCCCCAGAGACACAACGGAGTTTTGCTCCAGATGCCCAACTTCTCGCAGTTTTGCTAGACCCCACAACCATCCCCTGCCTCTCATGGAGGGGATAGCCACCGCCAGCTGGTCCTCCCTTTAAGCCACAGAGGAACCCCACTACGTACCACCTGCGAGGAGACCTCGATGCTGCTGAGGTGCTCCTTGGTGCAGTCCTCGCGCTGCAGCTCCCTCTTCTTGTGATCGTACAGGAAGCGCCCCAGCTCCATGTCGTGCTCGTAGCTCCATCCAGGGGGCACGGACCTGCAGGGAAGCTCTGTGTTAATGGGATGGGGAGACCAGGCTGCACCCCAAACCTGCCCACCAGCACTGTGCAGGTGCCCCAGCTTGGATTGGCAGCAGCATCTCATGGGCACCACATCAGGATGGCGCCAGGCAGCTGTCCTGGCCGCAGGCAGATGTCACAGCTGTACCTCACCACCACCATGCTGGCCATTTATGGCCACCCCAGCCCAGTGGCAACAGCACCACACAGTTGCTCTCATACTCCACAGAGCAAAGGCCATCTTTGCTTGGGCAGCATCAAATGGTTATCAATGTAAAAGGCACCTCATGGCACCCATCCACCCCAATCCTGACCCTGCACCAGTCCTGGCACCACAGGCATGTCAGAGCCCCGACCGGCCACCCCTCAGGGTGCTACAGTACCGCTCTAGGAGATGCACTTGTACCGAAACTTCAGCACAGCGGTCTCATCCTGCTCTATGAGTATCGGCTTCTCTCCCAGGCGCATGGAGTACGTCAGGTCCACCACTTGTTCCCAGCTGGAGCAGCACCGGTGAAGGCGTCGAACAAGGGAAAAAATGGGTCAGTGCTTAGCGTGCCCAGGTGTTACTGCCGGAGCCTGGAGTAGAGGCAGCAGCAGTAGGAGACCAGGGACAGCACCCAGGGGCTGCAGGAACAGCTGTGGGAGGATTGAGAGTGTCCCTGCACCCAGGTGCAGGCTTGGGCAGAGCAGGGGAATCCAGCCCTGCACACGGCCTTCCGTCACGAAAATCAAGTACAAGCTCTCTCATCTCCGCATTACCTTTGTGCCACCACACAGCCCAAACCCAAATGTCTCAGAAACCCCCTGGCATCATCTTTATCCTACGTAGGTGCTGTCACAAGCAAACAGGATCAGCCTACGAGGGGGCACCCTCCTGCCCGCAGGTGGCTCAGCAGGGATGTGTCCCACCTGCCTGGAGGGAGTGAGGGGGGCTGTGTTAGTTTCTGGTGGGATTTGGGATGGTTGGGTCACACCTTCTGTGGGTACCAGCCACGCGTGTCTCCAGCATCCACAGCCCGGTCCCTACCCGGGGTGCAGCAGGCTGGGGCCGTACCTGACCGCGGGTTTATAATCCACCCCGAGCATTTGGTGCTGCCACTGGATCTTCTCCACGGACTCAACCCGCACCAACTTATCTCCTCCCTCTCCAAACCTCTGCGCCAGGAGCCAGCCCTCAGCCAGGTCATGGTTGCCCGTGTACTCCTGCAGCTGCTCCTGAAAGCGCATCCCGCCTTGTCACCGCCGTCGGTACCCGGGCTCCCCGGGCCTGTTCCCGCCTGCTCGACGGGGCGCGTCCCGCCGTTACCTTGCTGAGCTTGACCCAGAGCCCGGCGCCGTTGCAGTACTCCTCGCCGGTGGCGCGGAGGCAGCCGCCCTTCCGCACCTCGATGGTGGCCCTCGCCGCCCGCTTGCCGCCCCGCGCCGGCCCCGGGCTGTCCCACACGCTGAGCAGGCTGCGGGCGGCGGCGGCGGCGGCGGCGGGGTCCTTGCAGATCTTGTACTGCACCTCCCGCGGCACGTAGCAGAGGGCGGCGGGCAGCGCCCGGGCCCGGCGGAAGCACTCGCTGCACTGCAGCAGGAACCGCAGCCGGCCCAGCACCTGGTGCGGGGCTTCCCCGCCCGCACGCATCGCGTACCGCCTGCGGGGCACCGCGCCGCCCCCGAAGGTGCCGCTCCCGCTGCGCCCCGGGCCGTCCCCGTTGCTCTGCCCCCCGCCCCGCTGCGCCCCCGGGCTGTCCCCGGTGCTCTGCCCCCGCCGGTGCCCGCGGTGCCGGTGTCACCGCGCCCGCCTCCGGCCGCGCCCGACCCAGCCCTCCGGGGACGCCCTACCTGCCCGGCTGTCGCCTCCGCCCCGAATATCCCCCCCCCGGCCACAGCCCAGCCCTTCTTCACTCCAGCGGGATGATGGGTGAGGGGTCGCCGTCATCCCTCCTGTGACAAGATGCGACAGTGTTACGCCCACCCTGGTCCCTCGGTCACCAGCAGGAGCTGAACCAGGTCACCTGCATCCCCTCGCCCTGTGGCTTAGGACTCTGCTCCCTCCTGGCTTCCAATACTGCTGTCACCGCCTGCATCCGGGGGGGCTCTGCTTGTCAGGCTACAGGGTTCAGGGCACAGGGCTACATCTCCGTGACGGATAGGGAAAAGAGAGGAGCGGTCATCCTGCTATGTGGACAACCAGCTCCTGGCTGGCTGGGGGACATATCCCTGCCCCAGGCAGGCTTGCAGTGGGTAGTGAGGTTCTGAGCACCTGCTGGGGAGGATGATGGGATTCCGTCCCCAGGAGCAGCTTTATCCCAGCAGCAGGAGAAAGGCTGTGACACCCAGCAACACCCAACCACCCCAGAATGCTGGCAGCATGTCACCCCATGTCATGTCTGCCTGTCACATACCACGGCAAGGTGGTGGCAGAGAACAACTAAGCTCCACCCCACGCTTTCTCACTTTCTCCAGGCTGGGCACAAAGAGCTGCATTTAGGGATCAGGAGATAACCAGGCTGGCAGAGCTCAAAGGTCCCCACACCCCTCCGGAGCCTGGCTGCTCTCCTGGCAGGTCAGAGTCCAGCTCCATCCCCGCCTGCAAAGGCACGGTGCACAGAGGTGACAGCTGTCACCCCTGTGGCATTATCTATTGAACAGAAATGATTGTGCCTCGGTGCAGCGATGGGCACCAGGCTCAGCAGAAGCAAAGTGCCCTGAACCACGATGCAAGAGAAATGCAAACTTCTGCCTTGCCACTGCAGGCAGGAGGGTCCCGTGCCCTCCCTCCACAGCCATGTCACCCTATAAAACTGGTTGCAGAGCTGCTGCAAAGGGTTGAGCCAGCAAATACTCTGAGCCACCTCCATGACACCGCTTTGTGTGCAAAGGGTGTCATGGGGCCAATTTCTGCTTCACCTCCAGTTGCCTCTCACAACACCAGTCTCCATCACTCTTTAACCCAACAGAAGGATGCAGAAGCCCCAGCCAGAACAAAGCATCAGGAAGGCCAGGTGTAGATGGTTTGTTCACTTTATTCTAGATCCTACATGAGGTAGGGACAGACAGATCCTGTCAAACTATGTATAGGTTGTTATACTCCGGGGTGTTAGTGGAATAACAAGAACAGCTAGACTATACGTGCATTATTAATCACCGGAAGCTATGACAATTCAGTGAGCTGAAGTCAGGAGAGAGAGAGATTACATGGAGGTGTCACGGCATCAGTCCCTCCCCGAGCTTGTTCCTACCCACCCTGCAGCTCTGGCCCACACAGACGCCTCCTCTTCTCAGCAGCATAGGGGCACCAGCACCTTCCTCAGGATGGCATTGGCCCCCCAAAAAATAATAATAATAATAAAAAAAAAATCAATCTCGACCAACAAGATTGGGTGAGCGGGTGGGGATGCACAGCAGGAGTCTGGGGCAGGGGCACTTGACTTGTGTCTTGTCAAACATGGTAGGAGACAGCTCCAACCTGCAGCTTTGGAGAAGGAACATGACCCAGCACTGAAATAACACCTACTTTGGGCCCCTGAGATTGTCCAGAGCTGAGCCAGGCTGACCTTTTCCACAATTTGCCAGGCTGTCACAGCAGAAATTCAGTTTGCGATTGGCTTTAAAACACCACAGAGGAGACAGAGGACCATGCTGAGGAGATGCAGGCATGTTACCAGCAGCTCCTTCCCAGCTCACCTCTGCAGGGCAAACTCAACAGCATGATATGTGGGTTATCTTGACATCTTTGCTCAGCAGCCACTTTTGTCCAGACCTTCTGACCATGCACTAAATGACCTCAGCTGAGACCCTGCTGCAGCAATGGGTTCTTCCTGCAAATGGAAGGGCTTTCACAGATCTCTGCACCCCAGTCCTCTTTCACAGGTCTCTACAGCAGCAGCTGCTGCCATTCTCCAACATGTATATAGCCATAACACAAAACGGACAGTAAAACGATGGTAAACCAATATGGTAAACCAATGTTTTTTCTCAATATGCTTGTAGGGGTTAAAGCCAGACCATCCTGGATGAACTCCCAACTGCAACCTTTCTGCTAGGGCCAGAGTTCTGTACTTTTTTAAATAGAAATACCCATCACCAGCTAGATCCTTTCCCCAGAGCTCCAGTACTCACACCAGAGCCCCAGCAAGCCCTCGGGCAGCACTCTTTTCACAGTGGCAGGAAATAAACCCAAGGGTGTGAGAGGTCAGGAGCTAAATGACCTTGCTGTAAGGAACAGTAGAGAAACGTGGGAAAAGCTAGAGTTGGGAGCTCCACAGTTATTAGGTGCTTCAGGTTAGGGAGGACCTAGACCCACAGCCAGCAGGGCAACACTGGAAGTTAGATCAGGTTGCCCAGGGCTGTAAGACAAGTCTTGGGCATCTCCAAGGATGGAGATGCCACGATGCTTTCAGGGAAGCATCCCACTGCTTCAGCCAGGCTCTGCTCTCAGCATCACCTTGCGTGGCAGCTCTCCCCTCATCATGAAGGGCTGGGACTGTGGACATGGATAATGAGAGGGAATAGAGCTCTCCAAGCATCTCATATCTCAGTGAGAAATCTGAGCAACTCTGGTGACCTCCATAATTATCTCAGTTATCTTCTGACAGCTGCAGTTGCTTCCACCAAGGCCAGGGGAGCCAGTGGTCACCTGTTGGAGATGTCTCAGCCAGAGGCGCCCACTCCCCTGCAGGTGGTCAACATAAGCAACCCCAGCTTGCTCTTAGCCTGCTCATTCCCACAGGTGACATCAGCTCACCCTCCACCAAAGACTAGGGCCATTTTATCCATCCTGTCCTGAGCCACTCATCAACCAACCATCCCCTGCCTGGCCATAAAGCACAAGAAAGGAGTCAATTTTTCTTGCTACTTCCAGTTCTGCTCAGTAAATAATGTAACCTGCTGATGATCTCCCTTAGAGACAAGCGGGCAAGGCTGGAAAAAGCAGGATTGATTCCACCCAAATGTCAGTGGCCAGAAAGGATCTAGGATGGCTCATTTCAAATCCCAGCTCAATGCTGAAGACTCCTTCACCAACACTCCTGACTGAGGCCAAGCCAGCAGATCAAAGTCATTTCACCAGCTCCTCATGCCCATTTTAAACAGACACCCTAGGAAGTGACTCAGCCACCAGCATGGAAATGTATCACACTGGTTTTGCTCCTGTCCACGCTGGTCATTGAAATCAGCCACAAAGCCACAGAGCTCAATTCTGAGATAACTCCAGGATTTACAAAAAAACCCTCTTCCAGCAGACGCAACTTCACACCCACCCAGCTAAGTATGGAAGGCTCTGCTCCAGGCAAGGGCTGCCAGAAACCGCTTTCCCACTCACCCTATACTCCTTCCATGCACCATCACGTGGGAGATGGCAGCACATACTCCCTCCTGGTTGTACGTCCCTTTTAGTACAAAATTCCTCAGCAGGTCTGGGAATACTTCAGTTTCAAAGGAAACTGGTGAAGGGAAGGACTTCATTTACAACTGGAAGTGATTTCTGGATGACAGACTCCTTCAACAGAGGAGAAAAAGGCATGAAGTGTAAAGAGAAGATAAATCTTAACTCACAGCGTCAGCCCCACTCCACTCAGTGGCTCTTCATACTGGTGGTCCAACAGACCACACAGACTGAAGATGGAGCTGGGAGTACAAAAGTAGACTGACATCTGGTAGCTCACAGTGCTAGGCAATGACTAGCCCTGCCCAGGGCTGGGAAGATCAAGGAACATTTTTGATGGTCTTGACATTGTAAAGCTTTCATTACTCGCTCCTTGCTCACATACTGCAGGTCCATCTGCTCAAGGAGCTCCAACCCTTGGTACCCACAGTCTCTCCACTGCCCTGGGGCAAAGGCTTTCCCTGTCCACCCGAAACCTCCACCTACCTCCCCATGGCAGAGGGGAGCAGAATCCAGCACTGCCATGCTACTGCTCTAACCCCTGCTGTCTGGGAGAAGAGTTTGGCCCTTCCTGCGCATCTCCATGAGAACTAGAACAGATTAGTTGCAATACTGGCTTTTAGAGGAAAACCAAGGTTCAAAGAGCCTGGGAGAACAGCTGCTGGGCCACCAGCATGCCGGATGCAGAACTGAATGCTACAGAGCAGGAGGGAAGCAGACAGTTAGTTCCCACCTCCTGTAGAAGAGCAGCTCCCCCAGCAGCCGCTGCTGTGTAAGGGCTGCGAGGAACCATGGGCGGTTACAGGAACTGGGATTTTCTGAGATGTAAAAGCATGGGAGCCCTTTTCCTGACAGCACCCGCAGTCCTGCTGTGCAGGTCTGTCATGACACCTGGTGGCCAGAGGCACCCCTGCAGCACCTGCCACCAGCCTGCCCCATTTCTTCTTAAACCTAGATGAATGCTCTCATTTCCATTGACTTCAGGTGAGGGAATGTGGTCAGGACACTCAGGCTAGGACCCACTGAGCATCTCTCAGCATCCCCATGGTTTCAGCAGCAGCTCACAGTTCTGCATCCTGTGCTGTAACCTGCCATGCAGTTTTGTTGCCCTACCCCATTTCTGTTTGAAGCAGAGCGCAGCCTGGGAGGAGCAAGAGTTGTGCAGCTGCAACAGGGACATGTGGAGAAGAAACTCATTACAAAAGCTCATTACCAGACCTTTCTGATGTATGAGGGCCGGGCCAGGGTTTCATTATTGCAATCACATTTACACTCCAAGCTAGCTCCCACCCTGCTGAAGATCCAAACCTCCATGTCCAAAGAGGTGCTGGTTACCACCGCTGTGAGCAGGCTTCACACCTATATGTTTATTATATATACACATCCTGGAGGGACAAGGGAGCTCTTCCCACTGCACGTTTTTGTTGAATGATTGTCCATGCTGCTTGGTCAGGCGGCAACATCACTCTTCCCACGGACTCATATCCGTGTCAATGGCCACGCAGTTGTAGGCAGCATAACGCAACTTCTCTTCACACACCTTGGCTCTAGGGATGGCAGGAAGGGAGAGAAAAAAAAACAAAACAAAAAGACAAGGAGGAGTTGCCATTGCTGCATTTGCCAGCTGAGAGGACAAGATGCTTTCTGAGACGGAGGCTATGCTTCACCAGCCGCTCACAGAGAGAATCACAGCAGCCACATGGTACAGGCAAGGGGACATAAGTGTGACAAAGCGATGGGGCCCTATGGGCCAGCGCCAAGGTTAAGAAAAGAGCCCAGACACAGTCCCACAGATGTAGGGAAGCACCAAAACTTACGTGGCATAGTTGGGCAAGAAGAGGGTGCTGGAGCAGGTGGATGACTCCGGCAAAGCATCTGTCGTCTCAGAGCTTGGGGAGAAGGTGACAAACTGGTCAGAACCAGCAGGCCAGCGAGGCAGGGGAGACCAGACCACACATCCCTTTGGTGTGGGATCAGTCAGCCTTGCAGTCTACAGGAGAACAGACTCACCCCATCTTGTCTGGATAGATGTAGATCCGTGCTGGAAGGCGGCTTCTGCCAGTGACAAATCTGAGGAAGCGGCTGCGATCCTCTGTGAAGGAAAAGCAAAGACATCAGCAGACCCTATAGGGATATGAGATCGAATACAGCCATTTCCAGGTATCCCCAGCACTAACAAGTAGTTCCTTCAGCCCAGCTGCTTGTTTTCCTTGGCTCCCATCTGCTCCCCAGGCAGCAATGACGGTGGTTTCACCCTCCCAGTTCCCAGACATCATGCAGGGGCTGTGATAGCACAAGACACACAGGGACAAAGCAAATCACTTACCGTTGGTGAAGTTGTTGAGTGCTTCCCAGAAGTACTGAACACGGGTGTCCAATGGCTCAAAGTCCTCAAACCGGGCTGGCAGAAAGGATACAGAAAAAGAGTTTATTAAAGACCCAAGCTCCCTCTAGATAAGTTAGAGCAGGGCATCCCCTGCTCACCCAGCGGTCCTCTGCCAGCATAGGAAAAAACCTCAAGGTGCCTGCAAGGTGTGAGCACGTAGACCCAAAGTGCGAGGGACACATGCAATCAGGCCCCTCCCACAAAGCTCATCCAGATCCACATCTCAGCTCCACAGAGGCTCAGATACCGGCAGCCTAGGGATGCCCCAGCCCCTATTCTGAGGCCCAGCATGGAGAAAAGGGACACTCCTGACCCCATCAGCAGCCAGCTAAAGGCAAGAAGTATAGAGGCACACATTCTCACTGTAATAAAGGCTAGCATCAGCCTCCCACACCTCTCCTTGTCCCAGCACAGAGGGAAGACAGTCTTGTTTTCAGGGACAGAGTTTTGAGCAGTGCCCTTTACTTACTGAGCTTCTTCAGGGCATCAACTGTGACTTCAGGGTCTCCACAGACTTTTTTTTCCAGCTCCTGCCAGGTGAGGAGGTCAAGAACAGCTTGGGGCACCACCTTCAGCAGCCCAGCCTGCATGGCCATGATCTGAAAAGATGACAGGGCAGGTAAGCAGTATGTCTTGTGCATTTCCCTGGCTCGTGGTTGAGCCTAGGGACTTGACTGGATACAAGCCACATGACTGCTCAGCAAACGCTCTAAGGAACCTGAAGAAGGGAATAGGATCCACAGAGATGCATCTCAGTTCATTCAGAAAGTCTGTATCAGAGCTGGGAATAAAAGCCCATGTCTCCCATGCTGCTACAAGCCACTTTGCTTTTCAACAAGTCCATGGGCTCCAGGACCTCACTGAGGACTGCCTGCTATTGCACTAATGAGCACAGGGACACTCCACAGTGCATTTTCCTAGAAACAGACTGGGAGGGTATGTCTCTGGAAAATCAATGACCACTGCGTTGGTCATTGGTATGGGACAGCGTTACCTGCTCCTTGCTCTCCTCCAGTCGAGCCTTCTGCACCAGGCGGATGAACTCCTTGCGGTCCTCATAGCGCACCACAGTGCTGCTGCCATTAGGGATCAGCTCCACCATGCGCTGGTCACTCAGCACTGTCGTGTAGGTCAGCTCATTCCCAAATTTGAACTCAAAGGTGTCTTTGTCCATGACTTCCATCACCTCCAGGAGCTTCACCTGCCCAGGCACCAGATGAGTGCTGGTTAGAGAGATGCTCAGTAGGCAGTGGTGTGCCCGAGGCCCCATCTCCCTCCTTCCCAGACAAGGGCTGGAGTGGTGACTGCAACAGCAGTACAGGGATATGCTGCCCTAAAGCTGTTTAGCAGACCCTGGGGCATTGCATGCTTAAGGCGGTAGTCAGCAAGGCTACATCTCTATATTAGTTATAGGATGCATTAAATGCTAAGAGTGTCCTTTTTGTGTGTGTTTCTTTGACACATCACAGGAGGAAGCAAGTACAACACGGGGACAGGGACACAAATCACCACCTTGCTGAGTGCCACAAGGAGTAGGATAGGCACAGCCTCCCAGTCCCTCTCACCAGCACAGAGTCCACGGCAGGGAAGTCTTTGCTCCAGCTGACCTCCTCCCCTGTTAATTGTTTCCATACGAAGCCAGGAAGAGCCAGGACCTGAAGGAGAACAGGGATTTTGCTCAGTCTGTGTAAAGGAAACATCCCCAAAGACACAGATAGGGCTCAACTGTGCAGACACAAAAGAGGTTCGCTCCTCCCCTGTCCATATGCAGAGCTCATCACAGCCAAGCAGAGACCAGACACCATCTCCCAAGCTCCCAGCAGCACATCCCAAAACTCAGGCTGCAAGCTCTCCTAACCCCCCAGCCTCAAATCCTGTCAAACACCTTTTGTCCCAGTGTGTGATCACAGAGCCCTCCCATGCTCCTGTCGGACAAGCCGCAGAAGGGGGATAATGACTTCCTTTGCGGCAAACCTCCATGCAGGGATGGGTTTGAAAGCTTACCAGAAATTCCTTGCCCCTCAGAGCTGCTCCCATGATTTGCCCGATCCACTCATATTTTGGGAAGTCTTTACAGGAGGGATTGGGGACATACATGTCCCTGGCTTCTCCAGTGCTGTTACCCTACAAAAGCGAGAGGCAAAACTCTAAGTCATGATCTCAGTGCAGCATGAAGCACCACAAACTCAGTTCCTGCAGCGCCTCTGAAGTGGACTAAACCCCTCATCCTCCTTGGCAGTATTCCCACTGAGAGACAAGTATCCAGGCACTTGTCAGCATATCCTAAAATGAGATGCCGCAAAGTAATCTACCCAACCCTTAACGAAGAAAAGCTTTGGACCAGTGAAAGTAGGTCCATCCCTGGCATGCAGGGGGACAGGGACAGCACTGCATTGCCAGGCACAGAAAGATCTGCCTCAAATACCCCGACCCACAGCACCTGGTTGGACGTGCGCACAAAGAAGGGCAGAGGCACAGGGGTGTCTGCTGAGCTGGGACACAGCTCCTCCGACATGTCCGCCAGGCTGTCCCGAAAACCACCACCTGCAACCCCAAAAGAAGGGCATTTTTAGTGATGTGAACTCCCCATGTGCTGACCCTCAGAGTTATGGAGCAAAGATGAGGAATTCTGGTCCAACCTGGCCCAGGGCTGAGCAGAAGGTTCTTGTCAGAGCCTTCTGGCACCGAAAGAAATAAGACAGGAGAAATAACATCCCCACCTGTCCTGTGGAAGGTGGCCAGAGGGAGCATTGGCACTGCCAAAGCTGCTGTTAGTGACTAATGGAGTTCTGGTCCCCATCCCAGCAAGCAGCACTCCTTAACCAAGACATGGCCGGGAGAGGCAGGACACGGCAACCTTCCTCCCCTCTCTGCTCCATGGGCAGGAACACTGGGAGCAAATGAGAGCCCCTACAGGAACAGAGTCACCCCATCAACCCCCGATTCTGCTCCAGAAAAGCCCTTGCCTCACACAGCCCCTACCTTGGTCGATGATGCCCTCTGCAATGAATTTGCACTCCCACCACTGGTCATAACGCAACGGCCACCTGCGGAGAACCAGGCATCATCTGAGGTGCTGCTCAAAGCCAGGGAGATGCTGGGGAGGCAGCAGGCACAGCAGGGACAGCAGGGGACTAGGGTGAACCAGCCTGGGTTTAGGACAGGACAAGATCTCAATCTCCAGAGACAGCTGCATCCTCAGTAGCAAGGTGACACTTTGGGGAACAGGCCCTGATCCCACGGTTGAGCTGGCTCCTGCCCTAGCAAACCCCCTCCAGAGCACAGGACACATGCAGGCTTCCCAAACACCCTGCTGTGACAGAGGAGATAGCTCCCAGCACTGCATGATCCCGTCCCTCCCCTAGACACTGCTTACCTATAATCTAGAGGCTTTTCAAACTTGTCTGAGGGTTTCAGGCCTTCATACACCTGCAACAAGCAGAGAAGATCAAGGCTGGTATCCCATCTCCAGGGGAACCGGTGCCAGGTGAAGGCAGGAAATTGAAGGAAATCTGGTTTGCCCCAAACCTTTAACTACTCACTAAAGCTGATCTCTAAATGGTCTAGGAGTCTTTCATTTTTGGAAAAGGGAACATAAATTACAGTGCTAACCACTAACCACTGTATGGAGCTTTCTGGCCTCGGAGGTACATTGAACACATATTAACGCTCACAGCAGTCTGAGCTCTTTGTGCACACACAGAGCAATAGATCTTTTGGAGGTGGGTGGAGAACAACAATAGGAAGATCAGCATTGCTGTAAAACCACGATACAGGGCTGTATGCATCTGCATTACTGCTGTCACACATGAATTCTTTGCTGCCCTTTCAGCGTAACAAGATTATTATGCTCTGCATTAGCAACATGCCACAGAGAGCATTCAGGATAGAGACGAGACTTCAACTCAGAGATCCCAAATCCCTCCTAGAAGTTATTCCTGGATATGGGATCATCAGCACATGTAATTGTAGAGCCTATGAGTCATGTGAAGAGGCCTTGAGGACTCCAGGTGTCTCCAGCTCCAAGGTGTCCCTTCCACCTACCTCTGTGTCGTTCATTTTGGCTTTGGGATGCCCCACTCTCCCCAGAGCACCGAGGACCCTTCCAGGAGGGACAGTACCTGGGTGAAGACAGCATTCTTGCAGCTGGGGTCCAGGGCAGGGTTGTCTCGGTGCTCCATAGCCAGGCGTCGGTTAATATAGAGCCGCGGCATGAAATTGGGCTTGCTGGTCTCCGAGTCCTTCAGACACTGGGTAATGAGAGCTGTGCGCCTCTTGGACAGCAGCAAGAACTGCTTGATATGCTGCCAACAGGTATGTCCAAAATGTTAGAGGCATCCAGAACAAGCCACTTACTTCCTACCAAAGGCACTGCACTGCCAGGTCTCTCCCCTTCCCAGGGCCACTGCCTTCCACACACAGACACATTCTCCTTGACAATATTTGATCCACCTCTGCCTCTGAAAGGTTTTGCTTTCTGGCTTCAGGGAGATACCAAGCCATCCTCTCTCCATCAGTCAATATCTGATGCCAACACTCCAGTGTTGCTTGTTCTGTCCTTCACCCTCACTCTCACCAGAACACCAGTCTTACTATCCCTCCTATTTGTAATAAAATCAAGTCCTCTAAACAAACAAGAATCCTCAAATGCTACATTGAACTGGCACATGAATTACAATGCTTTCTGACACCAGGCCTGGAAATACACAGAACAGGGCTTCCCCAACAGTGTCTAGCACATGTATTCTGGGAGAGAACGTAAGGAAAAGAGACCACTCAGTCTTATGAGAAAGATGGAAATCAAAAGCTTATTCAAGCCAGAAAGAAGCTACTGGTAAAAGCCTTGCTGTTTGAACACAGCCAGCTCACAGCTGCTGGCAGCAAGTGCAGGAACAGAGTGTCCTGGGCTGAGATCTCAGAGGGGATGTGTGTCCAGCTCACATGCCCAGTGCTGCTATGGTCCAAGTCCTTTTGAGGGTGAAGTGCTCTGGTTTGATTCTACTTGTTATCCCATAGCTACATGTTTCCACATCAGTGTTTTAGCAGGAAACTAGGCTCTAAACAATATCGCCTTTCACAGCTTTAATGAACTGAGCTCAGCCAGGTATTTCCCTTGAGCTGCTTTAAAGGCAACAAGCACTGCCTGCCTCCCTTGCCACAGCCCAAACACAATCACCCTGCCAGACTGCGGCCTCACAAGACACAGAGGGAATCACTCACCTTGAGTTTGCTGAACGTGCCAACAGTGTGGTCCCAGGCTGGCACCAAGTGATGCAGGACACTGTCCAGGAGCTTGATGAACCTAAATCCCAAAGAAGAAGGTATTGCAACACAGGAGGGACAGGGATCTGCACAAGACTATTCCAGACCAGACACAATCAGAAAAGCAACAACTGATCCAAACCCAACCCAGCACAGTCTTATACATCCTGGAGTACTAAATTCCCACTCTCTGGGCACTGCAGGGACCTTGCAGCCCTTGCAAGGGACTCTGTATGCACCTGCCCCCAGCACTGCACAGATATGCTGTGCTTGCGACACACAAGATACTGAACCTGAGCTGCAAAATTCCTCTGAAAATGTAGGGGAGTTACCCCAGAGAGCCCACATTGTTCCTAAATGACTCTGCTGTTTTCTCCAGGGTCCAGGATGCCTGTCCCGAGGGGAGTCACACAGCTTTACAGCTTCCAGCCATACTCGTGCTGGAGATGGCACCAATCCCTGCAGATAACGCCACCCCACTTGTCTGCCCCTCTCCATACAGTACCTTTGAATGAGCACAGCCCGTCGGTATAGCAGGTCAGGGTCCGTCCCTTCTAGGCGAGGGTAGCGCACTAAATTGGGCAGCTGGAACATGTCAGCGCTGAGCCCCAAGTCCCTCTGTCGGGAGGATTTGATTTTGATGCCTCGGAGGCGAACATCAATCCCATCATCTGCCAAGGAAGACCATGGATGATACACTAAGACCATGTGAAAGCAAGCCTTCCAGCATGGGAGGTCTATAAGTAAAAGCACTAGGAATGTGACCAGCTCGCCCAGCTCTAGGGCTGGGCAGTGAGAGCCTGGAATATTTATGTGAAGAAGAAGCGGGGCATTTACTAAAGAAAAAAAAAAAATTGAAGGCAGAGAAAGATAGGATGAAAGCTGAGAGCTTGCAAACCTCCAGGTCCCCCTTGAGTTTCCCCGTGGTTCTTCTGCATTTATCTGAAATGGCCCACAGGACCAAGAAGTACAAGCCACAGGAAAAAACTCTTAGTGTACAGTATCTTACAGGTGCACTATGGATGTGGTCATAACACCCAGCCCTACCTCTGCACTCCACAATCCGGATCTCGATTACAGGCAGGTGTGTTGTCATGTCCTCAAGGACGCACACATCCCCAATGTAGCTCCTGCAAACACAGCAGAGATGAGGGCTGCAGAGCTGTTCCCTCTCCCATCCTGCCAAAATCCACTCAGCTTCTTGGAAGGGAAGAGGGTTTGCATCTTTTGAAATGGGAGCCTGTGGCAGGAACCCAGACTCAGTCGCCTACAACATGGCCTACACTGAATGCCTGAACCTGCTGGTGCCTCAGGTCCAGGCAACGTGCTCCCGATGGGTCCCACAACTGGAACAGAAGAGCCCTGAGGATTATGCTGTCTGCTATTGTAGGCAGAGAGAAACCTCAGCTCAGAGATGGAAAATGCCTGTCCCAAGGCCCTGGGCCTCTTAAGCCAGGCTGGCGCTGGCACGACTGCTTGGAGTCAGGGTATCTAGCACCTCTGACCCCTGCAAGGGCCACACTACCCTCTTCACCTCCATCCACTCACTCATCAATGCCGACGTCGTTCAGTTTCTTCAGATTGTCCCCCTCACCCCCGTACACAGCGACTCGCTTAGGCATGAAGTTCTCATCGGTGGTATCCACTGTCAGCAGGAGCTTCCTGCAAAGGAAAGCATGAAATGAGAAGGTAACTGCATCTGAACACCCACTGCTGCTCCCCTCATTGCCTGGTCACGCTTGTTATCAAGCACACGCAGCTGGTGCTGGGATCCCCAGGTACCTGTGACAATGCCAAGACCCCTTCAAGCCCAGAGACAGAGGGTTGAGGGGCAGGGAACGCAGGGCAAATTTGGGCCATGAGGGACTCATGCAGAGAGCGGGGGCTGAAGGGTTCGCCCCAGCTGTGAGCCAGCACACAGGGGAGAGGTGCCTCACTTGACAATGGTGCCTTTCTTCATGTTGAGCCGCACCCAGTGCTGGCCTTGGGACCCATCACTCTCCCAGTACGTGTCGGCGTGGCTGTCAGTCAAGCATGACACATTGAAGTCCTCCTGGAAGAGGGCAGTGAATGAAAGGAAGATCAGATTGAGGTAGGATTACTTCCCCTTAGTCGTTACTCTCCTTATGAATCTTAAGAGCCAGAGGGTGTCAAACTGGCCCGTTCCCTTTGCTGGGCTGTGGGTAGACTCAGGGAGTACAGAGCACACAGGACACTGGGGCTGATCCTACAAGGCACACAGAGCACAGAACATCAAACCCCCCCTAAAATCAGCTTAGCAGCTAATATTAGCATTTGCTTCTCAAACCACAGCCCCTCCAGGGGCCATGTTACACAATATGCTGCATGACACTCCCCAGGCTTCTCTCCCACATCCTCAAACACAGCCCAGCCCAGCACACCAAACACACTCCCCAGCCCCATGGCACAGCGGGGCTGATGCAGCCTTGTCCCTTTAACCCACCGTGTAGGATGAGACATCAATGCTGTCCACATACTGCTTGACGCTGCCCAAGTTCTCATCCTCCTTCCCAATGTGATCATAGAGGAAATGCACCAGGTCTTCGTCACATTCATAAGTCCATGTTGGGGGCACAAACCTACCAGGGAAAAGGGATTAACGAGTCTGGAGAGTCAGAGGCTGCCAGGCTAATAGGTCAGGGAAGGCCAATCCATGTCCTGCTTGCTTTGGTCTTGCCCTGTTTTCTGCTTTGTGCAGGTTTATCTAGGACAAGACTGTGCCAAGCAGAGCTGTTCCCCGCTGCCTGTCTTCCCCCCTCTCCCCCCAGCCTGCAGGAGACGGCTGTCTGAGCAGCCAGGGAGAGGCAGTGCCTTGCACCCAACCACAGCAGAAGCTGGGAAACAGCTCATACCGAAGCTTCTCTACTGCGGCCTCATCCTGCTCCATGGGCTTGGGCTTCGCTCCGAGGCGCAGGGAGTACGTCAGATCCACCACTTGCTCCCATCTGAAACAACCCAGAGGAGGGGAGAGTGAGAAAACCCCAGCAGAAAGGAAGAGCTGGAGGTCGAGGAGTAGCTGGAAGAGGCGGATTTGGGTTCAAAGCCCCACTGCGCTCCATCCTCCACCACTCCAGCCTCATCCGCTGCCCTTTCCTTTCCAACTTCTTCCTGCCCACAGCCCGCCAGGCAGGTGACAAGCACAGTGACCGAGCCAAACCCAGTTAACCCCACCATCTGGCATCCCTATTGCCTTGCTTCCATGGAAGAAGTGGCCGAGCGGGCCGGGGGCTCCTCAGCCCGGGGCAGGAACGGCTGCGGGGCCGAGACTCCGGGCAGTTGGGCCGGGGTGAAGGGGGTGTGTGGGGGGTGGGAACCTCCTTGCCCTCTGCCGTGCAACGGGGAGCCGGGGAAGCCAGGGACGGCGACCTAGCGGGAGCGACGGGAGGCCCCGCACCTGATGACGGGTTTGTAATCCACCCCGAAGAGCTGCTGCTGCCGCTGGATCCGCTCCGTGGACTCCACCGGCACCAGCCGGTCCCCGCCGTCGGCGTGCTTGCACACCAGCACCCAGCCCTCCTCCAGCTCGCAGCCGCTCCGGTACTCCTCCAGCTGCTCCTGCGGGGGACGGGACGGCTCCCCTCAGGGGACGGGACCGACAGGCCCCTCCGCGGGCAGCGCAGGCCGCAGCGGCCCTCCCGGTCCCGTCCCCTGCCGCCGTTACCTTGCTGAGCTTGACCCAGAGCCCGGCGCCGTTGCAGTACTCCTCGCCGGTGGCGCGGAGGCAGCCGCCCTTCCGCACCTCGATGGTGGCCCTCGCCGCCCGCTTGCCGCCCCGCGCCGGCCCCGGGCTGTCCCACACGTTGAGCAGGCTGCGGGCGGCGGCGGCGGCGGGGTCCTTGCAGATCTTGTACTGCACCTCCCGCGGCACGTAGCAGAGGGCGGCGGGCAGCGCCCGGGCCCGGCGGAAGCACTCGCTGCACTGCAGCAGGAACCGCAGCCGGCCCAGCACCTGGTGCGGGGCTTCCCCGCCCGCACGCATCGCGTACCGGGTACCGTGGACGGCGGGCCGCGGCCGACCCCCCTGCACCGGCGAGTTTACGGCAAACCCCGCCCCGCCGACCAGGCAAGATGGCGGCGCCCGGTGGGGCGGACGTAGGGCAAGATGGCGGCGCCCGGGCCGCGTAAGGAGAAGGGAGGAGCAGGGCAAGATGGCGGCGTACAGAGCCACAGGAAGCCGGGCAGGATGGCGGCGTACGGAAGGGGCGGGGTAAAATGGCGGCGTACGGAGAGGCGGGACTACGGGAAGATGGCGGTGCCGGAGGGGCGGGACGGGGGCGGGACGGACCCCGTCGGGAGGCAACGGAGTGGCCGGGAAGCGGCGCAGGAGGATGGAGGGCGGCGAGCGGCTCGTGTGAGTAACCGGGGCAGGAGAGGGCGGCTGGGGCGCAGGCCTGTGCCTTTTCCGCCGCACCGCCCTCCTTGGCCTCCGAGAGTCGTGAGGGGGCGGTACGCAGCGGACCCTGCGCTGGGGACACTGGTGTGGCCCAGGGGATAGTGCTCTGGCACTGGGGTCCTGTACTGGGGACACTGGTGTGTCCCTGGGGATGGTGCTCTGGCGCTGGGGTCCTGTACTGGGGACACTGGTGTGGCCCTGGGGACACTGGTGAGGCACTGGTATGGCCCTAGTGCTGGATCCAGGATCTTCCACTGGGGTCACTGGTGGGGTGCCGGGGGGACTGATCCCACACTGGTGGGGCACTGGGAACACTGATCCTCCACCGGGATGGATCAGCAAGGACACTGGTGTGGCAGTGAAGTCACTGGCCCCACACTGGAGGTTTTGGGGACTTTGTCCCCGTGGCCCCCGCCTGCCACAGCTGCTGGCCTTCCCGGTTCGCTCCAGCAGCCGCTTGATGGTGACACTGTGGGGGGGAGGTTGGGGACGCGTGGTTGCCACCTCAGCAGGCGCCTGGGCCTCCGGGGGCTGCACAGCACAGATAGGGGCTGGGGATGCTGGTGGCAAGGCCACCCGCCCCTGCGCCCCGCTGGCCCCAAATCTCTCCAGGCGGGAGTAACTGCTGGCCCCGATAACTTAATCTGGTGGGGCCCTGGGCCGGGCATGGCCTCTCCCAGGGAGGGCCCCAGGAGCCCAAGCAGGAAAAGGCCATGGACCGTGATGGGGACCATTTGTCACATTTGTTACAGCTGGGCACAAGCCCTTCCCTGCAGTCACCGGCCGGGGAGCAGGGACAAGCCACTGGCCCTCGCACCTCCCTGTCCTCAGCTGTGGGGGTCTGGTAGGGCACCCGGACCCCTTGTGGGTGACAGCCCATCTCTGCTCTTGCATCCACAGCCCCAAGGGCTTCCCCAAGCTGAAGAACGACACGTTCCTGCGAGCGGCGCGCGGGGAGGAGACGGAGCACACCCCGGTGTGGTGCATGCGGCAGGCAGGGCGCTACCTGCCCGGTGAGCGGGTGGAGGCGTGTGGGGGGAGGACGGACACAGCGAGGGGGGCTCGGCACACACCCCTGTAACGCTTATGCCGCTCCCGTGCAGAGTTTCGGGAGACCCGGGCGGCGCAGGATTTCTTCGCCACTTGCCGGAGCCCTAAATTGTGCTGTGAGCTGACACTGCAGGTGAGCAATCCCCGGGGGGGGGTCTGTGTGTCCCCACTCCCTGCCCAGATAGGGACAGGGAAAAACCTTGGGTCTGGGTGGCCCCAGTAAGTTGTGCAGCCCTTGGGGACCCCGGTGCTTGTCCAGGTCCTCCATGGGGAGGAGGTCCCAGCCCTTCACTGATGCTGCCTCTTCCTCTCTGCAGCCACTCAGACGATTCCCCCTGGATGCTGCCATCATCTTCTCTGACATCTTGGTGGTGCCCCAGGTGAGACCCTTGGCAGATGGTGGGCGGCAGCAGCTGAGAATGGGGCTGGGTTCAGGGCCACCCCATTCCTGCTTCTTCCATTCTCCCTTGTCCCCAGGCGCTGGGCATGGAGGTTGTCATGGTCCCTGGCAAAGGACCCACATTCACAGAGCCCCTGAAGGAGGTGGAGGATCTGCTAAAACTACGACAGAAGGTGGACGTGACAGCAGAGCTGGGCTACGTCTTCCAGGCCATCACGCTGACACGACACAGCCTGGAGGGCAGGGTGCCCCTCATTGGCTTCTCCGGGGCGCCTGTAAGTGATGTGTCTCTTTCCCAGTTGGGCTTCTCTATCTACTCTTTCTTCTGGGGTGATACCAGCGATGACACCCCCAGAGCTATAAGGGTGCGTACGTGGGGGAACATTCAATGCAGGAGCAGCTGTGCCCCAGGCTCTGGGGTGCTCACAGGTCCTAGCTTCAGCGCTGTGACCAGCCCCTCACATCTTCTTCCACCTCTGTCACCCTCCTCACTCCACTTCTCTCCTTCCTACAGTGGACGCTCATGTCCTACATGATTGAAGGTGGTGGCTCCACTACAATGTCCAAGGCTAAGAGCTGGCTCTACCGTCACCCCGAGGCAAGCCACCGACTGCTGCGGCTGCTGGCCGATGTCGTCACTGACTACCTGGTGGGGCAGGTGGCTGCTGGA
Source organism: Rissa tridactyla (assembly GCF_028500815.1). Classification (NCBI taxonomy): domain Eukaryota; kingdom Metazoa; phylum Chordata; class Aves; order Charadriiformes; family Laridae; genus Rissa; species Rissa tridactyla. The sequence goes on from NC_071473.1 coordinate 44,628,083, forward strand.
GCGCAGGTGTGTCCTGGGGCATGGGGACAGGGACACACAGGAGAGCAGAGACTGGGGGCAGAGAGCAGAGAGGGTCCAGCTTCTGAGAGGAGGAGGAGGAGGGACTGAGGTGCGGCTCTCAGTCCCATGTCCCTGGCAGGCGCTCCAGCTGTTTGAGTCCCATGCGGGGCACCTGGGCCCGGAGCAGTTTCAGGACTTTGCCCTGCCTTACATCCGAGACATCGCCCAGGCTGTCAAGAGCAAGCTGAAGGAGGAGGCACTGCCCCTGGCGCCCATGGTGAGTTGGGGCTGCCTGGATTGACCTTGGCATCTGGGGGCTGTGGGAGAGGGGTGCATCTCCTGGTACCTGCCTTCCCCACTCTAGCCCGTGGTGAGGGGCCTGACCCATAGCAGAGTTACTGCCCGTGTCCTCCCTCCCCAGATCATTTTTGCGAAGGATGCACACTACGCGCTGCGTGACCTGGCCCATGCTGGTTACGAGGTGGTCGGTCTTGACTGGACCATCCGGCCCCAAGAAGCTCGGTAAGAATCCGTCAGAGCGCTCAGGTGCCTGGGCAGCACCCTGGGCTGGGTACCCCGACCTCTTCCTCTGCCGTGGGCCATCCCAGGCCTGCAGGTCTCTGCTCCAGAGGTGGGATAGTTGAGCCCTCATGCCCACAGCAACTAGGGGCTGCACTGAGGGGGCCTGTGGGACCTGCAGTGGGGGCTGCAGGCACCCAGCTGCTCCCAGCCTCTGCGCCACGCACAACAGCTCACCTGCTTCCTCCCTGCTGCAGCGCACAGATAGGGAAAGACGTCACCCTGCAAGGGAACCTGGATCCCTGCGCTCTCTACGCACCCAAGGTAAGCTGTGGCCATCGCCAGCAACAGGGGCTAGTTCCAGCCTGTGTTAAAGGTCTCCTGCCTCAGTTTCCCCACCTGCAGTGCTGGCTCATGTCCCAGCAGTCCCCTAGGCTGGCTGGGGACTGGTGGGGGTGGAGTACCCTGGGCTGAATGAGGCTGACACGTGGCTTCCCACCGTGCCTACAGGAGAAGATTGGCGAGCTGGTGAAGAAGATGCTGGAGGGTTTTGGGACCCAACGCTACATCGCCAACCTGGGCCACGGCCTCTACCCCGACATGAACCCTGAGCACGTGGGTGCCTTTGTAGAGGCCGTGCACGCTCATTCCCGCCACATCAACAAGCACAGCTGAGCTTGGGGGTTTGGGGACAGGACTCCGGTTTGGGCACAGTCACCCCAAGTAGTGTGTTGTCACAGGGCTCGCTCCAGGTTGGGCTGCAGCAGCATTAAACCAGCACCTTTTCCACAGCAGCCGTGTGGCTCTGGCTGGGGGGGGATGGGCAACTGGACGGCCCTGGAGGAGATGGGCAGTGGTGGCAGCCTGGCAGTGGGGCATGTGTGGTCAGGGGAAGCCCCTGAGCCCCGTCCTGCAGGTCAGAATGGGGACACAAGGATGCCAGCAACATGGTGTGGGGGGGATGACTCTCCCTGCTGGGCTGCAGTGTTGTGCCAAGGGCTTGTGAGGGAGGATGTGAGCCCAGAGCACGCTAGCCATCTCCTGGCACTACAGATGTGCTCAGCCCTGCTGGGGAGGTGGGCTGCCAGAGGTTGGGGGCTCACAGCCTGCCACTGCCTTGACTGTCGGCCATGCCACAGGCCTGCTCCGGTGGGAACAGGCAACACGACATTGACCCAGGGCATCCCCGAGGGGGTGGGAGACCCAGCAGTACTCACGTAGGGGACAGCTGGACACAGGACAGGAGCCCTCCAGACACTACCACCATCAGCACCCTGCTTCAGGGATGGCATCAGGGACACCACGGCCCTGGCACTGCCATCACCCTCCTCCAGCTCCCAGAGCTTCTTTAGGACCATCCCACTGATCCTTGAGATCTCTCCATGCAGACTTCTCCCCATCTCCTCTGATCCTTGGAGCCAAGTCCACCTGGGGCTCAGCAAGCCCTGCAGAAAGCAGCCCTGCAGCACCCAGGAACCCTGGGTTATGACTCTGCGCCACCCCATCCCACGCCACAGCACACTCACTGCAGTCCAGGCTGGATCAAGACATGGGTGCCAACACTGCTCTAGCTGGCACGGACGGGGCAGTGCCACCAGGGTGGGCAGGGACCTGCTGATGTTGAGCGTGGCCAGGAATTGCACCTTGAAGCAGCCAGGGTGCCTTCCCACTGCTCCATCCCCCTCCTTGGGGTGCAGCAGCTGGGTACCGTGGGGGGGCTGTGATGCCACCTCCTCCCTGGGGCTCTGCCCTGCTTGCGACGCCAGGCTGCCCACCATGCGTCGTGACCCCTCCGACTTCAGAGAAAGGCAGCAGAGATACAGGCGGTAACGTTCATCCCTTTTATTATTAAACATCAGATGAAGAGGTCGCACACACACATACACGCACGCACGCAAAAAAAAAAAAATTTAAAAAAAAAAAAGGAAAAAAAAGAGAGAAACAGACTGGTTGAAGACCGCTAGTTTGGTGGTGACAGAGACTGAGTACAATTGGTTTCCTGGCCGGAGCGCTGACACAAGTCACTTGCCAAAAAATTAAAAGTCAAACCAGACAGCAGATAACTAGCCCACGTTCTCTAACTACAAGTCACTGTCCAGCCCAGCCCTGGCACCCCCCCAGCCCTCCCGACCCGCTGGCAAAGAAATGAACCGAAACCAAAGAGCCGCCGGCACGGGGCTGGAGAGTCTGCCCCTGGCATGGGACGAAGCCGGGATGGGCTGAGCGTTGGCCGCACCACGGAGCCGGGAAGCAGAACGGTGCAGGGAGGTGGCACGGCTGCGCCTGTCCCCCCCGTCCCTCCCCAGGAGCCGGGCAGCCCGGTGCCCGCAGCCCGCCCAGGCACCTCGCACCCCTGCGCCCACCGGGCGACGTCTGCATACGAGGTGATGGGCTCGTGTCCTCCATCGCCAGCATCCACGCGCGTCCGAGCGAACGTCGCGCCCCCGAGTCCCTTCCTTCGCCGTCCTCAAGCGCTGGGCTGCCGCTCCTCCTTCCGTCCGTCCGTCTGTCCGTCCCAGAGCTGCGAGTCGAGCGGACGTTCGCCTCCCCCCACACCCTTCTCGCTGCCGACGGTGCCGTGGGAACCTGAGAAATGTTCGCGTGCCTCCTCCTCTTTTTGTCTGTGGTTTTGTTTTGTGTGGTTTTTTTTAAATAATAGTTATAATAATAATAATAATAATAGCAATAATAAAAATAATCGCCCCAGCCCACGACAATTTCAAGTATCCCCCAAATAAAAGACAGAATTATAAATAATTATAACTTTACAATTTAATAATTGACACATATACTATAGTATTTACAGTATCATAAATGCTTTTTTTTTTTTGTGTTACTTTTAGTAAGCAATCCCTGAGAACAGTTACTTTAACTTGTTTTTATTGAAGTATCTTCACAAATAGAGGAGTTTGCATGTCTCGGGCGGGCGGGAGAAGCGCTCTGCAAAGCCATCGCTTTTGGTGACGCATGAGGTTCTAGTGTTGCGGGTTTCTTTGCTCGCTTTTTTTCTTTTTTTTTTTTCTTTTTTTTTTTTAAATTCCCCATGTAATTTTAAAGATTTTTGCACTTAGCAACCTTTGGATCCCTCCAGCGACCGCTTCCTTCAGGAAAGAGGTATTAGATTTCCAGGTTAGCTTTTGGTATTGGCAAAGGAGGGCAGGGGGCTGAACGAACCATCCTTTTTCCCCGTGGTTGCCTTTTGGTTTGTGCCCAAGGAATCTCTGGATCCTCTCAGCGTGTGAAATGGTTAAATCCAAGAAAGAAAAAATATTAAAAAAAAAAAAAAGAAATAAAAAAAAAAAAGAAACAGAAGACCAGAACAGAGCAGCCTCTGCCAATGGGGGGGAAGGTGATCTCTGCTTTCCTTCCTTCTTCTCTCCCGAGTCCCCGTGCTGCGGCCAGACCCTGCCAGTGAGCATGGCCGGGGCCAGGGCTCACCCAAACCGTTCCCGCACCAGCAACATCAGTTTTTTCTTGCCTTTGTAGATTTGTTTGAGATTGTCAATGAACTGGGCGAACTGTATGTGCCCGTCCTGCGCCAGGAGGAAGGTCTCCCTGGCCTTGCTGAGGAACTCGATGAACTCCCCGTAGTGCCGCGGGCTGATGTGGGTGAGCCGGGAGTGGGTGGTGTTGATATAGGCGCTTATCGTCGCGTCCAGCAGCTGCCGCAGCGGGGCTTTGTCGGTGGACATCAGCTTCCCCGAGTTCCTGCGGCCGGGGATGCCGGCCAGCCCTGGGGCCGTCATGGTGCAGCGGCGAAGGATGTCCGAGAGCACCGTGGCACAGTGCACGCTCTTCACCACCAGTGGGATGATGGCCGCCAGCTCATTTTTGCCCAGAGAGTGGCTCAAGGCGCAGGCCCAGAGCACGTCGTTGATGGCCGGGTGCGTGTCCTGGTTGTAGGCCAGGTTGAGATGTGTCATGGCCAACGAAGCCAGTTTGAACGCCCGGAGCGGGTAGCCCCGGTGCTCCATGTAGCGGGCGATGGTGAAGAGCTGGGTGTAGGTCATGCCAGTAGAGGCGGCGTCGATGACAATCTGGTAGGCGGTCTCGAAGGCGATGTGGTCCTTCTCGCAGAGGGTCAGGGCAGACAGGGCGCAGTTTTGCGGGTCCTTCATGGCGCACTGCAGCGCCAGGGTGCGGGCGCAGCTGGCCAGCTCTTCCCGCTGCGGGTAGTCCAGGCTCAGGCGCAGGATGGTGTTGTGGGACATCACCGTGGCCGCCACAATGCTGGTGGCTTCCGTGGGAGTGAACAGCGAGTACCAGCTCTGCAGGATGCTCACTAGGGCCCTCACCCCTGCAAGAAAACACCAGGGTCACGGCACAGCCCTGGAGCCTGGCTCAGATCATGGGGCTCCTCCAAGTCCCCAGGTGTCCAGAGCCAAGGCAAAGCCAGCTCGCGGCAGTACTGAGCTGCTGCCTCTGCCCCAGCAGGGACAGGACAGATGGGGACAAGCAGAAGCTACCCTGCGCTGCCATGCTGTAGGGCATAGCGAACACCGCTGGCCTGGCCTGGGTACAGGGGACCTCTCCCAGTCCCAAACCTGGCCACCGCTGTGGCCCCAGCCCTGCCAGCTGGTGCTCTGAGGCGCATCCAGTTACCCAGGAAGAAACGGGAGACCCAGGAGAGCTCAGATGCCCAGGGTTAAGAATGACCCTAGGATCTCCGTGCCCACCCGGCTCCCACCACATGCGGGCTGGATCCGCCCAGCACGGCGAGGCACTCACCCACTTCAGTAGCGCACGTCACCAGCCACCTCACCATCTCCCGCCGCCGCCAGTTGAGGGTAGACAGGGTCATGCGCATCACCTGCGAGGCAAACTCGGGGTGACCAGCTGCCCCAGCGGGCTCCAATGAGGCCACCCAACACAGTGGTGCTCTCCCAAAAATCCCTCTGGCCCAGCTGGCTACCGGCTCCCCAGCACTGCCTTGCCTCCACCCAAACCGCAGCGGGCACAGGGGCCTCCCAGGGCTGAGCTCCCCTGCTCAGGGCCATGCTGGGATGAATTTACTGCTTCCACAGGGGACCGCCTGCTTGGTGGAAGACCATCACCAGCGCCACTGCCGTAGCACGTGGGGCAGAAAGCCCACCAACATCCCCAGTGCCATCCCGTACCTGGAGCCCCAGCTCCAGTGCCACGTTGAGCAGTGTCGTGTCCGAGTTGCTGTCGGCCGGTGTGGCAATCTTGAATGCGTCCTGGGCCAGCTTGAAGATCAAGGAGGAGGAGTGGATGTTCTTCTGGATGGCCTCCAGCACCGTGCGTAGGCGCAGCATGTCCCCTGGGTGCAGGCAAAAACAGTCAGATGGTTTAGCCTCCCCCCACCTTGCCCTTGAGCCTCATCTCCTGCCTGCACTGGGGTAGTGAACAGCATGGTCAGCCCCTCTGGACACGCACGCGGAGGGAAGCACAGGGACGCTGGATCAAGCCCTGAAGTCCAAAAGCAAAATGGGACGTTCTCCCCAGGAGATGACACATCCTACAGCACCCATCCTCCCTCAACATCATCCTCTTACGGAGAGCACAAACAAGCTTGAGTGATCCCAGACACGTCCTGGAGCATTAGCAGACATCTCCAGGCACCTGGATGTTCTACCCTGGGCTCAAGTTTGACAGCTGTACAGCAGACTCTTCCCGACAAAGGAGGGGTTTGGGGAGATGCCCAGCACTGAACGGCTGCAGAAAGGTCAGTCTTCATTTAGAACATTAAAACGAAGAAGAAAAGCTGTTTGCTACACACATACTGTCTTGCCCAGTAAGTCCCTTCTCTCTGCAAAGCTAGCAAAGGCTGGGCCAGGGTCACCCAGACTCACTGCGCCTTGGTCCTGGATGTCCCAGGTCAGGCAGGCAGCTCTCATGACTGAAACAGGCTGAGATAACCCCAAAGAAGGGGGTTTCTGGCACAACATCCCATGATGCTGTGGGTCTCCTGACACAGGAGGCCATGGGTGCTAGGCACTGGAAATGGGACGGGATCTTGGAAGAGGGACCTCATCAAGGCATATTAATATCATGATCCTGCGTCTAGCTTGGGAAATCCTCCTGCCAGTCCCTGTGGGACACAGGGTGCGGAGAGGGACCTTTGACGTGGGTGCAGACCACAGATGCCAATGTGCCACATCAGGCCCCTCTGCTTTGTTCCGGATTCATTCTTCTACTCCCATCGTATAAACTGAGCAGATGAACCTCATGCAAAGGAAACCAAATAACGCACAGCAGTGTGAAAAACCTAGCGCTGCACCTGGGCACGCACAGACTTCTCGCTAAATAGCTGATAGCTATTTAGCTATTAGTGACTAATAGCTAAAGATATCGCCTGCCACCCACAGCAGCCGCTTGCATCACCACCAAAATCCAAGCCTGCCTAAAATGGCTCGCGGGGGCGCAGGCAAGCAAGGCTGCGAGGACGCAGGATCACATTAGGACACGCTGCGGTGGGGGAACACCTGGGAAAGGGACAGTGGGAAAAACAGGTGCAATCCAATGGCCCTACATCACCCAGAATAAAAACCTCATCCCCATTAGGTGGTGGAAGGGAGGAGAAACTAAAGGATAAGCCAGCTACCATCAGGGCACTGCAAGGCAGGTGCAGGACACCATCACCACCAGCAGCCACCAAAGCAGCCAAGAGGAGGAGGGCTGGAAGAGAGAAGAAGCTGCCGAAGCAGCAAGGCTGGAGCTTTCTGGCAGCTCATTTACCTTCCACCTCACTGGGGAAGTGGCACCTTCCCCATCAGGCTGGCAGTACTGGAGGATGGAGGCCGCCGCAGACTGTGCGGAGCAGTGGTGGGCAGTGGTAACTGCTCAGCTTGCCAACCCTCATGGGGCACAAGGCGCTCGCCGTCCTGGTGGGGCTGGTTTCTGGACAGAGGGATGTTTAACAAAAAGCCCGTGCTCGCCTTCATCATTGTTCCTGGGCAGGAACCAAAGAGGCCTGACAGACCAGCAAGGAGGTGTTTTAAGAGCACCCCCATGGCTGGGACCAAGGTGTCCCACCCAGTACGGCTGTCCCCATCTCCAGCCCTGCCAAAAGCCACACGTGGTTTGGTGCACAGGGAGGTCTCCTCCCTCCTACAGTCTGTGCGAGATCATTACCACAGGGCAGGAAGAGACAAAGCAGAGGTAAAAGGATAAGCAGCTTCAAACTAAACCATGGCATGAACTCATGACGCATCTGGCAGGGCTAGCTGACCTGGCAGCTTACCATGCTGCTGGGCAGGTATGGTCCAGCATCACCCAGGGGCACTGCCCAGGATCTGCAGCACTACGGTTGGTATCCCAGGGTTGGCAACCGCAGGGTCGCCTGAACCTCCTGGAGAACCTCCTGTCCTGCCCTGCCAGACCATGATGAGCCTTGAGGCCCTTTGGGACAAGAACCCCGGAGATCCGGACTCCAGTGGACTGCTTCGAGGCCAGCTCACCATGCCCTGCCCATGGTGGGCTACCAGTGGAGCACTCAGACGGTCTCTGCCAGTGGCCGAGGGAGCAGAAGCAGGAGCTCCCACTTTTCTCCAGGAAAATCCCTTTGATGCTTTTGTGCAGCATCATCCCATCACCCGTGTCCCAGAGCTGTCCCCCCCACCAACCTTTGGCTGCCGTGAGCATGGTGGAGGCCAGCTCGCACTGCTGCGACTCCAGGTGCCCCAGGGTGAACCAGCGCGGGTATCTGCTGGGGACCACCGAGACCAGGTGGTGGGGGTGAGTCACATCGCCAGATGGGGCCGTGGTCTCCAGGACGGGCAACCTGAAGGATAAACAGGAGGAGGCAACATCAGACCCCAACCCACCCCTGCCTTCGCCCCCTCTCCCCAAGGCACTGGTGAGGGGAGGCAGGGGCTGCCTGCAGGCAGCTGCCTGCAGCGCCGCCTTTGAAAGCATCCTGCTGCCGTGCACGTGTGGGGGCTCCTGAGGCAGCGTGCTCAACACATGGGCGCAGGGATCAATCTGAGTCCAACTTGAAAGGAGAAGAATGATCCGTGAAGTGATTTATAAACTTGTAAGAAAAAGCACAAGCCTCAGAAAAAAAAGGAAAAAAAAAAAAAAAAAACCAAACCAAAATCCCTCCTCCCTCTCCGCTCCTTTCATGTCAGAGTGCCCGGCAGAACTCCTGGCTTTATCATCTGGTTCTTCTTAAAACGCCCGGTTGTGATCAGAAGCAGCGGCACATTTCCCCAGGGCCTCCGCAGCCGGTTTGGGTTACCTGCTTTTGTGGGGATATCTAAAAGCCTGGAAATTCCGGGGGAGAAGGAAGCCTGAGGAAGTGGAGCAGGAGTCTCACGTTGCCAGCCATGGTGCCAAAACCATGTTGGCTCTTAAAGCCCTGAGTTGGTGCTGGTGTCACTAACTTGATGGCCAGACGTCCCCCTGCACATGGAGAGCAGCCAACTGCCTTTGCTTTCTTCACTCGCAGGCTTGGAGTACCCACAGGGCAGCAGAAGCCCAACCGTCCCAGCCCGGGTCAGAGACACCCCGACACAGGGGGTCCCAGCTGGGAGCAGGGGACAGGCACTAACAGATGGTGAGGGAGCAACGTCTGCCCCCAGGGCCTCAGTCCCACTCCTGCTCGGTGGCTGGAGGTCTCAGGTCTGGTGGGGCATGGTGTCTCCGTGCACTGCAGAGGCCCTTGGCTGCTCTTTTAGGTCTGGCTGTCGTCCTGAGCAGCTCTTCCCAGGATGAAGGGACTTCAAAATTTCTCTCAGCACTGGGGAGAGATGGCCCATTTCACCGAGGAAACGCCGCAAGAAAGATGGTGTCAGAGGGAGAGGGCACTGGGATGCACTGGGGCTGACTGTCCTTGAAGCATTGACTCATTTGGGAGATCCCAGCATTTTCAAGACCCATTCGGCCCCTGCCAAAAAACTGCAGTACACAGGCTGATGTCTGAGGTGTGTCATGCACCGGGGAGGGAGATGGGGCAGCTCTCGGCACCAGCCCTGTCCCCAGTCCCAGAGACGGAGCTGGGCTTTAATGGAGAACACAGTGCGACTGTGCCCGGCTCTGCGACATCCTGGAGCCCAGGGCAAATCATCTGCCCATCTGTGCCGGGATAACAGCCCTTCCTGCAGCGTGCCCGAGGCCTGGCAGACAGAAGGCAGATGACAGCACCATGCCTCCCTGGGACCTGCTCCAGAGGAGGACGCCTGTCACCAGGACAGGCAGGTGGTGGTCCAGCCTGGAGCGAGGCGCTGGGCAGAGGGCTGGACCAGCAGACATTATCACACCCATGCAAATCCCTATGGAGGGGGCTTGAAAGCCAGGAATCACCCAAACAGAGGGCAGGAGTCTCTTTGCACTGCTGCCTGGTGCCCGGGAAAGCCCTACACGCTGCACAGGATGATCCCAGGGACGGCAAGCTCCAAGCCTGCCTCCACTCCCATCCCTGCTCCAGGGTTACAAAGCATCCCGGCTTCCCGGCAGAGCAGAGGAGGGAGGCGCGACTGGGGGGCAGAGACAGAATAAAACATGCACCAACCTCATGGCCCGCAAAGCCAGCTTGTACGCCAGATCTGCATCATGGGGCAGCAGGGCAGAGAACAGGTATTTGGCAAAGGTGTGCATGGGGACGCTCTCACGGTGGATGACTTCTCCCAAGCCGCTGAAGGGACCACCTAGGCAGAAGCAGAGCCCATCATCCCTAATTAGCACAGCAGGATCTGTGGCTGGGGTTTGCACCACCTCAAAGCTTTGAGGATCTGCTGAGCAGCTCCCTGGTGCATTACTCAAGTTGGACTCAGGGGAAGGGGCTGCTCCTTCCTTTTCTAAAAACCCTTTCAAGTGCAAATCCCTCAGAAACCGAGGCCACGTGCTTAGCACCCTTCTCTGTAACGCAGCTGAGGCGGTCTCCCTCCAGGGATGTCAGCAAACCCTTGCTTTGATGGGGCAAAGCAGCCATTCTACAGACTCAGCACCACACTCACAGGGGAAGAAGCCAGGATGGGGTCAGCCAGGCATAACCTTGGAAAGGGCACCCTGGAGACGTTACCAGCACTCAGCTAAGACACAGGAGCCAGCCAGATGGACCAAGCCCCCACCTTCCAGCAGCAAGATGCACTGCTTCCGCAGGGTCTGCACCAGCACCGGGTCCAGCTCCAGATCCTGCAGCCGGGCGATGATCTGCTCCTCATTACGGCACACCTTGTCTTGGGCATAGAGACCTTCAGGCATCACTCTCTGCTGGCCCATCCCCATCAGGGCCACCTCTAAGGCCAGGGACAGGTAGGACTCGCCGCTGTCTTGGCTACTGGTCGCGACGGGCACGTGTTGATACACTGGGGGTTTGGAGTCCCCGGCGTCTGAAAGAAGGGGGAGAGACAGAGCAAGGTTAGAAGAGCCTTCCTAAGCGTCAGAACCACAGCAGAGACTTCAGAAGCAAGACCCACGCTTCCCTCGCTGCCTGCCTTCGGTCACCCAGACATGATGGATAAAAGCTCCCTAGAGGAGATGTGGGCTTCACCCTCCTTCCTGCTCTCACTAGGAGGTGCAGGAGCCCTGAGATCTGTGCAACAGGGTACATGGCTGCCACCAGACCCGCCCCATGGGCCAGCGTGCCTTGGCCCAGCTCTGCTAAGCCACTCTCCTGCTCTGCTCTTGCTGCAAACCAGAGGCTGGGAAACCTCAGGGCACTAACTCCCCCTTCTCTGCACTGCGGCTCTGCCCGGGCTGCTCCTGCAAAGGTGGAGAGAGGGGAGGTTTGGAGCCCAGGAGTCCCGAGCCCCAGAGCTGCACCCAGGGTCTGCCCGCCGGGCTCGGTTCAGCCACAGGCACCAGGAAGGGAACCAGGAGGAGCACTCAGTACCTGAAATTTCAAGGCAATTTTCCTCTTCTAATCTACAAGCTTCGGTCAGGGTGAGAAAGAGGCAGCCGATGGGGTTCAGAGGGTGGCCCACCCAGCCCTCCAAGTTGGTGATGGTTGTTGCTCCTCGCTGCAGCAGCTCTGCAAAAAAACGGAACAGAAAGACATTAAAAGTGATGAATTGAAAGACAGGTTCTGCACCCAGAGAGGTCTCTGAGACCAAAGGCCTTTTCTTACCCCTTACTGGGGACTTCCAGGGCCAACCTGGGCACGGTAGCTTGTGAGGGCAAGGAGCAGCTCAGAGCAGCCACCCCGCAGGCTGCCACAGACATCAAAGCGAGCAGGCACACAACAAAAGAAGGTGCCCCCAAGGTCACATAAGATGCAGTGGTTCGTTCTTTGTTCCAGGACAACATGAGGGGCTGCAGAGTCCCAGGATGCGGTCTATAAAGCCGGACTTGCAACTTACAGACTCATTTGCAATGGCAGCCCGAACGTTTTGGAAACACAAGTGGAAATCTCTCTGGAGATGACAAAGACTCCCAGCGAGTCTTAAAAGCTCCACCTTTTGAAGAACTCAAGCTGGCTGAGCTAGCAAGGGCCAGGAGTCACCAACCACCAGCAGCACTGCAGTAACTGACCCCGGCTCTCCGCCAACCACAACTGCAAAAGGAGAAACACTGATCTTGTCTCCTGGTACTCTCGGTACGTTCTGCTGCTCTGGATGGGGCAGCACTACTCTCTGAGATGGAGACTTTCTCAACCAGCTGGGATGCCCCAGCTAGACCTCGTGGGACACTTCTTCCATAGCTCTACTCATACCTTTCTTCTGATGCTTATATATTTCCAGCTGCCTTTGCTGCTGCAGTCGCAGGGTGTTGATTATGGCAACAGTTAGTCGGAGAGCTTCTCTGGGATAGCCATGGGAGCGCAGGGCGTCCACCCGAGCACAGGCTGTCGGGACGTGTTCTGCAAGGCAAGGACAAACACAGGGGCATGGCTGAGCCAGAGGAGCACAGAAATTCACGGGATGATACTGATCGGGGGAGAGAACCTGACAGCATCAGGCTTCAGGGTATTTTATTCTACCAGTCTTCCCCACGCCCCAACTAAACTCCTGATCCCTGCCTTAAAGTCCATCACCTTCTCCCTGCTCCTGGCAGGGATGCCTACCAGGAATACTAAGGGGACTCCTACCAAGTCCACCATGTTCAACCCACAGCAGCCACGTCAGTACCTAAATCCCCACCTCCACAAACCTCATCCGGTGGGAGCATTTCCAACACGCCGTTGCTGCAACACAATGGCTCCAAACACAGGCTGTTACCACCCTGCCACTCACTCCTCCTAAAATCTGCACAGCTGACGGTGATTTCTCTCACTGCTGTGCACCCAAATGCTTCTTAGTGTCTCCTCCAGCACCTCTCCCCTGCTCTCATCACACAGGTGGGGATACAGGGGGTGAGGCTGTGCATCCAGCACCGCGCTGGGGGCACCGGCAGATCTGGGGTGATGTTTTGAACTGCTTCCTTAATGCTTCCGTGGAGCGAGCTCTGCAGACACCCCGTCTCTTCTGCAGCTCTCCTACCTGGCGTTTTATTACTAGAAACGGTTGCAAGAACGCCCCACAAGACTCACAGTTGCTTAGGAATTCATCTGCTCCTGCTGCTCATTGCTCACCTGAAATCACAAGCAACTGTGGAGAGGATTATGACTGAGTGAGAAATTAGCAGGAGCAGATGACATGACATGCTGCATAACAAGCAGCGAAAATCCTATTTTCTTGCAAAATGTCCTACCAAGGGGGAAACAAACAAACAAACAAACAAAAGGCAAAGACAGAAGATCTAAAATTACGATAGAGGGATAATTTCTATTTCTGGAAGAGCTCAGAAAGCTTTGGAAATGCAGACAACCACCTCCACAAATGGGGTTTCCATGTCCCAAAGGTCACCCGCAAGGAACACACGAGAAAGAGGTTTCAGAACAAACGCATCTGTAAAGTGCTTCTTATTGCTTCCTCTACTCGTTTGCTAAATGGATGAAATATCCAGCTTCTCGCTGAATTCATCACTGGAAGTTACTGACAAATCACACGCCTCTCCCAGCACTGCGTCCCTGAAGGAGCACCAAGAAAGCGCAAAATCCAAACATCAAGGCAGCTACATCAGATGAATAACGTGCACCAACCACCGGGGCCAAAGGGCTCACCAGAGCCCAGATTATGCCAGGGGCGGGGGAGCTGTGGCCACCACACCCCTGCTAGATAGACAGAGTCCCCGGAAGCGTGAGCCCACCACCGCTGCCTATGGCTGCGCAGGGAGGAGACCTGCCGCCTGCAGCTACACAAAACTCCTCCTAGAGTAGAAACGTCCTCTCCTGCTCCAGCTGAGCTAGCAGAGATGTACCAGCGGCCTTCACATGGGCCCTTTATAACTTATCTCCTGGCTTTAACAGCAACTTAGTGCCCGCTGCTCCACAAACCACATCTCTGGGTGACTGTAAATATTCTCTTCCCTTTTGGCTGGGTGACGGCAAACCCCAGCACCTGGAGCAGATGACAGAGCAGGGATACGCTTTGACCTTTTTCATGTCCATACATTCTCCTCTTTGGCTGTGGGGATGAGGCATCCACCCTCTTGGAGGTGTGGGGGCCTTGCGTCTCCCATTTTGGGGTCAGTCTGAGGGCTGACAGCCACACCAGGCACCCTCCAAGCCCTCCGTCTCACCCATTCTCATCCCAGGACATGTAGTTGTCAAGGGTCTGCAGAGCTGCCCTGGGTCTTGACTTTGCAGTAGGGAGGTTGTGTGCCTTGAGGGACATGGTCTAAAGGTCTACAACACAGAGGGTACTGGACTTGACTGGTCCAGTAGGCCTTAAGCTCATCCAAGGCTTAATTGTACTGTCTGATAATTGCCTTTAAGGGAAGAATAAAAAGAAGGCGAGAGCAGGGAAGAAAAAATCCAGAGCATACAGCTGTGCTCCCCAGCCAACTTTCAAGGGACTTTAAGCGTCCCCCTGTAGTGGGAACAGTGAGAGCTTGCACTGGGGACAGCCAAACACACTGGCACGATGACAGAGGACACGACCAGCCCGGTCCAAGCTGACCAAGGGAAACCCACCCTGTAAAGATGTGGGGTTTGCTATAAGGACAGTGGCTGGGCTGTGGGAGGGCATCAAGTCCTTCTGCTGGCCCCACTCCTCAGGCTAAGGGCCAGGGAGGCACTTTCAATCTAGGACGCGGAAGCTTGCAAGGACCCAGGGCAGCAAAGCTTCTTTGATGTCTCGGGTGGCTCTTCTCCACTAGCAACTCTACCCACCCAGGCCACGCAAGGGGCTGCTGGTCTGGATGCTCACCTAGCCACAGCGGCTGCCCCTGGGAGTTGAAGAGGAGGCTCTCGCCCTCCCGTTGGTAGGAGGGAGACACGTAGAAGTCACTGCTAATGATGCGCTGCAGGTGGCTGTCCTGCCAGTGGAGGTCACAGCCCTCGATCGCTCGGGTGAACACGGTTCGTCTGGGCCTGGCCAGGGATTCTGCGAAGAGAAAAAACATCAGTGCCTTGGTGGGGCAGGGGCAGCCCGGTCCCACCCCCAGACACGACCTCCCTGGGCAGAGAAACGTCTTTACAATGAGAGCACAGACCCACCTGGTCCCATCCCAGCTGTTTCCAAGCTGAGCACAGGAAACCATTGCCTTTAGATACCTCTGCAGCCCATCCCCGTCTCCTTAGATGACATTGCTAAGTAACTTGCTACAACAGTTGCCTTGGCCAGACAGGCGAGAAAAGAGGCAGGGACCCCGTCTATTTGCTTTCTGACAATAATCCACCGTCACATTGAAATGTGGCCACGCATTCCCACCCGTGACACTCAGCTGCCAGGGGTCAGGACTGGGCTTCCTCAGCGTCACTGCCCAGCAAACACCACGAGCTCTCCTCTTCTGCTCCAATGCAAAGCCCCGGCTTCATCGAACCACAGCTGCTTAGACCAGCAGCACCTGAAGCCACATGGGGAACCACAGCAGCGTGTCTCATCTGCCTCTGGGCGATGGCGGGAACCATCGCCCTCCAGCAACCTCCTCCGGCTGCATCAGGGGGCTGGACGGAAGGAGACGGCATCATCTGAAACCCCACCGCTGCTCTGCAGCAGATGTCTGCGCTCCTCTTCAGAACTGCTCTGTAACTTCACTGACATTTTTGAAGCTCTCAAATGCTGGGTGAGCATTTCACTCCATCCAGACAGATCAAACAAGTGGTTTGTTGGGAGGAAAAGGCCCGTCTGGAGCAATCCCGCTATTGCTCCAGCCACGCTGGGTCATGAGGGCCAAACACAGCCAGCAGGCTGCAAAACAGGAGATGCAACACTGAATGTTAGGTCCTGCAACCCGCAAGACGGGCCAAGTTAAGTGCGTTCAAGGGGGGAAAACAAAAGGCACTGCTCAAAGCTGATCCAGGAGACTGGATAAACACGCGCCGGAAACGATGGCAACAAGCAATTAGCCTGAAAGCTGCAGGCACCCCGAGGTGGAGAGAAATTAAACAGGTGTTCGCAAGTAGAGAGCCAAGCCTGCTCACTTTACCAGGAAGGATTTCAGGAATCAGCTGTTCTCCTTCAGTAATAAAAGAGGCTGGCAACAATCTGCAGCACTATTTGCATACGCACAAACATTAACCCCGGGACACGTCCAGGATCTGTGCTGCTCTCAGTCCCCTGCTTGGAGAGGCAGGAGCGTGGGGACAAGGGGACGTTCTCAGCACGTGCTTCGGAAACTCCCTGGCACATCTAAAATAAGTGACCAGCTCGGCCCCGGCAACCTGCCCCGAATGCCAGAGCAAATCCTCGGCGGAGCTGGGAACACCAGGGGGGAGTCCCGGGGTTGGCGCAGGGCATGGAGCAAGGCCAGGTTTAAATTAAGCCACTTGCTGAGGATGCACAGGGGGAGGCAGCCGGGGTGCACGGTCCTGGCCATGGCTGGGGTGGGCTGGCAGGACATCCACGCTCCCGAACTGCTGCTGAAGGTCTAATCCCACCCAGAAGAGTGAAGCTTCCTTCGCGGCACGGCTGCTGTCCCCCTTTCTTCCCATTTTGGTAATACCCCAAAGAGCAATTCCAGTGCAGCAGATGGAGGCACAATAAGAGCAGTAACTTTCAATTAATGCCTACTTCAGGCAAAAAGGAAGGGGGGAAAAGTGCTTAAATTTCAAGGGATCAAATACTTTGTCAGGGGTTGAGAAAATATTTTAGCACGAGGGAACAACTCCATAACTACACTGTGCTCTGCACTTGAACTGCATTTCACATTCCTGGCTAATGACTTATCTACCACCTGAATCAAAGCCCATAAGCAAGGCTCAAGGGCTGGGAAAGGGGGTCTGCATCATCGCCAACTCCTCACTCTTACATTACAGGGTTGGGAAAGGGACTCTGCATCATCTCCAACTCCTCACTCACCCATTTCAGCGAGGGCTTCCAAACTCAGCTCCGCTCCCATTCAAGCGGCACCAGTTTTCTGTAAAACTCCATACCCAAAACTGCACAGGCTGTAGGGGTCTAAACTCCCCCAAGGTCAAATTGCTTTAAAATGGCCTCTGATATGGTGCTTAAAATACAGGTGACTTCACCCAAGATGTAGCAAGGAGCCAAACATTTCCAAGTGTATCTAAAATCAGAGGCTGTAAAGAGACATATTTTATATTCCCGTGACTCCCAGAGACATCACCAGCCGGTGAATTGAGGTCTCTCAACTTTGGGGTGCATTTTGACCCGGACCCAACTCCCTGGATTTCCACTCCCTGCCTGGACTCACCTTGGCTGTGACCGGAGCTCTGCGTAAGCGCGTTGGTGATGTTGGGAAGCTCGTTACCGTAATTGCCATCTTCCAGGGGACAGACGTCCATCTCTCCCCACTTGCGCAGCTGCCGAAGCCAGCAGGATTTCTCTTCCAGCTTGCAGTGCGGGTTTAACACCACGCACACCCACAGTGCCCCTAAACAAAGCCAAGAAATCAAGGAGGTGCCACCACCGTACCCGCGGGGCCAAAGCTCTGCTGCTGCCGCGCTCGTCGCGAGAGCCTGCAAGGTTTCACCGGCGTTTGTAAACTCATTTCAGCATAATGCATGGACCCAGGAGGGGGATTTAGACAGCCTTTAAATAAAAGTAAAACTCCTCCGTAATGAAGCTAAATTATAATCTCATGAGATGGGGGACAGTGGGGAGGAGGGAAGGGGAGAGCGGCTGTGTATGAATTTGTGAGTGCTTCTGTCTGCCAGGACAAATCTAGTGTTTGAACTACACATCAAAGCATGCTTAAAAACACCCTGGCAAGCTGCAGAGTCTGTATCTCCAAAGACTAACCTGATTTTGATCCTACCCACGTTCTAAGCACTTTAAAGCCCACTCCGAATGCTATTTCATCTGCCATTGTTCTTCGGGCCATTTGCATTCAACTATTTAAAAAGGAGATTTGGTGTATTTTCTTCCTTTTTTTTTTTTTCTTTTTCTTTTTTAATCCCCAGTAGCCCCCAGCCTGCAGAGGAACCAGCAGAGGAACCTGGAGCTTGGCTTGATGCCTCGCAGGCAAGAGCCCTCCAAGGTGTGAACCCTCAGACCTCGCAAGCAGAAGTGCCCATCAGTAGGACGCCCATGCTGACACCCTCTGGGTCAAGCACGGGACCTCACAGGCGTGATGATGCTGTCTGCTGCGTGGGAGGCAAAACCAGGCCCAAGGACATCTGCCATCGTTAAGATCCAACTCATCCTTTCGTAAGACAGGGCTGACGCTGGTGCTGCTAACTGAGCCTAGCCGACTCTCCTGGGTCACCCACTGCTCTGAAAAGGGCTGCAGCAACCTGAATAAGAGCAAAACCATGCATTCTCCTTTAGCTAATTGTGTTTCTGCCCAAAGTTCCCTGCGAGGCTGCCAGATACAGCATGTCCCCTCCCTTGTGCCTGCCCTGTGGGGTGGGATGGCTGTGTGCTGGCACAGCTGCCGTGCGGGGTGTCCCCGGGGATCCCCCCAGGCTGAGCAGCTCATGCCGCTCCTCTCTCTGCCCGTGTCGGATCCTGCCACGCACACAAGACAGCTCACCCTCCCGCAGAAACACCCTCCCTTGCTTCTCCTCCATGGCCCCAGTGGAGACCTGGAGCACCTTCCTCCTCCCCACCCAGCCAGCTGCTCTCCCCCACCTCTCCATCACTCCCAGAGCCAAAGTTCCCATCCCAAAATGACAGCCAGAGGCAGGACATCACCCCGCAGGTCTCCGCTGTGTGGAGAGGGGATTCCTCCAGGCACCCAAACCACCTCCCTGGCTCGCTGTGTTTTGTGCGGCAGCTCCCCAGCTGCACAGCTGCGTGTCGAGCGAGACTGTGACTCCAACATAGGCAGCTGGAGCAGCCGGTCCCTTTTCCAGGCAGTGTGAGGCAAAACCAGGCTGAGCGGCGATGTCCTGGCTCCGGCTCCACCCTGGTGTCTCCCCGTTCCTCCAGGTTACAGCTGAGCTTTGGTGGTGCTTTTGGGGTGCATCTCCCGGCACCCGTCCTCTGCCAGTTGGGACTTGTGGACGTGTTTGGTTCAAGTCATTAATAAGGCGCGAAGGCTGTGCACGTCCAGCTCCTCAGAGCGGCCTGGCTCGGCAGGAGAGACGTCACGGCGTCACAACGCAGATGGTGGCAGCAGCATCGCATCCAGGAACAGGCACGGGAAGAGCAACCGCAGGCACCAAAGATCAGCAAATACTCAAAGCAGCCCTCGCCTGGGCCAGCTCCATCAGTGCCTCAGCTCTGCTGCTCCCAGAAAACCCCACCGAAAGCTCGCTCCTTTCTGATGAACAGGGGGGGAATAAGGCTTTTGACCTGCAACACTAGCAACTAATGCACGTGCAAGAGAAGAGCCGTCTCCTTTGGGGCTTTCAGGGCCCACCTCTCCCAGAGCAGGTCTATGTCACTCGCTCCCAGGCTCCTGCAGGCTCCACAGCGGCTGCACGGACATGGCACCTTTGAAAAAATCAGGTCTCGGCCCTGGAAAATGAGTCTTCCTTAAGGCTCTGGTTACTCCCCTTAGGTGAGCAGTGGGTGCCTGCCTGCTGCCACCCCAAGGGCATAAAACTCCCCACCTCCTCGGGCAGGTGTGAGCTAAATCCTGCGCTCGGCTCCTGGTGCTGGGCGTCCCGGGGCTTCCGACTGGTTTCAGGCATCCCCTTCCCACCAGCACTCCCGCCTGTTGTCACTGACCCTCTTCGCCCGCTCCCGGGCTGCTTGTGCCAGAAGCATCCCTCGGCAATTTCAGCTCACGCCTCCGACGGCGAGCGGAGTGGCTCGGCTGACAGGCGGTAATAAAGCTTGGTGCCCCATCTCTGCCGCCCCCAGGAATGGGATGCACCCGCTGCATTTTTACCTCCCACAGCTCGGCTAAGATGCGATCCTTGGAAGCCTCATGACTTCCCTCGCAGCCTATTTTCGGGAGCCCTCCGCGGCATCCTTTGCCTGCCAAAATGCTGCGCCCCTGAGCACTCCTGCGGAAGGGAAGATGTGGTGGGGACAAGGAGGGAAGAGGGATTCACATCTGTCTCAGCCACGTAGTTATCTGGGAGATGGAAAAGAGGGGTTTTCTGAGCCCCATGGTCAAGTGACATCAGCTGACAGCACAAGTGACTCCTGTCCTGAGCCGAAACGCCATGCCGGGTCAGACTCTGTGTCTGTTCACATGCTGCAGAAACCTTCATCTGAACTTTCTGATAGCAGGAGGTTAAGCGGGGAACAAAGCGGCAGATCACGATTAAGCTAAGCCTCTAAACAAAAATGCTTTTTGATGACGGGGCTGGGTGCAGGGACGGGGAGGAAGGGGGGGGGGTCAGAGCCTTCCCAGCCCAGCGGTCCCGGCTGCTGGCCCCGGAGAGGACAGGCGCTGCGATCCCCCGCCCAAGTTTCATAACCATCAAAGAAATTCTCCTGTTTCCCACAGGGTCGCTCCCCGGCTTAATCTGCTGAAATTCCCCACTGTAAACAAGTGGCTGAGATAAATAAACCCGTCTCCAGGCAGATTAAGGTCAGGCTGCACTTCAGCTGGTTTTTCGTCTATTTTTTGTAATTAGGCTTTAATCGTAAGTACTAATGCGCCAGCGCAAATACTCCCACGCCGCAGAGCTCTCCATCCAGCAGGTCTTTCCTTTGGCTCCCCAGCAGACGGGGCAATAGATGTTCAGTTGGCAGCACACGCACGAGCAAACGATGCCCTTTTTATTTATTTATTTATTTATTTTAAACTCTGAAATCCTGCAAAATCCTTTACATTTTCCCCAGCATAAATCCACAATCTTCTTTAAGGCTGATCTTCTTCCAATCCCACGCAAGTCTGTTGCTGTAGTCTTTCCTAAAAATCGATGATTAATTATTAAACACGTGCCCAAAATAATTTCTGTGAGGCCCATTTTTCTTTCCCACGTGGCAAGAGAACACGGTCTGCGCTGGGGCTTCCCGCAGCAGCTGGCAACAGGCCCCTCATCCCTCTCTTTGGCAGCAGTGGTAACGCCAGGCAGCTCTGGCATCCGCAGCCCACAGACGGTCGGACAACATGCCTTCACCGTCCCAAGCCTCCCAGCTACCGATACCCACCCAGCGACAGTTTGGGACATCTCTGCGCGTTGCCGATGTTTGTTACCAATGAAGACCACCAGCTCACTGCAGCTCTGGTCCCTTCATGCCTGGACCCTTTCTTCAGAAGGATGCTCTGTTCCTACAGCAAACTCTGCCCAGGTCCAAATCCAAAAGGCTTCTGTAAGATGGGGAGAATAATCCCCGCTTTGAGTATAGTCCATGCCCATCCTGCCCTGGAGATGGTTCTTGGACCATCACCGTGTCCTCTGCAGGGGCTTCACTTCAGCATGAAGGTGCCCAAATCCCTCCCGTGTGACGTGCCTACGCCAGGGGAGCCGCTCGCTCTGACGTGCGTTGGCTGGCACCACGCTTCACCTGCTGTCACGCTGATCCAGCCTTGGTAGGGCCCTGACGTTCCTCAGCCACCTTGCCATCTGCTGATGGGGACGTGCTGTCACCTCCTCCCACTCTGCCAAAAAAAAAAACTATGCGCACCAACCCACCTGGTCCTTGCGTGGTTAAGCCAGGACTGAAACCCAGCCACTCCCGCCTCATGTGTGCAGGAAGGGAGGGCGGGCTCTCAGCTTGGATAGTGGGTTTGAGATCTGGCCAAATAATCTGTAATTCTGGGCAAATTGTTTCCTGCGTCCAGGCCTGCCCAGACACCCATCCATCCACATTTCAACAATGTTGTTTGCTTTCTTCCATGTGGAAATTCTGGCTTGGCGGATTTGGCCACCTCTCCAGGATTCTTCTGTATCCAACCATCTAGCTGCAGCATCCCGAAATCCTGGAAATATCTTCTTGGCAAGCAAGCACAGATGAGCTCTCCAGAGACGGCGTGGTTATTTCCATCCATGGAACTTCACACAGAAGCGAGACATCCCACCCCTCCCATCTCTTGTCTGCGCTGTTTGTCCAAGCTCTCCAGTCTCACGGCTATGTTTGCATCGGTTGGGCACTTGGTAGGAGGGTCTGTGATCCCAGCTGCAGCTTCGGGTGCTCCCGACCCTGGACCACCCTCATCCTTTTTCCAGCTCTACAACATCCCTTTAGACCCAGCCCGTGAGTCCTGGCCTTTACACAGCATCTCCCACAGGCAGAGGAGCTCAAAGTCACTCATCGTGAAACCATGGCAAAAGTCAAACTGCTCACCCAAGATTCCAGATGCCCAGAAGAGTCCAGAACTGCTTGGTTAACTCTGCCACACAACCAACCTCCCCGGGCCCACGTCATCTAAATGTTTTATTCTAATGATATTAGGGTGTCAGGCAGCTGAGCCGGTGTCTAAGGTGCTTAGCTAGATTTACCCAGAACTGCATTTCCCCTAAAGCCAGGCTCTGCGCTGGCCATGCTGTCCCCCCTCACCCTGGAAACGTGCACAGGGGCAGGTAGAAATCTGTTAAGACGGGATGAGACTTCAGACCCTGCCTTTGCCCCTCTGGATCACGGTTCCTGCAGGACCAGCACTTCCACGTCCAGGCTACATCTAGCCCCTGGGGCGCATCAGCCCCTCTCCCTCGCAAAGGCTTCGGGGCAGCACACCAAACACCAGGCTGCTGCAAGTATGGGACCAGCCACACTCCGGAGACCCGTCATCTTTGATGCCTTTAGAGGAAAGGGGCTGGTTTAAGGTATCGAGCTGTGCAGTTGAGGTCTGATCCAGCTGTCCCAGCAAAATTTCCCCAGCAGGAGATAGAGGAAGCTCCTGGCATCTCTCAGGGCCTCTGCTCCCCAAAAAAACGAGCCCCAAAAGGCTCTAGGATGATGTCTGCTGGCCCTGCAGCCCAGGCAAACCTGCTGTTTGTCTCTACGAGGTGGTGACTCTTACCCAGCTCATCCCAGAGCTGCCGGCACTTCTCCGTTATGCCCGTCCCCTGCTGCCTCCAGAGGGAGAGCCGAGGATCGGCCATGAACTGCTCCGTTATCAACGTCAGCATCCTGGCCCCGTTGGAGTCCCTCATGCGCAGCATCTCCCGAACCTGGAGAGGACAGAATGGCCCTTGGTGAGACAAACCATGGTCCCCTGGAGGTGTTTAAGACATGGTCACCTGGCTGGCAACCCACAGCTCCCTCAGTCTGGGGGTCCAGACTGTAAATATACACACACACACATATATATATATATGCATATAATGTATAGTCATACATTGTAACAGTCATGCAATGACTGTGACCTGACTGGTTGTAGTCCAGCTGAGCAACAGCCACAGCCTAGGCTGTGTAGAGGACCAAGCAACCAAGAACATGAAAACAAGGCTCTTCTGCAAAGAAAGAGAAGAGCCTGTAGGCTGATGCCACCTCTCCAAGGTCTCTGTAGGCTCTGCAGGGTTGGCCTTCCCTCCACCGCGCTGATGGGGAGATGGGGGAAAGCCCTCCCTCGCGCAGGGATCATGGCAAGCCCATCGCGTGGGAGGAATGGACCTGCCAGGAGAGCGTGTGAGACAACCCAGGCCTGACCCAGAGCCTGGATTACAACCGCCTGCTCCGCGACCGGGCGAGAAGGCACTGGAGCAGAGATTCCCGGCTGTGACGGGCACCCTGCCAGGGCAGCCGGCGAGCTGCCGGCTACGTGACACGCCGAGCGGAGAGGGGAGAGAGCAGCCGGCTCCTCCTCACCTTGGCAAACATGGAGTTGAGCTGCTTCCCCGAGCCGTAGTACCCTCCCTGAGATAGGAACAGCTTCACCTGCTCTCGGACCTGTTCCTCGTCCAAGTGCCAGCAGTTCTCGTCGTCGATGCTGGCCCCAGCAGTGGGGTCAGGAGCACCTGGGGGAGACAGGGAGGGAGGAGAAAAGAGACAACCATGTTTATAGCAGCAGGGTCAGCTGTCCTACCAGCAAGAAGTGGACATACCTCTATTTTATATGGACCCACCTCTATTTTATCAGCTCAGGCAAGGGAAAACCAACCAGGTTCCCAGGCAGTGAGCCCCAGCTGGCAGCATCACGCTCTCCTTCCACGGCAGTGGCAGCAGCCGTCAGGAGGGATCCTGACCACAGGGCTGACGCCTGGCTAGCCCTTCTGCGCCCCACGTGAAGTGAGGCTGAGGAAGAGCAGAGACCTGCCTTCCTTCAAAGCCCCAGGGGTGCAGACAGCGCAGCTGCAGAGCCCAGAGCGCTCCCCCACTCCAGGGATCGCCCGGGGTGCTCCTCCTGCTCCACATCACCCGTTTGTTTAAGCATCAGTAAAGCTCCAATTCCTGCAAGCCTTTCCCCACTCTATGAACAGTCTAACAGAAGTCCCACTGCATGGGGGGCGTCCAGAGCCCCGGGTTAAACACCAGCTCCTGCCCCTCATTTGCTTTAGGACAGGGGACACGTCCCTTTGCATCAGTGTACCTGCCGGGGAGAGACCCTCCCCTGGAAAAAACAAAGGATCAATAAACCTTCAAAGAACAAACTGTGTCCAGTGCAGGGCCTTTGTCAGGCACACACCTGTGTTCACAAGCTCTATTTCATCTTCCAGAGAAGAAAAAAAGAAAAGACGACCCACAAGTGCCTTAAACAATAGCTTGGGATCCACCTTCCCTTGCCTTGCCCCTTTCAATTCCCACTTTTTCCCCCAAGCACTGCCCTATCTCCCAGCAATGCCCCGGCTTCCCAGGCTCGCAGGGCAGGCAGCAGCACGGCTCCAGCCAGGAGCACAGAAGGGAACAGAAACTCAGCTTCTCAGCTCCCCGCTTTTGAGTCCTACTCTGCAGAAACTCCTTAGGGAAAATCAGTGCCAAGGAGGGACCAGTGCAGCTAGAGGATGCTCTGTAGAACTTAAGTCTGCTTCTCCCATCTCGTCTCGCTCTCCAGCGAGGAAGGGGGTCAGCGTGGGAAGAGGGAGGTGCTGCACGGACAGCCAAGGGATGCTGTAGCCGACAGGTTCCCAATTAAATCTTAATGATGTCTTCCCCACTCGACTAGGATCTGGTTGGGGACCAGACACGGCTTTCATACAGAGACAGCTCAGGATGCTGTGCATGCCCCAGCCCCGCGCGTTGCTGAACCAGGAGCTTAAACGCAATTCATGAAAGTCAAGCTCCGGGATGCCTGCTTAGCAGAGCGACTGTCGCTTCTTGGCTTGTAAGCGAGAGGACATCAACCCGAGGGGTTTTGCTCCTCCAGCAAAGGCTGAGAATGCTCCTGACACGATAAGATACAGCTATTTGTATTTATTGTCCTTTACAAAATTATTTTAATTTCTGCTAACAGTCGCTGCCCGACAGCTGTTCCAGCAAGCTCTAGGCGCAGCCTGCACCGTGCTGAAGGGAGAGGAGGATGCTGCTCCCTCTGCAGAATAATTTATGGTTGACACAACCACGTAATTGGGATGGGAGCTGAAGCAGCAGAAAGAAAATCACAGCCCCCGCGTGAGCAAGAGGGCTTTCGCCTACGGCCCCATTTGTGCCCTGATCCAGCTCCCCCAAGCTCTGTCGTAAGCCACGAGGGACCACCATGCCATGGACAGTCCATCCTGACCATCTCAGGTCCCAGCTTTTCCGTGCCTTTTCCTTCCCTCCCCCAACCCAGTCCTTATCCTGCAGATAAAGAGCAGACAAGCCAGCGATTATCCCGTATCAGGAACCGATGACTAATCTGTCTACCACAAGCGCTTATCCGTCCCCATCGCTGAGGTATCCCAGACGCTTGCTCGGACTCTTAATATCCTTCTCACCACCATTCCGCCCGCCGCTCCCAGATGCGGCTATCCAGACCAGCCAGGTCATCCCAGATGATTCTACAGGGTCACCTGGTCCCACCTACAGGGACCAGGAGGGCATGGATGCCTGGAATGACCCATCCCACCTAAGCTCAGCCCATCCTTGGTCCCTCACTGAGGCTGCTGTGATGGATAAAGGTGGAGGAGTCAGAAAGATGCAAAAAGTGGTTGCATTTTTGTGGGGTTCCCAGGGCTACCCTCGGCGCTCGCTGCTCACACATAGCGTTAGCGACGGAAAGCCCGAGCAGCGAGGAAAGCAGCTAAATAAAACCTCCTCCTCCCACGCAACACATTGAGCACTTCGCACGTTGGGGTTCGGGCCGTAGCCAAATTAGTAACGTGCCTCCCGCGCCTCCAAATAAAACCCAAATTTGCTTGTAAATGTATTTTTCTCTCCTATAAAAGATTCAGAGAGAATTGTAATAGCAGATTCCTACATGTGCAACGCAACCCGGCAGATAACAGGCTGCCCAATTATGCCGAGGAGCTGGATAAACATTTAAGAGCAAACAACGGGATTTGTACCGGGTTTAAATATTAATGGCAGGATTTGTCCACTCCCCCTTGCCAACGTTCACACCATGGGGGCTTCGGCAGCGGCATGCCGTGACGCAGCTGATGAGTGATTCCATGTCTCGGCTCCAAAGGAGCAGGGAACGGCATGTAAAACAGCCCAGCGCCTGCGTAACACATT
The DNA here is from genome assembly GCF_028500815.1 of Rissa tridactyla. Taxonomy (NCBI): domain Eukaryota; kingdom Metazoa; phylum Chordata; class Aves; order Charadriiformes; family Laridae; genus Rissa; species Rissa tridactyla. The sequence continues at coordinate 44,654,389 of NC_071473.1, forward strand.
TCTCATATAGCAGCGTTCCTGCTCCAAAGAGCCCTGTTTCAGATGTGCTGGATCTTGGTCCTGCCGGATTCAGATTTAAGGAAACACCACTGCACATCTTGAGTGGAAAGAAGGTTTCACCAGCCCATTTACAGTGGCTGTAGAAACAGAGATAAAAATGCAATCCATTAAATGAGAAGCAGGGCTTGGGTTTTAACTGTTTGACAGCCAAGTGAGACTTCTCCAGGTGGATACAAAGGCTGAGGAATAAGGACTGGAAAAATCTACAAATTAGAAAACAGAGTGAAGCCAGGCACGGAAAATTGAACGCCTTGCTCAGCAATTAGCTGCCCAACAAGAAGAAAATGAAAGGCACTGCTGGACTGGAAAGCAGCAGATTTCCAGGACTGAGGAGGTGATGGGACCTCGTGGGTCATGCCAAGGCATTGGCATACCCCAAACCCAAGCTCCTGAACCCAAGAAGGGGAGATACATCAGCCAGGTGACGTGGGAAGCACTCCCAGTGTGTCTCACCTGGAGCAGGAGCAGCAACACAAAGAAAAAGGGATAATTATTTTTTTTTAACCGGTGTCTGGAGCTGACAAATGAATAATAAAAGCAACCCAGGGATGCAGGTGGCTGCCCCAGCATCTCCCTCATGGTCATCTTGGCCAACTGCACCCAGTACCTACTGGTGGCTCCCGGTCTGGCCATGCTGGCCCCGGGGTCAGCAGTGCTGAGGAGGGCTCTGCCAGCCAGCGAGCCACAGCCGCCTGGAGCAGGGCTGGCCATCGTGCAGCAGTTCACAAGGGACATCTTATGACTGCACGTGGTGGCATGGCTGAACGCCTCCAGGCTGCCTCTCCAGCGTCCAGAGAGAAAACAGACGCGAAGGAACAGCTCAGGGTGCAGGGGGGAGGACAGGGACAAATAAACAAACAGCAGAAAACCTCAGAGAGAAAATAACCAGGCACCAGAAAGGAAATGAACTCTAATGAGGGATTAAAAATAGCAGCGGAGTGAGAAGTCAAGCTCCACCAAGGCTCCCAGTTCATTTTCAAGGGGAGGCAGGTTGGATGGAGCCTCCAGGGCAGCCTGAAGATTCACAACCGTCTGACAGCGATGGAGCAAGAGAAGCCAGACCAGCTCCCAGCACGATGGCTTGGAGCTCCCTGGCTCAGCTGGTACCAGCAACGGGTTCGGTCATCTTTGGAAGCCCCTTGTCAAGAACCTCACCCGTACTCTGGTGTCATTTGGCAACCCCATTGGCTGTGCAAGACAAGGGGGAAGAGCCACCGGCAGAGCCTTTGTCTTCAGCACTCAGGTGTGTTATTTTCCCTTAACTTCACATCAGCTCAGCAACCAGGAACATGAGTCCCCTGGAGACCTGACCTTCTCCTCCTCCCCAGCGGGAAGGCAGAATTTCAAATAGATTTACTGGTACTGCGCTCCAGATGCTGTCATGGGATGACCTCAAAGTTAAAGACTGCCTGAGGACTCCTCAAACATTCGCCCTGGCTCAGTGCGACAGGACAAGCGGGCTGGGACTTCCAGCATGGCCAACCTGGCAGCTGACTTTCTGTGCACAGGGAGCAAGACAGGCCAATGGGTGAAGGCCAGTATTAGCCCAGGAACTGAAGGAAGTGCTCAAGTTGGCTAAGAGTACAGCTGGGACAAAAGTGAGAAGATGAGGCAGAGCACTCCTTACAGCTTTTGCATGAGTAGATCTGGTATTCCCATGACAAAGCCTGAGGGACCATTCCCACTAGGAGTTTTCTGAAGGTCCTCTCCTCCAAGGAAGCTCCTGAGACCCTGCAGGACCACAGAGGCCCCTTGGCGATTCACACTGACTCTCTGCTGGCTTGACCTCGGAGAGAGCTGCCCCCGCATTGTGAGACAGTGGAGGTTTTGTGGCTTTTCCGCCTTCTGGCTCAGAAGACCATCCTAAGCCTTTCGATGGCATCAGCTGAGCACCACGGACATTGTATCACCCATTGGCATTTCCATGGCACAGACAGACCGCCCCGACCACATCTCCTGAGTTGACAGCAGCTCTCCCTGCCATACCCGAGCACTACTCGAGCAGGTTCAGTTACCGAGCTGCAAACACCGGGCCTGCCAAAACCTCCCGATCCTCACCCATGGAAGGAGGAGACTTCACCAATGATGCACTAAGGACATCCTTAAGCCCCAAATCTTCTGGGCCCACAGGCACACTCACTCTTCAGAGCTGCCTCTCCTGTCTTTAAGCTTCTAATTAAAGATTTTAATGACCACCATCTCTGTCCAGTGGTCTCCACCAGACCCCTCTCCTTCCTTGGGCACAGACTGCTTTTGCCCTCAGGAAGAATCTAGCGTTTGCCTCCAAAGCCCAGACATCCCAATTAAGCTCAAAGGACATATCTGAGACAGCAGCACCCCACAGTGTACCTATCTTCCTCTTAAAACAAATTCAAGTCATTCTCTACAAGCATGAACCAAAACACAAGAGGAGATGAATGCCACCTCCCAAGCCTGCTGGCTGACTTGGACCCTGCGCACTCACTGCTGCTGGATGTTGGATCCACACTGCGACAGCAGGAAACCCTGCGCTGCTGTCAGGACTCGCTGGTGCTTCTGAGCTCCTCCTCCACCGTACTGCTTTCTTTTGCCCCCGAAAACTCACTCTCTGCCTACAATTCCCATTTCAGCTCTTTTTCTCAGTCTTGCCCTCTCCAATACCTCCTGGTCCTCTCTACAATAGTTTACCGCACCAAAGCAATCGCTCTCTGTTCCTCATTCGCACCTCAGGAGGACATGTGCTTCTCATCGTTCATGGTGGTAGAGCATGGATCCCTCCAGTGGCAAAGCTGCACCTATCCACAGCATGTCCCACCACAGCTGGTGGCCCTGAGCCACTTTTCACCTTGCATTTCCCTGAGTCAGGCTCAGCAAACCAAGGCACACCCTGGGCTGGTGCTCTTGGAAGAGCAGAGGGAGCAGAGTGACAAGGTGGCCACCACCAGATGCTCCTCACTCCACCAGAGGCCTGGCTGTTGGATCCAAGCTCTCCAGCTGCAGGTCCTGGCTACCCCCAGCAGCCACCCCACCAGGAAAGGTCAAGCAGCTGCCAGTCACATTTGCTGGCGCGATGACAACCTTGCAGCCTTGCTCCGTGCCGGACAGTCACGCTGCTGACTTTGTCCCCAAGGAGCAGGAACACGCTCGGGGCAGGGACACACACACCGCAGCACTGAAACCCACCCTGGTCTCCTCACTCCAGCTGCCACTTCAGACGCCGAGCGAGGAGGTGTCAGACACGTGAGACGCTCTCGCGGTGAGCCCGCTGCCCTTTGCAGCCAGCGACGAGAGCAGAAACGTGACTCGCTTGAGCAGGCAGGGGTCAAGCGGGGAGCAGAGCGGCAGGCACACCTAGGCTCGCTGCTTGGATTGAATCCTTCGAGAACAGGCGAGCGCCTTGGCTGCGCTCCGAGGCTCCATCGTTACTGGATAGTTTGCATATCCTTCTAGGAAGGCAGCTGGGAAGATCGGCATGCGGTGCACAGCCCGCAGCTACAGACTCCTGCAAGGAACAAAGCTCTGACGCCCCGAGACCAGCGCGCCAGACAACAGCCTGCGATTTTCTTTGCTGCTCAGGCTCTGCAGGGGGAGAAGGAGCAGCCCTGAAAGCCTTATTTTACAAAACCGGATGATCGCCTCGCACAAGCGTCATTCCCCAGAGAGCCTGGCATGCTCCCGAGGTGCAGAATCAGCTCCTCCATCCCACGTGCTCACCATCGACAGAGAAGGAGCAGCCCTTTGGGTGACCAGAGGCAGGTGGGCAAGACCCAATGCTGACCTGAAGCTCAACAGATCTCTCCTCAGAAAAAATGGGGAGAAAAAAAAGAAAGGATTTATGGAGAAGCTGTTCTGGCTTCAAGGTGTGATAACCTCAGGCGTCCAGTGCACACACTAGGTTACTGTTTGGGCTGCAGAGGCTGGCCTGCCAAAAGCCAGCTTGGCCTCAACTCCGAGGTGAACAAAGGTGTGACCCCAAGGGTCTTAACTAGACACGGCTAAGAAATGCACGTGTAAGCCTGTAAAGCCCTATGTAAAGCATACCTTGAAGAATTTTCAAATCCCAGGATCAGGGACCCTCTATGAATGCATGAACTGCAGCTGGGAAGGGCAAGACGGGGGAAAAATTTGGATCCCCTTCAACCAGAGCTCCCAAGAAGCTGCCAGATTGCTCTCACATACGCAGTCCCACACGCCTGCAGCCCTTCCTCACCCTGGGCTCCTTGCTCAAGTAGCTCTGCAATGTAGTCGCTCTGAGACTGTGCTTTGCTGGCAGGACAGGGAGGGCAAAGCTTGCAACACTGCCCAGGACTGAGAGCTGAAGCCATGGTTGACACCACTCTGAACTTGAGTGTGGATTTTTTTGAGCCTTCCTTTTCACAAGGTGCAACTTCTATGAGTTCATCATCTTATGGTCACCTTTAGGTCATCTCATCATGCTAAGGCTGATCTACATCCTCCCTCAGGATGAGACGAGGCTGTTCTCCTGCCTGCAGAGGAGTTCACTTGCTTGTGACCATGGCTAGGCAGCCACACGGGTGTCAGGTGGGTGCCACCTTCTGCTGAGTAAGTCAACGCATCTCTGTCAGTTCAAAATCGCACGCCAGAGTGTGTGAATTTGCACGAGTCTGAAGGGGCAGAGAATTTTTGCTTTGTGTTTTTTATAACCACTTGTAAAAACAAGAGGCAGATATTGAAATGGAGCCAACATCTGTATCTTTGTAAGACTCTCAATCACCAGCCTTTTGCTGACTCTAGAGCAATAAATATTCAGAGCCTTAAAAGCTTTTCTTCAATCTGCTTAGGAGAAAGCAGCCTCAAACAATGGCCAAGAAGGGATCTCGCCCAACCTCAGCTTCAGTGGATCAGCTCAGGGAGGGAACGGACCTCACCAGATTCTTGCAGTATCACAGTTCCTCTTTCTTTTTTAATGCCAAAAAATGAGGAACCCCCCACAAAAGGCAGTAGTAATTTAGAGCACAACCACACACAGCAGATGTGGCCCAGAGGAGGAGACAAAAGCCTCTCCCAAGGCAGGAGCAGGAACAACCAGACAGAGGGAGGGGGAAATATCTAAGATCAGAGCTGCCATCACCCCTACGGTGGAGGTGGACCCCTGGCCTCACCTCTACATGTGGATTCAACCAGTTCAGATCCTATTTTAGGCTGCATATGGGGCTTTTCATCTTCGGAGCACTTAACAGGCATGTGTTAATCCCTGCAACGCCCTTCCGTGGCAGATAAGTGTTTATTATCTCCGCTCTACAGCTGGTGGGACAGGCGCGGTGGGGAGCGGCTCACTGTTGCAGACCCTGGGCAACCTCAGCTCCTGGGCTCCTTGGAAAGACACAGCAGGAGCGTCCGGCTTCAGCTGATGAAGCGAGCCTCAGAGCAACTCCCCAGGGAGCCCGGGCCACCTCCTGGGCCACTAGGCAACTGCAGCGGGGCTGGGATGGGCAGTGTCCCACAGCCAGTGCTTTCCAGGGGAGGAAGTCAAAAGCATCTTCCAAACACAAAGCCCCAGGACACATCTCCGCTGCCTTTGTGCAGTAGGTCAGGACAGCGGCGCTCATTTATTATGGGCAAATTAACGCCCATGGAGATTAAAGCTTTATCTCCCGCCGGCTCAGCCACAACTGACTTAGCAACGTGCAAGGCTGGGCTGGAGGAGCCACGTCCCCCCACTGCACCTCCCGCTCCCCCAGATCCCAGCACCACGTCCTTCTGTGCTGGGGACTAAACGTGCTCCCTTCCTCCAACCTTGGCTTCTCCATCCCACTCTGAGCTGTGCCTTGTGCACCGCCAGCCTCTCTGCTCTGCCTTTTCTTGCCTGTTGAAGCCAGTGTTTGACAGACAAACACATAAAGAAGGACAGAAGGCAGAATGGGGACGCATGGCCAACAGCGATGTGGTGCCAACACCTGTGCATTAACACCAGTTTGACGCTCCCACCTCTCTCCATGCAGCAACAGACAAACACAGCAAAAGTAAGGTCAACACCATCAGTGTGAAACCACCAGCCCATCCCCAAATGGACACTGAATCGGTGCCGAGCCACCCAGCGAGTAGGGAGGACTTACCATGCACTTGGTTGATCTCCGAGTTGGAGGACAGGATCTCATCAGCCAACTTCTGGGCGGTGGGCAGCACCTCGGTGTGGTGTGCCGTGATCAAATACTGAACAAACTTCTGGAGCTGGTCCCTGTTCATCTGGAAAAGGGTCTCTGAGATGGGAAGACGGAGTTTGACCTGGTCCGGCTTGCGGATCCTGTACAGCGAAAGTGCCACGACGTGGGCACAGTAAAAAATGTCCTTGTTCCCGCAGCCACATGTCACTGAGGTGATTTTGCAGCGGTCAAAGCTGATGGCCACCTTGTAGGTCATCTCTGGTTCTGTCGCAGTCGCCGGCTCCGTTACCGTCCCGCTGAGGTGGAACCCTGGAGAGGGAAAGGAGAAGAGGAAAGGCCATGTTAGCTTCCCTCTGACCACTACAACCCATGCAAACTCTGGAAGAAGGACAAGTCCAGACAGGGCTGCTCATGCAACGCTATGCAAGGAGCACACCACCCAACACACACCATCCTGGTGGCTTACACCAAGCCTGCATATGAACACACTTCTGCACCAACACGCGTGTGCAGCCAGACTCATCGGCGAGTTTATTTAACAGCCAAACCCTCAGGGGAAGAGCAAAGCTGCTCAGTTCCCATTTGTTTAAGAGTCTCTCAGACTGCTTCTCTCCTGGGAGTCATCTTCATCCATGCCTCCCTCTCGCTGAATTTGCAACTCACGTGAGCGAGGGATGGCAGAAAAAAGCCAGGTTTTCTTTTCTGTGATGAGGCAGACAAAAAAAACCCACAAATCAAACGCAACGCGACCCCAACTTCAGTCCCTCAACCAGGTACAGCACTCCAGGGCATGGCCAGAGCTCTAAGCTCTTCCACGCAGCCCGAACAAGGAGCAGGGACAGGAGCAATGCACAGCCTGAACCGTGGGCTGGAGGGAAACCATTTGTTCCTTGAGCTCCACAACGTTTGCCGCTCTCCTACAAGCTCTCAAGCTTTCCCCGAAATACTGCTGCCAGGGAGCCAGCCGCTTGTTGGCACAATCCGTGCGTCGGGCTGCAGGGACAGCCCAAATTACTCACACAAATGTCACGGTGCTCCCTACAGCCCCCACCGTGCCGTGAGGGGCTGCAGCGCCTTCAGGCACAAAGCTGGGGGGGGGAGGGGGGGGGGAATAAGTCCCAACAAGTCCCAAACGCAGGTGAAGAGTGAGAAACAGGCTCGGAAGGTCCTCTGGGTCCAAGGAAGGTGGATGCACCAGGCAAGAGAGGGATAAAGTCAGCGAGAAAAGACTGGGTGCCCACCAACCTCAATGCGAAAGCCCAGGGAGCCGTTCCCAGGAGCCGGCTGCCAAGGAGGTCCAACATCAACACTTTGCACTTGCCCAGCCACCTGGAAAAGGGACATCTTTGTTTCCCCCATCCACCTGCCTTGTGGCTTTGAGCAGAATGAGGGAGGTTAATTAACGTGGCCGGGGCCAGCCGGCAACCCCGTGTCAGAGCCTGGCGTGGTACCTGGGACCCAGCACCCCACGCCGCCCACCCCAGCCCTCCTCCCTGAAGAGGATGCTCACTTTTCTCCATGCCACTGCAACCTTATTAAGCCTGTGTTTGTACAGAGGTCCCTGCAGAGCCTGCCATCCCCCCGGAGAAGACGGCAGACAGCTGAGAGCCCTACAATTAGCGACAGAAAAGGAGAAGGGGTGGTGGTGGGGGGGTGAAGATTAAAATACATTAACTGCATCAAACCCTTGTGCGTTTGCCAGCTCTCACAAAGGCTTTCCGAGACAAATTCTACCAGAGGTTTTTAATAAATGGCATCAAAACCAGCTATTCACTGCCAGTCTCTTTAAAGCCAAGCCAAAAACCACATTCAAATCTGATTAAGCGTCTAGAGGTCTGCTTTCACTTTAGTGCAGGGGAGGGGGAAAGCGGACCTGTTCCACCGCCCATCGCCTGAAACCCACCCCATGTGGACCAGGAGCAGGAGGGGAGGGATGGACAACCCCGCATTACCCTCTCGCTCGCACGCTGACGGCAGTGGAAGCACGGCTGCGGAGCTGCCGGGCTCGGCGCCGCGGGAGCAGCACGGCCAGGGCCTGATGAGCCCCCCCTTCCCCACGAGTCCATCCCTCAGCAGCCAAACTATACAAATCCCCAGAATAAGCTCCAAAGTGTTTATGTTTTACCACTTCTCTGGTCTGCGATGCTTGGCAGGCAGCTCCGACTCACTGCCAGTTTCTCCCTAGTTTACTTTTTGAACAAGTTAAAAGGATTGGAAACCACATTCCCGAGCAAGAATGTATGTATATACGCGTATGTACACCCGTAGGCACATACGCACACATCTATATAAAACCCTCTAAAACAAATTACCAGCCATAAACATTGCCTTGAAACGTTTACTTTAGTAGGATCATGGGCCGGACCCTACTTGGGGCTAACTGGTGTAAGGCTGGAGGAACTCATTTAACCAAATGACCTGTTTCGGACAGGTCTACATCTGAAAATGCATCAACCGTGGTCTGAATGCAGCCTCCCTGGGAGAGTAAATTTGTCCACGTACTTCCCAGGCTGCTCTCAGGCATCCGAAAAGCTGTGGTCCCCCATCTTCTGCGAGAGCCAGTCCTCACAACTCGTAGCCGGCGTCTGCACATCGAACACGACCGTTCAGCGCGTCGGCAACTGCCAAGTTCATCTGGCACTCGAGCCCAAAGTCAAGTGTTGGTTTAGATTTTAGCTGTGGTGGCAGCAGGTCTATTTCGGATAAACTAGGAACTCTATACAAAACATTTATCAAAAGCTTAGTCAGAAATTAACTATGGAGAGAGAGGAGCTGGCGGGAACAGAGGCATTGTTTGGGAATATTTACATTAACGGGAGGTCAGCCTGCAGCTACCACTCTGCGCCCTGCTCCGCGGCCAGGTCTGCACCTCAGCACCCAGGGGTGCTCAGCAGTGATGGGTATCAGTGTCCCAGAGAAGAGTAGTGGTTAAAAGGTAGGTGGTGGTGTGGTTACTCCATCATCCGTCCAAGCATTCACTCCTGGTCCACACAAAACCCTGATGCCACAGCCACCAAGAGCCTACAGGTCGCGCTGCAGAAGGACAGCTGCCACTGTACTCTCCTCTCCGTTCACCTCGCATCCTAGAAGGAGCACATGGGGCCGGTGACACTGACACTCCAGCAGAGAGAAACACAGCCCTGGCCACAGACACGGGGTCTGGATAGCGCTGACAGCAAAAGCACTCTCCTCTGTGTCTCCCCTGCACATTTCGATTTAAGACGTTCCTACAGCTGAGTGCTTATCTAGGACTTCATCTTCTGTTCCTTAATATAAGCTAACATGGTGTTTGATTTGCTGCCAACAAAGTGACAGTGCCAGGGCTTGAAAACCATGGAAAAGAAATAATTAAATACCATCTTTGTAACTACAGACTCATTACGCCCCATCGAAGCCCAGCTCTGTCCCAAGAACAACATCGCCTCCTCTCTGCCCCAGAACAGCCTCCCCTACTTTTACCACAAATGCTTCCCGGTGTACGTCTCTTTGATCCAGGTTGCAAAAGGACCTGAGTGTTCATACCTGCCCCAGAAAGAGCACAGAAAGGCGCCAGGAATGTTCACACGCACATGGAGCACGATGAGCACATCTCCTTCCTAATCCCAGTTAAACATCAAATGGGGACAAAACACCAGAGCAAGGACCTTGCATTTGTGCTGCAGGACATCTAAGTTAAATTAAAACAGACCCTAGAAACGTATTCTGGGAGCTCGTGAGCTCCACACCGACAGCACTTCCAAACTCATCAGCTGGGCAGCACTTTCCTCTTTGGAGCTGATAAAACCCTTCAGGCTGGGCAGCAGATCCACAAAACATCATCCCTGGGCTCTGAAGCAGCTGCAAAGGATTAAGCCTTTAGCAGAAGCCCCAGTGCAAGAGACTTTGCTATTAAGACAAGACCATTAAGGCCTCAACAGAAGTATCTTTAACCAAGATGGAGAATTCTTCGATCTCTAAAGCTACTCAACCAAAAGGAGCTTTGCTCTTCCAGTTCTGTAAGAGCAGCCAGAATCTTTCAGCTGGGCATTTTCAATCCATCTGTCCACAAGCCACCCGTCAGGAGAAACTACTAGCCTATCTTGCGGCTCCAACTTACCACTGAGCTGGCTCTGGAGACCCCTAGTCTTGGGTTCACAGAAGGTAAAGCCAACGTTCAAGCTGATTGCATTGAAATACCTGAAGTTCAGAGGCAGGCAGACCACAGGTGGAAATTTATATGCCAGAAACAAGCAAAACCCAGGCATAACTCCTTCCCTTCTGATAACTGTGTCATCAAGAGCCCTCCAACACCCGTCAGGAGGAGAAAGGAGGGAAGAGGACCCCGGAGCTACAACACTAGCCGGGAACTTGAGAGCTCGGCTCTGCTCCCTCTGGCAGTTGCTGCTCACAGCCATCCCCCACATTTCACACCGCAGCCCAGGCAGAAGTCACAGTTGTCATTCGCAAAGTTGTGCCATTTGGAAAAATTAGCTTGTTCTTCCCAGGCGCAGCACTCACTTGCTTCTCACAAAGCATTAGCACAATCCCGCCGGGGAGGCAGCCTTCACCCCAGAGGAGCCATCTCTAGAACCTAGCCCTGGACCGGCAGAACCAGAAGCCATCTGAGGTTGCTACACTGGTATTGCTGCACAAGGCGATGGGGACCAGTAACGCATGGGTAACGCGGGGAGCATTGCTTCACGACATTGTGCCTCCTCTGCAGGCTTTTCTTGGTCTTTGTGGAAACCTCGAAGCGGGGCAAGGAACAGCTCTGCAGAGGGAATCAGGCAAACACATCCACCCCCCTAAGCAAGTGCCACTGGCAGGATGCAGCCAGAGGCTGTACGTAAAGAACTCACCCCCACACCTGGCTGACAAAACCTCGAGCAACCTTCTAGTAGCTGAGGCTGATATTTTGGGTAGCCTCCGTTAGGAGCAACGTGATGAGAAGTCCATCCACGCAGCTTCCCAAAGGCACCACCCGCATGCCCCTGCATCCCGGCCGGAGAGGGGCAGCTGCGGCAGACAGCGGCTCGGCTCTCCCTCCTTGCCGCTCTCCCACCCAGTGCTCAGCTCCTGGGATCCCATCTCAAGTCAGACGAACCCCATTTCAAATCCATGTTTGGGCAGCTCTGCCACCAGGCTCTGCAAAAGCGAATGGGAACAAATACACAGATATTTAAGGGGTTCAGCAGAGGTAGATGAGGTAAACTGAAATTCTCAGTGCAAGTTGTATACACTAGGTTAACATGACCCAAATATTATTTTTTTTTAATTTCCAAACCACAGCGGAAAGGTATTTTAAACTAAAGCAATTCCAAGCTCTTTAGTGATTAAGCGGACTGCAGCTCCAGCTCCTAGTGGAAAAACCATTTGTTTTTCCACTGTGTGAAAGCCATAACTATCAATGAATAATAATTGCTGCACCGAGTGTTATTTATAAGCCATTCTTGGTCACATTTCCGTGCCTCGAAACAGCAGCTTTCCAAACGTGAACGTAAAAATCGGTCAATATTTGTAATGTAGACAACACCCGTGGGAGGAAGGTGTCGGTGCGCTCGCGCGGTGGGAAGCGGAGCTTAGTAAAAATCTCCCAAAGCTTTCCAGCTTCTAGATCAATTCCTCCAGCCGGCTGATGCTGACAATTGCTCAGTCCCTGACCTTGCAGTTGGAAAGGAGATGGGCTCATGAACTCATTTGCACATGACAATGCTCCAGCAAAGTGAATCATCTGCCTCCGATAGTAACGGAGAGTACGGCGCGCCCCAGCCCTCCCGGGCTCCATTCAACCAGCTCGGGGCTGGCCTTTTGTGCTGCCAGTGCAAGAAAGACTCCGCTGAAGATGTGTGCAATTAAACCCACTTTTCTTGTTGCTCTTTTGATTCAGCGCGGCTCAATGAGAGGCACCCTAGGCAGGTGTTGTCACACACAGATAAAATGTGCCTTTTCAGAGCGCTGGCAGACAAAAAGAAAGAGGGTAAGGCTGAATCAATTGCCATTTCTCCCTTGCAAAATAGGGAATCCAGGCTTCCAGCGAGTCAATGAGCAGAGCTGGTATGAGTTTACAACCTCCCTCCTCCCCAAAGCGATTTCTTTTTGTGATGGCAGGCAAAGGTGTTGCCATTGAGCGAGACCTTGGCAGGGATAAAGGAGACAGGCGACGGATGGCCGGAGGATGCTGCCCCGGCAGAACGCAGCCATGCTGCTTCTGCTCTATGTTTTCCCCTCGCAGCCCTCCTCCCCCGTCCCCACCACGCTCCCGTCCTTGCCCGGTCATTACCACCCTGGAAAAGCACCTCTGGCCTTCGCAGAGCTAACGAAAACCATTAAAAGCTCTCCAGTAAGGAGCCGTGCCCGTGGCCGCGCTGATGCCGGAGGAGCCGTAACAAAGGGACAGGGCTGAGTCGGAGAGGATGCACCACGCCTGCAAGCGTGTTCCCCCCACACACCTACGGCATCAGACACCAACCACCCCAGGTTTGGGGGAATTATTGTGTCTCCAGGTAGGCCAGGGAAGAAGCCCGAGCTGCAGCTGTAAACAGAGAGGATGCAAGCGGGGCTGTTTGTGCTGGAGGGAGCCGTAAGCTCCTCTGAGCAGCTGAGTAAGCTGGAGGGACGCTCTCTCTGCCATCTGCTCCGATCCCACAACACCTCCTGCAAATGAAGAGTCAATCCGCTGGTTTCTATCCCTGTTAACCTCTAATCAGCCACGAGAACCGGCCTCTGCCTGGCTCTTTATCCGAGCCAGCTAATGCGTGAAGCGCACCGCGCTTCCCATCTGCTCCAGCATTAGTAGAGTTAAAGGACAAAGCCGTTTCCCTGTCCCGAGCATTCACTTACACAGATGCCCTTGTATTAACTCAATTTCCCAGTGATTTCCATTATTACCCTTACGAGATTTCTGGTGTTTGTTTATCTAGGAGCCTGAAACGGAGGGTGTTTTCCCCCTCCCCCTCCCCAGCTCAGGGGGTGGCTGGACCAAGGCCATGCTCCAGCAGGCTGGTCCTGTTCTGTGACGTTCCCCAGAAACATTCAAAATTATTCCCCCATTTTTCTCCTTGGCCTGCAGTGCTCTTTGTTGCCCACCCAAACATTAAGACCCAGTTTTTTGGGGGTTTTGTTGCCAGCCCTAAAGCCAAGACCATCCCTCCCCGTATCACCTTCCACCTCCTTCCGCAGCCCGCCAGCAAATGGGTTTTTAATCTACCCAGATGCGCAACCCTTGCTCCAAAGACATATGGTTTGGGGGAAGAAGGAAAAAATACAACCAGTTTTTAAAGCTCAGGCTGATTTCCTCTGCTAAGGTGCAGCCTTGCAAGCTGAATTCCTCCGCTAGCAGTTCAGATTTAATGCAAACCAAGCCAAATGACATTTTTGCAGCACCACAAGCAAGAGAAAGGGCTTGAAGAAAGAAAGGGTTCACCGCATCTTTGCTAACGTGTGCTGCCCGCGTAATAACTAGCACCAAAATACCGTCAAGTCTCTGCTCTTTACTGCTACAGTATACCCCATGGTAAGCTTGAATATAAAGAGCTTTCTTAAAACCAGGCAAAATTAGAAAGATGCAGATTTGCAGTACAATTTTTGGCACAAGTGGTGAATGCACCGTCTCTACATCAAGGGAGAACAAGCAACACATCTCTGTGACCATCCCCAAAGCATCCCTCTTCTCCCTGCGCTCGCGAGTAGCTGTGTCTGAACAAGAAGCAACGCGGCTCCTTGTTGTAGCTCAGGTGTTTTCTCAGCAGATGCAGGGCTGTTTTCAAGCATGAAAGACAATATCCATGGGGAGGAAATTCACTTTTGCTGGAGTTTCCGGGCTCATGCGTCCCATCCATTGAGGCTGCCGCAGAGCGGACCCAGCCCCGTGCTGTCACCACCCCGGCTGCCTCAAGGAAACTGATGGGAGATGCCAAAACTCACACGCGAGGCTGAGCTGGGGTCACCTCCCGACTTCAATGGAGCCACCCAGATTTCCAACAGCTGAGAAGCTGGCTTATAATACATAAAAGGCTTTTAATTAGGAAATGCCTCTTATCGCTCCACGCAAGCGTCACCACGATGGGATCACTGATCTTCACTGCAGTTGAAAACGAGCAGAGCAGCACCCATCCCTTCGTCATCTTTTTTTATGAGTTGATTCACATAACTCTTAGTCCCACAAAAACATAATCCTGACCCTCAAAATTGAAGCACATCCCATGCCAAAGCCCTTAACCCATTGCTCCTGGCTTAAAGGCTCATCCCTGGGTACCTTCTGGTCGGGGAAGAAGTTGCTCCAGAGCCAGGGACATCCTTTTCTCTCTACATATCTGCTCCCCTTGCTGACCTGCTTTTCCAAGACACAGCCTCCCTCCTGCACCGACAGCCAGCTTAACAAGGACCTGAATCAAACCAGGGCATCGCGCAGCAATGTCTTAGCCTTGAGATCGGGAGCAGTTTGGGATTTTGTCTCCAAATACGCAAAGATGAATCGCATTCAATGCATGCTTTGCCACTAAAGCCACCTCCAGAGTGGGCCACCTCCAAACCAAAACCCAAACTCAACCCACCGATGTGGAAAATCAAAAGCAAAATCGAGCCTGAGAACCTCCCGACTTGTTCTCTTCCCATGTTTTGGTCTTGGACGGGGCAGGACCAGCAGCCAGCTTAACAAGGACCTGAATCAAACCAGGGCATCGCGCAGCAATGGAGGGAAGCAGGACGCCACCCCGCTCCTCCCTGAGACACCAGACCTTAAAATAGCAGCTCTACAATTTATAGGGAAGTTATTAGTGATGATTTTCCTGGCCCTCAGAAGCCTTCTGAGGGAATGAGGCAGCCTAGATTCAGTATGAAAATCTGCTCCAAATCCTTTCCAAAAAAGACATTTTTTCCACTAATAGCAGCTCCATTTTTTTTTAAAGGGAGGATAAAGTCTGACTTTCTAAGTTATTGGCAATGTTGTTAAACAAACATTATATTTACGAAGTGTTTCAATAGCATTTGTGGTAATGGCTTCAGCAACAGATTTGCTGAAAAGGTCAATTAACTTCCTTCTGAAAACCTCACTTTTAAGTGCGGAAAAGTGCTCTGCATTGAAACTGCTCTCCCAAAGTGGAAAAATCTTTGAGATGACACTGTTTTGCTGTTTCTGCTCTCCGTCCCCCATGTGGGAGTTGGGCACAGACCCCTGGAACAGGCACTAGGACGATCCCCATTCTCCTGCCAACTTTAACAGACCCTATTTATAATAAACCCACCTCTCGCTCTTTTTTTTTTTTTCCCCTCCCTTTTTTGCTATTGAATTTCACTAAGGAGACCACTGCCAAACATTTTTTATATTGCAGAAATATTATTATACTTAAATAGCTTAGCTCACTTCAGTAGCTTCACAAAAAAATTAGTGGTTTCCTTTATTCCACCACCCTCCCCCAAACCAATAAAGCTTAAATTTGAGAGCTTATTAGGGCTGCTCCATATAGGGAAATTACCTACTCATTGCAGAATAAATTATTCAGCAATTGCTATTCCATATCAGCCTCCTCTGTGGACATGTTATTCCAGAATCATTTTGGGAAACTTTGCGAGTGTATTAATTATTCCTGAAGGAAGGGACTTTAATGCCAGGACAGGGAGTCATTCAAATAACAGCTGCACACCGGTCGCTGGGCTGGTCACCAGCCCTTGGTGACAACCATGACCAGAGCAACGCCAGAAAGCAGGGGGTGTCAAGCTTGGGAAGGCCGATGCTGAATTTCAGCGTCCAGCAAAAACTGAGGTGAGGGAAAAGCACAAAGCTTGATTTCATGTGGGAAAACCATTTTTCCAGCTTTCTTTCCACCCATAACCTGCAAAGTGAGAGGAACTAGTGAAAAAGCCCAGAGAAGAGTTTGGAGGATTCTGCATCATGAGATGTGACATCTGCCCCACGGCACTGGGGAAAGCGGCAAGCGGCTCCTGTCCCTGGGATCTCTGTATGGAACCTGGTGCGGAAGGGCCAGGGCAGGGTAAGCTACAGGCGACCCCCAAGCAGGACCACACTTTGGAGAGGGAACACTTGCTGTCACGTCGTGCTTCCAACATCTCTATCTTGGCTCTGCGCACTTCCCACAAAAGTCCTGCCTGCACATCGGGGTCCCTCATCCCTTGTTGGTCCCTCACAGGAGGGACCAGCACTTGCATGCGTCCCTGGGAGGTCATAAGGCTTTCCTCCACCGTGAAGTGTGTTGAGCGTATCCAAGAAGCACCAACTCCCGAGAGCGGAGAGACTTGCAGAGCATCCAAGTGTGTTGTGGCAGCTCCTGAACCCAGCTCAACCTGCCAGTGGATGAGTTTTCTGCCTCTTCCACAAGGACCGGGTTTTTGCTGGGTATCCTCCAGTCCTACAAACTATACATCACGCCCAAAATTACAAACACAATTACAGAGTCAGCTCCGTGGAGCCCACAGGCTGTGACAGAGCAACTGGACTCCTTGACATCTCCCGGGCATGGCCATTTCCCCAAGCCTCACAAATGGTATCACAAAAGGGATCCCCAATGCACTGTCCACTGCTGCCCATGAAGCTCAACACACTTCAGAGGGCAACAGCAAGGCAGCATGTTCAGGCGCTGTAAGAAAAATTGAGGAGGGTCGACAAGACCAACGCAAGCGAGGCCACCACATACAAGCTCTCAGTTGCCGGTATCTCCTCTCTGGTGAGACCCCACAGGGAAGTTTGGGGTGACAGCTCGCAAGCAGTCAAATTGCCCAATTCTGCACAACAAAAACCCTCTGCAGAACACTCATCATGCTTTAAATAACACTTAAAAAGCCTTTTTGATCACATTAGCTTTCACATGACCGTTCTGAGAAGTCAGGAAGGCAGCGGGAGGTCTGCGGAGCAGAGACTTCCCCAGCAGCCCTCCTTGCTTGAAAGGAAGGCGGTTGGGAGACAGATGCCTGACAAAGAAGCTTCACTCTCCTGCATCAGCAGTTTTCACCATCTTTAGCATGCAGGCATTTCACGAGAAGCAGATTCCTGTGCAGTGATTTTTAGCCCCTCGGCACAACCCTTCCTCCTTCCAGACACACTTTGACCCCAGCACCTCCTAGCAGCACGCCACCAACCTCCGCTTTAGCGAGGAGCCTGCAACTGGAAAGCTCTCCCGGAGGATCCACTGGGCGTGAGAAAACACAAGCCCTCCTGTTTTTCAAGTTCAAGACGACTCCATGGCTTTGCAGCCTTCAGAAACAGAAAGGGCCACAAAAGCTGGTACCCAGAGAGATGTGAGCCATTGCTTCATTGGGTAGGGAGCACTGTATGGGCTGCCTCGGCGAAACTCATGTTTCTGATTAAAAACTTCACAGATTTTTTTATTTTTTTTCCCCCCTGGAAAAACATTGTTATTCAATCCACAGCCTAGACTGCAGGCTCCTCCGTTTGCTTTTGGTGCAGTGCAAACATCTAAAACGACACCGCGTAATGACAAGATCTGTCATCGGGACGGCTGGGGCTACAGTAGAAAGAAAAACGAGGGAGCAATCCATTCCTTCTCCCTGGAATTCATCACAATTAAAACAAAAGGAAACCTGTATTGTGTAGCTAATGCTAAATAGGGAGGGGGAAAGGGAAAGGGAGAGGGAGAGAAGGGAGAGGGAGAGAAGGGAGAGGGAGAGAAGGGAGAGAAGGGAGAGGGAGAGAAGGGAGAGGGAGAGAAGGGAGAGGGAGAGAAGGGAGAGGGAGAGAAGGGAGAGGGAGAGAAGGGAGAGGGAGAGAAGGGAGAGGGAGAGAAGGGAGAGGGAGAGGGGCCCTGCAATATCCCAGCCAATTATCAGCTGGCTGGCTAAAATACAACGTGGAAGCCCCACCAGAGTGGAACCTCACCCCCGCAGCCCCCCACAGCTGCTGGTTTGCCCTGGCCCTCGGTGGGGCAAGGCAGGCAGGGCTCCCTGGCAGCGGGCACCACGCGTGCCAGAGGGTTAACAGCAGATTCATCTCAATTTGGAACTCGAAGCAACCAAAAACGCAGTGAGCTCAGCATAACAGGACAGAAACAAAGTAAAAAGCAAAACCAGATGAGCAACTGGGGAGTTGACTCCTCTCTTCCCTTTGAAAAGGGAAGCCAGTAATTTGAGAGAAGGCGGTTTTACCCACAATCTCAGCAAAGGGTTTTAGGAATCACCCTTATCAGCACATAACCCAAGTATTACATGGTGCTGCCGCTTAAGAGACTGGGAAGCAGGCGGGAGATCTTCCCCTGACCCTTGAAAGAGGGTCCATAGACGCCCCCAGAAAAGGAGGAGCAGCCACACACTGTGGGTGATACATCCTGGTTTGGGGGTCTCTCACCCAGCAGCACACACCCAGGGAGCTGCACCCCACAGGGGATCTCCCCCAAGAGCAGCATCCGCCACGTCCCCACCCCACGCTGAGCCAGGAGCAAGGTCCCTCTTCACCCAACTGGGAAATAGAGGCAGTGGGGCCTGGCAGCAAAGGCAAACACTGAGGGATAGCTGGCTGGGAAGCACGGAGCAAGGGACACAAAGAGCTCATGCTCCACCGCTGTCTCCCCAGGAAGGAAACCTCCAGCCCTGCCTTCCCTCCAGGCAACCTCCTTGGGCTCAACTTGGAATATTTGCAAGGTTTCGGGTAAAATCACCCAGTTAGGCTTTCCAGGAACTGCAGACACCAGGCTGAACATGGTGCATAATTGCAAACTAAACTGCTGTAATGAGAGGGAAAAGGGCTAACGCTGCGCAAGTTGTCCTCGACAAGGTGACACCTGAAAATGGATCCCTGCAGGTGGATTCCGTCCTGCCCCAATGCTGGATGCTGCTAACCCTGCTTCCCGCGGCTGCTTAGCAACTCCCACAGTTTGCTGCACCAACTGTGCCTCAGGCGTTACATACCCTCACACTGGGGTTTTGCAGATGTGGAACATCCAGGAGATAAAACAGAGGCCGTTTTCTCCTCCGAGAGGTGCCATCTCAGCGTCAGCTGGACTCCTGCAAACCCCCACCAGGATGTCAGCCCACAGCGCACGCCACTGAGCAACAGCCATCGGACCATTTAGGGTGTAGAAGCCCCAACCTGTGGAGTCACAGGAGAAGCCTGGCTACCACAGGCACTTTGAGAAGATGCAAGCATGAGCTTGAAACCACACAGAAAGGTACAGAAATGAAACTACTTTTTCTTTCCAAAGCTCCTAACATTTTAAGCAGGTCCAACGATTCTTGTCATGGCTCAGGGCTTCTGAGCGCTTAGGTTTAGTTGTCTGGCGATGTTAACACATGCACAGCCGAGCTCCACCATGATCTCTGTGTTCCCATGGAAGGGACGCACACAAACCAAACACAGCATCAGCTCGGGCGGGTGTCTGAGGGAAGCAGCTGTGAGTTTCTGGCATCTAAAAAGAGGGACGAAACCTGACCAGCATCACGCATCAAACAACGCTTGCCTAGAAGAGCAATGTTGGCATTGCCCGGCGACGCACCGGGAAGGTGTGTCTGCCCAGCCATGCTGGGTTTCAAACTTACCCATGGCTAAAGGAGACGGGAGCCTGGGTGCTCAGCCGGGAGCCCCAGAGCTCCCAGCAAGATGAGCTTAATCCCCCTGCTGTGGGAACAGCCGTGGGTGCCCTTGCCTGCAGACCTACTTGCAGAACTTGACACCCAACGCCTGTGCACAGGGAACGGTCATACTTCACAGGCACATCGGTGTCAGAGACGGTCTCAACGGCAAACAGGCCCCACGATGAGGACAACACACACACACACACACACCACAAATTAAAATGCTCGTAGCCTTCAGCAGCCTTTCTTTAAAGGGCAATTGCCATTACTTACTAATTTGCTTCCTCAAGGTAAACAAGAAATTTATTAAAATCTGAAATGGATGAGGAGCACACAGGGCAGTAGAGGGACAGGAGGTTGCCACTTATCTTTAAAAAATAAGTACTTCTATGCTGGATTACACTTTCCACTTGCTGTTTCCCCTAGGAGCCAATTTCCACACTATGCGTTTCCTCCGCCGGAGGTGGAAACCCCACAGGCTTCTATGGCAGCTCGAGGGCTCAGCCGTCTTCGAGGGGAGGATGCACTGAATTTGGGACCTAGCAGGTGAGATGTAAATAAAAATAGAAATTTTGAAATAAAAGCCAAGTGCATCTTGGTGATGAACACATGTGGAAACGTGCTCCACAGGCTGCTCTCATGGATCATGACCTTGACAGCTTACAGAAGAGGTGTATGCTTTTAAAATCAATTCAGTTCCTTGTTTAGAGAAACCACTCCGTTAAACGTAGAGAAACTCATCATGGATGGAGAGACCAATACTTCTCAGGAGAGCTGAAAGCAGAGTCTCACTCCATCCAGCCCACAAGCAGGTGATGCTCCCAGGTGGAACCGGAGGCTTGAAACACTTCAGCACAGTTTCTCGCACTGTCTACAGTGAGGGGAAAGGGTTGGAAGGATGACGAGGAGCAGGGTTCCCATCACGCTCACAACGTACATTTGCAAAGGCAAAACGTCATCTGTGGATCTTCCACCCATGCAACAGCCACTCCAACAGCCTTGCTTTCATACCTCCCCCCTTGTTTCTCCAGTCATAAGGAAAGGATTAAAAATGGCTGTCACCAGCACAATGCGAGTTATCAATCGCATCGGTACACCGGGCCCAAAGCAGAAGCAAATTACATTCCCAGTATATTCAGCATTTGTGCAGGCAGGAGTGCGTGGGAGATAAGAGGGAAAGAAAACTCACAGCAAATAATCAGGACACCTAAAATACAAGCGGCGAGTTTGCAGTCATGGCTGCCTGGTGGTTTGCTAAAAATCAACCTGATTTTTAAGTGAGCAGTGCTGAGCAACAGCACTGAGGATACCTCCAGGGCAGTCGCAACCACTCTACCCTGTGGGACCTCCAGCATACCACAAAGCCCTTATCCTTCAGCTTTCCCCTTAATGAAGGTATGAAAACCCACATTAGAGTTCTCACCATCTCCAATCACGTAACCGGCAGAAGTGTAGCTTTGAGAGATCTGTGCCACCAAGGGCTGTTGCTGGATTTGGGCAATGGGTATGAAGTATGCTGAGGGGAGACACCACCAGACCCGTAAGTCCGAGTACGTTAAACTAAAAAGAAATGAAACCCAAACCCATTGCTACATCAATCCCATCGCAGGCTCTGTTAAGCTCAGCCAGCCTTAAGCATTGTCCCCTTCTCCTACTGTCCCCTGGACCATGCCAGTCCTGGGTGCTGCCCCAGGCGCACTTTTGCTATCCCCACACCAAATGCTTGGGAAACGCTATTCCAGCTCAACACCTCCAGAAGATGTGATGATTGTAGAGTCACCAGTTGACATTTCCAGGCTGTCCTGCAGTGAGTCAACAGCTGAAACAGCACAGTAGAGGCTGGTGCAAGCAGCAAAGCCAACACCGGGCGGTCCAGCCTCTGGTCACCCTCCGCCTGCCTGTCCATCGTTCACCCAGCCTGCGTTCTGCTCCTTTGCACCTGGAGCAGGCTGCAGACACCACACAACCTCCAAAGCAGACGCTGCTGAACCCAACTACTTCCACTGAAGACACCAATTAAACTCACCTTGAAATTTTCAGCCGCCTGCATCTGTGCCAGCTGGATATTTAAGCTGTCACTTTTGCACGTTCACTTTGTCTGAAGCCAACAGATCAATCTGCCTCAAATACAGGAGATCTCTTTTTAACACTCCAAAGCTAATGAAAAAAATCCCCTCTGGTGAAAGGACAACACTGGATCAGAGAAGTTTTATTAGCCCTTAACCATGCAAAGTTGGAAGCTCGTCCCCTGTTTAATTCTAATACTCCGACTCTGTTAAACATTAACTGTATAAATAATCAAATACTTCACATGACAGAGCCATACTTCCAATCTGGGGCCAATAACCCAGAGGGGTAATGAAGGGTGTAGTCTTCTGGGCTGAAGGATTTCCAGCGCTCTCCAAAGAGCAGAACAAAGGCGGTCCCTTCCCCCTCCGCCGCCTTCAAAGCAAAAGCTTTGATTCGCTAGGCAAGACCACATCAAGCCAGAGCACAGGCATGCGAACGGTATGTATCTCATCACCCCCCTCCGCTCCAGAGACACATGCGAAACCACCAGCCATTGTGTGGTCTCAGCTCCGTCAAACAATCCGAGCCCCCTCCTAAAACACCCACCTCTCCCTGGCCCCGCCGGCTGGCAGCCTTCGAGCATCCTTCCTCCGAGCATCCCTCTCACCTTCGCTCCACGCCACTGGGGAGGTGACGTGGCAGCAACCCACCCATCCCACGTCAGTCCCAGACACAGTCCTTTTCCACCAAAATCCCCCATGCTTCTCCAAGATGAGTATTTTCCTGGCAAACGGCGTTTGGGTGAGACAGGAGACACCTGTAGCCTTCCACCCGGCTTGCAGGGGCCAGAGACTCAACGCTGCTGAAAACAACCCTGGTTTTCCAGTGCTTGTAACGAGGATTGGGACTGCCTGGCACTTCCGAAACAAAGCTCTCGCTCTCTTTGGGCTCTGGTTTCCCTGACTCCAAAGCTGGGATAATGTCCCTTCTGGGCCTCACAGGGGTATTTTTAAGGAGCAAGCTGAAGTTGTTTGGCTCGTTAGGAATGACCAGTGCATTTACAAAATGCTGCAGAAAGGAAGATCTTAAAAAGGAAAAAAGCCTGTTTGAAAGAAGTTAGAAATGAAAAGCTGCACTAAAAATATATAAATCTGATGCTGGACATCACCCTATTCCAAGGTCAAGCTAAGGTAATTTTTTCAAATATGTAATCATCTGATGTCCAGGGCTTCCCTGGTTTAGATTGACACTCTCACTTTAATGCTGACTGAAAAGCTTCAAGAGATGTTTGGCAATCAAAGTAGCAGGAGCCAAATGGAGAGACGTTCGACCTGCAGCCCTGCCTAAAACTGCGCTTTCAGTACTTCTGAGCTGACTTCAGAAAATTAGTATTGGCTTTGCCAGAACCCAGGAGAGCAATTCTGCATTAATTATCGCTCTCGCTCTGCAGACAGACATACAAAAAACAAAGACAATTGCAGGGCTTGTTCAGAACAGGGGATCCAGCACCAGGGCTCAGCACAAACGTTTCTCCTTCACATGTTATTCAACCATCCAGCTCCTGAAGAAAGCCCTTGACTGTACCCACACCTCATGGTAAAGCACGGTCTTACCATATGATTTCTGTCCATATTGAGTTTAGCTTCAGCACACAGCACTTGAGCTGTACAAATGACCCAAGAAATGACCCAAGGTGAAGCAGGGGATGTATCACCCAGTCTCTGGGGCAATGGTTTTAAACTAGAGCAGGGTAGATTTAGATTAGACGTTAGGAAGAAGTTCTTTACAATGAGGGTGGTGAGACACTGGAACAGGTTGCCCAGAGGTGGTGGAGGCCCCACCACTGGAGACATTCAAGGCCAGGTTTGGTGAGGCTCTGAGCAATCTGGTCTAGTTGAAGATGTCCCTGCTTACTGCAGGGGGGTTGGACTAGATGACCTTTAAAGGTCCCTTCCAACCCAACACATTCTATGATTCTCTTGCTGCAGGGAGTTTGAAGCCCCTCTGGAAGTGGTGCGAAGTCTTCTGGGACATTTGCCCCATCTCATGCTCCGCACCACCTCTTCTCCTGCAGACAGTCCAAACAGATGGGAGCACAAGTGGATCAGACCGAAGGGTGGGCTTGCCTCCCAAGCAGGGCAGTCACACCAAGCCTTGCAGCTTTGAAGGAATCAGCAGGGCTACTCCCTGTCAGCTCCATGGGCAAGAAAAGACTCATCTCCACAACTGCGCGCTGCAGACCTGGCTGCATGGTTGAGCTGTGCTGCATACAGTCCATCGTGCCACCTGTACAATATTAATTAGACCAAAGCAGTGCGGTCTGGAGTTGTACTGTGCTGGTACGGGGACCGGTTTCAGCAGCAAGTTCCCCTGCTTCCCGCAGCAGCACCCTGATTTATCTCCTTCTCCTGCTGAATGGGGAGAGCGCAGTTGGGATGTACAAGCACAGAGAAGGGCTCTTGGTTTCCAGCGCATCAGCCATAGGGTGGGGGAACCCGGGCGTTGCATCCTGGGGAAAAGCTTTTTCTGGTCAGTCCATCGTTTCCAGTTTGCTCCTCTCAGCACCCCCGTGAAGGACACACAGTACGTAGGGAGCGTGAGACACCCTCTTCGGGTGTCCCAGCCTACCAGCACTAAATGGAGTAACTAAGGCTTAAGCCCAGCTCTTTGTGGACAAAGCCCATCCCACGTGCACAGACGTAGCTTGAATGCACAGAGCAAACGTGAACGGGAGAAGGGTCCCAGTTCCTTTGGACTCCGTCCCTTCAGAAAGCCACATTAGAAAGGGCTTAGCACTGCTTTACAGCATCCGTAAGCAGGTTACAGCAAGTAATTCAGATGTCATTCAAATTACTGGTGCGGCACCAAGGGAACAACCCTATCTGAGCATTGGACACGAGCTCCTCAGTCCCTCCTGGCTCCCTCACCCACGCTGACATGCTTCACAGGCAAACTGCCCACGCCGAGAAGCAGCAGCCTGCTGCAGGGCCGATTCCCACTGCATCTCCCATCCTTATTTAACACAGGAGGTAGCGCAACACCACCCGCACTGAACAGGCTTCATCTAAAACACAACCCGCTGCCGATCCAAGCCAAGAGGAGATGTTCTCCCAGTCTGCAAAGAGTAATTTCAGAAACCCTTAAAGCCAAACTCTTGGTCTTCCTTTCCTTGATGTAGCAAAGACAGAGAAAGTACCGCAGCTGCCCAAAAGCAGATTTTTCTGCCAGCTCCTTCAGTGAGATGGAGCTGCTTACAGCTCTCTTCCATCTCCACAGCAAGGTCTTCTAACCGAGGCACACCAGACAGGGACATGGAAATGACAGGGAGATTTCCAAAGTACAGCGGCCATTGATGAAAGTCACTGTTGAACAGATTTCTTATTAGAAAGGTTAAATCTGTTTTAATTGAGGATCACTCCCCTACACACCCATCCATGAAGGGAAAGACTGGTTTAAAGGTCAAACAAAAGAAGCAAATTCGCCCAAATGAATCTGGGTGTCCCAGCCTTTCTTGCCGTGACTGCCAAACCCAACACAGCAGCAGAGCCCTCCAGCCGCTGCTTGTCACGTCCCTCTCCTTTCCCAGGGTAAACGCGCAGAGAACCCAGGAAAAGGAGAGAGGACAGACAAGGGCCTTTCTGAAGGACAGCCCCATGCCTTGTGGGGCTGATGGAAAAGCCCTGCCAGGAGTATGTCCAACGGCAAGAAGAGCTCACACCAAGGGCTCTGGGGAAGCATCTGCGCAGGCTTTCCTTCCACGTGTGCTCTCCTCTAGACACCTGCGATCGCTTACCTTGGAGGTACGACACTCAGCTACCTGCCCGGCAGGTCACAGCCCAGGTGAAAGGCACAAGAAGCCCCAAAGCAGGGCAGAGTCGGCAGCATCACACTGCACATCTCCGAGATGCAGGAACCTGGGCTGGAGGCATGCAAGACAGCCAGGACGCTGTGGTGGAGCTGCTGCCGCCCATGTCCTCCTACACCAGCCACTCGCTGCTCCAGCACCACTGGCAACAGGCGGTCCAGACCTGGGAGGTAAAGCCAAGAACTGCAGCAGGAGAAGGGCAGATGCAGAGACAGGAGAGCCAAGGACTCTTCACCTCCCACGCAGCCATGGAACCACGGCCAGAGAGCCCCTTTTTGACTTGTGGTTCCTCATGCTGACAAAAAAATCCAAAGCTGATTTTTACTCCTGACTTGCAGATCCTGAGGAGGAGGAGGAGGAAAAGGAATAAAAAAAGCCAGGCCATCTGCTCAAGGTCCCTGCAGCAGAGGGGAGGGCTGCACACGGCGATTCCCCAGGCAGAGCCCTGCTACGACTTTCAGGTTGACTTGTCCGTTTGATTTCTTCAGTGCAATTTTGGACCCAGATGTTTTATAACACACGCTATCGAGCGCGTACATGCAAGGAAACTAACTCTGATTTGAATATCCCTGAGAGCACATTGCTCTTATTAAACACACTCTGCAGAGCTATTGCTCCATGCGGCATTAGACAGTACAAGACGTTCTGGTAGACTACAAAAATTGGCCCATAAAAAATAAACACTTCTGCCTCACTAAGGGCATCTGGAAATGACCCAGAGAGCTTGTCTATTTTCATTGGTAGCATTTTTGTACAACAGAAGAAAGAATTTGATTGTGAATTTAGAGAAAATGCTCCCCAAACGCTTACAAGGAATCCTTCTTGAAAACATTGTCAAGCACCAAGCACGCCAGCCACCCAGCTCCCCATGGGAAGAGCTGAAAGACAATGATATGGTCCCACTTCACGCAGGCTTTCCTCCACAAACTCTCCTTCCCACTGCCTCTCAATAAATCACATCCTTGAGGAAAAGAAACCTCTCAAACACAGGACCCACCTGCTCCCACGAACATCCAACCCCACCGTGGCGCACACATGACAGAAGAAGATGGGCCAAAGCAGCATGCAGGCCCCTCTGTGATGGTCCTTTCATATCAAACCATGATTCTGAAAGGAAAACCCACTGACACCGTTTAAAGTTGATCCATTGCTACCTTTGAACTCCCCATGGCTATACATTTCAGCCCTGGCAGCTGGACGCAGCATTGGTTCAAATCCAAAAAAGCAGGTTCCTCCTTGGCATTTAGGGGTGCAAACATGAAACCTCCCTTTGTGTGCTGGAGTGACCGTGGCCATTTTTAGAGCTTCAGCACATCTGCAATGGTGCTCCCCCGCATGGCCGCAGACAGTGCCATGTCCTGCCACACTGGTGTCATAGGACAGCAGCGAGTTAGGAAGCAGAAGGTCCAAGAGAGCTTGACCGACCTCCTCACTCTGCTGCAGAAAACCAGGAGGAACTCGCATCCATCAGCGATGGGGTCCCAGATAAGGAGACAGGAATAAACAACAAAGAGACAGCATCTTCTTCAGCAGCCTCTTGTCCAGAGACACTTTGCTGGTGACTGGTTGCTCAGGGCTCTCCAAATTCCTGCTCCAAGCCTGACAGAGTGGAAACAGGAATGGTGGAGTCCCCCATCCCAGATCCTACCCAGCCACTGCTCTGCTGGCTGCCTGGTTCCTTCCTTCTCAACAAAACACTCCAAAAATGAACAAAAACAAACTCTAGAGCGTCATGACACTTTTCACGAAGCAGACTCCAGGCTCTCCAGCCAGGCCCAACTGCAGACGCTACAGAAGTGTATTTATTTTAAAGTGACTATTTGAGCTGGAGTTTGCAAGAGGAACGATCCGGGTTTTGGTTTTTTTTTTTTTTTAAAGTGCTTGTGGTTATTGTAAAAACTGATTTTAGCAACAGTTACATTTCAGGCTCTCTTTAGAGAAACCATCTGCTGATCTCCCAAACGTGGCGCAAGCATCTCCGCAGACCTCTGCAAGGACTGCACGCTGGAGACACGGCACCCGGCGCAGGGCCATTACTCAAGCTGCACAATTAGGAAATATCAGAGTGAGACAAACTGACCTGGTGTGTCCTTGTTGCACAACGCCATCCCGTGCTTTTCCCCGGCCCTTGGAAGGTCTCCCTCCTCTGGTCGCTATACCAAGCCCTTCCCCTTTTCTGCCCTTGTCTAGAGCATCTCTACCTTTCTGTGTTCCCTGCCAGCCCCAGCCCCACCTGCCTGCCCAGCTGTGATTAGGGACAAGCTCCCTGCTCCGTGTCTGCTCCCCAAATCGGCTATTAGAGGAACTGGCTCTAATAGGGAGCCTGCTCTGGCTCAGCCAGCCCCAGGGAGTCACTGGCCGGGGATGGCCAGCATCCAGCCCTGCCTCCCGGGGGAGCCATGTGGGAAGAAGCCTTGTCCATTGTGAAGGGACTCGGGTAATTACCAGTCGCTGGAATCAAAGAAGTCTCTGCTGAGCGCATGCAAATTCCAACTTTTCATGGGTTTGGCCACGTTTGCAGAGGGATGGCAAAGATGTCTCACGAAGTGGGCACCTCCTCCCCCTTCCTCTTGCACTGAGCTTCGCAGCAAGCTCCAAGAAAAGCTCCTCAGTCTCCTTCAGCAGGGCAAAACCAGCATTTTTCTCCAAGCTAGCACTCCAAAATAGCAGGACCATTTTACATTCTTTTTTTTCTTTTTCTTTCCCCCTAAAATCAGTTTGATAGAAATTGAAAGTATGGATGGTTAAAACCCTGACAAAATTACAAGCAAAACTGAAAACGGGGTCTTATCTCGTGAACTGTTGGGCAAATCTTAATAACAGCTGGTGCCACCAACCCTGCCTCCAGTAATCCCAATCCTCAGGCAAACTGCTTCCAGACACCCGCTCGGCAGCATGACAGCGCCCATCTCAACTCACTCCTCGCCTCTGCTGACGCTGAAATTGAAGCAGACTGACAGCAGGATAATTTAGGGGAAAATTACATATTTTTTTTTTTATATAGCTTTCATACGTGACTATATTTAGCAGATGGAGAAACAAAATACGTGTATTCAGTAAATATATATTTTTATAGCCATAAAATTACAAACACATATGTATGTTCCAAAGAGATCTTAGGTCTATTTTAAGCTGCTCTTCACATGCGGATCATTAAAGCCTACAATATAGTTCCTTTGCCATATTATAATAAATATGGAAAGTGAATACACACTTCTCGACTCTTGTAGGTCACGAGAGACCTAAGGATGATCTCGTTTCTCTTCTGGTCGCCCTCCTTAGTGTTATTTCAAAGGGAAATTGGTTTCGTATGTGGGCTGACTGCACCTCGCAGCATCGTTTTGCCTGCAAACCTAATTTAGCGAGCTGACGAAACGCTGTAATGTAGGCAAGCATCAATTCCAGACCTCCGAAATCCATAGGGTCAACATCAGAAACAAATTCCTCGCCTGACAGACTGCTAGCCTTGCAAGAGCAGCAAACCCAGCGCCTTTCCACCTCTTGCGTTCAGGAGCATTAATCACACTTGCATCGCTCCAGCTATTGGAATTTCTGATCCAGGCTGATTAATTTCCTTCCCGTGCCTGTTTCAAGCTGCTCACAAGGTCCGGGATGTGCCTCTGGGGAGGGATGCTGAGCTCTCCTTCCTCCTCTGGCATGGCCAAAGCCAGGAAACGGGACAACTTTCTCCACCTTATTTCCTCAAGACTTCTGTCCCTGGGGAGTTGACAAGGTTTTAATCAGCACCTGGCACTGTATCTATCAGATATGCTAATAAGGTACCTTACCTTAACAAACACCCTCAAGAGCAGATTCATCTATCTTAATTGGTAAACGCTTCATTAATAATGCAGCTGAGGAGTCTCAGAGCTAGAAATATAAATAGCAAGTTCTGATGCAAGGGCTTTTTTTTGTTCTAGTAGTACAGATTCAGAAGGAAGGTCTCGCGCCGTGCCCTGTTGCAGACAGAAGAGCCCTTTGCAGGCTGCACAAAAAGCTCCTTTTCTGTCTTTGGAGGGTCCAAGTTCAGAGCATCCCTTCCAAAAGGAGACAGGCGGGCACGCTGGAAGGCATTCCTGGACTGGGAGGCACCCAGGAGGACGGGAACCCATCAGGCACCATCACAGAGGTCAACACGACGACGCTACTGAGACAGTGGCTTCCAGCCCGCTGATCGATGACAGGAAAAGCATTAAAACGCCTCTTTGGTTAAGTCACAAATTCCAGTCCTATGATTAACGCTGCTCTTAGCCAGGGAGCAAAGCAAAGGCTCAAACATCGCAACCAGAAGGGATGCCTGAAGAAAAAGATCTTGTGTGTGTGAGACTATGTATTCTGCAATGAGATGACCCCAGCCCTACCATGTTAATCTCCAGCTTTCCATTTTAAGGATTTAGCCAAAACAAGACAGGGGAGCCTCTGAAACCCAGCTCTACTCATGAATTCCAGGAGTGTTGAAATAGTAGGCTTGGGTTCTCCTTTTTCTTATAAATCCGTCCTGCAGACAAAAAGCCAGACAATTAGGGATTTTAAGCATACTCAGTCCAGCCGGAGACTTGATCTTGCTGATCTTAATCAAGTTTCTCAGAGCGATGGCCGTTATTTGTACACGAGACCATTTTTATTGCCCCTTTTTTTAAAGCTCTGCTTATCAGTTCCTACAAAGTCTCAATGGGTCAAACCACAGGGTTAAATCTAAACGTAGAAGAAGAAATCAGCGGGGTTTCTGGTGTTTGGATGCAACAACTGTTGGTAAATATCTTCTAATGGCATTTGGAGGATTTAAATGAAAAGGAAGTGTTAGATCAAATTCCAGATAAACAGGTTTTGGCAAAAATTTAAATATTGCAAGCAAGGAGCTTTCGGCCACTTTCTTTGGGGAAAAACTGCCAAACCCATTTTGTTCCAGATTCAACTACCATGTCCACTTCTTAATTTTGTCTAAGCAACCCTTCTCTGACCCCATCTCTGACAACTCACAAGTCTCTTTTTGCATTATCTTTCTATAGCAAATGGCTCTTCCAACCAGTCAGAGGATTCTTTCAGAGTGTTTTTAAAGCCATTCTCACACCAGGCCTGGAGAACAAGGCTGCTGCACAAGTCCAATTCACAAAGTTTCAGTGTGACTTCACGTCCTGTGCTTAAAGCTCCTTTAGAAATGGCTCCTGGGCACATGTGCAAACTCCCGATCGGAACAAAAAGGCAGGCCAGAGATTATATTTCCAAGGGATCACAAACAGTCACACCTGGAAACACTGGTAGTTTTTTTTCCCCAAACCCTCTTCCAGATCCCATTTAGTGCTTGTGGGATAGTGACAGCAATAAACTTTTAATGGGGCGCTTGCCAAAAGGTAAGTAACATGCTTTTTGTACCTGTTAGGAGGAGCAGCTCAGCAACACCTCCCGGGATAGCAGCAGCAAGGGGTCCGCGTGGACACGGTGCCCTTGTACCCCCCCCCGCCACCGATCACGGGCAGAGGGGCTCAGCGTTCCCCATCCCACCCGGTGCCTCTGGCTGGAAGCATCTTGTCGGAGACAAACCCATCATTGTGCAGGAAGCTTTGCAGCGCCAGCCCGGCAGGACATCAAGGACATTGGAAACTGATTTCTCCGGCCAGCCTGAGCTCCTGCCTCCCACCCCACTGATTAATGGTTCTCCGCCACAGCAGCTAATAGGATCCTCTTTGAAATCCAAATAACCAGCATTAGTGACCTCAGAGCCCTGCCTGCTAACTGGACATACCCCCTGCCTTTAATTCTCTCTCTCTGTCTTATGTAGCATCTTCTCTGCCAAAGCTTCCTTTCCCTCATGTTTTCTTTTCAAGCCCCTACACCCCTGTTCCACTGACTGCTCCCCACCTGCTGCCCCAGCTAGACCCCTACATACGTATGGAAGCATCACTCCGACCCAGCACATCCTCGCCCCCCGGTCCCCCACGCCGGGGGAAGGGCTGGGGTCAGCTGCTGCCACCCCACAGCAACGTCTTTACCCGCACAAAGTCCGGGCCAAGGAGTTATAGCAAGTGCTCCCCTGGCACGGGGAACTGCAATCAAGTGTATCCCAGGGCTGATTCTCAGCAGCCAACAATTTAAAGCTAAAATTCAGCGGGCTGCTCCCACACCTAGCTCAGCAAAAGCCTGTCTGTAAGGGACTAACATTTAGGCAACCAGCTCTGACTACAGTAAATCTCCTTCTTTCCTCTTTTTTTTTTTTTTTTTTTTTAATCCATAACCACCAGCTTTAAAGCTTTAAATCAATATCCCCTCTTGCGATCTGCATTCAGTGAGGAATTATTCACATTGAGAGCTTTAAAAATTAAGCTAAACCCTGCAGGGCCCAGGCCAAACTTAAATCACAGCAAAGCTTTAAACACTGGATCAGGGACACAGCATGAGCCATGTCCTGGTCTTAGATGCAAACTAAATGTAGAAAACAAAGCCGCCGTCACTGTGTTAAAAGGAAAAACCATAAACGGTCCATGCTGTGGCTTCTCCCAGGGACACAAGAGACAAGGGCTCTCCTTCCACGAAGGGAGGTCAGCCCTTTCCAACCAAACTTCTGACAAAGGAAAGAAACTAATTGTCCCTGCAAAGGAAAGAGACTTATTGTCACTGTTTGAGGGAGAAAATGGCATCTGATCCTTCCACCCGTTTGGGATGCTGGCTAGAGGCAGCTTTTTCAGAGGAAGGATGCACAGGCAAAGAGGGCAGTGCCACGTGCTCCCTCTGCAGTGGTATCCCACATCCATGGGAACAGCAGCTCCTGAGCATCCCTCACCCGCTGCTGCTCACCGCCAGCAACAGCCGGCCCCAGGCTGGGCAGAAAGTGCCAGACGCTGACCTGAGAGTCCACAGCATCCCTGGAGGTGCCAATTTTAAGGAGCAATTGAAGAGGAGGTGGAGGAAGAAAAACCCACAGCATAAACCAGCTCCTGCTTGTGCCCTAGAGGAGCACAGAGGCAGGAAAGGATGGATGAAAGAGCAAGGACTCTCCATCTCACTGGTAAGAGGAGTTCCCATCTTTAACTTGAGATGGGGTCTAACCCACCCAGTGACAGGTCCAGATATTAGAAGGAAGACTTCCTATTCCCCCATCTCCCCTCCCACCACTGGGACATGGGGCTGGCAAGCACCTGCCTCCATACAAAGATACCTTAATCCCACCCCATCAAGCTTAATGTTCTGATGGTAGCAGATGCAGAGGGTTGGGTATAACCAGCCCAGGAAACATCAGCCGGATTTCCACCACCCCCATAGTGGTGTCTAAGCCAACAGTGAAAGCTTTCCCCCTCCCCTGCTCGAGGGATGGCATGAAGGAGTCCATCTGGACTGAGCAGAGAGCATCTTTGATGCCACAACCACCAGCCCAATGTAAGACCCACTGAGGACTGTGCAGAGAGCATCCTTGATCCCACAGCCAACGTAAGACCCAACAAGAACTGGCAAGGACCAAGGAGGTGGAAACAAAGCTAAGAAATGGGTACAAAGCAACGCAAATCAGGAGGCTCTTCTTGCCCTGAATGTCCTCATTGTCCTGCCACACCTTGGCCTCTTATAGGTATGAAGTTCACAGGGGACCTCAAGGCTTGAAACCACCCCAGTGCAAAGGTTATGCCCCACGTTCAACTCTTCAGTTGCCCACACACAGCCACTTCTCCGGCTCTCAGTCATGGGGGTGACTGCCCAGGCCTTAATATTTGTAAAGTCCTTAGGAAATCCTTGGAGGGAAAGAGCAGAGTATTATTATGAAATAATAGCTTTTTATTCTGCTCCATCTGAAAGCAGCGGTTCTTTGTTCAGCCCCGCACCGTCTAAGCCAAGGGTTAAAACTTGACTGTCTGGGATGTAAGAAGGCCATCCCCCACAGTGGGGGAGAGGCAGACTTCTGAGGATCTGAAGAACAAGATGTCTTTCTAACCTGTTTGGACTCCAATAAGCAGCTTTAGGTCTAACAATAGGGGGCTGAAAACCCAAATGCCCCAAAGCCTGGAGGCAATCAGGACTGTTTAAGCATCCACAACTGACATTTCTAACACCACCTGAAATGTGTATTTTCCTTTCTGTTTCAAAGCCTTATTTTTCAATCAGATTATGTGCAGGATAAATACCCTTATACGGTGACAGCAGGTACTGCACAAGAAAATTGGGGATAACGGTAAATGCAAAGATTTACAGATACTTATCTCGGCATCTGCAAGAAGTATTAGCTTTGAATGCGGTGTTCAAACACAATGTCAATCACCAGAACCCAGAGAAACTTCAAACTTGCTTAGCTGAACTCAGCCCTAAAATAAATTAAGGAAAATTAAATAAATAAAACAGAACTAGGTTTTTAGAGACCATCTCTCGAATGCAAAGTGGCAGCCACATGCACGAAACACCCAGCTGGTCCAGGCTGACAAAGCACAAGAACAGATGAGTGACCAAGAAGAATGACCCTGGCGCATTGGGAGAGCTCTTGTCTGGGGCCAAGGGCACCCAACCACGAGGAACCCCACAGTCAGGTAGGCAACTTAGCCACCACCTGCAGATTCAGTGGGCACGGACACACCACAGCTACCACAGAATACGTCAGTGCTGGCTGGTCAGCCAGGCTGAGGCAACGGCCACACAAGCACCCTAAGGTCACTGCAGTCACAAAGCAGCACCCACATTCTCAAAACATTATTAGGCTGCAACCCCCTGCCCTGGGGACAATGAAGCCTCAATGGTTTCTGCTGTCACCATTCCCTCCATACCACCAACCCAAGAAAGTGACCCCAAGCTCAGGCTGTTGCAAACCATCCCTGACCAACATCGCCCAAGACAACAGACATAAACCCAAATTTGCCAACCAGCAGCTGTTGAATGCATACCCAGGTCCTACACATTCCCACATAAATAATCCATGTAGCAAGGAAGCTCCTGCAACACATTTGCCCTGACACTGACCTAGGAGGAAAGGATGTGCAATCAGGTCCTCAAACTTTAATGAATCACCTCGGAAAAAAATACAACAGTCACCAGCTTAAAAATACACTACCATTACCAATTTCAATGGAGAGGAGAGATCAAGGAGGAGCATGACTCTTCAACAACCCAGATCTTCTTACCTCTCAAGGTCCAACACATACTGGTATGTCTGAAGACGTGGCTGGACCTCCTCCGGCTGGCCAGATGTGCCCTGAAAGCACAGGATCCACTCTCCGATCATCGGTTCCTTCCCCTGCACTTGCTTTCAGCACCGAACACCTTTCACACCCCCGAAGTCAGCCAGGCACACAACCGATCCTCCAGATAAACAGCTCAACATCTAACAGCCACAGCCATAGATCATCAACAGAAAAAGCAAAGCTGTGATCTGAAATCTTATCTGGTCGCTGCAGAAACGCAGCGGAGAAGGTCAACTTTCCATCATTCAGCAAAGAGACTCAGCGCCAGCACATAAAGAAACACTAAAAAATATCACTGTTGAGTTAAGACAACTTTGGGGTTTCTGCTTTGCAGCCAAATATCACTCAGCGGCCATTAAACAGATTTTTTAGCCATCAGTGGAACATTAGAAATTCCATGAATTTGAAGTTTATTATTTCCACGATACAGTTTATACTTTTTCAGGATTTATACTCCTTGGCTTTACTCTTTCAGCTATAAATAAAACCGTTTGCTAAGTTGGCTGATACACCGCAGCCCATGACTGGCACATTTATGCAAGTTGGCTGAAAAACAAGACGGTTCAAGGAATCGCCAGAAACACTAAATCCAGTTATTTCAAATCCATTTTGAAACATCTAATAAATCTGCAGGGATTGCTTGATATACAGAACTGGCTAAACTCAAGTAGCCGTGCTTCTGCGTAGCATCTCTGACGTTCATGGAGCAGCTGATGTGCATTTTACAGCTTTCAATCTCAAGTCCTTCACAGTCCACCACAAAATATTCATGTTTTTGGATAGTCTTCAGAAAGGAAACTAGGAGAAAGAAACAGCAAAAGAGATCCAGCGGAACAGTCTTACAGGATTCCCCATACCTTCCCAGAAGAAGCTGGAAATGGAAAGGAGACCCACATCCATGTCTTCCCATGCACCCTAGGCATCCCAAGCAAGAGGATACCACGTGTATCACGCAAGAGACTAGTTTCCACTCCCCCAGACCTCCTGAAAGACACTTTCCTTGACACAGAAGAAAGAGCAGCTTCTTAAGAGAGAATAACGGTCCCTTTTGTCACCTTTACACATACAAAGAATCTATTTCACGGAGCTGTGTTGCCCCTGGAGCTTGTTC
Source organism: Rissa tridactyla (assembly GCF_028500815.1). Classification (NCBI taxonomy): domain Eukaryota; kingdom Metazoa; phylum Chordata; class Aves; order Charadriiformes; family Laridae; genus Rissa; species Rissa tridactyla. The sequence goes on from NC_071473.1 coordinate 44,690,206, forward strand.
ACGCTGTCTCTTTTGTACGCTCAAGACACGTTCTCATCACGTGTTACAGCAGCAACGAGTGGCAAGAGGTGCTCAGAGGGAAAAAGCATCAAGTGCTGCAACTTTGACCTTGCTTGAAGTCAATGTAAATACAGGCTCACCTCAAGCAAAAAGCCGGTCTGGAAGCTGCTCTGGTCTACCAACAAGCTCCAGCAAGATGGTGAGCCTACACAGCTACTCCCTAAGTCAAAGGGAGCTGGAGAGCTTTAAGCTTCGTGAAGCCGGGCCAATGGCAAACACTGCATTGGAATAAATTTACACAGCTTTTGGGGTAGACGGAAATTCTGAAATCTGCCCAATTCTCAGAGCTTCCTGGTTTGCAAGAGGCAAGCGATGAAAGACCTGATCACAGGAGAAAAAAAATAAAGACATCCGACTCAACGTTTTTATCATAGCACTTGTAATCTGTGCCCTGGGAACTACTCGGAAACAGAAAGTAACTCTAGCCTCAGGATACATCAACAGATCTTACCCCAGCGCACAAGGGACTGACGGCAGCTTTGCTTCTCCAGTAAGACGAGCAAGCCGAAGCAGAAGGCACGAAAGTCATCTCGCTGGGAAAGGGCTGTGCAGGAAACCCTGAGCTAGAGGCTGGGGCTGAATATTCAACAAGACCTTACTTTCTGAGCAAAACAAAAACCTTGCAAAGCTGCTCAGACAGGTGATGATCAGCAGCGCAAAAGCAAGGCAGGCCCTCCAGGAACAAACTCAAGGTGGGTGGTGCCATCAGCCAGGAGGGAGCAAGTTGAGCCCTGGGGAAACTGCAAAACTTCGAGCCTTGATTAGGCCAAGAGAGATGGGAGAAAAGAAATCAGAGGGCTAACAGATGAGAGCCACGGGCCTGGGCTTCCCTTCCTGCCTCCCCTGCTCCAGGAGGTCCTGTGTCCGGGCAGTTGATTTTCTCTTAGCCACTGGTCAAAGCCATACTTCTGAGTTTTGGTTTGGGGCTCTCTGACCTCCATGGCTGACAGCGTGGGTACACTCCCCGCTCGCTGCGCACTGGATTTCCCTTACCTAAAAGCATCATTATTGTTGTTCAGAATTCCCTCCTCTCCCTTTGTATCTCCTGAACAGCAGCAATAGACAGCTGCCAGCAGCCATACTCCATCCATGGAAACGCCAACCATTTTGGAGCATACAACACTTGATGAAACCAGCGGGATGTTTTTATCGTTCTGCCATGTCTGGTTAACAGCTGATGAGATTACAGCCCCTCACCAGCACGCTGCTGTGTAACTCCCCTCCCTGCTGCCCCCAACCCTTCCAGGATAAGGCTGCTGACCACCACGACAACGTGCAGCACCCATGGCACAAGCCAATGCTAGATACTTCTGTGCCTCTGCTCCTGCTGCTGGGAGCCAAAAATGCAATCATCCCCTGCTCCTCCCTGGTGCAAAAGCTCAGAAACTGCTGAGTTCGACCTTACTTATCGCTGGATGTAGTGCAGTTCTGTTTTCTAATCCCCTACATCTGCATTTTGTACAGCCCTTTTCTAAGGCTCTTCAGATTTGCTTTACAGTTTATCACCCTGCTCAAGCAAGATGACGCATCTTTAAACTTTCCACTCAAAAGAAGCGCTGAGGGATGAAACCATTCAAAACCCAAGAAGCTGCCTCGGAAAACGGTCCCCACAGAAAATGTCCAGCAGGAGTTTTTTAAAGTCATAAATTTAAAGAGACAAGGGATTATCTTTTCTGTTGGAAAGACTCCTCATTCCTGGTATCATAACAAAATATTGAACCATTTGAGAACTTTTCTTCTTAGCTTTGCTCAAAAACTAGGGTGATCACAAACAAGTGCTGAGCTCAGAGTAAAAAAAAATAAAAAAGAAAAAAAAAGAAAGAAAAAGAACATTTCTGTTTCCCTACGTGGAGACAGAAAAAGGCTTCCCAGCACAGACATAACAAACAGCCCCTTCTCCTCTACCCCAACTCAAGAAGTCCTTGTATGTCTCCAATCTAGACGACCCAAAAGCAACCTAGATCCTACATCCTCATTGAGGAAACACCAATACATCCTGGCAGTCAGAAAAGGTTTATCATAGTTTCCAGAAGCTCACATACACTTCAGAAGTTTTAAGGACCCTAGATCCAAATGAGAAGAAAACCAGCCCAGCATGGCTGGCAAAGTTATTTGTGGTGGAAAAGGCCAAGAAGAGCCAGACAACACACACATCAAGAACACCACGATCTAAGAGTGGAGATGCTGCTGCTGCCTGTCTGCCTAGGAGGCTGACCTTTACATCCTTCCCCCTTACAAGAACCTCAGCTTCACACCCACCCACGGGTCCCTGGAGACCCCCATCAGCGTTGGCTCCAGTTCATGTAGGCTTTGGGGTCTGCAGGGTCTGGCCAGCACACCTGCACCAATCCAAGCAACAAGGACAACAACAGACAGGGAACAATGTCACCCCATGTCTTAAAGCCATCAGCCCACTCCTCTTGGCCCCCAACACCACAGGGAGCCTCTGATTCTAACCAGCTCCCAAAGCATAACCCCCAGCACCTCGCAGTTCAAGGGGGAGCTGTCTGTGAGGGTTTGGGATGCATTTCAAAGACAAACCGCTGCCAGAACAGGAAAAGCCTGGATAAGGAACAGACGAGCAGCTCTACTGCTCTACATCAGGCCTGCAGGAAACCGAGGACGCCTCCAAGCACCCAATGAACAGGGCCCCCCAGCAAGGGTGCTAAGCTAGAAACCACATGGCCCGACAACCCCAAAGAGCACACACCGCCTCCCACATCAAAGCCTTGACAGATTATTTGTATATGAGGCTGTGTTGAATTAGGGCAGCAAGAAGTAGCGTTGTGGCTCTGATAAGGAGCATACACATGGCCTCGTCTCACGATGGAGATGACCTGACCAGTCCCACCCATTAACTGCACCAGGCTGGGGAATAACCACTGCAATGATGGGGCAATATCTTCGATGGTTTGGGCAGGATAGACACAAGAAGGAAAGCAAAGCTTTATTTGGCCAAGCAGCAGCCAGAGGGACCTGAGATGATGTCCCAGTCCAACACACAACCGCTGCTGGGAGCAGAACCCAACACTTTGCTCTACCAGGGCTGGTCTTGTAGAGTCAACGCCACTGGACCAAACCCCTGCGGCCTCAGCTGAGCGCTGGGAAAATGTTGACTAAACCAAGGGAATATCTGTCAGCCCTTTGCGCTTGGTTTATCATCTGGAGAAGGCAGGACCCTCCACAGCGCAGGCAGATGCTACAGTCGCTCCAATTCCAGAAGGAAACTTCTGCCACCACATGTGCAACCACTTTTCTGCACTCTGCCCCAGCGATGTTCCCACATTCAGCAAAAAAACCCCAAACATTCCCTTTGGTTAGGCTAAGTTAGCTCTTCTTTCTGTAAGGTTCAAGCAAGACTCTGACTACCTGTGTAACCGATCCATTGGCAGGACTGGCTGCCTTGGAGTTGAATTGATCTTTTTTTCAGCTCTAAAGAGAAAAAAGTAAAAAATAAGTTCTAAAAAGAAAAAAAAGAATGCTTTCGGTCCCCACCAGCTGATTTCTTGCTCTCACCCTGTTTTGGCACAGAGGCACAGCACTGTCAGCACCCGGGCTGATGGAGAACCTGCTCCCACCAGCAGCAGAAAAATGGTCCCAACCCCGCCCCCAGCCATCGCATCTCCTTCCCTGGATGACCCCAGCGCAACACTGCAATTTATTACAGATGGCTTCATCAATGATAACCAAACCTGACACCCAGTTACCCCGATTTCGCTTGCAGCCCAGCTGTCCTGGAGAAGGAACAAGCCATCCCACTGCCGGGCTAAGACACAATCAAATATTTAAATGAACATTTCTTCTATAGGTCCGCTTCGCCTTCCTCCTGCCAGCGGCTACCAAGTGGCAGAGCGATCTCCTTGCATTACCGTGACAACCCAAGGATGGGTTACAGCCATCGCCAGGCTGCTGAATGGCGGAGTTTGGGTACTTGACATGCGACAATAGGATACGTTTGCCTTTTTTTCGGAAAGGAGAGCCCGACATTGTGAAGCAGTTAAAGCCAGACATCCAAGCGAGGCCATCACCACACACGGGGCTCAAAAGGCTTTGTCTGCCCTTCTAAGAGAAATTTCATAATATGCGAGGGTGAGCAGTCAGCAAAAGGCTTGGATCTCTCAATTTATAATCATCCCCGGTTTCCTCACAACGGCCCTGAATACATCTTTGATTGGTTATGTATGAGAGGAACCGTCCCCAGCATGGTGCCAGACATGTGCAGCGCAGACCTGGGTTGGACTCTCTCGAGCAGGAAGAAGAATTCAATTCGGCAGCCAGGCTTGAAGCGGGGGTGGGGGGGAATAATATAAATAATAATAATGTAAAAATATGGCAATTATTTCATCCCAAATGGTTTCGAGTTATTACTGGTTCAATAAGGGCTTGCCTGGAAATTAAAGGCTACAGCACTTGCAGTTCCCCCTCCCTGCAGACGAGCGAAGAGCCAATTCCCAGGCTATGGCTTTTATCCCCCAGAAGGACATTTCCAACCCGTCCTCCGCTTCTCACCCCAAAGGCAAGGACCACCGTGCCCTGAGGGGGGTGGAAACCATCCTTCAGAGCACCCAGCCGCCTCCAGCATCCAGCCGGGACCCCGGCCCCGGCCCCCCCGGGGCGAGGAGAGGAGGGGGGCATGGATCCGGTGCTCATCCACCGCGCAAGTGGCTTTCCTGTTGTTCCAGGCGAACAAAAGCCGGAGCGGCGCAGTGGGCCCCGAGAAGGGTGCCTTCCCTTTAATGAACACGATTTCAATCCCAGTGAATATTCATAAAATTACCCCGGCTCTAATTTGTATAAAATGACAGCCTGCAAACCAGGGATGATTGAAGAGGACCAAAATCATTTTGTTTGATTACAATCTCCCCTCCCTCCTCCCCCCCCTTCCCCACCTTCATTATCTTTTATGTCTATTTAAACTCTGGACACTGCATATTCATCTCAATTCTCCCTCCATCTCTCCTTCTGTTTGTGGGCTGCTGCTGCTTTATTTTCCCCCTCCCGTCTCTCCTCCTTTCATTGTAATTTTCTCCTTGCTTCTTGTTGTGCATTCAGGGATTTGAGGAGGTTTTCGGGGGCGGGGGGGGATGGGGGTGGACTTCATTTTATTAAAAAAAAAAAAAAAAAAGGGAGGGGGGGCAGAAAAAAAATAGTGTGTTGTCTGGATAGAAAATTACATTTGCATGCTCGAGGGGCCTGAGGGCTTCTCTGTGGGCTTGGCAGAGATCCTACCTCGCGGGGGGCGGGGGGGGGGGGGGGGGAGGAGGGAGGGAGGTGGAAGACGCTGATTTGATTTCCTCCTCTTCCCACCCCTTCCCCCTTTCCTTTCCATATTATAAATGTCTGCCTGATTTTTCTTTTCTTTTTCTGCATGTGCAAACCACTTGAAGAACAATGGCACAGATTAGAGGCCTTCCTTAGGGCTGTTTATGAATGCAGTTGTGGAGTTCAGCAAAGCAGAAACATTACATACAGTAATTGGACATTTAATTACTAATGAAGCTAGCAACTGAGTATTTTTTTTTTTCCAAGGGTCTGAAGCAATGTGACAGACCCTCCAACTGCACGTTTAATTATGGTTGGAGATGGGCTTAATACTCCATCTTGCACTCTATTACCCTCTCAAAAGCCCTTCTGCCTTTTATTTGTAATTTTTATGCCCCTGCCCCCTCCAAGGAGGGAAACATCCCGACGCCCAGGCCACTGGACAGGATGGTGCCTCTGCTGCTGCTCTCAACTGCGGTGAAGCTGAAGCCAGCCTTGGATGGGTTTCCTACGGAGCCAGCTCTCCTAGAAGCGTGGAGAGACGAGACCTGCTTCGGTGGCCAAGAACATCCAGAACTGATCCCTCCTTGCATGATCATGTCCCAGTTTTGGACCAACCTAGTTTCTGTCATCTCAGCAGGTTTCAGTCCCTCTTTTTAAGAAGTCAAATAATCAGATCATTTATCCCCACCTGGAGATATTTCTTTTCCTCCTAGTATTTAGCTAATTTTTCTTTTCCTTCCTCCCTCCCCTTCACCAAGTCACTGCCTTCTCCAAAGCCCATAGGACCACTGGAAATGAAGACCTTTGTGGAAGTCCTCACACCGCAGAGGAGTGAGAGCAGGCTCCAGGCAGCGTAAAAGCAAAGTTTTGTCCCCAGAAGGTTTTGCTCCCCTAGGTTTATAATCGGGCATCTGTGCAACACTGGGCTGGTTTCAGGAGGGAGAAGTGAGCAGCTCATGGGTCTTTGAGGGGAAATTAGGCTAGGTTCACTTAGGTACCTGAGGTCTCAATCCTACCACTGGCAGCACATCTCAGAGGACCCCAAAATGATGAGCCAGACTGCACTGGACCACAGCTTTCACCTCTATCTTGTCTCTGTCAGAGGCTGACAACCCCTAGGAAGACACAGAGAGAACTTCTTTCCTGCTTCTGGCAAGAAGCAGCTTCAGGACTTCCGGAGCTGGAAGCTGCATCTGGACCATCTGGTTTAACACCACTGAAATGGGGCTGGAATAGGGCTAACAAGCAAGTTTGGAGCTTTTTGATCTCATTCTGCCTCGCTGAGTTTCATTCATTGTTGCTTCGATTTCCTTCTTCAGGTGAAAGCAGACTAAGTGCCAGGCAATCCCACCTCCTCGTGCGGAGTGCTAAGCTCCAGGGAGCAGAACCTCCAGCTTCTGTTGATCAGAAAGCCTTCTAATTGATTACAGATGAACGCCGTGCAGCGAAACTATTGGATTTTAAGAGCACAGAGAGCACTTTTGTAAAATGTCATATGCATATTGGGATTTTTCATTCCTGGTTTTAATGACAAAGTGCAAATTTGGAGGAGGAAAGGCAGGAGAAGGCAGAGTAACAGATGCAGGGAGACAAAAAATGTTCCCAAGGACTAAGTCACCCATTTCTTCCTCCAGATTACCACCGTAAGATTGTATGCTCTCAAGGTTCGCTTTTGCTAATGCTCATGTGTGTTACAGAGCACATGACCGACACTCAAACAGGGGCCACAGATGCAACTGGCCCGCACAGTCCTTACGTAGGAGGGCCATCTCCTCCAGCTTCAGGGCGACAACCAGCAGGAAGGACTCTATGGGAACTCTGGGCCAATTTAACTAAATCCACTCCAAAATGAAGCAGTCTGTTTCCCATTCGCATGGCTGACGGTGGGATTCATCTCCTACCCACTGAGGGTCTATGCCAGTGGACAAAGCTCCTCTAACATCAACTACATGAAAATCACCTACGTACCCCAAAAGACAGGCTTTGCATCACCTTCAGACAGCACCAGTCTCTCCAGTGACTAATAGAGATCTTGGAAGACTATACTGAAAAAGACATATAACTTTTAGATGGCAGACAGCAAGCAAGAGAAATCCCTCTCAAACAGCATTTGCTTGGGAAATAGATGCAATTTCCCCCCAGGATTTACCTTCCAAATGTGGGATTCAGCCAGTAAGCATATCAAAAGTTCACTGGCACTGGTGAGAGGCCCTGCTGTTCTGCCTCCGACTTGGATCCTAGACAATTCGCCCCTGGCTGTTTTCAGAAGCAGATACCACGTTCCTTGGACCAGGAACAAGAGTCTGCACTGAGCCTCTGTCTAAACTTCGCCCAGTTCCTCAGCTTTAACTGAATTCAAGACTTTTTTCTTGCACGGACACCGGAGGGCAGGGGGTCTCAGGGGATGCAGCAGCCTGGCCCTCGTTCCCCTTCCTCACACATGGAAGTGAGCAAACAAGAACTATTTCCACGTCCCTTCAGCTGATTTCCAGGCTGTCCTTCACACACTGAGATGCAGCTGACGGACTCAGTCACTGTTTTAATAAGTCTTTTCAGATCCCTTTTCAAATTAGGCTAAACAACAGGGGACCACCACAAAGTGGGGCAGCAGGAGACATGGGAGGACCCCTTTCAGAAATGGCAAACAGACAGTATAAGCCTGCACGGACAGACGGTTATCTCTGGCCAGATGACGCTATCAGAAACTGGGTCCAGCCAAGCAGAGAGATCTTCTGGCCTGTGCCCACCTCTTGCCAGCCACCTCAGCAGGCGGCAGCCACCTTGTGTTTCAGAGGGATGCCAAATTTCAGCCCGGGCTGCCTCTGGGAACAGCTCAAGCACCAGCTCAGCAGCAGCAGCCCCTGTCCTCTGGGAGCTGACCCTTGCCAGTTCAGTGCTACAGAAACACTGGCAGCCAGACTCATCTGCGTGCCAGAAAAACACGACCCACTGACTCATGTCAGCGTTTCCACCTTCTCAGAAACCTTACGGCACCCAGAATATCTCCTCGCAGTCACCTGAACCCAAACTTCTGATCACACCCGTCAACTTCTATCAACATCAGCTATATTTCAAACTATTTTAAAGCCGTAGCAGTGAAAGCAAAACACAACTGAAATACAGATTATATGGCAGAACACAGCCCTGATGTGAGCTGCCTTTGACCAGCAAAGCTCCACACAGCCCCTGCCATAAGAAATCATGCTTTGCCCAAGTGACTTGCAACTGCTGCTGTCCATCTGAGAGCCCTTAAACAGGGCCTGCTTTAAAGAAAAGGATGAACACCCTCCTGCTGAAATCTGGGCCTCTTCAAGATGTCTCAAGTCAGGCATTCAACATTTAATTGCTTTTGAAGACCAAAGAGCCCCTCTCTGTTCTCCTCCCATGTGTTTATCTTCTGCAGAAGTCAGCTGCTGAGTTTGCAGGAGAAAGATCAAATAACAACAAAAAGAAGTTTTAAGTTGCACACCCACTGCCATTAATCATATTTGCAACATCTTCCTTCCCTCGTTGCCTTAAAAATGCTTATTTCCAGACCCCAGCCAGCCTCATCTCTACAAAGACAGCAACAGTGCCCATCAGAGAAATGGCTTCTATGAAGAAAACATGCCAACAGGTACAAGAAACTAGTTTCCTACTCAACACATCCGCTAATGCCAGGCAAAGGTGCCAGCAGAAAAGCAGAAGCATATGGAAGGTCAGTCCTGTCCAAAGTAGCTCTGAGGCTAGAAGGCAAAGCAGAGTGAGAGCCTCCTCCAGCCCTTGGGCCATGAGAATAGCCAACAGTGGGAGGCAACTGGCTCTTCCAGCAGTGCCAGCTCCCATTTAGGGTCTGGGTGCTGGAGCTTGAGCTCACCCTGCAAAAACTCACTGAGGTTTTGGGATTATTCACACCCAGAGAGACAAGGCAGCGGCGTTTAGAGTTTCCCTCTTTGAGGGCCACCAGATCCTTCAAGCCACTTCAAAGAGGACACATCTGCCCCACAGTTGTCTTTTTTTCCTAGCTCTCCCATGGTCCAAGAAATCCATCCCCTTCCCACGTGTTGCCAGATGCCATGCCTAGACAGGGATGCCCCAAACACCCTCAAGACCCTGCTGGCAGACCAGACCAGTGCATCAAACCTGTTCAGACCAGAGCTAAGAGCAGAAAGGAGATGGATCTCACCCAGCTCTCCCACCACACCCAGACTGGCCTCCAAGTCCCCGCTTGCTCCCAGGGATTTTCAAGCTGAAACTCATCTTTGCTCCCTGTTCAGGGGGTTTGCAGTGGGGGGACAAGGCTGAGGTGGCAGCAGGGCCTGCCCAAGGCTCATACGTAATGGAGGACGGGGGAATAGGAGAGCTCAGAAACACACGCCAAGGAGATTCAGTCTCCAGCAAGGCCAGAAACGTCAAGCCAGCACCACGGTATTGCTCAACACGAGCTGGATGGAGGCAGCAGGGTCCTGCCTGTTATTCACCACCGGGCCTGGGGCTGGTATGGGGGTAAACAACCCAGCAGGACCCCAGGATCCCAGCTCCTCACGGGGAGCGTGACGCTCAGCCCCTTGCCCCAAACTGCTCCTGCTTCGAACCCCGGCAAAACCCAGTCGGAGCCATCTGCTGCTCGCCAAGAGCCCATAGTCATGACGGAGAAGCACACTGCTCTCGAGCTGGACTCTCTTTCAACATCTCTAACTTGCTACAGCTGTTCACTTCAACTGCTAAAAGCCAGCGTAAGCTGATTTTGCAAAGAGCCCGTCTATGTAAACTGTGCCATTCCTCCAACATAAATAGTATGATCCTGGCTTACAATTTCAGCAACTTGATGTTTTCTTGGCCAGGAGTGAGCCCAAGGAACTGGAGATAGAAACAGCTTCAGAAAGCCTGGCCAACCGCACAGCACGGTCTGAGAAGGTCCCAAAGGGGACGGTGCTCACTGCCACAAGGCCGAAATAGCACCCCTTCACTGCAGCTCAGCCCCACGCACCACACGGACAGGCGGCAGGCGAGTGCTTCCTGCTGGGACACCAGCTGCACCCTCCAATGCGCTCCTACGTGCCCAGGGTTATCAAGGGAGAGGTACTGCAAAGCTGTCAGAGCGACACACGCCAAGTGCAAAAACCATTCAAGAGTCACAAATACCTTAAATCTGATCTAGTTGAAGATGTCCCTGCTTACTGCAGGGGAGCTGGACTAGATGACCTTTAAAGGTCCCTTCCAACCCAACACTTTCTATGATTCTAAATCTCATCCTGCTCCCAGTAAAACCAGGTCGTGAAGTCTGGAATTTTAGGACGAAACATTCTCTTTTCTGCTATGACACCCAGGAAAAACAGATGAGGAGAGCACACTGATGTGGAGGGTCTACAAGCTTCCACTGCCACCATCCTAGGGCCTCTTCATTTTGTCTCAGTTCCAAGCAGCCAGGACAGCTTGGTGACTGCCGGTGGTGGTCCTGACCTCACCTGCATGAAGCACAAGGAGCTGCACACTCCATTTACATGGAACCCATATCACACACGGTATCTCCTGAAGGACACAAGGACCTGCACACCCTCAAAACCAGCAGCAAGGCTCCGCTGTGCTGCTTGCACACTGTATGTAAAGGAGCCTTTAAACCCTACTAAGCAATGCTTCGTCTTTGTTCCCCGGTGCAGAAAGCATTCTTTGAGCTAGATAGATTTCAAAGCTCTCCATTCCTCACTGCAGCCAGAGATAAATACATTAGGATGCAAGGAATTAATAACTTAAGACAACAATTCTGAGTTTAATAGAAAATGTTCCTCCCACCCCTCACTCTGAAGAGGAGGATGGCTGTTAAACCTGTGCAAAACTTGCATTAATTCACCAACTGTTTCCATGGCAGAAACGGGTGATGCAGTGAAGTCAGTGACTTCATTTCCTGAGGACATCAGATCTTATTCTATACTAAAAATACAGTTTAGGTCTGCAAAGGGATGCTAGGTTTTAAGCTTCCATGGAAATCTCTGAGAGGGCATGTACCTGAGCAGGAATCAGGAGAGCAAACCCTTTGATGGACCTGCAGGCTAGTCTTTCACCCTGGCCGCCAGCACCTAGCATGATTTGCTGCTTGGAGACAGCAAGACAGAAGTAGTTTGTCAGGAAAACCGCCTCTTTGCTTCCTTCACTGCCCCTCAGGAAGATACGATGCCTATATTGGCTGCTCGCGCTTTGATACTAAAAGCAAGGAGATGTTAACACAGCTCAGAGTGGAGATGGGCAGGAGTCTCAGGAGATCAATCTGCCACACATGCAAAATGACCGTCAGCAAGGGGCCAAGGAGATGACACGGACATTAAACGCAAGCGAGAAACCCACAGCTTTATTTCCAGGGCAGTCAGCAGTGAGATGGAGTAGCCATTTTACACACCTGAGCTATCTTCAGCAGCCTGCTGACACTCACTTCTCTCCCCTCCCAACTGTACCGTTTGTTTTCATAGTTAATTACAAAGAGAGATCAACATCGACCTGCAGAAATCAGGCAGCACCTTAGCTATTTTGGGAACAAAAAAGCACAGGACAGAAAGTGATCTCCTTTGATGGGTAGAGAAGATACCCAAAATAAATGATCCTTTATGCTTCTCTGTAACTTCTTTCCCTTTTGTTTTCATTTAACATCTTTGATCATTTTAAAACAAGACCGACTCTCATGAATTCTCTCCTAATTAAATGTTCTAATTAAAATGCACCACACTCCATAAATTCACTCTGGTTTTGAAAGCTGGGTTTTAATCTGGAGGGCAAATAACCCTGATCTCAAAGTTGAAAGAAGAAAAAAAAACCAAACACCCCACATTCAACTGATTCAACAACATTTAAAAAAGAAATCTACCCCAAGGCCTAGAGGGTAAATAGTAACATTTGCCCCCACTTAACACGGGCAGGCGATATCACCTCTTCCCAAGTCCATACATCAGCTGGCATAATGGTAAGGTCTATCCTAATATAAATATTTACTCCGATTTCTACTTATGTAAGTACCTGGAAGGCAAGGTGACATTTACAGATCACTACGATCCATTTAACCAGTGTCCTAGCACTTATCTAGTCCTGTACTGTAAATCCTTGTGTGCCCATATAACTCAGGTAGCCAGTTGAAGATCAAGCAGACGGCACAAGAAAGCAAAACTCTTCTTCAGTAAATCTGTAGTTTCACAAGCTTCTGCCTTCAGGTTAAAAGGACAGGCTCTGACAAGAAGAAAGTCCCTGGAGTCACCAAACATGAGGTGCCTGTTATTAGGATGAAATGCCCCATCTCCTTCCCAAGAAACTACGAGGCTGAGTTTATTGCCGTGTACTTTCCCCACTCGTTATTAACCAGGAGCCTTACGCAGCCATGCTGTATGCTAGGCAGATGCCGAGTGTCAGATGTGCAAACTTAAGACCAAGTCTATTGGACATATGAAATGCTCAATAGGTAGAATCCAGAGAAATCCCACAGGAAATTTTGGCCTCAGCCGCATCTCCCAGTCAAGCCGCTAAAGCGGCTTTTGGTGCAGATCAGCCTGGTGCCACCTCCCTTCTGCAAAAGCAAAAGGCCTCCAAGGTATAAAGGCGATTTCAAAGCAACATTTTCATTTGGGAGAAGATTCCTCTACTGCTGATGCCATGAGGACACAGTGCTGTACACCTTCATGCTGCACAGCCCCGCTGGCAGTGCCACCCACGGGCCAGCCCCTGATGCTCCCACCCTGAAACAAGCCCCCGCGTGGCTTCAGTTCTGGCAGGAGCTGTGGAGTGGCCAGAGATCAGCATCTTGCCAGAAGGCGTAGCTCAGAACAAGAACTCTCCAAAAAACACATTTCCCTCGCTCGCAGTTAGGATACGCACTTTTCTTTAGTTTCCTGGAAAGAAAAAGGATCGAATAGGCCAATTTATGACCTATGAGCAGACTTGTGTGCGTGTGGTGACATCCCGACAAGCACAAAATGGCATGGACCCACTCCTCTACCCTCAAGTGCGATCCTTCCCTGTTTGCTAGCAGACCTCTACGTATTTCACAGAAGTTCGGCATCCCATGCGGGCAAAGCTTCTCCCTCCAGTGGTTTTTCATTCCAACATCTAATTGGCTTGAAGACTTGTCCTCACAGGGACAAAATCACTGGGAAAGAAGGCATTAGCTGAGTATTATAACACAGGATCTACATATTTGCAGAAGAGCAGCACACTTTCTCATAGTCCAAAATAGCTCAAAAATTTATTTTGTTTGCATGCGCTTTGGGGGGGGGGGAATCAATTTATCTGCAACCAAGCCTTTTTTCCATCCCCAAAAGTGTTTCTTCCCAGCCCCCCCCACCCCCGAACGTAACCTAAACATCACCAAGAGCACTGATGGTGAGGCACATACTTGGTGACAAACAAGCACCAGTAAATTCTGATTCCTAACACAAAAGCTGCTATAAATCTTGCACCAATTCGACGCTTCACCACAGCTTCACCAGCAGATGAATACGGGTTTTGAGGGGAAAAAAGACTTACTTTAATCACAGATCTTCAAGATGACAGCTACACTGCAAAAATGAAACACATTCATGAAGCCCCACAGGAAAGATCAATGGTTTTAGGTTTCAGGGAGATTAGACTGTGTATTTTTAAAGTTCTGCAATATGAATTTGGTTTAGACAAAAAGGAGAAAGTGGGGGAGAAGTGTAATCTATAACACTTGTTCTTTATGAGTTTGAAAGCCATTTATTATTTTGGAGACACTTCTGCAGCACAACTCCCAAGCGACCAAGAATGTGATTTTTACAGCAGAATTAACCATTGCAAGCAGAAAGCCGAGCTTCTGGCTTCCTGAATACCTTCATCCTCTCTGCTCCTTCTGGCGACACTGCCCATTATCCTCCCAATTTTCCAACGGAGCTGTTCTCTGCACTACCTGGCTTGATAAGACACCACAGGAAGCTAAAGAGATGAGAGCACAATGTCTTCAACCCTTTTCTGTTTGCAGATCTCTACGCATTTTCCCAGTGGAGACACAAACCCCCAGCACGAACATCAGCTTCCTGAGAACAGGCTGGGTTTTCCTAGCCTGACTACTTTTGCAGACCCTCTAGTGCAATCTTCCAACCTCCAGGACCCCAGACCACAGCCACTGGGACAGGAAAAGAGACATAAAGATGGCAAAGATGGAAAAGGAAGGTAGGGGTGAACTTGGAAAAGAAGAGAAACTACGAGAATACTAAGTCCCTGCCACAAGAACATCAGCAAAACATGTCTGCATTCCTCTGATACCTCCTGCCACTCAAGAGCTGATAGGCCAAGCTAAAAGGTACTGCAGAAGGTTGGTGTTGGAGGCATTCGATGCTTCTTGCCTTATAATATTCCTGCCAGGTGCAGGTTTTGTTTAAGTTAACGCACCACAGCAGGGATGCACAATTATAGGCAAGTTCTCAAAATAGCAGGAGACGAGTTTTTCACTTCGCAATTGTACGGGCTCCTTTCTTTGTCCAACGGCATAGAATGTAACTCCAGAGCAAAATCCATCATTTAAGGACTGTGGGGAACGGGCTGTCTCTCCCATCCTATTTACTCACCTGATGGGGAAGAAAACATCTCGGACGCAGACGGGGAGGCAATGGTCCACCTGTGCGCATAAATTAGTCCCAACAGGACAAACATCCCAGTCCTGGAGGGCAAAGTCCATTCCCCCAACTCTTTGGTGGCTGCAAATTAATAATACACATCTGAACACCAAATGACCATTAAATCAGAAAGGAGCCCACTTTCTGCAGCAGCCCAAGCCCGGATAACCCCCATGAATTTCATCAGGGCACCCTTCCAGAGCAGCAGGGCACTGAGCTCCACCAATCCCACCAATTCATCCTTCATCATGCTGCTTGCAGGAGATTCACAGAAGCAAACAGGCAAGTGCTAAGGAAAGCAAATGGCCAGGTTCTTCCACTCCCTGAGTCTCCTGAGATGCCAGGCAAGCAGGGACATCAAAACAGATTCTCTTGCAACACGGGGTCATGATTGCAAGAGGGACGCTCAGCGGGGAACACAAAGATCAATACCAAAAGGCAGAGAGATGGAAGGACAAAGATTAAGAGCCCATTCCCAAACAGAATGAGTTATTCCAAAACATCCAGAAGGAGATATTTTTAAAACAAGAGAAAGAGAAGCCTTAGGAAATGTGGTCAGGAAAGGCAGAGGACAGTTCTCTGAAGAATGGGTGCTCCTCTCCTCAAGCCTTCAGTGGGGCAGAGCACTTTCCCCCTGCCTGCATGCTGTAGCAGCAAGAAAAGGAGCAGGGACCTGTATCAGTCACTAACAGGCAGCTCACAGCCATCTCTCCCGGGGAAGCGAGCTCCAGGATACCTCCCCCGGCACAGCAAGGACCTCTCCTGACAGACAAAATGGAGCAGGGCTTATTTATTTTAGCTGCTGTGAAATGTCTGGATGGCAAAGCTGTTTGGAGAAGGGATGTCTCTCAGCTAGCTCGTCTGCTACTCAGTTAGCAAGGGTGAAACATCAGCTCTGCTTGGCCTCTTACTAGGTTTGTTGCCCAGGCATCATCTAATTGTCACTCCAGTTTATGAGCTGAAGATTTGTGTTAAGATAAGACTGGATTAATTTTTTGGCAGCATGTCCACAGCAGACAGGAGGCCCAGACCTAAAGAAAACTAACTAATTCAATCACCTTCCCTGTTTCAAGTGCCCTCCTGCCCACTGGCAGCAGCGGGTCTAGAGAAATGGGAGAGCGCACCAAGGACCATTACACGTCCAAGCGGGTGATTCAATCCCAAAGATCAAAAAAGTCTGCTCACTTTGAAATAAAAGTACTTGCTTAAAGTCCCAGATGGACCTCACACGCTGATCTTCCAAAGCAATAAAGGCTACTTAGCATAGCGTTCACCTGACCCTGGGGCCAACGCCACAGTGAATGGTGTTCCCTTCCCACAGCCAAGTGGACTTCTTACCCTACCTGGAAATATCCCTACGACACTCCAAATCACTAACTTCTATTGATGGATCACTAAATGGAGCAGAGATGGGTCCTTGAACCCTCATGGGTCATTCAACTAGGAAAAGTCTTCCAAGATCAACTACACTGAGCCACCTTGGGATTCATCTTGTCCTACTCGGAGCTCAAGCAAACCCCTCTGTCCTAACTGCTCATCCACGCTCCCTCTCCAGCCAAAGCACCCCCAAAGTGTCTATCTCCTTCCTCAGCAAAGGGAATCAAGACAGAAACAGGCCTCCAGCCAAGTCTCACCTGGGACCCACCATCTCCTTGTGGCCAGCAGGAGTAGGGAAGTGATGGCACTGGTGAGGCCTCACCTCGAGTGCTGTGTTCAGTTCTGGGCCCCTCTGCACAAGAGGGACATTGAAGTGCTGGAGCGTGTCCAGAGGAGAGCTACCAGACTGGTGAGGGGTCTGGAGACCAGGTCATATGAGGAGAGGCTGAGGAAGCTGGGCATGGAGAAGAGGAGGCTGAGGGGAGACCTCATTGCCCTCTACAACTACCTGAAAGGAGGCTGTAGAGAGGTGGGTGTTGGCCTCTTCTCCCAGGTGAATAATGACAGGACCAGAGGAAATGGTCTGAAGTTGTGGCAGGGGAGGTTTAGATTAGATATTAGGAAGAATTACTTTACTGAAAGAGTGGTCAGGCACTGGAACAGCCTGCCCAGGGAGGTGGTTGAGTCACCATCCCTAGAGGTGTCTAAGGAACGTCTAGATGTGGCACTTCAGGGCATGCTCTAGTGGCAGAGATTGTAGGTTGTTTGGTTGGACTCGATGATCTCAAAGGTCCTTTCCAACCATGAAGATTCTACGATTCTGTGAACATCCCCATGCACACCCCCCCACCATCCCCATCTCGCTGCGAATCTGCTCTAAACCGGCACATTGTGGGGCTCCCCCAGCTCATCGCCACCCCACAAACCAGCAAGAGGACATCAACTACTACGGCTCCTCGCCCTAAGAAAACACGCTGAACTGTTGCACAGGGTAAGGGTGCAACCAAGAGAAACGTCTGCTTTCACTGCGTTTGGGAACAGCAAAGCCATCAGAGCTCAAATGTAGAAATCAAGCAAGTCAGACTAACGCGTATCTGTGTTTTCGCTCAAATTAGACTTTTTTTAAAAAAAAAAAAAAAACACACCACCAAACCTGTGACTGTACAGTGCCCTAGCACCCCCACTCCATCCCAAACTTAGCAGGCGTTCTTCTACGTTACAAATTCCAAAGGCGGCTAATTAGCACTAAGACTCAGCAAACTCAGGTTAAAAAAAGAAGCCGCTCCAACTCCGTCAGGGAGGCAGATGGCACCGGCGCGTTTCAGACACTGCCGGCTGCATCAGCAGTTTCTCCAGCCGATGGTGTCTGAACAGGGGAGGACTGCAGATTGGAGGCAGTGCAGCGGGTCCGTCTGCCAACGGGCCGCAAACAGGTGACTCATCACCACAAAGAATTCCTCCCTGGCTCACACCACGCAGCCTGGAAAGGCGTCCGATCAATTTATTAAGTTGCTAGAAGTTTTCACCCACCGTGGGTTGGCCCTCACGCAGCGGTCCCAGCCTCACACAGAGACACAAGAGTGTCACAGACACGGTCTGGGTGTTTAGTGGGGTGTCCAGAGCCCAGCGTTTCACTCTGCCTGCCCCCAGGTCTGCTTCCCACCTCACTCACTGGGACGCAGGAAAAAGAGAGGGCTACCGCCAATGATGAGGGAGTGAAAACGTGTCACGGGGAAACCTGTGCTAGATACAAGAAGCCATGAGATTGGTGCCTATGCAGCCCAGCTGACTCTTCAGAATAATCCCCTACGCCAGCAGGAACCCAGCCAGGTAGACACAATTTAATTAAAATGACGTCAGCTCACAACGCTGGAGTCGGAGGTCCCTCTGGACACAGTGCCCAGTGGCTCAGATGTTGAGCAGAGACTAGCAGAGGTCAAACTTGCTTGGACTCCATCCATCCATGCTCCTGCTTTTCTTTCCTCTTGGTTTTAATCAGGTCTTCACTCCAGACACCCTCCCATGTGCTTTTCCCAACACCTTGAGCTCTCACCAACACCATAAGCCATCAGGCTACCTCAGGAGCAGCATATCCTATTTACAGTGTCCCTCTCAATCCCATCCCACTCCTTCAGGACCTTGAGGCACATTCCCAGCTGAGAAGGAAAGCGAGGGCACAGCAGCTGCAAGGAACTGTAGCGCACTGCTCTCCATGCTGCAGGGAATGTTTTACCCACACTGGGAATCCCAACAAAATCTCTCTTGGACTAGCCATGGAAGTAAAAACCGCATCACGGAGATGGGATTCTGCATTTGCAAAAGTGCATTCAGCCTTTGTGCCTGAGTAGACCACCAAACACTTTGGTTTTTCAGATAGCAAACTAAGCATTTGCAGGTTCTCCTGCTGCCCACAGATACCGGTCCTAAAACCCGAACCACCTGCAGGCTCATTGCCTGACTCCAGGTCAGTTGTAGATCACGGGTTGCATGGAAACATCCATCAGGAGAACCCATGTCACATTCACAAAGCATCTGCCTGGAGCAATGAGGAGCAGGTGAATGGTTTCAGCCAGAGCACAACCACAGAAGACCAAGTTCTCCAGATGCCACCACGGTCCAGATCCACCGCAGCAAATAGTCTCACTGCAGTTCTCCAGTTCACTTCGCACTAGGGATGCAGGCAAAGAATTTGCAACCCAGGGAATTTGGGTGGCTGAGGATGGTCCTATCCACTTTACCTGGATGCAGGATGTATCTGCTGACATGTCCATAGCCCTGTGCAAGGTGAAGAGAGCCTGAGTGGTTGGCTAAGCTACCCGTTGTGCTTCCCAGTGCAGACACAGAGGGCAACTTCCAGCTGAGTGGGCAAGGGCACCCGTGCCCAACAGGTCTGCTTGGGTCCTGACTTCACAGCAGACAGGATCTGGCCTCCTTGTCTATAAGCTTCAAAAAGGTCCAAAAGATAAGGAGGGACTGGCTACCCTGTAAGCAGCATTAAAGCCTCTTCAAAACATCCAGCCAGCGCTCAGGAACTGATCGATAGCAATCAATTCCTGTGCATGAGCAGGGATTTTCCAAGTGCCTGCTGCTCTCCTGAATGGGACCATTAGCACCTACAATCTCAAACTAATAGCCCGTAATGAAGGGATTTTACCTATGTTAATAGCAGTGGATGATAAACAGCAATTTCACTATCAATCTCCATCCGGGTGAGCGAACCTTCATCTTGACACTGCAGAGGAGAGAAGACACAGGCAGAGATGATGCTGGCACCCTGGGAAGTTGGTGATTTGGAGGGATGGGGACAGAGCAGAAGTTTCCCTAGGAACTGCTCCTTCACACAGTCCTTCGATGTCCACAAAATTTGAGCAACCCCGGGAGTTTCCCCCAGTTGCACCATCTCCCTCCCAAGTGGATACTTTGGTGCCTGGTAGAAGGGTTGGGTTCACACTGATGCTGCCTTCCCCTGAGACCTACCAGGGATGGTCTTCTCTTCCCTCCTGAGGCCACGCAAGCGGCAAAGAGTTAACTTCACGGCTGGTTCCAGCTCCTGCTTCATGGGTTTAATACGCCTAGAGCTGTCACAAGGGTGTTAAACTCCCACTCTTCCAGTTCAAAGGCAGCTTTGCAGAGCTGAGCAGTCTTAAAATGCACAGCTTTTCAGAAGTGTGACCTTTTCACAAGGTTTCCAATTCAGTAAAGATTTGTTTCCTCCCTCTTCAAGCACGTAACTAATGGCAGTCATGAAACACCTCCTCCAATGGCAGCAGGCAGGCGGGCCAGGCTCCCCGCCGGCCTGGAAATGTCATGACCGGTTCCCTTTGGTTATCACGACGATGCTTCTGCAAAGGCTCAAGGGCACCGAAAGTCACCGCACCATTGTCAGGCATCCAAGCCCTTGCACACCATCTTGTAGGCAGCTGCATACCACCTCCATCCCCCTGCCCTCTCCCCAGCACGGGGAGAAGCTGGTGCAGGCAGCAGGCTGAGGGTCCTGGACCCACCACATCTCCCTGCGCAACGCCGCATCGGCGTTGCCCCACGCACACAATTCCCATCCACCCGCGGCAGGAGTGGGAGAGGTCTCCCACTTTCAGAAAGCTGCTCAAATCCTTCATCGTCCTCCGCGACAGAGCCCAGGCCTGGCTCTTTCCTGCAGGTATCAACCTGGGAGACCTTCCCAGCTCTCCTCAGTGCTACGTTTAGGTCACATCCACAGGTTTCACTGACCGCCTTTCTTTGCTCTTCCTTGCCCTCGGGTTTCTCCAGGGGAAGAAGGAAGAGGAACATTTTAAGGCATTTGCACCAATAAATCCTACAGCACACCAGAGGGAAGACTTTTCAATGCATACCAGGCAGACAGATACCTGTCCCCAGCCCTCACCCTACAACCACTGCCCCGTTCATGGGTTCCTGCCCTGGCTCCTCTCCACCAAGGCACTTGCAGCTCCAGTGTTTTCTACGTCGCAATCCAAGAATAAAAGCTACCACTGGGCAAACAAAGCAAAGCCTCAGGCTGACAGGATGGAGAGCTGCATTGCCACCCACAGGGACTTCTCCACCCTAAATGCCCACAAACCCACAAAGAGCTCTGGCACGAGGCACTGCTCCTGGCACCATCTGCAATGCTGTCCTCCTCCTTCCACCCTAAAGCAAGCAAAACCCCTGCACGCGACCTGCCTGTCCCCTTCCTCCTCCTCTGCCCGCACTGCCTGGAAACCTCTTCCCATCTCCACACAGATTGTGAGGTTTTTGAGGGCAAAGCCCAGTTTTCAAACATCTGGGAAGTGCCTCCACATGCCACCTAGCTACGCATGAAGCACAGAACAATTGAACCGCTCTGTCAGACAACTCCCTTTCACACGTCATTTATTTCCCCACAAACGAGCTCAACATTTCATATTTTGCCCTTTTTTCCCCCGATTTACACTACAGGAATGGGGGGATATGCTGCTGTCCCCTCCGAGGGCAGCAAGCCAGATCTCAAAGGCTACCAAACCCAACGAAGACCACACTCCACGTACCCCTGCCAAAACCAGAGCTGTCCCAAAGCTTTGTTGCTGCTACATTACAACCAAGGACCTCATTTCAAGTTGCACCCTTCTTCCAGGGTACCCAAGTCTTCACCACAAAAACGAACCCCACGATGGGAGGGAGGTGGTCCATAGAGACACCCACACAGCCCCTAGAGCTCAGGAGACTTATGTTACCTTAAAATACCTGGGATTAGTAATCTAAACAGGCAGGTCACGCACTCCTTGGGGTGGTAGTCAAGTGCTACAGGAACTGGTCTCAAATCCAGGACCATAGAAGTTCAGTACGATTACGCTGCTGAGGGTCACCAGTGCTGACACGTCAGGTATTTCTGAACTAACGGACGGGACACACCACCGATACCAAAGTTTACAAACTTCTAATCCAAGGCACCCTCAATAACACATCTGACGTTTGCATGGAACACATTATTTTTATGCTGACAAAGCTTCTCCAACTACAGGGCACAACATCACAAAGACCAAATTTAGAGTTTGGGTTACAAGCTTCCCAGAAAAACTTTGGGTCAACCAAGGGGGAACTCCAGCCTTACATCAGACTCCATAAACCAGCCACACAGCTCCCAAAGCAAGCCTCGGCTAACCTGCATTTAGGCATTTTCCCTACGCCCATTGTGTATTTACCACACGGGTTTGTTTGGATGTGTTTTGCTCACGACTTGCTCTTTGGAGCAACTCCAAATCTGCCTCCCTCTTAAGTTGTGCTACAATATAGTCATTCAAACTGATTGCAAACATCAGAAGCAAGGGCTGATTTCTTTATGCACACTAATTCTAGACTAGGTCACCAAACTATTTTCATAGTTATGTCAGCACTGTCTAGACAAACCATTAAAAACAGGATGCAACGATCATCAGAAACGCAACGTCAAGTTCGTGCCCAGAGATACTGTGGGAGCCATGGGGAGGGAAATAAAAGCCAAATCTGTCCCATTCACATAGGTTGGCCAGAGCTGGCTCCGTTGTCACTTTTTGAAGGGGAACTTTACCAAAGCTCACCAGAAAAACGTATATTTAACTGCAATTTAAAATAAATAAGCTGACATCAACAAGCCTGGAGAACAGTAGGATCTTTTGAAGAACTCTCAATGCAGCCACAAGCCCACCCAAAGCTGGCTCCTCTGTACTACCTGGATGTCCACACCTTCCTACCAGTGCCGGACCCTCACCAGGAAGCTAACAACCACAATACCACCATCATGCCACCATGCACAGCACCCTGCAGGACAAGTCCCAGCATGTGTGCCAGGATTTGGCTGCCCCAGGCCTCATCCTCACCAGCCTCTGGTAGGCTCCCGTCCTCACCACCAAAACCACAGCCTCCGCGCCCGCGGAGAGTTTCTTCCTAGCATTGTGCATCAGAAAGGCGGCTTCCCGTTCCTTGCCACTTCTTGGCGGGGAACTCTTCCCAACTCCAAGAACACGAGCTGTAATCTTGGCAGAAAGGGAAGCGCATACAAAAATCGCCACTCTGTCAAAACAGAAAAATAATGCAAGAGCTGATCTGTGCACATTAATCCGCTGCAGTCAATGAGGAGACAATTTCCCTGGAGAAAGTCATACATTAAAAGGAAAAAGAAAAAAAAAAAAAAGAAAACGGGAAAGAGAAAAGATTAATGTGACTTTGAAATATCACAAGCACCGTTTATCTTCCTCCTGCCACCACAGGTTTCTTGTGTGGTTTTTTTATTTCCTTCTTTCTCTTTTTTTTTTTTTTTTGGAATACAAAGAGCCTTCAAATTCACTGCGAATACAGCCCTTCTACCTCAGACGTGCAAACATAGGTGCATCACAGTATAGCAAAACCAAAAATATAGCACCACTTGCTCTCTCAGCATACAACCTTAAATGTTTGTAATTAATTTAATTAAAAAGCCACAATTGCTTTTCACTAGCATAACCTTCTAATTACACTCAGAGTAGATGGATGCTTCTCAGAGCTCCTACTTAGGCTGGCGATTTGGTCACACACAGAATATTGCTCCCCGATACACATCTAGCAACAGAGACGGAGCTCCGGCCTAGGTGGCAGGGGCATGACCAGAAATTCAAATAGGCATACCCTTTCTCGGGGAGGACTAACAGATTTTTGCCAGTTTAAAAAAAAAAAAAAAAAAAAAAAAAAATAGGGTTCAATCCATGCAACACAAAGACGACAGACGCACTTAAAACTGAGGTGAATTGCGTGAACCCAGCTTTCGGCAACCCTGAAACAAATGAGCTCACCATACTGCTTATATTCTCATTTTCCTTTTACACGTAGCCCGTAGATCATAAATATACATTAATAACTGTAACAGTCAAAGTTTACATTCGGCTGTAACATTTAGGATCAATACTCTTCAAATGACCTTTAATAGTAATGAGCTGCCATAACAGTGTCTCGAGGACATTAAATTTTTATTAGAAATACTTTATTACAAATGTTCAAACCTGTCTCCATGCACTTGTGCACCCATACAAATATTCTCCCGCTATTATATTTTTCCTCAACAGAAAAAAAAAAAGCAGGTCTTCCAAGGTTTTTGAAAAAACGTGCACTATGGAGGCTTTAGATATTTCACATTTTCAGATGTGGGTGTTTTTTTCTTGTTTTTTTTAATCAGAGTCCACGAGCCAGGGGTCGGAAAATCATTCACGTTTCAAAGTGATAAATAGGAATTGTTCCCACGTGGCTTGAACACGACTGGACCGAGCTCACAATTACCATAAACCCTCAAATTCAAGGGGGTGGAGGAGGTGGGGGAAGCTCATGCCCTGTGGAGGGGTGAGCCAGGGCAGCGTCACCTCCTGGCCCCGTGGACCACCCCCGGCTCCCCGAGGAAGCCAGAGGCTCAGATTCACTCCCGTGCCTGGTCCACGGGGACCTCAATGGGGACCCCTCCATCAGAACAGGTCCACCTCATACAGCTCCAGCCGACTGAAAAGCAAAAAACGGAAAGATGGGGAGAAACAACAACACAAAAAAAAAGGAAAACATCTATTCAAGATCTGGCCTCTACTTAATTTAATGACTAGTCAAGTTCAAAGTCAGATCACATCCACGTCTCGCTGCCTATTTCAAGAATTAAAAATAATTCACAGGGTGGGAGGCTTGTAGCAATTTATTTCTTCAGTCGCAGGTCCTGGACTCAAACCGTAGAGAAATCTGATTTTAGCAGAACAATGAAACCGAGCGGATGAAGTCAAACAAAGGAAACATGGGGGGGAGGGGGGGAGAAAAATATTTCTCTGCATTGTCATTAGATGCCACCTCTAAGAACTGCAAATTAAACACATTCAAGGCAGCACCATATATCGCATTTAATGTCCTTTGAAGAACCCGCCTGGGCTCAGCACAGACGTGGGGCTGCTAGGAGGAGGCCAGCCCTGGCTGGGAGGGCAGCACAGGCACGCTCCCACACTTCCTTCTGATTTTCCTGGGAGTCTTGACTCTTAAGAAACATTTCAGTGTTGCCTCTCATTCACGCTTATCTACAGCTTGGTCTCTCTAAAAAAGCGTTTTGTGATGTCCAAACTGCCTTCTAAACGGCAGCGATCAAATCAGAGGGGGGGGCACCCCTGTAAAAGCACCGGGAAAAGGCAGATAAGCTGAGCAAACCATATTTGCACTCCCTGATTTTTAGGGAGACGCTCCGAAACCACGGAAGATATCTTTCCAAGTCCTTTGGAGAGCATCCTCCTTTCTGGTGGCGGTACCAGGAGAGCCAGCAGCATGCACCCTGCTCCTCCCCTCTCCCAGCAGAAGGCAAACCGCATCCCCCCACCTTCCCAAACCCCGTCTCTGGGTCAGGGCGCTGGCAGCCCCTCGCCGCAACCCCCCATTACTCCAGCGGCTCATTAGGGTGAAGAAAAGCTCGGGCACATCATCTCTGCGCGCTCATTGAGGGCTGATCCGCGACGGGTAATTCCCACTGCTTAATGACCTGAGACCAGGCAAGGCGGAGGCAAATGGGAAAGGGAATCTTCTCATTTGTTACCCAACCCCACATCCCGATAAAAAGAATGATTACACTTTTAAGTTCGAACAATTCCCTGCAGTTGTAGCCATGTCATATCTAGATTGTCTAATTTACATGCATATTCATAATCCCTGTGTATTTAATTAAATTCTTCAATCCCTGGAGTGTCTTTCCTAAACAATAGTAATTTATCTTGCACAGATAAGGGTGCCCTCGATTTATTCCACTCTGTAGCTAACAGCATTTCCTTCTGATCAAGGCTAGGAAGCAAACTCAAACAGAGGGAATCTTCAAATATATTTAAATTGCAAGATTAGGCTGCTTCTCTTTCTTTTTCTCTCACCCCAAGTTACCCTTTTAAACGATAAACACTTTCTCCTGAGCTCTGAGGAAAACCTTTCACCCAACCTCCTGATAACAGCTGCATGCTCC
Organism: Rissa tridactyla; assembly: GCF_028500815.1. Classification (NCBI taxonomy): domain Eukaryota; kingdom Metazoa; phylum Chordata; class Aves; order Charadriiformes; family Laridae; genus Rissa; species Rissa tridactyla. The sequence goes on from NC_071473.1 coordinate 44,715,943, forward strand.
AAATGCAAAAAAAACACTGCCCAAAACCCATATTGCAAAGAGATCTCGCAGATTTGGCGTCACGAGCTACCAAGCAGCAGGGCTTTCATCCAGCGTGGTCCATGGGACATCCTCTGCAAGCACCTTTCACCACAGCCTACAAACTCCTCCATCGCAGCCCCCAGCAAACAGGCCATGTGGTAAGACATGGCCAGGAGGACGAAGAACCCTTCATCTTTCCTGCAAATACCCCAACACAATGGTCTAATTCCTCGATGGATAGCCTCAGGCATCTTGGAGAGGGCCAGACAATGCACCAGACACCCCGAGACGAGGCAGCCCTTCAGAGAGATGCTGCTGCCTCCAGACCACTAACCCTATTCAGATATCAGCATGGGGAATTTAAACTCAGCCTGCAATTAGAAAAGCATTAAAATATTTAGCAAAGTCAAACCCATGAGAAGATCACGACGGGGAAAGGAAAGGAGTTGAGTCTGGTGCTACAGCACATTTTTTTTGATTGCACATTTCTCACACCCTGCTAAATTCACAGCTCTTTATAGCTTTGCTCCTTCTCCCAAACCTCATCCCACAGCTCTGGGATGGCATCAAAGTGGGGTGGAAAAGTGGTGGTCTCTCCAAAAGCCTCTTTAACCCCACTAGCTCTGCATCGCACTGCCTTCCAGCGCAGTGCCAGCGGTCCCTGCCAGGGGAGCCGCCATCCCACCGCCTGCGCAGAAGGGATGCTACACCCCGAAGAGACTCGGGGATAATCCTGGTGCTGCAGGAGACGTGGGGCCAGGGCTGCTGTCACAAACCATCTCCTTCTGCACCCACATCGCAGCTGAGGGCCAGGGCCTCCCTTTGGCTGGAGAGGGATCTCACAACCAGGGAAGCATCCCTCTGCTCCATCTCCATTTCTTAATCTCCTCCGCAAGCGTCCGCCGCTGGCCACTGCCAGACATGAGGGAACCCAGTCACTCTGTTCCCAACAAAGCCCTCGAAACCTTAGAGATGCCGTTACTATTTATGAAAACAGGATCAGGAACCTGCTGTCAGCTCCTTCCTGAGCTGCAGCATCACCCATGCTGTAGTGGCAGCTCTAGGAAAGCCCTCAGGAATGGGACCGCTGCGACTTGATGATGGACAGGCTCCGAGTCACAGCCACTAACTCCACTCTGGAGTAAAACCAACCTCCTCCCACCTGGGTGCCTCTGCGCCCACCTCCCTGGACAACCCCATCTTCCAGTTTCACACACAACCACATCCACGTCCTCCTCTGGACCAGACTCCTACTTTGCTACACCACCACATCGCAACCATGGCTAACCACAGCGGCCCTAAGCAGCAGAGTGCAGCTGATGCCATGAAGAGTGCCTGCCCCTTACAGTTAGTTGCTTCCCGCCTCATTCAATAACAGGAGTAAGGCACAAGGATGGTGGTGGTCTCCTTCAGCTGGAGCTGGATCTCGCACTGCCTTGAAGGGGAAGGAGCTTGTGCAGCCACGCTGGCCCATTAACACTGGGCTCGGCACCTGGCAGAGCCCATGGGACAGCGAGGTGCTGTCCTCCACCAGCAACGAGGAGCCTGCCCGCTGATACAGCCTGCCATTGCCAAATCCTCTTCCCCAGGAATTCGTAGCTGGATTCAGACATTCCCAGCCTGTTACTTATTTCAATGCTTTCAGCTAGCTCTCCGGAGTACAGGGACATCCTGTCTTAAACCTGCCGAGCCTCATGCCAAGAGGACATCTGCTTGGAAGGCGGCCCCTCCGGCTGACCCGGCCCTGGAGGGCTGCCTTCCCGTCTCTGCGAGATCCCAAACATACCCTTGCACCCACAAAGCAAAGCCAGTTCACAGCAGAGCCAGGAGCAAGAAAAGCCACTCAGGCAAACCACAGCCCCCATTCCCACTTCAGAAGCTTTGGAAGATTATTTTTATTTTTTTTTTTTAGACCTTGGAAACATTTCTTCCTACTCAGGGCATTTTTAGGTTAATGGTTCATCAAACCTCACAGTCCAGGAAACCTTAGCGTGGCTGACCAGTGTGTGGGTGTGGGGACGGGTGGGGAAAATAAAAACCTCTTGGGCATCGGTCCTTCCCACAGCACTTGAACCGCAGGCTCTGGGCTGAGCTAGAAGCCACCAGAAACAAGCCAAAAACCAGGCAGGCGGGCAAGGGAAGACCTCATCACTGCCTTGTGCCTCTTGCGGATAAGGGAAACGCAGAGAGCGAGCCATCACTCATGGAAAGAAAGCATCCCTCTCCCGTTTGGGATGCTCTCCAAAACACGGTGTCCCCACGTGAGGAACAGCTGCGCCTGCTAAGCCCCTCTGCAAATCCCCCCAAGGTGCCGGTGACAACGCCATCAGCAGAGGGAACACACAACAACCAAACTCCTCGTCTGCCCAGGAGCAGGTCTCCAGCATAACAGAACCGATTCCCCGGGCTGACTTCATTTGCCTTGGTCCTCTTTGCCTAAGCCTTATCTCACGTGCATGACTCAAGCAAAAAATAATAATGAAGCATCGGTCATTTCAGGAAGAGCCCTTGGTACCCAAAAGCTAACCCTTCTTGAAAAGCTAGTGCTTTCAAGCAAAAACCCCAAACTGGGACAATTCCCATGAAGTCATCCCATCACATCACCCCACACCGCCCCCCCCGCCCATCTTTTCTATAGTGAAACTCGAGGAGCTGAGCCATAACAAAGAACATCTGATCATTCATCTTTATCCTGCCCAGTGTATGTAAGTTTTTAAGATTTTCCAGGGCTTAGGTAGCAGCAGACTTTTACCGCAACACAGACAGAAAGGCAACAGAGCAAAATTTCCCCCTGCCCCCTCTCCCAGCAAACACAGCACCAGTTACAACCCACTTCCAGCTCCCCTTCTGCCCCTCAGGTATCCCATGGGGAAGGCAGCCCACCAGGAGCCACCAGCAAGTAACCTCCAGCTTAGGCAAGACACAAGGCATGGGAATCTTTCAACCCACGTCACTGTGCTGAAGTTTAGAGATAACGGGTGTTTGCGCTGTATGAGACCTGTGACTCAAGGCGGACAGAGAGATGCACCTGAAGACACCCATGCGCCCAGCAATATGGTCGGGAGGTGACCAGAAACCATCTTTTCCCAAATAACCAGTAACTTCCAAACTGGGAAGCAAATATTTGCTCCCAGCACGCCTCACCTGCATGGGAACAGCCTGACCTTGCCAATCACCTCCTCATCCACCCTAAAGCAGCAGAAAGCAAGGATGCGTGCCGCTCTTCACCATCCATCTGGTGAGGTGGTTTCAGAAGCTGTTGTCCTTGCACCGCAGAGGGCTGCGGGCAGGCTTTAAGAGCAACGTGCTGTGTCCTGACTCTGAAAGCAGCAACCTCAAACCAGTGTTTGAACACACTCCTCAGCCTCGAAAAACTGTCTGCCAGCAAGCACACCTGGGGAGGGTTTAGCCAAAGAACCTGAATTTTATGTAGCAGGATGGGGTCCATGAAGCTAAAGCAGACTGAGTCAAACTCAAGACAAGTAAAAGATGGAGAGAGCTCCATGAAGGGGAGGCAACACACACCTCCGTGCCACCTTGGGGGCTGTGGAAAAGAGTCATTTTTGGGCAAAAGAGCCCATTTCAGAGGGCATAGCTTAAAAAGCACTCCAAACCCCACTGCTCATTCTTGGTCATCATCACAAGCACCTGCTTAGCGCCTCTCAGTGATTAATATTTTCCACAGTGGGAAGCAAGTGAACAGAAGCAGCACACCAGAAGCCACGAAGTCCACCATCATGCTTGGTCACACATTGGTCACAGTTCCTCTCCATCAAAATATGCAGGAGGTTTTAAGGACCAACCTCATCAGGAGTCAAAGGGGCAGAAGAGCACACTTCATCGTCCCCACTCACCACCTTTCAAAGCAGGTTTCTCCTCACTCTTTCCTCACCCATCCTCCAGTTTCTAGAATCTGCCTCCTAAAGCAACAGGTTGAGCAACACAGCAGGAGCCACCACGAGAGGAGGTGGCTGGGGACCACACCAGGCGCTGGAGCTCTCTGAGCGCACTAAAAGCATCTGTCAATGATGCCTGGTGACCTCAGAGACAGTCAACCCGCTAAGACTCTCAGCCCAAGTCTCCACAGAGCTCAGTCAACCTCAGCAACTTCCCAACACACCCTAAGAACATTTCCAAAGTGGAGTTCACAGCCTGATTTTTCAACTTTCAGGACAGACACCCTTTATTTTAGCAAGTACATCAAACACGGCTAGTCCATAGCTTATGGATCAAAAAAGGAAGGCTTAATGAGGAGAGACTCAAGAGGGAGAAGATTCCTCCCAACAGGAAAAAAAACCCCAAACAAATACAACATAAGATTTACCTCAAAATGTAACAGATCCAGAGAACAAATTAAAAAAGGAAACCATAAAATGCTTGCCCAGCTCCTTTTTTAATTCTTACGTCTGCTATTTTACAGTAAAGTTTCATCTGCTGCACATAATTAGATATATGCGTACATGTACATACGGATCTATTTGAAATTTATCTGTACAGCTTTTAACCCCAAAGAAATTTTAACAGGAAAAAAAAAAAAGCTGCAGAAAGAGCCACTATGGGAGAGGGAATCGCATCACCTCGAGTACAAAGGTCTCGGAGATGCTGCAATGTACACAGGTGACGGTTTGAGCCCGTGGTCCGCAGGCTCGTGCAAGGAAGGCAGCAAGAACACACCAGCTTACTGCTGCTCGCCTTCAGCTCCAGAAACATTTTGAAGACCTACAGTTTGGAAATCGGTTGCAAACTGCTGGCCCAAAACAACTCTCCAAGAACCAGAGGCAGCAGGATAAATATTGCGTGGCGTTCCTGTCACCGTGCCTGCTCCAGCTGCCGGGCTCAGCCCCAGCCTGGGACACTTCACGCTCCCAGACGGTGGAAACGTCGCAGGGGGGTTGCAGTGGAAAACATGGCAATCTTACCTAGAGAGGACTTGGGGACAGACCCTTCCGATGCACAGCGTGTTCGGACACCAAACCACAACCAAAGACTACCTGCTGTCTCCCAGCCCACCGGCCCTGTGGCTCAGCATCCAGTTCTTCCTGCAGCAACCCCAAACCCCAGAGGCACGTCACCCACGCAAGACGCTTGCAGCTCTACCAAGCTCCTTCGCACCTCATGGATGCTGCTGTACCAAAAGGGCACGGCCACACAGCATAGCCCGACCGGCCCCAGGGATTGAACATTCAGGACCACACTACAGCGAGCTCCAGGAAAAGCCCAGCAGGTTTCCCAGAACAACGCCATCCTCATCCTGGACCAACTCCTTCTTCAAAACACAAAACAGCCTTTTTGTCGTTTGTGAAGAAAAGATGAAGCTTGCTTGGGGTTTCTTGATCCACAAAATGGTTATTTCCCTAGAGACAGGGAAACAAAACAGAGAGATGGAAGGCCGCTGATTCCAGTGCTAAAAGTCCATCAGTCCAGACAGACATCAGCACAGACCTTAAGAAGCTCCAAGAGCAGAAGGGCCAGGGCATGAACATGACCCAGATACCGGAGAGCCTGCAAACAACATGAGTGGGAGAAGGGGAGACCAGTATATGGGCAAAGGGGATACCCCCAATTTGCAATTACAGCCCTATACTAATCACTTTGGCATCAAGGAGATCTCAAACTCATTTAGGTCACGGTTCACCTCCTGAAATCCTAAAACCCATCCACCAAATGCCATCACACTTTGCAGTTAAGCACTTAAAATGTGCAGAAGGAGAGAAGGAAATTGTCTCCACTTACATGGGAAGGACTGCACACCCCATGCTTTACAGGGTAGAGGAAAGAGCATCACCAGGGCACATTCCCCTTCGGACCCATGCAGCGGACATTCCTGGGAGAGGCCGATCTGCCAGCGTCTCCAGCAACCATGAGGAAAAATCAAGGTGATAAGCAACGCTAGACGTCCACCAGTCGAGCTAAGAGGATGAAGCATTTCTCTGGAAACAATCGGGTTCTCTAATAACAGGGCTGCGGCGGCGGTGTGAAAGGGAGGGAGGAGGAGCAGGCGGGGAGAAAGGGACTAGCTGGATATTTATCCCATCCTCATCTTTGTGTTATCAGTACCCCGGTATCAGCATTGTTCAAAATGGCTGCTTAGATGGTTGCCAGCAGCAACAACAGAATCAGTCCATCTGCTGGCATTCTCCCTAATCCATCTCAAACACTCGTCGTCTTTTTAAATGCACGCAGGGGAAAGAAGGGGGGGGAAAAAAAAAGTCCGCCTTGTACAAAGAAACAGAATCCTCCTATAACAGAGCCTTTTAACTAGATTTTATGCCACCCCTGTTTCCAGGACACACAGACAAAAGTTAATTTTACGATAAAAGAACCAGTGTAAGGTGCTTTTTTGTTATGAGATCAGAAAGCAAATGGAATTTGAATTGTCTGCAGTGGCATGTATCTGACAAAGATTAATTTAAACAGATATTGTCTCTGAAACCAAAGTCCATTGAACGGCTTCACAGCCTATCAACCATGCGAAAGCAGCTCCTTCAGAGCACTGCTGACTCCACCACTTTCTTTAAAAATGGCTTAACCTATTTCTTGTAAGATAAAAGGTCATATATAGTTCTATTTTACAAACCCATAATAGCCAAAGCCACACCAAGCGAGGACAATCGGGAGAAAATAATAACGGGTGGGGGGATTTCCTCCCCCTTCACAGACAGATGCTCGACACTTGCTGGGTATTTTTCAAAGTACACTGGTAGCGAGCGGCTGCAGCGCCGCCAAAAATGTTTCGACATCCTTAGAATAGAATTAAAAAAAAAAAAAAAACCACAAAAAAACCCCACACACACAAAACCCCGGGGGCCTCTGCAGGTCGCCGGTGCAGGATGGAGGAGCCCACCCCAGGCAGAGATGCTGCATCAGGGCAGCTCACCGCCAGCGGCGCGGGATGCTTCTTTGGCAGGGATGTAAAGCCACAAGGATGCAGGGAGGAGCAGCCGGGCTGCCGGGTCCCTTGGTCCCTGGGCCAACCAGGCAGGAGGGGAGAATCGCTGCTCCCCAGGCACTTGTTTGCCCACCCACCCCCCCATCCCGTCTCCAAACACTGCAGTATTATTTCTCCCTTTAATCACAAGAAACAGATCTGTGCATGCCATCGGCGGGGCTGTGCGGATGGAGACAGCTGCTCAGACTTCAATGGGACACACACACACACACACAGAGAAAGGGTGAAAAAAAAAAAAGAGGGAAAAAAAAAAAAGAAAAGCTGCAGAAATCCAAATCCTGCAATTTCTTCCCTTTTTATTTTCAGTTTATACGGAGCACCGCAGGGAAAACGCTACCAGACAGTTTCAGAGCATTTGATACAGCAACGGCACAGCTTTGGGAAAAGAACGAAGGAGAAGCAAAATAAAAGATGACAGCCAAAAGCACTTTTAATATAGTTTCAGTACTTTCAAGAGAAAGCTTCTGTACACATAGCAGCCAATGAACTGTTACCAAAATAAACACAACTGGCTTTAAAAAAAATTAAAAATTTCTTTCTGATGATAAAGAAAATCAAAAGAGACGAGAACCAGCGAGTGAGACAGAAAATACATTTATTTTTTCATCTTCCAGGCACGCTTCTTTTAATTTGGCATCCAAAGCCATTGTAGTTCATTAATGCAAATTTTATTTATCTCGGGAACCCATTTGTTGCTCTGCCACCCCTTTGACAGGGCGCTCGTCTTCATCAAGGCAGCTACGGCCAGGGCGCAGCACGTGGCACCTCCTGCGAGCCCAGCCTTTAAAAAAACCACATAACACCAATAACGAGTAATGGCTATTATTGGCATCCCGAGCGGTCACCCACACGCCCGCATCAGCTGAAAGGATGGAGGCCAGGGCTACTTGACGGCATCCGGAACAGAGGCACAGCCTGTCCTGACCTTGCCAAGGTCCCAGACACCAAGTCTCCAGCATTCCCATGGGGAATCCCTTCCCGCCGGCAGCTGCGGGGCACGGGCACTGTCTCCAGGTGCAAAGACAGCAGCCAGGCAGATACCACGCCGCATCCCACTGAGCGAACCTCAATAACGATTAGTGGGCCGCCCCCCCCATATCAAACGAGCTGGGTGGTGAAGGTGCAGGCAGCTCATTACGGGCGTCCAGCGATAAGCGGGGCATCACCGTAGACCCCCCCCCAGCTCCCATTTTAGCCTAGCAGCAGGACATCTGCGGACGACAAGCTGGACCCACCATATCCGCGTGCAACCTTTGCGAGCTGGCATCGCAGCAGAACTGCCTCCTAAGCACATTCGTGGCTTTGTTTTTAATAATGTGAGAAATGCCAAAAAAAAAAAAAAGAAAAAGAAATCCCTGGCAACGTGCACCTAGAATGCGACAAGTAAAAGCCCAGGATTTTATTAATTTGTGCATTACTTCAAATGCACCATTTTACAAGGACTAACCCCAATCCTGCACAAAATCCTAAGCCGTAAGCTTGAGACAAAAAAGCAAATGCTCTTAAAACACAGCGCTAGAAAACCCATTTGGAGAGAAATGTGGTGGTGTCGTGCACAGGTGACTCCTCGGCATTTAATAAAACACACCCGCCGCACCAACTAAGTGGAATCTATTCATATTTAAACATCAGGATTAAAAAAAAAAAAACACCTTTGAAAAATTGATTTTTTGCTCCTGGGCTATTTCACTGTAAAACCATGAAGATGCTTTCCCCCGCACATGCCCTAAGAAGTGGTTTTGCAGGTCCCGTGTCTCTCTGAGATGTTATCAGGCCCTTTCCCAACTCCGGTTGGAAAGGCACAAGAAGCCAGGGGTCGGTCAAGCCTGCACATCAGACCCAACCCTTGTGAAAGCCAGGTCAAAAATTAAGCGGGTCTCAGTCCTGCTCTTCTGAGGTGCAGGAGAGCATCTTCAGGGCCTCAGTAGCTCTGCCAAGGGACAGGGAGGGCTCCCCACCACCATCGCATGTCCTGGCTCCAAAACTGGTCTGTCCAAAAGGCAGACTTGTCTCACAGCACTTACTAACCTAGCCACAGTTTGGTGTCTTCAAGTTTTTGTTCTCATTGGAAAATGGATCTATTTCTATTGATGCTGACGCCAGAGAAAGCCAAGACTCAGCAGAAGCGGGAACCAGTTACTCAGAGGAGCTGCTCTCCTCCCGTCCTCTCATCCCCAGAAGACCAGGAGTATGACAATCCCGTAACAGAACGTCTTCAAGACAGCATCAAGTGTAAGGTAAGGCATACTAGAAGTTTATTTTAATACCCTCAAGACAGCTACTCCATGCCTCCAGCTCCTTGCAAAATAAAGTCATCCACACCAGCCACAGATGGGGAGATCAATGGGGAAAACATAGGTTCAACCACAACCTGGCTCCTGCTGAGCAAAGCCAGGAGAGGACCCCACCAGCCAATTTTGCAGGTCCCCAGCAAAGAAACAAGCAGTGTGAAGAGACAGGGGAGCAAGTGAATGCTCCTTCCCCACCACCTCACCCAGAACCTTATGCAAGGTTCTGCAGAGCGTGGCCAGAGGAACAGAAATCAACACCTCACACCCCCAGAAGAAACATCTCCAGAAGATTCTCCAGTTTTAAGCACGAAGCATTGTCACACAGCCAGCAAGCCTTGGTCTCTCGCTGAAAATCCCAGCACTCAGCTGCCTTGAGAAGGCAAAGAGATACTACTCTTCCCAAAATCCCTGCTCAGCTCCTCACCTGCACGACTTACTCCAGCCTCAAGGGCTGGGGGGGGGGGGGGGGGGAGGGAACCCACATCACTGCTCAACACAGAACTGTCTGTGCCACCTAAATGCAAAAGCATTAAAAACGAAAGGCAAGCACAAAGGTGGCCATGCTGTTCATCCACCCTGTGCTGAGCTAACCCCAGACGGGAGCAGGTCTCCCGTTGGGAAAGGGGAGCAGGACATAACCCCAAAACCACCAAAGACTCACCATCTCCCCAAGGACGAGGTCCTCCTCCAGGACTAGGTCCACGTATATGCCAAGGAAACACATAAGCCCCCAAAGTCTCTCTTACACCCTAACGCTACCAAGATTAGTTTTTATATATATAATTTCCAAAGAAAATGAAAAGCTGACACACTGCAAGAGACGACGGACAGCTGAATGTGACTTTACAGAGCTATCGGGTAGATGAGCTCATTTAAGTTTTCCAAAAGTCCTATCTGAGGTTAGAGGGACTAATCATAAAACATCTAACATCAAAGCGAGCGTCAAATAACAGCAAAGCACATTCCCTCGCACAAAGCTTCAGAGACAAAGCACGCAGGCACATGTGGTTTATGTTACTGCAGTTTTAGCACAGTTAAATATTTCCTAAAAGATCCCCTCTCGATGTGAGCAAAATTAAAATCTGCTGTCAATGACTCGTGTGCTGGAAGCAGCAAAAGTCAGTGTCTCACCTGGGATAAGCTTTATAAAAAGCTGAGAACAAACTCCTATTGCCTCCTCGAGCCAGAAACCAGAACTTGTCACACCTTCTCTCCGAAAAAACCCTTCAAGCCTATTTATTCTCAAAGCCAAAACTACGTATTTGATTCCTTGTGCTTTATTTTTTGGGTCCCTAGCCTCTTTGAGTTAGCATCATTTCGCCTGGAGTAATTAACCACACAGTCAAAGAGACATCCCAGCTTCAGAGGATCTGATCTCTTAAAGACTCAAAAGCCAATAAATAAATCTGCAAAAGAGAAAAAAGTTAAAATTCCAGCTGTCAAAGTTTTCCTAGCTCTCCCTGTACAACCAGCAAGCAACTCTGGCCGTTTCCATCATCTCCAATTCCAGCTCCTATAATATAGTCCAGAACATGCCCAAGAAATATCTCACCTATGAGGGAGCAGCAATAAACAGATCATAAGTTTTAATGCCTAATAATCCTTCCTTTTAATTCTATGCTAAGAAAAAAATAATTAGAAACGTAAAGGTCTTAATGTATATTTAAAGCGTTCCACCGTTTCCATCATGATAGGGCTAATGAATCTCTGCCAGCCCCTTTTATGTGGTTTAAAGTATTTTAATATACATAGCAGGATAAAGTAATCTACCCGTAAAGAAAAATAAAGTAAAAATTAATTAGCAAATTGGAAACATGTTGTACAACAACCACCCCACCCAAAAATTAAGAGGATACGGAAAAACTATACTCCCTTAGCAGCACCCTGACATGGGACAAAAAAAATACGTTACATGACCCATGGCATTCCTTCCAAACCTGCTCCCGCTGGATACAGCCTTAAACCTAGACCCGGGAGGAGACCCAATCTTTACACAAAACAAAAGCAGCCGCAACTGGCTCTAGAGAGCCCCCATCAAAGTGTTTTCCCCCCAAATAAACAGCTCTACAAAGCAGCACACCACCTAGAGTTTTAAAAACAACTGGATACAAATTTAGACTCTGCCCCGTACCACGTCACAAGGGAGGGAAACCAAAGGCTGGCCTAAAAGTGAGCATTTTTAGAAAAAAACTCTAAAAAAATCTGAAAGCAGTTTTAGGAAAAAAAATAAAACCCTAAAAGTATTCTCAGCCACGTTAAGAACCCATTGGTATTGTTACCTTTGAAGATGCATTTCAACAGGCATCATAACAAATACACACCGAGAGAAGTGGAAAACCACCGCGTCACAAAAAGCAAGTCAAAAAGCAAACCCAAATCAAAACTCCTCCAATTAAAATGCATTTACAGGTATTATTTACAGGTATCGGGACTATCTTAACCTCTGCCTGGGCAGAAGGCTGTTGAAACACGGTCAGAAAATCCCCTGCCGCTGGATGTCCAGCTTAATCACGGGACCAGGAACCACGGGAAAACTGACCTGCAAAGCATCGGGTGAAACACTCAGGATTAATTGCAGGATTGAAAAAGGAAAAAAAAAAAAAAAAAACAGGCTCCCTCCAAGTGTTTACAAAGCCAGCGCGTTTTTTAAAGCCCTGCTTCTTTGTTACTCTAACAGCAAAAGTAAATTCTGCCTATGTACTTATGGCTGGACCGCATACCTCCCCACCGGGGCACAAAGGCTTATCTGCGGGTAAGGAGCCATAGGCAGCGCACGCCGAAAAGGTTCCCAAGCGGCCGGTTACAACGCAAAGAACACCACAAAAGCCGGACGCTTCAGAAAAAGGAGAATTCCCACATAAAATTGCCACGGACACTCACTGGCCCACCCATCGGCAGCCGTGACAACTCGAGGGCAAAACCATATTATATGGGATTGGGGAGCGCAGGCGAGAAACATGAATTTGTTCTGCTGGATCACAGCCTACTGTCAAAATCCACCAAAGGTCTTTTCTCTCTCCAAGAGCCCAAGAGATAATGGTGTAAAAAAACTTTTGTTCATAAATATTTATGCAAGTGAACTTGTTAAAAATTAACCGCCGTCGTTAAAGGTTTTGTATCCTTTAGGATTCCCAGCATGCAGTGCAGTTGCATGCTTTATATTAAGCCTGGCATTTCTGCATTCCTTTCCTGCATGCTTTTGTCATTTGTCTAAAAATTAAAAGAAAAAAAAAACCCACACACCACACACACACAAAGACGGGATCTGTACACATAATAATAAAGCAGTTTTTAAGAAGACAAAGATGCCTGTGTTCAACATCCAAGATCTTTCTTTGAGCAGCAAAAAAAAAAAAAAAAAAAAAAATCAATTTAATGACTCCAGTGAGATCAGGGTTTAAGCCTCGTTTAAGTTTTACTAAGCATGAAGGAATTATTGGTTGATAATGTGGCATATATGGGGTTTTTTTTTCCAGACCTGCCAGCTTTGTAAGCACGAGGGAGCCGGAGCCCGAAGCAATTTGTCCCCACGAGTACAACCCTCACCCCTCCACACCACCTCCCATCTCCAGAAGGTCATTCCTCTCGGATTTTGGTTTTCGATTTTTCAAAGAGATTTTTCCAACCACAGAGAGAGGAGGAATTTCACATCCGCGCTATCCTTATTTTTTTTTTTTTCGCAGGTCTGAGTCAGAAACACGACTGTACAAACATCTGATCTTTATTAACAGCAAATCTCAACTGTGCAAACCTCAGGTCGCGACGCCGGGAGCTGGCGGTGTCCATTAAAGAGATCCTTAGAGGGGAACAGTAGTTTTGATTTAGCACTGGTGAGCATCAAGTAAGCCAGGGTTGGGGTTTTCTTTTTCCCCCCCCCCCAAGACATAATGGTTCCCACATAAGCCGACAAGCGAGTTCCTATCTTAATTGCAAACACACACGCGTGCGTGCGCAGCCACAAAGTGCGTCTCCAGTGGCTGGAGCTCTTCCACCTCACCTTCCAGCAGCATCCGCAGGATGGATGTGGAAAGTTGGCGGAGGACATCTCCGCTATGCCTGCCGTCCACCCCAGATAAACACGCAGCCCTTTTGTTTGATATAAATCTTCCTCCTCCGTCTCAGGTCTGCAAGAGACTTGCTGTGAAGAGGCTACTCCGGGGACAAAAAAAACCAGAAGTCTCCGATCCCGCATCACCCATCCGAAGAGGAGCCGCACTACAGCCAAGACCCGCACCCCCCCGCTCCGAAGGCAAACTCCCACAGCGAGCATCCCGCACGCCCCTTCCACCCTGCAAAAAACGGGAGATAAATCACCCGCCGGCTTTGCGGCCAGCGCTTCCAGAACGTGCTGCTTCATCTGAAAAGCTGACGGCTCTGGAGGACAATGGGCGCAAGCTCCAATTTCAAAGCTGGGGAGATGGTTTAGACTTGTCAGGGGATATGAAACGCCAGAGCCGGGATCGGCCTCCGGCCCTCCCAAAGCAGCAGCGGGAAGCACAGGGAGACGGGGCACGCGTGACATCGGACGTCACTTTGGGATGGGGACTGCTCTGCGTGTCCCACATGCACCTGACCATGGCACTCACCACCCAGATCCTTCACAGCATCGGCTGAAACCTCGTCAGAGACACGTTTTGAAGAGAAATACATTTTAAAAGCTCATTAAAAAAGAAAATTCCTTTGTACAGAACCAGCCCTGCGTTTAGGCGACCGCTACCGCCGTGTCCCACTCCCACACTGGCTGCCCCCTCCATCCACACCTCGGTGGGCACGTCAATAAAGCATCGCCCACAGTAAGCTATTATTTCCACCCCCACCCCCAATTTTAAAGTTCTTGCAGGGCTATTCCTCTCCTCCTAAAAAAAAATTATTTGGTTTTGTTTTCAAAGTATTTTAAACAGAGTCGGAATAATTAATCATCTTAACGCAGCCCTTCGAAAATATTAATTCACACACACACACACCCCCCAAGAAAAAAAGGGTATAATCACATCCTCAGAGAAAAACCTTTTGTGCTACAGGAATTTTCACTGCGTATCATCAGAGGTGGAAGGAGAATTCTTCTACTGTCTCCTATTTTCAGGTCTCAAATGGAAAATGTTATGATAACGCTCTTCTGAATGTAAACTGTACCAAATGGGATTTTTTTTATTTTTTTTTTAAAGCTGTTTTTTCCTCAAAAGGAAGGAGAGCTCTTTAAATAAACACAGCCAAACTAACCGTTCCTTACAACAAAAACCCCCCTCCCTTCACTCATTCACGCCATACCTCTGGCACAAAATGAATTTACATTTCGCATTTGCAAAACAAATTCCAGCCTAATGTCACTTTAATGGCAACGCGCATTTCAATCACTTCCAATAACAACCAGGAGCGGATTATTTTATGTAAAACACCACAATTTGTTTCTCTTTATACAGCTACAAGGCGGATTTCGGATGGGGACAGCAGGGACTGGAAAGGACGGGGGAGGGGGGGGTGGGAAGAGGAACAACGTTTCCTCTCCGACAATCCCCCTCCGCCAGCGCACACAAAAGCCACCTGCCCATGGAGAGAAAACACGATGCCATTATTCCCACCGTCATTCCCACGGCCCCTTCGTCACGAAGGCCGCGCGCATCATCCCTCCCCGAAACGCGCATCCCGCCAGGCCGCCGGTGGTACCCACTGCTCCCCCCGGCTTGTCACCCCAACCCTCCCCTTCGCTCCCCGTCTGCCGGCCCCACGAAGGGTGTCCGTCCGGGGGGGGGGGGGGGGGGGGGCAGGTACCCCACAAGAGATTTTCCAAGGGGGAAAAGCCCCCGATGGAGAAGACAAAGGCAAACGCCGAGCGCTGCTGGAGAGATGCATTATGTTGATAACCCCTTCTCCCGGTGGGAGGGCCGGGACCCCCCTGGGAGCGTGGGTGTGGGTGCTCAGGGGTGACAGGGACCCCGGTTGCGGGGCGGGGGGGTGGCGGCAGGGCTGCGTGCCCTCCATACAAATTCCCGACGGGCGTTTTAGCCGGGGGGGGGGGGGAGCGGGGGGTGTGTGTGTGTGCTTTATTTTCCCACTGGGGCTGGATGGCCGGCGTCCACACTGCGGGCAGCCGCCGGTGACACCCGGGGACACACACATCACCGCGGGAGGCGGTGCGGGGGAGGGGGGGAGGTGTCACCCCCATCCTTCCCACCCCCAAAGCCGGCATCTTTCCCAGAGGAGCACAAGGCAGTCCCTGCCCCCGGGGCAGGATTTTCCTGTCAAACCACAACCGCGCCAGACAAAAGGCTGAAGTGTTTGGAGGGGATGAAAGGGGGAGGCGAGGGGGAGGCGGGGGGGCGGACGGGACGCGGACGGACACGGACGGGGGACAGAAGCCCCCAGGGGCCCCGTCCCGGCAACTCACCGACTTGCAGCACGTTGTCCACCGCCCCGGTCTCCAGCAGGCGGATGCCGCGGCGGAAGGGCAGCCCCTCACCCTGCGGCGCGGCGGGAGCGGCGGCGGGGGCGGCGGGCGGCGGTGGGCCGGCGGCGGGGCTCTCCTCGCCGGCCGCGGCGGGGGCAGCGGCGGCGGCGGCAGCGGAGGGTCCCCCGGCGGCGGCGCTGGCGGGGGATGCGGCGGCGGCGGCGCGGCCGGGCTGGAAGCTGGAGTACATGCAGATCTGCCGCTCGCTGCGGGGGAAGCTCCAGTAGACGATGCGGCGCTGGACGGGCTCGGGGATGCGCTGGAAGCGGCCCTCCACCCGTTCGAAGGCCCAGCTCCCCGCCACACGCTTGGCCGCCGCGTCCAGCAGCGACTCGGGCTGCAGCAGGCTGCCCGCCCCGCCGCCGCCGCCCCCCGGCCCCGTCGCCGGCCCGGCCGCGCCCGCCGCCCCCGCCTGCCCCGCCGCCGCCGCCGGGCAGCAACCGGCCAGAGCCGGAGGGGCCCCGCTGGCCCCCGCGCCCGGCCCCGCACCGGCCCCCGCGGCCCCGGGACGGGGGTGAGCGGCCCCGGTGCCCCCCGCCGGGCAGGCCCGGGAGCACAAGCGCTTGGGGCCCGGGGCGCCGGCGGGCAGCGGCGGGCGGAGCAGCTCCTCTCCCTCTCCTCCCTCCGCCATGGCTGCGACCGACTGAGCCGGGCGAGGGGAGGAGAGACGGGGAGGAGGAGGAGGAGGAGGAGGGGAGGGGGGGAACTGGGGGTGGAGACTGGAGGGGGTGGTCCCGCCGGCCGGGAGGCGGCCCCCGCCGGGGCGGGACGCTCCGGAGCCCCCTGCCCGCCCCCGCCGGATCCCCGCTCCGACCCGCACCTGCCGGGACCCCGGCGGACCGCCCCGGTGACCTCTTGGCAGTGTCCCCGAGCGGGGAGGGGACACACACGCCGTGTCCCCCGTGGGCGGAGGGCGGGGAGGGGGGAAGCCCGGCGGCCGCCGGTTCCCCGGGGCGCTGGGGGGCGAGGGGGTGCGGCGGCCGGCCGAGCGCAGGGAGCCTGTGGCGGGTCGGGGGCAGCGGAGGGGCGCGGCGGGGCTGGACGCGGCAGCGCTCTCCCGGCGGCGTCCGGCGGCAACCGGGGACCCGCTGCCAGTCCGGGCCCTACGGCACCCGGCCTCAACGCCCGGCCTAACCCAGAAACAACTCTGACACCCAGCCTAACCCAGAAATCGCCTCCGGGTGATGCTCCCTTCACTGGGCATCGGGGTTTGCTTTTTTCTTTTAAAGCCCTGTAGTGAAGATGCTCGTCCCACACGTCACTGCAGCATCCCCGGGTGCAGAGGACATAGCGGATCCCATGGCACACGCAGCCTTTGAGGGAGGAGATGAAGAAACACAGGCAGCACTGACTCCCAGGGAGCTCTGCTGTGCTCTTACGTGGGTTTGCACTGAAGCGAGGTCCTTCAGCGCATACCGCCTGAGTCGGCACCCCAAAATCCAGGGAGCTGACTCCTTGCCAGCCTCTGCTTCAGTAGAGGGTGATGGTAGCACCCCTGGGACCAGCGCAGCCTGGGGCTGATGGGGAGAGCGCTGCTGCCCTGCCGGGGCTGGTGGCTTTGCCGCTGTGTCCAGCGGGACACTATCCCAGGGTTTTCCCCAGAGACGCATTCCCCTTCTTTTGTCCTGTCTAATTTTAAGTGGGAAACCTCAGAGGAAGAGCTGAGCTCACAGATCTCAGAGTTCAGTTTTCTTGCTGTTATTCTCAGTGCTTTGAGACTCTAAGACCAATTCCTGTCTATCTGCAGTTCAGTCACATCTAGACCATTACCGGTTACTCCCTTGTTGCAGAGATCTCCTATTTACTCTTACTGACAGAGCAAGAGTACATTTCCTGGAATAACAGGGCGATGCAATTAGGGAACAGGAAATAATTATGCACCTTTGCTATGCCACGAGGTACCTCCAAGCCCAAGGTCTCCTTCACAGCCTCGGAGGGAAGGAATCAGATCTCAGGCAGGTAATGAGAGCAGGCAGAGCTTCTGCAATGAGAGATCTCCATTTTAGAGAATAAGCCACATGCTAATCGATGAAGGTCAGGAAGAGGTTTTCCTTGAAGGCTGAGGTGTTCCTTGCTGCCGCTGGTCTTGTTCAAGATAATCAGTGCTAACCGGCGGCAGGGTCTGGCTGCAGGCAGCAGCTACACACAGATTTGTTTACATTTTCCCCCGGAATCACATCCCCATTTCTTTAACTCCGAAGGGCATTTCTCTCTCCTTAAGGGATTGTTGCGACAGGGAGCACTTGCGAGCACAGCATTTTGCCCATCACCTCTGCTCGCTGTGGTGGCAGCAGGACCTGGGGGGACAAGAAGGGCTTTGTCCACCTCTGCCCCTCCCTGGTTGCACAGAGGGACCTCAAAAGGCCATCCCAAAGCACCCTCCTGCCCCAAGGTAGAGCACGCCTTCCTGGCAGAGACCAGTCTGGCAGGATCTTTAGCTCTTCCGATGATGGAGGCTCTGGTGTTACAGCAGCCTGACTGCCCGGGAGATTCTGCTGGCACCCGTGTCTCCCTGCAGCCGCCGGCTCTGCTCAGGCAGGGGGTGAGCCTGCATGAGAGCTGGGACACAGCACCCCAGCTTGTCCGGTCCCTCTGTCACCAGCCTCCGCAGAGCTCACCTAGTGACAACCTTGAGCGTCCTTACTTATGCCGTCCCCAGACAGTGCCAATAAAGAAGATTTTAGATTTCAGCCTGAGCAGGGATGTTATTCATTCCCATAGAGCTGACTTTTCACTGCATAAAACATATAATCCACACTCAAATCAAAGCAAGGTCAGCACAGTGGCTGGCCAGCCTGTCTCTGGGGGGTTAGCATGTTATTTCAAAGACAAATC
The DNA here is from genome assembly GCF_028500815.1 of Rissa tridactyla. Lineage (NCBI taxonomy): Eukaryota > Metazoa > Chordata > Aves > Charadriiformes > Laridae > Rissa > Rissa tridactyla. The sequence goes on from NC_071473.1 coordinate 44,734,484, forward strand.
AATCTATTTTTCCTCTCCCTCTTCATCTGAACATTTGTTGCTCCCCATTCCTCCCCATCTCTCCCTGTCCCTTTCATTACTGCCTTGACTTTCGCAAGGGGGGGAGCTCTCCTCCTCCCGGAGAATACGGACAGACCGCTTCTCCCCAGGGAAGGATGTGAAATGTCAGCCTCCCGCCCAGCCCCTGATGCTGCTCATTCAGAGCCTGGAACCAGGTACATCAATAATTCACCGCACGCTTTCCTGAGCCCAGCCATTTGCTGAGCCTCTGCTGCCGGCAGCCCTGGTTCCCCTCTTGGCTTTAAGGCTGTTTGGTTGGGGTCTGCCCATGTTGCGACCCACCAAATCCAGCCCTTCTGGCCTGAGCAGGCGCATTATTCATAAAGTGCTGGGTTTTCATGCTGGCCCCAGAAAGCATTTTATTTTGAGTTCCTGGCTAGAAAATTTGCTTACCAAAAGGGCCGGAGCTCCCACGGCTCTACACCACAGTTAGACAGCAGTGCAATGCAATATCGTGGGAATTTCTTTGGGTGCCAGCTCAGTCATAAATCCAGCTTTAAGTTGCAGGTGCTGTGGGGCAAGAGATCTGCATTCCTCTTGCCAGAAACTAAATTCAAGAACCCCAAAAAGGCGAGGGGAAAAGGATGCTGCTGAGATGCTCTCTGCGGGTTTCCTGGCACCTGTGCTTTGTTTTGTGGCAGACAAGGTAAGTGCTGGTGGGTGTCACATCTCAGCCCAAGGGGATGCCGCCTCCTTGGCTGCTCCCACCAGCAGACCTTTGTGTAGCTGCTCTCCTCTCCCCACCATGCCCAAAACCCATCCCCAGCGGAAAAAATGCCTTTCCCCAGGCATCTTCTCCTCCCTTGGATGCTCTGGTGCCTCTTTGGCATTCCTTTGGCTCTGAACAGTCTTGTGCCTTCACTCACACGGGTAATGCTGGCTGAGCCTTGCAGAGATGACAGTAGTGAGCACCAAGGAAGTCCTCCGATGACAGATGAAGATACACAAGAGCAGCAGAAGCTTTCTGGCCAATTAACGATGGGAAAGGAGCTAGATAGCAGAGTGCAGGTGGCCAGCAAGACCCTGCTCTGGCCACCCAAAGGATTTTCAGCTCCGAAGCAGCCAAAGCCAGGCTTATCAGCAGCCAAGCTCCCTGCTACAGCCACCAGCCCCAGGCGCTCATTGGAAGTGTGGCTATTTCTGCCTTTCCTGTGTTGCTGGTGCTGTACAGAGCAGATCTAGGAGGGAAAGATCACGGAGAGTAACGAAGCCCGCGTCTCCCCTGCCTTAATGCACCCAGCAGCAGAGGGATCTGTTGCCCATTATAGTTATTCCTGTGATCTGATGTCCAGGAAGGGGCAGAGAATATTGCTTTATTAAATATTTGGCAATGCAAGCAAGGGGACCCGTATCTTGGTTTGGTTGACCAGAGTTGAGCCCATTTTTAGATTCTCGTGTGCCTAGTAAGGCCTCTGATGAAGTGTAAGCCTGAGATGGAGCTTGTTGCCATCAAGCTCTTTGAATCCCCTGTGGATTCTCCACTGACTCATTAGCGCTGAGTTATTCCTGTGCTCCTCTTTCAGCAGGGACTCTAATAAAGCTGCTTTTTGCTAACCAGCCAGTTATTTCATGAAACTTTCCAGAACTAACAATCTCAGGGACCTCCTTCAGGTGTGACTGCAATTGTCCGTGTACTCAAAAGACAAATGCAAGGACTGAAAGTCCTCTCCATGCACAAGCTGAAGTCAAAGACTGGGTTCGGGATGGCTGCTCTCACCCTCAGTTTGACACAGGAACAGCTCTTCTTGCCTGTATGTCCCTGTATCTGCTCAGGTATGCGTACATTTAAAGCAGGGGATGCTCAGGGTGATGCAGCGTCTCTGCCCTTCGTCTACTGCCAAAGGGGACAGCAATCCCTGAGAAAAACCTCAGGCCTTCCCTGATCCAGGATCAAGGATTCCTGCACCCAGCACTTTGCCATGTCATCCCCAGGGCACTCCGTGACACATCACCTCTGCCTGCTGTGCCCTGCAGGCACCGGGAGTTTGGACCTGGCAGGGCTGGGGGTCCTGGAGGACCTCCGCAGGAGGTTGGGGGGGTTTTAACTGGCGGGGGGCGGGGGGGTGGAACTGGCAAGCCCTGCTGCTTGGGATGGGGTCTGTGGGGCAGGGTGGAGGTTGAGAAGCTCCTTCATACAGCTGGAGAGAGGGCACCCAGGAGCAGAGGGGCAGGAGGAACAAGGAGATGGTCTGGGGCAGCAGCGAGGAAGAGAGAAAAATGGAGCCAGGTGCTCGTGTACCAGGTGTCAGGCGGAGATCGGGCAGACCCGGACTTCCCCCTCGTACCAGACCAGAGAGTTCAGGCTGTCAGGAGTTGTTTTTCCCTCTCTCCCCCCACACAGGACATTACATCTCTGGCATTCCAGGGCTGCCTTCCCCCAGCCGCCATAAGATTAGCGAAGTGCTGAGCCTCTGCCTCGCCACGGAGATTTCTGCACCCTTCCAGCAAATGCATTTGCCGTGCAGGCCAGCAATTAAGCACGGAGGAGTTGCTGGGCGAAGACCCTCGGCTTCCAGGAGAAACGTGGAGCCTAAAAGCACAGAGCGCTCCAGAAAGTTACTCAGCCCCGCGCTGGAGAGTGGCGTCCATCCCAGCCGGCCTGGCTGACGCGGCGCTGAGCTCGGCAGAAAGCAGCCTCCCCCCAGCCGATCGCCCCCGTCTCATCCACTGAGGCTCCCTCCCCTTAATTAGCGATGCTAAAATAACCGGGGAATCATTTTGCAGGCTACAAGAGCATGAATAAATGATGGCAGCGCGAGGCGTAAACAACACTCCCGTTAGCCTTTAGCAGCGGGTCTGCCCTGGCTTCGGAGACGCAAGCGGGTCGTGGGGTCCGGCCGGGGCGGGCAGCTGGAGACAAGCCGGGGCTGAGGCTCGTCCCTCTGTCACCCAGGGTCCCCCTCCCCTCCCTGGGCAGCGAACCCACGGCAGATCACGCGATAACCCAGCCTTTTACCCTCTGCATTTAGCACACTTTGCAAATGGTAATTAAAATGTAAATAACTCCGGGTGGGGAATGGTCTTCTAGGGGAGGAGGGAGAAATGAAACCGGGGGGAAACAACACACTGAACCAACTTCATGAGAAAAGAAAAAGCCATGTAATGGAGAGAAGGTACACGCAGACCCTGCGAGCGAAAAAACAACACAGAAGAGGCTGGAAGCTGGGCAAATTCGGAGTCAAAGAGAAGCTACAAAATCCCAGCGACGGAGAGCAATTAACACCGGAACAAGGGAGCGCTGGAGCCCGTCGCTGATGAAGGCAGGAGACCCGGACACCAGTTGCCAGCCCGGCCGGGAAAGGCTCCCGCGGGCTGGGCAGACCAGCTGATTGGCTGGGAGGCTACAATGCCCTGTGGCTGGTTGGCTGGGAGATTACAATGCCACACGGCCGATTGGATGGGAGATTACAATGCGCTATGGCTGATTGGCTGAGAGGTTAACTTGCCCCATAGCTGATCGGCTGGGAGGTTAAATTGCCGCTTGGCTACTTGGCTGGGAAGCTCCAGTGCCACGGGGCTGGTTGGCCACACCGTTGGATGCTAGTTGGCCATGTGGCCCTATTGCTGCATGCTGATTGGCTGGGGGCAGAAAAACCCCAACCTAATAAAAAACAAGCTTTGACGAAAGTCGAATCATTCCAATTTATACTATTTCTCCTCGTGCCTGGTACTGCTGGTCTTTACAGTCGTCCGCACCGTTGTGCCAGCCCCCACCACCGCTGGGACCATCACTGTCACAGCTGCCATTGTCCCAGGCCACGCTCAGCAACAGGCTTCAGGAGCCGGAGATCAGAAACCTGGAATATCTGGTCTGGGTCATGCCTTACCATTCATTTCAACAATTTATTCCAAAGCCCTTTCCACGGGCACATCCATGTGGAACAAAAAGAAAAAAAAGGTCCAGCCTGGGACCTCTTCCATAGTAAAAACTAACAAACATCATTAGTTCAGCTTTTCTTTTATAGCTTTATCAGGGCTCTCACAGCAGCTGCAGAGACGCCCACCGCAGCTCAGCATTGGTGAGCTCCATGGCTGCTCCAAGGGTTTGTCTTCTTCCCTCAGCTCGTTTACAAGCAGGGCAAGTATACTCCCCATGGTGGATGGTCACGTACCTCAGCTCCCTGTGGTGTGGAGAACCCACTCCTGAGGCCAGATCCCAGTGCTGCCCTCGGCATTGGTCAGTCGGGGCAGAGCGGGATGAGGGGAGGTTGCACCACGCTGACGTTCCCTTTAACAGCCCATCCCATCCCAGCTCCCCTCCACGACGGCGTGTCCTCACACATCGCTCCACGCATAGGAGCCGGCAGCAGACGGCGGCAAAGCTGTGGCAGAGGCACCGGCAGTCCTGGCACAAGGCTGTGCCACTTGAAGCCACCCGATGCAAGACCAGGACGTGGCGGCTCAGCACTGCGCCGTGGTTCAGCTGGAAACCAAACGTCACCCCCAGCTCATCTTGAGGAGAGACGGATGGAGAGAGATACGGCAAATCTCCCCTCACACGGCAGCAAAAAAGGAGTAGCTTGCTAGCTACTTTCCTGGCGGGAGGGCAAAAGGAGGAGAGCCTGAATTTTAGCAAAGCTCCTATGAACACAGGGACAAGCACGGGATCCAGTGTCAGCCCTGGGCATCTGCTCATCTTGGGCTGGCGAGATCCATCTCTCCTAGGTTGCTGGTTGGGCTTTGTCTGCTCACACTGGGTTCCTTTCAACCCCCAGATCAAAACCATAAATAACAGAAGCAAACTCTTCCCTCCGTGCCATCAATGGCGAGCAAAAGCAGGGGCTAGAAACCAGCAGCACAGAGAAATGGCTGTCATGTTCTTGCACGGCGATGGCCGAACTGCGCTGGGTGGACAAAGAGAGGAGGTGAAGCCACGCAAAGCTGCATCACGCTGGCACTGAGGGTGCCTGTGCAGGGGTGAGAGCCTTGACGTCCCATGGGGCTGGGGCTCCAGCTCTGCCTCCCCCAACCCACTCTGGACCCACCAGGAGGGAGGGAAAGAGCTGGGGTGAGTCTCTTATAGTTCAGAAAATGGCTGGGGAAAGACTTGGAGGCCGTTGGAGGGAGGACAGAGGTTGTGGGGGAAACAAGGGAGAGGCAAACCTGTTGAATGCACCTTTGCTCAAAAGTCAGAGAGGTGCCTCCACCCTCTGTCCCTGGGTATTGCTTTGGGGTGAGTCTGCTCTCCCTCTGCCAGAAGACGAAATGTGGGGCACGCCAGCCGACGCGGCTTTGAAAACCTGGGGACTGGGGTCTGCCCCATGGGGTGGCCTCATGCCCAGCCAGGACCCGTGATTGGTGTTGGGGAGGGAGGCAGGAATGAACGAGGGCTAAATCTGACGCACTTCCTCAGCCCCGTCTTCACCAGCCGCCAGCACTAGTGGCCATGCAGGGGACACGTGTCACTGGGGCTGGCTCATTTCTGCAGCTGTTTCTCTGCTCTGTCCCATCTCCTTGGGTGACGCTACACCAAGATGAGTCTGGACCTACTCACCAGGGATGTCAGCAAGTTGGCCAAAGCTGGAGATGATCTCTTCAGCCCTCATTCCCCAGCTCCTAACCCAATGGAGATACACGGCCACCATCCCCAGGCAGCAGCATTCACCCTCACCCCATAGAAGCAGAAGGGGCTTGGCTGGGCTGGACTTCAGGGACAGAAATGCAGCCGCCCGCATTTATTTTGCCTAACAACAGTGATCTCTCTGTATATTTTCATTCTGTTTTCCTAGGCTCAGCTGCCTCCTCAATGAAATGTTTCCAAAGCAGCCTGGCTTGGCGGCATGCCAGCCCCGGCTGCCAGATGAATGGGTGGAGGAGGAGGGACCCATTCCTCTTCTTGACACAGCATCGCTGCACAAGAGGCCTCTGTTGACATTAGGACTGGATGTTCCCCCTCTCCCGAGAGGCTCTGCCTGGCCCTCAGCAGGAACAGCACACAGGGCCAAGGCTGCATGTGATGTGGGACTGGGATCTGTCCTCCTCCGGGGCGGTGGCACAGTCATAGACAACAGGGTACCGCGCTGCAGGACCTGAACTCAGACCGTTTCTTGCCCTGGACCTTGCCGAGCCATCCCCCCTGACATCTGAGCACACCTTGGGGCTCCCTGACTCCTACTAGCAGCATCACTCCCCGTGACGTCAGTGATGTGAAGAGCCTGTTGACTCCCCTGAAACACCTCTCCTCCACCCAGCTCGAAGCAAAGCTCTCTCTCAGCGCCGCTGGAGTGCAGACACCGACACAGGTTTTGCAGATCTCCAGGTCTCTGGCAGCTTTCAGGGCAGTGATGCCACGGGGGGCCAAACACAGCACCCCCAAACCCTTCAGGCCCTTGGACGATAATATATGGAGCAGCATCGGCTTCACCCTAAACCCTGGCCGTTACTCAGACATGTAGGACTTCACCCAAACACTGTCACAGCTCTTTCCTATGCCTCAGTTTTTCTCCCCAAAGCAAAATACCAACCCAAGCCTTTAGGGCTGGAAATTTGTCCGCTGGGAGGTAGCCAAACGGTAGCAGTGCAGCACAGTGCCACTGGGCTACCCCCCCAGCACCGGCTGTGATCCCTCTATCTGCCACTGCTAATTGCAGATCTGGTTGTCAGCAAGCGACTGCAAATCTGTGTATGTCCCACTCATCACCTGTCACCTCCTTGCCAGGGACACCTTGAGGAGCTGTGCAAGGAAAGGATGTGGAATTTCACAAAAGGGCTGAGGAAGCATCAGGAGACAAAAGAACAAGACAAAGCCATCAGCATCCTTCCAGTCTGCACCTCTCCCCCCTGGCTGGCTCCTCTGGCATCTCCTGCTGGTGGCCAGCACCCAGCTGCTGCAAGCTGAGGACCAGAGGCTGGGGGGCTGGCAGCACCCAGCAGGACGCCGCAGAGACACAGACTGCTCCCACCAGCCGTGGTGGGGAGAGGGTTCTGCCTGGATCTGGTGGAAAAGAGGCCAACCACGCATCGATAAGATGAATTAGTTGTCTCAGCAGCACCAGCAAAATGAGCGAGAGGAGTGGAGCCCGTGAGGCCCGGCCTGCTTTGTTTCAATTACAGCAGCTGCCAGAAGAAAAAGATAACCTCAATATTGATGGCAGGAGCAGCAGACAGAGGTGCCCTTGTGGGCTGCTGGGAGCAGGTAGAGGAGGAAGGGAGAGGAGGAGGAGGGAGGGAGCAAGAGAGATGGAGGAGGGGGAGCAGGGTCTCAGCCAGCACCCGGTGGCTGGTGAGAAAGACCCACCTGATCCCGTTGCCCTCATCCCCATGAGGACCAGCTCCTCTTCACTCCGGCTCTTGCCCCAGTCACTGGGCAGAGCATTCCCCGGCAGAGACAGGGCAGAGGGGTGCAGAAACTCAGCTCAGAGCATCATCAGCAGGACATGCACCAGACTTGGCACGGCTAAACACTGAATGGAAAAAACATCTCTGCTCCCTGCTCGGGCTGTGGGGCTCAGAGTGGAGGTGGGGAGTTCAGGGGAGGCATTGAGTGGGGCTGCACGGGATGATGGAGTGAAGGGCTATGACGTTGAGACAGGCGTGAGGACGGCCCAACCGCTTGAGGGCTGGGGAGCTCCACGATATGCTCGCAATGGGGACAGGTCTGGGCACTGGGGACAAGATGGTCAAGATGAACTTTGGCCTCACAACAGCAGCTCAGGGCAGGCACCCCAAAATCACACCTACAAGCCAGAGAGCGAGGTGCTGAGCCAAACTTCCTCCTGGCAGTGCAGGGTTAATGCCCTGCCCTGGCAGGGGGACTACGCCCTGGGTGCACATCCTGGCAGGAGGTCACCAGAAGGTACGAAGAGAAGGGGTCTCTTGCATCTTCAACCCCTTTATCTCCCCGTCTCTACACAGGGGAATGCAAATCACCACTGGCTGCTGCTTCATGAGGTCCACAGCACGCCCCAGGTCACTCCCTGAGCCAAGAGAAACACCCAGGGCCAGCCCAGCACCGCTGAGGAAACCCCCCACCCTCTCTGGGGAAGGGACCCCACCAGAGACCAAGCTGAGCCGGGTTCGCTTCACAGAGGTTTTATTCATACTCTGGATATCCGCATCGCCCCCCGATCTCGCTTCTCCCCCAGGAGAGACCCCAGGATCCTCACCCTGTCCTCCCAGGGCTGTGGGCCCTGGATACAGCCCTTAGGTCTCCAAGAGGGGACAAGGCCACCATCTTGCGGCCACCCATCACCACTGCACATACCCGTGTGCAAGGCCTGGAGGGTCCCCAGGATGTGACAGCTATGGGGGTACAGGGTTTGGGCCATGGGGAGCTGCGACCTCCCACCGCTCCTAGTGCCCCCATCCCCTGGGATCACATCCTGCGGGGCACATGCTCTTCCTCCACTCGCGTCCCAGCCAGGACACCCAGGGGTGCCAGGATGGCCAAAGAATGTCAGCAGTGCTGCTCCCATCCCAGTTCTGTCCCCTCCACCCCTGCCCTGCTGCTCCATGCAGTGTCAGCCAGCAGTGACCAGGGACCTCCCGGTTTGCACCACGGGCTTCATTGAGCATGGAAAGGCAGGCAGCAGCAGAGGAAGGGTCAGAACTCATTCCTGGGGCTGAAAATGCAGCACCTCTGGGAGTCTGAGGGGGATTTTCGTCCCTGGTCACAGCGTGGGAGTATGACCCACCTGGGGGATTCTGGAGGGGGTTGTTACACCAACGCTGCTGGTGACCAGCAGCCCAAAATGGTCCTTCCGTGCCTCTGGGAAGCGAGTTGGCATGGTCTGCACACTACTAGATTCTTCGATGCTGCCCAGCCTGGCTTAGTGCTCATTCCCCTCCTTCCGCTTCTTCCCCTCGTGATGGGGCTGGCCGTGGTCTCCGTGGTGGTGGTGAGCATGGGTGGCAGGTTCGTGGCCCCCCCTCAGATCTGTGGCTTTCTCGCCGCTGACCTCATGGTGGTGGTGAGGATGGAGGGGGTTGTGCTGGTGGATGGGGGTCACTGACTCCTTCCCATCTTCTTTGGGAAGGGGGCTCGGGGTTACAGGCACCTCCATGGTACTGTTAGCCTGGGGAAAGTGAGACAAGGGCTGGTGCAGTGTGCGAATGCACACACAGCCCCACCATGAGCCTGCGAGCACGCCTGTGAAAGCAGACCAGCATCCGCCATACAGAAAGCTGTGTGGGTCAGAGCAAAGGCTCTCCAGCCCCAACCCAGGGTGCAAGGAGGACAGGAGAGGCTGGAGCACATAGAGCACAAGCCTCTGTACCTACATCCCTTGGCTCAAGCTGTCTGTGGTCCAGGAAATTCCTGAGCCGGGAAGGGACTTTGCATTTAGTATTTCTAGACGGATTTTTCTCCTAGGGAGTGACTAATGGCCTGCTGAGCCCAGAGCTACGTTCTTGTCTTTGCTCTGAGCTTGCCCCCTCTGGTCCGTTGCCTGCCCCTCTCTTATATCAGAGCAGCCAGTGACCATAGTTAGCTTTTCCAGATCTGGGCTATGACCTCTTTAGTTCCCCCCTTCTCATCTGAAAGCTCTGACCTATTTAACTGCCCTTATTCCAGACCTTTCATCACCTTCCCTCTCAACCATGGATGAGGGCGGCTGCCAACCCAGAGCCTGTCCCCGACGTGAAGATAAGGTTGTGGTTTTTTTCCTGCTGTGCAATGCCAGAGGAGAGAAGGGAGCCTGGCTCCAGCGAGCATCCCTGCTCCTTACCTCCTGGGTGATGTTGGGGTAGAGGGAGCAGTTGCCGCAGAAGTCCTTGCTGTGGGTGAAGCGGATGGCCGACTCCACGTAGGGGAAGTGGAGGAAGCTGTAGGGCAGCTGGATGTGGAAAGCCAAGCGGCCGCACCTGTGGGGAGAATCATAGAATGTGTTGGGCTGAAATGGACCTTTAGGTCATCTAGTCCAACCCCCTGCAGTAAGCAGGGACATCTTTAACTAGATCAGGTTGCTCAGAGCCTCATCGAGCCTGGCCTTGAATGTCTCCGGCGATGGGGCCTCCACCACCTCTCTAGGCACCCTGTTCCAGTGTCTCACCACCCTCATTGTAAAGAACTTCTTCCAAATGCCTGATCTAAACCTGCCCAGCTCTAGTTTAAAACCACTGTCCCTCGTCCTATCGCCGCATGCCCTTGCAAACAGCCAGCTTTCCTGTAGCCCCCTTCAGGTACTGGAGAAGCCATGGCCCGGCTTGAGGCGGGGGGCCTGGGTCTTCCCCGGAGCCCAGCCATGGGGGAGCTTTGGGAAGCCCACCGAACATTCTGTAACCCACCAGGAAAGCCTCAGCTGAGATGGGGGACGCTCACCGGTCGTAGATGAGGAAGTCGTCCTTGTCACCCCCCAGGACCTGCCAGACATCGGGCTCTCCTGGCTCCGGCTGGAAGACGGGGACGTCTGGCGGGGCCTGGCGCCTCAGTTCCTCAAACATGGCGTGGGAGAGCGGCGCTTTCTCGTTGACGATCATGTAGCGGACGTCAACCGTGCCCTGCCGGGCCAGCTTCTCCCGCAGGCCCCCGAGGCTGTGGGGAAGGAGGCGCTGGGAAGGGGGTGTGCCGGGGTGGCGGGGGGCCGCTATGGCGTCCCCTAGATAGCGGGGACTGGGTGGAGGGTGGGGGGAACAGGGCTCACCTATGGGCCTGCTGCAGGCAGAATTGTCAGCTGGCCTTCAGCAGGGCCACCACCGTCACCTGCCCCGCCGCCCCCGCCATGGGGCTCGAGCCGTTGATGCTCCATGCCGGTGCCTCCCGGCACAGCCGGCTGCTGTTGGCCACCCCCTCGGAGGCCGAGGCCAGCCCCAGCCAGGTGGCCAGGGCCAGCACCAGCAGCCCCATCCTGGACCCCCGGCCCTGGCGGGGGGAAACAGGGTGTTAGTCTCCCCTCTGCCCCAAGGATCAACCCGGCAGGGTCCTCCCAGCCCCACTGCAACCCCAATACTCCCCGCCACCCCTCTGGGTCAGAAAAAGGCTGGTGGGCAGTGTCAGACTGGTCCCACCATGGCACTGGGAGCTGGGACCCCCGCGCCGGGGGGAGTGAGGCAAGGGGGATGAGGTGGGGGGATCGGGGTGCCCAGTTCCCGACAAGAGCTGTGCCCTTGCTGCCAGCTTTTGTGGGCACCCGCTGCGACAGCTGTGTGCCATGGTGTCCCCCCCGGCCACGAGGCACCCGCTCCATGTGTTGGGCGATGATGAAGGCACCTTCTCCCATGGGCGGCGGGGGGAGAATCTCCACCTCCCCAACCCCGACAGCCAGAGCCAGCCATGGCCAAGGGTCTGTCTTTGCCCCCGAGGTGGGCAGGGATGCAGCCCCCATCGTCCTGGCTGCTAGCGAGGAGTCAGTGGGACAGGCATGGTGACCTTCAAGTCACCTTGAGAGTCCTCGACGCTCCACGAAGCGCTTAGGGGGTGCACAGAGCCTTTAACCCCCTCCCTGCCCCCAATATCTGCCTGAAGCCCCTTCCTCCCACAGCCCCCTAACCCTGCCCGCCCCAAGATATGCCCCATCCCTCCAGCATCCAGCACGCTTAATGGGCAGGGGGAGGATAGGGGGCTGGGAGGGACGATCCAGGGAGGTGGGGAGGGAGCAGGGGACTGTGGGGTCTGGTCAGGATGGATGTACCCCCAATTCTCAACCCTCTCCCATGCGAGAATGGGCCCTCAATACCGTTCTTCTCCTCACTGCTGTCCTCCGGCCAGACCTTGCTCCCGGCCCCAGCGGCTCTTGGCAATGCCCAGCTGGCCCGGGTCTCCCTTTTATCTTCTGTCCACTCTCCCCGCCCAAGAGGGAGGAGAAGAGCCCAGCTGGAGCAGGGACTGCGTCCCGGCCACCACCGCCTGCCTCGGGGGACTGCAACAAGGCAGGCACTGTCCCCCTCAGTGACCCTCCTCCGGGGTCCTTCTGCCGCAGCCCAGCCCGAGCCGTGCTGGGGCAAAGCGGTGCCTGGTGCTGGGCTGGCACAGAGGGTGCCAGGCGGTGCCGTGGGGAAAAGCCAGGCATGGCTGCTTGAAAACCCCCCACGGGCACAGGAGGGCTGGCAGCACTGCCAAGGGTGCCATGGGGTGACACCAAACAGTGCCATCCATGCACAAGGTCCTGGGTTGAGCTGCCAGTGCAGCCTCTGCTACCCTACAGCCAAAAAGATGGGTGCCTGCCCCACAGCCCTGGGGTGCTGGAGCTCCCTGCCCCACGGGGTGCCACCCCAGAGGCTGTGCCATCCTAGCAGACAGTGCTATGGCCGCTCTCGGGCCATGCTTGGCCCTACAGCAAGCCCCCAGCCTCTGGTCCCGTGCCTCCTGCCCTGCCCTGCGCTGGGATGAGGGGCTGTGGTGGCTTGAGGAGCCGGTGTTCCCTTGGGAAATCACAGCTCAGGTGGATTCCCCCCACCAGCCAAATACTTTGGCTGCACATGGACATCTCTGCAAATATTTGAACAGTTTATTGTACCTGGGCTCTGTACAAAAACATGATAAGGCAGGGAAGGGCAGCAGACACAGACAACAACGGGGGCAGCAACACAGTCCCGGACACATGAAGAGGGGAGGATTTGTCTGAAAATAGCCATGAGCAGTCCAGAAAGAGGGAATTGGGGCTGAGGGGGATGTCAGCAAGGACGTGGGGCCATGGGTTGGGGTCAGGGATGAGGTGCAGCTGAGCAGGGTTAGCATGGAGCAAACCCATCCCGTGACCGACACCGGACCCTCCGCAGAGCTGTCAGGCCCCATCCGCTCACTGCTCCCCCCAAACCCCTGTGGGTACCCCGGGCACCGAGAAGCACCCAGCACTGCGCCGGGGCACGGACACCCCGCTGCATGCCCTGCCCCAGTGGGGTTCGGGCCGGCAGGGAATGACCCAGCACAAACGCGAGCCGTTTCATCACCGGTCCCAGGGGACCCCCAGCCACCGCCTGGCAGCCGGTTCATCTCCTCCCCGAGCCGGCAGCCGCGCTGCCTCCAGTTATCAGCCTGGGCAGCTTTTTGCTCTGCACACGCAGCCGGGAGCCTCTGGGGCCGACATAAACTCTGGGCACCCGCAGCGTCCGGCAGCCACGCGTCCCTGGCTTTAAACCTGCCGGAGCAGCTGCCGTGCCGCACCGGCACGGCCTCACGCCATGTCTGCCGGCCCCGTCCTTGCACAGGACGGCACCCACCGATTCCTCCCGCCGGGGAGGCTTCCCCACGGCCGGGGCAGGTTGCTTTGCAGCCTCCCTGGCATCTCCAGCTCCCCTTTCCCGTCCCGCCATGGCCTGGTGCATGCCGGGGAGGAGCGAACTGAACCGCCTCTCCTCCGGGGACGGCCCCTGCCCCGGCATCCCCTTCGCCCGCAGCCTTGACCCCGGTGAGCCGCCGGCCGAGGGTGACCCAGGGCCCTGCAGGTCCCCAGGGGCACGGGGAGCGGGGGGCGGTGGCAGGACTGGGGGTGACGGAGGGAGAGGCCGTGGCGGGGGCAGAGCGGGAGCGATGCTGATCCCGCAGGGAAGGAGGGAAGGAGGGAGGGAGGCAGGGAGCGCCGGCCCCTGCCCATGTGCTCATTGGGGTAGGGACCCCAGCAAGGACCCCCCCACCCCTCCCCGGGCTGGTGTGGGGCAGCTGGGGGTCCCAGCAGGGCATGGAGGGGAATAAATAGCAGGTCTTCCCCCGCTACAGCCCAGTGAGGTCCGGCCAGGGCGGCTGGTGCATGGCATGGGGTCAGGAGCCCTCAGCGGGATGCTCTTGAGAGGTGGTGCCGAGTCGGGGTTTGGACAGATCTTTTTTCCCCCTTCAGTGTGACGGGTATTTGGGTGGGGAGGGAGGTCGCGGCCCCCACAACGTCCCACCTATTTCACCCTCTGCGCCCCCAGCACAAGGTCACTGTCCCAAGCCTGTTGTGGGGAGTGTGGCAGCTCCACTCTGTCCTTTTTGGGGAGGGAAAGGGCACATCAGCCTGCTGTGACCCCACTGCTTGCCCCCACCAGTCGCGGGACACCACCGACAAGCACTGGGACAGCACAGGAGCCTTTTAGCTGTAACCAGCACGTTGCTCTGTGTTTACCAGTCCAACCTCCATGTTCCTGCTTGCTGGTACAGGACATTCCCCCTCCACACCCCAACCCTTGTCCCCATCATCTTGCTCACACATGCAGCACACCTCCCTCACCTGGATTTTCCCGGTAACCTCCCTGTGGCACCCTTGAGGGACACGTGGCTCCAGAGGGGGCCTGCTGTGGTCAAGACTCAGGGTTTTCCTCCTCTGCAACCTCAGGCATGGGGCAGAGGAGCGTAGCAAAAGGGTGGCAAGATGCTCGGCATCCTTGGGCAGCTTTTTGCTGGGTGGGTGACCTTGCACAGCGCATATTGGCTTGTGAGATCCACTTATTTAAAATACACATGTTTAAGGGGTACAAATTTACACACGTGTGCATCTGTGCATGCAAATGCACTCGGGCTCTGTGCAAGGTGGGGGAATGGCTACTTCCCGTGGCCAGCAAGGCCCCCCTGATCCCATGCATCCTTCCCACAGCCTGCCCAGCCATGGCAGCTTCGCTGAGCCGCCCCTGCTTCATCTCCCTCCACATGCCCTACAGGCAGGGCTGGGTCCAGGACCTGGCTACCACCTTTCGCTTCCAGCCGGTGGCCATGCGGGAGACGCCGCGGGTGCGGCAGCTGGCCTTGCGACAGGGATCCGCCGTCTTCCTCGTCAATGAGCGCCTGGCGCCAGGGCCCGCCGGTGCCTCCTCCTATGATTTCCTCTATGATGTGGATCCCCAGCCTGCCTTGGGCACAGCCTCCAACGTCTGCTTCGAGGTGGACAATGTGCCAGGGCTCTGCAAGGAGCTGCAGAGCTGGGGATGCTCCCTGCCGGTGCCCCCCACTGAGGTGAGGGATGACGGTGGCTCCGTCACCTATGGGGTAGTGAGCTCCGTTGTGGGAAACATCAGCCATACCCTTCTGGACCGATCCCGCTACCGAGGACCATTCCTTCCTGGCTTCCAGCCCATCCAAGGAGCCCCCTCAGCCAGGAGGGATGGGATTGAGATCACCCACTTTGACCACATCACATACGTCTGCCCACGGGGCGGTGCGCGGGCGGCTCTGGACTGGTACCAGCGCTGCTTCGGCTTCCGCCGCTTCCTGCTGAACCCGCAAGAGAGACCGGCTGAGGGGTACGTGCTCGGGGGGCAGGGGGTGGGCATGCTGCTCCTCGCGCTGCAGAGCGCCCGGGGCACTCCGGCACACGGCTGCAAGCTCATCCTTGCTGAGTCCCTCTCGGAGGACGGCACCAACCAAGTTGACACCTTCTTAGAGCAGCACGGTGGGGCTGGGATCCAGCACGTCGGCCTCCGCACCACCGATATCGTCACCACAACCAGGGCTTTGCAGCAGTGGGGTGCACGGTTCTTCACACCCCCCACCACCTATTACAGCCAGGGGGGCAAAGCGGAGGAGATCCAGGGGGCTGGGCAGGACCCCCGTATGCTGGCGGAGCTGGGCATCCTGCTGGACACCACGGTGCCTGGGGACAAGGACCGGCCGGGCACTGGTGCCGCAGAGAGCCCTTCCCAGGAGTATTTGATGCAGATCTTCACCCATCCCATCTTCTCCGAGGAGACCTTCTTCCTGGAGCTCATTGACCGGAGGGGAGCGCCAGGCTTTGGGGAAGGCAATATACGGGCACTATGGAAAGCTGTGCAGGTCTATATGGACCAGCATCAGTAGCGACAACGCCGCAATCCTCCTCCCTCAGCTCCTCGTTCTCTCTGATCCAACCCTGGGGTAAGACGCTGCTGTAGAGATGCCTGCGGCACCGCTCAGGTGGGCAGGGACCAAAGGAGGTCTCCAGGTCAACCCAGAGCCCACTCAGCGTGACAGCAGGTTGGTTGGAGCCAGGTCCAGTGGGGCTCCAAGCATCCCCAAGGGACAGAGGGTGATTACTCCCCCTCCCTGGGTTCCCAGTGATTTATTGACCTCACATGAAGAACTTTCTACCTTAACTTAATCTTAATTTAATGAGACTTGTGCCTACGGCATGGCCAAGGACGCTGCTAGCACACTACCAGCCCCAGACGCAGGGGGATGAGGGGCTGTCAGAGGGGAGTGGATAAGCCAGGGGCCATGGACATGGCAGCTCATCAACAGTTACCACTCAGAGCATGGTCAGCCCCTGGGCAGGGCAATTGATGGCCTCTTGCTCCTCTTAATTAAAGAATTAACCTGCAGCCATTGCTTTGGTTTTTTTTTTCCTCCCATTTAAGATCTGCTGAGTGCCAGGTGAGGATGAAAGGGCCCTTTCCACCCCTTGAGGCAGGCTGTCCCATCCTGCAGTCCCTAAACTGAAGCCACACGCCCTTGTCCTGGCCCCTGCCAGCCCCAGGGGGGGACACAAGCCTGGGGAGGAGGAAAACCCTTGGTACCGCCTGGGAAGAGCCTCCTGGATTTGTACCTTTACAAGGATGCTACTGTGCATCACGTACAGTCAGGGAAAGGCACAGCATGAAGACAGCAGGGAACAGCCTGACAGAAAAGGTAAAAAAGGGAGCTAAAACCCCCCAAAAAGCCCATGGGACAATTGCTTGGCCCCACTGAGGAGCAGCCCACGGGCGCTGATGCCTGCACTCCTAGGAGAGGTGCTCTGGGTGCGTTATTCGGCGTCACCAGCAATTAATACTCAGCCACGGGGGCTCACAGATGCATTAACCAAGAAATCGCTGCTGTCCCCAGCGTAGACGTGCACATCCTGACAGCCATCCTCATCTTCAACCACAGGCTGCCTGACAGCCCCAGCTTAGCACAGCACAAGAGAGGCAGAAAGTCACTTAAAAAAACCCCACACACTTTAGGAGATTTATTATTAGAAAGCCTGTGGCTCAGGTTCAGTAAAAACAAGTGTATAAAAAGGGCTGTCAGAGGCCAGGAAGGGTACAGCAGCATTCACAGTCACTGGCTGGTGGCCGAGGGGCAAGCATGGACCAGGGAGCGATGCAGCCCCAGCCTTCCTGCTGCTGCAGAGAAACCTCTGCTGCTGCGAGTCCACAGTGACAGAACTGAGCTGTACCAGTCCAGATAACCCCAGGAGGGCTCCAGCCAAGCGGGGAGGGCAACCCTGGCTCTGGGTCACATCCAGGACCACACTAGCCCATCGAGACACAACTCCCACGGGTGAGCTGGGGAAGGCAGTGTTCTCTGCAAGGAGGAGCAGGAGACCATTACAGCGCTGTGGGCTGGGCACGCAGCAGCGTGGGGGACACCACCTCGGTGCCACGGGCAGGACTCACTGCAGTGCAGGTCTCCGGTGGTCTCAGATGTCAAAGGTGCCATCACGGGGAGGTGGGTGGCCGGAGAAAGGCGCGGAGAGAGAGCTGCGTCCCAGGGCGGGTGCTGTTTGCTCCCTGTGGCTTCGTCGCCCTCTTCCGCTTGGAGCCCTGCAGGAGAGACACACACTGGGGCTAAGCCAAACCCCAAAGGCCCCCACAGCCTTCAGGGATTGCCTTTGAGGCAAGGGGGGGGACCCTGGTATCAGGGACAACCAGGGGCAAAGCCAGGCAGGCAAATCCCTCAGACACAGCCCTGCCCCAGGCTGGGGATGCTCCTTGGCCGGACCCCAAAGCCCAGGGGGGCTCCAGCTCCGCACACCGGGGCCCGGCCCAGAGCAACACGGAGCGGATCTCAGGGCTGCAGACCCTCCAACGATGCCCACCTTGCCAGGGCTGCTCTCCTCCCCACGCTGCTTCTCACGGGCTTTCAACACCTGAAGGAAGCACAAGAGAGCCCAGAGCTGAACTTGCAGCCGGGTCCTGGAGCTGGGACAGCCCGCAGAGGCTGGGGGGATTCCCGGGACCCCAGGGAAATGAAGGGAAAGGAGGAAAGGCCCAGGTCCCTGCCGGTACCTTCTTCATGGCTGTGGACACGGCTGAGGCGTGAAACTCCTCCTCCGTCACCCAGCGGGATGGGGTCAAGGCAGGGTCCAGGGTCACATCCCCATCCAGGGGCAGGGAATAGACCACATATGTCTGGTGGATGTGGGAGAAGATGTGGACGACCTGCAAGGGGATGGGAAGACACAGAAATGCGCAGGCAGCAGGGGATGCACTGCTTGCTCAGCAGCCTCACAAGTGCACCGAGTCTGCCAGGGCTCTGAGGAGCAGGTCAGGGCTTGGGAGGGGTGGCAGCAGGGAAGGGGGACCCTCTTCCCTCCATGCTACGTCCCCTGCGGCTGAGCACAGGGGGCTCACACTGCATACCTCTGCTCCAGGCTCACCTCTCCGACGAACCGCAGGCCTCCTGCCACCACTGGCCACCCTGTCCAGGCCCGGAGGTGATCTGCCAGTGCCTCCCTCTGCTTCTCCTCCTGCAGATCCTGATCCAGCGGGAGGCTGGGGAACTCCCAGAGCCCGGCCAGGAGACCTGGGGAGGGGACACAATGGGGACAAGAGCTGGCAAGAGGCACGTCTGGGGACACTTGAGTCTCATCACATCCCGCTCCCAGGCTGCTCTGTCCATCATGTAGGCGGGAAGGGGCCGCATCCTGCCCTGCCCCATTACCCGAGCTGGGTCTCTGTACGATGAGGTACTCCGGGGCCCCGTGGCAGCCCCTCCGCTCCAGCACACATGTGGCCGTTCGCGCCACCCGTGGCTGCTTCTTCGCTGCTTTCCGGGGGAAGTTGGTCACCCCCAGGCTGCTGTCCCACGGCTCCATGGCTGGGGGGCACAGGGGACAGCCCCCAACACCTGCAAACACCAATGTAACAGTTGTCACAGGGCCCAGACCCAGAGCCACAACAGGATCTCCCCAGGCACTTACCACAGTCCTCAACATCAGGCACTGGGGTGGGTTTTCCAAACAGCTTCTGGGAGGCAAAGGCCAGCTCCTTCTCCACCTGGAATGGAGGACAGGAATAGGGACAGGCTCATCCACTATCCCACCTTGTCCCCATGCACAGTGACCCCTCGGGGCCAGCACCCAGTGAGGATGCAGGACACGATGCCCAGCAAAGAACAGCTTGCAGCACCCGTCTGGGACAGGGGTGTCTCTTAAGAAGCTTCAGAAGGTACCTGGGGTGACCTTCTGCCACCCCCCTGGGACAGCTGGCAGCCCCGGGCCACCCGCAGGCAGGGAGAAGACAGATTTTGGGGCCGTACTTACCCTGCGCTGCGCTCGGCAGTGCTGCTTCACGGGGCACTCCCTGCACAGCGGGGCCTTGGGCACACACACGGTCGCTCCCAGCTCCATCAGGGCTTGGTTAAAATCCCCCGGGCGGCTCCTGTCTACCAGGGCATTGGCCATGTCCCTGGGAGAAAGAGCAGTGAGCGGCACAGGGCTCTGCGGGGAGAGGACCCATGGACCTTTGCCCACCTCCTGCCTGGGAGGCGGGATGCTCCCAGGTAGGCAGAGGCAACACGGCTCCTTTCTCCGCCACTCCCAGCAGCACTGGCTTCCCAAGAGCTCCCGCACCCGACACTTCCCTCCCTCCGCAGGCTCAGCTCCCCACGGCTCCTGAGTGATCCCGCCCTCAGCCGCCAACAAGCACAGACACGATCACTGCAGGGACGGAGAGTTCCCCTTACCAGAGCTGGTCAATGACGGCTGGGCTGCTGGAGTCAGCGCCGATGCACCGCAGGCGGCACAGGACCCGGATCACGTTCCCATCCACGACACCGGTCGCCTGGGACCAGGAGCCGGAGTTACCACGCTGGGAGGTGCCCGTGCTCCCAGCAAGGCAGGGAGCTGGGGTGCTCCCAGGACAGAGGGGGGACACACACGAGGCTGACCTGCAGGCTGAGCTGGGCAGTGGGTGACGCACACCACAAAGGAGGGACAGGCAGAGTCAAACACAGCCCCAGGGAGCCCCCGGCTTGTGACACCCGCCAGCAGAACCGTACCAGGAGCGGGGCTGGGTGGCAGAGAGGGGAGATGAGTCCACTGACACCCAGCTCTCACCTGTCCATACGAGATAGATGCGATGGCTCCCGCCGTGTATCGTCCCACTCCCGGCAACAGCTTCTGCAGGTCCTCAGCCGTCCTGGGCATGCGGCCGGCCAGCTCAGACACCACCTGGCAGAGAGGGGGCCGGGGTCACGGGAGTAGCCGGGGTGTGTGCGTACAACCCATTTTACCCACAATAAGATCGGATCCTAGCCTCTGTAGCCTTGTGGCCCAGGGAGGCAGGGCAAATGGGAGCCAGCACCAACCCACAGGCCACAGAGGGCTTTGGAAATGCCCCCCAGGCCCAACTCCATGCGACCTTCTTTGCTGCCTCCTGCAGACGCTTCCCTCGGGAGTAGTAGCCAAGTCCTGCCCACAGCTCGTTCACCTCCTGCTCCAAGAGAGACAGCATGGTGTTGGATGGGGCTTGGGAAGAGCCATGAGGGCAGGGAGAGCACCCAGCCCCAGCAATGCTCACCTCCAGGGACGCCTGCGCCAGAGCCTGCAGCGTCGGCCACTTCTGCAGTACAGAGGGAAGGGGACAAGTCAAGGACAAGCAGAGCCGTGCTCTGCCACTGGGGATCTGCCAGAGGCAGCGGAAAAGGTCTCTGAAAGGGGCAGCCTGTGGGCACAGGACTCCGTGAGGAGCAGTCACCTGCATCCAGCGGTTGTAGTAGTCGATCACAGTAGCCACCTGTGTCTGCTGGAGCATGATCTCAGACACCCACACTGCGGGGAGCCGGGCAGGGATCAGAGCAGAGGCACCAACACCACCCACCCCTCGTTGCCATGTCCATGTCACTACTGGCTACGTGCATCACAGCGCCATCCAATTCACAGAACCCCTTCCCACCCCCCTCCTTCCCCACGTGCTGTCCCATGGGAGCTCCCCCAGGCCTAAAGGGGGCTCTCTGACCCCACAGTGCCTTGCGAGTGGGGTCAGTGGCTCTCGTAGCCACCCCAGGCAGCTTATTCCAAGGATGGCAACTAAAGCCACATTCCCTCACATGGACGTTTGTTGGGGTGGGGGCGTGGGCAACATGCAGTGGGGCACCCCACGCACACTGGGGCGCAGTCCCTGCTCCTCACCTGCGTACGCCCGTCTGTCGGCATCTGTCTCAGTTGCTGCCTGAAAGGGGAAGAAGAAGGAGTGAGAAAGACTGGGTGACACAGGACCCCAGCGCAGAGGGGACCTGCATATAAAATAAAATTGCTTGCAGCATGTTTTGAACGCTGCATAGGAATCTGCATAAAAATATTCCCCCCGGGTTCAAAAATACCACCAGAGGCCTGTCCCAGACTTGAGCCCCCCCGCACAGGAAGAAATCGCGGGTAGATTTAAATCCCACAGAGGGGCCATGCAGTTCCCAGCACCACTCAGACAGACGCTGCTGTAAAGCTGATGCCCACCCCCAGCACCCCAACCACCGCCCGACCGCTTGGTGCCAGGCCGAGCAGGTGGGAGCTCTAGTAAAAACAAGCAAGTACACAGAAACCCTTTTCCAGGCCGCGCTCGCTGCTGCGGGTACCACGGAGGCAGGAACAAAACAAAACAAAACAGGCAGGAACAGAGAAGAGCTCCAGGCTGGGGGCTGCGTGTGAGAAGCGTGGTTTCGCCCCGTGCCCTTCCTACCTGGGGACAGGCCACCCACCGCCGCGCCGCCAGGACCTGCTGGGAGCACGCTCCCGTTTCCAACGCCCTCTTCCACTTCCATGCAGTCAGGGATGCATCGCGCAGGGAATGACACCGTGGTCACCCCACCGACGCTCCCTCACGGCTGAGGGACCGGTTCCCCGCTACAGCACCGCTGCCCGCCCCTTACCAGCGTCCTCCAGGGCAGGTCCCGCTTGCACCTGTCGTACCAAGCCAGCAGGTTCCGGCGCAAGGCCCCGATCTCAGCCGGGTCGCTGAAGACGTGCGGGGTGGGCGGCGGAGCCTGGGTCCCTGCCGGGAGAGCGGCGCGGGGTCAGGGCGGGGAGGGGATGTAGGGGGGCGGAGCCCGACCACAGCACCACGGAGCCCCCGCAGAGCCGCTGCCGGCTGGACGGGCACCGGTAACTGCCCGGGCTGGCGGCCCGGTGCCGCGGCGAGCACACCCCCATCCTCCCCCCAGCCTTTCCCGCTACCGCGCACCTCCGCGGGGCGACGCCCCCTTCCTGCTCCGCCTCGCGGCCGGCACGGCCCTGCCGCCGCTCCGCCGGAGACCCCCGGCGGCCGCCGCCGCCCGGAGCTGGCTCATAGCCGGGCCGGGCCGAGCCGGGCCCCGGCGGCGCTGGGGACCGGGAGCGGCACGGCGCCGCGTGACACTTTCCCGGGAAAATGTTTCCCCTTCAAGCGCCCCGCCCTCCCGTGGGGGGAGAACAAATCAGAGCGACCGGCACCGCCCACCTTCCGCGCCTGGACCAATCGGAGATTGGCGCGAGGGAGGGGGGGGCTCGCGCCCTCCCGCCCTGCGGAGGGGGCGGGACCTCCCGGAGCGCCGGGGCCAATCAGCGCTCCGTGGGAGGTCAGGCTGTCCCCGCCTCTTCTCCCGCCGGTCCCAGCGGCCGTCCAGAAGGACCTCAAGGGGCTGCCCGAGCTAAGCGCCAGTTTAATTAAAAACTAAATTTCGGTTGGCAACAGGTTTTGGAAAAGCGGAAAAAAACCCGCCGTATGCCGACAGGAGTCGAGACGCCTTCTCAGGCAATAGGCGCGGGGCGCGAGGGCCGGGAGGGGCGCTCGGCGGGAGAGGGCATCCAGCAGGCAGCCTTGCCGGCGGAGGCCCCCAGGAGCGGCGGCGGCGGCGGGAGCGGCCATGTCGCGGCGGCGCGTGCCGGTGGTGGACGTGCAGAGCGACAACTTCGCGGAGCTGTGGCCCTCCATGGTGCTGGCCCTGCGCACCGCCACCTTCGTCGCCGTGGACACGGTGAGGCGGGGCGGGGGGAGGTGACCGACCGAGCGAGCGAGCGGAGGCGCAGGCGGGCCCGCTGACCGGTGTCTCCCCGCAGGAGCTGAGCGGCCTCGGCGCCAGGAAGTCGCTGCTGAGCCCGTGAGTGCCCCGATCGGGCGGGAGTGGGGTGCGGGGGTCGCTCAACCGGACTGAGCGGCTGCGGGTGCTCCGGAGCGCGTCCCGCCGGTACCGGTTGCCGTCTCCCTGCGGGGTTTGTCTCTCCGGGGGCGGCCGGTGGGACGGGGCAGGGCGGGAGCCGTCAGCCGCCGTTCTCCCGCCGGCCAGGTGCATCGAAGAGCGGTACAAAGCCGTCTGCAGCGCGGCCAGGACCCGCTCCGTCCTGTCCCTCGGCGTGGCCTGTTTCAAGCGGCTCCCGGAGAAGGTGGGTGCGGGGGCCGCAGGGCGGCCCTTCCCTCTTGTTCCCGGGTGCACCGGGACGCGACCCACCCGCGCTCCCTGGGCTTGCCCCTGGGCTTTGCGGCAGCTCCCGCCCCTGTATCGCTGTGCCCCCTGTCCCCCTGCAGTCGGAGAACACGTACCTCTGCCAGATCTACAACCTGACGCTGCTCTGCACCGAGGACTATGTCGTCGAGCCCCAGTCGGTGCAGTTCCTGGTGCAGCACGGCTTTGACTTCAACAAGCAGTACGCCCAGGGGATCCCTTACCACAAGGGCAACGACAAGGTACGGAACGACTCTCCTTCGGCCACATCAGGTTGCTCTGCCCCAGGCTCCTGGGGAGGCTGCTGGCTTCCCCCGGTCCCAGCGTCTCCCCCACCAGCTGCTGAGGGAAGATGGGCTCACGCCGGGGTGTAGAGCGCAGCATTATCCCTTTCGCCTCCCTGCTGGTTTATATCCAGCCTCTCACCTGTTGCGATTGCCTTTCCAAATAATTAGTGCTCTGTTTGCGCAGAGCAAGGCAGAGCTGTAGGCAATACTCTGCTGCAGCAGGCTCCGAGGACTTCCCGGGGTGACGGCAAGTCAAGGCAGTAAGGCTCGGTGACTAATCCTCCTTCTTGCAGGGCAACGAGGCCCAGAGCAGGAGTGTTCGCACTTTTTTTCTGGAGCTCATACGAGCGAAGAAGCCTCTCATTCTCCATAATGGCCTGATCGATCTGGTGTTCCTGTACCAGTGCTTCTATGCTCACCTCCCAGACAACCTCGGCACCTTCACCGCTGATCTCTCGGAAATGTTTCCAGCAGGAATATACGACACCAAATATGCTTCAGAGTTTGAGACTCGCTTTGTAGCATCCTACCTGGAGTACGCTTACAAGAAGTGGTGAGCAGCGCTGTGGTATTTAAAGCTTTTGGGAGGAAAGGCAAAGGGAGTGTCAGTGTTTCATTTGTTTGTTTTTCCAGGCAAGGGGTTGGGTCTTTGTATTACCCCAACGAATGAAGAAAGGTGCTTTTTGGGGGACTCTGCCCTGTGCTCTTCCCATTTCTAGAATGGATGCTGAGTGCACAAGGGTGCATTTTGTAATACACCTTATCTGTTCGGCGGGCAGCTACTGAAAGAGGATTTCAGTCTTCCTCTGGCAGCAATTCTGACCACAGAGTGACCTGATCTCACTGAAAAACAATCAATTCACTGCATGGCCCTCGTCCGGGGCTGCGGCAGGAACACACACAGGAGAGTGCTCCCTGCACCTCCTGACACTGACCAGCTCTGTCACATGTCCCATCACTTTCCTTCCAAGCGAAGGTTGTGCTCTTGTTCCAGGGCATCCCATCTTGCTTCCTGCCCCCAGCTCTTCGTTGATATCTTCCAGGCAGACACATGTTACAAGCAGAGATGTCTGTCTGCTTCACGTGTCAGTCTGGCCCCTGGTTCTGCAGTCCCCACACAATCTAAACAAGCCTGTGGCAGTGACAGAGCCCCTTGAATCTCCATTAAACTGAAGTCATGCTCTGTGCAGAGGAGAAATGGTATTTTTAGTGACTGTTTTATATCAGGAAATGCCATTTTGACAGGTCTGAAAACATTCAAGATGGCTGTTCTCAAACATGAGAATGCTTTGTTTTGACAAGATAAAAATACTTTTTAAACTGACCTTTTAAATTTTTTAACCCATGATTCTAGTTACACGGAGCCTTCCAAAGGTTTTGGGCCTTTTAGCCAGCTCTTGGGACAAAATAGTCCTTTTCTCATGAGATGGAAAACGTTTCCTTGTTGTTTGCATTGCCCAGGCTCAACCTGTCTGGGTGGTGGCTGCTGGATGCTCTACATGACACCTCATTTTGGGGCATTTTTTTCTTTGTCCATTAATATTATGAAGACTAACGTGTATCTTAGTGCCCTTAATATTTAAAAATCAAACTATGCTTCACCAGAGACACTGTTGTCCCTGCCTCTATGTCAGCATAAGAGAAGTCAACCTTTAAATCATCACGGAAGCAACTAACTAAAGCTGTTCTCCCAGGACTGAGTTTTCTCTCCAGCAGGCTGTCGAGCTGAGGCTGGAGCTCAAGAGCTAGTGGAGTTGAGACTTGGTGGAGAGCAGCACGTTTGCACCAGCTCCACGCCGTGGTACCTTCAGCGAGTTAACCGCAGTAACTGTGTGCTCTTGTTTGTTCCAGCAAGCGAGAGAACTGCAAGCTGAAGGACTCCAGCGGGCAGCACCTCACCATTGAGTTCTGCAACTACCCAGACAACATGTCCCATTATATCGACTATCGCCACTGCTCTCTGGAAGAAGAAAGCCACAACGTGGGAGGGGGAAATAAGGTGCCCGTCTGCGAGAAATTTTCAGTAAGTAACATGAATTCCCTGCTTCCTTTCTGGCTCCATGGAAAGAGCCACATGTGGCCAAAGCAGGAAGCGGGAGGAAAGCACCTGGGAGCTTCACAGTACAAGGAAGATTTTTCAAAGCTTCAGGTGGCTTCGTGGTGGAAAGGGCAATAGCATGCTCTGTTCAGAGGTGGTAAATTCCACAGGCTACATTGGACACAAAGATTCAGAAAGAGATTATGTGGCCCTAAATGGTGGGATAGTATGAGTTACAGTACCTATTGCTGTCTTGGGAGGGCTGTAAGTTCTAAATTTGTTTGGCTTGTCCTCTGAGCAAGAAATGCTGCCTCTTCTCTCTCCCATATCTTGATGAGATATAAAAAAATATTACCTCTCAGCTGCTTCTGGCACCATAGCAAAGTGTGATCCACAGCTTCTCGAGTCCTGGTGCTGCTACAGCAGTAAACGAAGAGCCCGTTTGATCAGATTGTAACTGGGTTCAGAAGCTTCAGGGAGAAAAGGAGGTCTTCCAGATGTTGCAAGTTACTGTTGCAGAACAACACAAGTTGGGGAAACCTCTGGAAGTTTCTCATCCGACTGTCAACTCAATATTGCTCAGAGAATTTTGAAAAATCTCTAAGGACAGAGATTACAAAACCTCTCCAGGCTGTTCTAGAGCTTGACCACTCCTTGTGAAAAAATGCTTTCCTGGGTACCTAGTCAGAATTTCCCCTGACTGTTCCCACATCACTTTTCCCTATGCTCCCCTCAGAAGAGTTTAGCTCTCTCTTCTCTATAACCTCTGCTTTAGGTAGCTGCAGACAGCAACTAGATATCCCCATCCCCTTACCCTCATCTTTTCCAGGTGGAACAAACCCACCCCTTCCTTGTCCTCTCTTTCCTCATATATTGTGTGCTACACCTTGACAGCTCCCTGCTGCACTTGGCTGCAGTTTGTCAGTGCTTTTCTTGCATGTTATGGGGCTGTAACTGGACACAGTGCTCCTGATACAGCCTCACAAGCCCTCAGTAGAAGGGAATAACGAGCTCTGCTCCGTTTTATGTTGATAAGTTGCTCTGACCAGAAGGCCGGTGGCTACAGACTTCTCTCTCTCTCCCTAGGCCTATGGCTGGTGTCCAAAAGGCGTGAAGTGTCCACAGTCTCATAACATTGACTTCATAATTGATGAGGACGACAAGCTTTGGGAGGAGAAACGGAAGAAACGGAAGCACAAATGGAAGCGTCGGAAGAACACAGAAGAGCCTGCAAAGGTGTTTGAACAGGAAAGCTCAGGGAAAGAAATGGAGCTATCTCAGAATGGGGCGGAGGGACCACCACGAAAACAGAGCTGCTACGAGCCTGCAGCTGCCTCAGAGCTAGCAGAGATGACAGCCAACACTGAGGGCAGGCCGCTGGAGGAGAACTCCATGGACATAGAAGCAGAGGTCAGCTCAGACACTAGCACACAACGGGAAGAGGGTCTGGGGAGCACTGAAGGAGCTACTGCCCAGGTAGCAGCTGCTGTGAGCCCTTCTGCCACGGGAAATGCCTCTGACAGTGACCAAGTGGAGGGAAAGTCAGAGGTTCCCACTGGCATGGGCTCAGTCCATCACCCAGACAACCCCGAGACTGAAGCAGGACATGCTGCAGGAAAGGAAAAGGGAAGCTACGATCCACCTTCACAGGGGGGCACACACCGAGCTGGCTTTGATGCATTCATGACTGGGTATATCATGGCTTATGTCTGGATGCTCAAGAAAGGAACAAACACAGACACTGATGCAGGGCCCTGGTTGCCAGACTGCCACAATAAACTGTACCTCAGTGGGAAATCGGTGCCGCTTCAGATAGTGAAGAGCTTGTTTTCTAAATCTTCCAAAGCTCACAGCCAGAAGATGAAGTTGGCCTGGGCCAGTGGATAGAGCTAGAGGACTCCTCACTGAACTGGGTTGTTTTTTTTCCCTTCAAGTTTTTAAGTTCTGTATTCCATCTGGAACTGACCAGAAGGGGAGCAAGTTTCTTACTCTTGCTTTTGTTTTAACTTCTGATTGATTAAATTGCTCTCAATTGGAGTTCCCCCTGTTGTTCCTTAGCGGAAGGCTAGGCTGCGAAGGCAGGGGTGAGGCTGCAGTTACTGGAGAAAGATGTGACGCTTCTGCCAGACACCAGATGAAAGCAGGCTAGCTCTTCAGGCAAAACATACATCTTTATGAATGTTTAAGACAAGAGTTACTGCTTTCAGTCACTGCTGGTACAGTAACTCCCTATAACTCATAGTTATTTCTTGACTTTCTAAGGAAGTCAAGAAGGAAGAGAGAGCATTGTGGTTTGTTTCTTTTTAAAGAGACACTGACCACGGCTGGTGCTGAACACGCACCTGGGAGAGCTAGCCCACTTCATATTTGTACTTTACCTTTATCTTGGTTACAGCATACATAGATGAGGCCTTTGCTCCTACAGGACAAAGCTTCTCCCAGGTGGGCCAGCTGATTCTAGTGCAGGGTAACTGCATGCAGAACCAAGCCACAGCGGGTCTTCAGACTTCTAAGTAAGGGGAGACGCAGCGGGACTTAAAGCCAGGTGCGGTCCTCTCAAACTGCACTGCTTCCTGCGCTACTGAAGTGATTCTCCAGGGCTAGAAGAGAACAGCCACAATGGCAAGCTCCCTGCGCGCTGAGTGCTATCAAAAGCCATCTTGTCTTGTAGGTCACAAGTTCCTGCCTACTCTGCAGAGTGCTGTAAGGCAGAGCAGAAACAGTCCTTGAGTCTCATGGATTTAATGGTGTAACACTTCAGTAAGATACAGGAGAGAAATATCATTGAATGAGGATGACAGTTCTCCCTGTTTATAATTCAGCACCGAGTAATAGCGAATACAATCGTAAGCCAAGTATTAATGTCATCCATAGCTTAAGTAAGCATTTGAGCCAGCTTTTTTAACCTAGAATCGCCCTCTTAATCACAAGACTCAGGCCTTGATTTTATTTTTATTTTGAAAGCAAGATGGGAAAGTTTACAAAACCTGACCAAGAAAAAATTACGAAAATATTTAACTGGATTCATCTTTGGTTACTTCTTATTGCAGTTCCAATAAAACATACACCATTTCTATAGTTCAAAAAAAAAAAAGTCAGAAGGTCAATCAACATAAAAACAAGACGTGCTTTCTTTACATATTCATAAATATCCACAATATTAGAAAAGTTGTTTTGCAAAGATTTTTTTTTTTCTGGCAGTGTTAACTTACTATTATACACAGGCTACAAACTTCTTCCTAAGCCTTTAATTACAAGTTGAGCTATTTACAGACTGCAAAATATTAAGACGTAAAACTCCTTCATAAATACGAAAATAGATCATCTCGCAAAGATCTTTATACTTAATCAAATATCTGGCTGCCCCTCCTCCCAAAAAAAAGAAAGGTTATTTGTTTTTGCATAGAAATGTAGTGACATGCAATATAAACAATAGCATTAAGTGCAAACAGGAATTATTCAAGTGTCTTTAGTTGTACTGGCAAAAAATACCAATGTTCTGTTATACATAATACATCAATGCCTCTCCAACAAGTTTAAGTCTACTATAGCCCCTTGTCTGCACTGCTTTTGAGGGGCAGCAATTCACATGCATTCTCTTAAGTTGCATTTTATCAACCTGCAACCTCAACAAAAATAGCTTATAACAGACATTTAAATGAATTCAACATAGAAAGATTTAAAGTGAATTAAAAATATCTTTGATCTCTTCAGGGCACCTAGCAATGTGTAGAAAGTGTTTTAAAAGAGCAAGAACTGCTCCCGTAAGAAAGTCAAAAATCATGATAAAATCCAATCACCATAAAACTTTGTCACATCACTATAAAACAAGGAGTCTGCTGACCAGATGTTCGTCAGTAGCTGTCAGAAAATGGCCCCCAGTAGAAAAGCACCCTCGGGTAGGCAGAAAACCTAGGAGTATTTACTAGGTGCAAGCTAGATTCAGCTTTACGCAACCAAAGGGATGAGACGTAGCGAGTGCCGACTGCATCCAGGCCCTTGGAAACACTGGGGTTTAGCAAGCACTTAGCTATTTTAAAATGGCCTTTTGCTCCAGTTTCATACACGTGCCTCTTCTCCCATGCAGACCACGAATCCAGGAAAGGCCTGGGCCGCTCTTCCTTGGCATTTCTCTTTCTGACATCTCCACCTCAGTACAAAGAGCTCAAAAAGTGGATAGATGTGCCCTATGCATGTCAGCTGGCTGTCCTTAAAGCAGATGTTTAAGAAAATAAAATTTTAGCCATGCTGCTTTGTAAGAGAGCTATTCAGGGCAGGGAAACGTTTTAAGAGACAGTGGTGTTAAGAAAACAGGTCACTGTAATGGGTGCCACAGAGGTATCCCAAGCCTGACTGCACAGGCTTTGGAGAGGGCAACAGGCTTCGTGACAAGGGGTGTCAGCGCTGACAACCAGGGCTAATGCGAGCCACAGAGCAGCCAGAGGCGCGTGTGTGCTCTCCGATGAGGCTGCGGGCAGTTGGAGGATGCCGGCCAGCTTCCTCACAGCCTGGTGATCCAGAAGTAAACTATTCCTTATTATTGCTTGTTTGTCTGAAGTCACACACCTAAACGCATCTTGTGACAACAGAAGCTGGTGCTGATGGTTTCCCTCCCAAAAGATTACAATTGTATAAAAGATAGAAAGAGGAAAGAAAAAGAAAAAGAGAAAAAATACAAAAAAAGCAGGCACCAGGCAGGCAGCTAGCTGGCAATTGAGCTCTACTGTTTCCCTGTCCTCAAAGGAAATTTCACACACACAGTGCCAGCTGTACAAGCTGCTCTGCACTCTGCAGACAGGACACACAAGACAGACTACTCTACGGATCGGCACCTTCAGGAGGCAGAGAGGTGTGTGCCAAAAGGCGTGATCTCAGTAAGGATACGCATTTTCTCTTTCAAACTGCTAGCAGCTGCCTAATCTGGCATGGACTGTGCCAAGTCACTCGGTGACATTGGGTTTCTCATTTAATTCTTCGCAGCCACTGCAAGGGGATAACTGCTGCTCAGGTTAACGCATAGTTCACAAGAGGAAGTCATAACTCACAGAATAATGACCTACACCTCTGGAAAGATAAGCATCTCAGCCAAGAAAGAACTAAGGCTTTCTCCTTCATCCTTTCTTTGACATAGGAACACAGTAGGAATAGTCTTGCTTCCATCAGAGACTAGCTTACATTTTCCATCCTTACAAGACAGCAGGAAGACAGTGTAACAGGCTACCTGGGTGAAATTCTGGTCTCCACTGCATTACCATCTGCTTAGCAGGCATGCAATGCATACCTCAGGAATGATAATATAGGTTAAAAAAATTAATAATTTAAAATCCCATGTCGTTGGGACAACAATAGTGGAAAAGGGCAGGATGGTGCACAAACGTCACCACAGGACAAGCTTTCCTGTACATCACATCCCAGAGCGGGGATCTCTGATGCTGGTTCCAGCAAGCAGCATTAAAGCTCATGCCGCTGCTTCTTTCACATGTACCCGAGGGAAGGAAAAAAAAAAAAAAAAGAAAAAAAGAAAAAGTTCATCTTGTTCAGTGACAGGAGAAGCCAATGAAGACAACAGCTTCTTTCTGTAGAAGAAAAAAGTTAATAAGGGACAAGCTAATTTTCTTCAGTTTGACATTCAAAGCCCTTCTGTGAGTCTACTGTCTATCCTCTCCAAGAGCACTTGTGTGGCTGCAACACTGCTGGCAACTTCCCCTGAGCAGGGGAATCCTGTCCTCTGTAAGCACACTGGTTTTAAGTAAGGAGCCATTGTTACTGCAGTAAAATCAAGGAGATCAGATGTCGTACCAGAGAGGGAGGTGAATGTGAACCTTCTAGCTTAGCAGCAGTAGTCAACTGTTATCTAGATATTGTATTCAATTAACTATTCCACGAAAACAGATCACAGTGTCCATTCAGATCTTCAGAGATAAGAGCCCACACACCTCAAAAGCTCAGTAAAACTCTTACTTTTCACTGGCAGTTTCTCCAGAAGCACAGAAATGGTAATGCCTGGAATATGGCTCTCCTCTTGTGCCCTGGGCAAATCTTCCTCCACATTTGGGTTGAGGTACATGAAGAGCTGTGCAAGGAGGAGAGCAGCCCTCACCACATCCTGCTTTCCTGCACTAATGTATTATACATCGTTACCAAATCCCAAGGGAAAATGAAACACCAGGGAACAGATTCTTCTTGTTAATCACAAAGTATTTGTCATGTGATTCAGCCTGCAGATTGCCACCAGCGTGAGGGGTTTTGTTTCTGCTGCTTTTGAAAGAAGAGCTTGTTTAATGCTGCAAGTGCATTCACAGCAGCTCTGGGACCAGGGAGCATTCCTATCTGCTCAACATAGCTCTGAAAGATCTCTGTGCCCGTTTCTAAAACAGAGGCTCTGACTCACGTGTGCAGCTGCAGAACGTTAATGCAAAAATCTGCAGTGGTTTAGAGCAGCTGGTCAGTCAGAGGAAGAGGGGAGAAAAAAACTAAGGGTCACTCTTTCTACCCAACATGGAGCTTAAGGCCTTGAAATGCTCCATGCTGGAATCCAGGTCAAACTGTTTACGCGGTGCCTGCTCTGGCTGCTGCCTCTTGGAAGGACTGTGGGGCCCACATGGCCATTCTGGCTGGAGTAGTTCCACCTCCTAATGCAAATCAGGGAAGGGAATAAGCAGAGTTTGAAATAAAGTTAAAATAATCAGTCTCTCCAGACGCTGTCTGCAGCTATCTGTTTGACAGCCAGTTTCTACCATCTGCTGAGTCTCTTTCAAACGTGAAGCCCAGCACTATAGAAAAACAGAGTTTAAGTGACTGGGAACAACTGTTCCCTCAAGGACACGTTCAGTTTGAGCCCTCTCTTCATATGTCACAGGTTGACTGAGTGCTGCCACTTGCTGAGATGTTGGAGGAGGTCTGAGACAACGGGGCAGGACTGTCCCCATCCTGCTCCCTGAAGAGCCATGCCTCTCTCTCCAGCTCGGTGCAAGGGCTAACGCTGAACAGAGGCTTTGTAGATTCTAGAGGAGTATTTTTCAGTAGGTCATCTTCCACCTCCATCTCTTCAGAAGGGAGACAACCCACAAACACTTGTGAGGAGCCACGTCCCTCAGAGTTCACTGAATTCTCAACTGAGAGCTTTTTGTAAGATAGCGGCTCAGGCTGGGCCAGCACTAATGGTTGGTTACAGGCTGGATCTCCATGCGTATTCTCAACAGGGCAAAACCCATTTTCCTCCTGGGCCACTGGCCCATCTGAACAGTCCATATCCTCCTCTTGTCCTGGTGCAGGGAGAAATTCCGGCCTGTGAGGCTTGGCTTGAAAGGGGGGAATCTCTGACACACCATATTTACTGCTACTCAGGAGTTTTTGCCGAACTTCGGCACCTAGCTGGATTGGGTCACACCTGCTGACAGTTGAAGACAGTCCCCCAAACAGGCCATATTCCTTGTGCGGCAATTCAGGAGAGAGTGGAAGTGATCTGCATCGTCTCCCAGGAAGAAGGGAAAATTCTTGCCAGTCTGTGCTATACGCCTGCCGGAACTGGGACTGGCTGGCTTTCAAGCCTACACCTGCCTCTGGGGAATGCAAGTCAAACACAAGGGAGATTACAGACTTGCTTGGCATGTCAAAGAATTTGATCTTCCCCCCCTTGAGGTCCTCCCGGGCACTGAAGGGATTAACTTTCCGGCCTAACCCTTTGTTTGGTGTATAGTAGGGGTCCTGCACATTTATCTTCCTGGAAGGCTTGCGGGAGAAGATATCCGACTGGCTGCGTGACAACCAGATATTCCGACGAGGACGGGGTGACTTGGGTGGGATCTTATCATCCAGGGAACTCAAACGTTTTACTCCTGGTCCTTTTTCAATTGAACCTGAGTAGAAGAAAAGAAATACTCTTAGCTTAAAGGAGCTATATGCCTGCATGTCTGCTAATTCACAGAGCCTTCACGACAACTGTAAAGAAAAAGCTGCATATCTGATGTTTCAAAGTATCTCCCATAAGCACGTTTGCTCATTCCTTACAAGTTCCTGCACAAACACAAGGACACCATTCTCTTCTCCTCAGTGTATTATTGGTTTCAAACATGGAGATTTGTCAGCCCTGTCCACAGGGCCTTCTAAATGTTAGGCAGTCAAAACTACATTTAAAATATTCTCTCCTCTTTACTCATGCTTCAGGCTAATTAAAAGTCATCTGGAAGACTTGAGGAAATGTGAATTCAGTTAATGCCATCTTACTTCCCTAGGCAGTGAAACTGGACTGCTTCTTTATCATTTTATGATCAAATTTGTCACCCACATTATGGGGGATGCTAATTTAGCAAGACAATATTGCCTTCAGAAAAAAACAAAGGAAAGGAAACTGTACAAAAATCTGGTAGGAAGGAAGAAGTCTTTCCCTCTTCTATCCAAACCCCGTGTTTTAGGGTCCCTTCAAACCTCCTCGCTGCCAGTAAACTGAGACAGCAGAGATGGCACAAGGTGATCTTAGAGAAGAACAATTTGAATGTTTCTAGATTTATCATCCTGGCTTCCAGCAGAGGTTGCCCAAGATCTCTTCATGATACTGACCATAGAGGAGGGCAAGTATAAGACATAATCACCAAAGGAATAGGGACTGTTTCATCCCTTAATGGGAAAAGCTTAAGACCAAAATAAATGTCCCTCCTGATACCATGAAGAGTTAAAATCATTCCATCCCAGCCTTCATTCAGTACATAATCCAGTACAGAAACTAGGGATATATTAGAGTTTGACTCTAATGAATAGGAGTTAAAAAGTTGTACGTATGTGTGTGTGTATTTATTTGTGCACATGCATGCACACACACATATATATAAATAAAAGCTGTATCACTAGAACAGGACGGGAAAATTGTAGTTGTTTAGGAAAAGATGCTGCCTCCTTGAGTGATTGGAACATGCATCTGCCACTGGCTCTCAAGCTGCCTCTGAAGAGCTGTGGCAGAGTAGTAACAAACTGATATAAAGAAGTGGTATCTCCTTTTGACTACCATTTCCAGAATAAGCACATACGAATTTCCACTTTTCCCTTTAAATACTGCCACAGTTTAGATTGTAGTCACTCCTCCTAGGAAAGACTATGCAAGTCAAAGAACAGCATGTAACACTTCTTGAGGAAGATGCAAATCTGAGATGTACTCCAAAGGGAGAATGCCAGGCAAATGGGGGAGGAAAAAAACAAAACAAAACAAACAAAAAACCCCAATGCACATAAAAATACTACAAACCCAACAACCAAAAAAACTCCAAACAAAAAATTTTCCTTTTAACTCGCACCTCTTTTAGGTGCTTTCCAGGCGTGGGAGAACTACCACATGCATGCATTCCACGTGGTTTACAATATAGAACTCATTTCAATCTATAACCATATTACAGATCGACATATACGTATGTATATTGTGTATTTATATACACAATATGAGAAACCATTTTTACTGTACTCTAAGTTTCCAATGACAGAAGTCTACTAACACAAAAGATATCCAAGTCAGAATATGCCCCAGGTTACAAGGACTGCTTGCAATTTGCTCCCCACACCAGGTGGCACTAGATGGCTTCAGAGAAAGCCCTTCAAGGTCAGCATTCCCAAGCAGATCTGGGATTCATCTTTTCCCCAGTCTTTCAGAGTACTTGCACCTTCTCTGCTCTTCCTACTGAAGGAGTTTAAGAAGCTTCTAAGTGCTACATGTAACATGCACCAAAGAAATTATGCATATGCACTAAGTATGGCAGGGACAAAGCAAAAGTTGATGGATTTTCATATACTATTAGCAACTTAAAAAACCATTCCCAAATGAACTCCTAAGTTTCCCCACAAGAGCTTGTGGGCACAATCTTTTGAGGCACTTTAAGAAACAGTTAGCTGTTCTTTCCCGAAGGACAATCTGCAGTGCAGAGTATATAGCACTGTTCCAGAATCATTTTCAGGCTTTGAGTAAAATCACTCATAAGCTGTAAATAATACCATATATAGCTGAAATCCTAGTCTTCGAAAAAGGAAGCATTGTACCCTCTTGCTGTTAGCCTTCAGCAGTGTTTGTACAATACAGACACTTACCTTTGGGTTTTCTTTCACTGTTGTCAAGATTCAAAAACTTTCTCTCTCTGTCCGAGTCCTCATTTCTCAGGCGATTTAAAATCTCCTCCAGTGTTTTGACAATATCAGCAAATGAAGGACGCAACTTTGGATCCATCTGTGAACACACACAAATCAAATTCATGTGTGTTTGTCCATGCTATTCTACTTACACAGTGGACAGACAGAGGGACAATCTGAAGGAACTGAGGAAATTCAAGACCGTTTTAAGAAGTGTGTTGTCATTGCAAAAAACCTAAGTAAAGCAAGTGAAAAGTAGTATTCTGTCCCAGTTTTTATCTATCATAACTCTCACATTTAATTATCAAATTGTAAACGTTCTATGATGAGGACGCATTTTAAATTGAAAAGGTGGGAAGCTGTTAGATTTCAGGGCTTCAGAGAGGATTTTGTTTGTTTGTTTTAAACAGCTTTCATACTTCAAGGATTTCTTTCTGGACTCCAGTTATCAGAGATTATTTATCAATGTTATTTCAAAACATGCCTGAAGCAATAAGGATTAAACAGAGCAACTTGGCTATGTCATTCTTTAAAAGTTTGTAATTCTTCCATCGTTTCCTTATGGCTTTAATTAAAACCCACCTAAATGCCATTGATGATTTTCAAGTTAAAAGTATTGTACCTTTCCATCTGTTAATTAGCCTTACTACTTGGCATACTGGTCTGTCTTGTGAGGAAGCAAGACTGGTTATAGAATTTGACAATTTAATACAATAGGAAAAACAAAGAATCCATCTTTGCCCAAGTAAAATACTGTCCCCCCACAGTCATCAGTAAGTATTCAGTCTGTATTTATTTATTCACCCTAGTAGAAATAGATCTCAAAGTCCAATGCTAAAATTGTACTAGAGGGCAAGCAGCTTAATTTAAGTAGTAACTTAGAAGGCATTTCATCATTTTGAACATTGACTCTGTATATATGTTACAGGTTTAACTACTGTAGGCAGCAATGTCCAATTCCGCAGCTGAAAGTTAACCTCATTACACTATTAAAAAAGATTCCGCTTGACCTGATTCCTGTTTCCAGCCCTCTAAAGGCTTTTTCAGAGCAGACAAGCCCAGACAGATCTCACCTCTAGTACAAAGGGAACAGTGGTGCTTTGTAAACAAAAAACCCAAAGACCTCCATTGTACTACCTTGCAGGTCCTACCAGATGAGTATTTCTGAACAGAACTGGTACGATCAGCAATACCAGAACACCTTCGAGCAACCAGGGTAAAGGGCTAAAAGTTTATATGTACAGTAATAAAAACCAAACAAATCACACTTGAAGAGCTTCAGAGCAGCAAAAAAAAAAAAAGTTGTTCTAATGCAGCAGTTGGAATTTCCTGGCATAGGAAAACATCTTTTTCAGCTTTCCCTGTTTCACTGAAAGAGTAGGGCAGGGGCAACACCAAAGCACACACTCTGTACTCCAACAAATTTACTAACTTGGGAAGCTTAGAGAGCTGTTGCAAGCTACAGAAAGTGAGAATTGGTCTCTGGCTATTTTAACTGTGCTAGGTAAGATCCAGGACAAGAGCAGTGACAGAAAAGTGACTGAGAGCAACATTTCTCTCTTCCATCCCCGAGCAGTCCAGATTCTGCTCAAATGGCATAGAAGGTTCTTCCTCAAGGCAGCAGCTGCCCACAGCTCAGCTCATGCTGGTAAGCTTTTTGTGTGATCATACCTTATTATAACTATTTGCACAGGTAGGCTTATATTTGTTGGAGAGCCATAAGTTTTAGACTTCCTCACATGTACTTATTTGAAATAAAAAACTTTATAACAGCAAGTTAAAGACATTCTAATCCACTACTCATACACACACATCAGTTTTTACTGGTTTTCTTAGGTTGCCTTAAAGCACGTTTCCTGGCTGTAGAAAACCCCAGCGGCTTTGCACTGGGGTGCAATCAGCTGAACTATACAGTTTACACTGTTTTGTTGACCTATTAAATAATAAAAACCTATATAAATGCCCATGTCTAAGAGCAAATTATCACACAGATCACCTGCTATTGAAGCACAGCATACTCAGGAAGATATAAGAAAGCCTTCTCTGTTCACCACCTTTTTCCTTCTACTAGGTAAGTGGTAAGTGAATTGCAGCCTGCCTAACAATGAAATCAGCATATTAATGGCTTGATCACAAGACAGTAATTTCCACCTTCAAGTCAGGGAAGGGATGTTTATTATACAGGAAGCAGCATTTGATGATAATCAGTAGGAGAAAATCCTTTTTCTCCTAGCACACCAAATTCTTACATGAAAATATAAGATCAGTCGCTTCCCCTTTTCACGAGTACAGTTTTACTCGGAATTTCACCTGTGCTGAAAAACTGCTTTAAATCGTGCACCACATGTTTGCATGCAGTATGATTTCTACAGGTGGGAGCCGAGATTTCCAAAGTCAAATCCTACCTCTAGCCAAACCCTGTAGTGCTTACGTTGTCAAAACACTTCATAAACACGAGTCAGATGTACCACTGTCCTGGTGGCGCAAGCTCCACTGCACTAAGGTGAAATCAGTGGAGTAGGTTGTCCAGAGTAAACTCCACAAACATCTTTAGAATTAATTTATGCTATCTTGTGTCAAGAGCAGCAGTCACCCCCACCTGCCCATATCCTCACCTTTATACCACTTTCCCCTTGAGTGAGCATGTGCATTTGTACTAATACAAAGAGAGCACTCGGGGCAAAAAGAAGCATCAACAGCATGGAGAGATGAGACTGCTTCTTCCAGCAGCAATGTTGACATGAAAACAAAGCCTGAAAAATCAGTAACAGACAGGGAAAAAAAGCCTGTTCTGAGACTTTCCTTGCAAACACTCACTTGGACACAGTGCTGGTACTGGCTCCAGCATGGCCTGGTTGTGGGGTCCCAGGCAACATTTTGTGCAATCATGTTTTCAGAACTCACCTCAACTTAAGTTGTGCCAACTGGACATTCCCAACTTCAGCTGAATTTGGTGGGAGCTCAGGTTCTCTTACTTCATGTAAACCAGTTTACTACACAAGGGTACTACAAATCTCTGTTACAGGATAACCCACAAAAGAGACCTACTTCCCTGAAATTTTCAAACTGAGGAGCCATGAAGGTATCCAGCACTAACTACCACAATTTTACTTGAATAATTGGCAGAAAATTTACTCCGTACAGCGCATTGCCTATAGCCTTACTGATAATAAATCATTTGGATCCAAGTTAGTTTTTTTGGAACACAGGCTAGGGATTTGGAGGTTTATCCTGCTTTCCAAAAGGCAGCATATAGAAACTTTAGAGTAGTTTAGTGCCTGCTCTTGATTTGTTTGTTCCCTCTGTTTATGAGAGCAACTCAGAATTCTTTCTTCACAGCTCAGTAGGTCTGTACACAGTAACAGCTGGATTTTGTCAGCCCGAGGGCCAGCCAGTGTCAACGGCATACGACTGGTTATGATCAGCCTGAGCAGCCTGCAAGAAGCTGTTTGGTGTGCCAGACCTGTTTGTTTGGCATGACAGAACACAGAATTGCAAAAACACAAGATAGACCTTGTTGCAAAGGGAAGGGTTATAAAAACTGCAAGGGACTTTCTGGGTTATCAGAATGTACACTGCTTTTACAGGTAGGCCCTTCAAGTCTCTTCTGTAAATGCTTTAAGCTCTATCTTCAACAGCCAGAGGGATTTAGACAACTCCAGTTTAGGCCTCTCCCCTTCAAGTGAGATACTCACATTACAGCAGTTGAAGGCCAGCTGGAGGAAGTCAGGGGGACAGTCTCCCACCATGTGCTGGAAGGCATCATAATCTAATCCAAAATTCTGTACAAACAAAAACACAGCACAGAGATATAAATCAGGTCTGCTATCTGGCCCAAAGCATCTTCTTTTCACAGGGTCCCTACGTGGAGTTATCAGGAATAACCATGAACACCATCTCTCAGCGGCCACATACAGCGGACTTTGAGAAAACTCCATGCAGACTCTGAACTGCAGCACTCCCAGTGGGGATTACTTGATACAAGATACCTGTAAGAGAATGAGCTGACTTCAAAGCCCATCCTTCTTCCTGGATTCAACTGCAATCCATTGCACTTGAAATGATGTCCATGTGGATCTGGAAGCAATATCCTATATTATGAAGTTTCACCATGGTGACTTTCACAATGTAAATTAACAGCCTGCCTGCTACAAAAGCAGAGGCTTTGCTACGTTGCTATGATGAAAATTTGCCAATTAAAATGGTTAATTTTTCAGTGGATGGTAGATTGGTAATACAAATTATCCAGTTCCTTAAATGCACGTCTGTAAAATCTGAAGGGCAGAGAAACAAAAGGATCTCTTATTTACTGCAGTTCAAGACCTAAGCGATTTTGCATTTTCAGAACCAGAGGGGAAGAGACAATTTGAAAGACCCACCCAGAGAGGGCCAAAAAGCTGCCCTGCAAGTGGGACTCAACCAAAAGGCAACCGAAGAAAGTAAGAAGTATCTTGTTTGATCAATCGATTCTAGCTCAGATCCACAGTACTTAGCACAGTCTATGCAAAAATAAGGGTGAGCTTATTTTAGCTGCTGCTGACAGAGCTCCTGCCCCTTTCACAAGGAAGGGCTGCTTAGCAGATGCAGTGTGCCAAACCACGCTCTGTTCTGAATCTGGCAAGAAGTCTACATGAGCTATCACCACAAAAGGAAGGTGACTGCAATGCTCTCAGTGCTCTGCTAGTTTGGGGCAGAAAGGATTTTCCCATGAGGGCTGCAGGTGGACAAAGTCTGTGTGAAAGTGTCTTCGATGAAGCTTCTTACAGTAACCGCACAGAAGAACAAAAGCCTTTTACAGGCTATTTTTAATGTAACACCTATTCATCCTATCTTTGGCAGCAGTGCCAGAACTTCTAAAGGCCAGCCATTATCATGGCATACTCACCACCTCCCACCAATGTTATAAACATAACCGCTTACCTCTGTGCGAGGGAGATAGTCTGGATCTGCCTGTATTCTTGCTATAATCTCACACAGAATTATACCATAGGAGAACACATCCGCCTGAGAGAGAAAAAAAAAAATAGCCCCATGGTTCAGCTATGAATACTCAGCGTTCTTATCTGCAACTGCGTTTCTCCTTACGCCAAATGGTTATCGTGAAACAACTAGACCAACACCACAGGCTTAGAACACTAAGCAACTGCATTATAGCTAACATTTTCCATGTGAAAAAACACATGCTTACAGTAAAGCATTCTTGTTGCACAAATAGCAATAACTTTAAAACTCTTTCAAGAAAAAAAGAAAAAACAAAACACCAAACCACTCTTAATTCAGCAGTGTAAAAAAAATAATATCCTTCCTTGCATAAAGAATGGTGAAATTGCATTTGATGTCCTACAGATGGGAGTAATTAAAAACATAGCCAAAACCATGACATGCCTATATATGTTAGAAAGACAGGTTTAGACGGTTAGAAAGATGGGTTTAGAACACACATAAACACAGCTTATCCAGAACATTAATGCTGTTTTTAAGAAAAACTACATTATCCCCTTCTTACAATTCAGCACCTCTGGAGAAAAGTGTCTTTCCCAAAGCTTGAGATATCTAGTAACACTATATACCACCATCCATTTC
This sequence comes from Rissa tridactyla, assembly GCF_028500815.1. Taxonomy (NCBI): domain Eukaryota; kingdom Metazoa; phylum Chordata; class Aves; order Charadriiformes; family Laridae; genus Rissa; species Rissa tridactyla. The sequence goes on from NC_071473.1 coordinate 44,775,774, forward strand.
CATTGACATTTCCATGATGCTTAGTAATCACTCATCTGACTATGATGTAGATCTGACTAGATGTACAGTTGCTCAGATTTCCACCCACTTGAATTTATCATGTAATAAAATTTAGGAAAACATGGACTAAATGTCTACAGACAGAAGCTGACATCCCTCATCCCTTATTTCTCAGGCAGGCTTATATGTCACCTTTCATGCTCATGAGGTGAGACCTGTTTCCTCTTTAGTCCTCCATGCCCCAGGGTTAGTGAAGAATGCAGCACCACAGATTTGGGTACTGTATTATTAATTTAGGTCAATCGGAACTCTTAACAAAGCTTTGAAATGGTAATTATTACATTCATTACTGAGGTAGCTACTGCTTTCCTGAAAGTTAAAAGTACCACCAATTAAACAGACTACTGACTACTAGCTATAAAAAAAGTACAGGATGTGGGCTTTATCACAGAAAAGCTGCACTTGCAGGGCTGAAGTAGACTGTGTCACACGTGGGAGAGAAAACCACGTGTAAAGAAGAGCTCGACTGAAAATACTATTTCTAAAATACAGTGTGATCCGATCCTCCTCTGAAAAAAATATTTCCCAATGTCATAAGCAGGAAAACTGAGAAATACCTCTGGAGAACATTTTTATCCAGGTATCTTACCTTAAGAGATTCTGATTTTTTTTTTTTTTTAATTAAAATACTTGTACAAGTTTACATACAGACCTTTAACTTCTACCCAGATTTCACTAATATATGGTCTTACTACATTTCTCATCAGACATGACTAAATTAAGTTGTGTTAGGTCAGCAACACATTGTCATGTTTCTGCATGTGTGGTGTTTCAGAATGGAAGCAGCGTAACAGTGAGTTATGCTAAAGGTAATTCTATTTCTGTGTAAGAATTCACACCCTGAATTAAAAATATTAGTTATTCAACTCACACTCTCCCTCAGTCTGAATGATCTACTGAGTACAGACACGTGACAAATGAAAATAACAGTAATTTTATTATGGAAATGCTAAGTCTCATATACAGCTATTGAAGAGAAACGCCTAACAACTGAAGTCCATTTATATCAAGCACCTACCTTTTCATTGTAAGGTTCATCTCTGAGAACTTCTGGTGCCATCCAGAAGGGTGAACCCACCACTGGTAACTTCTCGCTATATAGATAAGGGATGGATGGCAGGAAAGGAGGGAGGCAGGAAAGGTGAGGGAGAGAGAGAGAAGAACTATTAATTAAATACTCTGATTCAGGAACTGCTACTAACTTTCCATAACTCCAAGTATCTGCAGAAACTTTCACCAGAGGGAAGTCAATACAAATGGGTTCCATAACATACTGTATTTTACACTGGTTTCCTACTGGACTCACTGCAGCATTCAATAGCAGGAGGAGAAGGTGAAAGAAAGAGTTCAATCAGTTACTCATATTTTATCTCCAGTTTCTAAGCACCTGGCCACTCTTTTAAGAAGTATTATTTTATTTGAAGGTCACAGGTGTTCAATACTTTTGGTTTCCAAACTCTTGGCAGAGTGGTCTCCTTCATCTCTACAGAAAAATGTCAGTTTCAGGCTAGATGTCAAGTTCTCCGTTCATGCAGCAAGACATGCAGGTATCCATCCCTACACATATACCAACAGGCAACTCTGAAAGTATTCAGCACAGCCTGCTTGCAAACTGTTTAAAAAAAAAAAAAGTCAAGATTGACCAGATAAATCCTTCAATAGGGAAAAATTAAAAGTAATCAAAATAGAGGCAATTTGAAAAAATTGCAATGTTTCCATACGGCTGAATACTGGGGTCTTAAAGAAAGGCCTCCAGCTTGCCACCCAGCTGACCTTGAAGGAATACCTATTAAGAAAACCAGACCTCTGAAGGCCTCAAATAGCATGGCTTGCTGGCCAGCAAACTGGAAACAACAAAACCGCAAAACAACAAAATGGAGGTATGACTAGATCAAACCAAACTGGTGGTTAAATGTAACAATTTTATTATCGTAGCATCATTTAGGTTGGAAAAGACCCTTGGGATCACCGAGTCCAACCATCAACCCCACTCTACAAAGTTCTCCCCTACACCGTATCCCCTAACACCACATCTAAACGACTCAAACACATTCAGGGACGGTGACTCCACCACCTCCCTGGGCAGCCCATTCCAGTGTCTGACCACTCTTTCTGTGAAGAATTTCTTCCTAATGTCCACTCTAAACCTACCCTGTTGCAGCTTGAAGCCATTCCCTCCTGTCCTATCGCTAATTACCTGTGAGAAGAGACCAGCACCAACCTCTCTACAATGGCCTTTCAAGTAGTTGTAGAGAGTGACGAGGTCTCCCCTCAGCCTCCTCTTCCTCAAGCTAAACAGTCCCAGCTCCTGTTGTTTGTTTTAGTAACAAGTTACCTTAATTGTAGCTATTACTATATTCTCAGTTTTCAGGGCACCTCAGAACAGGGTATTAAGAACACCTAAAGGCACCCGTGGTGTCTTCCTGATTTTGTGATGGGTTCGTATGAACACAGCTGAAACTTTCCGTACCTTAAAGGGCAGAGACGCCACAGGAGCATACGAGATACGCATTGATTGTACTTATCAGTAATTTGGAAATTAAAATGTTCACTTTTTTAAGCCTTTACATCAATATTTCATCAAGATTAATACAAGCCTTCGGACCTCCCAAGATACAGTTTTAGGGTATGTGCAGTTTAAAAACAGTGTATAGCCGAGATCAATTTTTATTGTTTTCTTTACAGTCAAAATTGCTGGAAGGCTTCTGATTTTACACAGAAGCACACACTGGAGAAAACCTGACAGCACATTTCACAGTCAGAATACTCTGAAATACACAAGTCAATATACAGAGAGAACAATGAAATCCTTGTCCTCAATCTCCCCAATGGTGGGATGACAAAAGGACTATTTCCAATTGTGACGATAGCTTGTGACAGTCACCTGTGCACTCCTCAAATTGTAATTTCATCTAGGGAGAGCAAAATGGTGAGCTACTGTTAGACAGTAATTTTAGTATCTCTTTGTTATAAACCTGCATCTTAACAACTACCCAGAGGTTAAGGAGAATAATATTGGAATGCCACTGAGTATTGTTTATGAAAATGGAAATAATCTAATTATAAAACCATCCCAATCCAGGATGCTGGACAGTATTTTTGTGTTTCCTTTGTTGTGTTGTGGTTGTTGGTTTTTTAAAATCAAAATTTCCAAGTACCTGCTTAGAAGATCTACTGAAAAGCTTGAGTAAATCCTCTACTCACTGCAGCATTTTTGAAGAACAAATGTCACCACTAAATCTATCAAAATGGAGAGTAATTAAGACTGGAATATTTTGGTCATCCAGCCTGCAGTTCTAGACTGAAGACTGAGGATATTTTTTGCAAATTCTGTATCAGAAGGCAGTAATGGCCTCAGGGATCTGGCTTATTAGAGGTTGACCTGCAGTTGCACTGAAACTCTTGCTGTATTTTGATTAGTTCACGTACCTGTGATCAGGAATTTTCTCTGCTAAACCAAAGTCTCCCACTATTGCTGAGTATCCGTTCTCATCGTGTTTTATTAAGCAGTTCTGGGGGGAAAAAAAAAAAAAAAAAAAACAACAAAAAAACCCAATCAACAGAAGAGTTATTGTCTGAGCATGAAACCCATGTATCATTTGTTTTATTTTTAATCTGGAACAAGACTACAAGATATCGTTTGGAAGACGTTCATCTATGAGAAGCTTTTGTCTAGAAGCTACCACCCTTTTCCACTACCCTCCCCCCTGCACAATCACATGTCTGTCAAACTTAAGATGCTGCAAACAGCCTTACACTTAGTTAATAATCCACTTAAAAACTTGCTGAGAAAGCAGGCAGCCACAGGCAGCACGTACCCAGCTAGGTTCTAGCAAGAATTAAGATGATTTAGCTCCCTTACTGCTAAGTATGCGATACATGCTGTTCACTATAACACCTTAAATTTTCTCTTTACAATTTGCCTGTACCTGACCAGAATGCAAGAGCAGAGCAGACTCTAAATGCCTTTATGTGTTTTGCTACATTAACTACTGAAAAGGAACTCACTGCTTTGATGTAGGTTTTCATCAGAAAATACAAGATGTGACAAAGTTATATGTGCTTTTAAAGTCAAATGAAATTCTTCATTCTACGCTACATCATAAAACATGATTTAAGGGAAAAGTCTAATAGGGAAAAGCTGTCAATCCTTTCCTTTCAGATGTGCCCTCCTGTGTCAGGAAGGAGGGCAATTTAAAGGACACACAGAGATAATTTTGGTCTGGTAACATCACATCATACACAGGGTATTATCGATTTATTTTTGTTATTTATTTACAACTCTGAGAAATATGCTTTGACCATTCCAGTACCACATCTTTTCCCATCTCACTGAAGGAATCCATAGCTGACTTCCCTACGTTTTTTTTTCTGTCCTGCAATAGGTGGAGCAAGACAGAGAATTCATTCCCTTACCACATGCCTTGCTCCATATCCTTCTGCAGGCAGTACAATAGCAGTGACAGCAGCAAAACCACTGCCGACTCCTACAGAGTGGTACCCTGCATTAATTAGCTAAACAGCAGGAAACACTTTCTAGCTTTATTGTGCTTGGATGTAAAAAAGCTCCTCGCTGACCCAAGAGCATTAGCTTCTCTGTATAATGCAGCTACCAAGAAAAGTGAGCCCCTTGTCTAAAAGATCAAGTTCAGGTCATCCCTGTTTATGTTATTCAGAGACGATTGTGGTTCAGGCCATGAAGTGAGTTTTCTTCCTGCCAATTAAAAGGTTAAGCAAGCCACTCCTGCGCTCGTGTAAAGAAAAATGCATGCCAGCCTCTTGAAACACATGCCAGGCTCCTGAGATGCAAAGTTCTATTTGTTTAGCATGATTCAAGTATAATAAGTACAGTTAGTTTGTGGATTCATAAACATGTACCAAGTTAAATCAACCGTGCTTGCCCAAAGAGCAGCAAAGCTTCTCAGTTACGGGCTTTGTTATCTTTTATCAAAGAGCACATTCATTCAGCTTGCCTCTGTTTAAACATTTGGTCACTATAAGTGGACTTAAAACTGAGAAGGATAAAACTTCTCTGAAAAATCTTGCTCAGATGATTCAGACAAGTGGAATTTCATTGTGTACCACACAGAAACAAGCCTATGAGGACACCACAAAGATTTTGCAGCCTACAAGAATGCCGGTACTAGCTTATCCAGCGAAATATCACGTTATTTTCTGCCATAGATTTCCCAACACTTAAAGATGATTCATAATTCGACATTTAAAAAAAAAAAAGGAACAACTCTGATTCATAAAAGAACCAGTTTTAAGATCTAGATTTTCTTCTTGCATTACCTTTGACTATTTACAGTTTTGTTCATTTTGAGTAGCAAGACTGCAGTAGCTCATTTTACATTGTGGGTTTTGTAGAGGAGGGTTATTCTCCAATAACCCTGTCTCCAAAATTTCAGGGGAGCATTTCAATCCAGACTGAGAACTATTCTCAACATAACTAAAAATCTATAGAAACATTTCTAGTGACCTTATGATCTGCAATAATTTACAGTGCTGCTTTGATACCAAAAGGAGGCTTAAATGGAACATCAACCTGAAGGCAAATTCCTTCAGCTTCTTACCAGTATAAAATCACATCTCATTAGACAGCAATACATAACCAACTTAAAACGAAGAATCTTACCCCCCACCAAGCCCCGGGCAGTCTCAGCTCTCAGGTACAGCACTGAATTGTTACGCAAGGGGATTATTCCTATATAAATCATAAATTAAACCAATAGCGCATCCAATCTAGCTGCCAAGTAATGCTACCCGACAGGTCTGAGCTCCTTCCCAGATGAGGAGGAGCTGCCCGCAGCAAAGCCAGGCTCCCTTTCAGTGCAGGCCTTTCAAGGAACCGAACAGAATGGACACCCCACCGCTGTGAGGTCCAGAGGTGCTGCAGGAGAGACCAGGACACCGTGACAAGGCAACGCGGGAAAGCCTAGGGCAACATTTCTGCTGTAAAGCACTGATCGATTGTTCTGCTGTGGTGGGCTGCACAATGTTAAATGACATAAAGAAAGCTAAACTATTCTCTCTCATTAGTAGAAGCTTGCCTTTTGTCTGCATATGAAGAAGTGCTGAGTGTGAATTTAAATTCATTAGGATTACGTATTTCCAGTACAAGAGTGACTTTTTTTATTCATGCTTAAGTCATCCATGGGCAGGTGACATGCACCAGACAAAAAAAAAAAGCCATTGTCACTACAAATGCTCACTGTAGTGAAACTAAACTGATTTAATTCAACTGGTGCAGATTTTTATGTAGCTAAGCACCAGCTTCCTGGAACCCAGAAAGGATAGAAGCCTGTTCCTACCAAAATCAGTAGTAAAGCTCTTCTACAGATACTAGCTTGATAAGATGTATCTTATCAAGATAAGATGGATGAGCAGTACAAAGTTTTGCAGATGACAATGCTTCATCCCGTGCTGAGATTCTCCAAGTGTTGAAGGCCAGCCCTCAGCACCACCATACTCCTCCTCCAGCCTTCCCACCCTAGTAAAGCCATTACACAACACTGCTCCAAATCCACAGCACAAATAGTTTAGTTATCAGATTTAAGATGCAATTCATACAAAGGTGACTTAACACAGCCCACAGTAACTGGCAGTTCACGTGCACTCAATGAAAGACATTTCTAAGCATTCACATTCTACTGCCAAGATAAATCAGGATCAAAAAAGGAACAAAGCTTCATTGTAGACTAAAAGGTTGAAAAGAGCTTTTAAGTTTAAGCTAGAGGTGATATCTTAGTAGGGAAAGTACAATAGAGCATACTGCACTGTTTCTACTGACAAAGCGATACTTCTCAGTTTCTACAAAAAAGGAAAACATGTGTATCAGTTTGGTATGAAGAAGTTTCATTAATGGATTTTAGCACAGAGACTCAAGAGTTCAAACTCCTCTCTAGAACTGCCTATGAGATGAAATGCCAAGCAGCTTTATAATACGGGCTTCAAGAAAACACTTCTGACTTACTATTGCGCTATTTGTATAAGCTGCAAGGCAATAAACTATGACGATCTTCTCAAACTTTCTCTTTGGACCTCTGCAGACAAGGATGTTCTTTCCTTTGGCAGCTCGCACAGTCAAAGAGGGCAGTATTTTACTTCAGTTGGGTTCTCGAGGTTTTTTTTTCCCCAAAATGGGGACCCCATCATTCCTTCCAGAGGCAGTCTCTTAATAGAAGCAAGGAGCTCTGTACATGAGCCCTAAAGAGTTAACAGAGCTGTTTATGCAGAGACAGATGTGAAAGAACATAAAGCCCCCTTTGTGTGTTACAGGAGCTTAACATCTGCTTTGCACAGCATAATCCTGCTAAGACGAATGCAATATTCTACTCTCCCTTTCACATCAACAAAAATGAAAATAGACTCAAGAGTTTCAGAGTTAAAAATAAGTTGCTTAGATGAAGAAACCCCATCGTTTTATTTTACAATATGACATACGACCTAAACGCCTCAGAGATTTTACTGCACTCCAGAAAATACAGGAACGCTACTGCAGTGTCATTTGCAACCCTCTGATAACTGTTACTGAATTAAAATACTTAAAGGCCAATTGAGATGGATCAGCTGTTTTTGAAGTGCTTTTTTCTAGGAGAAACACCATTGACAATTAAATGTACAACATGAAGTTCACAATTCTAGATACACTTTTGAAACTAAAACCATTATGTTTAAGGGACAGGATCCATCTGGGTCCCAAAGTACCAGTAAAAGTTTAGTATCTGACTGTCATTAGAAATAATCATCTGTAACAGCTAATTTTTTCAGCGTAAGCCCTCTCCTGCAGTGCAAAATATCCAGGCGAGAGCTTACTCGAGCACAAAGGGGACTTTACAACAGCAGCAGCAAGTATGAGACTCATCAGACAAAGGTGCTGTTCATTGCTTGGGTTTTATTTTGTTTTATTTTGTGTTAAACAAGCAAACAGTATACAAGGTAGGGAGTCAGGGTATGTCACTTTCAAGCCCAAAGGCAGTGAATTTATGTTACATCAGATAATCCACAGTAATTGCTTACATGCGTGGTTCTGTCCCGTAGTAACCGAGACTACTCCTCTCTCAATGAAAGAAGGGTGAGCCATTACACATTTACTGTGAAGTGAAAGCATATGTTGGCAGGAATGCACACACATACGTGTGTGTGTGTGTATGTATATGTGTGTGTATATATATAAAATAAATATAGGCCTAGAGATTACAATTTTTTCATAGATTTTATCATCAATGGAGCTCACAATGTTCCCTAAAACTGCTCACAACCTGCTCTTCATTATAAGACCTTGTTTTCAATTGTACACAATTCTGCTAAACTAAAAGGCATTTGTTTGGGGGTTTACCTGTTTGTTTTTAATCAAGAGCTTTGGTAGTGGGTTTTTGGGGAGGGAGGTGTTCAGCTAAGACAGCTCAGCTGCTTGGGAGAACAAACTTAGAATATGCTTTGCAAACAAATTTTGAAATAATGACAACAAAAAAATCCTCAAAAATATTAGCCTATGATGTCATATCCAAATTTGGCACATTCTCAACTTGAAACATGATGAGACCCCTGTGTAAGATGCACCTCTTGCAATCCCTACAAAACATAGACTGGGACAGGACAGATGCTGTGTGGGGAATTTGAAAGAGTGAATAAGGTGACAAGACAGGGCAGGAGTCCAAGCCAGGGACTGGCAGGGACCAAGACCAGAGTCTTGAGCCAAGTTCTTGAGACTGGGGGGAAAAAAACCCCGAAGACTATTACAAGGACATAAAAACTGCAAACTGCTGGCATAGCAAACAGGTGAGGGGGGGTGGGGGTGAAACAGAGCTAACCTGGAGCAGCAGAAGAGGGGGACAGCTAGAAATGGCTGAACAGACCACAATGCAGCAAGTTAGTTTGGATAAAGCATCAAGCAGGAGCAACAGGAAGAGAGTAAATAAAGTCAGCCAGACAAGGCAATTGAACAAGAAGGTCAGGGGCAGGAACTGGGAGCACAAAAAGGAGGAAAAGCCTAGGAACGAGGATAAAAAGCCTGACCGGAGGCTGGCGTTGTACGCTAGCAGAAAGGATTGGATAGTCACAGAGTAGATATGATCGGTATTGGAAAAATAAGCAGACTCCTAGGTGTTTGCTCTCACTGCCAAGGAGTCTCTCTTGTTCCTCTGCCTATTCCTGCTCCATAGCAAAACCAGGCAATGTGCATTAGTAATACTAACTACAGCAGCACTAAATACTAATTAATACTGCATGTATTAGTTATTATGTTAACTAAAGCAGCAGATGCCTCTGCCAGGAATCTCAAGCTTCTAACCCTGCAAATGAAATGCATAATGCCACTGGGTTTTTTTGCCTTTTTTTTTTTTAATTGCTAGGAAGTTGCACAGAACATACACTACATCAAAAAAAAATATTGCACAAAAGATGGGGTGTAAAACTTCCTCTGAGAACTTCCATTCTTCCCCTTACGCATACACATTAAGGTAAAGTCCTTAATTACATGATCACAGAGAGTTTTCTACCTGGCACCCATGTCTTTTAGTGCACGCAATGGATTCAACACGGACAGTGAATTGAGGCTGTACATAAAAAACCACTCATACCGCTATTTTCAGAACTCTGGCCACTCTTGCCACAGAAACAGTAGGGTGAAAGAAAGGCTGGGAAAAGATGAAAAAGAAAGACTGAGCTGGAAATGAAGGTCTTCTGTCTTAGGGCTAAGACCATTGCAATGTTGCCCCAGGATCTGGATTCTGGCCTTTCTCAGCATCACAGGAGGATTCTGTGGCAAGGAAACGAGTTTAACAAAATCATTGAGAGATTGCTGCTCATCCTTTCTCTGCCTCCAGGGGTCAAACCTGACTGTTTTATAACTGCTGTACGCTTCCAACTGCCTCTAAGGTCAGTGAGCATATTGTTTTGAACTTAAACAGGTGTAAAATGCCAAATACTCCAAACTAAGTCTTAAAACACATACCAAATGTTCACTAATATTCTTGCTTTTAATCTGTCCTGGTAAGACTGAGTTTATTCATCTCCCCCATCTCAGAGATACTGTAAGAATAAATTCACTGATTTTAGGGCAGTAACTGGTGTAAGCTGCCAAGGACATCAACACTGCAGGGTTTGAATGCAATGCAAATACAGTGTAAACAAGGTGTTGAAGGAACTCTCTGTGTAATAGTAAAATATTTATTTTGAGGGGTGAGGTACAAAAGGATTTTGATATATTCTTTTGGCAGCCCGGATGCTTCCCTGTGCCTTCACAAACACAGTTATTTTAACTGTAGGTAGCAACAGACAGAATTTTGCAAAAACAAGTCAGATTAAGAAAAACTTTATCACAATCCACTGGTTCCTACTGAAACACTTCCAGTGTTTCGCATTATGATTTCTGTTTCAATGACTGCATCTTCTATGACTAAGGCTGTCAGAGTTAAAATTCATAAATAAACCTACTTTAGAATCACTGGAAGATGGAGAAAATCCTCATGATTCCAGAATCCAAATTTTCCTTGTACATATTACAGTGAGCCCCCAATAAAAAACAAGTCGCAGAGCTTGCAGTGACATGGGTAGGGGACAGGGAATGAGCCAGCAAGGCTGGTTGTCATAACCCATTTATGGTTGCGTGCTTAATCTCTCCATTAATCTCTTTATGGCAAGTCAAAAGTGAGGACACCACATTTATTGGCTTACAAAGCATACAAGTCACCCTGCCTACACGCCTACTATCTGCAGGCTGAAAACAGCCAATCTGACCACGGTTACCTTCTGACAGATCCGAGTTAGGCTGTTGCTGTGGATCTGGGCAGATCAGCCTGATCAGCTACAGCAGCCCATGCCCAGAGCCTGAGGACTGAACTGCTCACGACATGGGTAAGTACCGGCTGTCTGGGCAGCACACTCTCTTCTAACAAGTGCTGCCTCTCTCTTTGACAGAAGGGCAGTGGGAAGGGCACAGTGGGATGTCAGGGCCGACATCCCCTGTGGGCTGCCACATCAACTGTAATGACCTACATCTACTCTTCTCCACCGTTCTCCCCTCTGGCTTTCTGCAGTACCAGTGCTGTTCTGCTATTCTCCACATGGCACAATTAGGAAGAGGGATCACCCTGCTGTATAGTAATTGTCAAAACCATGTATTTTTCAGTCCTAGATTGGTGGGGAAAGTGACTTTTCCTTCCTTAAGTTTTTATGGATCCAGTACATAATACTGCTACCATCAGAGCAAGACAGCTCTGCTGCCATAACTGACAGGATAAACTTTATGCATTCACACCACCTGCTCCAGGAAGTGACAGGAATTAGCGGTTTGCCAAAAACAGAAGAAAGGCAGAAGTACAGGTCTAAATTAATCCCAAATAATTTTTATAGTAAAATTTATATTAGAGGGATAATTTGCAGTGGGATATTTTGTTAAGTGGAACAGGTAAAGCATGGAGACATTCCTGCATGGAAAGTCTCGGTTTCATTCTGTTCATAGTTGAGTCAAGACCAGCAAGTTTTCTAGAAAAATACCTTCTCCCCCCCAGCAGACTCAGTGTCTATTCTGACTTTTGCAGATGTCTAAATCCTTGTCTTGCCTTCATTTGATTAACAAACCCATCACATCAATTACTGAAGTTTACCAAAGAAAGGAGGACAATATCGAACAGTATTAAATCTGCCCTTGTTCGATCCAAATCACGAGTTCTCTCCCAAGGAAAGAGTTCATCACACCTTCCTTCAGCTCACTCACACGTTGACTACTTACTAGTAAGAATGAAGACAATTCATCCCACCACCAGTACAAACCTGGTAAAATACAAAGCATCTCCTCAAGCAGTAGCCAAAAGCCACAGTCTGAGAGTTGAAAATTTTGGTGACAGGTTTTTGCTATGGTTATCATCTTAATTCTTCTGCTTTGGAACAAAATGACTTATTTAAAATTTAGGCAGCCAGCAGGGCAAACGTTTGCCCAAAAGGAGAGTCATTTGCAAAACAGATTTAATTTTAAAGTATCAAAACATCATCAAAACAATAATACAGTAATAAAATTCACAAGTACCCGGGCGTTTAAGGCCAGTTGTTTCATCTGCTTCCCTTCCCAAACAGCACAGGCAAATGCATACATCACCTCAAAAAAACAAATTAAAGAAAACCCCAAACAAACAAACAAAAAAACCCAAACAAAAAAACCCCACAACCCAAAAAAACCCCAAGAAACTGGAAAATACAGAATATAGCTGATCACTTAAACTTTTATCCTGACAGCTTCCAATGTGACACAGATATACTATACCTTTAGTGCTAAGAATCATCCAAATATAGCATAACTGCTAGTAAATTCTTAGGGTTTGGTTTGTTGTTGGTTTTTGTTTGTTTTTGTTTTTGTTTTTTTTTTTCAATAACGCTTACTACTCCCTGTGGCCACCGATGAGTTTGCTGTTGCAGTGAAATCATGCGCTCCTCCCAGTGGGTGCATTTTCTAAACAATTGACATTCAACAATAGATAGCGTTGAAGCATTGGTAGGGCAGCTCCAGAGAACGACATACAATTATGTAAAGCTTTGAACAAAGGCATTCACAGAGGTCTCAGGAAATGGATTTTCATATGATTAGCCGTCACAGTATGTGTTACGATAAATGCTGCAGGCACAGAGTTCTCCTTAGTTACTTTGATTCCTTACAGTAACTCTACTTCCCCAGTCTTAAATGTACTAAAATACATCCTGAACTGGAAAAAAGGGGAACACCAAGTTATCTTTTCAGTTATTTTTATGCACCTCTTATCTGCACACTCCAAGGTGACTGAAATGGAGCTTTCTGAGTGTATCATGTCAAAGTGACATGACTCCAAGTCTGGGCACTGTTCATAAATGTGATAATTCTTCCTTGCAGAATTCAGCACCTTTCACTTGAAAGGACACTCAAAGAAGTATTCTATGACTTCACTGAAATAGTTCTTTCACCTACCAGTTGAACTATTTCCCCCCCACCCCTTGGCTAAATGCATATCCTTCCTCTGTTTAATACTGCCCTGAGGTAGCTTTAAAAAAACCCTAAAACTGAATGGAGGACTCAGTCACTTGCATTTGCAAACACACTGTGCTGTGTTTTAACTTTTAAAAGCTGTTTCTAACCCTTAAACAACCCATTCTTCTTATGCTAAGATAACATTCTTCCAGATGCTTTTGATGGAAGTGACATCATGAAGTCTTCCCAAGAACAGTTTTGGAGTGCTTTCATGTTGCAAGTCCCCAGTGAGCTTAAACCAGGTCATTAGCTCCAGACAACAGGAGAGACAGGACAGCAAAGCCCACAGCACAGGCTGCAACGGATGGCAAGACCCAGTGTGAATACTGGGGCGACTTGTTCACAGAGCTTAGTGCTCCTGTGTCAGGATTTCTAGCTGAGCTTGAATTAGCTGGCTACTTTAGCCAACTAAATTCATACAAGTTGTCACCAAAGCAGTTCAAACAAATCTACGTCCATTGAGAACTCTGCTGCTGAAATATCATTCTGGAGGAAATTTCAAAATTTGAAAATTTTAGGTAAACTCTTTTGATCTTACTGACTTCAGAAAGGAAAGGAATATAAACCGGGATTGTGGACAACGTTTAATGCTGAATTAGTAATGACAGGTTACTCTTCCTACTGAAGATTTGTGAAATACATGGAGAAACAAAAACAACAAGGAGATTTTAAAGTGCATTTGTAGTAATCCCCTCAATTTGTATTCTTTATATGATTGACCTGTTCCAAATGCTAGATTGTTATGCCTAATTATCCAGGGATTTAAATACTTTACTGAACCATAATTCAGAGCATAAAAAAACTCTGCATCTACTTTCTGAGAAATCCTAATCTGAACTCATTTAAGGAATTACCTTCCTTCAGGATAGTTACTTCCCAGTTCCTATATAAACTATCAACATGTTTTGGGGAAATTTTTAATCCTATAAACTGTACGTCAACTTGTTTCTCAAAACATCTTAAGATCACACCTTATATAATAGCAGTTCTCTGCTGGATGGAGAAGAAAGAATCGAACACCCAGTTATAGTACCTTCATTAAAAAGCTCCCTTCGTTTTATAAACAGTACCTTAGATGTAAGGTCTCGGTGGAAAATGCCTTTATAGTGAAGATAACTGATTCCCATAGCAATGTCATATGCCAGTTTCACCCTCACTGTCCAGGGCAGATGCTGGTTGCTGTCTAATAGCTGTTCCAGGTTACCACAGTTGATGTACTGAAAAGACAAAGCAACATTTTTGTTAATTACTTAACGTCTTATATTGTCAGGAGTGTAATATTCATCAGTACACAAGTGTCCTCAAGCTCAGCTACATATTAAAAACTTTTTCTTCTAGACAAGCACAAAGTTGTAGATCAAGAGAGGCTGAAAACGTCTCCCTTCACCACCTGTACCAGTGCATTTATGGTAAAGATGCAGGCAACAGCCACCACTGCATTAACTCTATGGTATTTAAACATTGGTATTTGAAGCAAACATTTAGAAACACCAACAATATAATATCACCCTTTCATTTCAGTGTGAGGAAAATAAGGGCAAAAAGGACAAGGAGCTGGCTCTCAGGCAGAATAAGCCAACAAAGAGAGACCTAAGTATCCAAGTGTAGGTCACGGAGCCTGATCAAGTTCCCAGGTATCAATTCCCTAAATTGAAGCCACATCAAAGAAAAATATTACAACGTGTTGCTGTAAGTTACACTTTTTCATTGCTGTATCTACAAGTCTTAATCAGCAATCTGATTCCCACTGCGTTCAGTACTGCATCAGCTCCATCAAATGGCAGCCCTCATGAGAAGGAATCTGCATTAAGTAGAAGATAAATGCTACAAGAAACAGCGAAACAAAGCAGCACCTAAATGATGCCAAGTAATATAACCCAGGGTTAAGACATGGCAGCTCCACTGCTTCTCAAATGATCATTACAGCATCACTGGGCTTATGCTTTATGTATAGACCCTTTACACCACAACAGCAGCTACGCCATGTTTGAGTGGCTTCTTGTTTTGCTCCCAGCCCCAGTTTCCTCACCAGTGAGAAAGCAAAAAGACCAGCTCACTCTGGAATGAAAGCCTGGCAGCAATGCAATGACTTCTCCCAAGAAAATCCAAGTGAAGCAGACAGGATAACTTGCTCACAAGCCTGCTCCAAGCATGTAACGCTACAGCAGGCTGCACCAGACAGCTCTCCAACTCTCTCTCAAGAGGCTTTGCACTTTTCTGTGGCGTTCAGCTGGACAAAACATACGCCACTATTATCACATTAAAATTAAAATTGTAATTGCTGTTCTTGTTATTTTGGAAACTTTGAACTTGCTTATATTTTGTCGGGCTTCTTTGTGCCTTAGAGCCTGGGGCAGAAGGCACACGTGAACCACACACCGTGCAGTGGATGTAGCTGATCTCCTCAGACTATGTCACTGCAAAGGAAAGGGCACGCAGACTCTACTATTAAGTCTGGGGGTCATGGCTCACACCTCCTGGACGGTCTACAAAAAACAGCTTCTTCCTTACAGTCAAACCCTGCCTTTTTCTGAGCTCATCAGTTAATTTTGAAAACCTTTTTCAGCAGATGCGCAAGTTTCACAGGTGACTATTCAAAGAGGTTAAATTGTTCGGGCAGCTGATGCACAAACCAACTTTAACTATGAGAGAGTTTACCGGGAGGGGGCACCAGGAAGCAGCGTGGGGCTGCACTGCACATTCCCGGGAACGGGGCTCGTCCCAGCCCGCGCACAGCCGCACATCCCACCGCACAGCCGAACATCCCACCGGCGGTCCCAGACGTGACCCCTCTCTCCCCCCCGCTCTCTGTCGCAGAAGCTCTGTCGACCGCTGGACAAGCCGGGAAGGACAGAGGCAGCACACGGACAGAGCTGGCACAAACATCCTCACCCTCAGCATCTGCTTTTCTCCTTTTAAACACGAACCTGGTCACGGTGCTGTGCATCCACCTTTTGTCCTTGAGCAACAGTCAAGGCAAAGGGTGAGTACAAGAGTTACTTCTTTGTACTCAAATGTTCTTCAAAGATGATTAATTAGCTCCAATCTGGGGCAGATTTTAGATATCAGCTACCTTCTCATATCAAAGGAGGCACTCTCACAAAAGGTGCCTGGGTCTAGGAAATGCTCCAATATTTAGCAATTTCATTTTCTTCTGACTGCTTCAAGATGCTGTTTCATATTTTTTGCATTAGACTAACAGCAGGAGAGTGCAATGATACACAGGAAAGGATTTCAAAATAAAGTACAGAGAAACCGAATGCTTCCTCGCATTGACTATTTCTAGACCAAACAGGCAAGCGTATTTGTATTTTACAATTAGGCAAGGAAAGCTCTTGAAGGAAAGCTTTTGAACTCTAGAGAGTAATCTGACTGGCACTTTAAAGTGCAGTCCCGTTCTTAAATAAAATAATTTTCTATCAAACTATTCTCTTTTGTGATGAAGACAAGATAACTTAATTACTCAGAAATTTGTGCTTAGCGCATATCATTTTGCAAAATAAAATGCCTGCTGGCCCCCCTCCAAAATCAGGGCAAACAAGACTTAACACACCAATGATAAAAATCGAATGTTTGGGACTGCTGTAGCCCAGGCACTGCAGCTGTGGGGGAAGGGAGTTGATCAGATGACTCCACTGGAAACTAGAAATTGCAGGCTGGTGCAAGCCAGAGATCCAAAACAACCTGGCTCTTATGGTAGGAGTTTGTGTGTCAGGAGAGCAGGGCAGCTCTGGAACAGGTCACTCGGAGGCTATGCACTCTCCATCCTTGGAGATTTTCAAGACCAACTAGACAGAGCTGCAGCCAACCTGACTTAATGTTGGAAACAATGCTGCTTTGAGCTTTTCCAACTTTGATCTTTCTCATTGCTTTTATTTGAATCCCTAAGGGAGCTAGGTGACCTTATAGAGCGCTCAAGGAAAAAAAAAAAAACATTGCTCAATATATTTTTATTTTTTTTTAAATGGCAAGTTGCTAGGATGCTTAAGGAAAAAAAATGGTGATTAAGATTCCTACATTAACTTCTTATATATTCTCAGCCTCCTTGGGACAGTGCAAGCAGCACTTCTCATCCAGTTATGTTCAAATCAGAACAATACTGACCAACCTGGAACAGAAGGCACTAAAGCACCTAGCTCAATAACACAATTATAAAGTGATACATCAACTACCTCAAATCATTTTACCTTTCTGACTGGGCAGTAACAGACCATCCATCTAGCACTACCATACTTGAATTCATTGGCAAGAAAGTGCAAGGGGAAAGAGAATCACTGGCCTGGCTTTCTTGTTTGGTTAGGGTTAAACTGTGGCATACCATGACAGTAATTGCTCCAGAAATGCTAATAAATAAAAAAAGCAACCCATAAGAGTATCAGCATACATACTGAAATGTGACAGTAGCTAGTACTATTTTGAGCATGCTCATGCTTTCCTTTTGAATAAAGTAGCCTACTGATTTGATCCATTGGTGACACATTAGTTAAACGCATCTAATGGATCTATTCCCCCAGCATCCTTCCAGTCAAATTGGCTTGCAGGGTCATTCACTCATCTAACTGCAAGGACTGGATTCTGGCATGGGCTGTGTGAAAACTGACACACATACGACACGGCTTCCATGAGCAAGAATCAAACCTGACTTTATCACATATACAAAACCCACCAGGTGTCCTGTCCAAAACTGCCACATGGCAAGTGCTCAGACCTCATTTATTAGAGATGCGACTTCTTGTTTTGGCTCTAATTTCTAGTGTACTTCTATGAAGCACAGCAGGTTAATCATTAAGTGAACAACTGAACTAAGATTTTCCTATAGACATCTTTAAGACTGTAGTTGATCTCACTTTTTAGCTGGCCAGCAGGTAATATTTGCATGCAGAGTCCTGAATTGTCCCTAAGGCAAACACCACACAGTGTGTTCAGTGCTCCCTCAGTGTCACATAAGTAATCCAATTCTTCCGGTCATGCAAGCTGATAATGCAAACAGCCAGCCTGATGGCCTATTTTTTTTTCGGAGCCCTTCAACAATGCCTTTTGGGAATAGACACAAAGTTATGTACATTATTTCCTAATTGCCAATGCAACTGAAAGAATAATACTTGTTCTCTCTTACTAGCATAAACCAGCTCTGTGTGGTAAGAATATCCTAAAGGATAGTAAGCGCACCTCTGCCACAGAGAATACTGGATTTTATTTTGTCTCTGAAACATTTCAGTGCTGGTACAGTAAGGCTACAGCACACACATCGTCTCAAAGCATTATTCTACTACAACAACAACAGCCATTGCGTAAGCGTACAAGCAATTGGAGCAGAGATCTGACCGGGCTAGGACAATGAAAGCAAAGGACACTACATTTCATAGAGACCTCACAGCTAAATGGAGCAGTGTTCAGACCTTTTCAAACTCTGTATCATCAGGTTGCAATGAAACAGCTACCCATTATTCCTACTGCTAGCTTTTTGTCATGTAACAGGACACCCAACAGTCAGTTTATCTGGTTGCCAGAATCTAAAAGTAACTGCTTTAGGTTGTTTACTTTGCATTTACTACAACTTAACCCAGCAAATTGAACACTGGTTTAAAAGATCATTTTAGCTCACAAAAATATTCTTTTCCTACAAATTGACCCATGGTTAAGGGCTCATGCTTTTTGTTGCTAGAACAAAAGTTCAGCAAAACTGTATTTGTTAAACTTCTCCCAAACCTTATGAGGAAAGAGAGCAGTAGCTCCTCAGAAGAACAAGTTTCCCAGATGCTCAGCCAAGCACAGGTACCCTCCGGATCAGAGCACTGAGGAGGCTTCTGATGTTATAGCGTAGTGCTACGAAATGCAAAAGCAGCACTATATAATCTTTTCCCACACAACAGTCAGGTCACCGGGAAACATGCTATTTTAATTTAAGAATAGGATAATAGGACTGCTTCCTTGCAAGAGACACTTGCAGTTACGTTATCAGACTCAAGCATACGCAATGAGGAATGGAATGAAATTCAGCATATAATGGTACTTACACATAGCATTACATGCTTCATTTCAGGAGACTAATACTGAACTTCAGCTGTCAGATTTCAGCCTTCAAAATTGAAACTAATTTTTGAACACACTAATATGAGAACTGGAAGCTTTTAAATAAAAGGCCCCTCAAATTCACATGATTCCAGCAATTATTGCTCAAAAACAAAGACTCCAAGTATTGCTAAGTCTGAGGAGGAAGACTGAAGGGAACTGCCATGAGTTTTCAATGCTACTTTGAAAACAAATATGTAGGTTTCAATATGTAGGTCTAATATAAATAAGCCACCAGAAAAAAGTTGGCCTGCTATTTACTCAGCTTTAAATGTCACTACTTGCCATTTAAAAAGCAACAAATAACCACAAGACACCCCTATACGGCAGCCTAAATGTTGCCAAAGGCAACGCATTAAGTGGTTACGAAAAGTAGGTGTGAACGGGTGCATTTAGGATGACCGACCAAGTGAGATAAGTAAAGACTAAGAGCTCTGGGGACCCAGAAGACTACAACACAAACACTGAGACAGCAACAAATTAATATACTGGAGAAGCCTAACGAAGAAAGCAGGCAGAGAAGCAGGAGGACAGAGAAACTAGAATCACAGCTGTAGCATCTTCAGCGTGGAGAAGTGAGAGAGATGTCAGAGCAAGAGCCAGGCTACATAGTTGGACTCTAAAGGGGGACTTGGAAAGCAAAATAACAACATTGCAGACATCATCTACAGATGCACTGAAGCAGCGTCAAAAAAGACAGAGCATGCATATTTGTGTAATTTCTAATGCTGGAAGTAAGAAGGTAAGTCTCGTGCCTAATAAAAGAAAGTTGAGATCTTTCCACTCAGCTTTCTGCAGAAGTTAAAAAAAAAGTTTTAAAGCACTCATTTCAAGAAGGACACAACCCAGTCTTCAGTTCTTGTATGTTTAACAGTCATCTGTCATACTCAGCACTCTCTAAGTGACTACTTTGAAGGCTTCTGGCTGCAAGACAACAAGGCAATGTAGCCTTCTGCCACAATTGGCATAATTAGCTACAGTGGGAGGACTGGAAATTTCCTCATTTCCCCCAACTGTTTTCATTAGCTTCAACTGTGCAAAACTGGAAAAGAAAGACAGTATCGGTATGTTCAAAACTACAATATGAGATACTACAAGTTGATACACAGAGTGACTACCAGATTAAATTGAATTGTTTTTGAAGTTAATACATAGACCTCCACTTGGTAGAAAAACACCAAAAAAAAAAAAATCAAAAAACCAGCAGCTTAAAAACCTACAAATCCACCTCAACCAAGTACCTCTGAGCAGTAACCTTCCATTTCCATTAAATATCTAACACATTAATTGCACCAAACAAAATAAATTAAACATTAAAAAAGAACAAGTTGGATGTTTGATTTGGGCTGTATATTTTTGGACAGCAGGTGAACTAATGTTGCCAGGGAGCAAACCACAAGTACTGAGAGAGTCAGAACATGCAGGTGAAGCAAACACATTTCAGAACAAAACTCAAACATTTTCATGAGAGACCAGAAGGGCTCAAGTGGCTAGGAAAAACAGTCTCATTGAAAGAACAGAAGAAAAGCCAAAAGGCTTCCTCTAAAGGCCACTTTTCTTTCCTGCTCCTCGGTTGCTGAAAAGCACAGGGAGAAAAGTCTGTAACTTATAGTCAATTTCTCTTCTGCTTTTCAACCAATACAAACAATTCAGTTCTTTAAGTAAAAATTATGTATTTTCTTTAAAAGTGTTAACCATTACAGGATGAAAATAATCTTGCTTTAAAAAGTGTCAGCTATTCATAGAGGAGAGGGCAAGCTTCCTCATGCAATTGCCATGGCACGGTTATTCATCAGAACTCGGGACCAAAAGCCAAGAAACGCAACCGATCTACCTCTCTTTCTTCTTCCCTGTAAATTGCAGCATTGATTGATTCACTGGCTCCTCCTTCTAAAAAGGCATGTACAGGCATGGCTTATTTTCTAAGGGCAAACAAGAATTAACATGCACTAACTCAGGAAGGAGCTGTAATGAAAACCATTTGCTGCATTCCAAACATTGAAGTGCTGGCATGGAAAAGAATATGGCAAGATTTGTCTTCCTTTAATTCTCTACACCCAACAGCTCTTATGGTCAGCAAGCTGAATTTATCCCTTTCCTGTCATTCCGTTCAAAATTTAATGTTCACTTGCTTGCCTGCTGCTAGAAACAGATTACTGTAAGTAAGGCTTCAACTGCAGGCCCATAGCAACGAGGCGCTATTGCAACCCATACGTATGAAGGGTTTGAAATACTTCAGGAAATAAGCTTATTTTGTTGGAACCGGAAAACACTCCCAGTGTATCTATACAAACCGACCTTGATAACCATTTTTCCTGTAATTATATTAGTAGAAAAAAAAGAAAGCAAAGAAGGCCTAACAAAAAAACTGCATTTATAATCTGAAGTCACAACCATTTGGATTCTAAGTAGAGCCTAGTTTCAGCGCAGATAAGAATCCGGGATATGGCAAGCTAGCGATGACATAAATTAGCACACAGGCACTGGAGAGAAAATACCTTGTTGCTGACACAGGCGAGAGAAGCAGCATCTCTACAATAACACTTCTGTTAAGAGCAGAAGGCTCTATCCATAACGACAGCATTTTGAACATACTATATGCTCAGTTCTGTCTAGAAGCAAGCTGTAGCCCCTGACAAGGAGCTTCTTACTTAAATAAGGTTTTTTCTCACCTTCCCCACAAAGATACCAGCAGTAGCAGCCCACAGATTATATGCCTGCAAGATTCCAGATAAATTACAGAATCATAGACTTGCCTAAATTGGAAGGGACCTTTAAGATCACTGAGTCCAACCATCAAAATAACTTGTTTGCTTCATTTTTTGAAGCCTGTAAACAGCTGCAAGGATCTACTGAGCACAAAAGTTATAGCACACAAACACCTCTCATAATATAGACTTTATTTAAATTCTGCACAAGGAATACTGGTTTTGAGCTGTTTCAGCGTGCTTTTCCAAGCCTCAACTCTCCAGCTGTGCCGCAATGTCCATTTACATTTGAGGGTGCTCAAACACTTTATTGGCAATTATAGAATGCACCAAGATCCCATATTAATTTTGGTGTGCAAAAGCAAACGTTTAAGGAATTTTATTGTGCAACTCACTTTCTGAGTGTTTTGGATGGCTGATAAGTAAGGTTAAATGAGGAAATGAAACTACAATACATTTGTTAATTCAAGAGTATGTTTCCTGGGGTCCAGAGTGAAGTGGAGAGGCGGGGGAGAAAGCACTACAAAAAAACTGAATTTACTGGAATATACATAAGAAAAAAATCCCAGACAAAAAGTTAAAGGGCCAGCATCACAGTATCTGTTTGGACTGCATCTCTTCACACACCTAAGTAACAGGAAAATTTAGTCCTCAAGGCAGTATTCAGTTCTCTTTCCCTCTCTCCTTTTCATTCCATAATAGTTGAGAAGCTTGCATCTTCCCACTCTTATTAACCTAGACATATTTCCAGGACATCAGAAAGCAACAATAAAAGAATTGCAGGAATTGCAGTTCAAGAATATTTTTCTTTTTTGGCTTGAGACAATGGCAAATGGTCCAGTAGGCTTACAACGAGTGTCAAAACACTAATACTAAAAATCCCTCCCCAAAAAAACCACGCACAACACACACCCCCCACCCGCATGTGTGTGCCACACACATGCAGGGAAGGGAGAGGAGGAATGAGACAATGGAGCTTGCTGTTTGCAGTTCAACAGTTATCTGCCTCTTATCTTACTTTCTTCTATCCTTGAGACATTCAAAGGGGGAGGAAGAGGTTACCACGAGCAAGATATTTAGCAAGTCCTCCTCAGAACACAACATATTTAGGTTGATAAATTAAAAAGGTTCATTGTGCACTATTACAGGCTCCGAAGTGATGAAACAAGTCAAACATCCTCCTATGAGAGGTGTGTGTGGGGAAGAATTAAATCCAACATATTGCCTGTGTAGCCAAGATATTAAAAAAAAGAAAAAGAAAAAAAAGCATGAAAGAATGAAGGGGGGAGGTTTAACCATGAGCTGTTAAGCTCATACACAGGCATTTAAGAAAAAGATTAGCATTCAAAAGCTTGCATATCCAGAAGTTCTCACTGAAATAACTGGTTGCTCATCACTGCTGATGTAGCCACCTGCATGCATAAATATAGACTGTGCACCTAAAGTTAGACTCATATTTTCAAAGTCTTAGCTTCTGCCTTTACATGAGGATTTCTTTAGTGTCTCTGATTATAGTACTTTTTACGTCTGAACTTTCTTCTCTGCGAGAACCCACCCTTCTCTCCTTGCCTAACCACAAATTGCAAATGCATCTAGCAGTTTCCCTGTGCCCTCAGTACAATGCAGTGCTTACACAACTTTCATTGCTTTTCTGCTTTTGGTAAAAGGAGAAACTTTCTCTGCAGAGTTGTCCCCAATGTGTTTAATTTACCAACCCAGTGTAGGTTTTTTCCTTTAACTGATCTGCCAGCACATCCCTCCTGAGGAGGCGGCCTGTAAGGCCAGCTTCCATCCTCCATAAGCCTCTAATTTTGTCAGCTTTCTGATTCTCACAACTGAGCTTTTTACTGCAGCTTTTTGAGAATCGATTCCACCTTTCTGCACAGCAAGGCCCCACCTGAACCTCTCTTACCCATTATTCTAATTCTGTACATGCACACGATAGGAAATCACTCTCTTAAAAAAAGATGCATTTCAGGGGAACTGGTCAAGTCATATCAGGCATACAGCTACAGGAAAAAACCACATTAATTCAGTAATTAAAGCTTCCTCCTGTCCTCAGAACAAGTATTACAGCCAGGTACCGCAGCATTTAACTTCTTATCAAACTGAAGCTATGCCACATGGGCATTCTGTGGGGCTAACTTGGTATAGCCAACCCAAAAATTAAGTTAAAAAAAATATCCTCTATTGTTTAGTGTTTTTCTGGAAACCCTAGGTCTTTGATCACTGCAGTCAGGCAGGATCGTTAGGTTTCATTTGTGAAAAAGTAAATAGCCATCAGATGTAGGAGAAAAAAATAGAAAGATCACCAGACTTAAATAAGGTCCTTTACATGCTTTCCAAGAACCTGACTTTTGATATTTAAGCACTCAAAATTGCAAAGCTACAATCAGACAGACCTAGCTGAAACTCCTGTGGAGGCCTGTATCGTTTTTGCTGGAGAAAGAACTAAAGGGTCAAGCACACCACATATGCCACAACATCAAGCTGCAAGACTATGAACTGGAGATGGAATTTCAGCCAGAACACTAAATTTCCTGCCTCCTGTCACTGAAAGCCAGGCCCCCTTGTGTGATTTTAAATGGACTTTTTTGGTATGTGCAGCACATCAAGCTGTGTTTGGGACTGAAGTCTTTTTTTCCTTTTAACTAATTCACAAAAATATTTGGTTCCCAAGGAAAATAATATAAACAAAGTAAAGAATATGTACTTTGTCTTAACTTCTGTGAAATAACTTCACTCTTAGACAGAGTTTTTTTGTGTTACAAAATAATTCAAAAAGCCTTAAAGTTATAGCATAAGGCTTAAACAGTGACATTTTCCAAATACCGATACTGCCCTCCCTTTTCTACAAGCTTTTTAAACTGTACTTAGTCTACTTTACCTATTACATGTACCATGTTTAGATTTAATTTTGCATCCAGTGGTACATACAGGTGAGTCTGGTTTACTTCTATCTTTAATCAGCGTAACTCAAATCTCAAGTACAAGGTACAGTCATAGGTACCAGAGTCTGCAACTCTTCATCTGTTGGAATAACCAATCATCTAGGCTCAGTGCTTAAGTGCCTACAACATTATTTCAACAAAAATGAGATGTCTTTAGCTGATAAAACAGCATGATGGTGCTCACATCCTTCTAACACTCACTCATTCTTCCTAGTGTTGATAATCTAGACTGAATCATTCCTAGAAATGGGATTTTCTTATTTTTTTCCTTTTTCAACCCTTTCAAAAAAATATAGTTAGGGCAGACACCCTTCCCCCCAAACCAATACAGTTGGTTAGTCTATCACTTTCCAGTTAATATTGCATCAGGGCATGGTTGCTTCTAGAGCTACCCATGCTTCTTGACAAGGATCAATGGCACAGGAATGGGTCTCTTCAATTCTGCAAGCTGTGAAGTGCCAGGTATATTAAGCCTTTCATACATGGATCTCTCAAGTTGAAGAGAAATGTGCTGTACTCCTCTAAAGAGAATGAATCTATGGGGAAAAGGACACTGCTTTGAAGATGAAACAATATGATGCCTTGTATAGCACAGAGAAAGGATGAGGTAGAGCTGGTCATCAAACATCAATCTACATTTGCTGAGAGTGCATTCAGCCACTCTTTATAAATTAAACTGAAAACTTAAGTGAACTGTTACAGCAAAACTGAAACTGACAGTCCATATGCTGTGAAGAGTGCAAAACTAAGACCAAATATGGCTCAAGTGTTGACAAGTATTTTTAAAATTCTATCATGAACAATCTAGAGATGAAGGGAAGTGTCTGCACTGAAACCAGTTTATAAAAAAAATAAATTATAACTGCATTTCAAAATGATCCAAAACGTACTAGGAATTATTTTGCAAGCTACACAGGAACAAGAAAAAGCACAAGGTCTACATGTGGTCCTGGACAAAGCTATTAAAATAACTTATTTCCGATACATGCACACATAACAAGTACCTTATACTAAAATTTACAGATATCTCTTCTTTTTTAAGATGTCACAGTAATTTAAGCAAAAGCTAAAAATTAATACTTTGATACAAGAAATCTGAAGCACATCCCAAAGCTTTTTAAAATTTCAAAAAGATATTGCTAGAGACTTGGTTTGTCATGTTATAAACACATCCATCTTGGAATATAAACAGAAGCTTCCTAACTTTTTGGCTCTAAGAGAAGTCCCTACTACCTACATCTGTTTCCTTTCAGCAAGATAGCTGCTGTATGCAACAACAAAGGTGATGCTTTCAGTTCTTACTAAGTTAGCCCTGGTGTTCGTGCACAATAAAGTAGAAAGCACAGGCAACAGACTTGTCTTTCTGTACCCATTCAGTTGGTTGATTTTTTTAACCCAAAAAGACTGAGCCGATATTCACACGTGCCAGTAAGCAGGCACACAGTAACAGAGATTTCTGCATCTTGTACGTTCACTTTAACTCTATTCCTGAAAGTAAAAAGACTCCACAGTTCTATGTATTTTTCAAAAGGATGATAGAATTAACCAGATATTTCAAAGCATGTTAGCTTGGAACAGTTTTTCTGTGGTGAGATAATAAGTGCTTTTTCTCAAGAAACAAAACATAAAGCATTGTGCAGATAGTGAACAGTCCTAACAGACACCTTATGTGGTGCATTCATTCTATTCTAGTACTGGGAAAAACAGTTGAAATGAAATAGAATGATTTCTCACCTTTTACATTGCAGACTAGCCTACTCCTCCTAACACCCAAGTTATTTCCCCCACTCTGTTTTAAATGCCACTTCTGCTGCCATCACCTTTACTCTTCTCCGCAGGTCCTACAGCGAACTTCTCACACAGTCCTCAGTCATTAAGGGGGAGCACAACCACTGCTGCATCAGACAAGGTTACCATTACTCTTCTCTGGAGGTCAAATCCCTGGGGTCCAGATGAATGGTTTTCTACTGACCCCGAAGCACGTATATGCAAAGCCTGACTCTTAATGACTCCTGTAAGGGAAAAGCTAATGAACCCAAACAACCAAATTAACAGAGGAAATAACACAGATGTGCGCTGGCTGGACTTCCAGTCCTACAATGAAAGCAACAACAGGGGAAAGCAATAGGTACTCTAGTTTTATGCCACATAACCATTCTTGTCATCAAAGCATACCTTCCTGTAATTAAAATATTCAGTTCTAATACCCAGGTCCATACCAGGAAGGGTACAAAGTAAGTTTAACAGAGGAGCCGATGACATACTTTTAGTAAGGCTAAACTTACACTTCCGGTACTTTGGTTTATACCTGCAAAGGCCCAGATTGCCTCTACACGTTACACTTTCCAGCACCATCACCAGTACAGCACCACTCTTCCTCCTATTCCCAGGGAAGCATATAAAATGAAGCTGTAGCTCTAACCATGTTACAAAAAAGTATCTGAACTAAGGACAAGAAGAATAAAGCATGCAAGTAGAGATTTATTACAGTATTAATCCACAGGTCATGCTATCCATTGGCTGAGAGATCATAAGGATCAATTTAATCTGCAGAATTTTACACATACTTAGAGTTCTTACAAAGTTTAAACAGCAGTCCCTCTGCAGCATCCTAGAGCCAGGAGGCATTTAAAAATGCCAGCTGTTGGCTGCTGAAAGTCATCTGAAAGGTATCCTTCGTCATCATAGCATGCTAATCTTTTTTTAAAGTTACTTCAAAGTAAATTCCATATTTTGAACACTACTCTGTACTCCTTCCCCTAAAACAAAGACGTTTAGAATTAACAGGTATATTCTTAGAGCTGTCAACAAAAATATCCAAGAGAAAGTTTGCACATTTACTCACTTCATTGCTCCAGAAAAGTCACAGCAGTTGCCAGTTCCACAAGACCATAAAGTAAATAACATCACATACTGCCTGAAACCTCTAATATACTCAAGTAAGATGCTTTACATATGCAAATGAGACCAAATTGGACCAGAATTAGGGACATAATCTGAGGAGAGACAAAGGACCAACAGGTCTCTAAGAGTTTCCCCACCCCTCTGCTTTTTTGCTCCTCCTGATGAGTTTTCTTTTTTCAATACTACAGTCAGAATGCCTGTATTAAGTGCCTAAGGAAGATTTCAATAAGCAAGGGTAGCTAATGAAAAGCAAAAGATATTACGGAGTACAAACTGATCTGGAAGCCTCTGATCAGCATGGCGTGACTGTACACATAAGGTAATACCAAAACCTTTAATCTTACATGAAGTAAAGTGCTTCCCTAATAATTCTCTAATTATTTTTTTTTTTGGCTAGAAATTGGAGAGCAGTATCCAGCAGACGAATAACACTTTTGAACGGGATGAAGTTGAGAGTCGCTTCATTTCTTTTATTTTATACTTGCTGCCACCTTTAACACAACTTTCATTTTCTCTTCAGTTGTCTCCAAGCTCAGGCTAATCAACTTAGCACTGCAGTTATTCTCTTTTTTGAGGGACAACCTCCAGAGCCATCTTATCCAGGAACTAAACCTGAGCTGGTAAACAGGTAATTCATAAAATGGGAGCAATTCCTTTGCTGTATGGAGTATTTGCAGAATGACTGATAATAGGAACTACAGTTCTAACGACGCTGTTCCCCGGGGTTGACAGGCTGGCCTGCTGTGATCACCAAAGCAGAGTTAAATATTTGCAGTGCTACAGGAGTAAAACTAAAGTTATTCAAACAATATGAATCACACTGGTGGAATAACAGTAGGGATTAGCAAGTGTTACAGGAGATGGGGGGAGGATGGAACAGGGAAGGAGTGGTGTTCCAGGGCTTTTTAAAACTCTCAAAAGTGTGCGGTTGCCATCTGGAAAGCAATGTTTTTGCTGTAGCATAAAGGTTTCAAAGCAGAGACCTAAGTGATGTCTGTCTAGTTTTCTCCAAGCCAGGGTCAAAGGCTCTCCGTAGAAAGGTGCCTAAGAACTGAGGGGAGGAAAAAAGAAAGAAGGAAAATTAAATATTGTTAGTGATAGATTCTGGTTGTGAAAGTTGTGTATCAGAACGACCTTCTTGCTTGAAGAACTTACTTTCCCTTTCTTGTAAAAAGATAATTCAGCACAATTGTAACCATTCTGAGAATTTTAAGCTTTTAATATTTTTCCTTCCCAATCAGTGCTATCGCCAAAAGTAAAAAAAAAAAAAAACAAAAAAAAAAAAACCACACTAAAAAAAGGAAGGTCTCTGAAGGCCTGAAATTCCACTAATTACATTTATGGTTCACTTAAATTATTGCTGTTGGGAGGAAAAGCAGAGAAGGAAAGTTTTCAGTTATCACAGAGGAACTTATTGAAAAAAAGCCTCTCTTTTCAAAAGCCACAGGCTCTTTCATTAAGATGAGCTTTAGGAGTACAAAAGGGATACACTGTGCAAGGAAGGGGAAAAAAGAAAAAAAAAAGTCTTTTCCAAACTGCTACATAACAGCATTCTTGTCTCAAAACAATGACTTGTGGTTGATGGTAAAAACAGCAGTATTAAATTCTGTAAGCTATTACAGTGCCACATGTCAAAATTGTCCAATAGCAATTATCTTGCCCAAGATAAAAGTTAACATGTCTGGAAGGATTTCCATAGTAAATTTTTTCCTGGGGTTTATGACACAGCTGCCAGAAGATTAATTGAACTGAAAATGTGCACAAGTTCAAAAAATTCTGTGGATTCACTTAAAAAAAAAAAGTTAAAGCAGCACTGGGGATTTTTCCTACAGAACTTTTTGCCACATACATCTGCATTAAACTCTGTTGTCCATGCTATACATTGCCCGCATGCATTATTGCTGACAACATCACTCTGAGCCCCCAGGAAACATTTTAGACCCCAGGGCACTTTCACGCACCCCTGCACACAGCACCTGTAAGGTGCAGCACGTGAGGCAGCTGGTAAGGAGAAGGCACAGAATGGGATGCACTGGAGGAGCCAGGTGCACAGAAAGGCTGGATCACCCCTTACAGTTATCTCACTGTTGTTCCAATGCCACTTATGCAGCACCTTAAAACGAAGGCTCTTAGACCCATGAAACATCTAATAACACACCAGATATTTGGGATGGAAACAGAAGAAGTGACTAGGTAGTACACCAGCAAGGACAAAGACTGAAAGACTGCAGAAGAGGCACATCAGGGAGACAGCAGATCCAGCTGCTGGCTAAAACAATACTGTCCACCCCTCCATCACATCATGTGTTCCTATCACACTGCCACGGCCCGGCTCCCTGCCTGAGAAGGCTCCGGTGCATGTCAGATCCCACACTGAGCAAGTAAAGCTACAGCCTCAGATTATGGTGGCAGAGCTTTTGTACACTTTTTTTTACTATCATTCAGTATGAATTAATAGCCATAAAACTTCTGGTGTAACAATTAGCTATTGTTTGTGAAGCACTGCAATTTCAAGATATCCCAGTCACGCATAATAACTCTCCCTTCCTCATCTTCTATACACACAGCTGTCAAGGCTTTCATTTCCTTCAAGAAGGAATTATCAAGCTGTATGACTCGTTCTGCGCATATATATACATCTAATTATAACAAGATTTTAGCTTGACCTCTTTCTTAGAGATTCAGATAAACCTGCTTAATAGAGTTCAACAAATAATTTGAGATCTGCAAGAAGGTATTAACTGGCTTTCATATGTAGACTGTATGCTATGTTATCTCCTTCAGTGCAATAGCATAGGCCTATAGAACCTGCAACGCATAAGTAAATTTGTTTGCCTCACATCTAAAATGGATGTTTGCTCATGCAGCCATGGTAAACATGTATGGGATAAGATCGTACACTACGGTGATTAAGCCATGGCTGCTTCACACTAACTGGCTCACAGCTTCTTGTCCCCTGGAGCGTACGCTGTCTGCTAACCTCCCGGCAATGGCTTAGATCCGGTCTCTGAATGCTCAGTGGCACCTCGTGCTAACTGACACCACAGCCTGTATTACTATGCACGTTTCTCCAAGTCTGAGGATGCTGCTGTGTGCCAGGAAATTAAGAAATGGAAGCAGAGTTGTCAGAATAGGAAGGTGGCCAGAAAACAGAGAGAGGCTTGAAGGAGAGGCTGAAATTAGGTTTGGAGAGGCAGGCGAGTACAGCAGGAAGCACTGCAGAGTCTTGTAGCTACAGACACAAACCACTAGCTACAGATTAGAGCTGAATACTGAGAAAGGAATACCCAGTTCCTGGTTTTACAGAAAATGAACACAGCAAATATGTGCCCATCAGCTCAAAGTTAGTTAGGCAGTTTAACGCCTGCCAGCTCATCTGAGCAGCACACCTGTTAAAACACCTACTTCACTTACCTTAAATGTTTCTTAACTATATGCTTGCAAGGATAGAGGTCCCTGCCAGCCTGAACCATTCTGTGGCTCTACAGATAGATAATGAACTTCTTCAGGAGAGGCATATGCCATAGCTTCCAGCCTGAGTAGAATTTCAAAAACAATACTGGATTTTCAAAACTGATAAGACTGTGGATTCAGAACAAGGCCAAAGTCCCAGTGCGGTCTATAATTAAACAATTCCATTCCTATGCTGAAAAAAAAATGAACAAAAACAAACAGAAACTGCTTCTTGCCCAACAGTTTTAAAAACAAAAGCCACTTGAGAGAGGACAATTAAAACAATGCAAAATGCTGCCAAAAGGGAAGAACCCAAGACCTACATACGATCAACACCTTCCTCAAGCAAAAAACCTGCTCTGCATGATCCACTGTGTTTAGCCTCTCATATGTTTAAACACATAAGAAAATAAATCTGTAATACTTCAGACTCTGCCTTCTAATAACAAAGTGCTGTATATTACTAACGTAGCCCCTTAACAGGCTTATAAAATCCTCAAGGCTCCTCTTAACATCACTTATGGTTGTTGCTGTGCCTGTTAATAGCACAGGAGGCTATTAAGCACAAGTTGTTTAAATCCATTCACCAAACATTTGCCAGAAGTTCTCGACTTATTCTGTCATGGAAACATATACAAATAAACATGATTTCCCATTGCACCCTCAGACATAAGCTCCAAGTGATGCTGTATCCCTTTTACTTACGCATATCATCAATGGTACTCTCAAAACACACTAAGTCATAATTAAGCTACTTACAGAACAGGTCCAGCACAGGCTAGTGCAAGAGAGGATTCTCCTTGCAGTGACTCAGACCCCTATTGAGCAACGGGCCTCTGAATCAACAGTTTCATCTCCAAAGACGTGGAATTCTGCCAGAAGTTCTGTGAGCGCTAGTAGCATGAGGCTCGTATCAATTATGTTGAGCACTGGAAGCTCCGAGACCACCTTTTTGGACCACAAGCTGAAAAAAGCCACGAGACAGTGGCTGATTTGTTTATCCTCCTGGTCTATATTTGAACTGGTGATTCACCATGTTCGTCTAATAATTCCTTCAGCTAGCCATTTCAGCCCCCTACTCTAACCTCCAGAAGTCTTCAGAACTCAACTATTACTCTACCCACACTTCAAGATGAAAAATGCCACTACTGTTGCCAGAAAACACAACTAATTCCACCACTTGGAACATACACAGCTCTTAACTTTTAAAAGCTCTGTAAAACCAAAGAACTACTGTATCAGACAAAATGGAGTGTGGATTCTCTACAACATCAACTTATGATGGCCTTTGGTCATGTTTTTTCCTGTTGAAGGTATAGAATGTCCACCTTGGTCCTCATAAGAAAAGCAGTAATCACTACATGTACTTTTATAATATGTTACTAAAGTCATTCTGTTTATCAAAATTTTGCAGTAACCTTCTTCAGTCTAAAACTTTTCCTCTTTGGTCTCAAGATGTTTCAGGAATCTCTTCTGTTATTCTGAATTATAACTATAAAAAGTTAGTCTTTGAAGTCTTTCTTAGATTTATTTGCTTGCCAAGAACTCAAAAATAGCTGAGCAAAGCAAGCAGCTACAAAGTTAGCTCTTCACGAGGAAGCATCTGTGCTGGTTTCATTTTCTTGGCTTTCTGGGTAGGGAGAGACATTTAACTGGCCAGCAACTGGGATGAAGGGGGGTAAAACAAACAAACAAACCAACTCGAAAAAACCACACGAAGGAAGATCTGCCAAGATCAACGAAGCATTATGAAGCTCCATCTCTTCTAGGACATGTTTAGGGAGTGGAAGGGCCTGAGACCTCCCTGTTTTGACTGATCGGAGATGCAAAAGAAATTCGCAATAACGTTAGCAAAGCCTGCCCGAAGGACTTGATCAGCCATCTAACGCCTGATCTTAGAAATGTTTCCTCTACAGAGCACAGAAAAAAAAAAAAGAAAAAAAAGGAAAAGATCAAATAACTTGTCCCTCTTTCATCAAAGGACCCCTCACATATGCTGTATCTTGAAATTTCTTAAAGTGTCTTTACCTTTGCTCTTGCACTAGAAATACAGCCACTGTGAACTAGCATGTATCGCTCTAATAGTAGCTCAAACTAGAATTGCAGAATTGTCACCCCAGAAAGTGAAGAAATTCACTGCCCATATATATGCATCTTTGACTCAGAGTATGAAATATATGCATATGAAAGTTACCAAAAGTGATAGCCACACGTATCCTGATAATTGGCATATAGCTATCCAATCTTCTCATTTTACAGTAGTTCTTGGCAAGCATACCAGCAACCTGTTTTAATTGCTAATTAATAATATACTTGTCTTTGGGGGATGGGAAAGGGTTAATCTTTTAATTGAGCAGATCCTACAAAATAGAAGTAAATAAGAAACATTAGCTTTATAAAATATGATTTTCCTTTCAGTCTGTACTCAAACTAAAACATCAGGAAAAATATTTTATTGATTTTGACTCAAAACGGGCAATGCTATTCCTAACAAAAGAATACTCCCTTCTTGTTTCTCCTCATTAGTTTACAGCAGGATTAAACATACAACACAGTAAAACTAGGTGAGAAGACTCACATGAACAGAAACTTCCATTTCTCATTTGATACACAGATCTTAGCCAGGGTATATGGGTAATGGAATAAAATAATTCCTTTTTATGGGACCCAGATTCAGTTGTAATCTTGATGTTATTCCAAATAAGAAAGTGGTAGGGACTGAATACACTAATATCACCCAGCTGAAACATCCCTGATTCACCCGTGAAACGTACACACAACCAGAGTATAAATAAGACTTAAATACAATGCAATGTCACTGAAAAAAATAATATTTAGGGGCAGCTCAACGGTAATCCACATCTCTCATTCAGAATATTATCAGTGAAATTTCGTGTTCCTACTGTGATTTATTTTTTTTGATCCTAATAAGCTTCTGATGAGAAAAGACATACAAGGGCTATGAGCAAAGTACAGTTCTGAGGCCTGACTCTGCAGTCTTTCCCCTGCAGAGCAAGTGGCATGTGATGAACTCACTAGTCACCATCAAAGAAAACTATCACTCAAGGTGAACAGCAGTTGCAGAATCTGGCCTGAGAACTGTTTCATATTGAGTACATATATCATGAAATAGTCTTACCTCAGTAAGTGCGTGCAGCTGTCCTTGATGCACACAGACACCCATAAACCTACAAGAAACAAGAAAAGAAAAGTGGTTTGGGCTTTTTTCCCCCCTCTTTGTTTTTTTTTTGTTTGTTTTTCTTTAAAGAAACTAAGATAATAAGAAGTACTGGCTATGCCAGGAAATACAGAAAAAGAAAAAATTCAGCCTCACAGATCCTGCATACCTCAAGGTTGATTATTTAAAAGTCTCAGCACAAAACAAAATCATTTGTCTACACTACATTATAATTTGAATTAGCAGTTCCAAGAGAGCACAGGAGACTGCTCAAACTAAAGATGGAAAGTTACTAATTTGACTACAAGCAAAAGCCAGCATATAATGATTTACGCAGAAAGGAACAGTCTCAGAGTTCTGTTTTAAGGAAGTTTAAGCCAAGTAATCCACTGTTGGTCTGCATAAATAGAAAATTACTTCCCTTTGCATTTTGCTGCTTAAGCATAAAGATGTTTCTTCCCATCCCATTTCTGACCACTCAGGAATATGAGTGCAGCACACTTCCCCTCCCCAACCCCCTATTTCCACCATTTGGATGGAAGCAAGTTTCAATACTATCCGGTACGTACACATTCCACAAAAGTTACCTATGCTGCACAAGGTTCAGGCTCTGGCTGTTATAATGACTGTCATCCTTGATTTTTCTGGAAAGCATAGAGAATATGCCATACATTTAAAGTATGAGGAACAACTGAAAGCTCATTTTTACCACCATACGAGCTGAACTTAAAAGTGACAACATGCAAATTAACAGTAAACATCTCCCATGAGAGAGTTCAGTGAATTTTAAATTGTATGCACTTCAGAGCCCTCCCTGCACAGTTAAAGATTATCTAATTTTCAGTTTTATCATTTAGATTTTGGTCTCAAGCAAAACCACATTGTCTGTCATTTCTACAATGTTCAGAAGTTTCCTTTTTGCAAACAAGGGGCAGAAATGCATAATTTCACTAAATGTGACAGGGGAATCTTACGGAGAACAATTCAAAGGAAAAGGACCTTTCATATCCTCAAACACTTCCGAATTTAAAAAAAAAATGATGCAAGACACATGTAGTGCTAGTTCAGCTAAGCTGCTTTTGAAGAAATGAATGATCCTCACTGTTCTCTTGTCTAACAGCTGACTGGTAAATTATAAGCAGCCAAAGAAAAATAATATAGGTAAGGTCCTTTGCATAAGCTGAGCTGTGGAAATCTGTTTTTATAACCAAAGAAGAAGCAGGGCTTGTACTTGAACATCTATCGCCTGCTCTCACCTCAAATAATATTCCCAGAATTAAATATGCAAATTTTAATCTGAGAGACAGTGAAAAATCCAATTCCTCTTGTTTAATGAAGAACAATAAGGCATGACCAGGTATTCACGGGGCAGGGAAGAAGGGTTCTTTTAGATATACCATCTACTCAAAACATTGCTGTTTCTGAGTTTCACCTCATACAGCAATTGTATATGAACAATTTTGTAAACAAGTTGACAAATTAAGCTTTCTTTTTTCCTCCTCAAGAGCAGAAATCTGTTTTTTCCTTAATGCATTCTGAAAGTCTCCAGATTATCAGGCATGGTGCTAGTAGCTTTATTCACAAGCAAAAATGGAAAAAAAATATCTAGGATACCAGTTCCACTATTACACAATTTTTGAAAGTATTATTTTCTCTTCTATTAAACACACTAATGACACAAGGTTAACCCAGTACTGTGGTATTTTCATTCAACAAAAACTGAGGCTAAATAATTAAAAATAATAATGTTTTCATCTATATATCAACTCTTCCTTTGTAAAGGTTTATTACATTACTTTCAAATTAGGAATTAATTGTATTTGACTTAATTCTAAAATATGAATGCAATTCAGAATTTATCAAAATTTTGGCAAAATTAAATTTCTTGTCTCGTCTTCACCAGAAAGGAAAAGCATCATCACTGTCACCCAAAGACTGCTAGAACTTAACTTTTTGTGCCAGTCTGTTTTGGTCAAGGGATGTCTCAATGGAAACATATTCATTCCCTTTGTGAACCTACACTTAAGGCAGAAAAGGCACACTGGCTCAAGTTACCAAGAGTTCAAAAATTCTTATACATTTAGGGTTTCTACTGGGAAACAGACATACATTTCTAACTTCAAATCAGAAATTAAAAACAAAGCTCAATATCATGATCTCACAGAAAAAAAGCTGGACATAAAGACACATTTATAAACCCCACATATTTAGAAATTATTACCCAGGAAGAGAGAAACCAGATACGCTGATAAAGACAGAATTAATGAGTTTACAAGCAACATACTGAAACCATTTAAACTTTGTGTCAAGAATCTCAGTTTTCAGACTCTGGAAAATAGATTGATAGAATAGACCTCTAGTGATTCAAATTCCTGGAAAACTTCTCCTTAGCTGCTGTATCAAGCAATAATAAGCCTCTTGGTTAAGCCAAATACTGCTACAAAACACTGTTGGAAAGCATTTTCACTAAAAGATAATACATGCAGCTGCTACCAGGAAATACAATTACCAAGCAAGACTTAACATATGATTTCAATTTCTGAGATTGCCCCCGATGAGATTCCAAGTTCTGCGGATAGGAAGCTGACATGCTGGCCCAGTACAGCTGAGATTATTCCTGTTGGCTAGACGCACCGTCTCCAGAGCCAAAATGTGCTTGTAGGTGAACTTCAGCAGAATGTCTTGTCAGCCAAAGGTTACACTTCCTATAAGCATTTCTAGTTGGAAGAAGCTTCAATGAGACAGTCATCCACAAAACAGGAGACCATTTGCAGATTTAAGGAAGTGTATTTTCAAGACAGTGTATCTGCCCTTATCAGGAAAGCTGAAGCACTTCCAAAATCATAACTAGGAGTTGGAAAAGTTTCCTTAGAAGCTGCAAATATGAAGGATGCTATTTGAGTCCACCCTACTAAATACAGCGCAGCGCATTTCCACCACAAAATGCTTTCTAACAAGTGTCAGCAATGTTCAGATGTTGGAAGTCTCTTTCCATAAAACAGGTTATTCCTCAATCAATCTGGAATACCTGTCCTCCTAGACAAGAACAAGAGAAGGTAATCTGGGTATTTCTTAGTCCGTTAACAGCAGTTACCCAAACTGGTTTCAGTTCAGTCTGACTGCAGGGAGAAAATTCTGGACAGGAAGGGGGAGACTAAGAACTGTAGCCTCAGTCTATAATCTTTGCCTTCTTAATAAATCAAGCAAAACTAATATCCAGATTATACAGCCACTGTGGACATCTAGACATTGAACACATGCTTCCCATTAAAAGATGCTTAATGGGACGTGTTGCTGTTCTGTGCATAAACCTGTGGCAGCTACAGTACAACACAATAAAGTGATGTCCCCTGAAATCTACTGCTACTATGAGAAAATTCAGCAGTTTGATGATAACATTAAACATCAGAAACAAACCAAACCCATCAATTCAAAAGTCTCTCACACAACCTCAGTAACACAGAGAAACAAGGTCAAAAGACAGATGCTTATTTCATTGTACTGACTGTTGGAAAACAAAGAGGGTGAGTAAGAATATTAAGTCTGCATTAAGACCTTCCTTAATGTTTTAGGCACCATGCTAGATTAAAAATATATTTCGAGTTTCCCACAGTTGCATTTTGATTCAAGACATAGAGGTAAGGCATTCCATCTACCCTTTCTGTAACATATTACACACAACGCATGCAGCCTTCTCTTCTGCTGTCTTGTGCACAGCATTTCTAAACTATTCCTTTTTGAAAACCACATCACACAAAGAAGTAAAAGTTGGTTGTTTTTTTCTGTTAAAGTACTGTTCGATACAGGACAAAGGATGTTAAGAGACAAAAGCCATCCTTCTGCCTTTTGTAACAAAGTTAATCACAAGTAATTTCACAAAAAGGAAGGCTGACAGGAGAAAACTGCACACACAAAAAAAATGGTATTGTGCTCCCAGGCTGCTAGATTTGTCTGAAAAAAGATGAATTAAAATCCTCCTTGAAAGAAGTTAGTGTAATATGCACACTGCTTGCTTATTTGTGTGTGTGCGCACACAAGAAGGTGGATTTAATCAATGAGTCAATCTGCCTGCGCACTCCTGCCAAACACGCAGCAATACCTCCAAGCACTCCTATGAGAGCACTTAAGACATGAGCTAAGGCTTTCTCTGTACAGAATGTTTTAAAATGAAGTCCCCAAGGTACAGATCAAATAAAGAAATACTTCTCCACGCAAACAGTAGTGATATTATAGACTGAAATTCTATCTTGAATTTGAAGATACACTAATTTAAGAGACAGCACAGGAGATGGAGAATCTGTGTTAGCACACCACTTCATTTGTGACAATGAGAAAAACACACCTGTAAGACATTACCAGAATGAAAAGGTATCAGGTCTCTCAGGCCGCAGCCCTAAGGCTCCCAGCTAGGACTCAAGGACAGAGGCTTCTTGAGTCCTTTCCAGCCCTATTTTTTTTTTTAACTTTGATTTGGGTAAACACTCATGACTACAGCAGCACATCAGCATTCAGAGAGGCAGCAAAGCGGTAAAAACCATTTACAAGCATACACTAGACCTTTCATAATGCTGGTACCAGATCTAACCCAACCCTTGAACACTCCTGTGCTTTAAATGGAACACAAGCTAATAAGGAAGTGAAGCAATGCTCCAAACCTGTTTTCGCTAACCCCAGCAATTACAGCCTTGCCATGTACCAGCCAACCTGCGTTAAAGTGGCTACAGTAAACAACGCGTGGTGCAAACCAGAACTCCAGCTCACTTTTCCACTCCTGCTCTCTCCATCTGTTTTGAGGGAAGACGTGATAAAGCCAGCACATCCCACACCCAGGGCAGGGAGAAGTGTAGATCAGAGGCAGAAAACCATTTTAGTGAGGAGCAGATAGGAGGTGAGGTTGATGGTAGAAACAGAGCAGAACATTCCATGAAAAACCATTAGTCTGCTTTTGCCCTGTCCACTCCTAAAATGTCCCTAAACTGATCCGGGGTGGGGGGTGGGCAGGGGGAAGGCAAAACAACAACAAAAAAAGCAGCTCTTTCATACATAGTTACCTATGCTCACCAGACAATGACTGAACAAAAAGTTACTACATTACACTTAACATCTACTCTGCCTCTGGAATCACATCTGCTAACTGAAATAGGAAGCAAGAGGGAGGGAGACAAACAAAACTCTAAATCCCCTTATTTTTTTAAACATCATGCCAGTGTAGCTGCAAGAGATGGAGTCTTCTATTCCAAAATATCCCTAACAGACTGACAAAGAGGTTCCATTTTTGCCAAAATAATGCCTCTAATAGAGAACAGTTTCTTCTTTTCTTGCTGGAAAATACATTAGAAAATTTTTTTTTTATATATATATGTATATATTTGACCACAAGAATCTTTATGATGCTACCATGGGGATGATATACTTACTGGGGACTTGGTAAGTGAAAAATAAGCTCTTCACTTACATCAGTCTTCTGATCAAGATGGATCTACATAGCTGGCCAAGAGCAGAATTCGAGGACAGAAATACTGAAATGAGTCGGGATATTTAAAGTTAGCCTTTCACTCCATGCCAAGAAACACAAGTTATTTTTAAAGCCTAAATAACAACAGTGATACTTCACCAAGTATTAGAAATAGAGAAACTGGAACACCTTGACAAAACTCCATCTCCTAAAGTAGTACAAAAGTCTCACCAAGGTAGAAGAAACACAGACGTGCCTCTAGGTAATCTCCGCTGAGCTAAGGAATGGAAGAAAGTCAGCAATTACTGACAAACTCACACTCCAGAACAGTGACTGCAGACTAGGATAAAAACCTCAAAAAGCATCTGTAACTGTGAAAATTAGTTGATATGGACAGCACAGAAGCAAGAGCAGTTTCAAATTGTCAGTAATATTTATTATTTACATCAGTGCAATCAATGGCAAAAATACAAGAATCTGTGCAATAACATCTTGAAGTTAGCTGTGGGCACACTGGAATTGATAGCTTGTAAAAAGTTGCTATGTATTTTAGAGCACTGGCAAAGGGCTGGGGTTTTAATCACCCAAGGACAATAATGATCTTTGGCTATCAAATACACTACTAGGAAGAGGAATCTCTTCTCTCTTCTACAACGCTTAGTTCATATGAACCAGGGAAGAGTTCTAGGACAAAAACATTGATTCAATTACGAATTTTAGGTACCAAAACATCATGATGTTCAAAAACATAACTACGCACACAGATTAAGGAAGAATGTAGTATACTAAAATAAATACATCATTGCTGAATCTGACATTCACTTTCTAAAACATTAACTGACTGAACTGCACACGTTGAAATAGGTTGAGAGCAGATTCTGGATGCCTTAAAGCCAGTATCTATCCAGTTTCATAATTTTACAAGCCATTTGATATCAGAGCACCTCACAGCCCTCTGCCTGCTGCAGTTAACCACTGCACATCATGATCTCAACATTTCAGCCTAAGAATCCACTAATATCCTTACTGGGAAACAACAGATCAGCACTAAGGAAAGTAACTTGTTTACAGCATAAGTTAACAGCAGGTAGTCCTAGAGCTTACAGAAGATGAAGAAGCTCAGGTGTATAAATTACGTAAAATCAGAGTACACCTTCAAGGCATGTGGAGGAGATCCAGTGACTAATCAATAAATAATTAAACTTGATACTAGTGACAAAACAGCTTACTCTGTAATATAGAGGAAGAACTTCAAAGGACAGAAATTAAGTGAAGAAAATAACATTTAACAGCAAACTGAGGTAGTTCATAGTCCCTGGAAAAGGGAAGTTACACATTAGAACTTCTTAGAAGAGGATCATTCCCTTTAAATGCTAATTCAAGCTTCAAATTTCCAAAAACAATCCCAGAAAATGTTTCAGCAGAACATGTTGTTGTACAACATTTTCCTAGTGACCTCTTGGCAATACTACTCCAGCTGCTCTTATTTGACAATGCGATTTTTTCACCTCTCACCGCTTTACTATAAATTTACTGAAAATTACTATCAAATATTATCTTTAATGTGTTTCTAAAGTGGGAAATAGGTCCTAAACTGATTTTTACAACACTAGGAGAGGCACCAATAATTTATAGTTTTCTGAAACATAAATGTGGATGCTTGCATGCATGTGTGTATATGTATATAGCTATATATAGACACATAGGCAGGTAACATTTAAAAAGGACAAAATCTTCTCCCAGATATAAAGGCACTGGAAACACTGCAGTAAGTGGTTTTAAACAAAAAAAAAAAAAATACACATAACTAACACACAAAACCACAGTTATCTGCTACAGGAAGCAAAATAATAGTTTTTACTGTGTATTATTATTCAATAAAAGAGTATAAAAGAGTAAACTAAAACTAAATACAGTTTCCTCATTTGCATTTTCTGTAAGAACGTCCTTGCTGCCTGCAGTAAGGGTACTTACCTAATACATACCAAAAAGGCAGTATTTTTTACCAGAGAACCACCTCGCTTTAAAAAAGCCTCAAATCAAGCAATTCATAAAGCAAGTTTAGTTTATTCTTGAAAACAAATTATTCAAAGATAAACCGTTTCTATACAAGTCATTTAGTTCTTATGTATTCAGTCATAACTGCTAAGTTGAACGCATAGAAAAAAAAGATTTCTCTATAAATCCTCTGTAATAACTGGGATACCAAATGGAATTCCTTTTCTGCTTC
The DNA here is from genome assembly GCF_028500815.1 of Rissa tridactyla. Lineage (NCBI taxonomy): Eukaryota > Metazoa > Chordata > Aves > Charadriiformes > Laridae > Rissa > Rissa tridactyla. Next base: position 44,817,785 of record NC_071473.1, read on the forward strand.
ATGCATAAATCAATACAGTATTGTTCTATCTTCAGGACCATCTGTGCAACACCACTGACTTCAAATTATTCATAGGCTCTAAGGCCAGAGCCAACTGGTATATCGTCAAGATGATCTCTTAAACATTTTAAGACATTTAAATTTCAGCAATTACTCAGAACTGAGCATAATAACTTTTGTTCTGCGCAACACTTGTGTAACTACATTCAAGGGGGTGCAAGGTTACATTAAGCTGCAACTGAAAACTTTTTGCCTGTCAAACTATCCCTTTCCTACTTTCCCTCACTCCAGCCCAAATTAAATACTTTATTTTGAACAGAGTTCAAAGCTAGATGTTTTTTAAAATAAAGATTTACAAACGACACAAAGTTGATAATGAAACTGATGAAGTGTACTGACTTCATGATTCTGACAATGCCAATCCTATGAAGTTATTCTTTACACAAACCTTACTAAAAAAGCAGCTGTACCACTCCCCTGGATTATACGTGGCTTATCTAAGGATTCTGAGGGAAAGGAAGTGGTGGATAGATATAAGAAACAATTAATAATCCTGAAACCTGAAAAGCCACATATCTGACGTCATTAAAAACAAAGAAACACACAAACAGAAGAGCCAGAGTAGTTGCTGGGAACTCACCTCACCTTGAAGCAAAGAAAACAGACTAAGAATTCTAATTAGGGACAGATTACTAGAACACTTGAATAAATATACTGTGATAAGACCAATACAGTTTACCATCAGTAAAAATTCTCTAAGTTTACAGGTTTTGGGGGGTTTAAGAAAGAAAGAATAGCAAATAGGCATGAATTAATGGAATGCTCCCTACAGATAGTCCAAATGCTTCTGATATGCCTCCTCATAAATACTGAAGGAAACAAACAAGATAATATTGTCACACATCAGTTGATAAAGACTGAGCCAGGATTTCAAGCATCAGAAAAGTTTGGTTATAAAGGATTTTAGGAATCAGTACTATGTATGTCCTATTTAACAGTCCTGTGAAAAAGAGAAAATTAAGTTACTCAAAATTCACTGTGTCTCCAAAACTTTTCAGAAAGAGCTACACTGCCTGACACTATCAAAATGGATCCCAGCTGTGCAACAGCAGTTTAGGAGAACTGGTTATTTGGGGCACTGTCATCACACCTTTAAACTTCTTAATGTTATGGCTTCAGCTAATTATGTTAATTGCTTGCACATCATCATGAAAGAATAACCAAGACTGAAAAGATTCAAGCAATAACAAGATACACATTGAAATATTTTGTTTTGCAATAGATTACTGGATGCAAATCCAAGAACTACCTTTTTCCTCTCAAGAGTAGATAAATCACATTAGTTCAACTCTAGCTTCTTTTCTTCAGTCCCTCCTATTCCACCTTGCAATACTACAATAACAAAATGCTAAAAACTAGATAACAGACCTCAAAATATGAGGAAGCTGTGGCACTTGGCATTGTTAATCTGCAAGATTAGTAACCATAGATTATTTGAATGGCGTTAAATTTGCAATAATTTAAATTCATGAAGAGAAGCCAAATTTCACTCTTCATATCATTTTACTGATTCACCAGAAATTTATAATGTGATAACTTGCTTTTCTCCAAAATAAATTACTCATTACTGAGAAATTCCACATACTAAAATCACGTGGCTTTTCAATTTGCTGAAGTCTTTTCTTCCTCCTCTCCTTCCATTAAATTAGAAGCTGATCTTAACACAGTCATAACAGATACAGCTATAATAAAAAAATAAATAATGGAAATACAAAAGCTCTACTAAAGACAATCTATCTCTATACAATTCAGAAAAAAGACAACATACCTTAAGATGTTTGGATGTGAGAGTCTATTCATGAGTTGAACCTCTTTCAGCATGTTTGCTCTGTTGCTGTTCAGTGTGTTCATCTTCAAAGCCATTACCTGGTCTGAAGTTCTGTGCCTTACCTATAGGATACAAGCGAAAAATGGTAAGGATATGAAATGTGAGACTGAAAAAACAGTAATGCTGTAGCGCAACTTAGAGATCCTTCATGATAAACAACTTGATCTATACTCTGATTTCCGTAGTCTTTCTCACACAGATGACCTTCTATAAGCATACTATCCAAATGTGAGAAGGTATTTTGCTCTTCTCTTGCAACTGACGATGACAGAAAGCTTAAGAACTTGAAAAAAAAAAAATTATCAGCTGCTTAGTATGAGTGAAGGAAGCTACTTATTTGTCCAGGGAGAGAAAGTTTCCTACTCCAAGACCTATGAAACTCACCTTCATTCCACTTGTATCCCTCTTCTTTTCCCACTGCAGTGGTTGGTGTCATTGTTCGACACAATGTGTTATGAGAGGACCTGCTGGTTACGACTACAGGACAAATTTCAGAGGTGTTCAATATTCACTTCTGAACCAAGACTACGACCCAGATTATACATTCAGTGGACAGAAAACATTCATACCAAGCCCTGCTGCAAAGCAGAGAGGTTACTGGACATGCTATCACCTACTCTAGGATGTTAGTAATGGCTGCAGTGTGTCAGCATGAAAAAGAGGATTTCTCTAGCAACTGCGCAGAACGAGCACACCATTCAGAGTTACCTTCCCCCGTCAGAAATGCATGACTGCGGCCATTTCTAACTTGACACTCTCAAATTAGCCCATCTGTCATCAGCAAACAGGCCAATAATACATAGATGTGTGCTACTATTAGAAAGGAGTTGTCACGATAGTGCAAAGCTTGCCAATCCTTTGAATTTCCTTGCAGTTGGGCATTCCCACATACACACAGGTAGTATTCATGGGAATTGTGTTCCCATTATTTTCTTCCTACATCAGTCCCTGCAGCTCATAAACAGAAAACACGTACTTCTCAAAGCACTGAACTACCACCAGGACAAACTCATTCATGTTTATGAAGATTAGTTTAGAAAAGTCTGCGATGCAAGAATTTAAGACTCTCATCAGCTTTCTAATTTGAAATATAAATCTATATTACAATGTCGGTAAATACAAACTACCTGCATTTTAAACAATGGCAGCCTGCCTCCTTTTATTCCAGGAGACTCTGCTCATCTTTTCCAATAAAAGGCTTCTTCAGCTGCGATATGTGAGTTACAGAAAGAACAGCTGAACTCATGATAAGCAGATGCAAGAAGAAAGCTGGGTATGGTTTTTTGGAGGTGAGGCTCACTGGTAGGTCAGAGGCAGCAAGTGATACTCATTTTCAAGTTTTATTTGCACACTATCTGCAAGAACAAGGGGTGCATTTCAGCTAAACATTCTCATGTAGACACAAAGCACCATGAATTCAGCACAGGGATGCACTGAGAGGGAAGGGTGTCATCTTTCAGATGTGTACCTGGCTTAGCGCTTCCCAGTTGCCTATTCCTGACCTAGTTTGTAGTATAGGGTAGCACTGGAAACATCGCAGTTAAGTGTGGTAAACAACATCGAGGGACTGAGCGAGTAGAAAAATAGCCCAAAGCTGCTTTTTCTCCTGCTTCCCCCCCTGCCCATGCACATGAGCTCCTCAGATACCTCACCCCCAGTCACCCAGTAATCCCAGTGCAAGAAGGATCAGAGAAAGGAGGTGGAGAGGGATATAGAAACCAGCACCAAGAGCAGAAACCAACAGCAAGTTCATAAGCATGGGACTCCTCCTTTCAGTGGCAATACTGGCTTTAAAATAAAACTCGTTGAACTACAGCTTTAGTGCATTGTAACAAGATAATCTCGAATCCTTCTGCACACAACCTGTCTTGCTTGTTTGGCATGCTTATTGGTTTTAAGCGGGATGATTGCATGTTAAGTTGATGAGGTTTATTGTTACTTGTCAGGTTTCTTGTGTCTATTGTGTACTTTCATTAATTTTTAATTTTACGCAGCTTTTGCATACCCAGACAATTTGAATGAACAAGCTAAGTTGGACAGGTCAATGTCTATATACGGACTTTTAAAACTTATATTTTAGTTACACATTAGTTTTATTAGCAATAATGCTTTGGCTGAGGAACAAAAAAATTATAAAATGCTTTCATAGACTTAAGAAAGGAAGATTTGTTCCAACAATGCAAATTTAAAATAGGAAAAAAGGACAATTTAAAAGCTTTGAATCTATACACAGTGGCTAAATCAGCCCATTTCCTCTGGGAGGAGGCTTAGGAATCTTGGGTGTTGTGGCAGAGTAATTTGGGGTTTCCAGGGAATAGGAAAGAATTTGAAGGAACTTAACTCCTACAGGCAGAGAGATGCTCTCAACAGAACTACTTCAGAAATCAGCTTTCCACAAACACAGAAGCTTCAAGGTCTGCCAACAGGGAATGAATAGGGGTAGAAGCTGAGCAAGAATTCAGATGAAGTGTGGTCTTAAACAGTATTTGCCTTCTCATTAACTCTGCTACCTACCTCTTAATTTCCTGCCCATTTCTATCATTCACTCAGTTCTGTGCCAAAATTTCAAGTCCTTTGCTTCAACTCCGAGGTAAAAGTAGAACCTGTTCTTCCTTGTTCTTTGCCTTTTCCTTGTTCTGACCGCTCTTCTTGAGCTAGGGAATCCTCAGAGAAGAGGGTGGGTAAGTTTTGGGGTGCTGTGTCCTGCACGCTTCCTGGATTTTCAGGTCTGATACGCAAGAGGATTTGGGTAGCAACGGACTGTCCACCGTACTAACTCCACATCCAGAGAACATTGAGCAGCTTTTGCAAAGGCAAAATTTTTCATCCTCCATTTCAGAAATATATTCCTGGAGTCTTTTCAATCTTGATAGACTGAACAAGCTTCTGTGGTGAGGTCTGGGTGTTTTTCATTTGCTTGTTTTATAAAATAATTTTCCCCATGCTTGGAAATAGCTCAGATTTTTAGCATCTGCCCATACAACTGGTCTCTAAGCAGCACCAACACTATGCTTTGTTTCACTTAAAAGGGACACTGTGAGGTAACGCCAGCAATTTCATTTGAACTTCTGTATACTGTTTTGATGTTGGAGCATGTATTCCTGCTGACTCTGACAGAACACTTAATTACCTAATCAAACCAAAGCAGAGGTAGGAAAACAGGGGCCCTCCCTCTCTTGCTAGCTGCCCTTTAAGCAAGGAGGGAGAAGCAGAAGTGAAGGTGGGAGGGCATCTTCCCAAGAGAACAATACCCAATATTATGAATGAAAAAAAATACCGTTTTATATATTATGGAACACAATGCTAATCACTTGGAATATACATAAGGCTAATCGTGTTTTCTCCTCTGAAGCACCGTTGGCAAACAGTATTTCTGTGGCAAGAATGGACTGCCAACAGGGAACAGACAGGTCCTATCTTTAAGGTCTTGGTCAAGCTCCAGATCTCTACATAGAAGGAGCTATCAGTTACACTACCCACCGTGCTTACTTACCTGTCAGTTATACCCTAGACAAAATTTGGGTCTATTTTGGCATCCCCTTCCAAAACCCTGCCAAACTGTTTAGTTTTAATCCTTCATCCCCTTTCAGGCCACTTCTGTGTAATGAAAGCATGGAAGTAATGTGTCAACTACCTGACTGCTCCAGAAGGAAAACTAGTAAATATTTCAGAAATATTGCTAATCCAATTTAACATTTGTTTACAGGGCAGTTTGCCTCAGGTGTGTGCCTGTATACTCAACATAAACAGGGATTCACTCACGCAATTCAAACCTTTCACTGATGCAACTAGCAGATTGCTGTAAAGCTTTTAAAGCTGCTGACATCATTATTAATTAGGGTTCCTTGCGTATCAGAGCAAGTAACCTTTCAGTGATGTCTGGATGATCATGTCTCTGCTTAGAAGTATTCTGACAATCCTACAGCTGCTTTCCCATACTGCTTTGCACATGCTTCTGACTTCTCAGTCTGCTTACCTATGTGTCTCCATCCCCGAGGTCACAGTAACTAGATATTGCCTTTCTGTTTTATTGCTGGCAGGCAGTTAAACTGTCCCTTTGCACTCTGATTCTCCCAGGATCAAAGTACGCTGCTTGCTGTGTCTCCAAACCACGTTCTGATCCTGGACCTTATCCCTTCCTTTAAGAGGTGGTGAGAAGTAGTAGTAGTAGTCATGGATCCAGGTACAGAAATAGTAACACATTTGAAGGAAATTTCATAACAGTGATTGAGCAAGGCTCATATTTAAAAGAACTAGTCACTATATAAATGCTGTGTGAAGTTCACACAAGGAGTATCCTGCAAAAATTAGTGGGTTTAATTTTCAGCTTGATGCTTATCTACAAAATTCTTTATTATTAAAAAAACACTAAATAGGATTTAAATATTAATTTATTAAGTCATATAGATATGTCAGGGATTTCTGAAAATCCAAACTTTATATTACCTCCACTTTCTGCCTGAAGGGGGAGGAGATTTAAGCAATAGCTGAAATCTGATTTCATCTTTCACAAGGCCTTTTTGACCTTTCCTATTAACTGTACCCTTCCAAGTGCCCTTGGAATGAGCATCTGAAGAACATTTCCTAATGCTATAAATCTGCCAATACAACCTTCAGTTTTGCCCCTAGTTTTTCACTGCTTTTTCATTATTTTTGAACTATATAATGATGATTTGGAAGTATTTTGTCACTGTTCTCTTCCCAAAACTGCATTTAATTTCTTTCCAGTTTTTCCTTACCTTTCCCTCTTCTGGTATCCAGCTTCGATGTTTAATTACATTTACAGACCTTATACAGCCTAGGACATAAAATCACATTGCCTCTCTATCTCTAGCACCCACAGCAGTTCTTTCTTCATTCTTTTACACACCTCAGTCTTCATTGGGCCATTTAACCTTCACCTTTCCTGCCACGTGTCCAAAGTACCATTTTAAAAGCAGCCCTCTCTAGTCCAAATATATGACCTTCCCTGAGTTTGCTTCCTGCTGCACGTATTATTTTTACTTACACTGGCTCACCAACCTTACGCTCACCAGTTCAAATGTTTCCTCCACAATCAGCCTGCAGCCTTCATGTTAGTGACATATACAGCAAAGGTCAAATGAGTTTTTATTTATCTATGCCACATTCTATCAATCTCTTTTTTGTAACAGTCTAAGTGTTTTCATCTGTTTTGTGACTATTTTCTCTTGTGATGACAAGAGATTAAGACATTACCTTACTAACCTTTCTAGGCTGTTTGCATTAACTATGCTATATAGTGTAATACGATGTTTGATTGAAGAAAGCTCCTTTTAATTGGGAAGACAAACCTGTTCTTCAGCTCAGATCACACTGTTTGTAGAACTGGAATCTCATATGTTTTTCTAAACATTAAAATGTATCCGCAGTCAGATACACATATTCATAGTAGCGATGCTTACATCAAGTTAAAAATCTCATGTCACTAGGAAAATCTGGAGTGACAAATAGAAGCTTAAAGAAATACATTGGTCCAGATAATATTAAGCTGCTATGTTGATGCTAGGGAGTCAGACTGGGTTGTGGTTGTTTTCAGAGTAGTAGTATATAATGTCACTACCCTCTAACTTCTTGTAGCAAGAGGGAAGCCTGCCAAGTGTAACAAAACTTTGCCAAACAAAACTAGTCAGCATGTGTTACAAGAACTTTTAGCACAGGTTCAGAAGATGTACAGAAACTAGGCACAAAACAAAACCCAAAACCTTTCAAAAGCCTGACAGTCATTGTGACTCCATTAGTGAATTTCTACTACTAAAAACAGTTGAGAAATACACAGAAAAAGTTGGAGCCTTCAGCATTTTCCCTTTAGCACAAAGGATTGGTACTGGTCAAAGATCCTACTTCAATAACTTTAGTAACTTCTAGCATCACCAATTCAGCAAAGTACCAAGTTCAATTACTCCAGCATATTCCACACCTACAGTCAAACAAGTTCTCAAGTTTTTCTGCCGAACTAAAGTGAATTTATAATTAGTGAGACAGCAGTACCGCCGACACTTTATAAATCCATTGGTGTGTGCCAAAACCCCCTCAATTTTTCTTTTGTATTTTGTTTTTCTTCATTGCCCACTGTAATGTAGAACCAGGGCCCAAAATACAGCATTCATTTATTTTAAACAAACCATTTATTGATAGGAATCCACGCATATCTCTCTGCCCTTAACTTGATCCCAATCAAATCATACAGGCAAAAAGAGACTACAGTCTTGTTTTGAGAGAAAGCACAAATTCATCAGATGACTATTGTTCCACAGTTTGAGATGAGGTATAAACAGGCACAGCCCGGGTGGGGAAGTCGACTGATTTTGTAGCCAGTTCAGCAGAATGTAACCATATAAAATGCCCTTTGCAATCCAGGAGAAGGAACATGGACCCACCTCTTAAGTACTAGGCAAGAAAATGCAGAAAAGCATTGTTCTACCACAATCTCAGTATATAGCTCAAGTATGTATTTTACACCTGAGTCTAATGTCACAGTCTGGAAAGGAAAAGAAATACTGAGTTTGAAGTACAGAACTGGGAGCTTATTCTTCATTTTTGACGTTGGCTATCATCAGCTCATTGAACAGTCCTAGGCATGCTACTTACTTTCATTCCCTCTTTAACTGTATCTATAAAATGGAGGTGATATTGCTATCTACCTGCCAGGGAAACTGGAAGTTTGACATCTGCAAATTACTATTGTAACATCCAAAGTTAGTACATAATCAGATACTGTATCTGTGTCCTTATTTGATTTGTAATACTTGTGATTAAGTATTTCCCATGTTACTATGGGTTTATCCCATACGAAAGATGATGGTATTTACATAACCTGCAGATGCTTTTGAAGCAAAAAAACACTTCAGGTTGAGTTTTCCTGAGATATAATTGCACCTTCAGTCTTTTACAATATATTTACAGTTTGGTACAGAGCACGCTGTGTCCCCCCGCTGTACCAATGATGTCACCATCACTATTCATCAAATACATGCAGTGGGTTTGTTTTCAAAATCTGTATGGGAACCTTGAGAGAAAGTTTTATTTTGGGCAGAAATAATTTCCTTACCTTTCCTTTATAAATCTTTCAAATGTATGTTAGCATGCATGAGTAAGGAACTCAATCTCACATTTCAGAACAGAGCTCACTGGCATACAGCTATTGCTACTATAATCACAGTTGCAGCACTAGAACATGACCACAACCACAAATAAGACGACAGCAGGGAATATAAAGGAGCTATATTTGCCTTACTTGAGGATATTTAAGTTTTTATGAATTGCTACATTTAATAACTTTCAGGTTATAGCCAAAACCAAAAGTTCTAAATAGTTTCTTGTTATTTAAGCTTTCATGGGACTGCTCTTCTTAAGAATTAAGTCTTCCTAGCAAAAAAAAGGCAGTTAAATAAATATACCATGCAATTTCTTATGTGTCTCCTCATTGTCAGTAGAAGCTATGAAGCACAAGGATTGGATTTGCAGGACTTAATTGCAGGCAGCTGATGGGAAAGTTACAAACTGTCATTAGTGACTCAGTGTTAGACATATTGTCAGCCACAGATTAGTTAACAAAGCAATGCTGTCTCAGTATCGATTACTCCAGCGGATGTTTCATAGCTCTGTCCTCTCCTCAACCCCTAATCCAACCAGACCATCAAACAGAAGGCCCTACCCACACAGAGCAGTGCCTGCTGCTGCTGCCCAGCACCGAGGGCCATTCACCCGCCCCGACGGGCTCCCACGCTGTGACAAGCACAGCCAGATCAGGCCAGCAGCCGTGACAACTCCCAGGCGGAGGAAGCTCACAAGGACAGGAGAAGGGAGTCCCTACAATTCGGATACGGCCTCAGCAGCCGCTGGGAACAGGGTATCTTGCACGACTCACATACAGAATTCCCAACAACTGGAGAAGTAAAGACTAACAGAAGCCGTATCATGCAGGTTTTGGAGTTCCTCTCTCTAATCATTACCAATGGCTACTAAGGGGCTATAAGGAAGCATTCCCTATGGATCTAAGCCTGCAAACAAGATCTTCTTTTATGTTACTGCCATCAATAATAATTTGCACTTTTGTGTATTACCATCACACACGCGTTTTCCAGCACAGGGAGTGAAATCCATCACTGAAATAATTCACCCCCCTCCAAAACCAGTAAATAAGCGTTCAGAGAGGTGTGTCACAACGATCTTTAGTGATGCACTCTGTTCTCTAGGTGCAGTCATGTTAATACTGGACATATGCCAGCACAGTTATTTGAAGAACAGTAAATCAGCACCTGTCTCTCAGTATCAGCTATGAATGAGCTTACACAAATGTGCACGTCTGCCAGCTGGCAAAACGCAGAAAATCCCAGAGCTGCCAACCCAGCACATCTCCATCCAGAACAGAAAACTAAACAGATCATTTAACTGGGCTTGAGAAATTATTTTGGAAAACAAGACAAAAAGCCCACAAACATTTCTGTGCCAAGGGACTCTTGCCACCTGCTTTGCCCCTGGGAAACTGCACAATGATACTCAGATTGGCACAACTTTTCTTCCAGAAGAAAATCAAAGGCCCAAAGGGCTCTGAACTACAGAAGTCACTGACTAAACAAAAAATCCAACCAGGGGGTTATCTCTTATTGCAAGATCCCACTTGTTACAGTACCAGAGCACCTTTCTTATTGTTGACAGGACTTGCCAGCATTCTCACTAGTTGTGAGGACAACAAAGACTCGCCTCAGACATTCAACATATCAGCTGCTCCACAAGAGTTAGAAGAGGTCAAGTTCTAAACAAGCGATAAGTACATTTCAAAATGGACAACTTTATATTAGTTCACATTCATTTTTTTGACTGAGTATTCTTTTAGCACCAAGTTTGTTTCAGTGATTTTTTGTTCTGGCTTATTACTAAAGAAACAAATCTTTCACTTTCAGGGTATAATGATAGTTCTGCCATATTTTCCAAAGATTTCTTTCTTCAGCAGAGAAGTCGGCTGACCAAACCAGAGAAAACTGAAACATAGTGTAAGTAAAACTCTACTTCCCCTATGCGTTAATTTGTTTCACTCAGTATAGTTTCAGACTTTACTTGTAGTGATGCCAAGTAGGACTGTAGGAAAAAGTATTACAGAAATATGATTTTGAAAATTTTCTTAAAATTTTTCAACACCACTACAAAAGGCAAGGCTTTCATTAGATCTGCTAGCCAGTGACAGCTTTTGAGTCACTCCCAGTGTTTCTTCAGCTGATGTTATAAGGTGATTTTTACATCTTAAGACTTCTAACCAGAAAATAAATAAAGAAAAATCAGGACTTATTTGAGATAACAAATGTGAACTAGCCCTCCATTCTACTTTGTATCTCAAAGCATTCTCAATTCTGCTAAATGTAAGAGTGCCCTGCAAGTCAGACAGGTAATTCTGGATTTTAATGATACTCACAAGAGTGGGCATGAAGCGAGTATTTTGCACCAATTGTACAATCCTTAAAGAATAATAAATGCAGATGAGGTTTTTAACTCTTATATTAATGATCCATTGGAATAAGGCCTATTTATTACTGCATCTCCCCACAGCCTATGCCCTATAAAAGCATTGACTAATTACATGACAACGACTAGGATAACAGTGACTTGGCACCTCAGTAACCAAAAAATCATTAGCAAGAGGAAGACAACTGTCTGTTTTAGTGGTTACCAGACAAATCATCTTAGCAGTCAGTAGAAGAGTTCCAAAAGGCTGATACTTCACACATCAGCGTGAGACAAATCAAACTTGGAAGACTTCTACTTTGACTAAGAAAGCACTAGCATCCTCAGGATTTATGCCTCGTCTCCGTTCCAGAATGGTGCTTCTTCCTGCTCCTGACAACTATTAGAGTAGAAAGAGATTGATTAGAATCACCTAGCTGATATAACTCAAGAGCTTGAAATTAAGTTTAAAAGTTATTCTAGCCTTCTTGGCCAGTTCATATAATACACAGGGTGACTGTATTCCTAAGCAAATAATTAGCAGCGTGTTTTAACACTGTAACTTTACATAAGAGACCTTAAGCCTCAAATATCTTGCTTCTGTCATCTTGAGCAAGGTGAAGGAGTTTCCTTAAGTTTCAGCTTAAAACTGAATCCTAGTGAAATAAGAAATGAAACCAAAAAGCATGTGTGAACAAGATTTGCTGTCTGTCTTTCTAACAGGCATCACATCACTCAGGGAGGGCAGCGACAAGTGTGACATCTCTATCCCACTGCAACAGAATGAAAGAAGAAATTTAGAAGAGGAACAACGCACCACACCTGGGTGAGGGAAGACACACATTGCTCAAGCGGGTGTCACTTCTCAGTCACAAGGTATATTCCCCATGGCTACGAGACCAAATATTAGAACTGTGTAACCAATATGTAGAATAATTCACTTACTCATTCCCTACTAATTTTCCAACCCACGAGGACTTCTTCTGACACTGTATGTCATAAGCAGAGCCTGAAGTATCTCGTTTTGCCTGATGTAGCAACACCAATCTCAAGGAGAAAAACCCCCAAAGACTTCAGTTAAAAAAAAAAAAAAAAAAAAAAAAAAAAAACCCCAACAACTAATTTCAATTGTCTAGATCATTAGTTTCCAAAATTGGTGGCCTTAAACTGTTGGTAGCTGTAAGTTTCTCAACAACTTGCCAAGCTTAACCAAGAACATTCTAGAAAACCGTGATAGCTACAAATATCACCAATGAACCACTAGGAGAGAAAAGACAATTTCTGGTTGTGAGACTGTTCCCAGAGAAATTTAATTTTTCAGAGTAAGTCCAATTCTTATTGCAGCTTCTAGCCATTGGGCCTTATTATGCCTATTTTTCACTACACTAAAGAGTACCTTCAACCAACTGGTTTTTTTCCATTATAAGATCGTTTATGCACTGTAATGACATCAATTTTTATACACCAAACATGTTAAGACTGAAGTCATTCACTGAATCACTTTTCTAGGTATTAAATCAATTTTTATTGTTTATTTTTCCCCACGTGTTGGTACCAAGTGTTCTCCAGCTTTAGAAAACTCAAACATCTGATGTTGAAAGTGTTTAATACATACAATTAGAGTTTCCTACAAATACTTCACAGGGTAACTAAAATAAAATATCTTTTAAGCCTATCAAATAGTCCCACAAATATCACGGATACTGTGTGATCTCACCTCTAATGTTTTACACAGTTTTTGAAGAACACCTGCATTTATTTGTTTGGGCCTCTCATGAGGCTGCTAATGCCAGAGGCAATCAAAGAGGATCCTTTCCTAGTGCAAACCTTACACTAAATGTTCAAAATAACACATTAGAAAATGAGAGAACTTTGAAACCGAAGCAGTAAAGACAAAGTGTGAGATAGATTTGAGGTTTCCTGTGAAATTTCACATTATCAGCTGACTTCTACTTCAGTGCTGCCTTCAAAATATTTTTAACTTGAATACCAGAAATACTTCCTTATGAGTTATGCAGAAAGATATTTTTGTTGTACTTCAAATTTCTAAATTGACAGTGTTATTATTTTATTCCTTAAGACAAAATGACAACCATCCTAAATAGAGAAGGTATGAGGAATGCATACATAGATGATAGAAAGCAAGTCTTGCAGATGCTCTCTCATTTCCTTGGTAGATTTTTACCATCCCTCTGCCAAGAGCTTTTGCCCTCCCAGCTCAACCAGATGAAGGGGCTGTTCACCCACATCATCTTCACAGGATGTCAGAGTAGCTTTATCTACTGCTGCAGGTTTTTCAGTCCAGTGTGGCTAATGATGCAACCACTCCTCTCTTGCTCAATAAAATTGATTCTTCAGAGATACCTGAGAGTTAGTACCTTCCATTGCAGTAGACTCTACTATCAGCTTTAAAGAACATGTTAAGATGTTCATGAAGAATGACAGATAAAGCTGCTTTTGCCCTGTGACAAAAGGATGAAGAGCAAGACAACATGAAGTATTTTCCAACCCTATGCTTTTGACTCCACAAATCTATAAAGCAAAGAAAAACACATAAAGATTTACAGTGTGGTAGGAAGGCCTAAACAGTAATAAAAAAGGCCAAAGCTTGACATAAGCAAAACTTGCAGAAAGCAGTTATGCCTACTGGGTAATAATTAGTTTCCAGGAAAAAAAATAAGTGCAATTATCTCCAATATGCTACCCACGACAAGGAAAACTCTTGTTACTACATTAAGTCTGGAGACACGATACAAGTTCACACACGCGCTGTGTTACCCAAGCTATGGTTCCCCAAGCAACACTAAATCTCTCATACAACAGTTTCCATAAAGAAAAGCACTTACACACAATTAGTCTTCCCGTCGTCGTCTACATAAAAAACACACAAGCATTCTGCCCAATTAAGTGATTTTATGGAGATATTAATGTCACCTTGAAGAATGTAATTTTGCCCTAAAGTCTGGTGACAAAGCAATGACACTATTCAAAAGCAAAAGCCAGAGTTGTTTTAAGAGCAAAATTCACCCCTTAGTTTGGTACTAACAAAGAAACAAACTTTTTCCTGTCATCAGTGTTTATATTGAGAGTTTTGAAATAATAATCAAAAGGGTACATTAGGATTAAGAAAAGTTTGTCTCCAGCTGGAACGCCCAGAATCTCCTTGATTCATGCTGACATCTAACCACTTCCCCCTTAAAAGAATTCAGGGGGGAAGGTATTGGTTTGACAGTCCTGAAGACTGACATCCCATTTGTGCAGCAAACAGGTGCACACAGAGAAGACAGTAAGAACTTGCTTGTAGAGTCCTGGGAGTGTGCTGGGGCCTTGTCCTGAAGGAGGGAGCTCCATATCAGTTCTATTCCTGGCAATCATGCAAAGACTGGCAATAACACACAGACTCGCATTTAGATTTAAAACACATTGACAGTTCAAATATTGCAGTGGCTGCTTATCTATCAAAATCCAAGTTAATAAAGATTCCCGTTCTGGAAAGTGATGTCTGCAAACTCTGAGCCACTGGTTTCCAAAATCTTCTCCAGTGGGATTTTGCTGAGCATGGGCTGAAAACCATGCAGCAGCTACCCTGCCTTGAATTCAGATTCTCTTGCCGTTTTTTTCCACACGTTTTCCACGTCCTTTTGCAGTCATCCTCTCCTTTTAATCTGAATTGGCATTGCCTTCTCTGCATGCTCATTTATAAAACTACTCAAATGTCTCCTTCGCTCCTTCCACACATTCACAGACATTTTACTCCTGGAAGAAGGCCTCTATTGACATGATATATCACTAAATGCCACAGGAAAACTGAACCCTCTGTCACTAATGAGTTGCTAGTAGAGTCAATAAGCAAATAGACAGGACCAGCTGTAAAAACAACTGAAACCGGGAAGTTCTAGCTATAAAAGGATAGTTAAAAAAATAATAATAAAATATGGGCTGGATACACCGAAGGAGGTTCTAGAATCTTCTATAATGGACATTTAAAGGGCAGGTCGAAAATAGCTGCCAAGAACAGATCACATATACTTGAGCCTGACTCAGCTAAGGATACTGTAGTAGTTCTCATAACATCCCTTCACAGCTTTACATTAATTTTAAAGTTAGGTGATATTATATATTAACCTAATTGTATAAGTGTTTTACAATAGCAATATACATACATGAACACACAGACTTCTGTAAGACCTCTGACTTCGTGCCACAATCCACTACAACTAGATTAAAGACTGGCTAATGATAGCTCAAGATACAGTTGCATGTGACAAAGCAGCGTAAGATAGGGAAGTCTTTTACTGAGCTTCCACAGGAACTGAGCTAGAGCTCCTGTTACTCAATATTCTGCATTCACTTCCAATTCACTGATGAAAGTTGCCACTCAGAAAAACTGGAAGCTTCTAAGTTTGTAGCATTACCCTGTTCACATTATTTCACTACGTAGTGAAGGCCATTTCATATCTTAGGTTCATCTGAGCTAAAATAAACATGCCCAAATGAAAAACTTCACTACAAACAAGGACTGAAGGCTACAGAATAGGAGACCCATACCAATTAAACATAAGGTACTAATGTGCAATAACAACAACAAGTAGTGTGCATTTTGAAAGTGTGACAAAAGCAGAAGGATAGTTTTTACATGTCATTGTTAAGAACAAAAGTAGCGTGTTCTGACTTAGGATGTCCACTTTAAAAAGAGAAAGATGTTGGAGATGTTGGAAAGACTTAAACCTATATTGCAAGAATTAAGTCATTCCCAGAGTGGGGTAGGAGAGGAAAGAGACAGAAATTGGGACTAGTTAACACACCAAGAAAGTCAAAACCTAACTTAATAACATACATCGAGTTTTATATGGAGGAAAGATGAGGTACTAAAAAGATGCTGGCCCAGACAAAGCAATACAAAGAACAACTGGGTGAACGAGTAGGTCCAGAGACTTCAAGTTAGGTACAACTTAGTGCCTGAGGACTGGAGGAAAGCCAATGTCACTCCAGTCTTCAAAAAAGGCAAGGAGTAGGAGTCAGGGAACTACAGGCCAGTCAGCCTCACCTCCATCCCTGGAAAGATGATGGAGCAGCTCGTTCTGGGCGTCATCTCAAGGCATGTGGAGGAAAAGAAAGCTATCAGAAGTACTCAACATGGATTCACCAAGGGGCAATCATGTCTGACTAATCCGATAGCTTTCTATGATGGCATGACTGGATGGATAGATGAGGGGAGGGCGGTAGATGTGGTCTACCTTGACTTAAGCAAGGTGTTCACCACAGTCTCCCACAGCATCCTCATAGGGAAGCTTAGGAAGAGTGGGTTAGATGAATAGACAGTGTAAGGTGGATAGATAGCTGGTTGAAAGACAGAGCTCAGAGGGTCATGATTAAGGGCACAGAGTCTAGTTGGAGGTCAGTGACGAGTGGTGTTTCCCCAGGGTCAGTACTGGGTCCAGTCCTCTTCAATATATTCATCAATGACCTGGATGAGGGGATAGAGTGCACCTTCAGCAAGTTTGCCGATGACACAAAGCTGGGGGGGGTGGCTGACACACCAGAAGGCTGTGCCGCCATACAGAGAGACCTGGACAGGTTGGAGATTTGGGCAGAGAGGAACCTTATGAAATTCAACAAGGGCAAGCATAGGGTGCCGCACCTGGAGAGGAATAACGCCATGCACCAGTACAGGTTGGGGGCTGACCTGCTGGAGAGCAGCTCAGTGGAAAGAAACCTGGGACTCCTGGTGGACAACAGGATGACCATGAGCCAGCAATGTACCCTCGTGGCCAAGAAGGCCAATGGCATCCTGGGGTACATCAAGAAGAGTGTGGCCAGCAGGTCGAGGGAGGTCATCCTCCCCCTCTACTCTGCCCTGGTGAGGCCACACCTGGAGTGCTGCGTCCAGTTGTGGGCTCCCTGGTTCAAAAAGGACAGGGAACTGCTGGAGAGGGTGCAGCAAAGGGCTACGAAGATGATTAGGGGACTGGAACACCTCTCTTATGAAGAAAGACTGAAGGACTTGGGTCTCTTCAGTCTGGAAAAGAGACGGCTGAGGGGGGACCTTATCAACACTTATAAATACTTAAAGGGTGGGTGTCAGGAGGATGGGGCCAGGCCAGGATCTTTTCAGTGGTGCCCAGCGACAGGACAAGAGGTAATGGGCACAGACTTGAGCATAGGAAGTTCCACCTAAATGTGAGGAGGAACTTCTTTACTTTGAGGGTGACAGAGCACTGGAACAGGCTGCCCAGAGAGGTGGTGGAGTCTCCATCTCTGGAGACATTCAAAACCTGCCTGGACGCGTTCCTGTGCAACCTGCTCTAAGGTGACCCTGCTCTGGCAGGGGGGTTGGACTACATGATCTCCAGAGGTCCCTTCCAACCCTATGATTCTATGAAATTTACAACAGTGAGGTAACACGCTGGGCACTGGAATCCATGATACTGGCTTTGAGGTCTTCAGTTCAGAACTAAATTAAATAACCAACAATGGGGGGTGGGGGTTGGAACAAAACCAAAACTGCCTTGTATGTGGTGACAATATATGCTGTAGACAAAATACCAGTTACTGATAAAATATAACGACCTTTGATTATGTGGCAGTGCGTGTGGAGATGACCTAATAACTCTTCCAAGCCTTAACTCTTTGAGAAGTCCATAATGCCTTTATTTTTAAACATACAGTTTAACCATGAGATACAATAGGCAAAGTATAACATGAAAGTAGATAAACATGCCAATCAAGACAGATAAATTTTTTTTTTTTCAGTCAAGTGACCTGTCTGTTCTCATAACCTTTGTGTCTGAAGTCCTATGAGTTAGCCCCTCACTTACTCTATTGTACTGTTCTTACTCTGCACTGTTTATTCTAGTTCGCAAGTTCTGTCAAACCTAGGTCAGAGGCCAAAAGAAGAAAGTGACTACTGTTTAACATCAAACATTTCTGCACTGGACTCCTCAAGGCCTGCAAAATTATAGACAAACACAGACGGACAAGTTAATCAAGCAGAATGGTAATCAAGTCATAAAGCACAAAAGAAGACAGCTCTCAATGAGTCACTTTGGGAAAGCCAGATCAGTAGTATCTCAGATCTACCACAGTCAATTGTTCCAAAGATTAAGCCCACCAGCATGACAATGTGCCTGAGACACATGACATAGTATCATAAATGATACAAACCATAAATGATACTAAATAGTGTACTTTAGAGGCAACAGAACCACCAGTTTTATCCTAAGTACATTATAAGTATTTGATAAAAAAATAATTATATGTAAGTGTTCTTCACGCTACCCCTAAGCACAACTCCACATCAGACCTGTTTCTTCTTTCACATTAAACAGCTGGATGCTGCTTATCTTTAAGGAACCTTGAAGACATTAAATAAATACGAGAAACAGGATCCTAGCCTCAGGCACAAGGTATGTGTTTAAGCAGGCACACCTTCCCTGATCAGTCAGCACTTTTGAAACTCAGAGCATACAAATTTAACCATACCAAATAGAGACTGACAGCCAATTAATGAATTGAGGACCATCATTCCAGGATATTCAAATAGGAGGCCTTACAGCATGAGCACATACAGCATGAATATCCTGAGGACACTGACCCATTTGCAACCACCACCCATCTTGTTAAGTCAAGCAAAAGTACGCTGCCCTGTCTTTGTATTCAGACTTGGCCTTGCACCTGGACAGGGACAGTGCTAGCTTCATAGGCTATGGAGTCCAGACATCACAGAACAGCACTGACATTTCCAGCATTTGTTTCTCAAGGGTATCCATGTTCTATCAGCGTTAAAATTCATCATATCTTGTTTTTCACATCGCTTTGATGCATCTTAGATGACATCTATATAAATAAGCCAGGCAAACGTGATCTAGAAGGAAATACTATAAAGTAGCAATGTAAAGCCATAATCAAAGGAGTAGCTAGTGGTTCACAGGTAAACTGGTAAGATTATCCAGTAGGACTCTGCAGGAACCTGCCTGAAGTCAAAACACGGAGTGAAGGAGGGCCAAGCACTTCTGAGACAGGATTAGAATTCAAAGTGATCTTGAAAAATTAAGAAATGCTTGAAGGGGGGGCAACACCAAAGAAACAACTAACCAACCGAAAAGTCCTTAACCCAGCAGGGATTAGTAGGTAAAGTTTGCTTCACAAGTGCACACCTAGGAAAACTGTGTAGCCAGATGTACTGCAGAAAGGATCTCAAGTTATAGGGGATCGTAAACTGAGTACTTAGCGCTTGGTGCTTTCAGGAGGTATGCCAAAATGGGAGGGCTGATTTTCATCTCAAAATTTTTTCTTTGGAGGCACCCATGCCTGTGACAAACTCATGAATTCTTCCCTGGATGTCAAAAGACTTCACCATTCCTCAACAGTTAAAACCCTCAAACTCCCCAGTGACCACACCTGCCTAGCAACACGACCTCCCCAACATGCAAACACACAGGACACTGAATTTACATGATTCTATATTGGATCAATGATCCCTGTTTTCATGTATACATGGATAATAAACCACAAAAAGTCCATTTTTAACATTCAGCCAAAGAGTCGAAGTATTTCCAGTCTCTCTCAAAAGTTCAGCTACAGAATACAGAGCCAACAAGAACACCTGAAGGAATTTGCTAGCAACTTGAATATTTAGTACTGGCTTTGAACCTGAAGGTATATTTGAATAGAAAAAGATCCTGGATTTTAGTCTGACTGCTGTTCCAACACACACATTTTATAACAAGTAGTATCTATTTTCTAATACAGTGTTTAGTTTCAGTATGATGCTTAACTCCCCCACAATTACTTAGAGCTCCATCAGCCCCTTACTGATCTTCCCTGCTAGGAATTTAAAGGTTTGGGATCGTGGCTAGGCATTGTTACATAAACAGTCTTTGCCTAGCTCAATCTTAAAAGCAAACCTCAGTGTGCTGCACTTGCCGTTGAAAATTAGAATAGGCACTAGTCAGTCAGCTGCTTCAAACTAGATTTCTAATAGTTGGACAAAGTTCAGTTTTTCTGAAGTAGCTTCTCTAACACTTAGTATGCAGGCGAACATGAATTTGAATTGTTATAGTGATGGCTAACAAAATCAAAATGCTAGTTTAATACTTTATGCTGAATAAAAACCAAAGTTTAATTTGTGTACGAATAGAGGTGCACCAGAAATGCTAAAAGATCGTTCATAGCACATATGACCATTAATATATACATCTAAGTTGTAATGTATTCCTATTCCCAAATTAAGAGAAGGCAACATCTACCCACCGTGAGAGACTATATTTAAAAAGAAGTTTCCACAGAAAAGGATGGAGTGGAAGAAATCACTGAAAACAATTGTCAGTTACATAGCAAAACAAAAATCTCAAACCATCAAAACAGTCCAAGTGTTCTTCGCTAGAACACTTGAGTGAACCTAATGTATGACACTCACAAAACAACAGAAAAGTATATAATTGAAAAGTCTCTGGTGACATGGGAGTTTTGGAGACACCTCTGCTAATTTAAAGGGAAGGCTTCATTGCTCTTTTGAAGTTACTTACACAGTAAGTCTACAACTATCCTGTATTTTTCTCAAGTTCAATCATTTAGCTGTGAGCCCGCAGATCAGACTGAACTTTAACTGTGTCAAACCGTGAGGCTCTCCTTCCTGGAAGCACATCAAGGTTCTTGCATGAAATCTGATGATCAGCACAGTAGGATTAATGACAGAGGTGGTCAGGCTGATAAACTAGCAGAACAGAAACCTGCTTAAATGAGCATGGAACTGCATCTAAGATAAGGTCGTAATGCATTCTCACCCCTTTGTGCCAAAACTGAAGCGAGACCTTGTTTGAAACTGATGTGAAAGAAAAGACTTTATCACTCATTGTCTCCCGGCAGGAGGTCTGTGGTTGTTTCTGGGAAAACAGACACTAGATACTCTACCTACCATTGGTCTCAGAGTAGTGCCACTGATTGCAGACTGACACCATGTGATGTCTAGTTTAGCTTACTGAAAGGGGGAATGGCAGGGGAAGGTTTTTAAAGAGTTAGCAGACTTATTTATGCACAGGAAGGCAAATTGAGCATCAGGGATTTCTCTCAATCAACATAAGTTCTCCAACAGCTGTTTACCTCTGTATGCCAGTACCTGATTAAACCAAGTGCCCTCTTAAAATAAGATAGTCGTAATAAATCAATTACTATATGCATGCTGGAAAACTGCCTTTACTTTTAGCCACTTTTTTCCCCACCTACTTTTGTTTCCTCAGCAATCACAATACCATACCTTTCTGCTGGATATGCAAGCACCTTCCCTCAGGGCTCTTCTCTGTGATGTTCCTCACCAATCATGGTAAAATATTATAGCTATGTCACCTAGTAAGTCTGTTCACGAAGTATGTAGCTACTCAACTACAAAACTTTTTGAAGTTCCAACATAAATATGATTGGTAATACCACTATATGATAAATTCATAACCTAAGCACTGGAAAATCCAAGTATTAAAGAGGGCTAAATCCTGAATTTGCAGAATAGGGCAAGATGCAAGCTCTAATCAGCAATACTAAGACAACGCTAAGACAAAACTACTCCAAAACACGAATTCTGAAATTCACACAAACCAAGGTCTGTTATTCCTCAGTTACTTAAAGATGACCCAAGTCTATTGGTATCCTTATACAATTCACAGCAGCTTCGCCATAAAAGCTGTAAAGATGAGTTCCAGTGGCACACAGAACTTTATAAATCAGTTCATTTCACATGAAGAAATGTCTGGATACAAAGACATTTGCTACAAAATGCACTACAGAAAGTTTTCCAAACAGGAAAATAAAAAGAAAAAACAAACAAAAAACCAAAACCTTCTTTTCAATTGGTATACAAGCTGGCTTTATAAAAACCTGACCTGTACCAAGTCTCCTACACACCCCAAATAGAATTCTTCATGTCCACCCATTTGAAAGAATTAAAAACTTGTGTTAGTGGAAATTAAATTTTATATATCTAGCTAAACAGAAAAACTTGTGTGGAGTGACTTGCCTTTACATAATTAATGCTTTTGTGTATTAAAGCAACATAAAAATAATTTTCATTGTCTAATTCACATATCTATTCACAGCAATAAAGCTGGATAAGAGATTTTTTGGCTTAACTTCTTAAAGAAAAGACCACATGAGGTGTCATGGAATGGACATAATATACTGTGAGATAAAGTTCTCTGGCATTTCACTGAAATGGAAATAGTTTGGAGGGTGACTTCATCAGGAACTAGGACAAATGAAACAAATTATTTTTGCAATGCCTGAAAACCTGGAAGTCAACTCAATGTCCTATTCAATAATCCTTATAAAAACAGTCAGAACAGCAGAAATATCACCATCACTATAAAACTGGGGTTGTCTGTATGGTTTCACAAATTGCTTTACAAAGATATTATCCACTTCCCAGATTCACGGTAGCAAGTCATTGACAACATCAGATTTTCTCATTCATACTATTTACTTCAAACCAATCTCTGATTATTTGAGTTAAAGGCATGGCATAACAGGCAGCAAAGGAAACAGAAGACCACCTAATTGTATAGTAACTTCAGTGCAATAAATTTTGTAGTTTCAAATTCAGTAATCACCTGTAAATCTCCTAACACATGCATCTAGCGTTGGGAGGCAAAGACTATCGAAGGAATGAGTACAACCCCACAAAAATAAACTAGATAAATTAAAGACATTCACACTTACATATAAGGGAACCAATAGCCATTGGTGTTTAATACACTACATGAATGCAAAAATACATGGCAGAGACAAAAATAACCAAATTTTTTTAGCTTTTGCTGTTTCTTCCAAAATGCCTCTGAAACTCCCTCAAAAAATTACAAATAATAAAAAAACAGCTGGAAGAGTGTCAGAGGAAACATTTGAGACCTGCAAGTTCTTCATCACTCACATCCTGAATAAAGCAAATACAAGAACTAACAGTTGACTTCAGTGAAAAGCACTTCTGCTGATACTCTCGTACTTTCTCAGCACCAAACATGAAGCAATCAACACAAAGACAAGAACGAACTAAACACACACCTTGAACACCTCAGAGAAGAAACCAGAGCCGATTTTCTCACATGTGAAGTCATCAAGACGAGTCAGTCTGGAAAAGGCACTTATCAGGGCTCTGTAGGAAGACGTACAAACTCTTCCTATCTGGGAGACAGTCCCTTCTCCTCCAGCGCCACCATCAAAGTCTTCAGCGCGCTCCAAGCGTGGTGGAAATCCTGCTATTGAATTCCGCTTACTTCGGTCCATTTTGAAAACAAGGTTTTATTTTGATAAGGGAGGACTTCTCACATCTTAGGTAATTTGCTGTCTTCTCTACTCTTGTTGGAGCCTACAATACAAGAAATTGAGATTACCGTTATTGTAAACATATCTAATAAGTTTGCTAGAACTCCAACGCAGTTTACACCAGTTCAAGGGATTAAGGGAAAAAAAAAAAGCAGAAGAGATCCAAGTAGAGGCACAAAAACACAGAAGGGAAAAAAACAAAACAAAACAAAACCACCACAACCAACCACGCAGCATCATCAGTAAAGACAGACGATCTATTGAACTTTTCCTTTAGATTCATGCACACAACCTATGCTCTGGCTATTACAAGATGAATAGGTTTGGAACTCAAAATTTAACTAGTAACAACTTTCATTCCCCCCCCTTTCTTTTTTACTTAAATTCTGGTTGCTAAAGCAAGCAACTAAGCAGGAGGAAACCCACAAAATGTAATGTTCTAGTCTACTTCAGTAACAGTTGGTGACCAATCTACCGCTATTGCAAGAAACCATTTCTCATTAGGGACTGAACAAAGGATCCGTAACTTTAAAAGAACAGATCAACTTTCAGTTGACATAAGGAAAATCATCACCTGGGAATAACAGTAGCTGGAGCACCAAAACCTTTGTTTGTAAGCTTCCACCTATGAGTGTTCCAAGACCGATTCCTTAACTGGTAAGAACACAAGCTTATATCCACTGAAGATCTAGCCCCAAAATTTACAAAAACATCAACAATCCTGGTACAAAAACAAAGTATTCTTATAAGAAACTGCCAGAACAATTCTCCCCACAAACACACTTATAAAGCTATATTAATTTCAGTTCAACTGAAAACACAGGAAATAAGCTACATTTGCCAAGTAGAACAAAAGAAAAATAAGAAAAAAAAAAAAGGGAGGAGGGAGAAATAACAGTAAGGGAATTTTTTTTATTATTTTTAAGAGGATGATGAAGTAATCAGGATGACTCTGGAGCCCATCAAATTCAGCTTGGACTAGCAAACCTGACAGGTGGCCTATTTTTTTTTTCTTTAAGCCTTAGACTCAGGAGGTTATTCATCTTTTCCACACTTAACTGTTCATTTACAGCAATTTGGCGAGCCCCTACAAAACTTGAACAAAGTGAGCAGTCACAAAGAGGATAGATTTCTCTTTTTTTTTTTCCTGAGGGTGAATGAAAAAATGGAGGGAGGGGAAGGAAACAATAACATTAAGAAAAAAAAAAAAGGTGGACAAAATAATCATGAAGCAGGGAGCAGGCCAGGCAATTATACTTCTATTGACACAGATGTACAGAACCTGAACAATACACTAAATTTGAAGAGCATCTCAAAAACAGAAGCACACCAGCTGTCCTCTGAATATACAGCAGTGCTGCTAACCCATGTTTTGTATGCAGTGTATCTTTCAGAGATGCTCTGTTCCAATACATCAGAAAAACACATAGTCCTTCCCTGCCTTCAGAAGTAAGATCTGTTGAACTGCATGGAATTAATCTGAGGTTCTCCTCTCCAAAAAAGAGGGGAAAAAAAAAAAAGAAAACAAAACAAAACACCACCACCATATTTTTCAAGGGTGTTTATTTCAAACATCTTAACGCTTAGCTCTCTAAATGTGAGTTGGGCAGAGGTGGACATAAGAGAGTCTTACCAGGGCCTGATTAAGAAAATTTAATCTCTATCAAATCCCACATCATGGTATTCATACAGAATTTCATAGGCAGACGCCCACACACGTGAGCTTACTGCACTTTTCAGTTGATAGTACTACATAGTCTAGCGTTATGGCGTGGCTGACTGCCACACAGAAGATCAGGATCCAATTTCTGACCTCATATTCTTGCTCCATGAGCCTTGAGGGTCTGGAAACGGTACAGAAGCACCATGGGAAGATAAAGCCTGTTATATCTCCCCAGCGGAGAAAAATAGCCCAGAGAACCTCCTCAGCTATAGAGAAGATGCCCAGGAATTTTCAAGGCATACTTAAATAATTCCTTTTGATCTGAAAGGGACAAACTAGCACTTGGTTACTTTTCAAGGACATAAAGAAAGAACTGTCTATGGAAGAAGGATAGACAGGAAACCATGGTGTTAACAATTCATTTTCTGGAATAGCAGATCCAAGTATCTTTGGAGACTGACCAGAAAACCCACTGTAATTGAAGAAACAATTTCTTAGAACTTATTTGCATCAGAGTAGTACCCACACACACTAGACACTTTCCAAGGTAGGGAGTAAGCATTTGCCCCAGAAATGCACGGTCTGCCACTCCAGTATCACAGTAACACCATATGAAGTGGACCCTGAAGCTTGTAGGCACCCCTGCTAAATCTAGTGAAACAACACATCTGCACTGCAGCCCAGCAAATAAACTTATAGTCCTGATTTACAAGTTGCTCTAAGTTCTCAGGCAAAGCAAGATCTATGCAAAAACAAAACAGGGAAGACTGCTGTTGTCTTAACTGGAGGAAGACATCAAGTTAGGTAGGCTACCTTAAACCGAAGGAAAAGCCTAACCCTGTCTTAAGTATCCAGATACCATTAACAAAAGATCAGCTCTCGAAGTCTCTCAATCTATTTAACAACAACAAAAAAAAAAAATCACCCTCACACATACACATCCTTTTGATTGAAATCACATGGTGAACTTTGCAAAACTCTACACAAATCCCACAATGAAAGAAGAGATTCAAAGCACTTCACACAACATAAACCCCAAAAGGTTTTGCCATCTGGACTCCCAAGTAACCCATTCGTTCATTTTTGCCTGCTAGAGTTTGCCTTCTTTCCAGACAGCTACATGAAATCCTTGGAAATTATTAGGATAGAGCTCCATTTGTCTAGTATTCTGCCCAGGATTGCATATACAGAATTGGAGGAAAATCTCAAGTGGGCACATTTCCAAGTGGGCCTCCTGTCATTTTGGCCAATTACACTAATGATCACATTCTCAATGAAATCAACCAAGGTTTAATTGACTGTCAAGTCAGTCTGAGGTACTTTAATTTACTACCTTGTATGGTTAATTAAAGTGCACTGAACAGAATCCAAGACTATCCTGCAAATCCTGCAACCAACTAAAAAGTTGCTGGGTATTTTTTTTTTCATATTAAAGTTCAGCTTAAAAACTATTAAGTTGTGCTCAACAGCCAGTGAAAAAAGAGACTCTACACACTCTAAAAAACATTTCCCAATAAATTCTCAGCTTCAGAGCTCTTTTTCTGACATCCTTACACAAGAAAAAAAACACACTCCACTCTGCTAAGACAAAAACCTTTTAGAAATACATATCTCAAAATGCATACCTGCCCTACTCATACATTTATTACATCACTAAAAAGCACAATTTCAGTATGTTTCATGCCCTACCACATCTCAATTTCTTGGTTTAAAAAACAAAGCTTGAAGAAACAAAAAATTAGCCAAGTTAATATTATATTAAGATCAGTTTCTCCACTGCATGAATGCATTGATTTTTGAACTGCAGAAATTAGTCTAAATACAAATATTATCAGCATTTATTTGGTTAATTAGAGGTTTGGCTTTGGAAACCAATGCCTAAGCCCACAAATATTTAAAGATGGAAATCCCATAATAGCACACTCAGTTATACCCCACACATCAATGTAAAACTAACAGGTGACATATATTAGCCAGTACTTAACATTTTATACTTCACAGATATAAAAATGGGTAAGGCTTCTCAACTTTAGCAGCATGCCTCCAATGCCTCAGGTCCTTCCAAAAACATTTCAATTCATTACTAAGACTTTTTGTCCCCTGTATCTTTATAAATATGTGCATATGTGCACTCAAATGTCAAACTCACAATTTCCTAAAAGATGGCCTTAACAACAACAACCATTTTTAGACACAGAAGACTGTCGCTAGGCATTCAGCCTGGAAAGCAATAAATCTGGTGGATGCATGTTATTAATTTGAAAAGGTTTTCTGAAGAACAAGATGCCAAAGCTTTGACATAAGTCATTTGCCAGGAGTTAACTGTTTAAACTCATAGTCTGATGTAGCTTCAAAACCCAACACTACAAAAACATGAAGGAATTATGCTGGCAAGTGTCACTCAACAAAATAATAACTTGGGGGGGCGGGGAAGGGAAAAAGAATTCACTGCAGTAATGTGCAAATTTCAGAAAAGCTTCAAAGGTATGTAAAGAACAAAATCTGACTGAATTGACTTTGTGGTCATAAGCCTAGACAGGAAAAAAAAAAGTTTGGGAATGAAACACAAGAAATCAAACTAAGCAGGTAAAGAGAACAAGGCATTCCACAATTTTGTTCTCAACTGCTCTCATACACTTTCCTAACAGAGGAAAGTTACTTGGTTTGTCCATAACTTTCTTTGGGAGAAAGACAGTATCAAATATTTATTTACAGACAAGTAACAGAGCTTGCACTATGTTTGGCCCAGCTCATTCTGAAACTGAAGTCTTTTTGTCCTTTTGACTACTTTTACAGGGTAAGTCTTATGGTTGAGTTTATAGTCTTAGTTACGACGTTGCACTCAAACGTGAAAATCCCAACATTTTCTGTTTTCATTTAAGTAACATTTTGCTTTAGTTTAATCTCCCTTGTAGGGGATAATTCCTAGTTCTAGCCAGTACTGTCACAGTATAAGCTTCACACAAGTAGGGCTGACATTCCTCAGAAGAGCCATGCGTTAGCCCTACTACACCACTCCAGAAACTGGAAGTCTGCTAAACTGCATCGTGGTTTTATAATGCAAACAAACCTCCACAAGAGGCTAAGCTGAAACAAACAGTTCATTTATTTTGTGACTGCAGCCAAGTTTGAAAACAGTAAGAGAGACCAGCCATTAACTTACTGCAGCGCTCAGGCTTCAGGGCCAAGGTTGTAGGTTTAAAAAATATTTGCATCAAGCGTAGACATAAATTCTGGCACATGTTTAGAAGGCAAACATAACTGGGGGGAGGAATATTAAAAACCCACAAACAAACAGAAAACCACTTGATCCTTATGCCCATAGTATAATTGCCAACAGTTTCTAGGGTCCAATTTCAATACAAAAATAAACAGAAGGACCTTGCAAAAATCCATTCCTTTCCTAGCCGGGTTTTAGTCACTCCAATCCACAGTGCAGACAGACTCCAGCCTAGTTAGAGCATCGTTAGAGTTAAATAATCACTCAAGTAGATCATGTACAACACACAGCTGCTGCTTCAAATGGATAATTTTAATATATTAAGTTTGCCTAACAAAACAGAGCTCAGTAAAGACACCAAGAAGCAGTTCATGCCTTCCAGGTGTCAGCAGGCTGACATTTGCTTAGCTCTTGAGAAAAACAAAGGGAATCAAAGCCTTCCAATACCAGCAGGTACTGTGACATCTCAATAATCAAGGAATTTCCCGCTCAGCCTCTCCGCCAGGTTTATGACCAAGGGCTGACAGCTCTATTAGAACTGGGGAGGGTTCACAGGAGACAGGAAACAACTTTCCGTTGTTTCGATGCAGCCAGTGAGACAATCCACCACAGCAAAGGCAAGAAAAGAGAACAGGAATGCTTGAAAGAAGGATGAAGATAAAGTAAGCAGATGGAATTTCATACCCAACTGACCTCTCTTGGACACAATCTTACGTTTATACGTCATCACACCAGGCAGTCCATATTTCTATTTTCCAGCTGAAAGTATCATCTCCAAAAATATTTAAAACACATTCTGTAATCTACCCTTAAAATACAGCTGAAATACCAGTCCATGCTAGTGGTTTCATGTTACGGTTAAACAGTCAGTACCACGTTTACTTCAGGTACCGGCTGCAGAAGCAGAACAGTAACACGGTCTTGACTAATTTATTTATGAATTTTTGAAGCGAGAACAGGGCTTCCCAAACCTATTGTTGTTAAGGTATTGGAGACACTGGAGTCTGCTGGTATTTACATCTCAATCTGAAGCACCCTGGATACCAAGGGGAAACATGTAACTCTCAGTTTGTGAGCCGCAGACCTGGAGCGCACAAAGTCAGCCTTCAAAAGCAAAGTTATCTCAACTAATTCAAGTCCTGGTTGCAAGAGCTGCTACAGCTTTCCAGTACAATCAATGGGACAATCATATAAAAAAGTGGCTTAGCCACTACCAGAAACATGTTTAACTTCAGAAAAAGTAACAGGACCATATGAAAAGAAGCTTCCTATCAAAGTCAGAAAGAGGACGTGGCAACAGATAACAGATGCAGCCAGTGTGATAGAGTTGCCAACTATTAGATGTACTTACTGATAAATACACAACCTCAAACGAATATTTTAGGGAACTAACAATCAGGAAGAGGGCTTTAAAAAAAAATAATCTATGAACATTGACCATTTTTTCATCTTGCCTAGAAAAGCACTTATTTTTGTGCCAGGCTGCAAGAATACAACAAAAACTTTGTCATTGTGCAAATGCACGGTTCTCAGCTACAGGAAGAATGCAGAAAGGGAACCTATGATGCAAGTGAACCACAAGCTTCATTCTTTTCTACAGCAGACACAGAAGCAGCAGTCTCCTCCTTTAACCCTGCATTTCTTTCATGGATTTGTGAAATCATTTGCATAAAGAATTACAATGGCAAAAGCAAACATATAGAATCAGAGGGTTCAACTAGGTTACAGGAGGCCTATACCACCAGAACACCTCACCTGGACCAACTTTCTCCTTCCACGGTTACAAAAACATTAAGCACAGAAGCAAGGATTGCTCTGTCCCTATTTCCTGCTCTGCTCCCACTGCCAGCTGTTCATCCTAATGATACAGCACAAAACGAATTCCAAGTAAAAAACATAGGGGAGCACGCACTTTACACCAGGTACAGGGAACACACCCCTTTGCCTTCAGTTCAAGCTGCTCATGTTTTGCATGCAAGTTTTACATGAAGACAAACCAAAACAGACAATGGAACTACACAGCCCCATCTACAGCTGTACAGTACACTTCTGCAAGAGTCAGAAAATGACACTTTTATTGGCCTATCAGGATATGGTACGCAACAATAATTTCCAAAGATGATGACTAAATGGAAAGGTTTATGGTTAGTCCACTGGGCATATCAGAGTGTCTCATAAAAAAACTTATCTTAGGTTGTAAATTCCACTGCCTAATTAAGTCCATAGAACTGTAAGTCTGTTGATTTTGCAGACAATAAAGTATGCTAGAACTCTGATCCCCACTAAAATAAAAGAATAGTCATTTCACTCGAGACATACAGGTTTCTCATAAATAAGCAGAAATATTACCTGTAAGTATTTTTTAGGGGGACAAACAGAAACGGGTAAACTTAAATAAGATTCAATTCAGCACTCTTGAAATTTTAGCTTTCAACTATCAAGGTACCACCTGTCAGAATAGGTGGAAAGTCCCCCGTACTTAAAGCAAATACAGTTCCCACCGTCAAAGGAACGCAACATTACGAGTGATCACCTGCACTTACACAGCACCTCTCACCCGAAGGCTGCAGAGCAAACACACACGCACATACACCTGAGCAGCCGAGCCTGTCATTAAAACATGATTCACCTATTCCTACGGGGTAGCACTTAAAATAGCAAAACCCGAGCCCAGCTTTCACACCGCTTGGCAAAGCCACCATTTTCAAGGTAATCCCCACGCGGCTGGGCAAAGATCCCACGGCCGGGTTCGGACAGACCCTTGCCCCCAGATCAGGGTTTCGGAAGCCGGCTTCCATCCGCGCAAGCGGGTGCTCGGGCGTCCTGCAGCACCCACTCCCCACCCCCGCCTCACCTCATGGCCCGGGGCGAACGCTTACACCTGCTCACCCAAACGCATCCCTCGCCTCACCGCCTTGGCGGGAGGCGGGACGGCGGGGACCCCCCCTCCGCTATAGGGCTGGGTGCCCTTCCTCGGAGCGGCCCCCTTCCTCCCTCACCGCCTCCACACGTAGGGACCGTCCCCTCGCCGGACACCCCCCGCCCGCTCCCCGCGCGCCGGCCGTTACCTGAGCGGCGGCGCCAGCAGGGCCTGCGGGCGGCGCGGGCTCTCATGGCCGCATACCCCACCCGCGGCCAACCCCCCCGGCCGCTCAGCAGCCCGGCGAGGGTCTGCCCCACCGCTGCGGCAAGCGAGGGGGCCCCATGTGAGGAGTGAGCCCAGCTGCGGGACCCGGGGCCGCGAGCGCCGCGGCTCCTCCTCCTCCTTCCACCGCCCCCGCCTCCTCCTCCTCACGCGTCCGCGCTCCCCAGCGAGCGCCGCCGCCGAGCCGCCCACAGAGCAGGGGCGGCACCCAGCCAGGAACCGCCCCTCCCTAGCAGCCAATCAGCGCCGGGCGGGGCTGGATGAACGGCGGCCATCGACCAATGGAGAAAGGAAAACTAGGCGGAGGGATTCGCAGGTAGTCCACGTGAGTATTCCTTTCTAATTGGCCAGAAGTCACTTGAGAGGCAGGCAGCTTGACCAACCATGCGAGAGACAACAACTCCCGAGACGCGAGCGGGAGCCAGTGGCAGGAGTGAGAGAGGGGCGTTGCTAGGGGCGCCTCGCTTTCACTGGTGGAGCCTTTGAAGGCGGGCTATAAATAAGAGAGTTAGCCAGTAGCGGCGCGGTGCGCGCGGTGACGGACGGGCAGCAGAGCCAATCCCCGTGTGTTTATAGGCAGCGGGGGGCGTGAAGCTGTCAGAGGAACGGGCATTGCGGAGGGCAGTGAGTCCCGGCAGGCCGCGCGCCGGTGCCGTGCTAGCGGCCGGTCGAGCCGCTGAGGAGAGCCCGGGGTCCCGCAGCGCTGAGGAGGGTGGGGGATGACGGACTGTCCCGGTAACGGACTGTCCGCCCGGGAAGCGCAGAACCCCCGTCCTGTCGGAGAGGGGCGACCCCCGCGGGGCCTTGCTGCGCACCTCGGGCCTGCGCCGGGTCGGGCCTTCCAGCAATACCCAGCTTTAAAGTGACAGTAATTGGGCTGCGTGGCGGCATCTCTGCTGTAATTGCCCCTGGGTACCCGTCCCCCTACTAACGTTTCCCACAGGGTTTGTCCCTTGTTCTGGTCTCTTCCTCCCTGCAGCTTTCACAACTTCGGTGAAAAGTGCTTCTGGTGATGCTCTCGTACTTTGTCAGCACCAAACATGAAGCAATCAACACAAAGACAGGCCAGAGCCGATTTTCTCACACGTGAAGTCATCGAGACGAGTCAGTCTGGAAAAGGCACTTATCAGGGCTCTGCAGGAAGACGTACAAACTCTTCCTATCTGGGAGACAGTCCCTTCTCCTCCAGCGCAACCATTAAAGTCCTCAGCGCGCTCCAAGCGTGGTGGAAATCCTGCTATTGAATTCTGCTTACTTCAGTCCATTTTAAAAACAAGACTCTTGTTGGAGCCTACAATATAAGAAATTGAGATTATTGTTGTTGTAAACATATCTAATAAATTTGCTAGGACTCCCAACACAGCTTACATCAGTTTAAGGGATTAAGGGGAAAAAAAAAAAAGCAGATGAGATCCAAGTAGGGGCATAAAAAAACCAGGAAAAAAACCAAAAACCACCACAACGAACCACATGGCATCATCAGCAAAGACAGACGATCTATTGAAGTTTTCCTTTGGATTTATGGTGCCATGGTGTCAGTCACAGCAGAGGAGCATGCTGCTCTGCCCCTCGAGTCCCTGCCTGTAGCCTGCTTAATGCATCTCAAATTTTCTGAGGTTTTGGCTGCCAAGCTGTAATAAGCCTGTGATTTTCACATACAAACTGGTATTTTTCAAACTATAACTTATCCACATGTAGGCAGCTTGTAGCAGGTATAGAAAAAGATACCATCCTTCCTGCTAGGACACGCTGCCAAGCTTCAAGTATCTCTTCCAAAGCACGGCAGGACTAGAACATCTCATTAAATGGTTGTAAGGGGGGTTTGGTTTTGTTTTACATTGGCAAGGGATTGATTTTTTTTCCCTGACCTCATCCTTGGCAAAGGCTGAGCTATTTTTTATTGAAACTCTTCAAAAAACAAAGTTCATTTGCTGTAGAGTCTTGGATAGAATTACCATATCCCAAACAGTTAAAACCAGCAGAGTTATAACTAAAAAGGGTCTCAGACAAGAACACATTGCTCAACCTTGCCATACCATATTAGTAATATGTTTTCTCATTATCCTTTATCATTAAGTTTACATCTAAT
Organism: Rissa tridactyla; assembly: GCF_028500815.1. Lineage (NCBI taxonomy): Eukaryota > Metazoa > Chordata > Aves > Charadriiformes > Laridae > Rissa > Rissa tridactyla. The sequence continues at coordinate 44,851,555 of NC_071473.1, forward strand.
CTTTTCAGCTCGATCCAAAATGTGCTTGAGGGTGTTTTATGTTGGAAACATCAACACCAACTCTACAAATAATACTGAACGGAGATTTACCATTACAGTTGGATTAAAATCTCTACTCTGCGTTTTACTTTAGTCTCAGAATTTCACCCAAGTCTACAGTGAAACTTTCTCTGTAAATTTAAATGTAATAATTTCTGCACAGGTAATAGCTTAAAAGTATTTTGTGTGGGGAAAAAAGTTGTCCTGTTTTCTTAATTTTCCTTCTCAATTTCCTTCACAGGAAATTTTCCCACACTCCCAAATGTTAAATATCAACTGCATGCAAACAACTATTCTAATGACAGCTCAAACACAGGGTGCAGCAAAGCCTTTGTAATTAAGCCATTAAACAATTATTATCATATCCATCATATTTTAATCAGTGAGGGAGCAGATGGAACTGCTCAGATCCGTCATTGTCGTCTGCTCTCTGACACTCGAGCAGAGCTGAGCTCCAGAATGGGGCTTTTCATCAAAATGTAAGTTTTTAGAACTTATTTTTTTTAAAGTTAGGTTTCAACGCTGTGCGTTTTGATGGGATTTATCCAAGCGAGTTTAAAAGACTTTACAGAGCCAAGCCTGGAACACCGCGGTCCCCGGGGTCGTTCGCTGTGCCGGGTGCAGTGGTCCCTGCGGCTTTGCTCCCCGTTAGAGAACCCCCCGAGCCTTCTCTCATCTCGCTGTTCCCCCGGTGTGTCCCTCTTCTGGGAGCTGGTCTGGAAGCTATTCGCTAGCTTCAAGATGACATCTGGTGGTAGGTTTTTGTTACTTCTCGTTTTGGGAGCTAATCCCAGCACTGAAGCAAATGAATTATCTTTCCCCAGTTCCTCATCATAAATTTTGCCTCTTTTCTGCTTCCCAAACAAGATGTACCTTGCCTCTGCTTTTGGCCTGCATATGTCTTACTGGTGATGTCCAGGAATGCAAAGTAACGTCATTAACATATGCCAGTGTGATTCAGTAAGTTATGTCTCAGTTAGAAACACTCATACTGTGTTTGACACAACATTGCATGAGGTCCTGTGATGTATGTCGTTAATCACCCCTGTTCTGAGAGGGAAATAGGGTCGTCTTATGACCCCTCCTATGACTTTATCTCAAAGGCAAGGCCTACGGTTTGAAAGCGGAGAAACACGTGTTTTGCTGGCGACCACGTGCCTATGTACGTCAACAGCAGAACCTTTGTCTGAGAAAGTCCCTGTCCCTCCTTGCAGCTGGCAGAAGTACCCTAGCAAATCCATGGCCTTAAAATCTGCAGAACACGAGTGGCTTTTCCAGTCTTCCTCTGTTTCCCGGAGAGAGGAAAATGAACATTGCATTAGGAGACTCATCAAAGACAGTCATCAAAGGCGAAGTTTTGCAGATGTCACAGCGTACTTCGTTCTAAGGACCTCTCTTTTGCATCCCAGAAGGGTCACGCAGCCTGTAAATGCCGCAGGAAGCTCCACTCATGGTGGGTATTCCCCTCTCCTCTGGCTGCCCCCGGGCTGCTGCCCCATGCAAAGATCACCCGCTCCGAAAAACAGCTCTGTGGCTTGCGGTTTGCTCCTCTCTGCTCTCACACCGGCTCTCCTCCCCAGACAGATTGCTTTGGCTTTTTAAATGTAACCGGTTTAGCAAAAGAGCAGCCGAGGGTTAACTCACAGGGTGGCAGTAAAAATAGACATGAGAGAAGCTGGGTGAGAGCAGGCAGGAGGGGGAATTCCCTTCCTCCGGGCTTTGGAAATGCCCCCGAGGCAAAGAAGTCTGGGACATTTCTCCTGCCCAAGGAGAAAGATGCTGTGACGTAGCCACGCAAGTTTCCTCCACTGTAGCACAGCAGGTGTTTTCCCCCACAGAGAGATTTTGTGGGCTTCAAAATTAAACGTCAGGCAACAGGGACTGTCTCTCTCCCCTCCCAGGGGACCAAGATAGGGGTATGGCTTCGAAGTACTGTGACAAGATTGGGCATTTCAGTGTTTTAACCCATTAAATACTTTATGTAATTAAACCCGTTGAGGAAAAACATCTTCTTTAGGCAGGATTGATCAGTTTCTGCTCTGATTTACACCGGGGGAGATCTGGAGTCATGTCACAGGAGCTGGAGGAGAGAATCCCAGCGGGACTGCCTGGAATTTGCCCTTGTCTAATGTCAATGCTGTTCCTTTTCTAGCCCTGTCCTCGGTGAACGTTTAACAGGACGGCCATGAAAAATGATCCCTTTAGGCTTTCAGTCCCACACCAAACCCCCTGGATTTCGAAAAGCCTCTTAATGGGCTTTCCTGGAGGAGCATCCTCCCACCCACACCTCCCTCAGCCAGCCTTGCAGGTGGCCTTTGCAGACCAAGGTGAGGTTTGCTCGTGGTGAGAGGGCATTTCCCACAGCTCTGAGCAGGGGAAGGCACAGCTGGGGCTGTGCTTGGACCGTGTGCTCCTTGTCATGTCATGACCATCCTCCTGGCAGCAAGGAGGGCTCGGCGGGGCCTGCCTGCATGCTGTCCTCTGGACAAGGATTTACATGCCTGCTGATGAAGAACAGGGTTAACGATTCTGTCTCACCACCGGTGCGGACAAGGCAACCAGCGTGTCCTTGTGCACAAAGCCATGCGGCTGCGTCAGTCCAAAGCTGGCACCGTGCATCTCTGCACGAGACCTGGCAACCATGGGATTGTCAGAGCACCTTCCACGTTCCTCTTCCAGGAGGCTGGGCAGAGCCCAGGCGGGAGGCTGGCAGCAGCACCAGGCACCCTGCCTCGGGAGCCAGAGAGGGCTTGTGCTGGGGCAGATGGATATTCCCATTTAGGCAGCTGCCCTGCTGCGACCAGTGCCATGGTCCTGTGCTCCCCTGCCTGCTCATCATGGCCATCTGCTGTCCTGGCTTCGATTCAGAGCATGTCCACACTGCCACGGTGCTGTGGCATGGCTATAGCCAAGCTCCTGGTGGTACCGCAGGCACGGAGCGGCACAGAGCCGGACAGTTTGCTCCATCATGCTCCCAGACACGAGGCATCAGGATGGTGAGCCAGGACTGAGCCTGTGACACTGTACCTGGGTGGCTTCAGCCCTGGGGAGAGCCCGTTAGACCATGCTCCAGCCCTTAGGAGCTGAGGGGCAAAGGGTGAGAGCCCAGCGCTCAGGGCAGGCCTGGGGCATGGCTCCTCTCAGCAGCCCCTGAGCTTTTGGGTCATCTGATACCAAAACATTGATTTTGTAGGGGAAAACCTTAAACACCTGCCAAAGGTGTATTCACAGCAACACCCACCAGAATGCAGAAATATGGACTTGCACTAACTTGGACCATGGTGGACACCCAAAGAGACCACACAGCCCTATTAAGCACCAAGGCCACCAGCACACACGGCCATCAATCCCACCGCTCCTGCCCCATGCCAAGGCCCAAAAGGGTTCCTGCATTGCCTGGTGCACCGTCCTCACTCCCCAGCTAAGCCAACTCCCCTCTGGGATCAAAGCACAGCTTTTCACCTCCCCGGGCTGCGCAGCAGCCTCCCCTCCTCTGGTGACACTCTGCACATTTGCTGCCCTTACCTCTGCCATTACAACGGTGCAGAGACCCGTTGTGGCACTGGAGTCAGAGACCTCTGCCACAGCGGAGCTTCAGCGTGTCCCCCATGGCTACCCTGAGTTTCGGCACCCTCAGCTCTGCCCCTGCTTCCTCCGGCCTGGACTTTCTGCAGAGTTTCAAAACCTACAAGCATCCAGCTGCCAGTGGATCCATGCTCAGCTGCCTGAGAGACCACGCTCTCGGATCAGCACGAAACTGTACATATTCAGGTCTCCCAGCCCCTTCATTCTCCCTGCCTCCTTGAGCCAGCAAAGTCCCAGTGTTTATTATTCCTCTCCCAGAATGGTTCTCTGTCTCCGGTGTTTTGCTGTCTGATCTGCTTTTTCTCTTCGGTTTTGTTTTTCCTTTCTTCCTTCGCTGGGCTACAAAGCTGCGAAGGGCCCTTGGAGAGGGAGATGAGTCAGGACAGATACGCAGGGGGAAGAAGACAAGCTCCCAGCCTTGAAGTCAGGTTCACTGCCTGCGTCACTATTATTAAAAATAGATGAATGGCAGTGCTCTTTGCATTGGAGGAGCAATAGAGGAGATGTAATATCCCAGGCTGCTGAGCAAATGCTCCCTCTGTCTGCCTCCAAGTCACTCAGTAGCATCTTCCGCTCTTTGATAAATTCTTTTTTCTTGGCTCTGACTTGTGAAATTTAATTTGCCTTTCATAAAAAACTGTTTTAATGTTTCAGCCCTGGGGAGGGGGAGAATGACTCACCTTGGATTAGCTCTTCTGCTCCAGTCCGTTGGCTACCAGCTCCCTTGAGACCTAAAAATCCCTTCAAGTGCTGAGTCGTCCCCCTTTGAGAGCAGCTTCTCTCTCCATCCCACGGTGAAGTGCTTCTGGAGGATGAGATATATCCAGGGGTGATATATGGGCTCGTCTGCCCCAAGACCAACTCTGATCATGCCCAGCCCTCCTCAAAAAGTGAGTTTTCAAGGTGGCATGGGGCAGGCTGGGATCTGCTGCGCTCCCGGCAAGGGCTGGGTGAGATGTGAGCTGGCCGTGCTCCCAGTGCCCATTGGCACCCGGTGGCAAAGGGCAGAGGACGAAGAGGCTGAAGCGCAAGAAATGGGAAGATTTATGTGACCCCAGAGCCCAGGTGAACCACCCGCGTCCCAGCAGTGCTGGCCACAGCTGCCATCCCTCTGCCCAGGGCTCCCGCTGCTGCCACCACTCACCTCTGGGCTGTGTGAAAGAAGTGATTGCTTTTCAGATTGCGCGGGGCCGCGCTGGGGTGACAGTGGCAGCGGGACCAAAGCTGCTCAGCTCGCTCAGGGGACTCTCAATCCGTGTCATAGCCCGGGCTGGGGGACACAGCCCAAGCACTGAGCTTATGCATCTCTCCCAGGGCCAACGTCCCGCCGTCCCTCCTACCTACACCCTTACTTCCCCTCAGCCCTTTTGCTGCCGCTATTTTCCACTCACTTGTTTTCTATTATCTGCTTCTTCCTATTAAATTAACATAATCAACATTATCATCTCTGGCCTGCCCTGTGCTTTGGCTGACAGCCAGAAACAAAAGGACAAGAGCTAAATAAAGCCACTGCAAGGGAGAGCATGACACTGGCAGAAGTCGATGCTGTGGTTTTTGAGCACAAAACTTTCCTTCAGAAGTTATTCTAAGTCCTCAACTCTGGTCTACACGCTGCACGGGTTTGCAAGGGTGTTCACAGTCCTCCTCGAGAACAGCCCAGGGCAACAACCCCCTGAGCAAGTCAGAGCCCCTGTATAGCCCACACGAACAAAAGGGGCTGCTGCCTGGAATCTGAGGGGAATATTTTTGCTTGCTCCATGAGAAAGTGGCCATGAACCAGCGGGATGTTAAAGCGCTCCTTGGTTTTCCTCCCTTCTCCAGGGTGGGAGAGCAGCAGTGTCACCGCAAAGACACTGTCACACTGATGCAGTTACTTTTCTCGCTCCCATCTGCCCCTTCCATGCTATGGGGAGCCGAAGGTGCCTCATTAGTGTGTTAATCATAATCCTAATGAGTGCAGAGAACAGCTAAAGTAATAGCAGTGACCTGCAGGGGGGCTCATCTGCCCAGATTTATTGTGCTGGTCACAAACCCCTTGGGGAGCGCCAGCCCAATCCTCTCCTTGTCCCCCAGCTGTTGAAGATACCCTGTGCCATGTCTACATGCTTAATTAACGCAGAGGGACCAGTAACCTTGACGACTGAGAGCCGCTATCTACAAGCCAGCTGAGATGGATATCGTTTCGGCATCTCCAGAGAGAGACCAGAGGACAGGCATGAGTCAGAAGCTTGCAGGCGTCGGACATGCTCGTGGAACCGTGGTGGCAGCCAGCAGCACTGACATCCCCCGGAGTTCATGTCCTCCTCAGAGATGGGTGCCAGAGGGGTGGAAAATGCCTTGGTCCCTCGCTGGTGAGATTTGGCAGGCTCCGAGGTGCCGGGTCGGGTGGTGCACACTGTGGCATCCAGAGCCCAAACCTGTCTGGCGCAAAGGAGGTTTTGCTCTGCTGGGCAGCCCTGAGGCATCTGGGGGGAGCAGGAGACTCTTATAACTTACCAAAAAGTTGTAAATATGCTTAAAAATAATTCCCCTTAGAACTGGGAAATTTCTGCAAGCCCAATTACTTCTGCCTTCACAGGATGCCAGAAAATGGTACATCTAGTTTTGGTGGTGAAAAGTAGCAAGCAGCTAGAAATACATTCCCAACGAGGGGCTGAGATTTAATTATTATTTTTTTTAAGAGCCAGTAAAAGATGTGTTCAGTTCTACATCAGATCAACCCTGTTCTCTTCTACCTGCCTCTGAACTGAGGGCAGGAACTACCAAGGAGCCCCACATCGAAGAAGGAATACAAGACCTCTCAGGGGAATACAAGACCTCTCAGGGAACAAAATTATCCATTTCCGCCTTCCTCCTCTGTCCCGTGGTGATGCAGACATGGGTATCAGGATGGAGAAGGGGACCCACAGCCCCACCTCCGGCAAAGCAGCCTGAGAGAGGGTCAGCAAGGACCATACCATGACATGGGACCCTCTGATGCCTCTGAGGTCCCATGTTCTTTGTACCTTATGGGCGAAGGGCACCTTCCCAGACCAGAGGACCCCCAAACCTTCCCATTGTTTCTGTGAGAGCTGATGGGGCAGGACAGGGGGGTTCACGCCAGCAGCACCACATGAAGCTGGGGATGGGGAGGAAGCACCGTGACAAAGAATTCGCAAGGGGGTTTTTGGACCTGCCAGAGAGCAGCCTGCGTGCAGGGTGACTGGCCAGGTGTTTGGCCACCACCAGCTTCATAATTGGGTTTCTTCTTCAGAAATGGTGACCAGAAGAGAGTGGTCAGACTTTCTGGAGAATGGCTGCTGGCTCAGCCCTTACAATGCCTGGATGAGGCTGGCGAACCCCCAGGATGCTGGGAGGGGTGTGGGGCCAGGGGGTGCCCCACAGGCCGCAGGATGCCCTGAAAAGACAGCCGTGGCATCTTGAGCACCCAGCTCAGCCCAGGCCAGGGCAGCATCCAGGGGTGCTTGGAGCAGCTCTGCACCCGGCTGTGCCCACAGACCTGGGTACCCCGAAACAGTGCTGGGGCCCCAGGGCGATGCCCCATGTCAGGCTTGGCCACTGTCCCCATCCCTGTATGAGGCAGCAGTGGGGGTGCCATGAGCTATGCGGAACCAGACTAGGGGACAGTGAGGGCCTGGACCAGGGTCACTTGGACCAGCATGGGGTGACAGGGCAGTGCAGGACTGGACCGGGACGCCTAGGACAGGGAAGGACCGGACGCGGGGTGCCCTGCCCGAAACAGAGGTGACCAGTCCGAGGATGCCGGGGCCGGTGCGGGACTGGACCAAGAGTGCCCTGCCCGAACCGGGGGTGGTGGGGACCAACAGGCGATGCTGAGGGCGGTGCCGAACAGGACCGAGGGTTCCGGGGACCGAACCGGGACCGGACCGGGAGTGCTCTGCCTGAAACGGAGGTGCCGGGTACCGAACCGGGAGGGGCGAGCACGGTGCGGGGACCGACCGGGGGTACCGGGGCCGGACCGGACGGGGATGCGGGGGGTGGTGGGAGTGCGGGGGGTGGCAGAAGCCCCCGCCCCGCGCCTCCGGGGCCGGGGCCGGACCACGTGCCGCCCGCCCCGCCCCGCCCGCCGTCCCGCCCCGGTGCCGCCCCGGTGCCGCCGGCGGAGCCAGCGCGGATCGGCCCAGCATGGAGGGGACGCGGCGCGCCCTGCTCCGCTTCGCCGCTGCCTGTTGCCTGCTCTGCGCCCTGCCAGGTACCGGGGGCGGCCGCCCGAGGGGTGCCGGGACGTGGGGCGGGCGGCCCGAAGGGTCCCGCCGGTCTCGCCGCAGCGGGGAGCGCAGCGCCGGGGCAGCCGTCGAGGCAGCGCCGGGGCCCGGGCTCCCCGGACCGGTGGTGGGGCTGATGGAGGAGGGTCTGGGGATCCCTTCGCGGGGACGGAAACCTCCGGGGAGTAGCGCCCCGGGCCTGGCCCCGAAACTCGGGCTAAGTGCCCCCGGCGCCGTCGCCCCGGCGGGCGCGCAGGTAAGGTCGCCCAGAGATGCTCGGAGTCGGGGGGCGGCCGGGCGAGCCCCGCTCGTAAGGCAGCAGCGAGGCCGCCCGCCCCGGCCTTGCCCATACAAGGCAGCTGCAGGCAGCGCTCGTCCCGCGGGCGCTGCTCCCCCGCCGGCAGAGCCGGGCCGGGTTCGTCTCCCCGGCCCAGCGGGGAGCCCGAGGGGATGCGCGGGGAGGGGAGCAGCGAGCCCGGAGGCACACCCCCACCGGCATCCAGCCCTGCGAGCCCCCCTGGCTTCCACCCTGCAGCTCTTGAGTGCCTACGAGCCGCTGCTGAGCTTCCCACCGAGGGGACCCCGGACAAAGCCCGAGCTCTGCTGCTTCCTTGCAGGCACAGGGTGTCCGTCCCGTCGTGCTGCGGGAGAGGAGGCGATGCCGGTGTCTGGGACGGAGCAGGAGCCAGACCCCGGCCCCAGGCAGCCTTTTTCAGGCTGTATTTCGGCTCGGCTCCACGAGCAAAATGTCCCCACGTGGGCAGGCGCAGTCTGCAGCGTGGCGCTGACAGCCCCTTCCACCGACACACACGCTGCCGAGCCCTGCCGCATGGCTGGGAGCGTGCCCCGAGTTGGGGGCCTGTCGCCATCCTCTGTGACCCTGGCAGTGACAAAGTCTGAGCTGGCATTTAGGGGCTTGTCTGAGGCTTGGGAAGCAAATGTGTTTCCTCTTCTTTGCAACTGAGAAAAAACCCTTGGCCAGACCTTGGTCAGATCGCAGCATGGTGACGGCAGCAATAGAGACCAAGGGGTGACATGTAGAAACTTGGTTTCTAATAACTAATTAGGCTGAAAACACCCTAGTATAGGGGCCTGCGGGGCTGAGCCCCGGCAGCGAGAGCAGTGCTCAGGCTGAGGTTTTGGGTGCCGGATGTGGTTTGGCTGGGTTTGTGGCTGAGCACAGGGAAACAGTCCTAAACCTGTGCCCTTTATGTGGGCAAAGCCTTGGGTAACGCCGCACTCCCTGTGCGAGGGTGGCTGCTCTGTGGTGGGGTGCAGGGAGGTGACCCACCGCTGGCAGAGGAACAAGTCAGGATTTCCATTGCCAAGAGGAGGAGGAGCTCGGGGCTGCTGCTGGCTGTGTTGGCCCCACGTTTCGCAGCATTTCCTGCCCCTGGCACACTGGGCTACCCCCACAGAGTCCCCTGCCCCAGCTGGCTCATAGGAGCCCTCTTGCTGTAAAGTCCAAGACTTAAATTGCTGGAGCGTACCAGAATTAAAGTTGCACTGGCTTTTTCCTGGGATCTTTCATGCTTAGTGTCCCAATCCCAAAGTCCTCTCACAGCCTCAGGAAATGCAGCTGGCCTGGCCCTTGTCCTCATGGCTTTTAGATCCACTAGCTAATTCCAACCACAGTTGAGAGAGCAAATGTTTTGTGAAAATAGATGGCATGGAAGAGATACCACCAGTAAAAAAAATCCCCATGGCAAGCACAACCCTTAATGAGACACCAGAGAATCCCAGCAGGACAGTGATGGGGGAAGGGAAAGGCTCACCCAGAGATTGGCCCCAAAGTCGACAGTCCCTAGACAAACCCGTCCAAAATTGGGCTTGTCCTAGCTCCATGAGCTGGTCTCTGCCCTGCTCCCGGTACAGACCCCTTTTGCCCCTCTCTGTCCGGCAGTGCCTGTTCCCATTCCCTGGCTGGGTTTGCTGCGGGGCCGCAGAGGGGCTCAGGCTGCCGCATCCCCTGTGCTCTGCCCACCCCGGCCTCTCAATGCAGCCTTTCTTCACTGCCTGCGGAAATCCACTTCCTCCAGCACCGTTAGTCTTACAAATAAAACCCCAAGTAATTTTGGCCTGGGCATTTTGCTGCCTTCCCCTCCCGCACCGAGCTGCCTTGCAAGTGGAGGGGACAGTGCAGAGCCAGGACCGGCACAAGGGCAGAAAGCCCTGTCTGTTGGCACCCAGGGCTGTGCATACAGACAGGCAGTGTGTCTGTTTGCAGAGCCCTACAGTCAATTTGCCATGATTTTTTCCCCCTTGTTTGCCCAGGGTGAAGGGGGAGTGGATGGACCCAACTCCACCCTGGCTGGACGGCTCCAGCCCTCCTGCACCCAGAATTGAGCCACAGCTCAGTCCCCTCATCGGAGTGGTACCTCCAGCTGTGTGGGGTAACCTCCAACTATGGAAGCCAGACCCCAGCCCCGTCATGTCATGCCCTCAGTCTTCAATTTCTGTACGTGCTCTTCCCCCAGCCCCATGTGTGGGGTGATCTTGGCTCCCTGCTGCCCTTCCAAGGCTTAAGCCGCTGGGCGGGGGCGAAGCACTCCCCTCCTTCAGCTTCCTTGGCCCCATCCCTCCTGGCAAAGGGGAGCAGCAACAGTCCAAAGCATGGAGGCCCCTCTCCCTCCTTCGTTTCCATTGAGACCCTCTGGGTGGGCAGACACGGTTCTTGCTGCAGGGGTTTCCACAGGACCACCTAGCAGTGACGCTGGCTGCCTTCTTTCCCCACCACACTCTGTGGGGCAGCTCTCACAAGGCTCAGCATCACTTGGGTCTGGGGCTGTGTCCTGAGCCCTGTGGGGCTGCTCAGGGCAGGGCCAGGGCACGGGCTCCCCCTGCATGACCCAAACTGTGGCTGCTCAGGGCAGGATGCATCCTCAAAGCCCCATGACCCATGAAACCAGGAGCCACGCAGCTGGAAGGTCCTTGGGGCTGAGCAGATTTCCTGATGTCCAGACTCCCCCGAGCTCATGCCACACTGCACTGGAGACCAGACTCCCTGCTGACATGGGGCTGCTATTAAGGCAACCGGCTAATTAATTTTCTCCTAATGATGTGAGTGCTTCCTCCGCTGCAGCTGTGACTCCCAAGGTAAGCAGGCCCAGGGCTGGCTGACGCCAGAGCTCCCCGCTGTTGCTGTATTTTGGGGGTTACAGAGCCGTGCATGTCCCCAGCAGCCTCTGGGCAAAGGGTTCTTCATCATGGCTGAATCCTTTCACTGAGGAACAAAGCAAATAATGTGGGAGCCTCCTGGGCACCTTCTTGCCAAGGAGGGTGCTTTGTAGCTGCACGCAGACAGTGGAAAATAACTGGCTGGTGTGATAGTGGTGGCTGAGCAAGGCAGCCTGCTCTCCCCTCTTGCCCTGCCACGGGAATTTGGGATATGACCCCTTGCCTCTAAATGGGGGATCAGTGATGGGGCCTCATGGAAGCCTGTGGGAAAGCACAGTTTCTTGCATGTCTTCCCACCCCAGCTGGGTGCTGCCCTTCTCCCTGGCTCAGGCACCAGCACCACTGCACGCTCTGGGCACGTCTGTGCTGCTTTATGGTTTTTCCTAGTACTGAAGAACTCAGGCTCGGTGTTTATGGTGCTGTTTCCAGGGCTCCTCATCTCTGCTTTTGCAACACTTTCTCTGCCCAGCTCTGTCATCCCACCATCGGCTGGTCGTCTCCATCCCAAATGCAGTGCCACCAAATGAGGCAGTAGCACTGTCACACTCCTGGCTCCCCTTTTTTGCTTCCCAGGGGTGCAAGCTTGAGGCCTGGCATCTGCAGATACCCTGGGGAAAGTGTCTTCCTGCCTGCCCGGACAGGCTGGCCGCTGGGGTGTCCCACTCAGCGCTGCGCTCGCTCGGTGCCCCATATCTAATCTGAGCCCCGTCTCGTGCTCAGCTCGTGGCCACCTGCCTATTGGGCTGGAAGGAGCTTCTCGGTCAGAAGACCTAGTTTCTATTCCTGTCCCTTACTGCAGCCCTTGCTTTGCAGCGTGCCTGGCCTGGCAGCTTTCCAGGGCTGCACTGGGTACTCAGCACCCCCACTTCAGTTGTCCCCCCCCAGTTTTGCTGCCTGCGCAACAGGGCACGGCTCAGCTCACAGAGGCCACGTGGGGTACGGTGAATTAACTTTCTGCCGCACAAGAGCTCCGCTGTGGTCCCCGAGTGGGCTGTGAGGTCTGATCTGTCCCTGTGCCTGGAATCCTGGCAGCAGACGGAGCTGGTTCAGCCTCTCTACCAGGACAGGGATGGTGCCAGCATCAGCCGTGGCAGGGAAAGCACTGGTGCCTGCAGCAAATGCAGCCCAGGGCATCCTGCCTCCATCGAAGCCCTGCAAAGTATCAAACTGGAGTTGAGTTTACAGAGAAGTTGCCCTTCATACCAAATCTGCGTCTCTGAGCCTCACTTCATCTTGGTGAGGGTGTTTGCTCTACAGCATCCCCGGATGCGTCTGGCACCAATTTGAAGGGCTCCAGAAATCTCTTCTGCCGCTTGTTTTTATTCCAAGATCTGAGTTAAGGAGAAGAGGTCAGGCTTGACTGCTATCAGCAGCTACTCCAGTTCTGCTTTTAAATGAAATGAAGAACCTTGGTTCTAAATCCCACTACATGGTTTTATTTGCATTTGTACTCAAGCTCCTTTTCCTTGAAGAGGTTGTTTAATTACCGTTGGTTGGTAACCATAAAAATGTAATAACTGGCAACAAAAGATAATTTCTACACTTAATGGAGTACTTTGCTAAGCAAGAGGATATAAGATAATTGCTTAGATACATAGAAGTTACAGCTTATGCTGTTACTTTTTGAACATACTATTAATTTTGCACTTTACTAGGTTGTTTGCGACTTAAGCTGTTACACTTAAATGGAAATTGTATTCAGTTAGAGCACAAAAATAGCATTTTAGAAGGGTTTGGGTGCCTTTTCAATGAATCAGAGTAGTGGTTTGACATGCATTCTGTAGGAAACTGATTTAAGTGAGGTGCTCTCTGCAGACAGTGACAGCCTGTGCAGGAAGATACATCCTCACCAGGGAGCTCTGCTCCCATGGGCACTTCTTCTGGAATCCTTGTGGATCCTTTCTCGCTTTGTGCTTGGCTCTCACCTGGCTGTCTGTGTGCCTCTTCCAGCAGTGACTGCAGCCTGCACCCTGCTGCCCTGCTCTCCCTTGAGCCGTGGCAGCCAGCCCGCCGCTGGCTTCCTTACCTTTTGTGGCTCCCTTATATCCCACCCTAAGAAGGATTTTAGAAATGGTGGTAAAACCCATGGGTTGAAGTTGGGTTTGTGTTGACCCTCGAGGAGCTCAGGCTGCTGTTGCCGGCTGAGGTAGGAAGGAGGATGCAGAGGATGCTGCTGGGACTGGAGCAGGAGGGTTGTGGCAAGAGCTTGTTCACAGGCTGGTCCAGCTGGGGCCCTGTTCTGTCTTGCTGCTCTGTTTTATTCTGAGAAACAAATAGATGGTGGGGTGGTTGCTATGGCAGAGGATGGAGGAGATGTCCCTGCTCTGCATGGCTGCCCTGACTGGTTGTGCAAACCTTCCTCAGCCCCTCGCTTGGCCCCAGCCCTGAAACTTGGGCAGGGAGCACAAAACAGGAATGGCCCCCGTCTCCTGCAGAGCTGGCTTCCTTCACTCCTCTCTGTAATGGCATATTTATACCATGACTGCTCTGGAGCTGGTGGGAGCTTGAGTTGATATGTGGAGGTCCCTCAGTGTCGGCATGCAGTGCTGGAGAGGGGCTGAAGCTATGGGATGATGCTCAGAGCCCTCCCTTCCCTCTTGGATCAGGGAGTGTTTCCCACCCTTGTCCAAGGCAGGGGCTTCTCGGCTGGCTGCATCCCTCCTCCCTTGGGGCCTCTCTTTTCCTTCGCCCCTCTCGTTTCCCAGACAGAGGTCACTGCAGTCAGCACTGTCTGATGAGAGCTGCCGCTCCAAATCCACCAGCCCTGCCCTAATGTGGTCTGAGATCGCTGGTTCTCACCATGCGCAGACTGAGCCTGGTGGTTAGCACAGATGTGGGGGGCTGTAGCCAGGGGACCACCAGCCAGCTTCGCTTTAGCAGGCAGTGCAGCATAACCAAAGCAAACCCACCCCTGGCTCCCTCTCAGGGAAACAGAGATGCTGTTATTATCAGAGTTCTGGCTTGCAGCTGGTCCTGATGCTTCGCTTGCAGTACAGTCCTAGTTGCGTTATTAGAGATCCAAGGGTGACTGCACCTTCACCAGCTGTCCTGGGGTGCCACAACTGTCAGGCCTTGGAGGATTACCATCCCAGGGATGGTGAAGCATCCATACTAACTTCTTCCCCTTCCATCTGAGACAAAGGCATGGTTCCTTCCTGTCGGCAGGAGCTGATGAGAGCAATGCCCTAGGCAATGCAGCCACAGCCTCCCTGGCATGTGGTGCAGGAAGCAGAGCTCCTCCAGGAAGACGCCAGAGTAACGAGCTCTGACCTGCGTCTCTGTAAGTAACTGATAAACAGTTGAAAACATCATCGCTCAGTGACTGGAGCAGCAGCGACAGTGCTGGAGCTGGGGATTTTCCAACTTGTCGGGCACCAAGGAGCCAGGGCAAACCACAGTGTCTGGACCCTGGAGGATCACAGCTGGCGTGGGGTTTGCTGGGTCTCAACCAGCACAGCCAGCCGCAGCGGCTCAGCAGGGCCGTGCTCTCCCTCTCTCCCCTGTACTGCAGGGTTTGCACCGGTGCTGGGTGGGAATGGATTGCAGTAGGTGATAAAAATGTGGTAAAAAAAGTTGTGGCATTGCAGCAACGATGTAGCAATCTTAACGCAAGACCCTAGGCTGGTATTTAAAAAAAACAAACCCCAAAGTAAAAGTCATTAGTGCTTTCACTCTTAACACCCACACACTCACAAGCACCAAGTTGCACCTATTGAGTATTTCCCCAGGTGCTTTGTTTGGTGGCTGTGTGCTGGCTTTGGATCTGTCCTTACCCCTTAGGAGCTGGCAGACAGTGATGGTGATCCTCCGTCTGTCCTGGAGTGATCAGGATTTACTCACTGTCCTTTGTTTCCTTGCCCATCTTGAGGCTCTTGCCTTGTTCTCTATCTTCCCACCATCATCTCTTAATGGCTTGAGTCTGTGTTAGCCTGGTTTAGGCTCTCTTTTGTTTCCTGAGCTGGGTGTGCTGAGATGGATAACATGCTAAACCAGGTGCCATCAGCACCTGCCCTGCTCAGAGGCCTCTGAACTGGTGCCCTGCTTTCCCCATCCTGTGCCATACTTGCCAATTTTAACATCTCTTCTGCAATTCTCTATAAACCAGGTTTTACGTGCCACAGTGCTGTGTTATGCCAGGCCCAGCCTGGCTGCTGCTACAACAGAAGGCCTTCTGCAATGGTCCTGCTATGTTTCTGTAGAATGCGGGGCCAGAGCAGACTGTCCGCCCAGGCACCACTTCCTTGGTGGTCATGGACATCGGGCAGTTCTGTGGAAATGAGCCGTGTGGCTACTCATGGAGAGAAGAGCTTAGGGAAACACTACTCCCACTAGCTCTCCTTCTCGCAGACGGCGGGGAGCTGTGTGTGCAGCCCATCGTTATTTGCAGGGTGGGGAGAACGGCTTGTCCCCCTGAACCCCCCTGGCAGAGATGACAGCTCCTGACACTGCAGGGAGGTACCCTAGTGTGTAGGGCCCAGACTCGTCTGCCTTCCTCCTGGCTTTCCTTTCCTAGCTAGAAACTGGCACAACCATTTCAGAGTTGCTCAGGTCTTTGTGCAAGCCAGCTTTCCCTCAGTCTTTCCTCTGCGTGACCCCGATCACAGCTTGCCACCCTGTGGGAGGCTGCCCCAGACACAGGCCAGCTATTCAAAGCAGCACGTAGCCAGGCTCGCGGCTGGCCGGGCACCTGGCCACCACTTTTCCTGTTTACCCCACGGTGACAGTGCAGCTCTGTGTGCGTCTCTTGCTGTGTATGAGCAGGTAGTCGGGTGTTTACAGAGTGAGCATCTGCCAATGCCTAGCCGGGATCCTTCAGTGTTGCCCAGCTCAGGCTCTGGAGCTGCTGGGATCTCACCCCGTGGGCAGCATGTTGAATAGCAATGCTGGGTTTAGGGCTGGAAATTGTCACGTGGAGAGATGTGAGCCTGATCCCAGGAAACACAGTGCTCCGCTCTTTTCCTTCCACGTGTTACTGGTGTTAAGGGTACCCTATGCCTTAGCTCCATTTCAGAGAGCAGCTTGCTTTGTTTAGAGGCACATTCTGGCCAAGGACAGCTGGATCCAGGCAAGGCCAAAGGGAGCATCGCTTATGCTTTCGGTCTTCATGTTTAAGTTGCCCCAGCTGGGGCTCCCCTTGAGAGCTTGCTCTCCAAACGTGCTGAGCACGGTTGCGCTGCCTGATTGTGCATCCCCCAGGGGATCCCTCCTGGGACTGGGGCCCCGGGCTGGGGAAGCACAGCTCTGTCAGGCTGCTTCGAGGTTTTGAATTCTCCAGCTGGTTGGGGTACTGCAAAGGTCTCCTGAGGGAGATGTATTGTGTCCTTTTTTTAGGCCCTGTTAAGTGCTGTAGCTGGAGAAGAGCTCTGATAACTCTGTTCTGAAGAGCTTTTAAAAACTGCTGAGATTTTCCCAAAGCCTTAGTACAAGAGTGGGCTGCGTTGTTGGTGGATGAATGTTCCTTGGTTATGGCATTTGCCTCGGCTGCATCTCCACTGTGGAGAGAATGGGCAAGAAGATGGATTTTCTTCAGTACCTTTATTTTTTCTGTAGTTGGCTCATCATGCCTCTGTGGCTTGGGTAGAAACTTGAACAGAAATACTCAAAATATTGACCATGCGATGTTTTTAAATTGTCTGGATAGTCTGTCCTGATGCCGCTACATTTCTCTATTTTCTTCCTGTTTACACCCTAAAAAAACCTCACAGGATCCCTGTTTATGAACAGGCAGTGTGAGAGCCTTGTGGTTTTCCTCGTCCCGCATGCTGTCACACTGTCTAGCAGCTGTGGGTACAGAAGGGGATCCTTGCTCGCTCCAGGTTCCCACTAGGAAAGCTGTCCCTGTTTGCTGTAGTGGGAGGCTGAGCAGCTCCCCATTTCTATGACAACAGTCACACTTTATGGTGGTGATGTGTTCATAAATAGCTCATGAAGGCGGCTCCCAAAGTACAGCACCAGCTCTGTTAGCTGTAGTACTCTCTTGCTACCCATTTTACCTTTCCCGCTAGCAGCAAGCCCACACTACTACTAAGATGACTAGCAATATATGCTTTACCCTTGCCAGCCACAGACTTTTTCAACATTACTTTTCTGCACTTCATTGGGACAGGGAAGATAAGAGGACCTACTTCCACTTTTTCCCCACTTGTATTTTTTCTGCACCACTTCTGACTCTTTCTCAATGAACCAAGGAAGACTTACCTAAGTTTCTCACAGAATCATGTCTCAGGTGGTACTTTTAAAAAAACAAATCCTCTAAAAAGGTTTAAGAAGTGCTCCAGGGTAGAGGGGCTAGTGATGCTCCACAGAGCAGAAGCACAGGGGTTGAGGGGAAAAAGGGTAAAAGCAGGTCCCCTAGAGCAGGTCCCTGCCTCAGAGAGGCCAGGAGGACGGAGGACCTATTTGAACCCCTTCCCCAAGTGTGAACCTGTGCTGGATTTGGAGTTAAGGGGATGGAGAGGTTCAGTTCCTGGCCTCCCTCTCTCTTTCTCCTCTCAGTGTGGGATCTCTGACAAACTTCTCAGCATTTCTTAACTCTGTTCCATAGGAGAGGGACAGGAGACAGCAGAGACCTCAGTGACACCATCACCTTTTCTTAGCACAGTGCTAACCTCGCATCAGCCAAGAGAAGACTCCGACTTCAGTGCAGTGACTACTGCCATTCCCGAGACAAGCCTGGAGAAAAACTTGACTGCTGCAACACTCAATACCACTGGAGCCCACACTATGGAGATGGAGGATGCCTCCATCCCTACCACCCCCATGGTAGGCTCCAAGGCAGAGAGACTGGAGGCTTCCACCACTGCCAGCCTCGGGGACGTCACAGTTACACAGCATGAGCTTGACAACATGAGCTTGTCAGTCAACAGCAGCACTGAAATCTCTTCCCCTACCCTGACTGCTAGTACTCTGGAAGAAAACCAGCCCAACCATGAAGTCGCAGATCCTTTCAGCACAACTGAAGAAATGGATGACGCCAGCAGTGCAACCCCAACGCCTCCTCTGAACAGTGTGCCGGGTGAGGCTTTGCGTTTCCTGTCTGTGCAAAAAGTCCAGCCCCAAGGATGCACAACCTTGGAACTTCTGTGAACTCTCAGTGGAACTCGAGAGAGGAGAAAAAGGGGAATGAGCCCCTAAGCACAGCCAATTCAGTGGGACTGACTTGCAGAGGTGCTGTTAGTTCAGTATCCTCTTTGCAAACCCCATTAATTATGGTATTAATTGTGCTGGCTGCTTTCTGATGAGGACATTGATTGTGTGCAGGGAAGTTCTTTATATATCTTATCTGAACAAACATACCTTAACAGTGCTGCCCAGGTGGGCTGTTCCTGCACCAGGGCTGGGGACTCGACAGGAACCTTCCCAGCTGCCTGCAGAACAGGGCAGTGCACCCTCCCTTAACACAAAGCATGGAGATGGGCAGGCACAAGCATCAGCCCATCCATGGGTTCCTGGGCAACCATGGGAACCCCTACTTATATTCAGATCCCTGTAGGCAGTATGGGGACTGGCTATAGGGTCTGCAATCCCAGTCTCGCCCACCTTGGGGCCTGCCAGGCTGTCACACACCCCTGATGCAAGGCAGATATTGATTGACCATTGATTTGCATGGTGTTCATGCACAACCGCATCCTTTGACCTGGCTTGTGTCACGGGGTCCTGCTGCTCTGTGACGCACAGACACAGCCTCAGGGGATGCTGCTACTCAGTCCGTGGGAGCTCTCTTTGTGCTTCCCATAAGGAGAGATGAGAGACCTTTCCCAGTCTCTTGCTCTGGGGTGGTCCCCGGCTCTTTGCAGAGCTGTTTGAGTCTTCTCTGCTCGCCCTTTGTCCCCAGAGAACAGGCCTTGTGGGCCCAGCTGGGGTTGGCTGACTTTGTAGATCAGCGCACATGAAAACCAAGAGGACTTTCTAAAAGTACTGTGGCTTATAACATGGCTCAGCTGTGGCTGAGCTATAGGACCTGCTTGTTTTCCAAATGGTTGTCAATATGCTATTTTTCCTATAGTCCCAGCAGTCTTCCTTACAGCCTTGCTTCCATCTCATCCAGTCCCACAGAACAGTGTGCTTGCACTTTATCCTTTCACATAACTGCTTATTCCTCTCTTGCAGCAACAACTAGCAGCTCTCAGCTGGGCCATTCTGATGGGCAGACCGTGGGACCCACAGCAGCAAGGTCTGAAACCAGGCCAGGAACGAGCCCTGTGGGTGCCACAGAAGAGAGCACCATGGAGCCCAGAACCTCCTCTGCTCCCACCTCCACCGCATGGAGCATGTCCTCTGCTATTGCTTCCAGCACCGTGACAGTGAGACCCCTTTTGACCAGCTCCACCACTACCAGCAGAGCTGCCATCCCCACGAGCCCATCTGCATTGGAGCCTGTGCACGAGAAAGCTTCTGTGTTGGATGCTGGTGATGATGAAAATCCAGGTAAATGTGCTGCTTTTGTCCCTGCTGTCACAAAACATGGTAAAGGGTTGGGCATACCTCAAAATTCTTCTTGGTGGTACTGAGCAGAACCAGAGAACACAGGGCTTTGCTACTCCAGCCTTGAGGCTCTCCTTTGGCCTTATTCCCTTGGTATCCTTGCAGAGCTACCCAGTTCTCCTTTGGCTGATACAACGAGGGCTGATCCCTTGGTAATCACCGTGATCTCAGTCTTCATTGTCATGGTGGGCATCCTAGGCCTGGTGGGCTTCTTGAGATACCGCCAGCACAACAGCCGCATGGAGTTCCGGCGCCTGCAGGACCTGCCCATGGTGAGTAATGCCTTCAGCCCAGCCTGACATGGTCTGGCATGCTACTGGCTGCTTTGCAGTTCCCCTTCTACTACATTAGCAATGCTTTGGGTATTTGCAGCAGCAAGAATGCTGATCATAACTCCTGTTCCCTCTTAGGTCCCTCTCCTTCCATCCAGAGTTTGAATCAAGAAAGCAAGTCTCAAGGTTGACCACTAAAGAAGTTCTCTGCCTTCCCCTCACTCTGCAGGGGAATGCTAAGAGGTTAAAAAGAGAGAGAAAGGGGAGCTCCATCCAAACTTCCCCTGAAATGACACCTTGCTAGCCTCTCCTCCTGTATTATATTTGCTTTGTGACTATGACAAAGCAGATTCTGTGGTCTGTGCCAGGGAGGCTGTCTGTCTGTCTTGTGTTTGACCCTTTAGGGATGCAAAAAGATATGAGGGTTTCAGAGGCTGCATTAGCTCTGGGGAAGCTGCAACTAACTCACTGTGCTTTCTGGGACAGAGGAGTACCGATTCCCTTTTGCAGCTAGCTAGCAAGCTGATGCTGTTTGAAGCTGAGTGGAGTTTTCCACAGCTGGGGTTTTCCACATCCCTGTAGCAGGAAGGGTCCTCCTGCGTACACCTCTTCTCTCCAAAAGCTGCAGCAGGAGGGGACAGCAACAGTCCAAAGATCCAGGAATTGCACAAGGACAGCATTTGGGTGGATTGCTGAGCAGAAGGCCACACTGTGACAGTGTGGATGAGATGGCTGTGCTACCTGCACAGCGCTCTTCCAGGCTGGGACAGCATGCTATCGTGCAGACATCTCATTAAAGCACACTCTTCTCTGCTTCTAGGATGACATGATGGAGGACACCCCTCTCTCACTCTACAGCTACTAGGCAACCAGGCTGTCCTCTGGCTGGCTGGCTGAACTTCGCAGAGGAGAAGGCCTTGAGGACTTGGTCCCAGACGATCTGCTGAGGAATGAGGGGCTGTGATTTGCACACAACTGAAAGATCCTTTTCAGATGTCTTTTGGTTTTAGACATTTTGAATAGTTCAACGTTGAAGGTTTTATGCTGGGAATCAGAGCGCATGTCTGGCCCTTTCCTCCAGGCTCTCCTCGAAACAATGCCCTGAAGAGGTGCTCCTTTTAGTGTGGTGACCAATTAGCAAAGAAACATTTGCCATCACGTTCTGCATGGATCTTTTCTGTCCCTCTTGGCAGCTGCTGCTTTCAAAGGAGGTGGGCAAGTGATCCATACAAGAGCTCTTAACACTGGTGTTGTCAGCACAGTGCTAGCAAAGGAGACTGCTGTTTTCTGAGGGGGCCAAGGATGTGATCAGTTCTCTTGGGCTCCCTCTTGTTCTGTATTTTTAAGGTTGTTTATTTTGGTTTTTTTTCTTGCACTTTTTTTTGTTCCTGTTCCAGCTTTAGTCCTGAGATTGGCACTGCCCATGCTGAAACACCTACCAGAAGGGTGACAGACTGCTCTGCCTCCTTCCTACATGCATGCCTTTGCTCTTTAACCAGGGAAAACAGTTTTGTGGCCACTGGAGAAATGCCCTTGCTACTTGATGTTGCTTTGAAGTTGCTGGGAGGAAAAATCAGCATAATTTTAGCTTAACGGGGCTTGATACAACTCAATCTATTGCCAGTTAGACACACTAATTTGGTCTCCCCAAAATTAGGAAACTGGGTCTCCCATACTTGATGCTTTCAGCATACGCAAAAACTCCTTGCCCAGGAGTGCCTAGAAAATGCTTTAGTCCATTTTCCTGCCTGGACTGACACATGCCTTTCCTCAGGTACCTCCCATTTTGCTGCTAGCATCTGGTTGTTGAAGGTTGCTGTACACAACTAGTACTGCACTCTCTCTCCTCTGCTAACGCAAGGTCAAAGCTCCTTCTAATGTTGGTCTTTGAGCCAGTTGCTGTCTTGTCATGAGGACAGATCCTGGATGTAGGTGCCTTCCTCCCCTTCTCTTTCTAGGTGTTAGGCTGATTAGATTCTGCACTTTCGCCTCAAAATATCACTGCTGTAGACTGCATCCAAGGCTCTTGAGGTCCCTCAAGGAAACCCACAGACCAGAGCCTCTGAGTGTAAGTCTAAGGATCTTCAGGTGTCCTCACCTCAGAAAGACCAGAATGTGTGTGACATGAAAGTCTTTGTGTAATTAACACCTGCTCCTGTTTTCTAATTCATGTTTGACTGCAGGTAAAAAGAAACACATGCCTTCTCTAGAGTGTTTGTTTTTTGACTAAGCCAGTTGCTCCCTCGGGATACAGCAAGGGCTAGAGATTATCTACCGCATTGCTCTTACAAGCCTCAGTCTCTCCTCTCTTTTCAGTAGCAACACTCACTGACCTCACAAAGGACAGATACCAGGCCTCAATAGCAAAAGTACCTTTTTTTTTCCAGTGCCGTTATTGCTTGTCTTAGCAGGGAAAGGGGAATTCCCCATCAGCAAGGCTCAAATTATTCGCAAAGCCCAAAGATGGAGCAGAACCAGTCTGGGTCAAATAGATGAACTGGGTAAGGCAGCAGTTCCTCTTTCCTGCATACTACTTCCGAAGTGGCTGACAAATGGCTGCAGTGCAGTTTGGGTTCAGCTGTTGGCTTTGGCCTTGCATCTGTTTATCGTAAGGATGCCCAGTAAAATAGGGAAGAAGGGTTGGTTCTCTCCTACTATTATTGCATGAAAACTAAAGGGCAATTGTCACAACTCCAAAGCTTTTGTATCAAGCATTGTCTGCACAGAGCAATCTCCCTAGCTACAGACTTGTTTCCCCTGCCGGAGGGCAGGGCGCTACTGGTTTTTGGCACCAAGAGAGGCAAGTTAGTGGTGGAAAATAGAACTCCATCCTGGCTGGAACTGGTGCAGGCTGGCATAGCTGGCAAGTGTCTCTGCACACAAGCAAAAGGGCAGGGGCTGGTTGTTCTGGTTTCCCATGCATTGCTCTCCAGGGGAAAAGGGTGAGGAAGAAAACTCGCCCAACACCTAAGTGCAACTTTCTTTGTAAAATATGTTAATAGTGGATTTTTTTTCTGCAATAAAGTTACAAATGCCAAAGGTGTCCTAGTCCTCATATTTTCATTGCAAACATCTAACTGAAAAGCTTTTGTAGGTCACAAGGAATCCTGTGATAGTTAAACAGCAGCAGTTTGGGGTAGGAAGACTCACAGGGCTGATACTAGTGAAAATGCCAGGCAGCTATAAACCATAGTTCTGAGGGCTCAGGACACCACCTCCTGCTTACACTGCTGCTTGTCAGGGTCGTTCTCTGTCTGGGTTGACTGACATTAGTTTCTATGTGGTTAAATCAGATGGAATCTGGCTTAGAGAACTACACTAGACCAAAAAAAAAATCTAGCATACACCTTTAAACTCTCTTCCTTTGCCTCTGATTAAAGATATCCTTATTCTCGTCTGTTGTCAACTGGAACCCCAAACTCTATTTACGGAAATATCCAGAAAGACAGCCTAATCCAAACCTAAATAGCATCATCTGTCATGCTTCTTTCCATAGTACAGGAGACAAAGCAAATTGAAAGGCACGTACTTCTTTTTGTTTAGCTTTATGGCTGTTTTGAACTCTTCCCTTTGGAGCTCAGACCCACAGGGAGGTAAGCACTCATAGTTTATTTCAAAAGCCCAACTCTTGCTACAGACCTGCTAAGAGTCTCTTCTGAGCTAATAGTCTCTCCTAGCTGTTACAGTACTTAAGCAAAATCATCCAGCTCATGTCATAGACTGTGTTACAAGATTTTCTGATGCAAAAGCAAAATATGGTGAGTGAAACTACTTGGTCATTGGGCTTACGCTGTTTTTGAAAGAGTTCCTGCAACGAATCTAGAAAAGCAAATCCCTGGAAGATCTAAAGCAAGGGGAGAGCAGACTTCTTAGCCTAGCAAAGTGCTTGCTGAGTAATCTGATGACTTGGGGGTGAACTCTAAACCCTGCAGAGATTTCAGTCCTATCCCAACATACAGCCATACAAAATAGAAGAACTAAGTAACGGAACAAACATGCTACAACTAAGCCAGTCTTCTTGGGTCTGAAGTCAGCATTATTCTGGTGGTTTATATTGGAATTACCTCTGTTCTGCCTTTTTACCACCACCCCACTCAGGGCTGATTCATTCTTTGCAGAACAAAACTGCTGAGCTGCCTTGTTAGAGAGGTAGCACAGAGCAGATCTGCGTTAGCTGGAGAAGCAGCAGCAGGACAGGCTTGTGCAGGCAGCCACCCTCGGGAGGCATGAAGCTTACTAGTTTTGCCCAGCCAAGTTCTGACCTCCCAGCCAGGTGATGCAATCTCTGAGGTGGCGAGGTTTGGAGATGGACCATGGGCCAGTTGTATGGGCTTCATCTTTCCAGTGCAGCAAAACAAATTGACAGAACCAGAAAACAACTGTTGCCAATTTCTGCACATCCCTTGGAACACGGCTCTTGCTTTTGATGAGGCTTAGTTTTAATGCCTCCTAGGCTAAGGCACAATTATATTATTAATTAGCAAGGGGACAAGAATCAATCAAATCACTCACATTTAAAGCTAAATAGGAGGGAAAGAAACCTAGATAAAAGCAGAGTTTGAGACCCACCTACTTTCTCTGCCTTCCCCTCCTCCCCTTTCTAGCTGCATGTTTTGAAGGGAAGGGGGTTTGAGCAGCTGAAAAGTGACAGTGCTAGAGCTGCTGTGGCAAGGGCAGGGCTACCTGTGCTATGTGCCAGTTCTCAGCCCACTCAGTTGCCCTTCATGGCTCCATGCCTGTAGTTTAGCTTTGGACGCTGTGTCATGTCACACTGCAAGCCTGTAAATAAGGCTACAGTCAGTTTTCAGAGACAGAGAAACTGCCATGAGAAGCACTGGAGTGGACAAGGCAGCATGTGGATCTGGTAAGACCAACAACCCCATGAGGCTTTCCCATGGATAGTCCTCTGTGCTCACTACCACTTAAAGCAGAATGAAAAACGCTGATCCAGGGAGCAGGAGCGCAGAAGCAAGCCAGGGAGGCAGAGCAGTAAACCTTCCATAATGAAGGCTACGAAATGATGCATAACCTGGGAAGCTTTTAGCCAGTAGCCAAGCAATGTTCTTCTCATACCCAGGGGAGAACAGAAAATGCCTACCGTCATTTCCCAGACACCTAGGAAGGAAACGGGAGGCTGCACTCCTCCGCATTATTTATACTCATTTTTCTACGACAACATTAAATTCAGTATAAACGTGGATTTGTCATGAGGGAAGGGGGAGAGTTTTTCTAAGTGTACCTCCTGAGCCTCTGCCAGGGATGTTCCCATCTAATTGCTATCTCTGCTTTGTTGCACACCGTAAGTGAGAGAGGGATCTTCTCTCCAATCCTTCTTTCCATTCCCCACAAAGAAAAAAGAAATCATGCACTTCCTCTCCATAAAACAGCCCAATCTGTGGTCCCACTCATATGTAGCTAAGTGATAAGCAAAGCCGAAAGACCATGACTGCTAATACAAAAGTCTCCATCAGTATTAGGCCCCCAAAACCATTTGTGTTTGGGTGGTTGTTTTGGTTTTTTTTAAATCCCCCAGAACTTTGTAAGATAACTAAGGTCTTCAAACTTCCCCATCCACCACATTTGAAAAAAGACTCTTCCCTGCTCTAATGTTGCAGGGGACGTGTTTCCCCACAGATCTGAGAAAAATCAACCTTTACCCAAAGCACAGCTTGAAAACGGTCTCAGAAGGTAAATCACTTAGACCTGCCCAGAAGAGGACCTTCTAATTGTGGATGGCGATACATAGCTTGCAAACTAGATCCCCCACCATAGCTGATTCTGCAACATTAGTAAGCTTCCAGAAGCAATCATTAACTACTATATGAAGGAAGCACAGATAGGGTGCTAGACAGTGTCAAACTTG
Organism: Rissa tridactyla; assembly: GCF_028500815.1. Classification (NCBI taxonomy): domain Eukaryota; kingdom Metazoa; phylum Chordata; class Aves; order Charadriiformes; family Laridae; genus Rissa; species Rissa tridactyla. Next base: position 44,877,201 of record NC_071473.1, read on the forward strand.
ATAGATTTGTGCATTTTAAAGACAAAGGGGTGGACATATTCATCTGCTTGACAGCCCGCACAGCCTTCCTTGTGCTTGTTCCCACTTCCTGTCTAATAAATATACTTAAAAGACATACTCAACACAGGTCTGCTTCACGTGCACCAGCAGTTTAACAATGGTTAGCCTCAGTTCCTCTGTAATAATTTTTCTTTTGAAAGAACCATCAGCCAAATAACTCCCTGAACCACAAAACCGGCATGATCTTGATCAGACGGACAGTGGTCACAGCTGCAAGAAAATAAGTATGTGTTTGTTCCTACTGTTCAGCTCCCACTCTGTTTACAGGTAGACCCAATCCCCCACCCACAGTTCAAATAAAGAGCTAAGTTACCAGAGGTATCTCCTCCCAGTCATAAAACAGGTCTCCCTGTGATGAACTGCCCAGAATTAATATATCCCTGCAGCAGAAGCCTTTTGCTAGCACTCTTTGAACTATAATGGAACATCTGTTGACAATCTCCCGCAGGGTAACTTCTCCCCTCCCCTGTTTTAATCCTCTCTCCTTCAGAAGTACTTTTGCTCTGAAATTAGACACATCAGTTGCCACAGGATGCCTCTCACAAGCATTAGAGTGTTTCCTTTCATGCTGGTCTTTCTTAGGAGCTGAAAGAAGAGGGATGAGCACTCAGCCCTGTTCAGTATTTTCTTTAAAATTTGCTGTTATGTCTGAATTCCAGAAGCTTTCGATACTAAATTACAGGTTCTGCTTGGAACAAGACAAGGCTCATGTGTTCTAGAACATGACTTTCAGACAGATTTAGGCACTCATTTGATTCTGACTGAGAAGGGTTTTACTGGGGACAACTGCAAAATTAGCAAACTTTTCCTTTGTGCTAATCCTGGCTATGCTTTCTGATCACACAGGCAGATCAAGCTACTAACATGATCACTGCTTCAGTCTCCCTACTGATAAGCTTGGGGGCCAGATAAGAATTTTAGCCTGCTTTTTAAAAAGATCTCAATATTTGTAGATGGAAGGCAATGGTGCACAATACTATTTGTGGCTGACTATCAGAAAGGGAACCCATTTTCAAAAAGAGCTGAGAGAAGCACTGGGAAAACAGCTCCTGTTGTTTTACAGAGTCTAACCTGGTGGCCCACTCTGAGTGATAGAGAATTGGTCACTTGCATCCTGCTCAGTCTGTTCTTAGATGCATCAAGTCACTTTCCAGCTCAGCTTCAGTCAGATCCAAGCCACCCAAGCAGGCTTTTACATCCTGACCATGATCTACCAATGGCTGTTCACACATCACGGTCCACTCTAAGAAGCAGAGTTGAACTCTGGGAAGCAGCTGTTCCCTGGGGAGGGAAAACCAAGTGATCTCAGACTGATCTTCAAAGCAAAAGCCACAGTTCATGCAACTGAATGAGGTGGAGGTCACAGGAGCAGCCTCTGCCACTGTGTCCTGTCTTATTTTGAGCTCGAGCCCTCACTTGTTGACTCCTACTGCTACTCCCAGCACTACCAGTCTCTGCCTGCTTTTCAAACCAGTCCTAACCAAGCTCTGCTGGGCCCCCGTTACAGCATCCCTGACTCTGTGCCACATCCCAAGGTCCTTTGTATTGACTGAGAAGTAGGCAGCAAAGAGAATGCCACAGATCTATCTCCTGCGCTATCCCATCTGCTAGCCTCCAAAGCCTTCACCATCAAATAGGCTGTTGTCCTTTTCCCATACTCTAAGGTTTTCTGAACTCAGTGTCGTTCGTTTCACCTCTTCCCTTCTCCTACACCAGCTAGCAATTCTAAAATTAATTTTTCTCAGAGGAAAATGGAATAAAAAAATTCTAACCACATTAGGAAATTTCACAAGGACCTTTTTTTGTCACTATGGCACTTAATTCTCATAAAACAAACCCAGCAACCTCCCCTTTATGGTGGTCATGGAAGTTTCTGTTCAAAGAACGTGATTTCTTAGCCTGTTTTGAGCCACAGAAGAGGAAGCAATTTACCAACACTTGTCAAGTCCGTTGTTCCATATTGGGTCTCGTCAGACAGGGTATATTTATGGTCAGTCCATATCTGTTCTGTTCTTGCTATGTATAGAATCTCCCTAAATGGCACAACCTAAGCCCAGCTATATACCCAAACCCTTAGATAGTAAATAGTTTAAACAATATCCAACATAACCCAAAATGTGCAGTATATTTAGGGAAAAAAACATTTGAAGGTATTAGTAGAGAGACCACACAAAATTATCTCAATTTGTTCTGGTCCACCAAGTCAAAGCTCTTAAGACAGGATTGTACATCCCATCCCACAACAGGGGAGTGGACTGAAGCAAAGGGCTGCAGCTAGGAATTCTCTGACCTTGGAGGAAACCCCCCTTGTTGTATGCGAGCACCACGACATCTCTCCCTCTGCCATCTCTTCCTCTGCAAGCCAGCCGGCAACTGCAAAAGCTGATTGATGGACCACAACTCAGGCCCTCCGTTAGTGTCTTTCACCTAGGGTGAAAGAACAGAATACACAGCGCTGTGTTGCAAAAGTGTAAGGTGCAGGTCTAAGCAAGAAAGCATGAGATGACAATCAACAGTTCAGGTCTCAGGTAGAGTGTAGGACTGTGCAGGTCTGTGAATGACTTACCAAAATGGCTGTTTCACTTCCTTGAGTCGCCTCCCTTGGGTCAGCCCCACACCTCATAGCTTCCAGTTCTGGTAAATCCAGGTAACAAACAAGTCAAGAAGAAGAGCTTGGCTGCCTAGAGAAGTCAATATCCTTTCCATCTTGTATTTGTTCCCTACGGTAAAGAGGGCATCTTTTAGTTTACATTAAAGGTCATGCAGCTTTAGTTCAGGCAGGCTGTCAGACAGGTCACTGCTGAGGTCACCCACTCCAGCTATTTCTAGCCTCTTCTACAGCACAACTCTCCGCCAGCTCAAAACACAGCACAGAGATATCTTTACAGTCTACACCAACAGAACCAGGAATTAGCCTTCCCCAGCCTCCTTACCCCATATGCCAGCCCTAAAAACAAACGACAGCCTATGTCTAGCCCCTCCAGCACTACTGGTTCAGTGTGGACTGCAATCCATGTCAAACTCTTCATCTTCTACTGAAACAGAGAAATACCAACAAGCATCCTCACAAGCTACGTAAACTCAAAAAAAAATAGGTGCCCATATAAACGAATCATGGTCCCAAGTGTCCTAGCAAGCTACCAACACTGCTACTGGGTGCCCTTGCTGCAGTATTGGTCAGGGTTTCTGGTGCTACTGTGATATAAATATTTACTACTAATACTAAGCAACAGGTAACGAGGTTCTTATGAAATGAGGGGTACTGCTTGAGCATTCAATCAGTAAAGCTCTATAAAGGAGCCCCGTCTTGGTACGTACCTCAGAATAAATGTTAAAGAGAAAAAATTAACCCTTTGACAGGACACGAAGCCTCCTTAGGCATCGTCCTAACAGCAACCTGACATGTTACAACTGCATCTACAAAGCAGCTAATTGTAGCAGGTTTGCTAGTAAAGTCTGAATCAGCAGGATTAGTAAATTGGAAAAACAGAACACAAGGCAGTTTAATATGCCTTACAGCCTCCATTCACAAGAATCTTAAGCATCTTACTAAAGTAGGGCATGAATTTTTTCTTTTAAAGGAACATTAGTCCTTTGTTCCTGATTTCCTTTAATGCTAAGTGTTAATGCAAACACAAGGGGGTTTTATATCCTAAAAGCAAGGCATAAATCCAAAAGGATAAAGAGACTGAGAGAGGAATCTTCTTTAAGTGAGCAATTTTCACCTTCCTAATCTCATTGGCTGTGTGTCAGCACCAAAACAAGAATGGAGCCACATTAAAAAGTGGTATCTTGGCGCTGTCAGAGGAAGTGATAAGTATCATAATTGGCCCTCACATGCAGCTTTACATTACCCTGACACTAGACGGGGAGGGAGGATGAAAGAACGGACAGGCACACACATGCTACTTCTGTCCTGGCATAGCAATAGTGCACTCAGAACAAAGTTTTAACTGTGGCCCAAGTGCTAGGCTATGCCTCCAAATTGTAGTGCCTTCCTGCCTTTAGGTGCCTAATACTCACCCCTACCACTAAAACTGGGGACAGCAAGTGCCTCTAATCAAATTATCAATATGGCCTCTGGAATGCCCTGAACAGCAGACATAAATAGGTTCTGCAGACCTCTGTCACGTGCATTACTGTGTAAACCCAGCTAGGCTCTTCAGATCCTGAGGGTGCAGGAACCAACCATCCTTACCTTCAGGCACCTTGGTCTCTGCGGTGCTGGAAAGCTCATTGGAGCTGAAGCCTCTGAGGCTGAACTCTGAGGTGGAAACCTCACCCAAAGATGGACAAAACCACTCTGCCTCTCTCAGCAAGCTCTTACTTCTCTCTAAAAGAAAGGACGTAAGCAGTAGGTTAGGTCAAAAGTTCAAGGATGACCTTGCTGAGCCTAAGCTTCCACTGTCTACCTTTTGTGACACCTCTTCTTATCATATGGAGAAACTGCTGCTATTCTGATTTAATAGCATTTATTCTTGCATGAGTACAAGCAGTGGCACAAGGCAGCAGAAAACAAGCTCCATGATACACCACCCTAGGCAGGAAAACACTGGCGAAAACATTCAGGCACTGGATTTCATCTGTCTTTGACAACAGTGGCTCCAACCAACTCCAAATCATGCAGGTTTAAAACACAAAGAAACCACCAGCCCATTTCAGCTCGAAGGCACAATGCCAAACCCTTCCAATACAGGGGTCAGTTTGTGTTGGAAAGGGACAACAGGACACCTGACCTGACCACGAGATCTCTAAACCAAAAGGAGGTTGGAAGACCCTGTCCCAGAGTGTTAGTAACATTGGAGTAAGTGGGGAATAGTTCCTATGATCTCTGTCTTTCCCTGCAGGCTCAGTGGATGGCACCTCCTTCAAGAACAGACTTTTTACTTGATCTTTCAGGTCAGAGACTGTAGATCAGATTGAAGCAAAAGTATAACACTGACAGTCCCTTAAGCTTAGCAATGCCTACTGGAACAATTACTGGGGGTGGGGATGGGGTGAGAACCAGCACTTTGACGGGGTTTCTGACAAAGTCATGCCACGCAACAGCACAAGGCAGTTCTGCTGAGCAATTCAATTATGTTTTCAGCAGATGAGCGGTCTGGCAGCAGAACCTCTGCCTCCCCACCTAGCCCGGTTCACATTGTTATGTCAGTTTTGCCAGCACAATTTTCTCCTGCAGCAGCACTGTGAAGCACACCACTTTAGGGGAAAAAAAAAAAAAAGAAAAAAAAAAACAAACCCAAAACAATGATTCACTTGTTAGAACCAGCTCGGCTCCCTGATCCGATTTACAGCACGCCAACAATTGCAGTGGCAGAAACTCAGGATGTAATGTGCTGCGAGGCCAGTGCAGGAAAAAGCAGAGGGGTAGGCACATTTTAAACCGATGCTGACAGCACAGACACATCTCATGAAATCACAGCTTGACAATAGGTGGGAGAGTGACAAAATAAGAGAAGGCCTTAGGCTTTTAGAGAAAGAAATAGGGAATCGATATTTAATTACAGGAGAACTGCAATGAAGTTCCATTATTGAAAACATCTCACCAAGTTGATACAATATCCTTTATCAAAGAAAACCTAATAATAAAGCTACGTTGACCTCCACACTCAGTGTCCACCAATACTTCTTGACTAATAAAGATAGACGTTAATATGCTTATGGTCAAGAGGGAGAAAGATCAGAAAAACAGACAACGAATTAAGATATCCTTTAACTCCATTTCAGTTACCAAATTGCCATGAGTCTTCAAACAATTTGTGTGACTCTCTCAGGTTCCCACCTAATGCAGAGCAACAGTTCTTTAACAGGGTCAGAAATAGGTTTCAAAAGCTGTGGATGGAAAGCAGAAGGAAAGTCCCTTATGTTATAAGCAGTACAACATTGTGTCTCAGTGGTACTTATTTACTGTTCTGGAGAACACAGAGAATGAAAGATCCTTTCTGTATGAATATTTTATGATGACACCAAATCATGCTGTAGCCCATGTGACATCAGCATTAGCCTGAGGGAGATGAATGGGAGTGTTGTGTTTTTCCTAATAATAATTAAAAAAAAAAAAACAAAACAAAACCAACCACAACCTATACCGGGGACACAGACAACTCACAGAGACATTGCTGTCCTCTCCCAGAGAAGTGATGCATATTCTCTGGATGCTGTTTCGCTGTAGCACAAAGCTGTATGGGGAAGCGAATGCTGGGAACAGTGACAGGAATCTTCAGCTAAACCTGTGACAGTTAGGACATCTGGCAGCTGTCCGAGGGCAGCTGGGGTTGAACAGAGGATACAATTAAACAGAGCCAGAAAGATCTAAGGATCCTCAACAAGGAAGCTCGGACGTCACTCATTTCTCTCCAGGGAGCAGGTCAGAGCCCTTGGTTAGGGGTGGGGGCACAGCAAGGGCCAAGCTAGCAGAGGTTAGAGGCACAAGCAAAATGTGTTCCCACCAGCTGAGCATGGTGAGAAAGGAAAGTGCGGGTGATTGGGGAAGCTGGGAAAGAATTAGAGCTTAGGCAATTCAAATGAGCACCTCGTCTTGGAGGCACTGATTACTATTTCCAGTAATTTCAGCAAAAAGCAAGTAAGGTACTATCCAACTAGCAACCAGGAGAGCATGTGGAGTACACCACTGCCCTGACAGAGTGCTTGGGTCAGAGACAGAAACACTCCTGATTAAACAAGGCTGATGAGATGGCTCAGGGAAGCCGTGAGCTAACTCAGATCCTGACAGCTCATGTCCAAGGACAGCTGGAAAGGGAACGGCAGGTACTCATTCTCAATGCCCACACAGGTGTTATATCCTAAAAGCAAGGCTGGAGGTGCTAACTCTTACGATGCAAATGTCTCAGTAAGAGAGGCTGACATTTCACCCTCTTCACTACCTGTTCAGAAGGACCGAACACCTTGCCTGCATCTCCAGGAGAGGGCAGACACTTACGCCATACCTGCTTCAAGTTTTGCCAGTTCAGGATTTAATCAGAAGACCTCACCTCACAAAGCTGACAATCTACTACCTCCAGCATCAGTAACGCCAGTACAATTACTAGCCATGGAGATGAACTGTGCTCCACAAGAAAAATACTCTAACCAGGTGGGCGCAAAGGACAGCTGGCAAACAAGAACAGCAAGATGAGAGATCAGTCCCCAGCATCTCTGAGCTTGCCAATCCAGGCCCTGTGAGATCAAGCTGCAAGAGCAAGAGCTGTCCTGCTGGAGCTCTGAACTCCCAACAGCCAGCAGCACCCTCCTGTGACACACTCCTGCAGCTCCCAGGCAGTTACTCCCCTGGAAACCCAAGAGCTGCACTTGCCCCTGCAGCAGCTGTAATATGGCATCTACAGACCTGGGCATCCCCAAAATTCCCTGAAGGTGTATCTCCTCTACCTGATGTGGCCAAGCTTCTGCTGGGTGCTCCACATTTCCATCCTGAGTTAGTCTAAACTGTAAGATTGTGCTTTGTGGCTGCTCAGCAGATTTAGCACCTAAGAAAGAGGGGACAATCACTTCCAAGTGTTTCCCAGAGGCAGCTTCTGATCTACCACAAGACCATTAAACCCTGCAGAAATGTCATGTCCAGATGAGGCCAGAACAACTGAGAAAATGTAGAAAGCTGGATATAACAAGCCACTACTGGTGAACATGTTTCCAGCACTAAAGGTAACGCTCTATTTCTTTATATTCTCATGGATCACAATGACACCCTACCTGGCATCATCTGTAATCTCTTTTTCATGCTACCCCTCCTCAGCAGAAATTGAAGTTTTGCTACAGGTAGAATAGCAGTGTTTTGCCCACAGTGATCACCTTACTCTACAGAAAAGTTGAGAGTGTGCTTCCACCTCCCCTTGAGAAGCAGAATACGTGCTGCTTGATGCAAAAGATAAAGGCCAGTTAGCCCTACTCTCATTTCAACCCTTACCCCTCAGCTCTGTTCATTCCCCATTCCTCAACCAGGAATGGGAGAACCAGGGAGAACCCTTCTGCAACAACAACAAAAAAAACCATCGATTTAATTCTGGCTGCAGTAGGACCTGTTATATCAGAATACATGCAAACACTTATCTTTTCCCCCTACTTACACATATTTTGAAGATACCTTTCTAACTGCCCTCCATCATTCAACGCTGGAACAGAAAGGCCTCTTGCTCTTTCAGCAAGTCTGTGAGGCAGGAAAAGTGCCTGCCATGCACCTTGCACACTGGCTGTCTTGATCAAAGCTTTCTAGTGGTACTACAATTTTTAATAAAAATACTTCCCCTGTTGCAGGCAACAACTGCATTTTTCATTCTGGCTACTACTCACAGTAAACTCTCCATACATCAGTTTGAACACTCAGTTCTCCTCCAAAGATCCCAGTAGCAAAGCTTACTCATTCCAACAGTAGGTCTGCCATGGGCCATCAAACCATCCAGTGCCTCTTTTGGATGACTATAAAGCAGCCCACCTTGCAGTATCAAATTTGAGTTCCATTAATTTAATCAGTTGCAGACATTTGGTTCAATAGTTCTTCCTCTTGTCAGTAAAGGAACTTGACGTCACACAGACCAAGAAAAAGGCCATGGCTAAACGACATTCTGCACCTGATTTTCCATGTCTCTATTGCCAGGGAAACCTCACAGAACTATACCAACCCACAGCTCTCCCAAGGCAAAGGGTGGATTCAGAGGTTGCAGGCAAGCCCCGTGCATGTTCTCCTCCCACAGTTCTCCCAGAGCACCGCATGGAGTCACAGCTTGCCAGCCCTATGTATCCTTCTTTACTCCTCCTGCAGCGTTGCCTGTTCAGCAGTGTTCCCTGGTTTCATTTTCCCGAACAGAGATCCTCGACTATAACATTACAGTGCTTCCCACCAGGGGCTGCTTCTTTTAGACCACTTGGGCAGTAACAGGTTGTCCTGTGCAGAATCAGAGTTCAGACCATGCAAGAACACACCACCTCTCACTGGCTTAATGCTGCAGTTGCTCCAACTCTTTCCTCACACATCCATCATTTTGTCACAGTAGTTTTTCGCTGCTTAAAGAAAGTGGGAAAGATTACATTTTCCTCCAGTATCTCCCCTGCACCAGCCCTGAATCTCTAAAGGTCTTAGCACTGACATCTTGTTTATTTCTTGTGGACTGTTGGCACTGGGATCCAAATAAGGTGCACCATCTCCGTACCGCTGTTGCTAGTTATAGCATTCAGCTTTCAACTCCTCTGTACTCCTCAGCAAGGCCTCCAAGCTGCTAAGTGCTGTCCTGCAATCACTGAGTATCCTCTGTAACAGCAAATGGGAAAGGCAGGAGGTGTTAAGGTCCCAGCTTAGCTCTTCAGTTGCTGGGACAAAAGGGGTAAGAATAGGATCAAGGAACCCCCAGTAAGATGGTTTCAAGGTTCGGTCCCATTCCAATCCCAGACAGAGGCAGAGTACAGCAGTAGCCCAATAATTCCCCTCTGCCACTATGCCGTATCCTCAGTAGACCACAGAAACTCTGTCTTCCTGGACCACTATATTCAGAAAAACAGGCAAGATGAACATTAAAAATTCAAATATTTGAGCTAACCACCCTCAAAAGTAACTTGTCCAGCTGACTAAATATTGTGCATCACAAGGGTTTCAGCAAAGGACCCCATGTGAGGATACCTGACTCTACACCAAGCTTGGTCATGGCCCTCCAGGCCCTCCACTTCAACTTGTGCAAATTGTTTTCCACTGTCCATTGTATCTCCTGGGAAGCAAGGTGATTCTTGAGTTTTCAGATCACTAAAGAAAAGGCAAAGGAAGAAATGAAAAAGTCCTTTCTGCCTTGTATCCAACACTTTGTTATCACTTGTTTAGCATGGAGATGGCACTACATCATTGTGCCAAGCTACACTCACAGCCTGTTGTTTCTTCAACGGGACTTCAGCAACCTAGACAAGAAGTGATCTGTGTAAGAGGCTCCATGCTTCAGTTCCAGTGCCTTTACCTTCACTACCTTCTAGTTTATTCATCTGCTCCTACTGGAGCTCTTTCTCCTGCTTAAGTCAATTCACAGACTGAGTAAGTGCTTCAATGATCTGAGTAGATGGGCAAAACCAGATTTTGTATGAGAACTAAGTTCAGGAAAGCACATAATTAGTAGGCTGGTTCAACTTCAGAAGCTGGGAATAGAGAGAGACCTGGAGAGAACAAACCTTAATTCTAAATAAGACTGATAGGATCCTTCTGCCCTCCTCCTACAGAGGGCATGGATATAATAAGAAACAACTCTTGTGGTTCTAGAAGATATAAGGGATCTCCACAAAGAAAGAAATTTGCATATCTGAAGTAGTTCTGTCCCCAAGAACTTGCAGATCTGGTGTCCTGAGACTTCATAAAATTTAGGACTGACAGAAAATGTTGCAGAAGAACTGTAAAGATTATGTTAAACTGCTATAAAGATTAGGGTAAGGAGATCCGATTATGAGGCTTGGTCTTCAATGTGGCCAACGTATTTGTAGGGAACAGGGGGAGTTGCAAAGAACACATACTTTCAGATGGGGCAGGAGAAAGGATTATCAGCACAGAGGCCTCGCTAACTGTTTTAGTGAGCAGTGTCCACCCACACAGGAAGGTGGGGCTTTCAAACACCGTATGATGAAAGAAAAATATGCACAATTCAGATCTGTATAGCACGGATGGGCACACTGTGCAACAATGCTGGGAAAACTTGCTCGTAACAGAGAAGCGATACCACCAGACCCCTCAAATCCCCTTGGTGTGGGATGGCTGCTAGCTGCCCTGCTGCCCTGGCTGCTGGGCGCCAGGGAGGCGCTGCTCAGCCACAGCATTCTCGGGGCCTGGTCTGTCAGGGCTGCGACAGGACGGAGCCCACCTGGGCCTGCCGCATCCTTAAGACTCGCCTCAGCTCCCGCCTCAGCCAGGGGCTGGGAAACGAGCCAGGGCTCGCGTCGAGAAACCGAAATTCCTCCCTCTCCAACCACACAATCACACGCAACCGTTAGGAATGTCAGCCCTCTACCGAGGTTATCGGCCTAGCCACCAATCCACCATGGTAGCAACGCGCTACGGGGGTACACCGGCAGCTCCCAGTGAGCTCCCCACTCAGCTCCGCAGCCAACCCGCCGAGGGTGAAACCACGGTCACAAACCGCCAGCGGCGTGAGGCAGGGCGGCCCCTCAGGCCGCGCAGGCCCTGAGCGGCCCCGCCCATCACCGGCCCCCCGCGCGGAGCCTGCTGGGACATGTAGTCCCCGCCGGGGGGGCTCCCGCGTCGGGAAGGAAGGGGCGCACTACAAGTCCCAGGGTGCCTTGCGCCGCCACCCAGGAGGAGCATGGTGCCCCGCGCGGTGGGCGGCATGGAGGGGCGCGTGGCAGAGGGGCTGCGCGGCGCCCTGGGCCCCTTCGGCTTCGAGGTGCACGCCTTCAAGGTACTGACGTCAGGCGGGCCTCGTCGTGACGTCACCCGCGGTGACGCCAAGCAGACGACGTCACCTTCCCCAGGGTTTGCGGGGGCGGGGTGGGGTGTGGCGGGGTGCGGTGGTGCCCGGAGGCGGCGGTGGCCCCCGCGGTGTCGGGACGAGGATAGCGGCGGTTTCGCCGCCGGGCTCCAGCCTCCAGTCCCGCCCGGGCCGCCCGCGCAGGCGGGACCTGCCCCGGCGTTCTTGGCGCGGCTGCCGGCAGGCGGCACTGCCGGCCCGGGCCTCGGCGGGCCCCGCTGCGTGCCGGAGGCGGAGCGCCGCGCGGGGCGGGCCCGGGCGCTGGAAGCCCGCCCGGTGAGGCCGGTCAAGGCTATCACTGTCCGACCGAGCCACGCTGCCTGTTAAAGCCAGGAGAGGTACATACAGACCCGTCCGGACCGACAGAGGGTAAAGGCCTTAAGCAGGCTTAAAATTTAACCTAACTGCAGAAACAGGGGCCTATTGAAGCGCAGACTGCCTCATCCTGCTGACACCCGGCTCTCCCCGTGCAGCTGGGGCAGCCCCTTCCACTGCCCCTGTATACACTCAGCTGCCCCCAGCGCTGCGGATTTCCTTCTTTGCCCACCCCAGAGGAAATCTGCAATGAATCAGTCTGCAACATCAAATATAAATCAAACCCGGCCTTCCCCTCCTCGGGGAATGTTGTATTTGTCACCCGAAATATTTGCATGCCCTGCTGTATTCTTGATCTGACAGAAAGTAACAGGGAATGAGGCACAGAGAAGTGAAATCTCCAGAATTTGGAGAAGAATTTAACGCTGCTTTCCCAAAACACAGCAGCAGGATCAGGGGCAGAACCCAGATCAAAAAGGCTACAGCTCCCAGAGAGAAACCTCGAGCGCTGTATCTCTTTTTAGATTTAATTCTCATGCAGCCGGCCCTGGTACACTGGCTGACGTAAACTGGGAAATTAGCAACCCTTGGATTAAATTTCTTGTAACATCTTGATTCGGTATCCTAATCCTGAGTCACAAAATTGATTAAACTTTTATATCTTACTTTTGATGTAAGAATATAGACTTAGTTTTCATTCTGTGTTTCCACATGGGCAGGTATGGCTGCCACTGTCACTGATAAAGTCACTTTCAGATTCATTTCACTGATACTTAGAGGTGAGCAGTGTTTTGTGTTTTCAGACAAAATATTAAAATTACATTAGTTGGCATGTTTCCCAACATTAGACCTGGTCTTTACGGCATCCCAGGAGAGTGGGAGTTACCACGGCCTATAAAAAGGCTGATGTTATCATGCAATACGTGAGTAGTACAGGGTTTTGGCCGTTACCGCCTCCTGCCCGGCAGTTGCTGGTCTGAGCCCTGTGCCCCTGGTCGCCTCTTCCTGCTGCCCTGGCTTGAGCCCTCGTTTCTGGTCCGTGTTATATAACACATCCATGCCCGGGAACAAGTATCAGAACGTGGCCGTGTATCACAATCCACACGCTAGAGCTGACGGTTCTGGGAGCTTCACATCCTTCATTTTCGCACATAAATATTTCCTGCTGAAGAAATAAACCTTGTCACATGAGCAAAACAGAAGTGCCGGTTTCTTTCTAGCTGAAGCCGAGGAAAAAAAAACAACTTGTAAAAGCTTTATCTCAACCAAAACACCTGATTTGCATTGGCAAGAGTGGTTGCTCATACTTGAGCCAAGCTGGATAAAGAGCAGTCTTGAGGTGAATGCAGTGGATGATTCTTATCTCTCACATCAAGGAGCAGCTTCCAGAAACTGTAAATCCCAGTATGCAAACCAGCTTGGTTTGAATGGAAGGCACTGGGCAGGCTGCCTATCTGGGTTGCAAATGAAGGTGGCTACACTTCTTTCCACTTTTTTAAATTCCTGCATGCCTACTAGTGTAAGAATGGTGTCCCTGTTTTAATGGAGATTTGTTTTTCTTTACCAAAGGTCGGATGGTACAATGCTATTCTCCAGCCAACCTTTCATCTCCCCTACCCAGATGACACACTGGCCTTCGTGGTCCTCAGCACGCCTTCAATGTTTGACAAAGCCCTTAAACCTTTTGTGAACAAAGAACGGTTAAAAATAATCAGGGATCCTGTGGATCAGTGTGTTTCTCATCATTTATCACGTGTGAAGGAGGTAAGAACCTGAAATACCAATTCCTTTTACTACTGAGGCATACAACCTGGTTGGCTGAGCGGTAGACAAAGCCCTCCAGGTTCCTGCCCGTGCTCTTTAGAAGGGTAAAGCATTATTCATGATGGTAATTCTTACTAAGAGCATCAACAGGCTGTTGATCTGCTTCACTTGCGTATTCTGTCTCTCTGCCATCACAGCCTGTAGCTATACGGAGTGCTTACAGTCAGAGTTTGAAAACCCAAGGCCACAAGCCCCGCTGATAGGTTTCAGTAGCAGAATGTGGAAATCTGCAGGCTTCACATGGGCCTGATTTGCCGGCATCCAGCACTTCTGTAGTGGCGAATCTTTTTCCATGAGTCTGGGCTGATGTTTTTTTATTTTCCCCAGAAATTCCCTGACCAGAAAGTGGATGTCATCTTTGATTACGAGATCCTGCCAAGCCGAAAGCCCAAGTTCTTGGCGCAGACAGCTGCCCATGTTGCTGGAGCGGCATATTACTACCAAAGGAAGGATGTGAAGCTTGATCCTTGGGGGAGAAAGGTGAGGCAAAACCACAATCTGGGAAAAACCACCAAACTGCAATCACCGAATTCTACAACTATTGTTTACTCGCTAGTTCTTCCTGCAGGAAAATACAAAGTCCAGATTACATATAGATACATAAAGTGTTTCAGACAGGAATCGGAAGCTCCCAACATTCTCTGGGATGGTAGAGAGATGCATACATGGAGAAAAATATCTTGATCTATTAGACCTACTTAGACAGGAGAATAAATTTCAATGTCAAAGAAGACCTGTTGCTTGGAGCATTATAAATAGAAAAAAAGAATTGCATTGGGGTTAATTTCAGTGATAGATTTTCAAAAAGGGACCTCTCCCTGCATTACAGGGTCGCGTGTGTGGGCACAGGAGAATGGGAATTAAATGCAGTGCTTCAAGCCACATGTTCAGGAAAGAGCTTTCCTTTCTTCTCTGTATAGCATGCCAACAGAGGGCTAGGAGCGTTAGAAATTGCAAAAAAGCTTGATGCTTTGAACTCTTAACCGTTACTCGAGATCAAATGAGACATCCTAGATCCTTCTTTTTTTTTCTTCCAGAAGATCTATGGTGTATGTATCCATCCCAAGTATGGCGGTTGGTTTGCTATCCGGGGTCTCCTCGTGTTCCCAGATATTCAGGTACCGTTCCTGGAACAGTCTGCCCCTGTTGACTGTGTGAGCACCGAGGAAAAAAGAATTGAGTTGCTGGAGCAATTCAATTTCCACTGGCAGAACAGCCGCTACAGGGACATAATTGAAGTGAAGGAACGGTATTCGGAGGAGCAAAAAGCCTACTTTGCCACTCCTCCAGCGGAGAGATTCAGACTGCTAGGGCTGACACAAGAAGCCCAGAGAAGCACATTTCATTGAGTAACACGACTCCACGAAAGGACAGAGGGTAAGCAAAGTGTAACTCCTCGGCACCTTCTTTTCCATGGTGCTGAGGGGGAAGGCGTGCTGATACAGGGATGGCAGATCCAAGCGGCGTGTGCAGCGTCTCAATCCAACCATCAGCACTGCATCACAGCCCTTGTGGTTTGGAGGAAGGCGGGAGCAGCCCGTTCTGTGCTGTTGCTGATTGGTGTGTCTTTTTGGGAGTCGGATGAGATGCCGATTAGCCTGTGGTTGGGAAAAGTTCAGACTCTGGCAACTGGAAAACACGTGCTGCTCATTAGAGAATTCAGTTTTGTTCACAAGAATTTTCTTTACAAATGTTTTGGTTTTATTCTGTGCAAGAGTAAAAAAAGTTAATTTTCAGTGATTGTAGTCTGAAATATATTTTTTTCCTCTGAACTCAGGGCAGATATTCTTTAGATATATCCAGCATTTATTAGCCTGTGTTATAGCTTTCTCTAGGGAATAAATGTTCAGTCTTTTCAGTCTTGCCTTCCTCAGAAAGAAAATTTGTCCTGTACTCCTTCACTTGCAGTGACGCTGGCTTAAATTAATTTAATTTAAAAATCTTTTTACTGTCTCCTTTCTTAGCATCCAAAATAAAATTCTCCAGAGATTGTTTCATTGAGCGGCGTGGTCCTGTACATGGAGCGGGAATGAGGAAAACAGCCAACAGCAGCCGCCTCCTTCAGGGTGGTTACGAAAGGGAAAGGGACAGCACAAAGGTCACCGCTCGAGTCTGCCCTGTTTCCTCTTCACTTGGGGTCAGCTTCTCAGAACAAAACAGCGTCTGCAGGTCAATTTTAAGCACTTATCCATTGTATAGAGTGGCCAACTAAAATCTTCAGAAAGATGCTGAATAATGTCTATGTGAGTGGAGTTTTTCCTCATATTAAGGTAACTGACTGAAAAAGTAAATTCTCATGGCCTTTTTCTAAGGTAGATGAGGTTTCAATTTAGAATATTTTTCAGTGCCGTGCCAGCACACACCGCAGCTTTACTACCATAGTTTCCTGTTGTGCTTTCCATATGCGGGAGATCGTAAAACTGCACGCACATAAAAACCATTACATGAAGCATTGTCGCACGCACAAGCAAACGAGCAGAGAAAATAAAGGAAATATTCATGATGTTCATGTTACTTCTATTGCTGGATAAAACATCTTCATACAGAAACATAACATTTTTTTTTAGATAACTGTGTCCTGTTAGATTTGTTCAGAGCTTACAATGGCACTAGGAATCAGGAATTAGTTTTATCTTAGAGCACTTTGAGGCTCAGGCCTCATTAAATTAATATATTATAATAAATGAAAATAATACTTTTTGGTAGTTTTATTACTTGACTGCAATGCAATGCTGCAAATCACTAGGCACTTTCTCCCTTTCCTTGGAATCAACATGATGATGCAAAAACACTGACTTTGCAGAACTGAGCCCTTTCTTTTTATTTTGTGTTTTGATTCTTCATACCTTTTGGAGACCCAAATACTAAGGTTGCCCTCACAGTTAAGTCACAGCTTGATACAGTTTTTCATAGTCTATATACTAACTAAGCATAATCAAAATTCAGCATAACGAGTTTGTTTTCCTGTAAACAGAGTAGTGAGCATGTGATTGCTGGGTTAGTTCAGTGTATTTGCTGTTACAAAAAGTCTTTTGTTGCTTTCCATGCTTTGTTCACCACATCTGACTAAGGCAGACACCTGACTTATTGTGCGATAGTGGTATTGTGATTTTTAATTTAAGCAAAATAATGAAAATTGTTGAAATTCTGTTCTTTTGTTATAGAATTACTTCTGGTTGAAATGTTGATTGACCTTCCAGAACTTTCCAACTGAACTGTAATTTAATAGGGACTTGAGTTAATGGTTCATATTAGTAACATATAAAAAATACTGATTCTCTTAGAAGGATAAATAAAAAATGGAATCAGATTTATCTTTTTATGTTATAATTTAAAGTAAAATATTTGGCTATTTGGGGGTTGATTTCTTAGAAATATTTCATATTTTGTCTTAGTTCATTTATTAAACAGATTGCCATAGCCATTTCATTTCAATTTTTGTAATTTATTTCTTCACATGGTATTTTGGTAAATAAAATATACAAAGTTGTAAGTAACCGTCAGTACTGAGTATTTTTATTTAAGCAATGCATTGATTAACTTGTGGAGAGCTAAAGATGTCAAAGTAAGTATCAGTCACCGTGGTTTTAACATACTGAAAATAGCAAGCTACCGGAGACACACAAAATCCATTATCTGAAAACACAAGAAAAATTTAGTTATCTTAGTAGAAGTTAGTAAACTATTATGGGATAACAAAAAAACAAAACATACAGCACATCATTAGTAAGTTTAATAAATGTTTATTTTTCCCAGGTCATTTCAGAGAGAGAATTTAAGCAAGCACATGGCAATCCCTTTCATTTTTTCCTCTGTTCTTGCAGTAACAAAAGTTGAAGGTGTCTGATACATAACTGATATTTGAGGAATTTTCGCTCAGTAACTTAAAAGTAATACCTGTAAGTACTGGAATTCTTATTTGTTAAAACATATTGGTGAATACGGAGTCACAGTAAGGGCAAATCTGTGTTCTTTCTGCTTCTGGCAATACAGTTGTGTCAGGCAGAATGGAGTACGAATATTTAATAATATATCTATTCC
The DNA here is from genome assembly GCF_028500815.1 of Rissa tridactyla. Lineage (NCBI taxonomy): Eukaryota > Metazoa > Chordata > Aves > Charadriiformes > Laridae > Rissa > Rissa tridactyla. The sequence continues at coordinate 44,894,906 of NC_071473.1, forward strand.
TGCTATAGTAACTTTGGAGTAAATTGAATTGGTCCTTACTGGCTTTCTCTTAGCCAGGTCACTGAGATTCACAGCGGCAGCTAGTGATTTTCTTTCCTTGCTGGTTGGAACATAATGGTCCTTGTCTTATAAAACTGAAGTTTGAAAACCTGTTTGACGTATCTCATCTCTTGGGACAAGACTAGACATGGTGAGAAAAAGATCATTCATGGATCCTGAGGCACTGTGAAGACATTCTTGGTTTTGGCATTTGCAAATGTCAAACAAGTAATTGCAAATACTTGGATAGATTTACTAGTTCAAGTGTCACATTTTACATTTTTAGACAAGTAAGTTTTTCACTAAATCCTAATTTTTAAACATTTATTAAAGTATCTTTTTTTCCTCAATATAACCAGTAGTGTGGAGTATTCAAGAGCTGAACAGTAAAAAAAAAACAAAACCAAAAGCTACTTGAATTTGAATTTAGTTTTAGCAACAAGATATTCAGTACATTTTAAGCTAGTAAAATATTCTATGGAGAATTAACAAATTTGTAGTTTTCATGCATATAGCATTTACCATTCATCCTCTCCTTCAGTTAAACTTTCCTTTTTTTGACTTCATCACTAACCTTAAAAGAACTGAGATTTTTACTAAGATTAAAGATGTGACAGAAAATACTGATTAAATGCAAAGCACAATCTAATCTGGTGACAAGCAGCCATCAGGATTATTGCTTAGAAAGGGAAAACACTTGAGAAAACACTGTTGGTTGGGGTTCGTTGTTTTTGGGTTTTTTTTGTACCAGTTAAATCAGTTACATTTCAGTGGTGCAAGACTAAGTACTAACGTTTATTTGTGGTATGAAGTACAGTTTGGCAAACTTAATTCCTAATACTACCTTATTTCTGCTATAAAAAGGATGGCTTGTAACAGTCCTGTCTTCCTCTAAACTATGGAAGACTAATCATGGTTTGCTGTATAAACCAGTGCAGGTGTGTCAGACAAAAATAGCCAACTTCATGAGAGCTGTACACCCTCCGGGTTTTTTTTTTGTTTGGGCTTGGGGTTTTTTTGGTTGGTTGTTTTTAATGGGGCAACATTGCCCTCCTCTGGGTCAAAAGCATATTTTTACTTATTCACTATAGTATATATGGTCTTGTCTTCATTTGTGACCGACATTAATGGTGGTGTAGCTACTATTTAACATGGGTTAAATTACTGAAAATGCACAGTGACTTGAAGTTGATGAAAAAAAAAATGAGTAAAAACTTCCATATTTCTGAAAGAAATGGCAGCTACTGATCAACGCCACTGTGATTATCAGCACTCCCTGTTCAGCTCTGTGTAAAAAGTACGTTTAAAAAGTTAGCTTTGAATACTGATTTAAGCAGCAACAGTTCCAAAATGCTTCCTCTAAGAGGAAGTGGGTTTTGCCGCTTATTGCAGTGGAGGGACAGCTGTACCTCTGCAGCCTTAACTTTCACAAATTCATGTACCAAAATGGACAGATGTATTCATGAGACTTTTTTGCTGTGAAGTTGGCTTCCTGTCATATCATATATCCTGTGACAGATCATCAATCATGTTTGCTTCAGAAACCCAACAGAGCACTTCCCTTCTAGGTTTTCAAGGAGGAAACAGAAAGAACCAAGGAACACAAATGTACTTTGCTTTTCTCTCTGCAAGTGAAAAACAGATAGATGTTCACAATACTTAGAAAAACAGCACTTTAGACAAAAAAAAAGTTGTTGCTTTTTTTTCCAATAACTTAACTATAATAATGGGAAGTATGGTGAAAAACTTAACAAAAAATTATCACAGAATGAGCAAGAAGATATTTTAATGGAATGTTTAAAATCACTCCAATAATATACCACAATCTTCAAAATGTGATTATATATAATGGCGACTTCCTGAAAAAATAAATTAACATAACTACCATTCATTAATATTATCTCTATAATAAATTTCTCATCTAATGTTATTTTTGTTGATGTTTGTACATAATTCAGTGAGCAAGCATTTATTTTTTAATAACTGCATATGTTTTATTTTCCCAAAATACTTCCTAAAGGAAATTTTGAATAAGAATTCAATTTTTTTATGTCTTCAAAGTTCCTGGAAATCATACATCTTTACACTAAGTTGTACTGTGGTTTTTTCCTCATGTAAAACAAAGCATGGGATAGGAGAATTCCTGTGAGTAAATTAAAGGAAGAGGTGGGGGAAATTTCTGGGTTCAAAAATATCCTACAGAATCTTAAATTTATGCAGAATAATTCCTTTTTCTATGAATGCATAAAACCTCTTATTCCTTACAAAGGAATTAGCTATTTTTAGGTTTTAAGTTCATGTCATAACCTTTTTTCCAGTATTGTTGTGACTAGTCTTCCTGAATCATTCACCGCTGCTTCAATCTGTTAACAGCCTCTTCTTCCAAAATATAAAAAAAACTGCAGCAGTAAGAATGAAAAAGAAATTCACCTTATTTTTGTTCAATATTAATTAGATTCTATAAATTAATTTTAAATTACATTGTTTTATTAATTGTATATTAAAGATTTTTTTCTCTCTAGGCAAAGGATGTTAATCTCATTTGTCAGTGCAGACACTTCAAAAATATGTTGCTATAGAATATGGAACATAAACCTGCTGCACTCGCAGTTTCAGAGGACAGTGCAATCTTAAAGGCTTCTTATGTATTCATATAGATATGGTCAAGTGTTATCTTGCACAGAGACATTCTAACCAGACACATGTTCCATATGTACAATGATTTAAGTTTCAGGTGAAAGAGCCAAGTTTCACATTAAAGTCCAAACCTATCATCACTAGGTGTGGTGAGAAGAGCTTACCACAGGCATATCGTTGTGCAGGAACACGGCAAACAATTCACAGCATGGTGGCAACCTGTTCTCTGGCAGCTGCAGAAGTATACGCAGCACAGATTAACTGATTACACAGAGTCGTTCAATTTGCACAGGCTTTGGCCTGTAAAGCCATTCTGTAACATTATACTCCTATGTTCTGTGAGGTGCTTAAATTATACCAATGTTACAGGTGAAGGCACTGACTAGTGACCTGCTATAAACACAGATGTGTGCACAGCCAAAGTAAAATCAGTCCTGACTGTACATTAAAGGCAAATTAATGTTTTTTTTCTCTTCTAGTATTAAAAAATAGAAGCTAGTATATTAATGATTTAAAAGATTATTGCTATTTATTTCCTAGTTCATTGGGTTTTTGTATGTACCATTAATTTGTATCAAAAAAAGACAGTGACAACTTTAACATGCTTTCTGAATTGATATACCCAAGTGCGCTCCATTCCTACTAGTACAGGCTGGACAGAGCTAACTACCCCGATGGCTTCCCACCACTCCTCTGCACTTACTTCATTTCACCTTTTGCAAAGTAGAACCATGACATTTCTGTTTTAAGTCCTCTATGCTTTACCTGTCTAGCAAGATACTTCAGAATATATATTTACACAGACAGTCATTTAATACTGAACATCAGACTCACTAAAAATTTCACAGAGCATACACATGATGTTTTTCAAACTATTAATATGATAAAACACATTATTTTAACATAATCTTGTCATGACTGTTTTTTTAATGTATAATATTACTAAGAAATATAGTCCTGGGGCTTTTGTAAACATACTTTCCGAACCAAAGTACATCATTTTGCAATACCTGTGAGCTGTAAACTACTTGCTTTTGTTCTTTGAACTCTATTGATTTGATGGACAATCCAAAAAAACATTAATCAAAGGCCTGATAAAAACGCTGGAGCACTTGTTAAGAAAATGGTACATTTTAAATTTAGTAACTTTTTAGAGCGCTTTTCAAAACCAGTGAGAAACTCATTTTGTGACAAAGTAAGTGCTAATTCTTTAAACATTACTAGGCAATTTTTTTCTTATAAACATCTAAAAATAAATACAGTCATTAATTTTGAAATAATATACTATAAAAGATGTACAAAATCTAGTAAATCTTAGGTTCTGTATGTCAAACACTGAAAGTCACATTCTGTGTATTCTATAATAAGGTATAGAATTTAAGTATGATGCACTGTTTTGTATATACATACGAAAAAAAATCCTGTTGACGCTCTTACACAAATGCTATTCTCTTTGAAAACTTACAGATACCTATCATGAAAATAAGGGAGTAAATATTCTTAATTTTAGATAACATATGAAAAACACAACGCATAGAAGATTAATTTCCTTCCACGATTACTCAGTCTTCAATTAGATTGGACAAATCAAGACCTAAAGCCATTGTCTGTAACACTGAACAGGACCATCGCCATTTATTTTGAGGTCAAGATCACACCACTTGAGAGGTGATGTCTGGGCTACTTTATCACAGCTGTTAAAAGTTAAGTTTCAAAGACTGAAAAGAGTTTGCTCTTGTTAACCGTTGCATACAATTTTGAAATAATATTTAATTACATAGTTTTACAGATCTCACCAAACAGATAAAATCCCATATATATTTATATAATTACATCTACTCTAGCTGCTTACCAGTGTAAACACATGGTGCTGTGTAGTTCAGCCCTCAAAGACAAGAATATAAATATATTAAAATATAGCAAGTTTCATTATCATCTTGTCAGTAGATGACTGCTCGTACATTTGTTTCTGTTGGCACTCTGCTTTTGAGAGGAATCATAAATTTCTGCAAAATCCATAAAGATACACGCAGGTATTTAAAGTAATCCAAATAATTTTGCAGGGTTTATCTTAAGACTGAAACTTCATATGCTTATAAAATATGTTCTTTTGCAAAGCGGCAAGCCAGTTATATAAACCCCAGTAATCATAGCAATCAACTACAAATAAAGAGAAATGGAAAAGAGACACAGTAACATGTATTTCAGTTTCCCTTCATCTGACTATTCAGAGTAAGATATTCTAAATAAATTAATGAATACAAGTTACCCAAACTAGGAAAAAAATAATGCAATCAGTCACACATTTAAAAAAAAACAAACATCACATTCAAGATTCTTTCCTTTCTGAATAGCATCTGCTGTATGCATCTCCAGGGAAAGTTGCACTAAGCAGTACAGGATACTGCAACAGCCATCAGTCTTGTCACCAAAACTAAGAAGTGCTGATGTGTTTTTACCTCACTGGGAAATATGGCACCCATTGATCATGACAGAATAACTGTAATGAAAATACAATAGGCATCTTGGTACATGAAAAATAATTTCTCAATAAATAAGGATTATCATTATTTGTATGTCATAAAAATTAGGATGTCATGATGCTAGGAGTGGGGTGTAAGCCCCAGAACACTTAATGGAAATTCCAAGTATCAATATTGAGTTTAAGCAATGAAATAAACCCAGACTCTTCTTGATTTGAAGTTTTGTGTGTTACCCATTCTGCGTTACACGCTTGGAAACATTAAAATGACAGCATGTCAAACATTCCTGTGAATGCCCCACATGGCTGAAGAACTGGAAAAAAAATTGTTTAATTGCATTAATTCTCACAGTCAACCATTTGGTGCAAACATATAATACAGCTCCTAACACACAGGTATTTTGCTTCTTGGATGTTTTGAATTTCCGCATTGTCATCATTCACCAGCCACGATGATGTTTAAATACATACCGTTAGTGGCATCTCAGTGTAACAACTCCGAGTGGACAGCTGCAGACCAATTGTAACCAAAATGTTCTTCAGTCACAGAATTTTTTCTAAAATAGCAGCTACTTGAGTAGCTATTGAGATTAACCACTTTTCAAAATAGGAAAATGAACGCGTGAACACAACTCTTGCTATTGGGACACTGTAAAGGTGAGAGGTATTAAAAATATGTTGTAGAACAACATTAGGTATCACTAAAAGCAGAAGTGAACATAATTGTGTTAGCAGCGAGGGTGAACGTCAACAGCTAATAAAATTTTCCTGTCAGAACTTGTGTCTCCACATGACCAGTAGGCAAAGGAAATAAAATATCAAACGAAACACGTTATATCAGAGGCGCGGGCTGAATAAATTAAGACAATAGGTGTTTTTACGGGACAACCCTCCACCCAGATCTCCCACCGGGGGAACTCTGACCCGTTCTCTCGCCGCCGCCGCTCCCACGGCCCCTGAGGGAGGTGGCCCGGGGCAGGGGGGCGGGGCACCGCCCGCGCGCTCCCCACCGCAGCCAATCCCCGGCCGCCCCGCGCGCCCGCCGTTGGAAAAGCGCGGGCGGCGCGGCGGGTCGCGGGAGGGGAGGGCGAGGCTCGCCCGCGCCGCTGAGGGACTGCCGGGGCCGGGGCTTCCCCCTCAGGCAGGAGGGAGGACCGCCATCAGACCCCCCTCTTCCCCAGAGGGCCTGGGATGGGCGCATGAAGGCTCCCTCTGCCTCTCGGGAGGGAGCTCCGCGACCAGAACGTGAGAGAAATCCTCTACCCCCTACAAGGTGGAGGCAAGAGAGTAAGTCTGTTGCTTTTAAACGCGTTTTTTACATTTGAACAATGAATGCACTTGAAGGATTTGAGAAAGGCCATAGCGAGGGTCATTCATTAAGTTGGTCATTAATGTAAAGACCCTTGGTCTGGGCACAGAACAGACTTACTTGCCACACTATCAGGACTTCACATAGCATTATATGACATAATGGCCCAGTCAGAACAGGTGCAACTTCACTTTTAAGAAGTCACTTTAGTCACATCATCAGGGTAGAGATGCCCATTCCACAGGGCTGGACCACACCAATATTGTGCCCTCCACAGAACTGCTGTAATCAATTTTGTGACATTCCAAGGCTAGTGTAGCTAGATACAGCTAAGGCAAGTTTTAAGTTACCCCTGACATAACTCCTTTTCGTTTGCTAGGAAAGGAAGTTTGATAGACAGAGATAACTTGGTATTCAGCCATACTGCATTAGTATTCATTCACTTATATATATATATACACACACCAGTACCACCCAGGATGTTAGCCTCATCTGTCATCTTGAAAAGAATAATTTAGATTTTAAATACTAAACAAAATGATCCAGCTAAGCATCACTTTCACGTATCTTCAGGAAGATTTGTGACACTTAAGCAAGACCCCAGGGATTACCTATTTTAGTTTTTACTGCAATATTTGCTCATAAGGCTTCTGTGAGAAGTCTGTTTTTTCCAAACCACACAAGTTTACTATTCAAGGCATGCAACTTCCACTTCTGACTCATCTAAGTAGCCCTGGGCCTCAACTTTGTTATTGCTCATTTTAAGCAGGACAGAACTTGTCTACTAGTTGAGGAGCTGAAGCTAGATACAATGTCTTGGCCTTTAAGAGTTTAATCTTTACAGGTACATAAAGATCTGTGTTCAAACTCACTTATATTCCTAGGCTCCATACCCAAATCCTCAGCTCTTAAATTCAGGACTACATTGCAAGCCACTTTTAAGCATGAAGCTACACAGTTTAGTGCAACTTAAGGCCAGTCATGTGCTTTGCATTTTACAGTACGCACATGATCATTTAGAATACAAAAATTACAGACAAGGCTGAGCACATCTGAGTAGCAGATCTTCTAGTGCCACCCTTCTTTTGATCTCATCCATTAGCTTGTAGTCATATGACTAACTGGCACATTCTCACTCCCATGTAGTGGGAGAGACTAGAGACGAATGCTGTATATCCAGGGAAGTTCACTTTCCAGAAAACTCAGTCTTCCACTCCTGTATACAGTTTTCAACTGAATGTTGGATTCCTAGAAAGTTAGCATAAACAGTCAGTTTTGACCAAGAAATGAGGAGGTTTACGCTGTGCGTGAAAATATGCCTGGTCATGTTTATGCTTCATGCTCAGGGCACAGTAGGTAGCATTGCTTAAGTCTGACAGACTAATATCAAACCATGTTCCTCTACCTATATTCTTCATGACTTTGCTACTACAGAGTACTTTACTACTGCAACATGAAAACTGCTAATATCTCCATTCTAATGGAGCTGTAGAAGGCCGAGTTGTCTACAGCAGACTGAGCTTTCAGAAGAGCATTGCTCTTTCAGCTCGCCTGATGACTAAAATGTAAGAACAGTAGACAGCATGCTCTTTCCACAAGTTTATTTAATAGAGTTACAAAAGGATACAACTGCTCTATATGCAACACAAGGCTAACCACATACACTGCATTGTCACTAAAGTCAACAGGGCTTGATGTACAGATACTGATCATTAGGATTTTCTATGAAGGTACTGTCAACAGGACGAACCTTCCTTCAAGTAAAAAAAGTTACTGTTTATACCTATAGCATGATCCCTTGACTCAGATGCAATGACTTAGTCAAAGTTCAGTAACAGATGCTTGCTTTTTATGTAAGGCATACTAGTTTCCACTCAGACTGAAAGTTTATTTCTGCTTGGCAAAATACTCTTTACTCTTCTGAACATCAGGCTTGATTGTGTCACTGCCAGGCTTCCAGCCAGCTGGGCACACTGAAATGATAAGAATGTTTAAGTCTTACCAGCTGCTCCTGCAGAACATGTTTTAAAACAACATTAAAACAAGCTAGCAACTCAAAACTTGTATACATCTTTGCAAGATACAGAAGGTGCATTATTCCATATGGCATTACATTCATTTTATTTTACTCATTTCCATTTGATCACTAGGTAGCAGCACCCAGAGAACCACGTGTTTGCCCATGGAACAGTGGGCCCTTTACACATGCATCCCTCCCCAACCCCCTTCAAAGTTTCATAGCAGCTTGACAGCAAGGCTAACACCAACACCAGCAGCCCGAGTCAGAAGGCTTTCTAACTATTACAGTACCATCTCTCCTTGGATCCAAGTCAAGTCTATATTCTCCTTATCTTGAATCAACCCTAGTCCCATTCTCTAGTTTAATCAGGAGGGAGAAGGAAGAGTTAAACTGTCTCTAGTTCTCCTATATGGCTATCAAAAGGCCACCAAAATGCAGAGATTGCATGGTCTCAAAAGTGCAGTGACTCCTGAGCAGCATTTTTTGGACACAGCCTTCCTTGTATACAGCCATGCAAGGTTTAATGTGCACTCCACACAAGACTGGAAATTTTAACTACAGTATTCTCAGCTTCTGAGTGTTGCTACACACTTTATTCTGATCTATCCTGGTTTAGATGAGACTGCGGTCCTAGTTCTGGAGCAAAAGCTACTCCAGGGCTTAGTAAACCCCAAGAGGCTTCATTTGTAAGAAATGTGACTGGTCCATCATCAACTATGAGGGACATCTCCTCAGCTGACAAGAGGATGGCATACTAGTTCAGCAACATTGACTCTTCAGGCTACAGCACAGCCACAATAGCAGCTTGGTTTAATAAAATCTGCCATTGATTTACCAGTTCTGAAGCAAGTTAAGTATGACCAGCAGCAACATCTGTCATTAGCTAATTTAATCACAGCTGAAGACTACTAATACATACAGTAATTTCAAGTTTCATAACCTGGTTCAAACCTTTCATCTGCAGTGCTTTTTTGGTAGCTCCTGCAGAAGAGCTTCCACCCTCAAACACTCCATATCACTCTTGAACTATGGGCACAAAGACACACACATCCCACTTCCCCTCACTACATATGGCCTCACTACACATGGACACAGATCAGCAGGCTTTCTAGAAGTGTAACTGCTTAAAATGTAGCAGTAGCACCAGTGGTCTCAGCCTACCAGATCTAGGAGCAGAGTCTAAATTATGCTTGCCCTTGCAGACTAACTGATCACACATTCTTTTTGTCTCAAGTATTTTGTGTGTCTAATTGAAAGTGGTGTATGCTTGGCAAGGCATCCAGCACCAAATTTTGTTTATGTGATATTTCAACACTAGCAAGTATTTAATGGACCATTAACTGAAATAAGATAAATACAGTACTATGGTGTCCTTCAACACGCAGCTTTACACAACCAGATGCATTTCAAGAGGCACAGTTACTGTGCCCAGATCTATAGATGTACTTAGTACCTTCCAGTAAACCTTGATTTAACCTGCCTAGTTTATACTGTTCTCTAGGGAAACATTTAAGATCAGAAAGAGGAAGAACCCTTACCTTCTCCATGTTTGTCTGTAAACTGGAAGGCCTGGACAAGTCTGAGGGTTTCATCAACAGAACGGCCAACAGGAAGATCATTGATTGTTATCTGCCTCAAGATCCCCTTCTCATCAATTATGAACAGACCCCTAAAATAAAAATAAAAAAAAACAGCCCTCAAGTTAAACCCAGCTTTTGAAAGACAGATTAGGCTGGAGTGAGTTTCAAAAACCCAAGTTGAATATTCTATTATGGCAATAAATCATGTCATCTAGTATTACTGACCTCTTCCCAAAGCCAAATACCTTTGGTGTATGCATAGCACTGAAACATTAGTAGTTAAAAATCTTAAGAGGCAAGTCAAAACACTAATGCAGGAAAGCAAAGCAACACTTCCTATTTAAGTAAGATACCACTGGAAAAAAAATGGAAGAGAAACCTAAGGAAAGGCGCTCTTACATTTAAAGAAAAACTACACACAATGTTCTCAAGGAAAAAAAAAAAAACACACACAACCTAGCAATGGCTCAGTTAGTCTTCCAAAGTCCCATTAAGAGTTCACAGAAGTTTAGCCCCCTCAGCAACTTGAACTCTGAACAGGTGACTAAACGATAAGGCTTGGGTTTTAATTAATCTGTACTTTAATCACTAGATTAAACACCTGTAATCACTTTCATGACTATGTAGGTCTCATTACCAATATTCACAGAAGCTCACCTGCATGAGACTCCTGCACTGTGCAGATAAGTAATTAAAGGGAAGCAGCAGGCATTGATCTTGCTTACCAAAACCATGAAAAGTCTAAACACTAAGCAGAACGAAGTAGCATCTCCCCTTGTAGGGGTGTTTGATAGCTTGAAGCAGTTTACATTTAGAATAGTAATAGTTTCAACTTGTGGCAGGTGTTCAAGTATATGCAAGCTCTGTGTTCAGCTGACATGCTCCGTGTATTGCAACATAAGACTTTAACAGCAAGTTTACTTTCTTGCATATGGTCTTATGCATATACGTACCTGTATGCAATACCTTCGTCCTCTTTAAGTACTCCATATTCTTTGGCAATGACACGTTTTGTGTCAGAAATCAATGGGATTTTCATAGTACCCAAACCACCTTGTTTCTTAGGAGTGTTGATCCTAAAAGAAGGAAGTTTAAAAATATAGACAGTTCATAATAAAGTATATGGTAGAACAGAAGCTGATCCTTTCTGCCATATCATACTCTCTGCCAATGAGACAAGATGAGAACGGAACAGTATGCTCAGTTCTGTTCAGAAGCATCTAGCCCTACCAGTACTTCCCAAGTGCCTTTATTTGATACTCCAGTAGGAAAGTCAGAATATTCTCAGGATTCAGTTCTTGCAATAACTGAGGCCAGGCAGAGTATTCTGGTAGGTTAAAAGGCTGATTCTTACCAGGCAAGGTGACAGAAGTGAGAGTCAACAGAAGCTCCAATCACTTCACAGTTGATTTTCTTGAATTCATCAGCTCTGTCACTGTATGCAATGATTTCAGTTGGACAGACAAAAGTGAAGTCCAGTGGGTAGAAGAAGAACACAACATATTTTCCTAGAAGGGCAGTAAAACTAGTTAATCTCTTGTACCTTTATAAGGGCTGTCATATTCAATATCAACCATTCAAACAGTGATAGAGAAAGGGCTTGATACACTACCTTTAAGGATTAAATGGCAAACTACTCATGCCTCTATTTTAAGATTTGCTGTATAGGTGGGAAGCCCATAAAGCACCTAGGGGATTTACACTTCAGCCAAATGCCATTTGCAACACTCTTGAAGGCCACTCTACTGCTAGTAACTCAGAACCCTACTCAACTGAAGTCTCCAGAACCAGACTGTCAAATTTGACAGGGAATGCCCATCTCCTGGGCCTACTCCCATAGGCCTGCCCAGAGTACAACTAGCACTAGAAGACCCTGCGGCTGACTAGTAACAGAGTGCAGAAGAGCCACACGTCTGAAAGGCTACAACCCACGGAGACATTTTAATTTGAGTAGGTGATTAGCCTATGCCTATTCACCACCCTCACGCAGCCTGAGGGCTGCGGCTTCCAGTTCAAAATCTCTTTCTAAAGCCACCCACATTAGTACTTGAACACTTCAGGCTTTCCCTTTGATTTTAGTAAGCTTTTTTTAGCAAGGCAAATATTTTACTAGTGCTCTAGAGAAAGGAACTTCGTTGGTTAAAGAATATACTTTCCATTGACAGAAAACCTACAAGAGAAGACTGCTATTTCACACAGTGCTTTGGAGATGTTATATCAGTCTCATAGTATGATAGACAGGACAAGTAAGCCTGGTCCAAGATAACAGTTTAGAGAAGTTTTATGCTAATTAGCAACAATTATCATAGCTAGGTTATGCAGCCATGCTGCTGACAGCTTCCCAAGCATACTCCAGTCACCACTGAGAACCACTGCACAAGTTGTATACTTCAGTCTACTGCCAAGTGGTCACTACTACTTCAAAACCAAAAATCAAGATGTATCCTTAGATGCCCTCCACTCCTGCATATGGCTAGATTATATCTGCATAATTAGAGAATCACATAATCTTACCCTTATAGTCAGAGAGTTTGATGTCTTTGAATTGCCCATCTGGCATTACAGCCGTGGCAGTAAAGTCAGGGGCTGGTTTTCCAATGAAAGCACTTCCTGAAGACATCTTGATTTAATCTAGATAAGAGTTAACAACAATACAATTTAGATAATAGTACATAGTACATTTGCACCCAGAAGTAAGCATTTATTCAAAGCATCTTATCAGATCTTGGTCTTGCAACACAAGGCTTAAGAGTGAAATTAGTTTTAGTTTTGTCACATGGGTAGTTCAGTCAAAACACTAGCATTTTTCCCCCCTAAAACAATACAGTAAGATGCAGTTCAATAATCACAGCCTACATATGCAGACAAAGCCACTACATAGATTACTAGCACTTCAAGATCTATGGCTCATTAGCCTCCTAATGATACAATAATAGTTATCTTTGACCAGCAACAGCTCATCACCTTCTAGAATTTTAGCAGTATTCAGTAAGTCTTCCAGTTCCCCTAGGTGAATGAGTTAGAAAGTATGGGGTTTAGAATTTTTGATGAGGAGACTCTTGTTCAAGTTTACAATGGAATTTAAGCCCTCAAAACTTTATCTCCCTGTTGATTCCAGAAGAAAAGAACTTTTGTTAATCTCCAGAGATCAGCGCTCTGCGTAACTGCACTTTAGCCTTTCAAACAATTAAACCTTGTTTTATTCGCAACTAGAAAGACTCATGGTGTACATGTGAATCACATTCTATGTTAGCAATTAAAATCTCAAAGTCTTAAACCTGTACAGCTAGGTCATTTCCACTGCAAGTCTCCAGAACAAGAGTAAGAGGGTATACAAGGACAAGAAAACTCCACTTCTGGCTGCCTGCCCTAGAAGCCAGTCATTTGTAATACACCCTGTGCAGTATTTTTTGCTCAGTCTGGGAATGCAGTACATCACTTTAGAATTCCAGTTGCTTCCAGAGCATAATCTTTTAAACAGGTAACTTTATGAACCTCCTTTCTTCAACTCAGTCTTCTTAAAAGTAATTTCACTTAAGTCATTCTATACTACAAGCACTGGCTGCCTTGGAGATAAAAAGACTTCTGAAAGGTTAGCATGAGTCTCATGTTGCCAAGGAAAGTTGAGATTCAAGGATTATTCCAAGTCCTGCCTACAAGGCACTAAGTCAATTCTAAAAAAGGTTGAGAGCACCTCATTTCTTGGCTCCTCCCCCCTTGCCAGACACTTCCTGGAGGACTAGCCCCTAATTCATAAGCATTTATCTTTCGATCCAAGTTTAAATTTATCAGTTTAGAATCTTCTCAGTACAAGTTTTACCTTTGAAAGTTTCTCTTACATACCCTGACAGTATATAGACAGTAACCATCTACCTCTCAGTTTTCATTTTGAGAAGTGTCAGACTGTACAGTGCTTTTTAAATGCCTTTTGCGACCGAGCTCTTTATCCCCACATTCATCCAACAGTTTAGCCTTCAACTGCCACAGACTGGGAGTGAGTCTTATGAATGAACTGATTCTATGAACGAATGTGGCCAGAACTACAGAGTATTCTTAGGACTGCACTGAAACAGTCTAGTAGGAAGACATCAATCATCCCTCTGCCAAGCATCACATGTAGCCATGAATGCAGGTGCAATTCTGAAGCTGCAGTTCTCTAGGAGGGACAGGGGGGGCGGGAACAGCCATTGCACAATATTTATTTATTTATTTGAGATGCCTCCAACTAGTGAGTTTTACCTTCTAAGCAATATCTGTTTTGTCTGGAGTGCATGACCCCACATTTTGTCACTGAGCTACATTCTCTTCCATTACTCAAGCTCAAGGTCATGCTTTTGCTCAGTGCTATGCCAGTCCTCCTATATTTATTCCATCAGCAGTCTCTGGAGTATTTTACTAGGTATTCAATGTCAAATAAAAGCTGTCAAACCACTCTTTGATATTTCCCCTTTTTAAACTATAAGTTATTGCCCCCTTTTTAGTCAACATGAAGATCTGCAATGCTGGCAGGAGATTTAGTTGCCTTGTACTGCAAAAGAACCATCTGCTTTCCTTGGAGCACCTACTGGGACCTACCAACATTTCTGCTTTTCTGTGCAGGGTTCCCATGTGTTCTCACATGCTCTGGTTGGATTTTTAGCCACAGCATTTCCTAACCCACAGAGCAACAGACCACAGGCTCAGTATGTTATTTCCTTTCATTCTCGAGGAAAGGAGAATGGACGCTGCAAATCAAGTACACTTGAAGCAGGTCAGAGTATCTTTCTGTTGCTCACAGCCGCACACGGCTTCAATTATCTTCACGCTGCAATTATAATAAGCCAGGCCTGCGCTTTTAATTAGTAATTCATACCTTTAGGATATAATGAACAAGAGCGAAAGGCCGTTTCAAAACACACCGTCAGCCTTCCACTCTGCTACCTTCAGACCGTCGCAAAAACGCGGTTGAGCTGCTGAGCTGCGGTCGGGGAAGAGCCACACGCCCCCTCGGTTCGACCGCGCCGCAGCCGGGCTCACACCGACCGCGGAACTCGCTTCCCTGAGACAGCGAAGACCAAAGCATCCCCCCCCGCAGCGACAGGGGCCGCCCGCCCCTCCCCCCCAAGGTGAATATAGAACTCTTTTTTTATTAAGATTCGGAAGCGGGAGTCCGCCCCGCCTTGATCCGAAGCCTCCAGCCCAGCCGGGCGAGGCCGCTCCGCTCCCGGCATGGCCGCGCTCGGCCGCGCTCCCCCCCTCTCCGCCCCGGAGATCACCCCGCGGCTCCTCCCCGAGCAGCACAACGGGGAGAGCTGATAAAGGCCGGAACGTAGGAAAGGGTTATCTGCCCACCACATAAAGAGAGGGGGAAAATAAGCGAGGGAAGGAAGCGGCAGCCGCAGATGCGGAGAGGAATGCGGAGAGCAAGAGCTCGCCCTGCACGCTTTGCTCAAGACCCCATCTGCGCAGCGGGGGCGGGGAGAAGAAAAAAAAAAAAGGCAAGCAAAAAAATTAAGAAAAAACGCACGAACGAAAGCAATGTGCAAAACCCCAAATGAACACTGCCCTGCGGCAAGCATTCTGCCCTGCGGCAAGCTCTCTCTCTTTTCTCTCCCCCTCCCCCCGCACTTACGCAAAGAGCCGAACCCCCCGTACGCTCCAACGCCGCAAGAAGGCCCACACTGCAGCAGCCCCCCCCGCACCGGCCCCTTTATACCCGCCCCGGTCTCGCGAGGAGACGGGCTCCGCCGCCGCGGAAGGGGGGGGCCGCCGCCGCCTCCGCCGCCCCTCCCTGCCCTGCCCGCCCCTTGCAAGGGCAGCATGACTTGGCGGATTTGCAGCTATCCCTAGTCGATAGCGGGCTGTCACCGCCTTTATCTGAACGGGGACACGGCCCCGGACTGTTGAAAGAAGCGAAAAGAATTTGAATAAATGGAGATAATTCTCTGGAGAGTGTTCGGGGAGGTGCCGTGGAAATATCCAGTGTAATGGTTGTAAACGATTAATGGGAAGATGACTCAGAGGCTTACTGGAAGAATAAATTACTTTTTCAATGCCTTCCTATAAGAAAGCTATAATAATTATAAGTCGTGAAGGAGACGGAGAATACACAGGATTTCGAGGGAAAATAAGAGATGACTGGCATGTCGTTTAGGTGAACGGGAGTTAGCCATTTACTTCATTATCAATAAAATCTGACCTTATTAACGAAGCAATAAGCATTCACGGTGTTATATAGGTCTGGGGTCAAATCTTTATCCTCTTGCTCTGTATTATCAACTGGCTCTTCAACCTGGTACTAATTCCCAAGGTTTTCATTGATTCTTCTCCATCAATGGGAAGACTGATCCGACTCATGCAAGTCAGCAAAAAGTCTGAAAACTAAATTAAGTCTAATATCTGAGTTTCAGGGGTAGGATGGAAACTCTTGGAAGATACAATATTCACTTCAGGGAGTTTTGACTCATTCCCAGAGCGAAGCTACTCTGAGGGATATTGAGCCTGAGTGGATCTTTATAAGCATCGTGTTTGGATTCAAGACTGAATTGAAGCAGTTTGGTACTTTTTGAGGACCAAACCCTGAATTTAAACATAAAAGTTTTATCAAATAATGAATACCAAAGGCCATTAAGGACATATGACAAAACTGCTTGCTCTAGTCAAAAGTGTTTATCACCAATGTGTTCACCAACTGATTTTTGCTCTTCTGTTTCGCAGTTTAGAGTCGTGTTTCTTACACCTTTTAAAACCTGATTATAAATGGTAACAAGGAGAAAACAACAAAGGAGTAACAAACTTTAAATGTTTGCAATCTACATCACTGTGTAGTGTTGCTGGGTGACCATATCCGTGTGGTGATTCACCCAAGAGACGACTGGTTTCGGTACCAGATGAAATTACTCCTTAAATAATAAAAGCAAAATAATGCGTGTATGTACTCAGAAAAAAAATTGCACTCACCTTAATGCAAATAATTTATCTACTGCTGTTTCTGTTGTTATAGCATGCTTAATCTTTTGCAGAAAGAAGTTTGTTACTTTCCTAACATCAATGTTGTTACAATAATTGAGGTCTATGAATTGAGACATGTACACACCTACCTATCAACTCAGGCCATTAACCCCTGAAAAGTCAAGTAGTCCTAATTTAAATATCTAGAACAATGTAGTCTTACTGCAACTCTAGCATGCTTGCCAATGGACAAAGCAGTAATGACTTTCTCATAGTTTCAGACTCCATTAATGCTCATTATGCTCATTTCTCACACTTTCAGATGCATAATATACCCATTTTGCATAGCTACCGCAATGCAGTTTGTGCCAGGTTTGTGCCCTAAGCACTGCATTTCCATTCATATGTCCATGGCCTCATTATTTTTGATTAGTTTCTGAGCTAGTCTTTCTAAACATCAGTTTCTGGAGGTTTTGGAGTGATAAATTTTCAGGGCCACTCCTTGTTCAGTGAGCAGATGGGTTTCTGTAACATTTTTCAATCTTTAGATGTAAGATGCTACTTAGATAAATAAAAAAATTAAATTCTCAAAGAGAGACAGGGCATGTCTACCCAAGTGAGTGCTGGAAGGACAGACTCCTCTCCACACCTTGCTTTTCCATACTCTGTTCTTCACCCAGCGGATTAGCTGTGGTGTAGTGTTCTGCTAAAATAGCTGCCAGGCAGGATCAGCTTGTACCTGATCAGCACGGAGCACCAGAATCCCCAGTGTAGGCCTCTCTGCACCCATCCATACAGCTATGGCCACAATACATAGTTTATGTATTAACAAAGAGCAGCTGGCTGGCCCTGCAGTGCCGGAGCACTGGAACTACCCAGAGATTCCCAAATGGGTAACCACGCCAGATTTTACACATATCATTTTGATCACAAGTATCTCCCATGTATCTTGGTAGGGAATGTGTCCCTGATGTGAAAAACAAAACCCCTGTTGTGTGTAAAAACAAAGGCAAAGAAATGGGTTCGATTTCAGAACACTAGCATGCATTTGGGTTTCTGTGCATGTTGTTGGAAGAGAATTTGAGGATTTTATGTAAGTGTATGCAGGACTTCTAGAATAAGATGAACTTAGTTGGAACAGCAGTGTGAACTGGGCTTGGGCAATGCTGGGCACATCAGTTCTGCGGCAGAGCTGATCCATTGGACTAGATGAACTCCAGAGGTCCCTTCCAACCCCTATCATGTGTGCCCTCTAAAGCCAGCACGTTAGGACATCATCATACATATTTTGTAGAGCTGATCACTGCACATGCAGAAAGCCCACTGAATCCTGAACATACCGAACTTACTGTGTACACATGGTACCATCAGGGGCACATTCAGAGTAAAATCCTGGCCATGTGGGGACATTTTAGTATAATACATGCAGAAAGTCAACTGAAAAGTCAACAACTGACATGTTCCCAAGCCGTGGGGCATTTATGCACAAGCAGCTGGTGGTGCACAATAGTTTTAATGAAAACAATTACATATAATTAAATATACAATGCACATAGTTGTTTTCCTTGTTTTGCTCAAGTGAAGATGGTATTTCTAGGTCAAAATGTCTTGCATTACCTTTTCCTTCTCTACACGTCCTTTTTTTTAATTAACAAACTGTACGTTTGGATAATCACTGCCTTTTGATGACAAAATGTTTTAATCTTCCTTGCCTTTTCTCTTTTACTCCCTATTACATTATCAGAGGCTGAGGTTTGTTAAAGTTTTCATATGTGGTATTAATATAATTCAAGCTTCTGTTATTGCATTAAGACTGTGGATTTTCAAATGGATTTGTGATTGACAGGGTCTCCGTAAAAAAATAAATCAAACACAGCAGTGATTCCTCCCCCTTTATTCTTTCCTCTTCTCAATGTTCTGTTTCCTCTCACTTTTAATTGTCTTGTCTCGTCCTTGCATTCTCTTTCCACTTTCCTGTATTTTTTCAAAACAGGCTGCACAACAGAAAAATCTGGTCATGTGCATGCCCAAGAGATTAATTAACCTTTGTGCCTTTAAGCCTCCTGAGCCATTCAAGTCAGAACAGCAGAGAAAGAATCTGTAGCAGAATTATCTTTCTGGAAATAAATAACAGCCTCTTCAAAACCTTGTTGGATATACACATTGCCTTATTTCTGATCTTACTATTTTCAAATTCTGAATGTTTATAAATTACTTATAAAAATGGAAGCCCGGAGTAAAATTTGAAACTGGTTATAATGTTCTTGAGTTGTTTTTAAGATTAGATCTCTCACTTACAGGCCAAAGTCTGCTGCTGTTGAAGGCTGTCTCTGACTACAACAGCAAGATTGCTACCCAGAAGTAAGCACTCAGGTAAAATCACTCTGCTTTAATCTTACTTTCAATCTTCTTGGGCAAATAAGGAAACACATTCTTATGCACCTGCAACAAAAGGGGCCTCAGTCCTCTAGGGAAGTGCCACTTCTTGTTCTCGGTACACCTTTTTTTTAGCAGCTTTTATTAGCCGAAGTGAAACGAGTGTGACTGGCTTTGCACTTTCCCCGGATTCCTGTTATTTAGGGCTGCAAACAAAACTGGGGAAATTCTGTCTTCCTAACAATAAAAACAGCTTGAAGAGGCCAAGGCAAACAGCAGACAAGGAGATTTTTATGTCACTGCTATACAGCTCCTGTAGCCTTTATCCGTTAGCTCTGTACGTTGCCGTTTCCCCCTGTGTGGTGCAGTTTACTGGGTTTATCACTTGAGCGCTCGGCTGTGAACGGGACAGCCTGGGCGGTGGGAATTTCCTCATGCGAACCGAACCGAGAGCCGGAGAAAGACGAACGCGTCAATCCCGGGAGCGGGCCGGGGCAGCGGGCCCCGCACTGTGAGGGAAAACCCGCAAAGCCCGGTCAGCACCGCGAAAATCACAACACCGGAGCCCGTTCCCGGCGGGGCCGGCCCGGTGGCAGCTCCCGGGCGGAAGCGGAAGCTCCGCAGCGGCGGTATAAGTGGTCGGCGGCGGTGTAAGTGGTCGGCGCTGGGCGGTGTGGCGGTGAGTGAACATGCCGGTGGGGTGGTCTTATCGCCCCTCCGCCGCCGGGCGGACTCGCTCTGGGCCGCCCCGATAAGGGGCACGTTTGGCGCCTCCGGCGGAGCCGAAATATGGAGGGTTAGTCCCCGTTTACGGGGCATGAAGCGATTCGGTAGCAGGGACTTCCGTATTTTCAATATATACCTATTTGCATAGCTGTGCATATTAATCTAATTCATATTTGTATATATATTACTGATGGGAGACTTCTTGCTTTGCATTAAAAATAAGTTGTAACTGTGGGGTGATGCACAGCTGTGGATTAAGCTTCTCTGGTTATTAAAGCATCCTTCTAGCCAGGCTGCTTACAATACCTTTGAATTGCTCTGAGCCTTAACTCTTTTATGTGAATGTGGCAATAGGCGGGTACTGTTAAGCCAAAACCACATCTTACTTGTCCAGAACTAGTTTGCTTCTATGTTTATTTTTGGTTTTGCCTTTCTAAAAAGAGGCTTCCATCTTTTTAATGAATGAAATAATGATGGCTAGCAGACATTGTAGTTCTCTTACTTCCCCTTGTTAGGGGAAGAATCTGAGTGGAAAGTATTAATTAGTGTGTTTTCTTCCAGTGTCTCTAATTCTGGCATATTTCCAGTCTTCCAGAGGCTGTAGTTGTACACTCTCTATGATGTTAATATACAACAGTGTTACATGAAGCAAGATGGTTCTTAGAAAAAGTGCTGATGTTAGTTATTGATTAAACATGTGTACCTTGTCTTCTGGGCTAAACTGTTGCATTTAAGATGATTGCATAATGTGTTTGTTTAAAGCTTATAGCTGTGTTACGTCTGTGTTATAGGCTTATGTGAATCAAATAGCCTTAAGTCTTTAGTTGTGTTGCATGGTGTGAGAAGATACCTTTACCTAGGCAACTAAATTCAGGTAAAAAGCGCCTACTTGCATGTAGCTAACTACAAAATTGCTATGCAAATTCAGAATAGAAGAGAATACTGCTATCACTGTTAGTCTTTCTCTGACTTCCTACCCCATAAAATAAATGTACACCTACAGTTTGGCTCACTGAGGCCTTCAGCACTAACATCTGGACTCAATACATCTCAGTACTAATTCAGAGCCATTAGTTTGTGTTTAACTACTGTTCTGCAGCAGGAGATGCTGATCCGTTACAATCCCGATAAGACTCTGTAAAGTATCGTCTCAAATGCTATTTGTTAGAGCTAACCCTATAAAGAAAGAGGATAGCATTGATCATCTTACATCCATTCAGGTGCTGGGAACCCTGAGTCATGCATCATTGAACAGACCTCCGCTGATTCACGCCTGCCATGTTGTGCAGATCCTTTCCATAGAAAGGGTTACCCTGTTTCAGTCACTTGAGCTAATGGGTATTCTCTTACAAGAAAAGGACTTTATTCATCATTTCGACTGTCAAACAGATAGGATGCCTGCATGAGAACTTCCTGCTTTCTTAGATAAAGGCAAGGACACATAGGTGGTGTAATTGCAGGTGCCAAGTGGGAGCTGCCTGCAGACTCCTGTTAGAAATAGCTGTTGAACTTATCTGTGGCCATGGGATGTGCGTCCCACAGCACAGGCCTGAAGGCCATGCTGTACATGAAGCGCAGCACAAGGCAAACCTGGACCTGCTCAGGTTAACTGTTACGTGGATCGCCAAGTCTTTGGTGTGGGATGGCCTTCAGGTCAGGATCCAACTAATCTATTATGTCTCTGTAAAACAAGTGTTCTGGTTGGTGTCTGCTGTAAATCTATGAAAATATGGCTTCAGAAGCTAAGCAAGAAATTGAAAATAAAAAATTTCTGTGTAAGCACATCCATCAGCTAGGACTTAATTATCTGAGGAAAATGATAAGAACACGGAGAAGGCAGAGCTGTTTTGGGATAGTATGCTCTCTGAATGCTCTGCTTTGAAAACATGCATTCCTCCTACAGTGTCAGCCATTCAACCAACATTACATGGTTCCACTCTTGATTATTCTTTTTTTAAACAAATAACATTAATGTTTTGACACAGCAGAACTTGGGAAGTAACTTCCTCAGCTTCTGCTGAAATCAGCTAGTCAGCATCCTGAATGCCATTTCTTTTTAACAGTTTAACCAGAAACGTAGATTGTGAGAACACTGGGACGCACTGAAAAACCTTCCTTTTTGATTAAAAACTTTGCCATTGTGAACAGATTGCTGTTTGTAGCAGCTGTGATGCCAGCAACAGGTAATGGAAGATCCTGCTGGACCTTTGTTCTGTTGAATTTCACAGAGAAAATGCTTGGATATCACAGTGCTAGGCATGAGAGAGAAGCCCAGGCTCAAAGTGACAACTCACTCTGCATGATCTTTTTTTCATTCTCCCTTTAGTAACAGAAAAATGCTACTCCTCTGTGAATTTTTGCTAAATCAGGTGTGTAACACTTTCTATAAGAGCAATGCTAACTATTGCATTGTTTGTACTTGAAATGCATCTTATGCAAGAGCTGAGCTCTTAGTCTCAAATTTCCATCAGAGTCTACATGTTGATTTTGGCAGTATAGGAACAAGGAATCTTTCATCTCTCTAAATGATAGTGTCCATTTCTGATGGAGCAGGGACACAGAAAAGAGCAGGAAGACAGAAAGTTATTTTGTGATTAAAAACACACAAATATGTAAGAACCTAGCATTTTTCTCACTAAGCACATAGCTATTTATAGTTCTATGTCAGAATGATTAAAAAAAAATATATATATGCATCAGTTTTACATGATCCATGTACCGAGGTGTTATTTTCTAGTATCCACCTTTAAAAGTGTCTCTATTTTGTTCACTTTGCTAGCCCCCACTTCACATCAGAGTTTTTTAGTGCTTGGGGGAAAAAAAAAAAGGTCTAAAGGTCTTCTCATTTGGTAGCATTTGCCTGTTGCAGGTGTGTAACAATTCATAAACAGTTATGCTTGTTGCAGAGGAAGCCAAAGTGTTTCTGGTTTTCTTCACAATGCTGGACAGCCTCGATAATGAGCTGTAGTCCAGTTCTGAGTTGGTGAAAATTGGGATTCAAGGTTGACAAAGCACGTATCTGGCATAAAAATATGGGACTGATCCTTCAGCAGTGATGTTCTTTGGAACATTATTTTTTGTTTTCTTTTGGTTTTGTGGGCTATGCCTTCATAAATGCCTTTACCATTCACTCCTCATCGAACCTCTATCTGGTCTTCAAACTTTAATCTGCAGCAGCTGTTTTTGACAAAATGTGTTTATCCCTAACTGCAGCAATAATTAGAGCTTGGTTCCTGAGCCAGCTGTTAGTGAGTTGGTAAAAGTGGAAGACTTAGTGCAGAAGTCCTATGGAATTATTTTACACTAAGGGCAGACAAAAATCTCTTGTGCCCTTCTGCCTCATCAATGCTTGCTGCTAATTTAAAAAAAAGAAAAAGCATGTTTTCACCTGAGCTTCTGTATTAATTGTATGTTATTGCAGGATGCTTCTTTTTGTTCTTCTCAACCCTGAGGAATCTTAAACCTGGGCACTGTAAAGGAGGGCTCTTTTGTGTTCTCTCCAGGGTAGCTATTCATCTCCTTTATACCAGTAAAATCTGTAAAGAAGCTACTTCAGCTTTATTCTAGCATCAGGAGGAACTCTATGATTTTAATTATTTATTTTTGCATGGAAAAGGTGAAGTGTTGCAACTTAACTGAACTGCTGCAAAACTCAGTTTGTTCTTTTTCTTTTTTAGGCAAAAATGTCTGCAGCATGCGACTTTGTTGGACTCCACACTGGGCAGAAGATGCCTCTCATAGGACTGGGAACTTGGAAAAGTGAACGTGGCCAAGTAAGCAGAGAACAATACAACATTGCGCTCTCAACTAGTGTTTGTGTTTTGTGTGCTTTTTTTGAAGATCCCGGGTGTGAGGCCTGGATCCTTCACTTGAATGGTTTTAGTCTTAGGTCCAGTGAAGTCAGTGGAACGTATGTATATATTTGCATGATTTTAACATCTTAAGGCACAAAAGCAGCAGCAGAAGTTCCTTTAAGACTTGTTAACGCAGACCTCAGGCAGTGGTGCTCTGGGAGATGAATCCATAAAGAGATTAATGAATAGGGTGAGACAAGGAAAATGCTGTAGCTGTAATACGGTGCCTGACTCTTCTCCTGGTAAATCCTCAGGCTGCCAGTTTGACCAGACATCCCTCTGACTTGGGCTGATGACTCAGCTGAAAGCATTATTTTGTGAGGCAAGAACCCTAGTTGTTCTTGTAATAAGTCCTGTTCCAGTCGTCAGGCTACACTTAGCAGAAAAACAAAGAACTTGCTTGGGTCACCCTGCTTTTAGACTAAGACGACTAACGTGTCATTAGACATTCACTCTAAATCCACTTCTAAATTCGATTCTAAATCCAATGAATTGGCAACACCACACTTGGAAGCCATTCTGTGCGTTATTACAAACTGTCTGTGGGAATCTTTGCATGCTACGGACTGTTCCTCCTACTGTAATACTTCTCCCCCTTGTCTGTCCTTTCCTTTCTGTTTCATTTATTTAAAAATATAAATTCCTGGGGGCAGAGGTTGCCTTTCACAGCAAGTATGTGGAGCGTTCAGCAGGAGTGTCCTCTTGCTTGGTGGAATTCTTAGTTATTATTGTTGTTTTAAATGTTGTTTTTAATGCCTTTTGTGTTAGCTTCATGATGGTTTTTGAAGTATGTTGGATGACATTATGCTCCTGACTGAGAGGGAAAGTTAAAACCCTTCTCAAGATGACCCATTGTGGTATTTGCTCGTGCCAGCTAGAGGAAAAGGTGGGAAACAAGCTATAAAAATTAAATCTATTCAGAGCCATTTTATTGTTGGGCTTCCTGTCCAAACAACTGTCAGGACAGTGGATCTGTTGGGAATAGAAGCTGTACTAATGTGGAAGATGAGTTGGTTTGAGAGGTCGGTCAACCTCTTAAATGAGGACAAGGATGAATGTTCAGCTCTGTCACTTAAAACATCAACTGACAGCTGAATTAAGTTTATTAACATGCAGGAACTTAATTGATGAATTTCTGTGCACCCAAAGGAGTTTAATGTGCATTGTGCTAAAACAAATGCCTGAAACTAGACAAACAAAATATGAATGCATTGTTTATTTTGTGCACTAATTGTTCTGAGGAAAGTGCAATCTTAGAAAACAATCTGGAAGGATCCTGCTTGTGCATAATTTAAACCTAGTTCAGATGGATTTTGCCATAGTAAGCAGCACTTCTAGCAGATGAACTCCACAGGGGATCCAGAGATCTTCTTTGGGGTCCCATGGAAGTCAATGGGAGTCACTTCGGTGGAATATTTACGATCTTCAAAGACTTACTCCTAGAATGTATTGAAGACATGATCTAGAAAATGCAGTGAAAATGACCAGAGTTACAGAAGTTGCTACTATTCCTTTCCTATGGAATAAATAAATTAGTATTTATCACTCTTCAAAATTGTTTGCATTGTTTGCATCTTTTACATGGAGATTTATCAAATTCAGAAGCATACCAGCAATTTGGCAGTGTCCAAATGGTTTATCCTTAACAGGACATGATGTAGTTCAGGGAGAATAATTGCAAATGTGAATTAAAGGCTAAGGGCCAAAAATCTAGAGAAGCATAATAATAATAAGTGATTGTATTTAATCTAGTTGTTTCCCAAGTAGAAGCTGTTTATCAAAAGCTGTTTTGTGCAAGGCTGCATTAGGAACAAGAGTGGAAGTGGAGAGGTTTTAGATTATTTCAGGTAAATATTTTGCAGATTGTTATTATTTTCCTTGCCAAGCTGCATTTCAGTCCTGACCTTACTCTCTTGATTAATTTATTTATTATTGCTGTTACTATTCCTGATCCTAAACAAGCCTTGTCCTTGAAGCCAGATCTTGGTGGCCCAGTACAAAGGTGTCATTGCAGCCCTTCTTTCCTAGACGGTAAGAATAGGCGGTGGAAATTATTGAATCTAAATTCACATTGGAAGACTAACTTAAAATAATACGATGTTTTCTATCTTACATGATCAAATGTTAGAAGAGAAATTTGTTTTACATGTTACCAGGGGAACACGATGGAGGGCTATTGAGTGGAAGGGAACACAGTACAGAAGCTTATGAACTGGCAGCATGAATGAGTTCAAAGAGAAGTCTATTCAGATAGGAGCATCAAAAATAGCAGTAGCATGCTTTTTTTTAGTATTGGATTTTTTAATATTGGAGTTTGATTATCTGTAATCCTTTCATGCTTTGTTCTCTGCTCTCAAGTGGGCCATCCTTTCAACCTGGAGGATTGATCCCTACCAGATGAACAGTCTAACCTGCTGTGGCAGAGGCTGATTCTGTAGGGAGAGAGACATGGGGCTGAGGGAAGTTGTATTTTTCAGTGCGAAACTTCAAGAAAGCTGAGGAGGAAATGTGTACCTTAGAAAACCAGTCAGACTGGGTGTCTTGTGACAGGATTGCAGCTGTGGAGGAGACATTTTAGTTCTTGAAAAGTTTGTTAGAGAATCCTTCTTACGTGCACACAAATTCACTACTACTAGTATATATTAAGGGAGGAACTTGAATTCCACATCTGAAGGATAGGAGGCAAAACTCTTTATTTTAGGGAACATCAGCATTACTTATGTGGTGGTCTGAGTTCCTTTTCAGCAAATTTTAGTACAGTATGTACAAACTGTGATATAGCAACACTTAGGTTCCAAGTCATGTTGCATCTGAATATCATGTGGACTGGTGATCTGTTTTGTTGTTTGTTTTTTCCTATTTCCCTTCATCAAATGTACTGCTAAAATGTGACAACTTTGCAGGAAGCAGGGGAGGCTGTCAGAGCCCTTTCTTTCCAAGTATTACTGACTGGAACTGTTAGAGTGAAAGCCTCTTCATAATGGCTTGGGACTGTGCAGAAGAGGCTCCCTAGTCACCTGAATGCTGTGTTGCTTGGAAGTATAAAGATGGCTTGTTAGTTTTTCACCTTGTGATGGGCAAATTGAAGAACTGGAAATCTAGTAATGGATATTATAATGAATTGGGACTTTCAAATTCTGTTTCTGAATCTGCCACTGTTGTTAGCAATATTGTGTTCCTCCGTCTTCAGAAACAAAAGAGGGTGGGTGGAAGACCAAGTCTTAAGTTGTGTGACTCAATTTCCCCAATGCAAAATGAACTCAGTAGTTGTTCCTTCCATAGCAGTATTGCAAGGCTAAACTAAAGTAGATATGGAAAGTTTCACGGATCCTTTGGCTATTATTACTTCACAGCACCAAATATCCAGAAGTGTATGAAGCTCCAAGTGCTTCTGTCATCTTTTTTTTTTCCTCTCCTGACCCAGCCCCACTGGAAATGCTTGTACCCATCTGAACATAATGTCAAAAATACAAAACTTTCTGTTAAAACAAAGTACTCTTTTTAGGTTTACAGCTGTCTGTTATTTGGGTTTCCCACCCACACTTTTTTTTTCACGTTTTCTCTTGATTATTTGCCTTGTACATGGAACAGGAGCTCTCAGTTCACATTGGAATGTCTTAGTAGGTTAAGAGTAGTTTACAGAAGTATAAATGTTGCCCAAATCTAAACCTTATTTAAATGACCAGTCCCGGTTTTTCAGTGCTAGAAATTTATCAAAACACTCTGAAATAGAAATCTGGCCTCCTTTTTATCACTTTGCAGAGATGTTTGGAGTGTCTTATCCTTGTTTTTCTGCATGTAGTGCCTATTTACATTTTATGGCAAGTTTTGTACCTGTTTGGATTAAAAAAAATGTATTATCCTGGTAGAGGAAATGGGGGATTAGTACAGAGAAAGAACACAGCTCTTGCCTTTCCTCTCTGCTTCTGTTCCACAGCTCCCACCTTTTAGGAACGTGGATATTGAGTTTGAAAAGCCTTTAATATGTCTCAAGTGATTTCAGAATTACTACTATTGACTTTGTAGCGACCTTCTGAGGAATGTCTTTGTGAAAGTGAAACAAGGACTGTAAATACCATCCTAGAGAAAGGAAGAGCTTACTTCACTGCTGTAACAGAAGTGCTTTGTCATTCTAGCTAAGGGAAACTCTACATTCCAGTTTTCCTCTCAAAATGCCAAGGAATGCAGTCAGAATATCCTGTGTCTGCCTGTACTGCAGTCCTTGACAAGAAAAATAAATCAAATCCACCAGCAGAAGTGAGATCTTTTTCATGTCTCATTCCCCCTTCTCTTTCTGTAGCATCTGAAAGCAGGACTGTACATGTTTTTAATTGTTGGTAATAATTTTGTAAGCTTTAAAATTGAAAATGCCAGTACTTTAAGTTGAAAGAAATCAGTCTCTCTAGCCTTTGTGGATGCATTTTTTAATTTCTCGACAAGACAGACATAATCTCAATAAATAAATTAGGGCCCTACTGCGTCAAGCCTTACACACAGAGTAATTTACAGTCTCCCACAGTCTTGACAGACAAGTCAGAGAAGAGCGATGTATAGAAATCACTGTACAGATAAGGCGTACTCTTACAAGACTGTAGCACTTGAGATGGGCAGATGTAAAAGAGAACATGTGCTTACTGTCCACTGCAAGTTAAATAAAATAGATTTTACTTAATGCTCGTCAGCCTAACAGGAGTTAATGACTGACTACACTGCAGTCTGAGTAGTTCTTGGTTCTTGCACAATCAGTTATTAAAAATCTTCATTCAAAAGCTATTTAAGAATCCTTGAAAAGATGCCATCCTGCGTTTCCTTCTTTAGTTTCTAGACTTGCTCCATATCTGAGGCCCACATGTGAATGTTTTGTGCTTATGCTTCATTAGAGCTTTCAAAAGCAGAAAAAGATTTGAAATATAGAGCCTTTATTCCCAACCGTTCTGGCTTATGTGTAACAATATGGAGTGAGGGACGTGTGGCTGTTGGTAACACCTTCGTTGTCAGCAATGTGGAAAGCAAGATGCAAAGCTGTGAGCTTCATTGGGAGATTCCCCACAGGCCATGGGTTAATATTCAGGCATGATTTATTTGAAAACTGCTTCTTATTGCTCACTTGATATTTAAGAAAAGTGTGACAACTCTAGGTAAGAATGAAGCCCTATTCTGTTTGGTGAGTTCTTGCATGCTTGGCCTGTGTGCATGGTTCATTTCTTGTTACTCTTGGAGCGTCTGCTAGCAATTAGCTCTTTAGTCCTAAAGGCTGTGCTGGAGAGAACTGTAGCCTACTCTCTTTGAGTCTCATGACCTTACGTAGGTGTGTACTTTGGGGTGTTCCTCACGAAGTCCCTAATGTTTGAGGGTTCCCCCCCAGCCATGTGTCCCTTTCTACTGATTGCATTGGGTAATCTGTTTCTGATTACAGGTGAAAGAAGCGGTGAAATATGCCCTAAGTGTGGGTTATCGCCACATTGATTGCGCAGCAGCTTACAGCAATGAAGCGGAGATCGGTGAGGCTTTCCAGGAATGCCTTGGTCCCAACAAGGTAAAAACACAAGAATCACCATGCTAACTATATGCTGTATCAAAATTTACAGCTATGACCTGAAAGTAGACTGTTAAGTTAACATTTGTTGCTTTTCCTTCTAGTCTGTACTAGCTGTTTGTTACTTACCAGGAGCAGGCATGAAAGAGGGCTTTCTCTCCTCTTACAACCATCCTGGCTGTCAGGAGGAGAAAAGATAGTCAGGAATATTTTCATGGAAGCTACAGAAAATGCCTTTTTTATAATTGCCCTGCCTGCCCCTTTCACCCTCGCAAAGTATCCCAGTTTGGGTGTTTAAACATTGGAGGTTCTCAGAATTGCTAGTTATAATGTAAAATATTTGCCATGTTATATGAAAAGTTACTCTAGTTTGCCAGTGTAGAACAGCATACAATGGTGGCTAACCACAGCAAATTCAGTCACTGTGGGTTTTTTGGTTATAGATAAAATATGAGTGAGTAAATGCGTAGGGTGGGTTTTTTTGTTTTGTTTTTAACCAGTGATTGCATTTGGAGGTTTGGTAGCTGTGACTCTAGGGCCTGCCTCTGAGACTCCATGGCCTAAATATAATGTAACGTGACAGGCATTCCTATGGATGACCTGAGGTGGAATCTTAAATTCATCCGCTTGTTTTTGTTGCCCCGAGGGGCCAGAAGGATTACCTGTTCAGCCTCAGGTCCATGGAAAGAAAGTTCTTATGTTCCTGCTTTCCTGCTGCTCTTGCCTTGGCTTTAGGGCAGTCTCTTTGTTATGTGATTAGCTTGAGAGAGGCTGTTTTCAGCTTGCCCCAGGGATTCCTTCCTACTAGATATGGAAACTAATATAGGGAAGCATAGGACTCTCTTCTTCAGTTCATATTATCTAGCTAACTTAAAACTAGAATTTTTAAAACATCTTGCTCTTTAAACACAACAGCTATATGTGAAACACAGAAATTACTGAGTAATTGGAGGAGAGAAACTAAGGAATTAATCATTCCAGCCTTTACAAAGTATAGACTTGAATGAAATTTGGTGATAGGTAAGACAGTGAGAAGTACCTTCTGATGGTGTTCTCTGTTTTAGCTTGCCAAATATGATCTTCCTTTTGCATTTTATTCTACTTAGTTAACCAACTTTCTATTTGTTCAATTTCTTGTTCTTACCCTTCCAATACAGGGTATAGGGTGCTCAGTTCTTAGTGCATTCCTTCCAGAACCTAGAAACTCCAGTGCAGAGGTTTGGGGAAACAACTTCTGTTTATTTTCCCACGCTCTTTCCATGAGAAGCATTCTTGGTTTATAACATGTGATGAGTATAGTAAGTTAGCTGGTTGTGCCTAGAATATGTGAATTGTTAAATAGGAATTACAAAATTTACATATGAATAAACCGAGTAATCATTCTTTTGGCCACATCACACTTAGTAGTGGCTTTAACACTTGAATTGGAAAGTTTGGAAAAGTGTGTGTGTGGAGAGGATTGGTTTGTTTTTCAAAACTTCTAATAAATTGCGAAGTATTTGTTAAATTTTAGGACTGGCCAATGTGTGTATTTATCTCTGTCTTCTCCATCCAGTACGTTTTTGAAAGGCTTAGCTGTAGGTTCCGTGTGTTACTTTTTTGTTTTCAACTTAAATTGTTCTCTTTGTTTTAAAGCTAGTTGGGAAATTGCTGCAATTCTCTTTCTGAACTTCTTTGGGTAAATTATGCTCTCCTCCCTTTTTTAAAGGTTATTAAAAGGGAGGACCTCTTTGTAACATCAAAGCTCTGGAATACCAAGCACCACCCAGATGACGTAGAGCCAGCGCTAAGGAAAACACTTGGAGATTTGAAACTGGCTTACCTGGACCTGTACCTCATGCACTGGCCTCATGCCTTTGAGTAAGTTCTACATGGAAAGGGCACAGAATGCAGAAACCCCAGTTTTACCTAAGTGGCTGGTGGTTTATCCTGAGGACCTTCTTTCTGAGCTGTGAATTTCTTCCTGTGTATACTGCCTGCAAGATGTTTCTCACTGAAGCCACTAGTGTACCTGTACGCTTACTGATATTTGGTCCATTCATTCACAGAAACAATTGTTTGAATTTCATTCTTCTTTGAATTTCAGTTGGGTGGGAATTCGTTTACTGTTAGATTTGTAGCATATCTGTAAACATACAGTAGAGGAGACAAAACTTCTGGTTTTGTGTAGAAGTATTGTAAATAGAAAAAGGATAGTTGTTCTCATTATTTTGCAATGATGAGGCTGGAAAAATGGGTGTTACGTCTTCACTTAAAATCTTTAGGCAATTACTTAACTTTTTTTAATAGTGAGAACAACTAAGTAATGAAATTAGGATCACTAAGCTTCTGACGGTTTGGCATGGGTGCCAAAGTTAGGTAACTGAAAGTAGTCTAACCAGGAAAAAGTAATAAAACTTTATGGGACAGGCTTCTGTACTCAAGCTTGCCATTGTATACTAGCTGAAAATGTGGCTTGCTGTGAGGTAAAATCTTTGAGTTTAAAATGTATTAGAAGTTTAAAATACACTAACATACATTAGAAGTCTAGTGTCTTCATCTAGGCATTGGGGAAGTGTGGCAGCTGTTCTTGGTTCTGCCATTGACCTACATGGTAACCTTGAGGAAATACCAAAACTGCTTTGTGCCTTAGATTTACTTGTCTGTAAAATGAGAATTAAGTGCTTTGTAAAGAAGACAACACTTTTCACTCATAGTTATTAACTGTACTGAAGTGGCCAAGCACATGCAGTATCAAGGTGGTATCTGCATGAGGAGGAAATGAAAATGACTTCTTAGGACACTTTAATTGCAGTAATCCTACAATTTGAGGAATTATGAGAAGAGATAGTTCTCCAGTTAAGTGCTAAGTGCACCTATCCTACAACCCCATCAGAAGCAGAGTTCCTTGCACTATTTTCTTGTAGATATGGAAGTAGGTTTTCCTCCCCTCCGCCCATACGATCAGGCAAGGGGAGCATAAATCTCCTGACCAGATGTTTGCATGGAGACCTCACTCACCGGGAGAAGGCCTGTCAGATTGAGGGGCTTCTGTCTGTTCTACAAATCTGAGAACGCTTTTTCCCCTTCTAGTCATATGAACTGAATTTTACAAAACATACCAATAAGAAAACACTACTGATAACAGGAAAGACACTCCAATTACAAATATATCCCTCAGCATAACAGAACGAGGAAGTGTTTTCAAGCAGAGCTGGTTTGGAGGAAGAACTTCTGTTAAAAATTCCCCCTGTTGTGAAATAACTTTGTTTTCCAGTTGATTGAAAAAAAAACCAAAACATTAAACATTGCTTTGATAACAACACATAACACAAATAATGATGCATATTTAGATATTACTAATATTTAAATTTGCTTGATGTTGTGGAAACTGTTGACAAAACTGACAGTTTCGGCAGTTTCATGTTTCCTCATTGGAAACCGTCCACCTCCAGTTGTCTGTTAGCTCTACTTCAGCTCTTTTAATGCATGGCTATATATAATGCCTATTGTATTGGGAAGCTGAGCAAACAAATGTTACTTACACAGAAATTAAAACAGACTCTCAGATGAAAATCACAGTGCCTCTAGGTCTTTAAAAGTAATCTCTCAGTTAATATACTAGTCTTGACACACGAGGCTGCTTTTCTGAGTTGGGAGCTCATAAGGCTTTCAGTTATTTTTGGTTCTAGATTTATCAATGACATGAACAAAACCCATCTCCCCTTGTCCCCCAGCTGCTGCCATTTCTTGCACCATTCACTGCTTAGCTCGAGCTATGTAGGACAGGCTCTGAGATCTGAGCTAGTGGTGTCCTGCAGTGCTCTTCCAGTGGGATTGCTGGCAACTATCTGTACATGAACTGCTCAGAGACCAGTCCTAGTCCTTTAGCAGAGTGGTGGTGTCACCTGGCATAATCAGGTTCTTTGTGTCTGATTTGTTTTTCTTTTTTTTGTTGTTGTTATTTTTTGTTTGGCTTTTTTTTTATTTTATTTTTAAATGGGTTGGTATGACTATCCGGAAACACACACAACCTACAATCAATATGTAGATGTTAAGACTTTTAGGAGAATCTGCACTTGTATTGAGTGCTGATGCTGCTACAGAATCCAGAGGGGTTGGGAAACCAGCATACTTTGAATACAGTCTCTCCTAGATAGGTCTTAAACCAAGGTCACTTTGGTAGCAGCTTCAAACAGACTATGAAGAATATCGGTCTTCTCTCAAAAACAAATTGAAAAACCAAAGCTGTCCTCTGAGTTTCTGCTTTCTCGATCATCTGTTTTACTGTGATCGAAGTGTGCAAACAGCTGCTGCTGTGTATACAGTGGCTTATCAGTTCTGTGAAGTCACTACTGTATAGGTAAGTAGTTCAAAGTAATGTATAACAAGTATACATTGGAAAGACAGTATGTGAAATTCTTACAGGTTAAGTCAGCATAATGGCATTCAACAAATTAGCTCAGTTCGTACTCTACCCTCCAAACTATGTGTAAGCTTTTAAGAATACTTTGGGGAAAGTTTCTTTTGGTGAACAATTAACATAATATAAATAGTATACATGTACTTACACTTTACCTTTGATGCTGTAGACGAGGGGACAACCTGTTCCCAAAGAATCCTGATAACACGATGCGTTATGATTACACTGATTACAAGGATACCTGGAAGGCTATGGAGAAGCTTGTAGAAAAAGGTCTTGTGAAAGCCATTGGGCTGTCAAACTTCAACAGTCGTCAGATCAATGATGTACTAAGTGTGGCTACTGTCAAACCAGCTGTGCTGCAGGTAAGGTGAATAATGGAGAGGGTGAATACCTTTCCTGTGTGTCTGTAAGAGTGAAGAATTTGCAAACCAATGCTATGTGTTTAGCACAAGGGGGGTAGCTTCCTATGTACAGGGAAGAATATAGCCACCTCTGTAGGAGCAGGGACACAGAGGTGGTCTTTCAAGGCAGATTAATGTGTTGAGGAGGAAGCCTGTATCCATGTTCTGTGGCCACTTACGCCTGCTTAGTTGAACAGATCTATGGAAGAGTTCATCTTCCCTGTCATGAACTATTTAATCTATAAGAAATAAAGACTGTGGGAGAGTAACTTGAATCCATTCTGTAGAGAGCTTCCTTGCTTGATGGATGATCTGTTTGGTATGTGGAGAAAATCCAGCACTCTAAAGTTAGGCA
This sequence comes from Rissa tridactyla, assembly GCF_028500815.1. NCBI lineage: Eukaryota > Metazoa > Chordata > Aves > Charadriiformes > Laridae > Rissa > Rissa tridactyla. The sequence continues at coordinate 44,929,556 of NC_071473.1, forward strand.
GTCTGTTTTCCTTTTCCTGTAAGCTTAGCCTACCAGACACTCTTTCTTTCTTTCATTAAAGCTTATCTTCATAAGGTTTTGCAGAATGTTGAATGACCTCCTGTGATGTGTTTGGTTCTGCTATGCTTTTGACTTCTGGTTTGTTTAGAGTTTTGTGTTGATATTTGTTCCCTAGCCACTCACTGTGGATCCTTTTAATAGGTAGAATGCCATCCTTACCTTGCTCAGAATGAGCTGATAGCTCACTGCCAGAAACAAGGACTGGTTGTCACTGCCTACAGTCCCTTGGGTTCTCCAGATCGCATGTGGAAACACCCAGATGAGCCTGTGCTTCTAGAAGAACCTGGGATCAAAAAACTGGCAGAAAAATACAACAAGTCACCTGCACAGATCATCCTGAGGTACCAAACAATTGTGAGAGAGGGTGGCATTTGGGACCCAGCCTTAAATAAAGCAAAACACACAAGCTAGAAGGAATCTACTTAAAGTGCTTGTTCTTCCACATCGGTGTGAGTTAAAATCAAAGGGAGTGCCAAAAGCAGACCTCATTTTGGTGCTTGTTTGACAGAGTTGGTAAAGTTGGTCTTGCCTGGGGGCAGGTGGGTAGACTAGATTGGAGGGGTCCATTCAGGGCCTGGATCCTTGCCTGGAACAGTTTGCTACTTTTTTTTTTTTTTTCTGTGGAATAGCAGTAGGACAGTTAAGGCAGCAGTGTACCACATTTGAGTGCCACTTACTGAATTTGCCTGTGGCCAGTTGCTTGAATCCTTGAGCTCTTGCTGCTGCATTCAAGTGGGCTTCCAGGAAGAGGGGCTGAGGAAGGCACCTTCCTTCTTCACACTGAAGAACCGTTTGCTGTTTTGTTTTTATATAGCAAAAGCCAGCTACTGGATACTGGGAAACAAGATTGAGTGATACCCAGAATGTGATCAGCACCTTGTAAAGTAAAATTGGATTTCTATCCTCGTTTTTTGTCTGGCTCTGTATCTATCGATATCACTAGCACAAGTCTTGGGCAGCAGCAAGCTACCTTGCCAGCTGAACATGTTCAAGATTTGAGGCTCAAGCCACTAGACAGGCACTTGAGGGATTTGGGTTTTCTTCTAGTTTCTTGGTGATTGTTATGTTAGACCTTGCATAAAATGCTTAAGTACCTTTTTATGACTGTTTCTTGGGTTTCTAGCTTAAAGCACCTGAAACTTGCTTGCTTGCTCAAAGGATGAGCATCTTCCTCTCATTAATTAGTCCAGCAGCTGCTGTCTTGCTTGAGCTTGGACATACTAGGTCCTAATACAATACAGTGCTATGTCAGCCCTCTGCTGGGTATCTTTATTTCGCATAGAAACATAAGTGGCATCTCTGCTGCCACAGATTATTACTCAACCAAAATAAATATTCTTGAGCTGCATGCATAGAAAATCTCTCTCCTCCTTCTCTTAACAGATGGCAAGTGCAGCGTAAAGTGGTTGCCATTCCCAAGAGTGTCACTCCCGCTCGCATTCAGCAAAATGTCCAGGTAAGTTTAAATGGAGAAAAGGAGTTTCAGCAATGCCCTTTCATGTGAGTAATATACTGTCATACTACTTGCAGAGCAACAAGCTGAGGCACTTGAGTCATACTTGTTCATCAATGTATGCACATGCTTAGAAGGGAGGGTAAAGATATTTGGAAAAAAAACTTGATATGTTTTAAGAAGTTAAATGTGTGTATGTGTACACCTATGTGCACATGGACGCTCTTGTTATCAAAACGTAAAGAATGTCCTTGGTACAAGTCTAAATGAAAAATCTGTACTGAAATTTATCTGAGATACAAATGTATTGAACAAGGGACTATTCTGGTGATGTTTAATGGTTCTTATTTATGAATAGCAGTTGTTCTACCCCGCAAGTGAGGGATGGTGACTATTTCTGCAGCAAACTGCTATTCTAACAATGATGAAGGAATATAATTAGTGTGATTCACTTCTGCTCTGAAATAGACACAGCTCGCTTTAGAAATTATTTGAAAACTCTGACTTCCAATAATTTGGTAAGAAGTCTCTGAATCACCTCCTGTGATCTTTTTTCAGCCCTTAATCATACAGATTGGCTGGTTACATACTTATTTTTAAGTTAAGGCTTGTCTCTGTAGCTGTTACTCCCATTAAATCAATTTCTGCTGTGTAGTTTTACTGCTAGAAGTGTCAAGAAAATCCAGTAAACTCTGCAGTTAATCGAGGTTTAGATCTGCATGGGAACAGAATATTGAGTGAATAGGCAGCACTTGGAGGAACAGTCTCACTTTATGTTTGTGGAAGAGTGCTATGCAGTATCAGTGTAAACTTAGAGTTGGCAGGTGTATGAATGCCTCAGGCTTTAAGCCTTTGGGTGTTTGTTATAAGATGGGTTTAATTGCAACTTCATATTTATGAACAGAAGACAAACTGATACTCTCTGAAGCCAAGATTTTTGCAGATACTTAAATTCTATTAATCAGAGTTGTGCGGAAATTCCCTCTATTTGAGGCTCAGACTTAACAAAGTTGCAGCTTCTGATGGTATTTGAATTATTACGAGTTGCATTATGTTTAATTTACTTGGGTTTTAACTAGGACCTTGCAACTCTAATACAGCATATAGGTTTTCTTTCTGAAAGTAGAAAAGAACTATTACGTAACCACAGCTTAATAAATTATTCCAATCTTGTGTTTGTGTTTTGCTTCAGTTACAACTGTGGTGTTGCACTGTCATCAGAGATTAAGCACTGAAACAGTCAGCAGTATCTCAGGTCACTGCTGCTGTTCCATTCTGTCCTGGATGATTGATAAATCAAACCTTTCTGCCTTTAAGTCAGTTTTATTGCTTGAGGATCTCTAGAGAAATTCACGGCACAAGGGGATGGTTGTGAATTACAAAGGAAACAAAACCAAGAGGCAATTAAATATGAAAAATCTACGGTTATTGAATAAAGCCTCTTGCTTCTGTTCTCAGGTGTTTGATTTCAGCCTCACAGAAGAGGAGATGAGCCATATTGGAAGCCTGAATAAAAACTGGCGTTACATTGTGCCAATGATTACGGTAAATTTCTCATGTTTCTAATGGTTTTGATTATGTCTGTGTGGTCACAACTTGAGGTTTCTGCAGTTTTCTTTCTTTCACTGTCCCTATCAGAACTACTTATGAATCAGAACACTACATCTTTTTAGGGTATCTAAAATGAAAGAATTTTTCAAAAGCTGGGTACACAAAGGTAGCTTTTTGAAAACTTTTTTCCTCTGCTCTGGCTGCTGACAGCTCCCTCAAGTTCTCATTACTGACCTGTCCATGGGCCTTTAGCCAGAGTCGCATCCTACTTCAAATCTCACCAAACTCCTGCTGGTTTGTTCATCTCATGTACAAGCAAGCTAAGGTCCATGGCATTCCTCCAGAAGTACTTCTTGTTCCAGCTGTCCCCATCTACTTTATACCATAAACCTTTAAGATCAGTGAAGACTCAGGGTGCTGTTAGTTCTCCACATTCATGGTGGAAGTCACATAAAGGAAACCGGCCACTCCCCTCCACTGGATGTCCCCCCTTTCAGCATCTGCTGTAATGACCTTCCAAAGTCTGGCTTAAGCTCCATTATTTTTCTTCCCAAATCCATTAGCTGCAGCATCTTTTAGCATTAGTAGTTTACTCTGTCACGTGAAACTTTACCTCATGTGCTATCAGATACCAGTCTGCTTGTAGAGAAACCAATGCCTTATAAATGTGGAAGGCTTCTTGGTCTGTCTTTTCTTATATTAAAGGACATAACCTTGTTCCTTTTCCCTCACTGAAAAAAAAAAAGTAATTTCAACATCTTATTGTCTGCTGTCTTTATAGTGTTCTTCATTTTTTGTTGTCCTGCCTCTGTATATACAGCAGAGAGCTGTTGCCATTCCCTGGTGCATCACTGACCAACATATGACGACTGTGCCATAATGAGTCTGAAGTGATTTATCCCTTCTCTAGCATACAGTACACTGCATAGATACAGTAGGTATCTGAAAATTTGGAAGCTGTCAAGCATACCCTTGGCTCTCCAGCTGTTTGTCTGCCTGTAAATTATTCTTCAACAGTCAGTGGCTACTGGCTATAGGAGTTCTTTGGGGAAAGCTCTTCTCCAGGATTTATCATTGAGGTTTTTTGGGTACTTGAGAGCATATAGATGACTAGTTTTGAGTTAGAAAAGAGAAGTTGTGAATGTGTGGTGAATTACTGCCTCATATCAAGGGTAGATACTTGTTACAGCTTTCACTGTTTGTCATGCTGGGGCTTACAAGAGCTTCAAGGCCATGCTTTTAACTGTAGGGTTGCTTTAGTATGTGTGCGTAAATATAAACCCCCACATCCCTGCGACCAAAATTATCCTTGTGTTTATGGATCATGAGTCTGTACACCAAACTGCGAGCTTAGCTGCTGATCTCTGTGTGGTAGTGACAAGCACACCTGCTGCTGACAGTATGTTTCTTTCAAGTGTTTTGCTACTCATGCTGCAAACAAAGTTGTTTTGTTAATGAAACTGCAGAATAGATTAGAATGTATTCCTGGCTTGGACAAGCCAGGAATAATTCATGTGCTTTTGTTACCTGGGAGACCTGATCAGATCACAGTGATTCACAAAGGAGAGATGAAATACAGTTCAAAGTGCCAGCCCATCCAACTAGAAAAAGGGTGAATGCGATGCAGCTGAGCTTCAAAGATATTGCCATATTGTCAGATAACAAGACAGGAAGAAGCAAGATGAGGAGAATTAAAACACGACTCTGTAGCTGTAAGGTCTCTAGCGGAACCTTTTGTCTCCTGCCCATCCCTTCTGGGCTTATTGGAAAGAATTTTCATCAACTGTGAATTAAAATTCCTGTCTAACCTTTCATGCCTATCTCCTCTATGAATCTAACTTACTGTGTCTGGATTTCAAAGTGTGATATGGCAGTGGTATCAGAGCTCCTATCATAACTGACGAGACAGTTTTTCCTTGCTCTACTTCATTGATCTATAACCACAAGTTCTTATAGTTGTGCCACTCTTCTCCACACTGTGTTTTTGTTTAAAGCCTGAGGATATTATATTGAATGTAGACAATTTGCGTTTTTTTATACTTTAACGGTTCCTTATCTGGATAGAGATTGGAAATTACCTTACACCAGCCTGAAATCCAAACTTTTGGAAATGCATAGTTGGGCAAGGAATATACTTAGTGGAACTTGAATGACCAGTGAGCCAGGAAAGGAGGATTGAAAGTGTTGTACACATGATGACGATCTGTCTCTTTTTGGTAGTTACCTACTGTTGACCTGCAGTGTGTTCGCTGCCAATTTTACCCTTCCTCCTTCTCTCAAATTCCTGGGGTAGACTGGAATTAGCGATGTGAAACATTGCTTCTGGCAGCTGCTGTATTGGCACGCTGCAAACAGAATGCTTACCTGAAGAGCTGTCCTGTGTAGTGAAATACACAGGGGGAAGAAACTGGGGGAAAGAATGAAGAATGTGAATCCTAGGAACATGAGGAAGTTGTTGGCTCTCAAGAAAATATGAGTAAACATGAAGATACTGTGATACTTTTGTCCACAGTTTTAAGGATTGCCTTCAGTTGACATCTTCACTTCAGCTTGTATTTTAATCTGAGCATCAGTCAGATGTTAAACCTTAACATCTTAGTTTTCTGCTCTGTAGTGCCCCCAGGTGACTAATTGCACACTTCAGTAGTCTTCACGGCAAACAGTTCATTAGTAGGGATTCCAGTTGTTGCTTTCAAATGCAGGTTTTTATACTGAAAGCTAATAGAGGGACTCGATAGTGGATACTTGATTTGAAAGTCTCTGTGATTTCCTCTGCCCCCCTAACATTTTGAGTGATCTCTAACATCACATTTTTATGCATAAAAATCAATGATTTCTCTAACAACTTTTATTCAGTCATTAGTCGCTTAGTATGTTTTAGCTGAGTGATGATAGTCGTCACCCAGGGAGGTGTCTATCTGCTGATGCTGCACCTAAATTTCCCCAAACATTACAGACGAGGAGCAAGGTTTTACCTTAGCTTTTCGGTGTTGCGATGGACTTAATGCAACTATAAATGCAACTTGTGTATTTGAGTGCTTAGAGGTGGGATGAAGGAACTGAGACTTCTGCATGGCCACATCTGCTTTTGGGCCAGCCTGAGCCTCTTTCATTATCCGTGGACATCAGTTTCAGTATTCTCATTTTACAGCTGGAGAAGCTGGTCTTCCATGGAAATGTTAGACAAAAAGTGCTACGGAGGGGTTCAGTGATGCTATTAATATTTCAGTGTATGACCCCGACCAAGCTATTCAATGTGTTTCATCTTATCCACCTGTAAAATTGACATCCCGGTAACTATCCATCATGGAAACATGGGCAAGAGCTCTGACTCCTGTAAAGTTTTTTGAAGTGTGCGTGTCACAACACTTACTCAATAATGGCTGCAAGGCAAAAGGCTTTTAACTATTCTTAATCTAATTCTTCAAGCCTCAGCAGCTGGAAGAAAGATTCTTGCTGTAGGCTACAGAAATCTGTCTCTTTTTAAATTTTTTTTTTTACTTTTTTTTTTTTCCCAAGGAGTGCTAAGAGGACTCAAGAGTAGAGGGAACAACTCTTGTTTTAGCTGAAAAAGATGCTCCCAGATGTTTGGGATATGAAGATTTAGAAATCTAAACCGTGCAGAATTTGAAGCTGAGAGTAAAGATGGATTTTTTTTTTTAATCTTTCTGAGATGAGTCTGTCTGCTTACTTTACAGGTGGATGGAAAGCTAGTAGCAAGAGACGCCGGACACCCCTATTATCCCTTCAATGACCCCTATTAAATACTAGAAAATAAGGTGTTAGAATAACATGCTCCTCTGCTGCTCTTCTACAAAGTAATTGTTGCCACAATTTGTCAAAAAAAACCTGTCCAAATCAAATCTTCCTTCCTGAGTAGGTTTACTTATGATGTACTGCTTCTAATTGACCTCCTATCTGGAGATACTGTAGCTTCCATGTCAAAGTTTGTGGATTTATTACAATGACTGCAAGCTTGCTCCTGGAAGCATCAAATCTTTTGGGGATTAGATAAAGAGTGGGGGAGTCTAAATCAAGTTCCAAACATGTTATTATCTTATATACTTTGGGTTTACTTTTACTTTGGGCAATACTTTGGGTTTACTGCCTGTGAAACAGTTTTGAAAGCTTTAGTTATGACCATGAAGGGGGGGGGGGGGAAGGCTGAAGGCATGAAAGCATTTTAAGACTAAACAACTGCTCAGACATCAACTTTGATATCTTTATTAGTATTTTTTTATACAGGGAATAAAGTGAAATGTGCTACAGTTGCACTATGTCCATAAACCATTCATTAAACCCCAAGTAACCAGCCATGCCCAGTGCTTTTCATCTACTTTAGAGTACTTGTGGGACCTGATATTATCTTATTTTCTTTTAATTTGCCTGTAGATTTGAGGAAAATAAATGCATACCGTGGAGCAGGCCTTCAGGCCAGTCTTCTCTGTTGCTTGCCACAGGGATAGGTTTCAGCTCTGATGTTAGCTCTGATTGTCCTATCACAAAAGCCTCAAGTACTTTTTAGCAAGTCTTATAGGAAAACATCCTGCTTTAACTGTAGAGTTGCCCTGTGTCTCTTTACCAAAGGTGTCCAGTTTGGGTTCTGGAAGGTCACAAAATTAGTTCCTGACTGTACAGTAAGAGCAAAGACCCGTCAGAGGGCCCCTTCCCATTTTAACATCGCGTTTTTGCCTGCTGCCGGGCTGATGCTTGGGAGAGCTGGTCGTGTCTCCTGTTCTACCGCTGACCTGCTGGTAACACTGGGCAAGACATTTGCCTTTCCTGTGCCTCTGTTTCCCCAGTTGCCATGCCTCTGTGTTACTCCCTGGCAGAGACTAAGTTACAGAGTGCTGATGCACCTTTGAGTAGGACTTGAGTTCTAGCACTAACGAGAGTTTTCTTTTGTTTCTGTCTCTTGATGAATTGCTGCCTGAGAACCAAGGGCAGGAGGTGTTAGTACCTACCAGTGCTCTGATGGTGATACCTTGTGTGGCCTTAGCAACGTTAACACTTTATTTTGGTTTTCTCTACCTGTAAAATAGGATTAATGCTCATTTGCCTCCGTGCAGCCAGGGTAGCGAGGCGGAGTTTCTAGGGGCCTCTGGGATTTAAAACAAAGGAACTCTTTCAGATCTTGTTGATGCCATTCAGAGACAGCCATAGGCAGGACTCCTCCTTGGCTGCTGTATAAAGAGAGCTTAACTGGCTGTAAGTAAAATAACGAACGCTTATTTTTTTATTTTTCCCATAGCAATAACAAACATAGAATTACAAAAATAATCCTCTGTATCCAAATAGCTCAAAAAGTAAAGAAATAGATTATTTTAGTTTTGGTAGCCTCACTTACGTTAGGCCAGTAGTAAAACTACATATTCACCTCAAGCGTAATGCCTCCTCAAGTATTTCCTGCCCTGGGCCTCACAGCGTGTGCCCGAACTGGAACAAACCTGTTTATCACTTTTGGTAATCCTTGTGTAAAATTTAAAGAATTCCTGTTCCTCAGTAAAGTGTTTCCTAATTTCTGCTGAATTCACCTCAGTGGAGAAAGCCATTACGGCTCAGTTAGGATTCTTTACAAGACTGGATGTTTTCTTCTAAGGGAAATGAAATCCGTCTTGTTTTTTCTTATTATTCTAATTGAATACGGGTGACTTCAAATACAGTTCTTGCTGCAGATCGGTAGGGAAGCAATTTCACTCTGAAGACGCTACGTGGAGTGTTAACAGCAGCCATCCTGCAGGAAAAGTGGCTTTTGTCGCGTGTATTTCACTTGCATGTCTTAAATAAATCCTGTACTCTGTGTATGACTGTGACACTTTTTTCCCCCCTCCTCTAATGTCAGGGCCTCGATTAACTTTTCCCAGTGTCTTCTCTAATCAAGGGAATTCCTAAGAAAAGCAGATTAATTGGTTATCTCTATTAAACCCACGAGTCCCAGCTCTCTCGCTGCACGGAGTAACACGGTGCAGTTGAAGCTGGAGAACTTTTATCCTGAAATAAGCGGGAAAATGAGGCTCCGGGTGTCACCAACGCCTCCGCGGCCGCTGTGGGAGGTTTTCCCGGAGCTCTCTGGCGCCGGGGCGCCGCAGCCATGTCGGCCCGGGCTGGTGGGCTGCAGGGGACGCGGGGCGCCTGCCCGGGCTGAGCCGGGGCCGGCTGGCCTTCAGCCAGCCGAGGCCGCTGTCGGGGCGCGGGTCCCTGCCGTCACGCAGGGCTCCCCGCCGCCACACGGTGTCCCCCCCCCCGGGGGTGGGCGGCAGGCAACGGGGCCCTTGCACCGCCCCGGGGCCCTCACGGCTTGCACGGCGGACTACATTTCCCAGCGTGCCCCGCGGCAGCACCGCCGGAACATCCGTTGCTCCCCATGGCACTACACTTCCCAGCATGCCCCGCGCCGTGCTGCCCTCCCCTGGACTACACTTCCCGGCGTACCCCGCACGGCGGCGCCCCCTTGGCGTCCCGCAGCGGGCGGGCGCGGGGCACGTCGGGAGCGGTAGTTCCCCCCGCGGCGTGCGCGCGCCGCCGGGCGGGCCGGGGCGTGTCCTCGGGGGTATATAGCCAGCCGGCGGGGCCGGGGTCTGCACTCTGCCGCCGCCGCCCCTCGTTCCGGCAGCTCTCTCATGCAATCCTCTGCCCCTGTCGCCGCTCCCCCGGGGGTTGAGCCCGCGCCGACTTCACCGGCGAGGTAAGGCCGCACGGGCTGTCCCTGCTCACGGTGTGTGCGTGTCGGGGGGAAGGGGGAGAAGGCGGAGGGGTGGGGGCGCTTTTGCGCTGCGGGGTGACTGGAACCCACCTTCCCTCTGCCCGGGTTCTCCGGTGGGGGCGGCGGGCAGGGTTTCGCGGGGGGGGGGGGGCTGGTGCTCGCGCCCCTACCCCCCACCCCCCCGGCGGTGGTACGTGCCGCCCCGCGCCCGCTGGGCCCGCTCGGCTCGCGCGGAGCCACCACGTGACCCGCCCCCCCACCCTCCCCAGCGCGGCCGCTGCCATCTTTGTTGGGGGCAGCGCGACGCCGCTGAACCGTCCCGGGGGGGCGGGGGGGGGTGGGGAGCGGTGGAGGTGTGGGGGGGGGTGGTCCCGTGGCGCCACGTGACGCCGGGCCGCCAGCCCGTCAGGAGCCGCCGCCGGGGTTTGGCGCCAATGGCGGGGGGCGGGGCCGGGGGCACGGCGGGAAAGGCGCCATTGTCTGTGAGGGGTGGCTGGGGGGGGGGCAGGAAGACACACACGCACCGGCCTTTGTTCCGCCCGGAACGGCTGTCAGCTGTGCGGCCGCCCCGCCGCCGCCCAGGGGAGGCTGCCCGGCGGGTGGCCGTGAGGAGCCACCCCCAACCCCCCCCAGACGGGCGCCGTGGGCAGATCCCCGCTTTTCTGACTGGAAAGGCGGTGCAGAACCCCCGATTTGGGGGTTTTCGGCTTGTTCCGTGCCGCGTGTGTACGTGGGGATCGCTCTGAGGCACAACGGGCTTGTGGGTCAGTGGCTGCGAGCTGGCGGGGACGGTCCCGGGTTTTAGACAGCGGAACTATAGGCCAGACTTAGTCTGATACAAGCTGAAAGCACCTGCTTTCCTAACAATCCTTCATTCAAACAATAATCAAAACTGAAACTAATTAGGCAGGGAACTGCTGGAGAGAGCCCAGCAGAGGGCTAGAAAGACGATCAAGGGAACGGAGCACCTCCCTTATGAGGAAAGGCTGAGAGACCTGGTCTGTTTAGCCTGGTGAAGAGAAGACTGAGAGAAGATCTCATCAATGCTTATCAATATCTAAAGGGCAGGTGCCCAGGGGATGGGGCCAGACTCTTTTCAGTGGTGCCTGGCAACAGGAGACAAGGGGCAACAGGCACAAGCTGGAACACGGGCAATTTCTTCTCAACATGAGGAAAAAATTCTTTACTTTGAGGGTGCCAGAGCACTAGAAGACGTTGCCCAGAGAGGTTGTGGAGTCTCCTTCTCTGAAGATACTCAGAACCCGCCTGGATGCGTTCCTGTCCAGCCTGCTCTAGGTGACCCTGCTTTGGCAGGGGGGTTGGACTAGATGATCTCCAAAGGTCCCTTCCAACCCCAACCGCTCTGCACCGCTCTACTGGCTCTGGTTTCACACCTCTGAGAGCTCGGTTACTATTGCAAAATGGGTAGCCTGTTACAAACACTTAATCAGTATTTTGTTTGCAGGATGGAAGAGGAATTGGCAGCTCCTTCCACATCCACAGACAAGACAGACGGGTGAGATGGGGGTTGGAGTTGTCAGTTACTAAAGAACGTGAAATCCAGGGATTATGGAGTGAAACAAAAAGGTCACCCTTCAAATTGGTTGTTAGGCTTGAAGTTTAACAGATGCGGATGCTGTAGATGCTGAAACTTGTGGCCATCAGTAGTCTGCCCAAATCTAGTGCAGCAAAACTCTTTCAATACGCAAATACCAGCTGTTGATGGGGAAATTATTGATCTGTGAGTTAGTGCTGGGGAAGCACTGGGGCGGTAGAAGTACGTGCCAGTAGTAGTACACCTCTGTGGGCAGCTCCTCTTGTCCCAGACCAAGTTTGGCTGGGACAGACCTTCTGGAAATGGAGCTGCGAGGTGCACTGCATTGAAACAGACTTGCATCTACCATTTTTGTCAATGAGCAGCTATGAGAAGTCATAGCTTGGATTTATTCTTCTTTCTGTTGGCTTAGCTATCATTGGAGTCTGGTGAAACACTGTACAGTACTCATTGTTGTGTTGGTGTGAAACCCTTAAAGTATATTCTTTAGCATCCTTTGTCATACCAAATTCCATTACCTGCTTCTTGCAACAGTTGGTTAAAATTAGCCTGTCTGCCCTTGGTCATCAGAACTAAAAGTTGGTCCAGTTTTAAACAAACAACCAAACCCCACCCCACCCCCAGTAGTTCCAGCCAGCATAATGTATGCAACTCACTCATATATAAAGCTGACTAGGCTTTGAAAGCTGGATACGAAATGACTGTGGAAACTAACAGAGTTCTGTATTTGATTTATTTTTACCCACACCCCGCCCCCCACCAGTATGGATGTGGACGGAGAATCAAAGAAACTATTGGGTTTAGGACAGAAACACTTGGTAATGGGAAATATTCCGGCTGCTGTTAATGCATTCCAGGAAGCTGCAAGCTTACTGTGAGTAGCAGAATATTTTGTGTATTTTTGTATGTCTTAGTTTTCATCTTGACTATACCGATGAGGCTCATACAAGAAAGACTGATATTTTTACCTTACGTATGCCGCTGTATTTATAATACAACTGCGTAAAGGACAAGCTATTTAAATTAACTCAAGTGTTGGACGATGCTGTACTTAGTGTGCAATTTAGACAGCTTTTATAATAGTAATGGCCAGTGCAGTTCCCTAAGAAGGAAAAGGGATTTCATATTTTATTTCACAGTGTATGGTTCTGGTTTCTATTAATAGGAAAATGACATAGTGTTACTTGCTAGCAACTTGTTCACTAGTCTTGATCAGTCTCTGAGAGTGGATACACCTTTGGGTTTTAGATTAATTTGCCATGCTGGATGTTTGAGAGCCACATCTAGCTAGGTGAGAGAAGCGTTCATTATTTGTTGGAAACAATGGGAGATGAGCTAAGAAACTGATTCTTCCTGTCCAGGAATCTTTAGCCTTCGAGTTCATGTATCAACATCTAAAGTGTTCATAGGCAAATAATTCTTTGTTACTTTCGTAGGGGTAAAAAATATGGTGAGACAGCGAATGAGTGTGCAGAAGCTTTTTTTTACTATGGAAAATCTCTCCTGGAGTTGGCAAGGTATGCTAACAGTTTCTCATTTGATTAAGAGAAATAATCGAATGATTATTGGTGTAACAGGATTTCACCTTCGTCTAGACAGGGTTACACTAGAACTTCATATATGCAGGGTTGTACTGGGCGGGATGGGCCGTGGCACTGCACCTTGAGCTGTTAAAATGGTGTTATAAGAGCTAAGGGATAACAGACTTTTTTTCCCTTTAGAATGGAAAATGGTGTGCTGGGAAATGCCCTAGAAGGGGTGCAGGTTGAAGAGGAAGGAGAAAAAGCGGAGGATGATTCTGCATTACCAACTGTTGACGGTATGTAAAGCTGTCTGCTGTGTTGTGGAGGCTCCGAGCTGTGTTCTCTTGTCTATGTAATCCAAGTTCAGTCCATCGGTATCTTAAGTAGCGTGAATCATTCTATTGAAAGTCTTAGCAGCCTGAATGGACTTTTTTTTGTTGATTGAACAAAACGTCTAAAACTTCTGCAAGGAACTGGTCACTGAAAGCATGTGTAAAGGGTCACCAGGTGTCTGTGTCCTGAAACACTGCATTCAAACTTGCTTTCTTAAGCTTCACAGTCAACTCGAACTGCTTTGTAACCTTGTAGCAGTACAGTCTGTGCAGTAGGACAGGTCAGAGTCTCCGTAAAAACTCCAAGAACAGTAACTATTTTATACTACCTGGAGATAATACAGGAATTCCTGTCAATCCAGACTGTTAAAACACTGGCACCTCTCGCTTAGCTGTGACTAAACGCTACCGCGCAAAACTGCACACTGCTTGAGCGGCCGCTTGCAATAATGCAGTCTGGGGAAGGGATTTGCTTAGTTCAAGTTACTATGTTGGTTGTGTCCTAATGCCTTGTACTTTGAAAATGGAGCTTTTTCGAATGTCATCTAACTTGATGACAAACCAACACACTGGAGGGGTCTGAGGGTGGTGTTGTCAGTGCCCATTAATGTCTTTATCACTAAACTCGAAGAAATGTTTATGCTTCCTCAATCATGTAGAAGAAGCAAGGGAGGAGTTGAGAGAACAGGTATATAACGCCATGGGGGAAAAAGAAGAGGCCAAAAAGTCTACAGAAGAGACTCCGGTACTATCTGAGAAGGAAATCAAAGAGGATGTTGAAATGAAAGAGATTACAGAAGGAAAACCAACAGAAGAAGCAGTTGCTGACAAGGACGTAAAGCTTGAAGAGGCTGAAGAGAAGGTGGAGGATTCTGTGGAAAAAGAAGTCACTTCAGAAGAGCAGAAGCAACAGGTAGCTGTGGAAGGGGAGGCTACAAAAGAGGAGGCAGCTGTGGAAGAGAAGGTAGTGGAAAAAGAGCAGAAGGTGGTACCTGAAGACAAGGTAGCAGAGGCAACTGAGGTCAAGGAGAGAATGACAGAAGTGTCAGATGAGAAGGCCAAGGGACCTATGGAAGAGGCTGAAGCTGGAGAAACAGCTGTGGAAGAGAAGGGAGAGGTGGGAGAGCAGACAGCAGCGGAAGCAACAGAAAAAGAGGCAGCTGTGGAAAAGGGAGAGGCTGTAGAAGGGCAGGCAGAGGCAGCTGTGGAAGAGAAGGCAGTAGCACAAGAACTGGCAGCAGAAGTGCAGGCAGCAGCTGCTGTGGAGCAGAAAGAAGCTGCAGGAGGGGAGGCAGAGGCAGCTGAACAGAAGAAGGTGGAGGAGAAACAAGAGCTGATAGAGGTGGCTGCAGAAAAACCAGATGAAACTAAAGAGACAGAGTCCTCGAAGGAACCTGTGCCCACAGAGGGCAAAGATCCATCTAATGACACAGAAGAGAAGGCTGAAGTAGCTGCTAAGGTAGAGAAAGAGGAAAAGAAAGATGACCTGATGGAAGAGGGTGAAGGTGCTAAGGTAGAAAAAGAAGAGAAAGATGACCTGATGGAAGAGGGAGAAGGTAACAGTGAGAGGAGAAAAGTACTTGTGGGTGGATGACTTGATGGATTTGGCTAACAATGGGTAAAAAGTGTTCCATTCAGAATTTTCTGTTTGCCTTAGAATAAGGAAAAGGCACAGTAAAGGGGCTTTTGAAGGATTTTACATCCAAGTAAAGTTTCAAGGAATAGTGAATAGTCTCCGTTCCTCTAGACTAACGCTTAACTAACTGCAAAGCAAATCTTACTTGAAAGCAAACTTACAGCCCTCTGAAATGTGTAAGTAATGGCTAGGCTGGTGGAGAATACTGAATGGATGTTCACTTGCATGCGTCTGGGTTTATTGCACTAACCTTCAAATAACTTTGAAGCACAAGTTGCCTCTGGTCATGACCATGTTTTAGTTTAAAACGGTGGAGCAGAAAAATAAGAACAGCTGAATACGTAACAAAATAATAAATTTGCTTTTGGTGGTGGTGGGGAAGGAACTCTCCATTTGAGTCTGGTGGCAATTGCAAGTGAGAATTTGGTTGGCAAAGCTAAACTTAATTTGCTCTGAAACCTGAAGACTTATTGCTACTATCTAGTATAATCTTCCAGCTGTTGAGCTTTTTCTGCTGTTCTGCTTCCCTGCTTCATTGTAGCTGTTTTTCAGGGTTATGTTAAAGTAACCTAGTAAAACTGGTACACTTTGCTGAATCAGTACTTGCATGGTCTTAGTAGGCCCGTGCTTTCTATCACACAAGTTAATTGATGAGCTGGTAATTGAAACTTTGCTTGTCAGTAGCTCAGCTGCACAGGAAGAGCTTTATTTTAGGAGTGGCAAATATTTAGACTAAATAGGTCTGCACTTTGAAAGGATTTGTACTGCTGGGCACAATGACACTCAGAGTGGTGAAGCAGCTGCCTAACAAGGTGTTTGGACAGAGTATGACTGAACTTAAACTAAGAGTAGTTATCCGCTCCTCCTCATCCTGTGGAAGGCTGCTTACGTACGCATATACCGCTTCCTTTTGTTCCAACTCTGTTGGTGTGAGGACATGCTTGCACATCCTGGTCTGGTGCCCAGTCACTCCAGACTCTTTCAACTACTTAAAATTGACTTCAGCTTCCTAACATCTCTTCCCTTTTACCTTTGGTTGAGCTGTCCTCATACTTACAGGTTTGTCCCTCTCAGTGGTAGGTGTGTGCTTTTGGGGAGTTAGTCTAACGAGCTCCTGGGTTCTCTAGTCTCCACCCCATCAAGCTCCTGTTATTCTGGAATTAGTCATTGGTCCTGATAGAGAAATTGTGTGACTTCAGCGTGCAAGTCAACCAATACTCTGAAAGTTATTAGCCATACTTCTTCACTGCACATCTTCCCAAAATGTTTCTACTGGTAGAATAGATCATGCAAAGCTCCTACACAGTATCAGGAGTCAAATCAGTGCTACGTAATAGCAGGTTCATGAATAACATTGCCACTTAAATGTCTGACATGAGGAACACAAATTCAGGAACAGTCTTATTTGTACACAGCTTGGCAGCTATCTTGCTGAAAACGCTTGTTATCTGTAGCATCAAGTCCAGCAACTGACCAGTACCTCCAGGGCTGCTCAGGATCCCATGGCTTCAGTGGGACTTCACAATGAATTTGTGAGAACTGAATTCTAGGTAAGTTTCTGTTCGAGATAGCATGAAGTTAAACTTAAAACAAGGACTAAGGTAGCCTGGAACTACGTTAGTCTACAGTGCCTAACACTTTTCAGCAAGATGGCTGCTGCTGCTGGGAATGTAATGTGTCTGTACTCTCCTTACATCACACATCTAACCTGTCACCGGAACCATAAGGGCTGGATGTAATATATTCTACCTGACTCCATGTGAAGCAAGTGTAGTAACAACAAGTGTTCTCATTCACCTGATTTCCTTGTAGAAACAGAAGAATCTGAAGAGGAAGATAAAGAAAATGATAAAGCTGAAGATGATAAGGAGAACGAATTGGCAGTGGAAGACAAGGTGAGACTGCTGAGCTCTGATATCGGTACTTATGGAAGACTGCGGTATTTGTCTAAATGTCACATTAATGTCTGTATAAAAACTCGGTTGTATTTCATTTAGTCCTATGGAGGAAATTACTTTTGAAAACCACTTTTGACTAAGGAAGGGGCGGTGTTATGTGTAGTCTGCATTGTATCTTGCTCAGCTCTGTCTGTAGACCTGGCCAGTCTACTGATGAGTGATGCAGCCTGGTAAAGGCAGGGGCGGGCAGGGAGAGTTGCTTTAGCTTGTCACTGAAGTTAGTTACTTGTAACAGTTTATTCTCTGCTTGTTCTGTTGTCTCACTGTACGTAGTAAATGCACCCAGTCGAATAAGCCGTGATTAGGATGGGAGACTTCATGGGAAGTGTAGTGCTGTTTAAATTGGAGGTGTTACCTTGATGTAGCAATCAAAACACCTGGAAAAAGCTGAAGCCTGAAGTACCTGAGTGTGGTACTCAGCATGCTATACAACTGTCTTGAATAGAGTATCTGTCTCTGCCTCAGGCTGTTCTAATGAAGTTCAAAAGCTCATTTAAAAAAATAAGCAGAACATCAGCTCCTTTATTTAGCTTTTGATTCATCTAAATAGCACCTTAAACAAAATCTTATTCTTAGAATACTATTGGTGCTTGGTGCCCTGATATTTCTGAGGAAAAAAAAAAAATTAAGGCTAACTCAACTAACAATGTAAGTGTGTGTTCCATTTAAAACACCTTAACTGCAGGCGAAGTCTCAGTTGATGCAGTAACCTTTTCTGCATGTTCTTTTTTTTCCTTCTAGTGGTAAATCATTTACATAGTTACTTAAAGAAACTTACTTATTCACAATACTGCTTAGAAACTTAGTGTTGTTTGTAACCAAGTCGCTTAACCTTTAATGCATTTCTAGTCTTTACAGGAAAGTGAAGAGGATGAAATTGGAAATCTTGAGCTAGCCTGGGACATGTTGGAGTTAGCAAAAGTCATCTATAAGAGGTAAAGACTTAAGTCCTAGTTTGGATATCGGCTAGAGAAAGTCATTGGAAATTGGGGGGTGGCATAAGCTATTAGTAAACGTGGCATAATCTGATCAGGATTTGGAAGCTACTTTTTTTTTTTCTTGATTTAGACAAGAAACGAAAGAAGCTCAGCTCCATGCAGCTCAAGCTCATCTAAAGTTAGGAGAAGTTAGCATTGAATCTGGTGAGTAACACTAATTCTCATGTACAGTTCCATGTTCTGTCCTTCTCTATTTTACTTTAAAATGAGCTGAGGTGAGTTAAGATTAAGGTGAAAACAAAATACACTTTGTTTAATTATGATAGTGCAGCCATTTGAGAAGCTTCAGAATCAATAGATGAACAACTTGGTGCCCTAACCATGGTTTTCCAGAACAGTGAAAGAAAGCTCTGAGTAAGAAGTAGCGTGTTACCGAAAACAAGGAGTGTTGAAGCAAGACTCAGGTTCATGCCTTCTAATGTGTCATATCTGCGTTTCATTTAAAAACATGTTTCAATTTCCTTAAATCCAAGTAGGGTGTCATCTTCTGCTATGACTAGCATTGGAAATAATGTGACAGGTTTCTGGACAAGGGCTACAAAATGAGGCTTGTGTTGTATGTCATTAGAGTGGAGAGCTCGACTGGGAGGTAGCAGGGGGCTGTCCTTTAGCTCAGGACTTACGTCGCGCTCAATTCATGGTGGGAGGTGAAATAGCAGGATTTGTTTGCCTGGTTTTGTCTGCGCTGCTTAGTTTCTGTGTTGTTCTAAAGTGACAAAGCTCTCTTGAGAGAATTAGAGGAACTGGACTCTAAACGATCTTTTTCTGAGGTGTGCGGGTTGACAGTGTTGGGCTGTGAGTGGTGTCACTTGATAATCTAGAAGCAGCCTGTCGCTGAACTCAGCTGCTGTATTCAACGGTGGTTCTGTGTTCAGACTATATAAAGTGCAGTAAAATACAGAGTAATTGAATCATAGAATCACAGAATGGTTTGGGTTGGAAGGGACCTTAAAGATCATCCAGTTCCAACCCCCCTGCCCTGGGCAGGGACACCTCCCACTAGACCAGGCTGCTCAAAGCCCCATCCAGCCTGGCCTTGGACACTTCCAGGGATGGGGCATCCACAGCTTCCCTGGGCAACCTGTTCCAGTGCCTCACCACCCTCACAGTAAAGAATTTCTTCCTCATATCCAATTTAAATTTCTTCCAGATTGAAACTGTTACCCCTTGTCCTATCATTACATTACCTGATAAAGAGTCCCTCCCCATCTCTCCTATAGGCCCCCTTTAGGTACTGGACGGGGCTATAAGGTCTCCCCGGAGCCTTCTCTTCTCCAGGCTGAACAACCCCAACTCTCTCAGCCTGTCCTCACAGCAGAGGGCCTCCAGCCCTCTCATCATCAAATAATAAGGCTTAGATCTTGCTTGTTTGGATAGATGAGTGTGGTTTGTAAAGACCTTATGGCTTTCTCCTATAGAAAACTACACACAGGCCATAGAAGAGTTCCAGGCCTGCCTGGCCCTGCAGCAGAAGTACCTGGAGGCTCACGATCGCCTGCTGGCCGAGAGTCACTACCAGCTGGCGCTGGCGTACCACTACAACAGCCAGTTCGACGAGGCGGTTCTGCAGTTCGGTAAATCTGTAGAAGTCATCGACAAGAGAATGGGTAAGTGGATTTCTGAAACTGCCTAGCGAATGCAAGAGCTTTGACAAGTCAAAGCAGACTCTGTTAAACTGCCCTAAAAGTAGTTAGATACGCGTGTTACCTTGCTGTGCAAACGCTTTCTAGGTCTGAAACCAGTAACAAGCTATACTGATATCAGAATTGTCGAAACAGTGCATATTAGTTGACACTTGCCTCTGGATATTGATAACTGGATGGCTGCTTTGTCTTGACCTTTTTGCCATAACTGTTTCATCCCAGCAATGCTTACTGAGCGAATAAAGAAGGCAGAAAGCGGGTCCCCTGAAGATGAGAAGGAGATTGAAGAACTGAAGGGGCTGCTTCCTGAAATTAAAGAAAAGATAGAAGATTCAAAGGAGTCTCAAAAGAGTGCAAGAGTAGCTGAGCTGGCCCTGAAAGCAACTCTGGTTAGTGCGTCCTGCTGGTTCCTTTTAACCAAACATTCTTCCAGTCGGACTTGAAGTAAACCAGTAATAGGAAGGGCTCAGATTCGATCGTACAGATCAGGGGCTGGTGGTTGCTCACAAATGATCCGGGCTGTGATTGTGAGAAGGCAACTGAGGCAGCTGAGATCTAAAGAGAGAATAGTCAGTAAATACTGACATGAGTTGTTCCAAACTGTGCTGGAATTTCATGGGCTTCTACAGCAATTTAGTGTGTCGGGGCTGGAAGTGATAGGTCAGCCAAGTGTGAGCATGGACTGAGTGTTGCATCACTCTGAGCGCTTTTCATCTCTGCCCTGTGTGTAAGCGTGGGAGCAGAACGCAGTGTTGCGACATGAAGGAGTTGGCTTTTCTGTCCCTTTCTAAACTGGCATATACATTCTTGTGTGAAGACATAACCAGAACTTGCTCCACTGTTTTTCTTCTGCTTTTTCTTAAGGTTGGAACTACATCTGGCTTTGCACAAAGTGAAGACAGTGGTTCTGTTTCGACGGTAAGTTGATTTTTAGATGGATGTTGACAATTCCTGTCTGCTCTGAGGATTACTGTTTGCCGTAATTTATGTGGCAATGTTATGTCTTGCAATAGATTCCCGTAAGAAAAGCAGCTGATGGTGCATCTCAGTGTGTTACAGACATCTCTCACCTCGTCAGGAAAAAGGTGAGTCCGGAAATGACTGGCTGAAAAAACAGTTTGTTAAAGTACCACTGGCTTGCTTTGTGTAATTGGGAAAAAAAGCTTAAAGCTTTTTTTCTTAACTTAGCTCTATAATGGAAAAAACAAACCACTCTAAAACCAGAAATAGTGCGTGAAACCCCTTTCCACTGGGAGCCAATCGGTCTGGGAACCATCCAGCCTCCAGGAGGACCAGTTCCTGGTGGTTCAGTGCCTGGCCTGACCCACGCGGGTTTAACTCCTGAGCTGAGTGAGTCGTGTGGCTTCTGCAGCCTTCTCTGAGCAAGTGCCCTCCTCTGAGGACCGGCATGAGGGGCAGGGTGGCCTACAGGCCTTAAAAAAAAAAAAAAAAAAAAAAAAAAAAAAGAGGGCAAGTAACCAGGCTGAGTTGGGTTCCCTTCTTTCCAAGTGGAAATGGAGAATTGGACTGGTAAAAAAAAAAAAAGCCAGCAAAGCCAGTCTAATGGTAGTAATGATAAACTGCCTCTCACTGAGATAACGAGATGTACTGAGCATTAGGTTCCTTTAAAGGTATATGTGTTTTTCCTAAAACTGTTTGCAAATATAGCTAAAATGATCCCTCACGGGATCTTAGCTTTTAATTCTGCGTGTGGCTGTGGCACAGCCTGGCCTGTGTTACATTGGCCTCTTTCAGCTCAGGTTTGCCTGGAGCAACTTCGATGTGCTTTTCACAGGTGATTGTGGATGTTATAGATGCCTTAAACCTACCCCCTTAACTCTTACTGGCTCAGCAGTTGCATGTTCCCTTGCCAAACTTTAGCTAAGGATAATCCAGCGCTATAGACACTAGCGCATAAGTGATGTCTTACTGGAAGTTCTTTGTGGTCCAGGCCTCTGCTCCAAAGCTTCAGAGCTTTGGTTAAATCCTAACATTTCAGTATCTGTCTTGAACCTGGCAAGTAGAGGTTGGATAGATAATGCGCAATGACATCTAGATGCTAACTTTCTTAAAAAAAAAAAAAAAGAAAAAAAGAAAAAAATAAAAATTTAAACTTCAATTTGTACATATTGAAGACTAAACAATTTTGTCTTCAGAGGAAACCAGAGGAGGAGACTCAACAGGGGGACAATGAAGCTAAGAAATCTAAACCAGAACCGGCCGTCAATGGTGGTGGTGGTGAAGCGGCTCCCAGTGGAAATGAGGTTGCAGAAAAAATGGAAGAGGAGGTGGGCAGCTGAGTCAGGAGCCTGTGCCATGCTTGTTTGATTTCTCTTTTTCCTCTGTTCGGGCACAGGTTTGTGCCTGGTAGATGTACTGGTTTTATTGCCTGCTGGTCTTCATAAAGCTTCCCCGATGGGGTGGGGAACATTCCCCCCTTGGCAAGGACGCATGTTGTACCGCGGTGCCTGACACTGGGGGCTGGGAAGACTCTGGCTGTGGAGACCTGCAGCCTCTGGGGTGGGACAGAAACACGTTCTGGGTGTTGGGAGTTGGGCTCAACTACAGCACGGGGCCTTTCCCCAAAGTATTTTTACCATTCCTGGGTTTTATTACTGATCACCTGGGCTACAATTGTTAATGTCAATATTCTAGAATAGTGTTAGGCTCTGAAGACCAGCAAAGCAGGTGTAGTCAGTTAAGTCTTCAAGTTAAAGAAACCTTGAACTGCTGCATGAATGGGTGCTGTCAGGCAGTGTCTTGTTTTTTAAAAAAAAACAAAACCTTTTCTTTTCTTTTAGACAGAGAAAAGGCCACAAGCAGAATCAGGGGCTGCAGTTGAAAGCACAGTATGATAATTCTTTAACCTTGGACACTCCTCATTACAAGGAAAATGGTTTTGTATATAGTGTATTTTTTCACTTTTTGGCAACTTTTTGTATGACTTCAATAAAGATTGTAAGCAAATGGGCCTAGTCTTGACCTTCTTGGTGTTACAAGCTCCAGCCTCTGCTCCTCGCTGCCCCTGGGGTTGCGGGTTGGGCTGGGTTTGGTTCTCTCTAGGCTGAGCCTGGGGCAGGGTCCCGTGGTGCCTCCAGCAGCCTAAAGGCGCTGGGGAAGGCTGGTAAGAGCTTGTGACTGCCAGGGCACTGTTAAATTGCATCATCCCTTCTGCCTCATCCCTTTCTATGTGGATGTTTGTGCTCGTGGAGCTGGAGAAGGCTGATGGCTCCTTACAGGGACAGGGCTGGCTCCTGGGAGCCTGCTCTGGGACAAATCTCACTGTCTTCACACATGGGCAGAAAAAAAAGTCCAAGAAGCAGAGACCGACAGGCTGCACCCATTTATTAAATAGCCGGCATGGTCTCCAGCGCAGCAGAGAAAAATCTCACCAGGGGTTTTGCTGGTTCCTGGGAACGCTTGTGAGGCTTCCCCTAAAAAAGGGCGTGTGGGGTGGGGAAGTCACGGCAAAGAAAAAAAGTCACTGTGTTCCTCGCTGTTCTTCCCTGGTTCCCAAACCCCCCCCTGCGCTGAAACAGCCTCTGCCTGGGCCCTGTCCTGGGGTGAGGAGCTGCCTGTGGTGGAGACTGAGCTGTGGGGTCTTGGTGGCTGCCGGCTTTGGGTGCTGCCTGTCCCCTCCCACGAGGGACACCGAATGCTTCCCCCTGCCCTGGCATTGTGGGGCCCAGTGACGATTACGCAGCTGGTTCCAAACGCCCATCCCTGCAATTAGCACACGCGTTTTGCCATCCCTTCAGCACAGTTAATGATGGCGTCTGGGGGGGCCCATGGGGCACAGCCCAGCCCCGGCTCACCTTCGGGCAGCTTTGTGCTGCAGCGGGGGCTCCCGAGTGGGAGGCGGGGGGTCCTCCAGAGCTGCGAAAGGGGTGAGGAGGAGGTGGGGGGGGACGTGGGAGCGGCTGGGGGCTGCGGGGCTGCCTGTCCCCAGCGCTGGCTGGGGGGGCTCCTGGGAAAGAAGAAAAGTGGCATTAGCAGGAGGGGGGGGGGGGTCGCCGGCACCGGCGGGAGCTGCCAGGCCATCCTGTGCCACACACGGCGCTGGGCGCGTGGGGCAAGTGACACCTGTGGTTTGGCACCCGGGGACACACACACCTCCTGCCCCGGTGGCCCTGGCTCTGTGGGACACCTGTGTCCCCAGCAGTGGCCAAGGCAGCAGCTCCGGAATTATCTCCCCAAGCCTGTACCTCCAAACCCGTTGTCCCGTCCAGACCAGCAGCCCGACCCCATCTCCCCTCACCACTGGAGACCTGGGAACATCCCTGGGACAAGGCTCTTACCTGGAAAAGCTCCGGTGCGGCCAGGGCTGGTGGGAGCGGGGGAGCCACGGGGGGTGGGAGAATGGCGGGGGGCAGCAGCCATGGCTGCGGCTGCTCCATGTGGCATCGCAGCATCCCCACCTCTGCCTGGAGCTGGGCCAGCTCTGCTGAGTGCCACTGGGCCACCTGTGAGCCTGGGAGACACGAACTTGTCACTGCTGGGTTTAACCAAAGGCCCCCACAGCCCCAGCAGGTCTTTGCCACAGCATCCCACCGGGCTGGTGCTCAGGGTTGCTGATGGGGGGGGGAACAGGGGACATTCGTGCTGTGCTCTTCCCCGCAGTGTCTAAGGGACCATTGTTGTCCCCAACACAGTGCAATGCTCTGCAAGGACCCCCCCAAAAATTGCAGAGCCCCCACCCCGGGCTGCGCAGTTGCAGGTCTCCCCTTGCACGTATTTCATGAGCCATTGGCAACCCGGGGGTGGGGGGGTCTGATACTGCAACCCTGGAGGCCTGGTGAGGGGCTGTGGGGTGCAGGTGGGGCCAACCCAGTCCCTGTCACCTACCGGCGTTGGCTCTCCTCTCCCTCCTGACCTTCAGTGCCAGGAGCTCCTCTTCCAGCCGCTGGTTCTCCAGCTCCACGGCCAGCAGTGCCGCATCCAGGCCCCCTGGGCCCGCGCCGGGGGGTTCTGCTGGCGCAACCAGGGCTGCCTCAGCCACCAGCTGGGGGGCGGAGGGGAGGGCTGGGGGCTGGGTTGGGGCTCACCTGCCCTCCTGCCCCTGCGTGGCTCCGCAGCCCCTTTCTCCAGCGCCGTGGCCTCCGCCTGGAGGCGGAGGAGCTGGACCAGGATGGCCGGGTCGTGCCCGCCGCCCCGCAAGTAAGCCATTCGCAGCGCCCTGCCACAACCCTGCCGTCAGCCATTGCTGGGGCTCGGTGGGATGCTCGGCTGGGCTCTGCCATCGCCCATGGACCCTCACCTGGCCTCGGTGGCAAGTGGCCCAGCGTCCGGCAGGAGGGCGTCGAGGCAGAGGGCAGCCCTGTGGAGGAAACAGGTAAATGGCAGTGGGGGGGGGGTGTGGGTAAATGGGGAGGGGAGGGGGGGGTGAGGGGGTTCATGGCACCCTGCTCCTTGGGTGGCCCCCCCCCCCCCCCCCCTTTCAAAAATCAGGGTGTGGAGCCCTGTGTGTCATGGCCAATCCCTGCCATGTCCCCCACCTCGGCCAGGGCTCACCCTCCATCTGCCGCATGCAGCTGTCCGACCTGATCACGCAGGAGCCCTGGAGCCTGGCTCGGCTCCAGTTCCCCCTCCTTGGGGTGGGGGTCAATGGCCGCCCCGGTCCCCAGCACCGCCAGCTGCCGGCAGAGCCCTGTGGGAGGGTGAGGAGGGGGGGGGTGCAGGGGCTCAGCGTGACCCCCCCACAGCCCCGCTCCCCAGGGGTTACTGCACCCCACAGGCACCACCCCATCACCCCAAAACCCCTGCCAGTGCCTACCCTCCCTCTGCTGCTCCAGCTGCTGGGTTCTGGCCCGGATTTCGGCCACATGGCGCTGATGGGCCTCCAGCAGCTCCTGCGGCCATTGCCCGTGTCCCCGTGGTGGGGCCGGCGGCCGGCGGGGCTCTCCCTGCTGCCCAGGGGCTGCGGAGGGCAGGAGGGGCCGGACCCCACCAGCCGCACATCCCGGGGCACAGGGAGCCATCGGGGGGCCGGTGCTCACGCCGGGGTGCAGGGTTGGCCGTTCCTCCACCGGCAGCCTCCTGGAAGCTGGCTCGGCCACATGGAGCAGGGCCCGCTCGCAGGGGGTCAGCACATCCCCCAGGGGAGCCCCCCGTGCTCGCCCCAGCCCCCGCTGTCCCCTCACGGCCGGCAGGAGCCCGGGAAGCAGAAGGAGATGGTGTGGCTCAGCGCGGTCCCCATCCTGGGACACCTCACAGAGGCAAACAGGAAGGAAAAGGGGGAAAAAAATCTGCTTAATAACATAAACTCTCCCGGCTTTGGCAAGGTAAGCACAGAGGGCTGCCCGCGTGGTGCGGGGTGATGGAGGCTCCCCCCGGCTGAGGCTGTGCCGGATCCAGCTGTGGTGGCTGTGACACCCCGTCCCCCCGCCCATCCCCCAGCCCTGTCCCCGTCCCCATCCCCGTCCCCCGTCCCCATCCCCGTCCCCGCTGTCTGCCCTGTCCCCGCACCCCTTGTGCCAGACCCAGCTCCGTGCTACCAGGGTGTCCTGTGGCCTCCCCGCTGTGCCCGGAGCCCCCTCAGCAGGCGGTGGGTCCCCCCTGGGGAGGTGTTGGGTCCCCCCCGGGGAGGCCGACGGGGTCCCCAGGCACAGCTTCTCCTCATGAGCTCGC
The DNA here is from genome assembly GCF_028500815.1 of Rissa tridactyla. Classification (NCBI taxonomy): domain Eukaryota; kingdom Metazoa; phylum Chordata; class Aves; order Charadriiformes; family Laridae; genus Rissa; species Rissa tridactyla. Next base: position 44,955,595 of record NC_071473.1, read on the forward strand.
AGCAGCGGCCAGGAGCTGAAAGCCATGTGGCAGCGGGGACAGGCGAAGCCCCCCGCGCCCGGCATGTGGCACCCCTGGAAAGCACAAGGAGGTGGGGGTCACCCGGGGGTGCCCACCCTGCCTGGGGACAGGGGTCCTCCGGCCGGGCATGGCCCCCGGGGCGGGCTGGGACGCGCACACAGACCTGCTCGGCGGTGGCTATGGTGGCTGCCGTGTTTGAAGCCGCCGTTGCTACGCTGGGACGGGCGAGGGAGGGCGGCCGCTCCCCTGGCCCTGGCCGTTCCCGCTGTTTACCACAGGCACTGACTGGGAAGGGGGGAAAAAATGACCCTTGGCCACCGCAGCAATGGACAAAAGATGCTGGGGGAGTCCCCCCCAGCTGCCATGCTCGGCCGGAGGGTCCCCCCTCCGGCTCCTCCTGGGGGGCTGCAGGTCACCCTCCCGCTTTGCCACCGTTCACAGCTCGTCGGTGGTTTGCCCAGGAAAAAGCTGCTGTTCGACTGATGGGGATTTGCTCGGACGTTCTCTCCAGGCGTCTCTAACACCTTCAAAAGCTTCACAGATGTTTAAACCACACGCAAGCCCCGGGAGGGTCGGGGCACAGAGGTGGAAGGAAGAGTTTGGCACGACGCAGATGGTTCTCCCTGCACACGCAGGTCCCGCTTGGCTCTCCCCCAGCAGGCAGGTTCCTCGCTCCAGGCAGGAATCATTTTGCCATCCAGCATGCCCCTTACAAGCGGCTACCAGCACAGATTTGATGTGAAGAACTTTTTTAAACTTACCCTGTTTCTTGACAACCATGCAAATACATTTGCATAATTTTTCACTTCAATGGATGTAGGAAGTTAAACTTTTTAAGAAATAAACTTTTTTTTTGTGATGAGGCCAAAGTAGTAGGACCTTCAAACGGAACTAGACGGCCTGTGAAATGTCTTCCAGAGACCCAGCGCTTCCCAGAGCATTCCCAGGAAGACCCAGCGACATGAGCCTGGCTGGAGATGGCAGGGATGAAGAAAGATCCCTCACCCCGGGGGCTGACGGCGGCCCCCGTGTCCCAGTGTCAGGGGGAAGTAAAAGCACGAGCCACTGACAGCACTCCCTCGGGTCCAGATGCAAAGGTTCATGGCTAAACCTTGTAATTTATTTATTTATTTATTTTTACACGTCCCTCCTCTCTGCCTGGCCAGGAGTGGATGAAAAAAGACCCAAGCACGACCTCGGGTGAAACCCCCCACCCCGGTCAGCAAGACCAGGACTTGGTGCTCCGTGTGCAATTCCATCCAACCCGCTTGCAAACCGCACACCCCACGCCAATACTTTCCAATCCAAAACGCTTGTGTACAAAAGCTGAACTTAAAAAACAGACACTGAAATAGCTTAGGCCACAACCGAGTTGTTTGTAAAATCCTTTTTAATCTAATAGAAATGTTTTCATGAATTTTTAAAAAAGATTTCAATGAAAACAGCTTTGGATTCAGACATTCCCTTGCCACGTTGTGAACATAAACAGCAGCATTGCACTAGGAACAAGTGACACCGACCAGTCGAGCTTCACGATTTTGTATGAAGCGGGGAGGAGAAAAAAAAAAAAAAAGCAAAAAAAAAAAAAGCAAACTGCTTTAGTGGAAGATAATTTGAATGATTTTGTTTCTTATTTAAAAAAAAAAAAAAAAACAACAAAACAACAACCCAAACAGGGGCTATCATCTCACCATTGTTCTCCTTCTCCCTTCTTAAAGGGAGAGTTTAGCTCCTGCAGTCTGAGCGCTACAGCAATGTTTGCCAAGTGGAAAAATACAGCGGGAAGAAACTATTTATCCCCAGTGCTATTAAATCCCCAAAGTTGCAGGTCCCTTTAGAGGAAAGCTTTTCTTACATAAGAAAGACAATTAGAATTGGCAAACTGATGCAAAATATTTATTCCAAGTTAGTTATTTTTGATGCAGTAGTTTTTCCCCCTCATACAGACTCAATGTGATAGTCACTTTTTTAAATCTGTAAATAATGTTATCAAAATAATCTTAATCTTTGAAATCTCACAAAAAATTTATATTTTACAATCCACCCTGAATATCAAGGCTGCAAGAAGAAGAACACAAACAATTCCTATATCCAAATATTTTACAGCTGTACCCAAAAAAAGAAAACCACAAACGCCTGGTTAAGTGATGAAGCTCCCCGAGCCGCCAAAAAAAAAAATAAAATAAAATAAAAAATTCATGTTATTAGCATTAATTTAACATAATTAGAACTTCAATAGCCATTTTGTCATCGACAATGATTGTTTTAGCACACTGTTACCGCACGGCATTATGTGATGCGGGCGGCACTGTTAGAAGCTTGTTGTTGCGAAGATCAGTCAGCCACTTGTGTCCTGCTTACAAGACTGAACTTGTGCACTGCCCCACAAGGGATTTTTTTTGTCAAAATTTGCTAGCTGCACAAACTTCTATTAAGCATTAGGGCAAAACCAAAAGAAAAAGCTAAAGAAGCCAATTTCTCTCTTCTTTGGGATACAATTATTTCCCTTGTGCATGAAGTATCAACAACAAAAGAAAAAACTGAACAGACTGGAGACAGAATAAACTCTGTTTAGTTTATACAACCCCAAACACGTGTTGAACTATGAACTGAGTTTATTGGGTTGGTTTTATTTATTTTAATTTTCTTGTGCCCACTTTCAGGCATCGTCATCTGACGTTTCGCTGCTACTAGTTTCTGTGTCTGAGTCCTCAATCTTTGTCTTAAAAGTGCTTCTCCAGTGGAACAACAGGCTGGAGCCGCGGCCCTGAAGAAATCCATTCTTCCCAAATCCGTTTCTTCTTCGCTGTAGGAATGAAAGCAAGTTTTAAAACAAGCAAAAGTGCAGAGAGTAAATGTCGCTAACCGTCTGTGGACACAAATTGCACATTTAACCGTATACAAACGCTCTGCACAGATAATGCAGAGTCATCAATCACACTAGAATTTCACTTCAATTCTTTGTTTTCTCAAATATCGTTAAGAATTACACCACAGAAGACTTGCGCGTGAGAAGGGAGAGGGAGAAGAGCCGTCCCAAGTGGCAAGAGCTATAAACATACCTGCTCTGATTTAATTTGGAACTCTTTGAGCTCATCCTCCGTGAGGGGCAGGTAGTTCTCATCATTTTCAGGATATTCCTGCCATCCCATTTCTTTCAATAACCTGATTCACAGAGAAAATAAAAGGGGCACGGGAATTAAAGCAAAGGAACAATGGCAAAGCAGAGAACATTTTGTCCATGAAGCACAAGGTTTTTCATTACTTCCCTCCCGATTCACCAGGGAATCTTCTATATTAGAGACCACTTCAACAATGCTTCGTGTTTACCCAACAGTTTTCAATGTCTTTTACAAATATTTAACCATCAGCAGTCCTGTACAATGGGTAAATAATTAGCCTGGCAGAAGGACGGCAAGACAGGGATCTGAAATTCTACCCAAGGACGCCGAAGGAGGACATGAGTCAGTCAAACCAGTATCGCAGCTCAGAATCTCCTAGAACTTACTGCCCGCTTACACCAGATGCTCACACACTGCTTACTCAGTGAAGCAAGACACAAACTGAGATACTAGGTAAATATTTTCTTAACTCTCCTCCACTTTTACAGCATTTAAAAGCAGCACGTGAGTATCCTAAGTGCAGGCAGAAACAAAGTGGCATGTGTGTGTGTGAGGGTGTACCTTCAGTCTTCAGACCATTCCATTTAGGACACCTGTTTGGACACGAACCAGAATCACACTAGGTTCATGCCGACTCCCAGTGTGGGCAGGTAAATAACGAGGTATCATTAACACACAGGGACGTGGCACTAGAGAAGCACTTGAATTTAATTACAGGCCTTGGTAAAGTCTTGGCTCACCTGTCATCGGTGCCGTGTTTTATTTTCAATAAGACTCCACCCAGTCCAGCACTAGTCATGGAGCCCACACACCTCTAGCTCAGCACACACAAAGCTACAGCTGCTTCCCAAAAAGAATGTTTTCTTTGAAATAGTTTCTTTCTCCTCACAGAGTCCAAGGACTCACCCTCCTTTACTCCAGACATTTTATTTTGCCGTTTACTCACCTGTGTTCTGCTTCCAATGAATGAGAGAGATTTTCCCCCTCCTCCGGCAAAGGGAGAGAAAGACCATTCTGATGGCAGTTCTCTTCCCAGTTTTCCTTTGGTTCTGGTGTGCTGTTGCTCTCCATCTAAAGAAAAATAAAAGCATCAAAACGTGCTTGCACCGACCGTGCCAATAGCACTGTTCCAAGTTCAAGCTTCTGCTTTCAGAAGTAAAGCCTTTCACCTTGAGTCAGTGTGTCTTACAGAGCCTGGACTGATCACGGTTGAAAGTAAATTCTACCTGGCCGACATAATACAATACGAAAGACATTGGGTGGACAGCACTTTTGTGTCGAGGGAGTAAGTGCTGGCATTACAAAACCATCATCAGTGGCTTCGGAGGGAGAGTTAGAAAACTACGAGAATGAAACACTCCTACAGATGGCCTTTACGTACACATTAAGCCACAGACTTATGCATTTAGAGGTCTGGTCCAAGCCTCTGAGGCTTGAGCCACTATCCCGCACCTTTGACAAGCGCTAAATTCAACTCTCCTGTGGATGTAGTTTGACAAAGAAGTCTGAAAGCAAATTAAGATGTTAAAATATGGTATTGTTTCACTTCTTAGAGAATCCTTGCAAAAATCTGGATTACCTTCACCATCTGTGACCTTCACTTTCCACCTCATTTGTTACTTATCCATTTGCATTTCACCATGTCACGGATCTCCCTTCATCACAGTGCTGTGCACTGCTTCTGCTGGCATGTGTGCCAGGCCAGTGGAAGTCATTCCTTTCCTCCTCCAGAGCTGGAATTTCATACACTGCCCTGATTTTTGTTTTCTGCACCCAAATCCTTAAATACATAATGATCATAGTATATATGTAAGGACAGTGATCTTACATCATCCAGCTTGTCACATTCTCTGTTCTCTGTTATCTCCCCATTCCTATCATCTTTCAGTGCCTTCAGGAATTCACTCTTTTTATCGGTGGTACGGCGCATCAGCTTCGTCAGGCGTGAAGAGCAGATCTCAATGGGAGGGGTGGTGCTGGAAGGACTCTAGACAAGGAAAGTAGAATGTAGAGACTGTCAAACTGTGCTGCTGGCAAGACGGGCCTCTTCAGGGTCTGTGCTTAAACCTTTCAAACACCCATCAGCTCTTTGGCTGGCTCTTAACCCCTCAAAAAAAAAAATCTAACGTCAAATTCCCATCAAAATACTGACTGGTATTGCACATTCACTTCTTCCCTTACCAGCATATTATTCTCACACCTATCATTATCGACTCAATTTTTTTCTTCCCCTAGGAGTCAATTCATATGGCCATGAATACATTTATTTTGTTCCTTGGCAATGTAACTCTCAAGCAATGCCGGAGTCTGCAACAGAATATTAAGACAGAGAACTTCATGCAGCACACTGACCCTACAAAAATTAAGGAGATTAGGCTCAGTTCAAATTTGCGTCTTAAGCCATCCTGACAGACTCTACCCTGAAATTAAGCTACGGGGTGGTAATCTCCTTTCAGGGAGCGGTCACATCCTTAACTAACCACAACTGGATGTGAAATAGGCAGCCGCAGCCTCAGCATCCTCCCCTGAAGAGCTCGCTGCCGATTCCTTGCTACGCACACTCACAGCCCAGACGGGTCAGTGTGGAGCCAGACACAGACAAGCCTGGAGCCTGTGGGAAATCTGCCCAGCTCAATTAATGAACCCAAGGTAACCTCCCCCTGCTCTTCCACAGTGTTTAAGATTTCTTAATTATCTTGAATCTGTGAATCAGGCATAAGGCACAACAGTTTGCCTATTAGCAGTACCCTAGCCATGACACTGCAATAAAAACTCTACTAACTAAGATGAACTTCCAACTTAATCTGTTCCATCATTTTGACTGGACACGCAAAAGAAATCTATGAATGTGTTATGTGAAAGTTGTCTATGTCTTAACCTTCTGCCCATATATTGCAGTTCATGTTTGGCTACTCTAAGACAATAAAGAATTTGTCATGAGTATGGATACCTGTCACTAGAATCTTGCATGCAAAGCTATTCTTTTCCTTCACTTACTTGCTTTGATTTTTTCCCCTCAATATTAAAACAGAGTAAAATTTCTTAAAGCCTGCAGTGTTCTTCTCCACACACCCCCTTTCCCCCCTTTTTAAACTAGGGTGGAAAGGTTGCAAATTCAGGATCTTCAAAATGAATCTCCTTTGCAGAGTGCTTTTACCATACTCACAGTGCTCTGAGCAAAGATCAAGGGACCAAAATATTTAGCAAAACTAAAACAAGGCAGCAACTGCTGCTTATATTTCTATTGCCTCTTGCACATGAAACACTGGTGTGCAAGGATGCCTTTTCAGGGAAGTGCATGCTGAAAGTGATGTCTTACAGCAAACAGTTCTCAGGTGGCCTTTTCAGATTTTGCCCAATTCAACACAGTAGGGAACAAATCAGCAATTGTAACAGACAAAACAAGTGACTGTAAATATTAGGATAAAAAGCTAGCACAGTACTAAAATTAAAGCTCTCAACATGGTAATTAGTTTGACTGCAGTGACAGAAGGTAATAATGAACAAAGGAGACTAAAACTTATATGTCTTCTGGTGATTTGGAATACTCTACTAAAGCACTTGAACCTGCACTAGAAGTAGGTGTTTTAATGGCACTGTGTAGAACTGCTGAGGTACTAAACCTTAAATTCTGCGCGTTAGGTGAAGCCAGTTACGGATAAGGTTTAGAAACAACAGAGTCCTGAAAGGGAATTAAATCATACCTCAATTCTGATTTTAGTCATAACTTCTTGTAGAAAGCTTTATAACACTAAAAGAGAATGTTATTATGTAAAAGGGTACAATTAGTCATTTTTGGACACCTTTTCTAAAGGTAGGTTTAGCCCTTTGACCGAAACATTAAGGCATCTCAGTTTTTTTTTTTTTTAAATGAGCGCATTATGCATAATCTCATATTTGTTCAGCTATCACTCTCTTTAACAGGGGTGGCTAGTCTAACAGAAAAGTCATGTTGTATCAATTCAGACTGTATCCTAATTTTTACCTTAGACTGGCTTGTGCGGACACGGCGCCAGTGCTAGTTGGCAACGCACTGTGGTCCCCTATGAATAAAGGTGCCGTTTCCACCCTTTTGCAGGAGGGGCATTATCCCCATTTCAGAAATAAAAAGCAGAGATTACTTGTAGTAGGCATGTGGAGCTGGGATTACAGTAGTATTTACTGGCCATGGCCCTGTGTTTTCATACCGCGTGTCTCCAACAGATTCAAAGAAAAATGCATTACAAGTGTTCTGGGAAGAATTTTTAAGCCCTTTTTGTTTAGTTGATTGATGCTGGTAATACAAGAAGTATTAAAGGAAGTACTGCTTGTTCTGGGGAAAACCCAGGTGCCTACTCCTGCTGTCAGATTAGTATCTGACATCTTTGCTGACTAAAGTTTCAGGCAAGACCTTCTAGGGTGGGGGAAGGTGGTGGAATAAAATAATGGAGACTACTTGCATTACTACTGTATGATAGAAAGTGAATGCCCTTCTCGGTATCTACCTGGAGGTGAAAGCCTATTTAAGTTTGCATATTTTTGTCACAGAGGTGTCTGTACTGTGCTGCACATTAGACAAAAGAGAAGGCTGTCAGTAGCACCAAGGACTTGGTCTGAGGACAGACAAAAGCAAGGTAAGGGGAAGGGTTACAGAGTAAGATCTATTTGTCAAAGTGGCAGGTGCATGCTTGTTAACTATTGCTTTTAATGACTGCTTTTCCACTCAGCAGTGGCTAAAGCGGAAAAGTGCAGGCTGTTGCAAAGTAAAGCCTGCAAAGCAGAGACTCATAAAGATAAGGTCTTATTTTAGAAGTAAGATCTGTAAAGGAAAAAGACCAATGCGCAACTAGAAAAAAATCCACTGTTACACTTGAAATGCAAACACACTCATTTCAAATTATGTGAATAGGTCACTTATCACAGTCTGGTTTATTTTTGTTCTTTTTACATATGATCACAAACCTGTTATATTTTGATTCCTAGGAGCAGAGGAGAAAAGTTATTCAGTGTAACTCTTCTATTAAGCTTTGTGGAAATTCAAGCTCCAAAACAGCATTTTGTATAAAAGCTATGAAGTGATGCATAGAAATGTTGGGCAAACTGTGTTTTGTCACAGTTACTGCTGAAATGTTAACAGATTTATATACAAGGTTCTCTCCACACTTCAGATCAGAAGCAGAGGTAAGTCAGTTTCCACCTCGCCTCCTTCCAACACCAATTAAAACCCCTCAACCCTCTCAGAGCTCATTGCTTGTGCTGTCGCTCTCCTAGAGAAAGGAAATGAGTCAGATCACCGTCTTTCCCCCTTTTTTCCCCCATATTAAAGAACAGCATGTCAAGGGAATCAGTTTACCTATCCGTTCACATCAGCTCTTGGCAACTGCACTCTGATAACACCAAGTCTACACATGTCTAGTTATGCAACACTATTTAAAGCATTAGTACTTTCTGTTTTCATATTGGAGGGAAATCCTAATACATTCAGACTAGCAGCAATGGCTTTACACCCATGCAAACCATATTTTTATTTCTTTTGGTGTATAAGAGATGTGGCAGAGAGCGTTAACAATGTACGAGTCATTCTTCAAGGGCACAAAGGTAGGTATACCTTGTACAGAGAGGACCTTATCACGTTTAAGCTACAGTAGGCGATAGTGATAGAAGTTTCCACCCCATCCCCAAACCCAACCTCTTACCTCTTTGGGAGAGGTGAGGACCGAGCCACTCGCCAGTACCGCTGGTTTGGTTACAGACACTGGACTGGTAAAGGCAGAGTCACGGCTGGAGGAAAGCGAGCCTGGTTTATGTTCACTTCTGTTGGCTTTCCATGGACTTGGCTGTATTGAAGAGAACACAAAATACCAGACAGTAAACGATAAGGCACAAGAAGGCACTGCTTGCAAGTAATAAAACAAACAAACAAACATGTCAGCTGTTTTATGGATGTTTTTCCTCCCTCTCCAAGAACAGTCTCAACAAATTTACCTTGACACCCATTATTTTTCCCCTTCTTCTATTTTCCCCAAACCACACACAATTCTGCTTCATGGGCTCCAGTAAAACACCATTAGAGCTCAAACAGAAAATCCAGCATTGCTCTTCATTAATTGGAATCACCACCGAGTAATGCAAAGCATCTTACAGCTACCCACAGATGGGAAGTAAAAAATTCCAATTAAATTCACATTTCATAGGGGAACACTGTACGTCATAAAGAAAGGGTTTGCATCACTTGACAGGAACTTCCTCGGTGCAAGGAAGAAGCACATCAAGGAATATTTCTGTCCAGGCTGAGAATGCAAATTATTTATTTCCTAGGGCTCTAAAAGTGTCCATCATTGCACTGATTTAGCAACAAAAAAAAAAGAGAAAAGAAAAAAGAAGAAAACGCAGCCAGTTCATTGAAGTGTATGAGCACTTGCTGTTTTGCTCTGGATACTCTCTGCAGTATCCCTTCAAATACACCGGCGATTTGGCTGAAAAGCAAAGAATTCAAGATAAGTTTTTGTTACTTGGAATGTTATTCTCGAGCCTCCCTTATCAACCAAGGACAAACACTGTGAAGTGACAGTCTTTACAAAAAGGATCCTAACAAGAAACTTGTATCAAGTAGCACAAGAAATACACCTGTCAGAGCATTAAAACATACTGGTTCCTTTGACCTGTTAGACTTCTGAAGCCAACTTCAAGTCACGAGCAAAATAACTCATGCACAAGTAGGATTCAGTTAAATCTGAGATGCAACAGACCTTGCGTTCTGCAAGCAATGAGAGCAGAAGCCATTATTTCAGTATGTTCTCACTCTCCATTGGGTTCTTTTATTAATTTTTAAATAAATAAATCAGTGGGGGAGACCATCAGCATTACTCTTCCACTCCAACTTAAAAACAAGAACAGTCTACATTATTGAATGGATTATTCAGCATTCACAGCACACGTTACAAACATTCCCTTAAAACCCAGAAAATATCCCAATCCGTGCAATATTGCCTGGTACTAAAATTAGGGTGTAGAATTACTTTGACAAGAAGTTTCTCTCCGCAGATCAGATACCCAGCTCTTGGCAGCTGATTGTTGTTCTCCCAGCTTCCACAAAGGGGCAGCTTAGACAAATTCAAAGACAGACCCCTATTGCTTTCTTAGGGAGCCCACTAGATTCAACCACAACAACTAGAGATGAATGTCAAAGGAATCGTTTGCAGATTATGACCTTCACGGACTGCTTGACTGTGAACAATTAGCCATCTCAATTAGCTAAGACAGAACACACTTGTTTCACTGCCACGAGTTCTCTTCCTTTCCATATTACTTGGTACAACTTAACAAAAACATTTTTCATTCAGTTTGCCTGTGACAGCTTTCCAATACTGCTGACTTCATCAAAAGGGACGTTTTGACCCCTCCACTACTTTTTACACTGCAATTTCTGTACAGCTTTCTAGAGTCTTCAGAATAATACATCCTACCATAGCTGCTTTATGTGTGTACCTTTAAAAAAAGGCATCACGCACACAGTTTTTCTGCCTAAGGATAGGCTGATCTCCTACCTTTTAGCTTTGCTAATGGTTACCATTCATTAACAAAAGTGCTGTTGATGACACCAGCAGACAACGTGATAAAAAACGAATCATAGAATATCAGGTTGGAAGGGACCTCAAGGATCATCTGGCACAACCTTTCTTGGCAAAAGCATGATCTTGACAAGATGGTCCAGCACCCTATCCAGTTGAATATTAGAATTCTTCCTGTATTTGGCAGAATTTGGCTTGAACTAAGAGAAACTTACAAAAGAGAAAGCAGCTCTAAACTTGCTTTCTTATAAAAAGTTATTACTCTTTCCTGTTTTGCTTTTACCTTTGAAGTGTGTGAGACTAATCTACTCTAATCATAGGGAAGATTTTGTTGGAATGTCGCAACCAGCATTAGCAATTAATAGAATGTAGAACTCAAAGTATTTGGACACCTTTTTAAAGAACAACCTAGCTAATAATTTTCTTTAGCTTCTTAAATATTTTCACTACCAATCCTACAATGTTTCTAGGGCATCCATCCATACATGTAGATTCTCTGGAAAGATAGGCAAGATAAAGCCTAGAACTAAGAAACAAAGAAACTACTTGTTTTTTCAACACTCCTGTATTTCTTTTAGTAAACGAATTATAGCACAATACCATTTACTTTTCCAGGTTGTCTTTAAGACTCAACTAAATTAGAGCTAAATTGCAGGATGTTACAATCTAATCTGCCCTTAGCCTCAATTGTGTTTTAAACACATCAAAGTATTGTAACCCAATAAAGACTCCAGTTCTCTAGATTTGCTTGTTTCGTCTAATTAAGATAAGGATTTGCCTAATGCATGAGAACACACCCATTCAAACAGACATTAGTATGGTCAGAAGAGAGTTAGTTCTCTGTATGGACAAGACCAAATGGCATTTCAACAGGGAACAACAATTTCAGTAGTAAACAGACCTCAACTGTAAAGGCCGCTACCCCAGAAACCACTGGATTCCAACTCCTGCTATTTGTTAGGGGGTTGATTCCTTTGCCAAGGGAGAGAGCTCTCCCCTGATCTGCACTTCACTACCTTGGTTAGAAACCCCTGTACCTTGGAAGGAGGAGCTGCAGGTTTAGGAACCAGATTTTTGTAGACGCTTGGGACAATGGTGGTGGCTTTGTTGCCATTTGCCAGGTGAGAAACAGGTGATGTAAATGCAGCTGAGAAGGCGGCGGCAGGATCCTCTTTTGAAACCTTTTTGATGACCAGCATCTTGGTAGGTTGCTTGGCACTAGGGGGGTTTTCTGTAAAAATAAACAAGAGAGATTCTGAAATACAAATGTCCAGCTTTATAACAGCTTCAGTATGTTGCTCCAGTTTCTCCCCTCTCAATCTTAGATGCTACACTTCTGATTCTGAGACTGCCATCAGCTGCTCTTTCGTGTCAGCTTTGAGCAAAGATACTGGATAAGGATGTAAAAGTCCAATTTTTTTTTTTTTCATTTAACCACAACAGCTCCCTTGATGCTGAAGGGAAAAACCTACAGTGACATCAGCTAACAGCCTTCCACCACTTTACAGGAGTCAGAACAGATATTAGCATCTTTTTTGAGCAACCATGGACCAGCATTGTTAATTCTCTAACAGCAAAAATACTTCGCGTAACTTATACCTCAAAAGACACGGGGCCTTTACAAACAAGCACAATTAATAGTTCTTAGGCCAAATCAACACATTTGCAGGAGGCAGAACAGTTTTAAAACAGTAATATATAAACAGCTAAAGCCCCATAAATGGGCTGTCATTATTTTTTGAGCATAACAATAGCTATCTGACAAACATGCAAAAAGAATACAATTCAGTACTATAGCAAGAAGTGGTTTTGATTTTTTTTTTTTTTTGGTATTTGTACTACTCACAGTATCTAACCCAACTAATCTAGCTACATTCTAACTGGAGATTAATAAACATGTATTTAGTCACTAGAACTGGTACCTTGTTTCACTCTATTTTATTTTTTTTTTAAAGGCATAGATTTGCATACCAGAATCAAAAGCAAGCCTGTTCTGAGTTTAAAAAAAAAAAATGAAATGAATCCAAACCACAGAATTATGAGTTTTGTGGTATTTCTAATAGGAAGATCACAAGTCAGGAACTAATGTCTAGCTCAATTTCTGCCCTTCCAAGCGATGTCTGCGTGAAATTGTAACTGCAGTAAGATAGGAAGCAAATACAGAACAGGGACATTTACTGCCACCAGAAGCTTTTTTTTTTTTAAATGACAAGACAAGCACAGTTTCAAATGGGCAAAAAGGCCAAGAGATTAGTGAAGACTGTAGGAGGAAAACAACAAAGGAGAGAAAGTTGCAAACTGTCTGCTTCACTTAAGTCTTTAAAATCTTTTTGAGCGAAAAAATACAATTTAAACATTGGTTACAATTTTCTGCTTCAACATCAGCGTTCTGTACAGCGATGTAAATACCTTTACCTACCCCATACTCCAGAAGGTGTTCCTAAAGGTTTGTTCTGGTTGTTGTGTCTTCCAGCTTCTGGATTCAAAGATGGCTGTAAAAAGACAATGCAAATGAGTGTAACATTATATCATATATAACAACAACAACGTCAGTATTAATATATAATATTATGCTTCTAGGATCCCAGAGCACAGGTAGATTTCTCTGAACAGCGCCTGAATTAGAAGAGTGCTTTGTCACAAGACATCTAAAAATCAAGTCTATATTCTCCTTGGCTTCTGCTGTATTTCTAACAGAACTATCAGAGGGTTCAGGATAGGCCCTTTAGTCTTCTACTATACAACTAAGTATATTTCACCAACCATTACACACATAAAAGATTTAGGTACTTAATCAGCATCTCAAAATATAAAACAGAACCCACATCATCAGTATATGAAGGATCTAGTCCCATTTCCCAAATATTTTTATACCATAATTATGCATTAACCAATTACAAAAAAACCCCACAATCAACCACAACCCAAAAGCAATACTAGGCTCCTATGTAAAGGAATAACGAACATATATACACATTTACTGTCAAAGAAACCTACATGTATATTTACGTTAAGCTTCAGACTGCACTTTTCAGGAAAATTACTGCACACAGACTCAGTGCTCTCTGCAGACTTACCTCTGATTCGGTATCAGAATTCAACTTAGTGGAACAACTAAGGATGTGTCCAAGCTCAAAGCAGAGTAAAGAAAATCTAAGCATGCAATGACAAGTGTTCCTGATTAGCTATTCCTCTTCCCCCGTCCCAAATAACTTCAGTTCAAAATAAAGCCATCTTTTTCCTCTTTTTAATGAATTCTTCATATGTTAGTTACTACGGTGACAGCATAAGTCTCTAATAATGAGCTTCTGAAATAGTAGGCATTCCTGTTCTATAAGAGTTAGGAAAAAATGTCACACCATAGCATAAATTCCTGCCTCAGACCCTAGAAATCCCTCTGTTTCAGTGCTTCATTTTTCAGTTACAGGTCGGTTTTATAGCAGGGGTGCTCACACCACAGGAGAACTTTGACTAATAGCCTGTTTGGCAGATCTTTCAGGAAAAGTGTTGCCACCGTCAGCCATACAGGCTTAACAGCTACGTACTTAACCACAGTATGCATTAGTTTCACTACTATGGCAAAGACAATACAGAAGTTATTTAGCAAAGCTTGCTACTAGACAGCGTGTGACATTATAACCTTAAAAAAAATTGGGGGAAGTAATTACAGAAGAAACAGCCATGTAGTTGGGGAAGGCACTCATCAAGGCACTGAAGAAGAGAATGAAGAAGTACATGAAAGAAAGATTTAGACCAAGACACACTACAACAGTGCACAGTTGCAATTGTTACACTAACTTTCTACATTTCAACAGGCTTTTGACAGTCTAAAGAACAAGCTTATAGAAGTCCTGAACTACAGTATTCTGGGGAAATCAGGTTAACAGAAATCTACACACAAGCTTTATCACTGCTCTCCAGGTGTTAACCACCCTGTGATGCAGGCTGCCACTCCCAGCAGAAGCAGTCGAACAACAGCATGCAATCACTCCCCAGGCACTTCACTTAAAAAAAAAATGGCAGCTTAAATTAAACTGGCTCCTGTGGCAATTTAAGTGTAGACTCTAGATTTTGGCCTGAAGCAGCTATGTGGCATTCATGTATTTCACTCCAATTCCTAACTTCCTGAATGGAAGCAGTGCCATCAAACTGCCACGACAATTTCAGCTGTAAACACCCTTCCAGATAGAAAAGCTGAATAAGACAGCAAAAAGCTCAAGATGACTATACACTCAAGTGTGCACACTATTACCAGAAACTCCCATTACTGGAGGCAACAATGGCTTTAGCATTGAAGATGAAGTCAGAGGAATTGCATTAGGTGAAGGGACTGAGTTACCAGAACCATACAAGACAACATTGACCTCATTACACCTGTCAAGAGGAGCCTAGAGAGAGCAAGAAACAAGATGCAAACTCCAAAATACACGATCTGATAACAATAAAATCCTCATCAGGGGACAGGAGAAAAAAATTAAATTGTCAAGAGAAAGCAGAAAAGGTGCGTATATCTCAAAGTATTTGCATTAAGGAATGCACATGGTAAGGATGAAAGCCGTAAGTCCAAATACTATTTTGTAAAGTTTGGAAAACTAAATTCCAATAAAAACAGAGCCAGAATGTAAGAGACTATAATACTGGTAATACCACGTGAATCAAAATGCTGGATAAGAAGAAAGTTGATGAATTGGTGACACCAGTAGAAGAAATGGCTCAAGAAACCCCAATCCACAGATTAACACAGAGAGAGAAAAATATCTCTGACAAAAAGATACTATTCCAGAAGATTCAAGACAGATGGCTGCAAAGGTCTGAGCACATGTCATGAACAAGATTGGGAAGGTTATCACAAACACCAACGTGTACCAGAATGCAAGAGACGGGAACAGCAGGCAGACTAAAGATAAGCTGAATAGATGTACTTAGCAAAAAAAAAAAAAAAAAAAAAAAGGCTTTGTAAACAAAGCCACAAAGTCAGTACAACTGCTCTTCCTGTGGCAGACCAAAGTGTCATCTTACGGGTTTTGCTGAAGATCAGGCTTCTGTGTTACAATGCTGTCTTCAGTTCACAATAACCATTTGGCAAAATATAGTAAAGTGCCAAAACCTATAATCCAACGGCAAATCGTGAGGACTCTAGGTACCAATTATCATCCTGTCAGCACTGGAGTAATTTTGTTAAATCTGTTTTGATCTGAAACATGGAATGGAATGCAACCCTAGATCCTCACCACCTATCAATGCTAATTAAAATGAGATCTGAAAAGCTACTTCTCACAGCTGCCACTTCTCGTGAGAAGCTACACACTTACAAAGTCTTCTTCCTCAAATTGCAACTGCTCTTTATCTTCCTTCTTCTCTTCCCTGGATTCAACAGGCAGCTTTTCTTGAAAGGCGGAACTTTTCCGAGAATGGAAGTTGCCATTCCAGTGGCGATGAACTCCAGTTCCTCCTCCACCACGCTGGTTCACGCCATCATGGCCCCGTGAGGGACCATGCCAGCCAGGCTGACTGCCAGAAAGCCCAACGTGAGCTCCTTTAGAAACACCAGAATCTACAGAATCATGGCGGAGAAGGGACGGCTGATGCCAGCAGTCTAAACAAAAGGAGATAAGGATGCAAATAAAAAAGTCAACACAGCACACACAATACTGGAAATATCAGGCTGTTTTTCTTGTTGTTAAGTCAATGTTCACTAAATAACTACTAAGCTACTGTGTGACCATATCAGAAAACAAATCAAGCTAAACAATGCACGTACAGTTGCCACAGAAACCCCGTAAGGCCTGAGCACATGGTATGGGAGAAGAGCACAAGTTTCTTATAGTATGTTTTGAAAATGTACAGTTTTGGAAAATGTTGTTTATATTCTGCAGAATTCTTCATTCTGTAGAATATTCCAAAGTGTTTGCTCTCAGGCTGCACTCTGATCCTTCCTACTCACCTCCCGCAGTTCGGAGGGGTCCATTATTGAAAAATCCATCAGAAGAGTTGTGTCTCCTACGGCTCACCCCAAAGCGGCCTTCTCCCCGTGGAAGATGCTCTCCATGTTTCTCAAAGGTGGCTGCAGGGGACTGAGGAAAGAAAAAGGTGATGTAATGAAGTGTTCCTTAGGGCACTCCAGGAGCCTGTCAGTCCAACAATGCCATTTTGTCAATCCAGACCCCACGTTCCTGTATGAGTTTTCAATACGGCATCCGTATCTGCATTGTTGAGACAATGACATCAACAATCACGTGAACCCGACCAGAACAGCAAACAAATCAGTGTATCCTACACAGAATCAGAGTGAACCTAACACACTAATCTTAGCAGCAGTCTTTGCAAACACATACTTTCTGCAAAGTTCATTTAAGAAATTCTGTGATACACAGGTGCTCTTTCATTCACTCCCTCTAAAGACAGAAAAGCAGACAGCAATGGAGGATCCAATCAGTCTGACTAAAATTCAGAGATACTGAAATAAATTAAAGCACTTTTGGGCTGAAACGACTATGATGCTGTAGAAAACCTTAATGCTTCTAGCATTAAGATTCCAAAGAATTTCTTCTCTTCACTTTTTCTCATTTATAAAAGATTCAGAGGTTTGTTTTAAATGGATAAAATATCCCGAAATTACTTTTGTCTCCTCCTATGGAGCATGGAAAGCACAGAAGTGAAAGCTGCGTTTTCACTTTTTCATCAATGTTGTCCATCATGATCTGGCTTGCTAATTAAAGTGTTTTTGTTGTTGTTGGTTTTTTTTTTTTTTTTTTTTTTTTCTCCACCATCATGCAGAAGCAATGCAAATTGTTAAAAGTCTTAAAACAGATTTCCTGGGTCAACCTAAGCTTCTTCTGGAACCTGTTTTAGAAAGATGATAGGCAAACTGCCCTCATTTTAAGGTTGCAAAAAACTAATGAGTATTTCTGAATTTGGAGTTAGAGCCCAAGGGCCTATCATCAATCTCCTACTCAGCAAGGGTCAGATTATTTTCATAAATCAAACCCAAATTATATTCTGAATTATAACTAAGTGGCAGCTCGAGTCTTGACTCCCACAGATTTAGGGCCATTTCTTTGATTATTTTCTACATGGGATCCCACTGAAGTTTCAATGCAAAGACACTGAACTACTTCCATGTCTGAACACAAAGGATGCTTCTCCTCTGAAACAAATGGGATACATTTGTTGAAACAAAAAAAAATAATATTTCCACCTTAGTAAGTTTCCAAAAGCCTTTAAAAAACACAAAAGAAGTTAAAATTAAACACCTTAAGTTCAACAAAACACTGGGAAATTTTTTTGCTTTTAATTCTTGTCATAGCTGTAAAAGAAGGTGATCTGTATTGACGTTACCTTGGTTGACTGTGGCGTTGAGAAGTTAAGCCAGGCAGGAACAAAGTCATGCTGCGCCATTTAGGTCCAGTGTCTCCCTTCAATAAAATGAGGCATCAAACCTCATGGCCAGGATCTGTAAATGAAAAGAACGTTCCCTGAACTGTCAACTTTTCCAAACTGAAATAATAATACAATTTATTTCCCAAAGCTTGGCCTATATGAACAGGAGGGGAGAAGTGCTCTAGTTTTTCATATTACACTTAAGCATTTTTTCTTCCTGCTGACTTTGTTCCTCTGACCAACACAGGTAAGAACTTAAACATTCCCAGTTACTTCCTGTTTACAATTAACACACCCATGAAATTCATGATAGGATGGGTGTGGAGGTGAGAAGAAAAGAGAACAAACAGCATACAAAAGCCATACAATGCACAGATGTGTAAAATCAAGACATGACAGAATTTGGGGCACATTCCTTCATTACTCATTGCCTTGATTTAGAAAGGGGTGATCACTGCATGTTTTATTCCAGAGGCTGTAAATTAAATATGACCAAACTGGTGATGATGTTAGAGACACTGAGAGAATATCAGAGACCTGAAAGACAACCGTATAGCAGCTCCGGCACCCTGAACTTAAAACTGTATTCAGATGCACCAACTTCCATAAACCAGGGAATATCCTACGCTGAAACTGCTTTCATAGCTAAGAAACCAAACGGTTGGGAACAGAACACAAGCTGGCTGAAGAATCTTCAACTGAGGACCAGCTGAGGTGTCTCACTGAGGAATCGGAAACTGAATTGTGCTTTCCAACATGTCATAGTGATTTCCACTGCTCAAAGCAATGAAAATTCCATTATTGCTCCGTATAACTGAATTCTGCCTTTGTGTGGAAGGTTTTCCAGTTTACCATTTTGCTTTATTTTTCGACTTTATCCGTGAACACCATATAAGCAAAGAAAAAAAGTACACATGATCACTTACCCTGAGTTTGGCCTCTGCAGTCCAATGTCCTCAGTTTCTGTGCTTCACTGATCTTCGAGTTCCTTCCTTCTCCAGTATGCTGTAAGGCCAGCCTTGAGGCAATAGTGCGTCTCAAAGCAGAGCACAAGAGGCCGCACTTTGTGCCAACTGTGCCCTTCACCCCCTCAGCTGCTCATTTTAACCTCTCTTTTCACTCTCACTACAAAAAAAAAATACCTAAGAAGGTAATTTATATTAAAAAAAAAAAGCCACCACCACGTTCACCTCATTAAATTTCCTCTGGTTGTGGTAGTAGAGAAGTCGGCCTTTACATTACAAAAAGGTTTGTCAAGTCTGCATGACAACATTCAGAGCAACACCATGGTTAATACTGAACAGATACACTCAAGTCTGCTGGATAATTCATGATCTGCAGCAGATCAACCTGAACACTCTGGAAAAAGGACGATGTTACATAAAAACGCTTGCTCCAAATGCTGAGATCTAAACAAGAAGCATCTGCCCAAGTGCTCTTAAAATATAAACTTCATTTTTATCACATACATCTGCTAAAAAAAGGTATAGTATTTTAAAAAATGAATGTTAGGATATACTCTGGTTTTCACGTAACTTGGTTAATGCTCCAACAGAGCTAAGCACTACGTGATATAAAGCTCAAAAGCAGGCACAAATTTCTATCTCCCCGTTTTTCACCATTTACATGCTGAAACATAGATCATATGAAGAAAGAAATGCCAGGTCCAAAAATAATCTCTTCTACTCTATTTTTTTTGTAGACTGGGTGCTGCTTTTAAAGGGACACAAGTTATTCCAGAAGAGCTTCTTGTTCTACAGTGGAGAGTTCATTTCTGGGTCATAGTCCTCTTCAATCAAAGAGGTGAGACAGGAACTGTAGTCACTGTGAAAAACAAACAAACCCCATCAATACAAATGGCATAAACATGACAAAGTATGACTAGAAAGAAGAACAGCAGGAGAAATTAAGCAACTATAGCGCAAGTGCCAAAAGCTATTTGATCTCCAACCAAAATAAAAACTGAAATAATCTAATAAAAAAAAGAGTCCCTGAAAAGGGCATTTTTGCTTTTAAATGATCATTTGACAAATTTAGTTTACAAAAGGGCAATACAAATAAGCTGAATCAGGATAAAGGGAAGAGTGGAGAAACTGCATGCAGCTGATGAAAGGGATTCCACACTTCATAGCAATTTAAAAACCTGCTGCTAAAATAATAACAAGACTTTAGGCTGCAGGTAGGCTCGGCCATTCCACATGTCTCATCTCCTCTATACGCCCACATCATTGATCACCTGCTCCAATACAGCCAGACTCCCCTTTCAAGAGACTCAGGATAGTAATACATCCAGTACTCCATTAACCCCTCCACAAAAAATACCAACAACAACAACAAAAAAAGAGTTTTCCTGCTATGGCCTTTTTTTCTTTGAACAATCTTCCTAACCAGAAGCAAACAGATAGGTTTACTGCTCCTGAAACATCTGAAAAGTTTTGTTATTGTTTTGATGCCATCAGCTGTTTTTCATGATCCCTTGAGGCATGCCTTATTATGCCTTTATATTCGACTTATCAGAGTTTGTTTTCCTTGTTTGAATATGGTTCCATTCTTCGATCAGTTTTGGGTTTTGTTACACTTGTTATGCCACTCTTTACTCTGCTAGCATGTGTTTGGGTTTTTTTTTTTTTTTTTTTCAATTTTTAAGATGGTTTTGATAGAGGCTCAAAATAAACATACACAGGGGATAGTAAAAAAAAAAAATCACCACCTTTTCATCCTCTGGCTCATCCTCTTTAATAAACCCCCACATTTTCATACACTTTTCTTTCTGGAACTAGATGTTATTGTTGTTGTCCTGGTTTGAGCAACACAGGACTAATTTATCTTCTAATGCCTGGGAAAACCGCACTTTTAGAAGACTGTAGTGTCTGAATTTGTGAAAATATTTACTTTATAGCCCACTATGGTATGTGGGTGTCAAGGCCTCCGTGTTTTCAAGTTATCCAGGTGCAGGGACGAGGAGGAGCAACCCAGGCACTTGACACAAGCTGGATTATTTCATACCATGAACGCCACATTCAACATAAATTAGAAAGTTTGCAGAGATGTTGTCTCTTTGCTGTGATGGCTGCCATCCTGAGAATTTCTTGACCTGGTGCTGGACCCCTGAGCCCTTCCCTTCCTCCCGAAGCTGCAGTGCTCACAGTGTCCGACATCTGATGTCCACTGCTGGGAGTGCACAGCTTCCTACTGATAGAATTGGCTGAGTATAAGCCGTGTATATTTTATATTGGTATCAGTATCAATATTGGTTCTTTAGTGTTATTAATGTTAATTATCTAGTCTTATTCTATTAAATCTGTTTATATTTCAACCCTCAGGTTTCCTCGCTTTTCCCAATTCCCCTTGCTGAGTGGGGGGGTCACTGGGTGACAGAATGATTGTCTGAACAACGGTAAGTTGTTGTGGGTTCCTCAAACCATAACAGTTGTGTAAGGGAGTTTGGAAAGAGGGAAACCTTTTTGCACCTCAGTTGTGAGCCATGATCACATTTCTGGAGGTAAAATAACAACAAGCAACCTCACAACCCCTACTAACTACCAGACAAAATGAAGCAAAAACAGAGTGGACGTAGCCAGACAATACTGACCTGGGAACTTTCTGAGCATCCCACCCCATACCACAAGCTAGTAAGCATCACACACTGCAAACAAAAGCGCTAACCTATCAGGACCTGTTTTTACATTAAAGGGTAATTTTTCTGTGTGTATAGGGACATGCTGGAACATCTGCTGCAGATGGAACAGTTTTCCCATCACACTGAACCCAGCACAGGTACAGAACTCCTTTAGATGTGACCTTGTGAGGCTGCTACCAAACGTTTGAGTAGTAAGTAGAAGATAAAACAGGGACAAAGTCAATGCAGTTGAATATATTTAAACAAGATTCATTACCTTCTGAATAAATATGTTTTTCAGAACAAACTGTATAGCAATTAAGCCATGTCAAACTATTGACAGAAGCAAGTCATATAATTTAAGAAGTCGATTTAATGAACCTTGAGAATGATTCACAGTGATGTCAAAAATGGACCTAAGCAGAGCAAAAAGACCACACAGAACTGTTCTCCGGATTTAAGGGTATCTAAATAAATGTACACCACAGAATTACAGTTTTGAAGTAGGAATTAGGTCTGAGTATACAACAAAGATAAAAACACCACGGAAATACAATACCCAGGTTCTACTTCACAAAAAAGATTCCCTGTAACTTTGGAAAAGGAAAGCACATCACCAGTTTGCAAAACTTGTGTTGCTACAAGACATCTTATATTTCAGCACAATCAAAACCAAGGTGAAAACTCTTTGCAAAACCCCAACTTCTAATTTAGAAAAGATCTTGCAGAAGATTCAGGTCTCCTTAACCAGCTATTTTGATATCGTTGTTTGTACCCGTGACCAGGGCAGTTCATTACAGAGCAATATCTAACATGCACGTACACAGCCTACTGCAACTCCTAGACATGACATTTTGGACTGATGTACAAGTCTTGCAAACATCATGCTTGCACAATTAGCATAAATTAGGCATTGCTGATACGAAAACTTTACATTTCTTAAAAGACTGGCCACCACATCATCTCAGACCTTCTATGAAGTATTTTGATTCTTCTATAACCTTTATTCTGAAACAATCTCACTTGCAGGTATCACAGTTACTGGGAGGTGCTGCAGTGAGGTTGCAGTAAATAAAGCAAGAGGCTTAAATTAATCTCAACCTACTTCTCTTCAGGTAGCATACAGAAGGCACACTTCAGACAGTAAATTCAAAGTCATGTCTTGAGCCCTTCCAAAATCGTGTTTCCTGGCATGAGCCAGGTACTGAAGGCCATATGCCAATACAGTATACGCCACACAGCCTGCAGCTGGCTCTGTATTTCAACAGGCACACATACTGCTCTTCAGTCATTGCCTTCCTGGGCAGGTAGTATCACAAAAAGAACAAGGAATGTGACACTAAAATGCAATACTTTCTGTTAAAGCAAAAAAATTGCCATTCGATAAACTGTTGCAGATTATACTACTACTGAAACACTTCAGTCACCAGGATTAGCCCATGTGCCAGGTTTTACAGCGCCCGCTCACACACGCTCTGAATCCTGCCCAACATTACACCTTCAACCTAAAACCGCTTCCATAATCTATCATACTACTGACAAGGGTAATATCACAAAATCATAATGGGCAAGACCCAAAGTCTCTTAATTACCTTCTCTGACAGCAACCTACAATAAATTCTTAAGGAAAAAAAAAGGTGCAAGAACAAGAGTGAATAACACCAGGGCTCCCAGGATACTTTCTCAGGCTTTTCAGCCAGAGTTTTAATATAGTTTATTACCAGTCAGTACTTCTACGTAAATCTGTTGAATTTTTTTGTTTTTAGACACATTTATACATTTTTGCCTCCCAAATGAGAGGGGGCACAGTTTACTTGTGCTTTGTGTAAAAGTCGATCTGTGGCTATAAAAACGTCAGCCTCAATTCAAATGGATGTTTTCTTGTGCTACCAAACTCCTTGACCACATTCTATTCAGTTTTTCATGATTTTATACACGATATATGCACTCATCAAGTCACACCTCTTCCAAGCAAAGTCAGACTATTTGTGGAAGCTTTCTGAACACCTCTCATCACCCTTACCAGCCTTTACTGTATCTTTTATAACTAAAGTCACCAAATCTGCATAAAGCATTCAAGATCTGGGAGCATGACCGATGTACATTGTGGCAAAACTGTGCATTTTTTAACCTTTCTTCCTAATATCTAACACTGTTGGGTTTTTTTTTAATGTATTTATTACTACATACAACTGAAATGGCCTTTGCCAACTACTCAATAATGAATAGAGCAAAGATATTTCTCAAAGTATAGGTGGGGTCTGCTTTTCTCTGGTCATGCGCATGAGCATGTCTGTGGAAAAAATACGTGTTCCCTGAAGGCAAAGTTCCCAATTCTTCCCATATTGCATTTTCAGTTCAGTTGAACTGGGCTCCGCGTCACTAGGGAAAACAGCAAGGACAAAGATCATCCCCAGTAGCCACTCCCAATTCCAGGAAAAAAGCAAATGAAAATGCTCATCAATGCAAATTTAATTAATTCTCTCTCTCCTTTTAAATGAGTTCAAGTTTGAATTATTTATGGAAATAAAAATCAGAAAAAGAGAAAATAATAATAAAATAATAATATCACTAAATGAGTTGTTCTATAAAGGTGAAGGGACCTTTCAGAACAATGAAATCTGCATTAATTATCTTTGGTGAAGAAAAAAGGTTGTCTGTCAACTACCCCAAAATATTATTTCACTGATGAAAATGAAGAAGTATTTGGCAAGTAATATAAATACATAAAACATTAAACTCTGTATTGGCACTTGGGTTCCACTTGTTAACAGTTCTAATTAACCTTAAAAAAAATAATTTCAATTATCAATTTTTACATGTTGCATGAAAAACGTTTTAACTGTTATTTCATAGCAACCTCTTTTCATAAGTTTTTGTTGTTACTAAAGTACTTTTTTCCCCCTAAGTGCTTAAGCTTCATATCTAAATATCCTTCACCATGTTGTTTAACCGGCAAGTGGAAGAAGTGATATTTATCACGGAGTCAAATAAACAACTGAAAATTGTCAGATACTTTTTCATATTGTCAGATTTCATTGTGTATTTGTCTAAACAAATACTAAATGTTTGAGGTGAAAATGGAAGAAACATACAAGCATATTCAATTTAAAGAAGAGGCACAGACTACAGTAAGGAACATACATAGTCCAGGACAAAACACCTCATCCTTTAATACACCATTAATAAAGTGTTCTCACTGTGTTACAGTTGAATTAGTTACACAGTTGCGTTAATCCTCCTGTTAACTTTAATTTCTACTCCCAACATAGACTTGACCAGAGTTAATCCCTAAACCAGAGAGAGTTTCTAAAGCTTTGACTCTCAAGCTGAGGTTTCCATATACTCCTGACAATAGGAACCAAGGAGATACTCAATATGCCAAGACCTGTATCGACCAGAATGTAAGACTAAAGAGATAAGCTAAAGATAATCAAGGCCCCTGAGCTGTGATATGAAATTATTCATTGGGAATGGATCAAGATGTTTCAAAACCCCTAAGAAAAGACATACATTAGCCTTATCAGCAGTGCATTTCTCCTGTTACTTCCTCTTCCATCTTCTACCTTGGCCTACAAAACTGTAAGAGCCCAATGGGATGAAAAATCTGCCCCGAGATAAAAGATTGCCTGCCATGCCGTGCCGTTCTAGCACACAACCTCTCTGGGAATACCTGGAATCAGGGCTTCTAATCTTTGCTCACATTAAGTACTGCACCGCACATTTCTGAAGCAGACGACTTTTACTGCATGCTTTTTCTGCCTCAAAGTTCCCTGCAAACCTCCTCAGATCCCTTCACCTCTGCTGTCTACCTAGAATACTATTAATTACATTAATTCCATTTCTCATTTCCTACAACAGCAAATCACAAAGACTTGGAGCCTCTAGCAAAAAACCAGCATGAAAGTAAACTTTTACCCTTCGTTATACATTTATCAATCCAGCTAACAGCAGCTGTAAAAGGTCACAGGGACAACATTTGTCTATCCCTGCCACAATTTCATCTCACTTCACTGCATTTCTATGTATTTCTCCAAATAGAACACATTTATTTAAAAAAAGTAACTGATCTGTTTTTCTAACTGGCCAAATCAATTTGGGATTTCACTAATATTCATAAAGATCAGATGTCAGCTGACTTGCAAAAGCATTCAGAAAAATTAGCGAACGATTTAATGGAGGCATAAGGCAGAACAGAATTTACTTCCCTCATCAGTTTTCTTTCTGTGCAGCTCTTTTAAAGTTATTTAGTCAAGCAGACAGGCCTAAACATACACAACAGACCTTTCCACTTAACTACTCTTCAGAGTAGGGTGTCATTTAACAGGTGTATGTTAGTTTATGATAAGGAATTAATACCATGTGCATTCACTAAAATATTATATCTTTCTAAGAACTTTTGATTCATTCAACACATGCACAGAAATAGCAAGTCACCACCTGGAGCCCAACCGAGGAGTCAAAAGCCATGCTACAGATTTCCTTAAGGATATCAAAAAGCCACACATGAAATTTCATTACCCTGTTTTCCAAAAAAGCAGAACATGGCTTGGTCTTACTATTATTAGAAACATTTTATTGAATAAGATAATCATATTTGGGCACACAGCTCTTTTAAAATAATGTAATTACAAATCTTGATTTAACCTCACATGCGTTATTAGGCCTTACTATAAAATGCACGAGTGCAGTATTACTAGTTCAATAGTTGTTATAACAACTGGTGAGCTACATCTTTACAAGCAGAGGTCGTTTATTTGCAGTTAATGGCATGTTCACCTACATAAAGTATCTACAAAACAAGCTTACTTTTATTTTGCTTTCAGATTCCATTAATACAATGGTCTAGACACACCTTCAGTCTGTCTACACGTCTGAAACACAGCTATCTTTTGAGAGGACAAATGCAGATGTTCCAGAGTGGCATGTACAACTGGCAGCGCTCACACACCTGAGGTATTATGCACCAGCATAACTATAGTACACATTTGCCATTGTTACTCGTTTCTTTACATTATATCGCACAACCAGCCGCCAAAAAACGGTTACTCGAATATAAAGGGCAGTTCTATTAATTAAAAACACTGTGGAAAACATTGTTTAAATTGTATTTGGCTGCTGAAAAACCCAGCATCTAAAAAGGTAAAGCATCACTCGTGCAGGATTTCATGGAGTCACGGAAACACGAGCCCATTAAAACACTAAACGATGGATTAAAATGTTAATCATGTACCAAACTAAAAATCTTCCCAGACACAGACAGATATTAAAAGTTCTTATGAAAACCAGCTATTACTGAGAGATTAACACCTTGTTTTTCAAGTTTAAAGCAAATGAATCTATCTTGCAGAATCATCAAAACTATTTTGTGTTCTAGAAACAACACTGCAAATCTATATATTCCAAGATGAAAACATGCCAGAAGCTTGTCCACACAAAAGTTTTTCCAGAGTAACAGGCTGGGGGTGAGGGAAAATCATTAACTGTTACGTATCTGACCACTTTTGCAAACCAGATGACTAACTTCAATGAACTGAAAATAGGTTAAGAAAGGTCCATACAGACACATGTATACCCTAAAACTCTTTGCTTTATTGACAGTCCTCCCGCTGGCGCCTCATGTAGTACTGCTTCACTAACAATCTGTCCGTTTACCTGCTTACTTTCCATTTCTCTGAGGTCACACTAACCCAATTCCTACCTCCTTCAAAATTTCTGGAGCAAATATAGGTACCCACCCAACCACATACCTTGCAAAGCCCTAACAGCCTGGTTTTGTGAATACATACTGGCATCTAGAATGCGGCAAGGTCTGGGTAAGGAGAGGATTTTTTTCTTTCTTAATGGCAATCAAAGATACAAGGGCATACAAGAGTAATGTAACCAAATCACAGAGAAACGTGACTCCTAGGACTGCGACGTAGGAAAGATTCTCCATCAAATAAGAAAACACCATCAACAAAACCATCACCTTCAGCAATGCGCTGACTGATTGCTGTGTGCCTTTCCAGTCCCAGCTGATCCAAGTTTCTGCCAGCAAGGCCACCACATCACTACTGGGTCAACAGTATCAGGTACATTGATGAGACCACAGACCCCAAAGCCAGGAAGCTTGTATTTGGAAGCAAGCTGCGTTTAACACAAAAGCCCAAAGCACATTTTGAAAAAAGTGGCATCTGGGGAACCTGTACAGAAGCCTGTATGAGACGATAAGGCTACGAATCTCTGCCAGCAAGTATGATACATGGCAACTGAACCGTTCCAGTAGGTTTTGATGAAGTTTACTCTGAGTACTGAGATACGACCATTTTAAACGTTTAAAATCTAAAAGGCTCAACTCCTTATAAGCACAGAATGGGTACAGCACAAACTTTCTAGATATCATGTCTCCATTCCTGGATGTTTTATATTGGCAATACCATCATCCCTTACGCCTCTCTCCTGCGCCACTCAAGATTCCACTTCCCTTCGATGTCCCTTTAACAGCCTTCAGTACTGTTTACGTTAGAAAACTGTGGTATTTACCTGAAATATTAAAACCTGCTCACTGCTCTGCCCTACTGCAGGGAGTAAGGTTCTAGGGATTGTATACACCTCTATTAAACAAGTGTATATATTGACACTACTGATACAAAACAAAGAAATGTATTTTAAATAGTATTAGGCTTTAAATGTGAACAACGTTCTGAACTTTCAACCACCTTTAGCATTTTATTAAATAAGGTATTTTAAATCTGGAGAAGGTATTCTGCTAATTTTAAATCAAACCCAAAGGTCTTTTTAGTTCTTGAAGGGAACAAAACCAAACATCTATTTTGTAGTGCACTTTGATCTATAGACCTTTAGAAAGTATCTGAGGTCAAGATAAGGCTCTGGTCTGCCCTGAACCTTACAAAGCACAACACCTTGTCATGGCGGCCTTTAAAGGTATCACTATCCTCCCCAAAACCTCATGACAGAAGGACTGAAACAGCAACGAAGAGTCTATCTGTATGGTCTGCCCAAAGCCTTAATGAATAAATATCCCACTGCTCAGTAGGATACACCAGAATAATGCTCCCCATCATAAGGAAAGAATTGCAAATATGTAATTACTGGCTTATCCCTGCTGCATACTACATACCTCCTGCCTACCTGTATTCCAGAGATGTACACAGCCTAAGCCGAAGTGAAGTAAATAGTTCTCCAGTACCTTTAAAAACAAAAAAAAAAAAAAAAAAAAAAAAAGGAAAAAAGGGATGGGTGTTTGGGTGTTTCCCACTAAGGGTATTTTATAACTGAGTGTTTTACCAGAGTTACTATCACTACTATAACACATTTACATGTATTCCGTTTGGAGCCGAGAAAAACATATTTCCTTTAGAAAAGAGCATCAAAAGCAACTAGACTATTTATCAAATATTTGTGTCAAGGGAAGAGACACTATAAATCAAGTACAGGGAAGTACAGATCTGCATTCCAGATGAAGGATAAGAGAGTAGAAGGCATGTCACTTGGAAAGAGAATTGAGAGTCAACAAAATAAAACAGAGAAGTACATTCAGAAATAAGAGACCATTCTCCTAAACAATATTACAATAATCCTTCCCCTCGATACCATTACCCTAGCCCTACAAGACCAGTACTACAAACTGGGAAGGGCAGTACATTCCAGTTATAGGTACTTCCCACCCAAAACAACAGGCCAAGACAGGGGGGACTAACTCTACCCTCTCTGCCCCTCCCTCCACTTGGATTATTTCCAAGCCATTTTACCTCAAGACCAGGGCAATATGAACAAACTCCACATTTGTTTGTCTGTGACTAGGACATGACAAAGACATGTTCACTCAGCACTTTTCAGCATGTGTACAACACCTGCACTACAGTTTGTAAAGTTTACATTGACTGCTATGTTTTTCATTCCACCAGCTTAATGTTTTCAGCACTTTCTCTAATTAATAAAGTATCAATGCCGAAAAGTTACTGAAGACAATTCAGTTTAAAACAAGTCCTATACATATAAAATAAATTGCATAAATAATAAATATTCCACTTGTTTGGTCTTGGCTTAAAAAAAAAAAAAAAGAGGAACAAGTGATCCCTAATCCTGTGATCTGATGATTTGCTGCAGCTGGCAGACATACCCCTTCTGGATGTTCACAGTGTTTTGCTGGAGCTCTCTCTATTATCTAGTCTGTGAAACTCTTAGAGATAAAATAAAGCAAGGAGTTATGGACAAGGTGTTGTCCAGCTGGTTTGAACTTCATCCTCAGATCTTGCAGAGAATTATTGTGCTGTTATTCTCCAGGTACACTGTGCAGGCCAGTGACATTAAACAATGTCATTCTTCTATCCTAGTGTCCTACAATAAACTAGGGAATACTAGGAAAACATCGGGGCAGGGGGTGGGTGGGTGGTGGATCTTCAGAGGGTGAATAGTTAGTTCCTCCCCTTCTCCTGAGATTTAAAAGACTAGCTCTACCCTCTCCCATCAGAGAAAATAAATTAAGCAGCTGCCCCCTCCAACAATTTGTACAGCAATCTTCTGGCTGAAGGGGTCCAAAAATTAATCCTAAGCGTTTCAAAAAGTATCAGAAAAACGAGTTTGTTATCAGCATACTGGAATTCATTATGCAGCTATTCATACCTCCACCAGAGTATTTTTTTGGGAGCTGTAAATCAAAAGAGATTAGCATACCAGCATTCTCCAGCATTATCTCTACAATCTGTTTTGGTTATTCTTATGGCTTGAAAGCCTGTCCCCACACCTAATGCCTAACCTAAATATATTCTGCTGCAATTTCAACCCATAACTACTTGTTTTATTCATGATGGATATGGTAAGCTGACTAACCTCTCTTCACAGATACCTTTTAAGACATCTTTTCTCCAGACCAGTATTTCAGTATTACCTGACTGAAAGGCAACCTTAGCAGGTGGTGGGTTTTTTTTGGGGGGGTGGGGGGTGGCAGTGAGGGAGTGAGGGGGAGAAGTCCCGCAGACCACCCTGCACCCCAGTACTGTTTGGCAGCAGAAAAAGGATGTAATAACACATTCTGGGATCAAATACAGTCATGTTTTAAAAAACAACCACCCGCCCCAACCACTCCAATTTTACTGTTGAAGCTACAAGCTTTTAAGTTCAAAGCACTGATGATGAAAAAAACTGATGTGACCCACCTACCAAGCACGACAGCTTGCAGGCAGTGACAGGATGTCAGAGCCGGCTCCCAGTTATACCTGCAGGTAACTTTTTTAAGCTGCTTTATAGATCACCTGCTGATGTCTGATGAAACACAAGCTGTATAAAACCATTTTAGAATTAAACAATCCTCCCCCCTGCTCCCCAATCCTCACTCAAGGGTTCTCTTACAAACTTTGTTATCTTCTTTACAGATCTTATTACCCAGCCATAACTTTCCCAGAGTAAGACAGTATCACAAACCGAACTGAATACTTTTAGCTGAAGACCTACCACTCCTCAGCAGAATGGAAAAACTGCTTCACTACCTTCTTTACAATGCTCTTTTATATGTTCCAGTATGACAAGTGAATTTTCATGACAGTGATGCTGCTGATTCACGATAATTTAGGAACCACTACAACCCCTAGATGCTCTCCCACAGAACTGCTGCCTAGCCAGCTGTTACTTGTCTGCATAAGGTAGTATTCCTAAACATGGTAATTTGAACCTATCTACACCAAAATGGCTGAAATCAATGCTATCGATTTCAGACAATTTCTTGAAATTGTCAAGATCATGTCATCTGTGTGTTTAGTAAGAATACTATTTCAACATAGAAAGGTGAAACCACCAAACAGTATGTGACCCAGGACAGAATCCCCGATGTGATGACTCTTCCCTTTAACATACCCAAATCTTTTATTTTTCTAGATGAGGGGGGAAGTGCTCCTCAACACTTTTCAGTATTCCGGAATTTTTCCCACCCCCACAGGTTCTCAGTTCCCTAAATACTGTAGGATACATTCCATAAGGCCCGGTCAACCTGAAGACATTAAAAGTCGTCATTAACCTGTTTCTTTTCCTTAACTAGAGTTCAAAGAAGAGGAAAGACAGTTTTCCCAAACTAACAGTCAAGATTGTAACGCATTCAACATTTTCAGGGTTAGAGAGTTCCCTTGCTGAGTTTTTTTAAAGATTAGCATCAAAGGTCTTTTCAGACCACCTCACGTGAATCCTGATTAATCCCTTGATGATGGATGACGCATTGGAACACAATGGCAAAGCACTCCTTTCTGCTGAAAAGCTGGAGACCTGTTGTAATCTCTACCATGCAAATTCACCAGCAACTTTGTGAATACCATTAATTTCTATGCCCAGAATAATACTATACACCTCCATGGCAGACTCAGTCCTTTATTTACAAGTTAACTGTTCATCACAAACTGAAGATGACAAAATTCCAAGAGAGTGACGATCATTGCCACATGCTCTGTATGTTGCAACTATGCTATGAGGGTCACACAGATGTCCAAGCAAGCAATCACCACCACACTAAACCTCTGTCTCTGCTGCCA
This sequence comes from Rissa tridactyla, assembly GCF_028500815.1. Classification (NCBI taxonomy): domain Eukaryota; kingdom Metazoa; phylum Chordata; class Aves; order Charadriiformes; family Laridae; genus Rissa; species Rissa tridactyla. The sequence continues at coordinate 44,987,807 of NC_071473.1, forward strand.
GTCATTCCTGGCCATACCACTACCCACCCTGACACTTAGTATCTACCTGAACCTAGAACAGATGCTGAAAATAAAACTGCTCCAAGGGAAATTAATTTAAAATTCTTCATTTCTTCCTGTATTGGAAAAAGGGGATTCCTGAAGCCAAAGACATGCATTTGGACATTATTTACACGTGCACCTTTGCTTATTAAGACCCACCAACCTCACACCATGAAGCTATAATGCTCCTTCCAGGGTGGAGGGTAAGCTATGAAAACACTGAACTGGAAGCAATCACAAGAGTCAAGGAGAAAAAAAAAAAAAAAAGGAAAAAGAGACATTGGCATTTTTGCTAGAATGACTGTAAAACCTAGAACTTCAGTAGCTCCTGGTGAACCCTCTAGTGTACAACAGTCCCTGAGGCACAAGGTCATAAACTGCAGAATATTTGTTTCTGAGTATCATTTACTGCAGAAAACATGAGTTATGTTTGGATGCATTGGTTCAAAGGATTTTTATTAAGCCAGACCTTGGAAGTGCAACTATTTCAGATTAGTTGTTTTATGGAACTGCATACACCAATGCTTTGCAAAGTCTTTACACTGTTTAATGACAGAAAGGTCTAAGAAGCGTAAAGTGTTAAAATTCTTCTTCTGACACTTTTGAAGGTCAGCTTGAGTAGGCAGGAACCGAGATAGTTAAGCACGCTTTAATCAAGAAATTCCAGTCTGGAGTGATACAGCCCGATCACTAATATGTATGATTAATTTACCCAATATGCTTCCCTTCCCGCTCACTGTCATACTACTGGCCTCGTCTAACCCAGAATTTTCAGGTCTGCACAGTGTTTGCACACACACGTATGGGGCGGTGGATACTTAGCCACTATCAATCTCTACCTAAATCCACTCCCCAAAATGTAAATTTATCTTCTGACCATACAGTAACTCATTAAAGTTTGGCACATTTTCACAGGGACATATTAACTTACAGAACACAAGTTAAACAACATCCTGGCATTCATGAAGTATTCTAAGCAGGACCAAGTTTCTGCCAACTTCACTGCTTTTCATCAAATCTGACAAGTAAAGAGAACATGCACTTCAATTACTCTTACTGAAACAAAAGCCACATACGATTTATCCTGGTCACTATGTAAGTGACAGTAAAATGTCTACTTACATTGCTGTGTTAGCAGAGCAAAATCTAAACCACTCCTGCCTCTACAAATAAATGAACATAAAACCTAAAAATTCCAAAAAAACTTCCTAGTATACACACTATCTCACCAACTGCAAAATTCAGTAACTATGACCTTTCCCTGTATAAGTTATAGCAACAGTCATCCCATGGTTGTGTTTTTACAAAGCCATAAGCAAAAGCTGTATCCATGCAAGAGCAGCCAGCACTTTACTGAAGAGAGGTGCTTTATGTTTTAGCTCTACTGAACACAGTCAGCCCTTTTCCAATCTGCTCCGACAGACAAACGAATAAAGCATGCTCTGAAGTACACTTCACAACTAAGTCAATTCAGCAGCTACACAACTAACTTCAAACATCTTGTAACACTGAAATTAAACTAAAAAAAAAGGCAAATTTGACTCCTGAGCCAATAGTTCTTGTTCACTTAGTAAAGACAAGAACTACATTATCTGACACCCCACACTAAAGAAATTCACAGATCCAACCACAGTATTTTTCTGTGTTAAAAATAAGTATCTCACAGCTCTTGGAATATTTTTTACATTTCGTGAAAATGCTAGTCAAGGTTATATTTCTGTAGTGACTTCATTTCCTAATTTAAAACAGGAATTTCAAGAGTCAGTAACACCATGTACAAAGCAGTCACATCTGTGAGACAAGGTGACCATACCCTGCAAAATGTTCTCAAAGCAAAGTATTTTTCCTAACAATTCAGAAAGTGTGTACTTCTACTTGATTTGATATATATCACATCTGCATTCTGCTCCTCTTATTTCTGAGACATCTGCAGAAAAAACAGGACTTGTTTTTTAAAAATACCATCTGTTCCCTGCATATTTTCGCTTTAAGTCCTAGTATAATATCTGCAATGGAAACTTCTGTGTCATATAGGATTAAGACTACAAACCAGATGAATATAAAATGCAGAGGCTGCACTTCCCTACAAACAGCTGTAAAAAAAAAAAAAAAGAAAAAAAAGGAAAAAAAAAAAGAGGGAGGTATCACCTGAAGCTTTTCTGTTCTAAATATAAAACTTCAAGAAGTTTTTCTTAAGGTACTTTTCTCTAGAAACAATCAGAAAGAACGCAAGGAAAAACTGCTCCTCTTAAACCTGGTGATTTTATTTCTTCCTACCACTGCCCTACACCTGTTTCCTTCCTGAACCAGAGACTGGAAGTTTGAAATACCGGTCTCCAAATGGATGAGCACGGGGAACCTTTCACTGAAATACCAGCCATATTCATTCATGAAGTAACGTTTGCATGAACTTTTTTCATAACTACCTAACATTTTTATAAAGGCAATGTCAACTCTACAGTAAACTCAGCTTTGACGGCTCTTCAAGTATCTCAGCTGTTTCCTCATCTCCATACTTCTGCTGTTCCCACACTTTGCTCAGTCACTTGCAGTTTCAGAGTATTATCAACATTACTAACACCTGTGTCACTCAGACCTCGGGGGCGGGGAAAGGGAGGCTGCCTTACCTGGTCATGTTAATATAAAAAGATTTTTAAGCAACGCTCTTAAACGATTCTACCATTACTTACAAGGATTTAAATAGCGACTGCTCCTCTACAGCTGTTTAAAAAGTCGCAACTTGTACAGACACCCACTAACTGCTCTAAAATCATTCCAAAACGGCTCATTACTAAACCAAATTCAATTCAAAGCTTTAAATACAACTTTGAAATGCTAGGTGTGAACACAGCTGTTTTGATCAAGCCCAGCTACAGCCGTTTAAGTTAAACCACGCCACACCTTAGGCCAAAACCGGGCATAAAACACACCGGACGCACAGAAATAACTTTCACGACGATTAAAAAAAAAAAAAAAAAAAAAAGCCACCTCACGCTCAGGCCAGGCGCTGTTTTCTGTAAGCAGATAACGAGCGGCACCTGACGAGTTTCCAAAGCCTCCGTTTGCCCCGGTCCTCCCCGTCTCCATTCCCCCCCCCCCGCCCTCGCCGAGGCCGGGGCTGCCCGTGGCACACGTGTCACTGCTCGGCGTCGGCCCCGCCGCCCCCTCCCGCCGGGGGCTGCCGGAAAGAGCGGCCGTAAATCCCGCAGAGGCCAAGGGAAACGGCCCGGGCCCTCGCCCGGTTTCGTTTCCAGCTCGCAAACACAACTAGACGGCGGCGGAGTCACCCGTGGCCCGCCACCGTCCCCCCGCCCCCCCCGCGGGACTTCACCCCGGCGGAACGCGGCGTTCCGGCCCGTCCTTCCCCGCCACCTCCCCCCCCTCCGCCCCGCACCCGGCCGGCCCCGCTTGATGACAGGACAAGGCTAAAACTCCGGGCGAGAGCCGGAGTGGCCGCGGCAGCGCCCAGGTAGCGTCAGCGCCGGGAACTTTCCGGTGAAGCAGGAAACAATAAACGAGGAGCCTCGGCCCCGACCGCCCTCCCCTGGCCCGGCCCGGCGGCCCTGCCCCGCCGGGAGCCCCGCGCTACCGCCTTCGGCAGCGGGTTCCTCCCGGGCCCGCCGCGGCGGAGGGGCGGGAGGTGGCGGCGGGCGGAGGGAGCCCCCCCCCCCCGGTTGCCGCACCGCCCCCCGCCGCCGCCGCCAACGGGGTCCCCGGCCTGGCGGGAGGCCGATCCTGGGCCGCTCGGAGGCCCGCAGAGCCGGCAGGGTGTGGGGGGGCGGCGGGCCGGTTCGCGGGGCGGCGGACGGCGGGGGAAGGCGCGGCGGGGCGCCGGGAGGAGGGGTGTGGGAGCCGCACTCACCGGCCAGGCCCCTCTCGCTGCCTCCTGCGGCCCCAGAACCATAACAAAGCTCTGCCCAAAATGGCTGCCCGGCCCTGCCCGGCCGGGGGCCGGAGGGGGCGGGGCCTGTGCGCGCACGGGGCGGGGCCGAGGAGGCGGAAGGGACACGCCCACCTGGCTTCCCCGGCGGCCACGCGGAGCGCTCCCCCCCCATCAGAGCGCCGTCCTCGTCACCTGCCGAGCGCCACCGCAGACTACGCGTCCCAGAAGGCCATGCGCCCGCCAGCCGCGCCGATCGGCCGGGCTCGGCGCCGCGGGGCATGCTGGGATTTGTAGTCCCGCCGCCCGCCTGCCGCTCCTTTCTGCCTGAGCGAGGCTCGCCCGCTGTGGAGATCCCCGGAACCGAGAAAGCAGGAGCGGCCCTAGTGGCCGCAGCCCTCGGTCTGGGAGCGAGCGAGGCTTGTCCCCGGTGCACCGGGGAACCTGTTCCCGCCCGGACCCGCACGGCCGGAGCGCTTCCCGGGGCACCGGAAGCCGCCTCAGCGAGGAGGCCGCGGGTCCGAGCCGGTGAGTAGTGCCGCGGTGCGGACCCAGCCCCGCTTCCCCGGTTAGCAGCACGGCCCCTCTGTGCCATCCCCGGGTGACCGCCGCTGCCGCCGTGCCGGGGCTTGGGCCGCACGGAGCCGCCCCCCTTCGCCGGAGCAGCGGGACCTTGAACCGGCGAGCGAAGTCCTCCGGCGAGCTGCTCGCCCGTCCCGCTCAGTTTTGTCCCCGCCGCGGGCAGCTGAGCCGCGGCCTGGGGTGTGAGGAAGTTCCCGCTCCTTTTTGGTTAAGAATCGTTTTTTTCCACAAGGAATCGGTTGTCTTTAATCTGCGTGCAGCCATTTATCCCGTGAAAAGGAGACGATCCATAATCTGGGAGCCTGATCCATAACCATGTTTCCTGATACTCGGTTCTTTAACTAGTAATTGCTCTTGTAACAGTTATTACAACTTTAGAACTTAAGTTCTTAGAGCTACCAGAAACAAAATATCCTGTAATGGGTAAATAAGGATTGAATGCATATAATATTTATCTTTAAATATCCATCTAGAAGCATCTGACATCTGGTAAACAAGTCTGGGCTGTGACTTAACTTTGGACGTAAGATAAACTCAGCTATTCATCAGTTTCAGACTTTCTGAATTTTTCTGTTTTAGGGCCTTGATAAAGCAAATATGTTTCCTCTCTTACAACGATGCTGCTTCCACATGCCTTTCAAAGTAAGTTCCTGAAGCCTTTTTACTGTCTATTTTTCTTTAAAAGTAAAATAGCAAAAGGTATGACTGGAGCGTTGGAGAAAAAGGTGACTTACAAGTTGGAGTAGCCACATTTATCACTCAGCTTTTCTGAGAGAAGTCTTAGTTTCTACAGCAGCTTTTAGCCAAAGCTAAGACAGTTCTTTTATAAAATCAAATGTTGTTGTACAAAGGTCTTTTTTCCTCTTTTTGGTAGACTAGTGAGGGGATGATAGCTGGTTTCTTAAGTTACCTTGTCCTACTTATCATTTTATATTCTACTCTGAAAAGGACCAATATATCTTAACTTATGCATGTGTGGATACACAGACCTTTTGTAGTGAGTAAGGTTTATTTACTCACTATGAAGAGCCTAGCTGCCCTTCATCAGCTCGCTTGTGAAAGCTGTATCAGTTAGCTTGATCAGTTAAGTTAAAAACACCTGAAAAGAGAGGAAGAAGGGCAGCTGGGATGTGATCTGACCTGGAAAACTACTTGGTACAATATTTCTTAAGTAGTTTAGGTAACTGTAGATTCATAAGCCTACATTGTAAGGTGTTCAGAACAAGTTTTATACTTGCAGCTCCAGAAATCTACCAGCCCCAGACTACTACTGCATGGAAAGAATAAGACAACTTGGTCTTCCGTCGGCCTCTGTCTGCAGAGAGATGCATGTCATCTCTCAAGATCTCCAAGCCTCAACCCAGCATCAGTATATGCAACCAAGCTCCAGCCTTTTCACACCTCTCTGCCCTTCCTCAAAAAGAAAACCCCCAAAGAATCTGAGACCAAAGACCCAGGCATATTGCAACGAAGCATGAAATCGCTAAAGGATTCTCCAAAGCCAGCCCTTTACTTAAGCCTTGCAGGGCTAATTCCATTTGCCTCTGTGCCACTGTCAATGGCCGTCCAAGGGACCTACTACCCAGAGCTGGCATTTGCTCAGATTACGTACGGTGCCGTAACAGTCTCTTTCCTAGGAGGAATGAGGTGGGGGTTTGCCCTCCCGGAAAACAGCCCAGCCAAGCCAGACTGGCTGAACCTGGCCAACAGTACAATTCCTCCTCTACTTGCCTGGCAAGCCTTGCTTTTTAAAGATATCACTCATGGTGCAATAATGCTGGTAATGGCCCTAGGGGTAGCACTACATTATGATGTTTCCCTTCTTCCTACGTATCCTCGGTGGTTTAAAGTACTGAGGGTAGTGGGAACGCTAGTGATGGTATTATCACTATTAGCTACTGCAGCGTTGAAGACTCTTTTGGAGAATCAGCTAAGTGATGGCAGAAATAAGTGTCAGAACATAAAATAATACATCAATAGGAAAAAGCTGTTAATCTGCCAATAAGGTATTTGTATTGAGTTACAGGGGAAATAAAGACTTACTTGTGCTTAGAAATCGTAAGATGGCAGTGATGAAGATGCTCATTCTCAAAGCAAACAAGTTAGCTACTTCAGGAGAGAAGGACTGTAAATAGCAATCACTTCTAAGTCCATAGAAGAAAGCATGATTCTTGAATGAGGTATTACCGTCATATGAATTTAAAATGGAGATTCAAATGGCATGGGTATGAATTGCTCTATGCTGTATTATTAAAGTATCTGTTTTAACTATAACGCATGATAATCTTCTGTGGTGAAGAGAACAACTGCGTAGTCATAAACAGTAAGAAGGTAAAAGCAATTCTAGTTTAATGTTTAAAGAAGCAGCAGGAAAATATGGAAAAGTACACGTTCAATTCCTGTGTTATGGAACAAATCTGTGTCTTACTTCAGCTGAGAAGGTGCTGAAAGTGCTCTGTGCTTATGTGCAAGTCAAGGAAGAAAGGAAAGGCAAGGTTTGTTTGCGGTGGCAAGCCAAGGTCAGCACTCACCTAAAATACATCATCTAGCTGCTGTGATGAAGCGGGGAAAGCTAGAAGGGGAAGCTCTGTAACTTTGACAAGGTGCCACAAGAGACAGGTTAGCTTCCTACTCAAGCTGAATTCAAGAAAAAAGGATACCTGGGCCATCTTCCTAGGTTTTGGTTGGACTTGGGGCTGCCTAGTTAGGGAAGCTGCATGCAGCATAGCCATAACGATCTGTCACACTCCTAAATTAAAATACCGTCAACTGATGATATGATGCGAATGTATAATATGACACAAGGACTCAATTGCTGGCACTAAGGGATTAGGTAATGGGATTGAAAGTAGTTTGTGTCTTCTCCTTCCTCAAAACTGGTTTTATTTGAGCATCCGGGCTAGGTACAAATGGACATGTAGCCTGCAAACCCTCCATGATGGGTCAGTTATTGAAAACACTGGACTTTGTACTTCTGTCTTCCTAATGCATCATTCAGGGGAAGAAGATACAATCCAAGTCACCTGGATTTTCTTTTCTAGGCTCAGCTGCCTCAAGAAACCTATGAAATTGTATGTGGGCATACTTGCTGTAGGCTTTTTATCTTAAGTATTCTTTAAGTACAGTATAAGATGCAAGAATAAAGCTGAAAAGTGACATCCACACACAATCTTAGGACCAATTTAGATAATCCTCATAGTTCTTTTAAAGCACTATTCCTCATTGTTGTTCTACACAGAATAAAGAACATGCTGTCACTGGAAATTTGTTATCCATTCATTCTACAAAGAACGGACATTTAAGAAGTCTATGCTGAAGATAAAGCCATCTTCTTATATGATAATGCTGAAAACAGCAACTCTGTACATGAACCTCTGACTTTTGTAACCTGTTAACCTTTACACGTTAATAGCATCATATGTCTGAAACAGTGATGTATGTCAGTGCTCTCTGAATATAGAGGAAGTAAAACTGAGTTTGTAAATGAAAACAGTTCTTTTATTCTTTCTTAATTAGACATGGCATTTTTTAAGAAGGGTCCAGAGAAAAGTACTGCCTTTGACTTGATTCAGGGAAAGAGGTGCTGAGTATGAGAGACCATAATCAATCAACTTAAAAGTTTAATTCAAACATGATAGAATCAGCCACAAAAACTGGAGAAGGTAACTTCATACAATGGCAGACTCCCTCAAGCTCCACTGAACAGAAAGTTTTTGGATAGGGATCAGAAGTGAACTCCTAGTTCCTAAACTAATAAAGTAGAGCTAACGTAATGTTTCTCAAATGGTTCACAAGGGATCCTGAGATGTAAAGAAGAAAACCTAAGAACTATTACCTGTTGTTTGATCCCAGAGAGGGCTGCACAGAGCTGGCACAGCGGTCAGACTTCCAAGAATAGAAACACATCAGTATTTTACTACAGAAGCGTGTTACTTGCACCTTTCAAATAGTCATCATTTATAACCAATCTTCCCTAGTGTCCTACTGGGAAATAGGATTTCCAGTAAAAAAAAAAAAAGAAAGTAGCAGTGATACAACTTATTATAATAGGAAAGCAAGCTATTCAAGAGCATTCCATGGTTCTGAAAATGCATTTTATTATGAAAAACTGTTTAAAACAAGCTTCAACTTGCAAAAAAGAAAAAGACAGTACACATTAGTTTACACGCATAAGAAGTCTTTTTGAAGTACAAGCACACACAGGATTATAGGATCAGAGAAATAAATGCTCCACCTAGCACGTTTTAGCCTGGCAATCTCCCAGCTCTGTGTTACAAAGTAAGACCTAGATTCTTAAGGTACCTGCAACATTCACCTTGGAGGCTTTTATTCATGTATTAATTTGTTAATTTTACACCAGGAATATTGACCTAGACAGTATGAATGCTTCCTTGTCTACACAGAGCAGGCTTCCTGTTTTGTGACATTCCAGTTGTGGTTTTGTGTTCTAGAATAACACTGTCTATCAAAGTTCAAGCAGCCTTATTTCAGACTCCATCCAAATTATCCACAGCTATGCAGAAAAGGCAATCACATTGTGCAAAAAGCAACTTCAAGTACGTTAATTAAATGGATCTAGAAATAACTCCAAACTCCTAGTAGTACTGTTCTACTAAGGGTATCCAAGCTAAATTCAAACCCCTTATGACAAAACACACTAATAGCATCACTTTAATGCTGAATGCAGCTAATTCTATCACAAAACGCTCCATCTGCTCAAATTTGTAAGAGGCAAAATATGAGATATAGCAAGGATGAACGTGTGTACCTTGTAGAGGAGCATGTATTCCAATGTCAAGTCTCAGCATGTGTCACACAGGGTAAAAACATATTTAACTAAGGAAAAAAAACAAAAGGGCAAAAGGCTTTCCCTACATTTTTAGACTAAAAGCAGTCCTGAACAGCTAATCCAATTAATAGCATTTCTGTTTAAAATTCATCAGAGCTTACACAAAAAGGAGCTCTACTGTCATCACTGATGCCACTGAGAAGAAAAGCCTGTGCTGAATGGAATGACATTATTAGAACTGTGAGAATAACCTTCCAGAACAGGAGATCCTCAGCCACTTACCATCCAGGGTAGTGGGGTGGCCAGAAAGTACATATCCAATTCATATTTAATGCCCATCATGTCCAGCCGCAGAAAAGAGCCTCAAATGCATCAAGGTCATAAGCAGAGGTACCAAGTGTTCCCCATCTGTTATCTTCTCTTCCACCAGAAAAGAACAACTCACGCTAACCGAGTATCCCATCTGCTCTTACCTACAGGTAACTCCTAGCTAGCTGTCTACAGCAGCCTCCTTCCAGATTGTAAGGCCAGCTAAAGATGCTAGCCTTGGTGCACCTTTGAGAGCTAACAACCTGATTAATGTCTCTAATGTGCTGGAATGATTTCTTCAGATTTTTGCAGGGCAAATTCGCCATTTATTTCAGTGAGCTTAATCCAGCCATGAGGCATTCCTACTCTTAACAGAATACTTCCTGAGACAGACACTGGATAAGCCAATTTACTTTGAAGGGCGAGAGTTTTAGTAGTTCCTTTTTCTCAGGAAAAGCCCTCTGATCTAATTCTCCACTGCCTCTACTGAAGCTCCTGTGTTAGAAGAGGTTTCTGGCCAACAGAACCGGAAATCTTAGGAGACACATTTACTCATTCCTTGAATGAGTTTTCTTGTTTGTGTTTTACAGCATAGCTACACCTCCTTCGCAGCGGCTGGTGATCATGTTGGCAATTTCAGTCCAACTGTCCATATGAGGGTTATAAACTTCAACAGAGTCAGAGGTTACCGGAGCAGCAAAATCATGGCTGGGAGCACGGCCTCCCAAGGCATAAAGAAATCCATTCACAGCCACAACACAGACACCAGCTCTTGGTATCTTCATCGATGCAACTTCAACCCACTTTTCCTAATGAGAAGGTGAAAAAGTCAACAAGTAGTTTTAGGATGAGCTCCAAAATTCTGATAAAAGTAACTTCTGAAGCTTAAAGACTGAAACACATACAAAGAACACTACGCATACACTTCATGAGCTCAAATATGGTATGTGTACAGTATCGAGGATTATCAAGACAAATGACCACACTTTCAGAAGTGGTCCAAATCATGGTAGTCACTAAAGAACAGATCACATACTGTCTGTACACAACAACCCTCCCTTTCTTTAGTCACTGCAAGATGCAATCTGTCTCCAAATAGAGAATGGTACCGAGTTTGAGGTGCGAAATAAAGAAAATTAGATTCAATTCCAAATACAAAACAGAATGGCATGCTGGATTGTGTTCTGCTTTTAACACTACCTGCTGTTCCAAAGAGCATCATATAAACATGATCAATACGAGTCACGAATAATTTCTTGTCTTATTCAAATGTTTGAGTGTTCAAAGTGATTTTTCTAGTCATGCTGAAACACCACTACATTTTGATCCAGAAGAAAGATCCTCAACTTTTGCAACAAAGGGCAACTCTTACTTTTTTCCAGGGATTTTTTTCTCTAGTCAGATTATTGATCATTTTATTGCAGAGGGGGAATCTCTCCCCCCATCTTAATCCTAACAAGTATTTACCAAACTACAGTATATCTATGCATCATCAGTATTGGTTAGCTTTCAGTTTCCCATGCATACAATCTTCGTAAACACTCCACTAAGTCAGATAGCAAGATTCTACAGACTGGGTAGGACAGACAGACCCTGAGGTCACTCACTGAAGCTTTATTTCACTCAGATTACCAGCCAGTAGTGAAAAGGAAATGGAATTTCCAACTTTTTAAAGAAAGGAAGCACGCTACCTCTATAGCATCTTACACAAAGCAATCTACGTTTATGAAAGGAAGGGACTCTGCCATACCTCTTCAAAGGAGTATCTTTCTACAGTAGCAAGTGCATCCTGAGATTCATTCCAGCCTCCCACAGCATAGATACAATCGTTGAGAGCTGCGACACCAAGATATGCTCTTCGGGTGCCCATTGGAGGGAGCTCAGACCAACGTTTAGATATTGGGTCATAGACTTCAACAGAACGTAGCTCTACTCCTTCACTGCTGATACCACCAACAACATAAATCAAACCTGTAGAAACAGTTTCATAATACAAAGGTTTGAAAGACAGAAAATGTTTGCCACAATAAAAATTTCAGCCTGACAGTAAGATGCTTAGAGAATACCAGATAAAAATCCTCCATTTGTCCAGTAATAGCATACATAAAACTTCCAAACGAGTAACTTGAGGCTCAAGACAAAAGCAATAATTAATCAAGTGCGGGGGAGAGAATTCAGAAGGCTGCAAGTGCTGGCCAGGCCTGGGTCAAATACTTAATAAGCACATTTATAGATCAAGTCTTTAGACATGTCTGTCTTAAAACAACCTATACCAACTCTTCAGATTGTCACAAAGAAACACAAACAAACCCAATTATGGAAGGTAAATAAAAGCAGTATCAGGAAGGACAATCAACTGTTAAAAGGCTAGCTGGATAACCATACCAGAAGCCACATAAAAACTGTTTTCCTGAGACAGAAGGCAGAAGACAGAGAGAACTTTACAGTCTTTGAGTTCTGCAAAATTAAAAATATGGTAGTAGAAGAACAAATAAATAAGGCACAAGCATGTGCAACTGACAGCACAGTACAAGACAAAAATAAAAATTCATGACTGAAAATAAAGCTTCAAAATCCAATTGCTATGGCAACTGTTTATGGATACAAACTTAACAATACTTGCCTTGCATTTCACAACACCCGAAGTTGTAACGGGGCATAGCCATGTTTCCCACAACATCCCAACTATTTTCTTCAGGATCAAATCTTTCAATTGTGTTGCCAATCTCTGCTCCAACCCAACCTCCTGCAAATAACAGCAAACACAGCAGGGAATTTAATGGCATGAACCTGTGCCTTAGCCACATTTTTAGACACGTGGTGCACTGTTCAGGACAGACTAATTCTGAAACCAGCATGCAATCTACAATGGAAGTAAGTTATAACTGAACAATAACTAATCCACAAAGATTTGGTATGCTAATGTTCATGTAAACAGACTTTTTCAAGACCTAAGTTTGCAAATTTGCAACACCAAGATGTAATATTTAAGACCAAATCAATTTACAAGTTCCGTGAATTAATACCTTTAAAACTAACTTCACCTAGAAAAAAAACAAGCCTTACCCAAAGCATAGATAGCACCATAGCATGTACACACTCCGAGTCCAGAACGGGGATGGTTCATGGAAGCCACAGTGGTCCACTGCTTAGTAACAGGATCATAACATTCAGTACAGTCAAAAATCATCGCACTGTCCTCACCTGCATTATAAGAGCAAGAAGAGAGTCAGGGGAAACACAATGTTTTGCACTGCAGATAAAAAAATCATTCTTCAACTCCTTCCAGGACAGAAAAAAACTGAATACAAGATCTTTCTTTCAGCTAGCCAAATGATCAAAGCAGCAAAAGCTTTGTTTATACCCAGAACTGAATCATCACTAGGAACAGTTTTCATCAACAGTTCCCTAACGCATTACTGAAAACATCAAAGGGGTGAACAATCACAGTGCCACACAATTTTTACTGCGCAGCACAACTGACAGGGTTTTCAGGACCAAAGAATGTGTTCTGCGGTGACAAAAACAGTATACATATGCATTCTTTAATGATAGGCAAGTAGAGCTACTTGTCACATCCTTGTGCAAACACACATAACAAGCCTTTCCAGGTAGGCAGATCACAAGTGGTCTGCCCTGTACTACTGCGTTTTACGCTGTGGACTTCTGCTAGACTACAAGTGAGGAAAGAAATGCTATTTGTGGTGGTACACAAAGTCTGCAGAATACCCAACACCTCTTAGTACATCTGCATATGTCCATATGCTTACCTGTGAACTGCTATACCATGAGGGGAGAGAAGCTTAGAAAAAATGGCCAACATAGGAGCCCAAATGGGCATTCACAGAGCAGTGACGGTGGGGAATCAAGGAACTACAATTCAATGTTTATTAGATCTAAAAATTGCATTATCTACTGTTGGGTTCCTCAGAACCACTTACAGGAAGGATAATTTTAAAAATCTCCATCCATGAGTCCTCTGGTATCCATGTGACAAAGAAAGAACATTTCAGTGGTTACCTCCAATGGCATAGACCATTCCTCCCACCACAGCCACACCCAGCCCACTCCGGGCCTGGTGGAGAGAGGACACCGTGGTCCAGTAGTGGCTGAAGGTGTCAAATCGCTCCACACAGCTGAGGGCTCTACTGTCACTCCAGCGTCCTCCTTGGAGTCGGTTGTAACCACCTAGAAAGTAAGTGGGATCACGGCTAAGCAAGAGCTTCCTGCTCATCCCCATACTCCTCTATGTAAACCAAAAATTACAGTAACAGCCATTAGCCACTTTTTATAGGAAGTGGGACTTTTCCAAGTAGCATTGCTTCTCTGGCACACAAGGAAGAACGGTCGCCTTGAAGGTCATGTAACTCGTGCCCCAGCTGACCACTTCACCGCAATACTACAAATATTACCATTTGTGTTCTTAGTCAAACTCAGAGACCAGCCAACATCTGTTACTTCCCGCAGGATGAAACAAGAGTATTCCCTTCCAATACAAAGCTGCAGTTTTGCCGAAAACTTGCAATTTCAAGTATCCCATCACATGAACCAAAATACTCTGGACAGGGAAAATTTCAACCATCAGAAGAACACAGAGTGCAGTGAATTTGCATACACCATTCCAGCAGTGAACTATGGGCAAATCCTCCGCTGATTTGCAGATTTCCACCCAAGGCAAATAATTTCTGAAAGGCAAATCTAGGCTCTGAATATTATGTCATAATGACATGAAATATGAATGCTGCCCCTCTGTGCAATTCTAAGCAGAAAGCAGCTAACATGGTAACTCAGCCAGATGAAATATTTTGCTATTGTTTTATCTTTTGATTAAAAAAAAATTAAATACAGTATCTCCTTCAGTACTGTAATATGAGATACTACTTTATCATTTGTTTTACAAGGTTCAAACAGCCACATTCTAACCTACTGCATAAAGGTACTTCCTGGCTTTCCTCCGGGGACGACCTTTAGAAGCTTGCAGAAAACTGCTGACCTTGTTCTCTTTGGGAGATTTACAGACTTCACAATATTCTTTCAACAGAGTTTGCAGGGCCACCCGAAGGCTGAAATCTGGAATACCTTGAGGAAAAAAGCAGATGAAAAAAGGTGTAGTGAAAAATTACAGATAGTTGTAGAAGAGTTACCAGCTTCTCCCAAAACAGCAGGCGAATCAAGATTGCCTACTTTAAAAACATGCTTTTGAAAAAGTCATAAAAAAGTAAGCTGTGCTCATTTGTTAAAAAGTAGAATTTGTTTCAATAGAGTAAATCTTTTCAAACATCATGCTATTGATTTTAAAAAGTCCATCAAAATCCTGGAACTCCGAATGACACATTGTTTGCTCAAATCCAAAAATCTGATACTGTCTCTTCTCTTCTTTCACTTACTTTCTATGTATTTTAGTAGCTTTTGTGCTGGTAGCAGAGGGAATCGAACAGGCTCCAGTACTTCTACGACATATTTCTTTCTTTTCCCTATGTCCTTCAAAATCCATTGCATTGCTGCTATGAAAACCTGGTACTCGTCCTCGATGCTCAGGTCCTCACTCCGCAAGATCTTAATCAGCTGCTCTTTTGTCAGCGCCAGGAACTCCTCCCCGCTCTGCACCTCCAGGAAGTGTGCGTGGATGTAGCTCTCGGTGAACTCCATCAAGTCGTGACAGGCAATCTGCTCGGAGAACTGGAAGAGGCCGATGCAGTTCAGTGGGTCGATCTGCCCCTTCAGGAACTCGCAGCAGAGCTCCACCACCTCGGTGAGCTGCAGCATGTCGGCAGCGACGATCAGCTCCTGAACGTTGTGCTCCCCGATGCTCACCACCCCTGCGGGCAGGCACACGACAGCGGGGCTCCGCTTGAGGCTGTGGCCATCGGGCAACCGCCACCCCGGCCCCAGCCGTCGGGCAACCGCCACCCCGGCCCCAGCCGTTGGGCAACCGCCACCCCAACCACCATGCCAGCCATCAGGGAACTGCCATCTCGGTCCTGGCTGTCGGGCAACCACCATCCTGGCCTGGCCATCAGTCAACCGCCACCCTGGCCCCAGCCATTGGGCAACCGCCACCCCGGCCGTCAGGCAACCACCACCCCGGCGCCGGCTGTCGGGCAACCGCCATGCTAGCCCAGCAGCTGGGCAACTGCCACCCCAGCCCCGGCTGTCAGGCAACTGCCATCCTGGCCTGGCCATGGGGCAACCGCCCCCACCGCCCCCCGTCAGTCGTTACCTGTGTAGATGAAGTCGAGGAGCGTGTGGAAGGTGCCCGCCTCGACGCCCGCGATCCGCACCACATCCCGGCCGGACTCCTTCATGCCGCCGGCGAACAGCGCCGCGAAATAGGGGCTGCTGGCCGCCAGCACCAGGCGGTGCACGGCGAACGCCTCCGGGCCCACCTCCAGCCGCACGTCGCAGAAGCTCTGCCCGGCCCGCAGCCGGTTGATCTGGGCCAGCAGGAGGCGGGCATGCCGGTCGGAGAAGGAACCCCCGCCGCCCTTGGCCGCCGCGGCACACGCCATCGCGCTCGCCGAGATGGCGACCCCTGCCTTGCCCCCCCCAGCCCGCCGCCCTGAGGGGCAGCGCTGGCGCATGCGCACCGGCGCCCGGCTCGGCCCGGCGCTGCCCGCTCGCGGCGCATGCGCGATGGGGGCCCAGGCCCGTGGCGGGTGGGCGCGCTCGCCCCGCTGAGGCGAGTATGGCTGGCGACGGCGGGCTTCCTAAAAGAAGGCCATGCTGATGTGTCCTGTGCGCCGAGTGCCCTTCTCCCTCAGCGGGCGGAAGAGGTGGATCTGCCCGGGTTGTGGTACGTCTGTCGGATCCTTTGTCTATGTGCTTGCCTGGTCGCTCGGCCCTGTGGAGGCTGTTCACCCCCACAGCCACTTCTGGCTGCCGCACCGTGGGCTCGCTGCCTGCCCTGTGAGGAGATTTCTTGTCTGTGGTTACAGCTGGTCCCCTGCTAGGTTCACTCAGTGTGCCTGGTGCCGAGGTAACTGCTGAACAGCAGATGTGCCGTCGCCTTATTCACTGCCTTCACAATCTGTCCCTCAGCCATGTTCCCCTCAGGCGTGCTTTTGCACGCTGGGTTCCTAGCTGCCTTAATCTGTGCTTGTGAGAGAGAAACATGGCAGTGTTGGGGAGAAACCACAGCTATCATCTGCCCAGGGGAACCCCGGAGATACGAGGCGGGGGAGCTGCCTGTCATTAGCTCCGGACTGTGGCGTTGGAGCCAGCACTGCCAGCCCACGCACCCTCTGTAGTGTCATGCCATGTTTGGGCCTTCCTCTTCATTCCAGCTTGGATGTTTCATCACAGCGTCCTCTAGCAGGGACACTGGGGTTGGCGCTGATCCGGAGGCAGAGCATGCTTCCGTCTTAGTCTGTGTAATTCACCGAGTCACTGCGTGCCTGAGCACCGACCGAGGGATGAGCACCACATACTGAGTTACATGCACACGGTCACTGTGTCCGGCAGAGCTGGCACTGACTCAGATAAAAGCATCCCTCCTGAGTTTTCCACAACTGTTCCAGCAACATGACATGCGGCCAAAGCAAAAAGCAATCAGAGAGCCTCTTGGAACGCTTCCATATCTATTTACTGTGAGACTGGGAAAAGAAAAACATGTCTGCTTACAGTTAAAATGGTCGTGGCCCCTCAGGGTTTTTCCATGATTCTGCCTTTCATTGTAATAACTTTTAAATGTGCTTCTGGAAGGAATCTGAATCGTGATACTCTCTGGGGACTGTTGGTTTCTCCGTTCATCAGCATTACGTTCTTGACAGTAGAGTGGTAAAATTACCTTTCAAGTTGGTCTTAAAAAAATACCCATAGAAAATATAGGTCTAGATAGAAAAATAAGGTTTCTGCAAGCACACACAGTTGGGTGCATGCTGATATAACTCAGTATGAATTTTAAGCTAGGCTAATAAATGCGTTGAGATTTTTCTTTCATTGATTAATCAGTTAAAAGAAACCAGACCCCTCTCACGCTGACATTTTATTCATCGGAAGTGGCCTGTGAGTAAAAGGCTTAGAATTCTCCTAAATGCCAGTGGCTCAGTCGCTGGCTGATGTCAGCTGTTAGACACTTGGCCAGTACTAGGATTTCACACCATAGCGCCAAATTTACAGACAGAAAATAGCGTTGCTGAGACTGCTAATTTTGCCCCGAAGGCCTGTCCTGTACGGTATTAATGTGATTGAATGGTTCTGCCTCCAGAAGAGGGCACTGCTTCAGCATTTTTCTTCTGTAGCCGTGCAGAAGCTGTACAACATGGAGCTAATGCTCCCATATACTATTGTGCATCTCCCAAAACAAGCTATAGATTTTCAGGAATAAGTCTGCAAGTACATTTTACAGTGTGAAATTGCACTGTGTAATGAGGAACCTTGTAATTAACTAACACCAAGAGTGACAGTCATTGCAGTGAAGGAATTAAAAATGTCTCTGATTTTAATTTAATAGGCTCCTAATGTGGTATTTGCCAATAAGCCAGCTGAATGCTGACTGACATACAGGACAGGCGAAAATGTGCTCCTCAGTGTGTCCCACTGCTCATGCCTGCACAGAAGTGCTGCCATCACAGCACCAAAACCCCTCCGTGAGAAGAATCCCACAAAGAAGCTTTTCAGGCTTTCTCTTGAAAAAACCCTGTGCTGTGCCAGAGCACCATGAAGCATTGCAGACCTCCCTGTGATATCCCACAGAGGCTCATGGCTGTTCAGATTTCCCTGGCTGAAAGCTTCTTGGGAAAACCTTTCCAGATGTCTGGAAGGTGTTCTGCTGACCTGAGTAAGGTGTCTGTGCTCTTTCTCTCAAATCCTGCAGGTGGTGCTGTGACATTTGAACATGAAACAAAAATGGGTGGCTAAAAGGTATTGCTTGTGTGGGTGTTGTAGTTCTCCTCTGTTACAGGAAGAGCTTTGGTAGATCTAAAGGTTTTTTTGTTTGTTTGTTTTACTGAACTCCATATGAAGATGGAGGGCTTTAATTCTCCAAAAACACTAAAAGAAAAATAATTGATTTGAAAGTGCAGTTTTGCCTGTCTGCCTCTAGTCAGAAGCCACTCCATTATAGCTGTAGCTTTGGGGATCATTTTGATTTAGTATTCTAGCAGTATCCTTACCATACGTGGCTGCTAAAATTCTCTCTTGCAGAGGAGATGTGAAACTCAGGCCTTGACTATTTGTAGATACAACAAACCCCATGGGTTGTTTTGTGATAGGGAGCCATTTTCCATGAAAGTCAACCAGAATGTGCCAGGTCAAATTCCTCCCCCAGTTTCAATGGGTATGAAATCTTTGCTTCCTGTTCCAAACTGCAGTGCATCTCTGCACTTTGTCTTCTGTGCTAAGGCATCTGCTATAATCTTTCAGTAGTACAGTCAGTTGCTGTTTTAATTACTATTTGCCCACTGTAGTTACTACTTGTATTTTAATGCACTTGACCTATAAGAGGAGAGGTGTTGGACAGCCTCACCGAAATGGAAAGGAGCTTACTTTGTGTTTGGGTGTCCACGTCACAAAACCTTCATAGGATACAGTCATTTTTGCTCCACTTCCCTTACTTTCATAACCCAAACTTCTCCCAGGGAAGCCAAAATTGCAGAAGTACAGAGCTACCAAGAGTTTATGAGGACTAGAAATACCTGTAGTACACTAAGCTGTATCTTTTACACTTCCAAGACACCTTCTCTCTGTTAAGGCCTACGTTTTGCCCAGGTGTCCCATTTACTGTGGATGCCGTTGCATGCCCAAGGCCGTGATGCAGATCAGCAGCCTCTGTTGATGCACAGTTTAATGGAGCAGTGGTATTATGTGCTGCATCAAGAATTTGCAGCCTGTTGTAGGGGTAAGATGAGAGAGGCTGCTGGAGTTCACACTTATGCAATGTGGAGGAGAGAACAGGGTCCCTCGGGACTTTCAAGATATTTCTCAGAGACAATGGTGGTTAACCCATTATCACGCCAATGGGACTGGTTATCATGTCGTCTACTCAGTCAAAAGCCTCTAATGAGCTACAGGCACTAGATTCTAATTACATGCCTGCATAAAACTGTTGTCAGCTTACGTTTTTATGTGATCCATAAACTTTAGTGGATGAAGAAGCTTCCCTTCAGGGTCCGAATGTTTCCCATCTCAATGGGTAAAGGCATTGTGCTTCACAGTGAGGTAACACATTTTCCAGGCTTAAGCCAGGCATGAGAACACTCTCTCTTGGCAGGTTTGGGCCAGGCCCAAGAGCTATTACCTTCATTCCTGTGAGTGTTAATGAATCTTGATGATTACATGTACATGTGCAGGGTAGAGGTCTGAACTGGAATTGACACAAAGATGGAGAGCAAGAGGGGTCCCCAAAGCTAGTCTTTCTGCACAGGCAGCCCCAGAATATAGAGCTGGTGTGAAAACTTAAGTTTTCACATTACCAGCAAGGTGGTGATGGCTCTGTCCACTTCTCAGCTGAACTGTTAATAGCTAGGGAAACTGTAAAGCTCATTGAAGAGCCATGCTGAATGTTTCTTCTCTCCCCTCCCATCCCCTCCCCTCCCCTCCGCTCTCTTCCCCTCTCCCTCTTGTTTTGAAGCCTTTGTGAACTTTTTTGGTATATTTTGGAATTTGTATTTAAGTATTTTTATTACTTTCACTATAATATGGCTCCAGGTAAAGCTGACATTAAGTAACTGCCTGATATCAGAGTTGTCAGTCCAGACAGGTTTAGCATTCTTGAACTGGGTATTGAGAAACTCTCCCAAGTATCCACGTTGCACCAAAGGTGTTGAGAAGCTGTGCTAGAGTCCAGCTGAGTGGGGCAATGCCCTCCAATGACCAGCCATACCCTGGGGAGCCATTTGGTGGGCAGCGAAAATGGGGAGCATGTCTGAGCTGCAAGAGCTTCCAGAGGGAACGTGACATTCCCAGTGAGTAACACACAGATAATGGCTTGTGATTTCAGGAGCACTGGCAATATTTCACTGCTTTGTGCTCTGGGCTTCACCTTCACAATAGTGTTGGGTAGAAAGGTGATTGGTGTATGATAAAAAAAATAAAAAAAGGAAAAAAACCTTTTTAAGTCTGTGCCCTAGCAATGAAAGGATTGTGTCATCTGACCTACTTGTATGGAGAGGTTGGTGTTCTGGGTGCACTTACCTAGCAGGACGTTTGGAGGAATTCCAGTGAAACTGGGAATGTTGTGCAACATGCATGGCTACAGTTCCCCACCAGTTAGAAGATTCTTGTGCTTAAGCTGTAGATCTGGAGCCATTCCAGGCAATTAGATTTAAAGTAAACATCCTGGATGCAGTGTGTCAGATACTCGCACAATATTGTTTTAGTCTTTCTCATTTCTCCTGTGGGAATAATCATTCCATGAAGAAGGAAAGTGATCTAATGAGAGAATTAACTCAAGATCTTGAACATTGAATTAATCACAGCTGTCTGAGAGGGGAACCAAGGCAAACTCCACAGAGAGCTCACTGCGTTTCCAAGGAAGGAGGCCAAAAGAATACTAAGACTGGGATAGCAATTGGTGATCAAAACAGAGGCAGGACAGATATGCTTTTAGTAGCTAAAGGGAAGCAAAACTGTGCAGCAGAGTTTCTCCTCTCATTTCTCTGAGAAGTTAAATGTCAGTAGTAGGAGATCGCTGCAGCTTTTTCTTGGAGATGTTGAAAGCTGCCAGATTGTTGGGATCTGATCCTAACTGTGTCCTCACATTTATCTGAAGTAGATGATTGATTTCATAGCTTGGCTCTTTTGTCACTGTTGTCTAGAGTTGTCCTGCAGCTTCACACTGAATTAGACCTGCTCGCTAAGGTGACTTTATCAAAGGTGCAGGTCTTTTTTTGCCACAAGGAAAAATGAGTTGTGCTTGAGAATTATCAGTCTTCAGGCATGTGGGACTTTAGTCTTGCCATTAGTAAAGTTTGGCAATGTTTCAAAATGTAATCCAAATGCTAATGCTTTTTGGACTCTTTACTTAACTCTACTTGTCTAAATTGCCCTGTTCCCTTGGATAATAAAGTAGAGCAAACACACAACAGACCCACAAGCTGTCTAAAGCATGTGGCATTTTTTAAAATAACTCCAAGTTATGCAAACCAAACAGAAAAAAGGAAGGAAAATAACCAGAAAATGCACATAAATTTAGCTAATTTTATTCTTTTCATTTTATATAGTCATTAGATATATACCAGGAGCATGTTTGCTCTCCTGGAATGTATTGCACTTGCATTGACAGAGCTGGTGAGCTGATTTCATTGAGAAGATAGATAGAGTTAAACTCTGCCTGATACCCACCACATTCCACAGCCTGTGTGTGCAGTGGGGTCATTCCAGAAGCAGCGCCTTCATGGAATGTAAGATACGTCACGAACTTTGAGTAACTGTTAGTAGGATGTCTGCAGGTCCTGCATCTGCTTGCTTTATGAGTCAGGACTTCCAGGGCTCTGCGTACACTGAAGCCTTAAAAGATTAAACTTCATTTCAGCTGTAAATGGCATAGGTTGCTACTACGCATCCCAGGTCTTTGGCTGCTTTGCTGTTCCTTTGCCATGTATTTCCTTGGATGACTTTTTTTTTCCTTGATTTATCTTTTCTCAGTGCAAGCATTTTTCATCTCCCTTTTCAGAATTTTACCTTGGAAGCTCAGACTAGTTCTCTGGTTAGAAAGATCCTTGTTATTCTAATCTCGTCCTTCAAAGTGCTTGCAAAATCTACTTCATTGTCTGAGTAAACAAAAGTGTTGACTAGAATCAGAATGGACCCTCTGTGGTTCCTAACAGAAGACCTGTCTGAGTTTAATGAAAACATACTCACAGTAATATTTTAATATATTTTTTAACCAGTTGTGCACCTGAGTTATGGTGATTTCGTTTGCACTTTGGTTTTATCATTTTGATTATCAGAATGTTACATCAAATGTTATCAAAACCCTAAAAAAGCTGTATCTCATCTACAGCTTTCCCTTTTTCTGCAGGCCGGTTGTCTCTCAGAAAGGGAAATTAGCCTGTTTTGACATTATTTGTTTTAAATAATCTATCAATTATTATTTTTATAATTTTGTTATCCTTCAAGGTACATGGAAATGCATTTTTTAATAACTTGTTCTATTTTTTGGATACTCGGGTTTTGGCAATATTGTATTTTATAAAATCTCTTTCATAATTTTGGCATAACTTTTGCCCAAGGATCACCTTGCAAAGCGCAACTCCATTTGCAGTGTGAAATAAGGTTCTGAAACAGAACTTGTCTGTGCTAGTCCTAGTTCTGCAATACTTACAATGATCAGATAACTCTCTTACTGACTCTCTCCCACTGACTTGGTTTCCTTCTCACTACTTATTTTCCTCTCAGGTATATTTTGAAGATTAATGAATATTTATAAAATGCTCTGAGTGAAACCTGCACATGAAAAATGCAACAGAAATGTCATAATTACTGATGCCTATTATTTTTTTTTTGAAAAAGGAAGCTATATCGCAAACAATATCCATGGAGAATTATGAGCTATAAAAACAAAGTCAGGACTCTAAAGGTACTATAGGGAATTGTGTCTGGCACAACTAAACTGAAGGTGAAAGCAACTGAGTAACCTGACAAAGAAAGCCGTGCAATGGCACAAGATACAGTGGGCAAGTTTTGTTAATAATGCTTATTATTGAAATATATGCAGGATGAAGTATTTGTATTACAGAAGGATGACGAAATCCTTTTCAGTCTGCAAGTAATTAAAGATGAGGTTCATCATCATAAGTAACATTAATAACTTTAAAGCAGCAGGCTCAGATAACCTATACTAAAGAGTTCTACCAGAACTGTCAAGAGAGATCTCATTTGTAATACCTCCTAGCATTTCAGTGACATTTCAGAAGACTCATAGTATTGTGCCAATGTTTAAGGAAAGAAAATTAAATAAGCAGAGCAAGCAGGATGACCTAGCTAGCTGTGTTATGGTTAACCTGACACCAGTCCCAAGTAGCACAGTACAAAAGCTGATACTTAGCCAGGTCATAAATAAGTCAATAATTGGCAATAATTTTTGTTTTTATCAACATTGTCTTGTTGATAAATCCAATTTAATTTATTGGTAAAGGTTGTAAGTCTGTTTCCTACAGATTAGTGTTGGAACATATTTCACAATGTGTTTCACAAAGTATTTGATCTACCACTGTGACATTTTGATAAAGATCTTAGTCAAGTCTAGTGCCACTAAATACAGAGACATTTCAGTTGTCTGGGCCAGTGTTGGTCCAGAAGCAGGATATGTACTTTTGAGCTGTGATGCATAGCAGGCACTTACGAAATCAGGTCAGCATTAGCTGGGGATGTCTGCAATCATCAGTAAATTGGATCTTTCTTTTCCCTGGTTCACCTTCACGATGTACTGTTGGAGTCAGATTTTTAGTGATTTGTGTTATTTTTAATTTTGCTTTATCTTAGCCTTTCTGTAAATGTAAAATCACCACTGATAGCATTTCTGAGTGACACAGAGATTGTCCAAGATGTAAATTACCATGAGTATAAAGCAGCTAGACAGAGCAAACAGTGGCTTAGGAAGGTTGATGTATTCACATTGAGGTTTTTTAATACGACCAAGTTCAAAGCGATAAGCCTAAGAGCTAAGATCGCAGTTCACAGCTCTGGGACCAGGGAGCTGTATAGTGGAAAAGAGTAACGCCAAGAAAAAATGAGGAATCATAACACATGGACACTGGAGGCATGCAAATAGTAAGAACGATGCTCTTGTAGACACGGACAGTGCAATTAGGGAGAAGTATGTAGAGAGGCAGGGATGTGGTGCTCTCCCCGTAGGTCACCCTTTAACACTGCCATGGAGTACAGGTTTGATTTGTACAATTTAGGGAGGATATTTATGATTGGAGAAGGTACAGAGATGAATCGTAAGTATGATTTCAGGAGAGAAAGGATGTCTTATAATGACATGTAAACTAAATAGAGCTAAGGTGGAGCTAATTGCTAAGAAGCAATTTGATCCAGTGTATATGCTGCTGAGCAGAAAAGCAATGTTGAATAATGAAGAACTCTTCAATACAACAGGATTTAGCAAAAACCAGTGGCTGAAAGCTGAAACAACAAATGTTTAATTAGGGATAATCTTTAACACTGAGGAAACAAATTATCAGGTGCACTGGACAATTCTCTGTTATTTGGAGTTTTAAATCAAGACTGAAAGTCTTTCTGGATGATAACTTGTATTTGAATAAAACATATCTGGATCAATGAAAGAATGACCAAAAGGTATGAGACAATTTCTATTCCAGGGACAACTGAGTAGTTCTTGACGTTTTGGCTTAGAAGAGAGATGACATAGAGGAAATACAGTAGCCCTGAAAAATTATTGGTGTCCCAAAAGAGTTAAATGGTTTGCTTAGGGTACATCATGAGTCGGTGGGAAAGTTATGAATAGAAGCTAAATGATGTTTGTCCCTTAGCTACTGTAGGATCCAGTGCTGTTCAAGAGCATGCATAATCAGTATTATCAGTCATCCTGAAACTAAGCATGGAAGAATTGTTTGTTTAGTGTTGTTTCAAGATTAATTTAGCCACAGCAAAGAGAACAAAGTGGAACGGGAAGAAAAAGAGCAGAGACACAGGCAGAGACAATTGTGCTATACTTCATAAAGAAAATGGTGGAAATCTTTGGCCATGGTGATACAGAAAAAGCTGGCATTATGCCAGTGAGAGGGGATAATTAATTCTTGAATTTTGAGGACAGCAAAATAAAGAGCAGGGAAATTTCTGCTCTGATTCAGGTGCAATAAAGAAGGACAGGAGAAAACAGAGTTAGTGAAATAGGGGGAAAAGGACTGTCAGAGCTTTACAGAAGACCAAATTCTTATTCTTTCTTTTCAAACTGTAGAACTGACAAATTCAGTTAGCATGAAATACAGATGTGGCAAAGTATCACTCTAAAAACAATTCAGTGCTTAAGTGCGGTAAGGTGCCTAGCTCCATAGCAAGCACTGAGATGATGCTGATTTTCACAGTTGGATAATTTGACCGCCCAAATTAAATACCTCTCATAGTTTCCCTGGTGATACCACTATGAAAGGCTGTACAGAATGACACAGACCTGCCTGCTCTACTGCGATATCAGAGGGACTATGGATGCCTAAGCGAAATCAGGATTTCATTCATCCTTACCTGATGAGTCCCTCTGGGACTGATGCAGATTTTGGTTTTACTTTCACCATAACACTGATGCTGGGAAGCAGAATTACTGATGTGAGATACCTAGTTGGGGTCCTCCCTGACACTTCTGTTTGTTAGAGATGATTCTGCTTGGAATCATTCAGTGAGGTTAATTGCACTCAAAATTATGCTTCAAATTCATATTTTAGGAGACTTTGGTATTGCTGTTGTTTAAGGTAAAAGCCCATTGCGACAGACCGTGTATACTGTATACTGGCAATATATGGATCCAGGAATTTATCTAGTACACCACAATCCCCTGTTTTGCAAGAATGTTTTTGAGATACAAAATAAATACACTTTCAGTGGTCAGTAGCCAGGCTCACTGACTTATTTCTGCCTGCAGCATTTCCTCTTTATCTGAGTGGAGCCAGGCACACAGGAACTTGTGACGGGAGTACTGTGTGCCTACGCTAATGAAGGGTTTGGGTTGAAGATTCGGTGCATTACTGGCATGGCCTTCCAGAGGTCTCTAGTTCTCACTGTTCCACCTTAAGTCAGCAAGAGCTGCCTGTGCCTCTCCTCTTTGAACGTCAACCTCAAGATGTTACCTTCAGGCTTCTAGCTGTTCAGTTCAAGTCACAAGATTAAACCTGTGCTAACCTGTCTGGGAGCTTTGTGATGCAGATGCAAAAACATCAGAGAAAGATTAATATAACCAGCCATTGATTTATTATGTTCTAGGAAGTAAGGGATAAAGCAGGCTGGTGTGATGCCCTGAGCCCAGCCTCCACGGCGATTTCTCTTGTCCTGACATACATCCACCAGCACTTATCTTGTCTGTTCCCCTTTCTCTCCCTTTAGTTTCTCAAACTTCAGGAGTTTCTTTTGGCAGGCATGCTCCTCACTGCTGCTGATGCTGGAGCTTTCCTCAGAGCTTTCGGAGGGGAGATACTTCATTGCCATCATGTCCTTCTTGTTCATTTGCAAGCAGAGGCAGGAGGATTCGCTCACCTTAAATGACTCGCCCCACATGTTCTGGCACATGTCAGTCCCATTTGCGTACATCTGTGTGTCAAATAAGAAAAGCATCAATTACATTTAAAAATAGTTTAGTTAAAATCAATTTGTATCAAATTGATAAACATGATCACTTTTTAAAAATTGATTCTAGATAAAAAAGCAGTCTGCAGTCATCCACTGTCTTGCTGTGTGCCATGCTTCACCAATTCTGAGATATCTTAAAATGTTATCCAGTCCCACCAGTGGCAAAAGAGATTTGCCTGTTGTGAAAGCAAATGATTATACAAAGTGCAAAGTGATCAACAGCTAGCCCTTTGTTTCCACTCTGGGGCTGACAGCCCAGTGAGCTTTCTGGGTCTGACAGACCAAAGCTGTGTGTGCGAGGCTGTACAACTTGTAGCATGTCAGGACACTCTGACATGTCTTGGGATCTGAGTAGTGCTGAAAGCACCAGACTGAGTGTTTTGAATATGGGAACCTGTATACCTACAGGCTAGAGACAGACCAGTGGAGTCACGGCTCTCACTGTGCCTGCTGCCATGTACATCGTGACCAGGCAGGACCACACAGACAAAGAGAAGGGACATAACTTAGAAACTGTTTGAAGAAAAGAAGTTTTCTTCAAGCTTCTGAAGGGCTGTGTCCAGTGGTGTAATGGCCTTTCTGGCTCAAGAAATTGTAAACTGCATCTTCTCGCACTCTCTGCGAGTGAATCTGCCCTAGTCTTGATACTACATCGTTTTATAAGGTCTGTGTCTTGGGACCTGTACAACCACACAACAGAGATATTTCTTGTTTGCCAAGCTCACATTGTGACAACCTTCTGTCCGCCCAGCTTGAGTTTGCCTAAAGAGTATTAGCTTAGGAGTTATCATGTCCAGCCACAAAGTAAGCAGGATACACACTTTATCTTGCCTGCATTTCTCCCATGTGTTTGTGGTTGAAGTTCAATCTTTTCTGTTTCTGTAAAGGAAGCTCTAGGTACTCCCAGAAGCAAAGCTAAGAATCAAGTTGGGACTGGGAGTGATGACAGGAGTAGAAGCCTTGGGAATTAAGGAGTGGGAGTGTTAATCACTGAAACAGTGGGCCAGGCAACAGGACTGCTGGGTTCTGTTGCTGACTGATTCACCTTGACCATGTCACCAGCACCTCTCTGAAGCTGTGTTTCATCTGTAATAGTACAAGTGCACATGATGCTGATTCTTTAATCCTACGTTGTTTCTCTTTGTGCTGTAATTTCTGGATGGTGTGATGGTTTACTATCGTTGCCAGCTCATGTAAAGGTCTGACGCTGTGAATCTCAGAGAAAGTGCCCTGTCTTGTGGTTGAGAGACTTCTGCATGGAAGCTGCTCTGTGTGCAAAAAATTAATGATTATAGATTTAAGTTTATTATGGAGAGGTGTGACTGGGCATCTGTAGTCCTGCAGTTTCTTCTGCTCCACCTATTTTCCACAACAAGTTCTTATGAGATGTCTCCCTGTCTCCCCACATGCAAAACTATGTTGACCTATGCTGTGCAGGCATAATCATTGCTTTTGCCTTAGACATCTATCCTTTGTGAATAATAGAGAGTCCATTCCAAATAGCCCCAAAGACACTGTAATCTGAAAACAGCTTTTCAGTTCACACCATCTCTGGCCAGGGCTCACTCCACAGATGCTGCAGTTGCTGGAGGAGAGTGGAGGCTGGCTAGTGCACTGACAGCAATGCAGGGTCAGAAATGGAAAGGTTGCTGCATCTAGTTCTCTCCTTGTGTTCTCAGGGTAGAGAGTTTCTTTCCCACTATTCCTGTGCTTTTAAGCACCATTACTCATTTTCTCCCAGCTCCTGTACAGTTCCTGGATTTCTACCTGCTTTTGGCTAATCATTCCAGAAAATATTAAAAGCTGTCATGTGGGTTTTCTTAGGTCTGTATGCAAGAAACAAGGCTACATTCTATTCTTGTGTCCCACAGGTTCTGTAACGTGTATTCATTACTTGCTAAATTGGTAAATTTATTTAGACCTTTCTCCTAACTCTGCTTAAAGATCAGAGCGTAGCCAGAATGCTGCAGCAAACAATGCACACAGACCATTTACCAAACATGTCCCTAAATTTAACTGTAAAGGATTCTGATTCTTCAGCTTCTTGGAAAATGTCCTAGTCTGTGCATTAACATTGCTTGGGGAGCACTCAGCTGGGAGAACAATGATAAAATGTGCCTCATTTTAGCCAGGCTAAAACTGGCTATGATCCATTGTGCATTCTTAATATTCAGCATTTGTTCCATATTCAGCATTTGTTCCAAATAGTCCTTACAACCACTTGCATATGTCAAATGTAGGGCTGCTGACTGGTCCTCTGTATGAGCTGAGGGCATCAAAAGAAAGTAAGCATCTGTCCACAGTGCTCTGACATTGGAAAACCCTTTGTGCTTCTGGGTAACTTTTCCATGAGTTGGGTCCAAACCAAGTGAGTCTAATGTTTGTGTATCATGTAATTTTCATATGGGAGATGTTTTTCAAATTTCTCTGAGGAAACTTCATCTTTATTCTTACTTACCATGCAAGCCTATTTTTGGTGAAAAATATGGGCAGTTTAGGGTGTGGTGACATTTAGTTTAGGAATAGCTGCGCCTGGCTTCAAGCGATAAGACCTCTGGATTTGCTGCATGTTTTCCCCTGCAGATGGTATATTTTCTTTAAGAAATAAGTACAAGGGAATTCAAGGTTAAAAACTCCTATCTCTGGACCAGGAACAGTTTGAACCAGAGACTGAAGATTATTTACAGAGATTATCATTTCATTTTTCACTTCATCTGGAACTACTGATGATTTTGCACATCTGTGAAACTACGCTGTAAGTTTCCGCAGCCCATTATCAGCCCACTGCTGATTAGTGTCACTTTTGCAAGGCAGACAGCAATCCTGCACTAACTGGACTGTGACTTCCACTTATATCAGTTGCTGAACCAACTTCTGGAAGTACATGCACTTGAATTGAATTCAAAACAATAAATCTGGGATCTCTGCAAGCCTTACTACCTGTCCCTAGGCACTACACTTAAATTTCATTTACTTCTGCAATTTGGACAGTTTTAATACATTCAGTGAAGTTCAACTGTTAAAAATATTCAGATAAGTGTAGCAGTTTTGAGCTGTATTATATTGCCTTGATGCTAAATTTACTTGAGTCACTAGAAGTAGTCACTACCTGACTCTTGAAAGGTCTGTAGATCAGGTTCCAGGCAACCTTGCTCTTATAAGTCTTGTCAGTTCTCATTTTATACACTTTTGCTCATAAAATTAGTTATCACAGCCATTAAACCCTCTCAGAAAGATGGGATGAGCTCTCAGAAAGCTTGTCAGTGCTGCTCTTTAACCATCAGAGTTACATAGAACAACGTTAGCTCTGCCCAGCCATTGGCAGACACAGTGGAGAACACACATCAGAGATATGACAGGTCTATGGAGAACAAAAGGGAGACATGTCAGGACACACAAAACAAGAATGTCAGGACTTAGGGATTTGGAAGATGGAGGACTTGAACATAACAAGGTGAAATAGAGAAACGCGCAAAGATGCCTAATAGGCAAGAAAACCTTAAAAATTCCTTAGTGATTTGGGAACTTACATCCCAATTTAAAAAGACAGAGGCATGTAAAGCCCCACATTATGTACGGAACCTTAAACATACCTCTCATGTCTCTGTTGTATGAACAAAGTTCACCTTTTACTTTATAAACCCCACTGTGGTTAAAATATCAGTGCTGCTTGAACTTCTACTTTTGTTTCACAAGTGGTATGAATAGTGATTAATTGAATGTATATATGCTTAGAGTAAGCAATCTATTTAAATAGAAATGTTTTAAAATTTATGTACTCAAAAAGTCTGATGTAGGTACGGCTTGAAACTGCTGAAGTAAAAATAATTCACCTGTTGTATTTTACTCCCATAAATTCAGGAAAAAAAAAAAAGAACTCAATGCCTTTTTTTCTGCTACAGTTGATCAGGTTTTCTTACCTCACTGTACGGAATGCATTTATTCTTACAGTGGTTTTCTCCACTTTCATCCCATTCCCAGTCCATCAGCCAGTTACGAACACATGTGGAATCATCTTTGCAGGCTTCATACCTTCAGGGAGATTAGTGTGGAAGAAACAGTTATTTCTCTCACTTTTTTCCAGTGGACTCAGATTCAACTCAAAATGTCTACGTGGGCTATGCTAGTAATGTTGTATAGTTGCACAGTGCAGCTTAGCAACAGATCTTCAAGAAATGTGCACATTATCTTAGTTTGACATGCACGTAAACTCTGAGCTGGCCAGGAAGATCTAAATCACCATGAAAACCAAACAGTTCACCCACTACATTTTATACTCACAGGCTGAAGTAAAGGGCTCGTGTTCTGAGGAGCAACACTCATTGATGTGATGTTTGTTGCTTGGTTATGTTTGCTGATGTTACCGAGTGGAGGAAATACTGTGTGGGAGGGTGTTTCATGAATGCTGATATTCAATATTGTGACAGCACAGGTACACTAAGAGTGAACTGTCACTTGAAGGAGGTGTGGGGAAAGTTTGTATTTATGAATTATTATGGGAAAAGAATGATATTTCCTGGGCAGGGGGTTGCAGGAATGAGGAATGTGCAATGAAATAAGGAAAACCCACAAAGAACAAAATCATATAAATTAATAAGCTATCAGCATCAGAACAACGTTTTCAAAGAAGTTAAACTTGAAGTGAAGGAGGAAAGATAAGAGTCTTGTAGGGTATAGGTCTAAAATTTAAATTTTAAGTTATTTTTAACTTGTAACTGGTAATGCAAAAAAAAATAAAGCCTATAAATGGCCTGGAGCAAGTACGGTCTGCAACTGGCTGGTCTATGTGTTGAGAGATCTCGTGACTTCCCATTATCCTACATAATTTCCTTCCTTTCTTCCACTTATTTTCTACTTTTTGGCTCTTACCTTTCTTAAGGATAACTTTCTGCAAATCAGTTAACAACTACTTAAATTTAGTCTCAATGGCGGACTATTCACACCAGTAACTGAGAGTGCCAAAAAGTTAGTGTAGTTCAGCATGGTATTTGTAATTAATGCCTTTGGATATATTTTCTGTTTGTCATTTTTAATCTTGAGTTTCATGTTTCCAAAACTACTTTGATATCACGGGGGCTGCAGACTTATATTTTTAAATGAAATATGAGGTTTTTACGCGGTCACAGAACTACAAGAACTAAACATTGCAGTACATGAATGTAAAGGTAAGAAATGTAAGAACATGCACATTTGCAGAACCTTCACATAGGTTTTCTGGGCTTTTTTGGAGGGAGAAAGAACAGTAGATAGAGGGTAACCAGGGCCTGAACTGAACAGGTCTAGCGCAGGAGACACATATTCTCAAATGTGTTCACCCAGGAATCTGCTGTCAGAGGTCTCTGCTGGAAATATAGGCTGAAATTTGATAAATTAATATAATGTGACATGAATAGGCAGATCCTAGCAGTTTGTGCCATGACTGGTTTTGGGACTAGGGGCTATAAGAATAATTGGTTTGTTGTTTGTTAGCTGCTGCGTGTACACTGACTGAAAAAGACATGCAGAGGTAACTCTCCAGGGACAGCTGTTTCTCTAAGGCTAGTCACTTTGCCTTCCTGAAGGCACGCCAGTTAGGAGCATC
Source organism: Rissa tridactyla (assembly GCF_028500815.1). Classification (NCBI taxonomy): domain Eukaryota; kingdom Metazoa; phylum Chordata; class Aves; order Charadriiformes; family Laridae; genus Rissa; species Rissa tridactyla. The sequence goes on from NC_071473.1 coordinate 45,020,234, forward strand.
AATACAAACTTTTTGTTAATCACCTTCTATGAACTCTCCACATACCAGCATCAGATTCAACAATTAGCCCTTGATTCTTCAAGCCATGTAGGCATGAGATTTACTTTATGCATGCACTTAAATTCATTGCTTTCTAGCAAAGTTGATCAATATCTACTGTGAGCTGCCTAATACTAGCACTTCCACTTAAAGCAGTTGTGCCCTTCCCACAGTCTTCTTTTTAGTTTCCTTTTTTACTTGGCTAAGTGTTTTTAAGCCTGATGGGATCCCAGACCAGGGTTGCTTCACAGCCTCTCGGGCAGTGCCCCTGGTACATGGGTTGGGACAGGGCAGGGGAAAGAATGAGCAGCCCTTGGGGCTTAGGAGAGGGCAGAACTGCTTCTGTTGAAATCAGTGTCACCTCCAGTTATACTTCTCAAATTAGGAATGTGTATTTCAGAGTTTTACTGAACTGGGGCATTCATCCTATGCATCTGGTTTCCTCAGGAATTTGAATTAAATATGCTTGTTAAAGTATTTATACTTTTGTTCACTATTATCTATTAAATTGTCAGATGAAATGTTTCCTAATTATGATTATTGCCTGACTCTATTATATAAGCAGGTAGCAAGGTATAACTCTATTATTACAAGTTTTTCTTTATCCCAATGGAAGTAATTATGAAGCTAAGTCTATGAAAAATCATGCCTTATGAAAAGTCTGATTTCTGCTGTCCAGAAACCTATAAGTGGTTTCTTCAAACATTAATTAAAACCCGTGAGAAACATAAATATAAATACTTAGAAGATCCTCCCTGAACATACTAGTTCCCTATGTACAACGGGCAGGATATTTTTGTTTTAAAGCTTTTTTCCCCAAATTTTTTATCATTAGCTGTTTCTCTTTTAAAGGGCACAGGGTCCTTCCACAGGTGGATCAGAAAATGGCTTGTACATTGGGCTCTTTCAAAAGCAATAGTTTTAAGACTAGTGGGAACAAGGAATCCTAAGACAATAGGAAGAAAAGGAAGGCCCCAAGCTAGTCAGATGAATTTCTTTTAAATGAAGTCACTGCTCATTCAGAATCCTCTGCACATTTCTGGCCACAAAGACATACAGTATGCAGCAGGCACACTCACGGCATGTAGAGAAAGTAGGTCACATCACTAACAGTGCTACAGCACGCTAAAGGGACTCCAGTGAATAGAACACGAAAAAATGTTACTTTAAATCACCAGAAAGAGTGAGAATTCTGTCCAGGCTCTTTTCTAGCCTCAGGCCTTAAGCAGGGTGAGGGAATGGGTTTGACATTGGCATTAGGCAGGCACACAGACTAGCATGCACAGTAACGGGTCATCATTACATTTTTGATTCAGGCCAGGCATCTATGACGCCAACAGGAGCAATAGATCATTGTTCAGTGTGTGTTTAGAGTAGAGCCTCCTCTCTGCCAGGAGTCTCCATACTGGGAAAGGGTCAGTTTTTCCTGTGCAGCAGCTCTCAATCACCCCCCTCACCACACACCCCCCCCCACCCCGCGCCCCCCCCCACCCCCGCCAATACTTTGCAACAGCAAAATTTAAAACTGCTATTTACCTGGAGGTTCTGGCAATACCCAGGGCACACTGAGGCTTTTGCTATGTAATATTGACCCACCATATACACTTTGGTATAAATCTCATATATACTAAGTCTGGCTTAAGCCAGTTCATAGATGCAAACTAAACTCACAGGGTATATTTTCTTACATCTTTACAGTATCAGTGGATATAGCAGTTTGGTGATGACTTTGTGTGCTGCTTATTTTGGGATACATTTGTTTTAGATATTGGTATGCTATTGCTTTGCCTGTTAGATCTATTCTAAAGTCCACTGGCAACTCCACTGCCTTAAAAAACAAATGCTTTCAAATTTTGGCAATATTTGGTTCTGAGCTTTGAGATTCTGAGCACTGAGGCAAATTCAAGATCTCAGTCTTTATCTTGAAGGTGGTCAACAATCTGGATTCAGTTTAGAAGATTACTAAAACTTTGTGAAGGAAGACTGCACATGACAAATCTGTTCCTGAGGCATGTGGAGTTTCCTAACACAGAAATAAAATTCATCACTAGAGGAAACTCTAGGGAAGCTAAGAAATACATCAGCCCTTCTCACTATCTTCCATTACAAATCCAAACTATGCTTCTTGTTTTCTTCTCTGGCACAAAGCAATGGAGACATATTTGAAGACAAACCTACCAAAATACTGCACTGCATACATGACTTTGCCCTTGGAGAGAAGATGAGAGTGAAAATGGATCCATGTGTCAATAATACTCAATTTGCATAACCACTAGGGAAAGCACTGCACAGAGCAGTGCAAGAGAACTTTACCATGTGCTACTGTGTGTTCTGTATTTTCTGTGCTTCCAAGAAAAGCTCTTTTGTAACATTTTTAGAAGTATTAAAACAGTTTTCCACGATTTTCAGAGCAGCCTAAGGGATTCAGACATTCACAGTTAATGACTTTCAAGGGATGCTAGCAGTTATAATTCTATCGTGTGAACACAGCCTGTTCTGTTTGTACTATGCTTCACACCAATTTAACCACACAAACTATTTACTGTAATTACTAGACTCAATGTTAATATGGTACTGACTGAGATTTATATGGCATTATTTAAGATCCAACATCTCATAACAGGGAGAGAGGGAGGGATGAAGGGAGGGAGAGATATATGCTGGATGCGGGCCACTGAAAAAAATCTCAGTACCCCACCTGGATATAATGCTCCTACCCCAAGACTAGGGACAGACAGGTGCTGGGTTGTCCCGCTACATGTCTTGCACTCAAAAAATAATGTGATTCCCTGATGTTGTATTTTGGGAAACAAAATTGAATTGCTCACTGCTATTAATATTTTTAGCATTACTTGGCTGCAAATTTCTCTGAGATTCAGGCTTTTAGAAGTGGTTTTAGAGAGAGGGATGATGGAAGGGAAAAGGCCAAGGGTGAAAAATGAAGAAATTAAACTAATTTGTTATATGAATTAATTGAAAACATAGAGGAAATGGCTGCTTTCATGATTTCATACTGCATTTTATACATATAAAAGAAATGGATCATATAACGATCAAGTATTTAGGTTTAAAATGCTAACTCTGTAAATGCTAACTCACAGGCCTGGACATTTCACAGGGTGGGCAGGCCCTCACTGCTGTCAGTGCCTATCAATGTGGTGAGAGCTTCTCCGTCATGTCAGGCAGTTCTGATGCTGCTGCATTGCTTCCTCGCAGAGGACAGGGTGCTGCTGTCCCTGGGTCACTAACATTCAGCCTGTGTCTGTTATTTTGGGAGTAGTAGCTTAGCAGAGGAAAAAGTAGAGATGGCAAACAAGAAATGAAGAGGAAAAACAAGAGAAAAGGCATAAAGGTGGTACACCACCATCGAATCTTACTGCCACTTGATTGGGAGATCTGTGGTTGCGTATTATAGCTAAATAAAAATACTTTGATAAAAAGCTGAACCTACCAGTCATCACAAAAGCTTTGACACAACGGAACAGACCGAATAGCAGCAGTGTAGTTGGGATGGATCCAGTGAGCAGCATGTGGAGAACACCGGTAAAAGCACTCAATTTTCTTTGTGAAATCTTCACAGCTGTGGTGGGTGAGAAAAGCCACAAATAAGCCTGTTTCTTAGCATCAAGGCTCTAGCCTCGGTTTTCTAGGCCTGCTTTGATGTGGATGCAATAGTACAGATTAGGACAAAAACATAGAAAAGCATCCTTTCGCCTTGTTAATGTCTAGATTCCAAACTCATTCCTTTGGCATTGTGTATGAACTCTGACTGTGCAATTACCATAGCCAACTAAAGAGTGCACAAATGTTTCCATGCATATCTCAGCCCTGTTTGTGTAAGCTTTCCGTAAGCTTTTGAGGCCTTGAGTTTTCCTGGCAAGAACAATTCCAGGCAATAATGAAATGTAGTCTAAAACTATAGTACAAAACTTCCTCTATGCTGTAGCCTTATGGTTTCATCAATCTTTAGATTTTCCCACAGCCCAGCTGAGTTACTCAAAAACACATACTGTTGCTGCTCTTCTGGGAGTGGCAGGCAATAGCTGTTACTTTTGCACATATGTTTTTGCTTAATTGTTTTGTACTTTCATTCTTTCATTTCTATAACTTGCCATGTTTCATAGCTCTAACATCTAACAGGGTACTAAAAATCTTAATTATGAAGACATTCTTCATGGTTACAAAACCCACAGGACTACAAGAATTTTTATTCTAAATATTCAGGAGTTTCATTTCTGGACTCTTGTGCATTTTGTTTGCAAGATTTAATAATCTAGTTGTTCTGCTTTCTAAACAAAGGAAGAAGCTTGGTCTGTATTGACTAGGGGTCACACTCACTGGTATGTGATGGTTGTTTTGGAGAGCTACAGAGATGTGGTGTGGTTGTTACCTACTGGGTTTATGACTGCTTTGCATTGCTAGATATGGTTCTATACTGAAAGCAAACTTGAAAAAAACATAACCCTTTCTTGATAAAATGGCATAAATCCTTCTGCACAAATACTATATACTTGGGGATTCATGGGCTTTTGTGAGAGGAGAAGAAGAAGAGCCAGACATTGGTCAGGTATAAATACAAGATGATGGGAACTAGGCTGCGTGGCATCATCTTTAGGACAACCTAGGAACTGTCCCTCAGCAACTCCAGGAGAAGTTACCGTTAGCTCTGTGGCTGCTACAGCAGAGATCTATTGAACCAGGACACAGACAACATCAAAGCTGACTTACGATTTACTGAGCTGCCCACATCTGTTCCAGTAGCTGTTGTTTACTTTAATTACTGGGGAATGAGCCAATTGCTCTGTGAAGTCTGCATAGCAACAGGAAGCTGTCAGGAATGAAAAAGAGATCTTGCAATAAGGATTTTCTTTAATACTGTATTTGGAAGACTAAAAATGTAAGATGAATCCATTTTGGTCCACAATATGATAAAGTCTCTTAATACTAACTGGAAGATGTATTCAAGCTCAAACATTTTTGGTTTTGGAAGTAGCAGTGTAAATGCTAAGTGAGGTGGACTGGCATCAACAGTGCTTTCTCAAGGTGTGCCCAGAGAGCCCTGAGAATTTTACTAGTGTTCTGCCAGATGTTATATCCTGAGGGATACTAACTTTGAAAGCTACCAAACATAAAAAGAGAGTTGCAGAAATGTAATAAATACTATACTTTGCTCACTACAGAATTTTGATTTCAACCTTTCCCGTTTGGTGTCTGCTACAAGTAATTAATTTTTATACTTAATCACAATAAACCAAATTCATCTTTGCTGTAAACTTTTTTAAGCAGATGGAGCTACAAGAAAAGGAAACTGCATCAGAATTCTTTAAAGATAATAAATGAAGTCAGTGAGAGTTCTGCAGTTACTGCAACCTTACTCTTGATTTGCATGCAGCAAAATGCCAATGAAGAAAGCTTTTCAAATGCAACTTATACTGCATCTTAATATATTTTTGAGAAATTAAGGGAACTGCCCAAACAATTAGTGTGTACAAAGCTGTACTTCTAGACCATATTTGGCAAAATTAAACCACTCTTACATTTAGAGTACAGAGTGCATTCATGCATATTTGGCTCAGGACTTGGCTTCACTTTGTGGGTGTCCCCTTCCAGACATCCGTATTTTTGGCAGGTAGATGACGTTATGACAGCAAAGAGGGTGACAGCAAATCTCAGCATTGTTGTTCTGTTCTTTTTCCTATATGGAGAGAAGTCTTTATTTATATGCTTTATTTCTAGGAGAAGTCATAACATTAAAAAGAAGGACTGCTATAAAAAAAGTTACATATATAACCAATAAAATATGCTTAGCAAAGATGCACACATAAATATTAAGACACATGTTCGCCTTTTCTTTTTGCTTATATCTGAACGCTTGTACTTCTGCTACATATTTTTGAGGTTCGGTGGCAAGTGATAAAAACCACCAACAATTCAGGCTATTTATGAAAACATGTTACAATTTTCAGTATTTGAAAAAATTATTTTAAGTTTCTTACACTGGATTCATTAGTTCTAAAACTTGCAGAGTTGTTTTGCACACTTGGAAATTACACACTTGATACAGCTGCAAGCAAGCTAGTAGTGGTCAGCACCGGAGCTGGATAAATTACATTGATAACTTGCCTGTATTGAGCCTATGCTAATTTATACTTAAGAATCAGATCCATTATTTTCTGCCTCTTTTGTAGAGTTTGGTCAAAATTGCAAGGTAAAAACCTTTTGTCTGTGAGACTAAAATTTCTCTAAACACAGAATACATATTAGTGAGCTACATAGATAAATCTAGAACCTGTTACATAAATCAGTGCATAATTCTTTATACATGTTATTAATTTAACCCTTCATTCTTTAGTTAAATATTCCTGTTATCTTTTTGGAGTAATTTTGCCTGAATAAGGACGGCAGCTCCTCTATATACCTAGACTTTTCAGATATAAAGAAAACAACATGTTACAGAAGGAGAAATCTGTCTCTCCAGTTTCTCAGTAGTTTCTCACCTCTTTTGCTGTCCTTCTGGGTGGTGCTTCTCCCTGGAAGAGGAATACAGTAAATTGCTTTTCTCATTTTCCACTTTATATACACACCATCTGGCATCAGTGCTCCAGAATTTGTTTGCCCTGGAAGAGTTCCTTGACCCTTTGCAATGCTAACATAGATTTATCTCAAAAGCAGATGCAATGACCAGCACATAATGCCCTTTTACTGCTTGCAAATGTTGACATGATAAAGAGGAAAGTACAAACATAGGTTAGAATTAGAACAACAACAGCTCTCCTATATACCAAATACAACTACCTCCCCTGCCTGATTTTTCAATGATTCCTTTTATTGTTAATTATTAGATTCATTTCTGCATTTTCATGGGGCTCTTATCACATGGGACTTCACTGAATTAGAGACATTAAAAACCACACTTCATATTTCAGCCTGACTGGCTTAATCTTTACTATAGATGTATGATGGCTTGCCTTGGCTTACACAGTAATTTTACTGCAGCCCCTGGAAGAGAATCTACGTCTCCCGATTCCCAGGTCTTTGCTCTTTGTTCAAAGGATCCCTTTATAACCTGCTGCTGTTTGCTCTGGTTGCTCTGCCTGCTTCATCTGTACTCTCCAACCAGTGTCACAAGCGCTACAAGAAACTGTTGCTTGTACCATTGATAGCGATTGTGAGATCTGCTCTCTGCAAGGAGGATTCTGCATCTGAACATAAACCATCGCATAAGGTAGACATGGTGATTACAAATAGTTGCACTTATTTCATAGATCAAATCTTAGCGAGCACTGTAAAGAGCAGCACCACTCGCTACTTTGCAATTACTTTGATGCATTAGGAAAGTAGCATCTGTTCATTTTGTGTTTAAAACAGAACACTGGTTTGTCAGATAATACTCTCGGGGCATTATTTACAAACCTTTTTTGCTTGAAAAAACAAACATTGTCACAGTGGAAGTGTGGTATGAGTCCCATTGAGGAAATTCACTGAGCATGATAATAAAACAATCTCTATAAGCTATACGCAGTGATTCCTATCCTAGCTCTAGTAAATGCCTCAAGGCAAAACTGTTGCTGGCCTAAAAAGAGACATTTCCAGATCTGTGGAAGCTGAGCGATTTTTATGTTCCAGAATTAATTTAATTAAGTTTAAATAATGAATTTAAGTAAGGCAAGTTTAAAGAAGCATAAAGTAACTATAGGAGAAACTGAAGAAAATCTAATGGCTTATTACCCACACCTTCACCTCATGTGGCTTGATCTAGCATTGGCTGAAATTAATGGAGCTCCTTGCTGATTTGTAATGTAATGGATTCGTGCATACTGCTCGGCACTTGGATCTTTGTATTCATCCAAAATAAAGACCACTGTATAACATGAACACTCACTGTCAACATTGTGATCGGTGGATAGGCTAGCCATCCTGGTAAAAAACACAGAAATAGTACATGCTCTGTGCCTTATTGCTTGGTTTGCATAAAGTATATGTGCGCTTGTAAAGGTGTAGGCATGCCAGGAGGTTTCTTGTAATGCCTCTGTTCACTGAATTGACATACAAATTATATTAAGCTATAGGAAACTGTGATCTCTTTCAGGCTTTGAGTATGAGCCAAATGGGACCACTTGCTGGGAGATTAGGCAGAGTTTCTAGCAGCGGGAAGGAAAATTGTCATATGTTTGTGATTTCTCAGACTTGGCTTCGGTTAGCAATACATGTGAGCAAGCTCGGCTAAGGAGCTTTTATAGATCTCAGCTATACATCTTCATCACCTGAGAACTGAATCTTGATTTCTTTGTTCTTAAAGTATTCTTTCGCTAGTTATTTTGTGTGATGTCTTATACTAAGAAATTCATTAAAGGAAGTTTCTTACCCCTTTCCATAGTTGAATTTCTCTTTATTTGCTTAAATTGCACTCAGTGACATTCTCGTACTTTTAAGATTCCTACTGCCATTTAATTTTAACTTTAATATCAGTGCCCTGAAACTTCCATTCATCTTTTCAAGAGCTAAAGCATGCGTGATGTTAAGAGAAAGAGTTAAAGCATGCGTGATGTTAAGATATTGCCATAGACAGCAGTTCAGTCACCACAACATTAAATTGTTATTATCATCTGATGATGATCTAATTGATAGTGGCCTATAATGCTAGTAAAATTATGCATCTATTCCAAAACCACAAACACTGCTATACTAGGTCTCAAGAGCCATCTACCCGGGCAACTTCTTTCTGGCAAGTGCCATTAGCAGAAAATTAGGGAAAAAATGTTTAAAAAATAAAGCTAGTTGCTAACTTCCCAGCTTCTGGCAGTCAGTTTAGTAACTATGTCAACTGACATCTCCTAACTCAACATAGTGATTCCTTTTTTGTGAGTCAGATCTCCTTAATGACTGAAGTAAGCTTTTACGGTTTTATATTCTTGGTAACTCTGCAAAGCCGATGTGGTTAAGGGAAAAAATTGTTTGCACTTCCAACCGGTGACAATTGCCAGATCCATTTCGCTTCTTGGCATCCTGAAAGTGTAACAACAGTGTGACCAGAGGCAGAGAGAGTTTCAGGAGTGTAAATTAGAGCATTTGGCCTGTTATAGCTTTATTATAGATGGCAATGTGTGCTAATGAAATTAATCTGTTTGTTCCTTGTATCTCAGTGTGAGCCCGCAGGCTCAGAAGTCGGAAGTGTTTTTCTCGTTAACTGTAACAAGAAATGTAATTAGAAGCACAGGTTGTTATCTAATTTAGTGTCATTCCTGAAGGTCCTTTGCAAAACTGCATTTAAAGTTGCAAAAAGAGCACATTATTTGATGATCAGTTAAGCACATATTGTAGACTTCCATTATGTTAGACTTCAGAACCAAGAGTTTGTATTCACAAGTCTCTCTGCTGATCGTATCATGTCACAAGTCAAGCTGAATGCCAAAGGAGACACTCCAGATGGACTCAGTCTGGCACTCCTGACTCTGGAAAAAAAAGCTGAGGTCAAGTCTTAACATTACTGAATTTAAGGTGTGATTTGTTTCTGTTAACTTTAGTGGGGCTGGGATTTCTACTTCTATTTTGTCTGTGTAAGGACTATGTCGTGGCACAAAGTAAGGCTTACTTGCTTTATTTAAGTACACAAATGTTGCTGAGCTAGTTCTCCAACAGGGCACGGGAAAGACAAAAGCACCAGTAATTTTATATAACCAAGAGAGTGAGTCAGTGGGGGGAAAAAAGCAGATATTTTAATGAATAGTAGGTTTAAAAAGGCCAAACAACAAAATTATCATTGTAAAAATGTTATTTTAAGCTCCATGTTAGGTTTTTCAAAATTAAAGGGGACAAAACCCTACTTATTTTAGCTTATTACCGAGTTGAAAGGACCTCTTGAAAGCATAACTGAATGCTCTTCCTTTGCCCTAGTCTTTCATTTGCCTTTCACATTCTTCTAGTCTGTTACTGTGAGGTTCCTTGAACCACTAAGAATTATTGCTATTTTTTCTACAAAGAATGGGCTTTGGTTTGGTTAACTACTGCCTGTGTGGTGTGATGTGGGCTCTCACAAGTGACAAAGAAAATCTGGGTCCAGCATGACCTATACCCTCGAATTAACCAACTGCAATCTTGTTTCTAATTTAGACTATTAATATTTGATTGAATTTTCTACCATCACTGATGAATTTCTTCTTAGGGGAGTATGAATACTATTTTTTTTTATTTACACTTTTATTATGAGTACTCATTATTTGTATAAAGGTAATGCCTAGATGTCCCTGTGTAAAGTTGTGATGTAGTGTTTAAAGTACTTGATGCCAACACTATATTACGGATAGACATGTCCCACAGTCCCCTTTTCTGTCCTGATCCTGTACTACCCCTTTCCCTCCACTGTGCTGGCACAACCCAGATGGGGTTCTGCACCCAACCAGATGGGGGAACTGATCCAGCAAAAGGAAATCCAGCAATTCCCCCTGCCTCCAGTGTTTCTAGCCAAATCAATTTCCCTGTTCATTTTATAGCCCAGCTGTTGTGTTGCTGTGAGGAAAAGGGTGGTATATCACAATGAGAGAAACAAATAGGGTATGGTAGGACTGGCAGTACTTTAAGTCAGAACTGCCAACCTCCAAGCCCCATCGTGTTAGCATTCTGTTTTGTTTTGTTTTTTGTTTTAATTGTTATGTTGAACACCTTGTAATCAAAAGTAAGAGCTGACAGGTCTATAAAGAAAACAAATAATGCGAGCACAAGGTAACAGTGAGATCATATTGGTCAACATATTAAAAGGCAATGACTGGAAACCACCAGATTAATCATTGCTGAGGTTTTCCTGTTTGTATCACAGCAAGGATGAGTTTTACGGAGGACACAGTTGAGGTCTATGTAGTGTATCTGCAGACATGCCTGAGGAATGACTCCCGTACATGTCACATTAGTTCTAGATAGCTTGACTCATTGTCCTGCGATGAATCTGTGGCTAGAAAATTGACTACAACACTCATGGAAAAAGTATTTTTCCCCCTAATACCTTTCTTTACATTGTCCTCTCTCTCTCTCTCTTCATCCCGCAAATGGCTCCCCTCTCTGTTGTATCAATCAGAAACTGCTTTCACTCCCAGCTCTTTCTGTCTCTTCTTTTTCAATAGATACATTAAGTCTCTTGAAGTATCCTGATGCCAGCCTCCACTGCACACCTGTTAGATTTCCATGTCTTCCATGTATGTGTCATCTCATAGTTGGGAGGCATTTCCATAAGTGACAGTAGAACTATGTGTAATCTTCCCCCTAGCTCGCCTTAAAACTCATCTTTGGGTGGCCAAAGAGAAGGCGACAACACTTAAGCTCCGATGCTACTTCTGCTGGCCAGCATCTCTCCATTCCCTGTGTGCTTCCCTTTCTGGACTTTTCAGAAATACACACAAATATACATATTTATGCATATGTAATTTGTACTCTGTTAACACCTAGGGGTAACAGCTCAACTGTGGCAATTGCTGTCCAAGCCAACAGTGAAAGCAGCGTATTCACGTGCCTCCTTTAAAGCTATAACGAGTTTGATGAGCTTTTGTTGCTAAGAAGTGCTGTTAATTTAGTTATTGCACTAAGCTCTCCCTAAACCTCACAGACATACTTTTAACTCCTGTTATATATTTGCATATTTACATCTTCTACTTCCTTATCGGATGTAAATATGATATCTAGAACAAGGTTATAGCAGTGCAAAGCTGTCACTTTGACAAACTGCATCAGTGCAAACAAGGATATATGCCCTTCATGGTATATAAAGAAGGAAAATAACAATTGGTAAAGAAATCATATCCAGTTAGGACTGGACTTTTGCTATACCTAGATCTAGTAATTGCCATCCTGGATCAGGTTGTCAGTTCGTTTATTTCATTATTCTGTCCTTGAGACTGACCAATAGTAGTTTCCAGTGAAGATGTACTGGAATAATATACTGTATAATATACTTTTATGGCATAACCTGCCTGTAAGAAATTTCTTCCTAATCCTCCTTAATTCAATGATTAGCTTGTGCCCTGAAATATGAGTGTTTATATCCTTTCTGTAAAAAGTCCTCATGTAACTATGAGTATTTATTAATTACCCAAATGTCTCATGCAGAACTTCTCAAATAGCAGACCTCGCTAGATTCAGATCATGAGTAAATTTGACCTAGATTGTGTCAAGGTCCCAGACTTACTAATTCTCCTGCATTCTTTTGGGAAATCCTGTATTTCTTACCATTTCCTTGGAGCTTAGAGGTGCTGGTGAGCTGTACTCTGTGGCTGCAGTTCTCAGCTGCGCAGGCAGCATGCACTGCTTGGCTGGCCTGGCAGAGCTGGGGTTGTTGTCTTGCTTTTTGCGGAACAAAATGATGAATCATTCTATAAAGAGTAATTGATTAGTCTTAGTCAAAGCTTTTCCTAGCAAATCTCACTCTTTCTGCAGTTCACGTAACTACTTTTTTACCCTTATTTTTTATTTTCCTCATAACTGGTATCCTTTAGTGTTATCATGCTCGTTTTTTAGTGAATCTTGAAAAAAGAATGCTGTCATAGGGGTGAAGTTAGGGAAGCAGACAGGAGTCATGGCAGTGACGTGCCACCTGTATAATTACCTGTCATTACTGACATTCTACACAGTACAACATCCCAAAGTACCGTGCCATCTTCCGGGCTGACTGCATATTGCCAATTGCCAAACATTAGTATTCCAGTGTAACGACCAAAACTTCTCTGTGAATACCATTAGAACTGGGTCACTAACAGAAGGTGTGTGACAGCTTAACATGCAGAACAACTAAAGCCATTTCCTCCGTCTCATACAGAGCAGAAATACTGAGAGTGAAGATTATGTGTATCGTGTGAGCAGAATGACAAATGACAAGCCTTAGCGATACACTTGTTTGCTGGCATTAGTGATGCAGTTCTGCCTTGGAAACAGTGAAAATAGGTGATCAGCTGGGTTTTGTGCTGCACCAGTTTTGCTAAATGTTTGAATTTAATAGGAATTCAAATGATCAAGTTAAGTCTTTCATTTCGTAGAGGAAATTCTCCTGCTCAGCAGCATCCTAATAACCTCTACTACTTAGCATTTTCTATTCTGTTTGGAATAAAGAGGTTTTAACCTGAGAGCTTCAAGCTGTATATTTCTATCCCAGCTCCAGGAATTACTGCTGTAGCTCTGTGCTCAGCAGTCATAAAAATGCTGCAGATGGATTGATGTCATTTTAGAAAACATGATGGAATAAGCTGAACTAAACTCTGTGTTCTGCCTTACCAAGGTCCCTTTAAACCAGCTAGAGAAGAACAAAAGGGAACTCTTCCTGGATAGCATCGTTCCAGCTACCTTCTGCATCAGAAGGGCATGCTGAGACATTCTTTATAGGAAGAAAACAGAAGGTAGAAGCCAGGGAAAGGAAGTATCTGGAACTGCAAAGAAAAACAGCACTAAGAGTATTAACTGAGTATGAGTAAGTGAGCTACACAGGCTCTCTGTGGTCCCCTGCTTTTGCTCCGTGTTAGTCAGTCTGGATAACATAAGAATCAGTCCCTTTACAAGCCCTTATTAATTACTCTTCTATCTTTTTTTGATGTGTCTTTTTCCTGGAGACAAACATGGTGAACGTAGGCGTGGCATCACACCACATTCTGCCTCATTTCCCTGTACCCCTTTTCCCTGCCAAGCCTCTCATGATTCGTTCACTTTTATTTCAAGTTGGAAAAAAAACCCAAACCCAGTTCAGAAAACTAGCTCATACGGAAAAGAAAAATCAGGTCACTCAGTCTGGTCTGCAGATTCAGGTCATATTCGGTGACGAGTTTAAATGGAAAAATATGGGAGAATCAGTAAAATGAGGAGTATTTTTCCTATTCCTTCAACATGAAACCTCACTGTTCTTTTGTTTCAAAAATATTGAAAAGACATCTCCAGTCCAAAATACTAAACAGGGATTAAACAGAGAAGGAAATAATCCAGAAGGAAATCAAACACGGTCTTTTCACAAGCAAAATGTCTTATTAACCCCCAAACAGCTTTTTGATTCAGTGTGATCACAAAGATTTTTAAATTGTTTTGAGTAAAATACTGAACCAGAAGGCAATTATTTGCAATTCTATCTAAAACTAACAACTGAAGATTTGTTTTTAATATGTTTCAAAGGCAGGTAGTGTTATTCAAATTCTCATTGTGACTTTTCTTCCCATATTCATGAATTCTTTTTTGGCACACGAAGTGAACAGGTGTGAGCCAGTGCAAGGTGGCCCACAGGCCATAACCAACAAATAACTAATTGGCATCTCTGTTGCAATAGGGCAAAGATCCAGCCAAATTATGGCGAGGCACTGCGCCATCCTAATAGACTCACATTATCACGGATGCCAAGATTCCATAAATTTGCATTATTTACATTTAGTTAGGGCAGGATTCCCAGCTGGGAAATTCCACATGGTTGTCCATCTCTATCATATACAATTACGATGGAAAAAGATCTCTGTGACTAATCCAGCATCCTGGAATGGTTTTCAGCAAGAATTTAAATATTCTTAATAATTATTTAAAAATGCTCACACTCCTCTACATCAATAAATCGTTTGAAAGTGTATTTTTGTTGTCTTTGTTTGTACAAAATGAATAAAAAATTTATAAAGTCAGACTTCTGGTTGAAGATGTATGAGCCTTTTCAGCTTGGTAAAAAGGGAGAAAGAATTGTTTTTTCTGCAGCAGTAGCAAGGTTCCTGACTATGTAATAGTGGGGGGGGGGGAAAAAGACAACTTTGAAGTTGCTTTTTGTGAAAAATGAATGCAGAAACTGGTAACTTATACCCTAAGGAAATAATTTGCAAAGACAAAAATGCTGAGAGGGTGTGAATTATTGAGATGAAACACAAGATGATGATATATGCTCTGATTATTCCTTGAGGTAATGAATCTCTGTAGGTTTGTCTTTTCTACTGAGGAGACAGTGAACTACATCTTAATCTGCTCCCTGATGCGATCACACTCTCCATGAAAAAGTGGGCTGTAGCCCTTGATGGTAAATGCTTTCCTGCAGCTCAGTGCTCTCGCTGGGGGCTGGGGGGGTGCCCTGAGAGGCTCCAGTCACCTAAGTGCTGCGGTTCCCACCGTGTCTCTTTGGAGGAGCTGGTGGGCTTCTTGGAACAAAGGGTGGCATTTTCCGAAACGCTACCTACTACTGGTGACACCACAGGAAAGGTCCTGCGCTCACGTTTTTAGGGACAATGAAGAGATTGACATGGAAACCACTCGCTGCTGCACACCTGAGCTCATCCCAGATGAGGATGAGGGGGCCCTCATCCCCAGGAGACACTACTGTGTTGGGCACATCGGAGCCTCCCTTTGTGACTGCAGCGTTCCTCCTCTCCTGCCATGGAAGCAGAGCCTCCGCAGCTGGGAGGCATCGCTTGCCTGAGCAGCCCTATGGCAGCCGGCCTGGGGTGGTCCCCTTAGTGCATCCCTCCTTTCTGTGAGCCTTCTGACCGGCAGTGGTGCAGGCAGCCGTGCCAGGGCGCTGCTGCCCACCGGCCCGGCCGCCATCACCCCTTACGCCCTGCCACCCCTTCGGTGCCGCCATCCCCTCCCAGCACGGCCCGCCGCCTTCCCAGCCTGCCCCGCGCCCTTTCCCGCCTCGCACCTCCCGCCCGCCCCGCGTGACGAGTCTCGCGCGCTTCCCTCCCCACCCCCAAAGTCTCGCGCCTCTTCCCCGCCGCGAGGCCGCTGCTCTCGCGATAGGCAGCGGCCGGCGGGCGGGCGCGCGCGGGGCGGGGGGGCGGTGCCGCGGCAGCCGCTGCGCCCGCGCTCCCTGACAGGCGGGCGGCGGGAGCGGCGGCGGCGGGCGGGCATGTCCCTCCGCGCCGCGCGCAGGTGGTGGCGGCGACGGTGGCGGCGGCGCCGCCGCCCCGTCTCTCCGTGACTCCCGCCCGGCCATGGCCGGCTCCGCGCCCCGGGGGGGCGAGTGGCGCTGCAGCCGCCGCTGAGGAGAAGCCGCCGCGATGAGGAAGGGCCGCTCCCGGGGGGACAAAGCGGCGGCGGCGGCGGGGCCGCCGCCGCCGCCGCGGAGGGAGCCCGGTCGGGCGGTGGCCGCCAGCGCGGCGGAGCGGAGAGCCACCCTGCTGGGGGGCGGCGGCGGCAGGAAGGAGCCGGAGGACGCCAGGGCCGCGGGGCCGCTGGAGAGGGTAAAGCCGGGGCGTGGGGCCGGGGGGGGTCCCGCCGGGCCGGTGGCGGCCGTTGGCATGGAGACGCGCGCCCCGCGTGGCGGGCGGGGGCGCCCGGCGGTGCCGCCCTCTGCGCCCGGCCGGACTGCGGCTGCCGCAGGGGTGCGCCGGGCCCGGGCGGGGGCTGCCGGGGCTCCGGGGGGCGGCTGGAGGCCGAGGGCCGGGGGGAGGCGAGGTGCTACGATCTGGCGGGAGGGGTCGGCGCCGGGCGGCAGCGCCGGTTGGGACTGCATCCTCCGAGCATCCTCTCTCCTTCCAACCGCTTCCTTAGGCAGATACCCCCAGAAGAGGAGGGGGTAGGATTGGGGGTGCGCAATGGAGCGGTGGTGTGTCAGTGCTGTGGCGGCGTGGCGTTGGGTGAGAGGTGGGGCAGTCGTGGTGCCAGAAGTCCTGCCTGCATGCCGATGAAGAGGCGAAGGAGGATGCGGTGAAATCTAGCTTGTGCTATATACTTGCTGGTATTAATAATTACAGAATACTTCGTGCTAGTAACCTTCTGTAGGTCATTCCTAACTGTAACGTTAATTATGATGCGTTTTCCAGCATTTTTTACATCTTAATTCTTAACACTCGAAGTGTCTTTCACCCCCACAAAAAAAAAAAAAAGGATCTACTGATTGCTGCTTAGGGTTACAGGGATGAGAGATACAAGAGATCTTAAACTTTTTTTCTATGTGTTTTGATATTCCTAGTTTTACAAGAGTGAAAAACGGGGGGAGTGAGAATTAGCAGTTTAAAAATGTAGATGGCAACTAATGTTGCTTTTTTTTTTTTCTTGGAAGAGAGGAAGAAAGTATCACAAGTGCGAAGAGTCCCAGGATGCAGTAATTCATTGCTTTGTTTTGCTATTTTTAGGAGCAAAGTGAAAACCTAGGTTATTTTACTTTTCTTGTCAAAAAGGTGTCTTAAGTTTATGTCATTGTTGCAGATGCGCAGGTTTACTCTGCCTTTTTTATAATTTCTTTGGTTTTTCTAGAAAAGCTGCATTACATTGCCTTCAATTATAGGAGACTTGTCTTTGACTAGTGGATATCTCTTGAATATAGATTTCTCAGAATGGGCCCCGGAGAAGAAGAGACCTCTACTTTTTTTATTTTTTATTTTATTCTCTAGTGCCTTGTTAAGCCAGGTGGTTAAGAGGTGCTACTGCTGTTGATGCTTACCACTTCCTGAAGCAATTAAAGAACACTAATATCCTTATTCAGGAAAAGAAAGAAGTAAAAGCAGATGAGGTGACTTAGTTTCTTCCTAACTGTCCATTAAAATAGTGGTTGGTAGAGCTATCAAATGCAATAGCAAGGTGTTTGTTGTGCTGTTTTGACATTTTGTGTATGATATTGATATGGAAATTAGAGGAAATTATTTCCATTCTTGGTAGTTGTGAACTAAACTTTTCATAAATCATGCATAACAGAACATGCTATGTACCACGTAATGTATTGAACACTCAGGAAGCTTCACTAAAACAACAATAACACTGCAAAACAGGAAAGGCTGCAAATTCAGAAATGTGTTTTTGAGATGCACGAGGCTTTTTAATGGGAGATACTGCCAGTTTGTTTTTAGCTTGGGTGCTCTAAGACCTGATGTCATTTATAGGAACAGATCTTTATGTGCTGGCAAGTATTCGGTGTGATGGAGTCTTTGAGGAGTTTTGCAGCTAAAGCTAAGGAAGCTTCTACTCAACCTGTGTGAGATGCCCAGACTTCGAAGGAGAACCTCTCATCCTCTCTCTCCTTCCGTCTTCCATTTGAACTGGTGGAAGTTTAAGTGTGTAAGCAACTGGAAATAAATAGATATGTTGGCAAATGTAATAAACACGACATATAAGTCTACTCACAGCACTTCTGTCTTTAATATCAATAATTCAGCATTTCTTTAAACATCAGGAGTTGGTAGTGCGGATGTGGTGGAAAGGGCCTTCTGAGGTGCAGAAGGCAGTGTGATACTCCATGTTCACTGATGCAGCTTGTGGCTTGACAAATATTTCCTTCGGGGCCGCTTCTCATTTAAGTAGCCCTGTTATTTCCAAGCCTGTAGTATGCCCTCAGCTGTACCAATGCAACAGTGTGCACAGCTGCAGGGAACCGTTCCGAATTAAATTCAGATTTCGTAGTTTGTTTGACATATATTTGCACAAGTTTGTGGCTGGGGGAGACTAAGCTACTCTAATGTTGGAAAAAGTACTTATTAAACTGTGACCAATCACTGTGCTGACCTGTAGGCCTTTGAAAATCTGATCCTTTAATGTGCCGTGCTTATGGTTCTGACATGTATATGCGATTAATGTTTTTACTTTTTTATGAGTTACGTAAGAACATAAAAATGACTGTACTTGGTCACATTAAAGATCCCTCTAGCCCAGTATCCTGCCTCTCTGAGCTGCCAAAAGCAGATGCTTGGAGAAGAGTATAGTGTATATTGAGGAAATACCTCTCCCAGCCTCCAATAATTTGTGGCTCGCAGGTTTCCGGAACTAGAAGTGATATTTGTTTTTAGTGCCCCCAGTGGGTTTTTTTCTTCTATGAGTTTGTCCAATCAGTATTTGAAGCCATGTGTGCTTGTAGCATCCACAACGTCCTGTGGCTGAGTGTTTTAAGGCTTAGACATATTTTGTGTGGAAAAAACACTTCTTTTTGTTTGTTTTTAAACTTTCTACCTGCTTGTTTCATGCCTTGTTTGTTAATTCTTGTATTAGATGAGGCAGTGAAAAAGGGAATCCATGTTATTCTGTCTGGCTTACGAGTTGATAACTTTTATTTACCTTCCCTGGCTTGTGACTTTTCCAGAGACGTTTTAGAAAGAAGTAACTCTATCCTTTTCATTGTCCTTGCTATTTTCTTTGCACCTTTTGCAGGTGTGTTCCTGATTGGAGATAGTGATGCAGGAATCAGAGGAACAGGTTTGGGGAATGATAACCAGGACTGGCTATAACACCCTGTAAACTTATATAACATATTAGGTTTTATTCTTTAATCTTCTACCCGCTTTTTCTTGATGATCTTTAAGCATTGAGTTTGCACTTCTGTGGAACTGTCTATTATAACTCCACAATCACTCTTTTAAATTGGTAATAACTAGTTCAGAATTTGTCATCGTGGATATGAATTTAGGATTTTCTTTAACGTTATGCATTACTTTACACTTATCTACATTTAATCTTATCTGCTATTTTACAGCCACTTAAACAGTATCATTAAGGTCTTCTTCAGATCTTTGGCCATTGCTTTGGCAACCTTGAATAAGCATTGTCAGCAAACTCTGTCACATAGGTGTTAAGCTTCTTTGCTAGATTTTGCTTTCAGATGTTGAAGATGTTGATCCCAGAACAGATCCTTGTGGGACTCCACTGGTGATCCTCCTTTTTTGGGAAAAATGCCAATAGTTCCAACTTCTTGTTTCCTATCTGTTAATTGGTCGTTAATTCATAGTTGAATTGTATGTCTTATCCCATGACAGTTCAGTTTGAGCGAGGGCATCTGTGACAAACACCCATAAAGTTTTCCATAAAGTATCAGCTTAATTGTTCTATGTTTGCTGACTGCATTGAAGGAGAGAATGGAAAGTTGACGTGAAAGTTTTTGTTGCTTGTGAATGACAGTCACCCTCATCCAGAGGCATATTATAATCATTAGGTTGTTTCCCTGTCATGCTTACATAATTAGTTTGAGACATCGTGATATTTATTGTGAAAGATCTCACATGGATCGTAGCCAGTATTTGTCAGAGGTGCTTTTATTATCATTTTCTACTTCAGGGAGAAGTCAAAGGTCAAACTTCTCACATGAAGGATTCTTCGGTGTCTAGAAGATATGACTTAAAAGTGGTTATGATGAAAATATACAAGACCATGGTTGGCACGTAGAGGGTAGATAGCAAACAGCAGCTGACCATTTCTCTAGTATTCAGCTGGGAGTCAGGCTTAAAAAGAGCTGGATTTTCATGCAATAAGTAATGCATGTATAATTATTTTTTTGTTTGTTTTTTGCCAGGGGATGTGATAGATGCAAAAAGCATTCAGAGGAGGAGGGATCTAGTGAAGATTGTTAAACAGGCAGACTGCATCCACCTGAGGAAAACAGCTGAAATTAACTACCGTCTAGGAGAACATTAGAATGGAGCAAATGCATGATGCTTCCCTTTACTTGTCTGCAGGGAGTGTCTTTGCTATTTTTATGGGTGTTTTCCACGAGGAGTGGGTGTTAGACTGTCCCTAACAAATATAAATCCTGTCTTCCTCTGAAAGCAGGGGGAGAATAAACAGATATGAGGAATGCTGAAGTATGGTGGCAGGTCTAGGGGGATGGAGGTTGAGGGTCAAAAGAGTATCAATAAAGGACACAGCACTGGTATCCCTGAACAGCGTTCTCTGCTCTAAAGGCATCAAGGGAACTTAGTGGGTACTGCCCAGTGGTGCTTTGCTCGGAGATGCAACAAGGTGAGGGAAAGAGATGGACCTCATGCTGGTCAGCATTTTGCCCTCACTTCTGCCAAGCTTCCCTCTCCTCTTGCTATGGATGGCCAGGTCCAGGAGAGGATTTATAGGTAGATTCCATGAGTTTATGATTTTGTAGCATAATAAAGAGATGAAGAGGACAACAGTAGCAGAATCTCAACAAGTGGTTCAAGGGACTGGTAGAGGGACTGCAAGTTGTAGAGGTGGGATTTTGGGATAGATGGACCTTTTGTCTTGTATAAAGTTTAACTTGGCTGCTGCTGACAGAGTTGGACTGAAATGTTGCTGAACTGGGGGCTCCCCTGCGGCATGTATCTTCATTGTATGGGAAATGTTCAACTGATGCCAACAGGCAAGCTGCATACATAATATCAAGAAAGATGAAAAACGTCCTTAGTTCTGGTTAGTTTTGTTTTGGGGGAGCCCTTTCTATAGGGCAGTCATTGCAGTAATCTCTTTACTTGTAAATTTTGATGTCCTTGAAGAAGGGAGATCTTGCTTGTTCCCCAAGCAGTACATTTTGATATTTCTGCATTGGATAGAAGGTATTTCCTGAGTTTTGAACAAGGTAACTGACTTACAGTCAAATCATTGAACTATTACAGTCATTTGGAACTGTGGTGCTACAAACTTTCTGAGAGTAGCAAAAGTATTCCTTTCTCTCGGTGTGTCTTTGAAACATTGTAGATCTATATGTCCCAAAGCCAAAATGGGTTACTGTGGTGGTAGCCAGTGTGATTTCCTCACATGTTCAGGTTGTGGAGCTTTCCTGAAAGATAAATTAAAACATCTCTCTTAGAGACTGATCTTATCTTAGCCTTAGATCATGGTGTGTCTGTCACCTCTTCTGGAAAGCTCTGCCAATGTTTAATTATTCCTGCAGTTAGGAAACTAAACCATCTTATTTCAAGGCTTGTTTTGTCTAATGTCCAACTCTCAGCTGTGGAATATGCCTATGCTAGCACAGGCAGTACAAATTCTCTACTATCTGATATCTTTTCCGTGTATAAGTATTTGAAATGTAAAATTTTGCTTCAGTTGGAACAGAAGACACTGAGTTCTTTCGCTTCTAGCACTTTGTGCTTTCCCCCTGATTGTTCTTGGAGTGTGTGCACCAAAAATAGGTAGTATTCTGGCAGCAAATTAGAATAGTGTGATCACAGACAAGGTTACTCCTTTTTGTTACTTCTCTTTTTACAATTTTGGGGATTGCATTACCACAGTTGGGTGTGTCATATGAGAGGGAGTTCTGTAACATTATGGCTATGTGGATATTTCTACTCCCTGTATCCAGGACATTGTGCAAAGTGGTCCAAGACTACTTATAAAGACTGCTTATAAACATTAGGTTAGAAAGCTTATCCCTCCTTTCATGTTGTCTTTATTTTATTTTATTTTATTTTTTTAAGGAATGGCAAAGGATCTTTTCCACTGACTTCTCACCCTGTTCATTTTTTTGGAAAGCAGTCAGCGACCGGCAGGGAGAAACTGGCCAAACCCCAGAGTGCTAGTCAGATTTGTTTTGCCTCCACAGCTGCAAAGAAGCTGTTACCATGCTTTCCTTGCTGCGTGGCAAGCCTGGAAATTGAAGAGATCATTCTTTTTCCTAATCAGAACTTCTGTGCTTCAAATATAATAAGCGTTTTCTCTTTTTTCTTTTCCCTCTAGGTGCCATCAGTGCTATTAAAGGCAGTTCCTCTATTGTGATGAGCCCTGTACGTAGACTGTTGTTCTTTGGTTATTTCAACCATATCTTCCCTTTTGTTAGATAGATGAAGACACAAGCTTTTGGAGTTTGGTTGACACTTCACTTCTGAGCTTTCTCTATACCTCTGTCTCTCAGGCTGCTGGTCAGAGCTCTCTTGCAGTTCCTCTTCTGCTCCCCCAGCCATGGACCCTATGATTAACCGCTCACAGCACTCAAAGCTGTTTCTTCATATCAAACCTACAAGCTGGGATGAATCTTAATCTGAAGAAGATGGAAGTTTATTTCCAAAATTCAAGTAAATAAACAGAATCAAATGGACATATTGCTAGGAATGCAGATTGCATTTGTAATAAAATGTAGTTTTTAATATTCACATTACAAATTCTATAAACACAAATATAGATTAAACTTAGCCAAAATATGTTCCATAAGCATCATTGCCCCAAATTGTCACAGGAGAAATGGAGTGCTGATGTACTCTAGAAGATCAGGAACCATCTGTTTACATAAATACTTGTAGCCACCTGTTTTGGGATATTGTTGCTGATTAGGCCTGATTTTAGGGCAACTCCGTCCTGTTTCTGTTTCAGGAGGGGAGCTAAAGAAAGTCTTAAGGAAGACATTGGTAAATACTCCTAAATTATGAGCTGTGGATGTGACTTACCATTAATAACTCAGTTACTGTTTGTACACCTCAGATTTCCTTTTCCCACCTCCCTTTCTTTGTTGTTGTCTATCTCTTATTACAGGGAGAGAGAAAAAAAAATAAGTGAGTTTTTTTATAAGAAGATGCCAAGTTGTAGCCTATAAAGCTTCTGATATGGTGGACTCGAGTCCAGAGTGTATGGTTGGCTGGCAGGCATTCTTATTTATCCTCAGAGTTTAATTTCTGAAGTTTATCCACTTCTCTGTGGAGAAATATAGTGAGGAAGCCAAAGCATAGCTGAGGAAGAGGGAACTGCTCCCTATGACATGTATGGTTCTGTCCTTGTTTTCTCCTCTGTCGTTTTCCTGAGGAGGCAAGAAAAGAAGCCAGAAAGAACAAATGTCTCAATGTCCTGTAGGTATGTCTTGCTGCCTTGCAGATTCTTGTTGATGCCAGAGCCTGCCACTCTGCAGCCTTCTTGGCTTCTTCATTGGCAATAGTTTTGCCTTTCTATATTTTGATCGCGCAGCACTGACAGCTGCTGGTAACATATTAGTCTGAGTTCACTTGTATGTTCATGCTAAAAAGGAAGTTTACAGAATACGGAAAGAGGGACTGGCCACTTGGGAGGAGTATAGGAACATTGTCAGAGTACACAGGGGCGCAATGAGGAAGGCTAAGGCCCACTTGGAATTAAACCTGGCAACGGATGTCAAGGACAATAAGAAGGGCTTCTTCAAGTACATCAGTAGCAAAAGGAAGACTAGGGAAAATGCGGGCCTGCTGATGAATGAGGTGGGTGCCCTGGTGACGGAGGATGCAGAGAAGGCGGATTTACTGAATGCCTCCTTTGCTTCAGTCTTTACTGCTAAGGCCAGCCCTCAGGAATCCCAGACCCTGGAGGTAAGAGAGAGAGTCTGGAGAAAGGAAGACTCTTGCTCGATCAAGGTGAATCAGGTTAGAGATCATTTAGGCAAATTTGACACCCACAGATCCATGGGCCCTGATGGGATGCAGCTGCGAGTGCTGAGGGAGCTGGCAGATGTTACTATGAAGGTGCTCTTCTTTATGTTTGAAAGGTCATGGAGAACAGGAGAGATGCCTGAGGACTGGAGGAAAGCTAATGGTCATGCCAGTCTTCAAAAAGGGCAAGAAGGAGGATATGGGAAACTACAGATCAGTCAGCCTCACCTTCATCTCTGGAAAGGTGATGGAACAGCTCGTTCTGGATGTCATCTCTAAGCATGTAGAGGGAGAGAAAGTTATCGGGAGTGGTCAGCATGGATTCACTGGGGGAAATCATGCTTGACCAATCTGCTAGCCTTCTATGTTGGCATGACTGGCTTGGTGGGTGAGTGGAGAGCAGTGCATGTTGACTACCTCAAAGTTGGCAAGGCTTTTGACACTGTCTCCCGTAACATCCTCATAGGTAAGCTTAGGAAGTGTGGGTTAGATGAGTGGACATTGAGGTGGATTGAGAACTGGCTGAATGGCAGAGCTCAGAGGGTTGTGACCAGTGGTGCAGAGTCAAGTTGGAGGCCTGTAACTAGCCGTGTTCCCCAGGGGTCAGTGCTGGGTCTGGTCTTGTTCAACATATTAATCAATGACCTGGGTGAGGGGACAGAGTGTACCATCAGCAAGTTTGCTGATGACACAAAACTGGGAGGAGTGGCTGACACACCAGAAGCCTGTGTTGCCATACAGTGACACCTGGACAGGCTAGAGTGTTGGGTGGAGAGGAACCTAACGGAAGTTCAACAAGGGCAAATGTAGGGTCCTGCACCTAGGGAGGATTAACCCCATGCACCAGTACAAGCTAGGGGTTGATCTGCTGGAAAGCAGCGCTGCAGAGAGCAACCTGGGAGTCCTGGCAGACAATAAGTTGACTACGAGCCAGCAATGTGGTCTTGTGGCCAATAAGGCCAATGGGGTACATTAAAAAGAGTGTGGTCAGCAGGTTGAGGGAGGTCATCCTCCCCCTATACTCTGCCCTGCTGAGGCCAAGTCTGGAGTGCTGTTCTGGGCTCCCCAGTTCAAGGAGGACAGGGAACTGCTGGAGAGAGTCCCAACAGAGGGCTACAAAGACAATCAAGGGAACAGAGCACCTCTCTTATGAGGAAAGGCTGAGAGACCTGGGTCTGTTTAGCCTGGAGAAGAGAAGACTGAGAGGGGATCTCATCAATGCTTATCAATATCTAAAGGGCAGGTGCCCAGGGGATGGGGCCAGACTCTTTTCAGTGGTGCCTGGCAACAGGAGACAAGGGGCAATGGGCACAAGCTGGAACATAGGAAATTCCATCTCAACATGAGGAAAAACTTCCTTACTTGAGGGTGCCAGAGAGGTTGTGGAGTTTCCTTCTCTGGAGATATTCCAGACCCGCCTGGATGTCTAACCTCCTCTAGGTGACCCTGCTTGGGTGGGGGGGTTGGACTAGATGATCTCCGAAGGTCCCTTCCAATCTCTACCATGCTGTGATTCTGTAATGTTTAGAAGTACAAGGGGGAAGAAATGAGACTGAAGAAAAGTCATCTAAAAGCAAGCAAAGGGAAGTAGCATCAAGTGATCAATTCTGCGGTGTGTTTATTAAATAATAATAGAATTGAGCCAGAAGATTCATCTGGAAGCAGACAGAAGGGATGTAGAGTCAAGTGACCAATTCTGCCATGAGCTTGTTAGATGACAGCAAAATAGTGCCAAAGGGCATATGGCGCTTCTCTGGCCTGATGTAATAAAACCATCACCTTCCTCAAAGTTGGATATTAATGGACAAAGCTAATTTCTTTAAATCGATTTGTGTAGATCAATAAATAGGTAGGCATTGCATCAGCAGCTTAGATAATTCAACTTGCCCATGTGAGATTTCATTTTCCTGTCACAAGTGAAGAGTAAGACCAAATATTGTGTACTAGCCACATTAATTTAATATCTTGCATATTAGAATAGCCAGGCAGGCAGTGGAGAGATTATGAATATATAGGTGTTTGCATTGCTGATGATTTGCGTCTGATCTAATTCTGCTAATAGTAAAAATACTTAATGGTAGTTATAATAAGAAGCTGGATTTCAGTGCACTTCTGTAGTGCTGCTTCCATTATCTGCACATTGTGCAAACATCCGTCAGTTCATTCAAGACAGATTTCCAGTAACGCTTAAATTTGTTGCTGATATGAGGCTATGTTCTGCTTGCCCTAACTTTTTGCAGCGACTGTGGGCTGTCTTATGGAAATTAGATCAGTGTACTCTGTGTGTGTTTGTGACTTTGATATGTTAGCTGCTAGCACATCAGGATTAAAAAAAAAGTATAAAATTTGTTGATTTTTCCCTATTGGATTTGATGGAAGAGTTCACAGACCAGTTTGTCTTTTTTATGACAGAAGAAAAAGTACAGAATGGTTACAATGGTAAACAAATGCTGGCCTGCAGCATATAGAAAGCAGTTTTACTGAAGACTGAATTATGTGTACAGTTGTACCCAGACTTGAGACACTTTGTCATCTTTTCTTAATCCAGCCAAACAAAAACTAAGTGTAAAAGGTACATCCACTAAGGAGTGGGGGGAATTCAGTACTGTCTGCAGGATGAAAACTTGTGAAAACACTTTGTAGCTGCGTTTTAGGAAGCTCGAAGATTTTTATGAAATATAGTACTTGTCAAATTGACTAATTGATGCTCAAGCATGTTCTTCTTTTATCCTTCAAATACACAGCTGTCATTCTTTGAGCTCAGTGAGAATCATTTAAAAAACAAAAAAAAGTAGTAGGTTTCTAGTATGTCTTCCTGGTACTATGTATGCGAACTGGAACTCGATACTGCTGCTTCTGCATGCTTTTTTCATGACACTGAGAGTCATACGCATGCAGAAGGACTGCGTAAACACCTGATTTAAGTGTGGTTCCGTGTTTCCAGGAAGGGTGTCTCTCTGTGCATATTGATTTCCAGTGTCCCAGGTATTAAACTTGGGGTTTGCTTCTCTTTGCATTGAAGAGCATACAGCTTAGAACCATCAAATTGCATTTCTCTGCACTCTTTCTTAAAATACAATTTGTCATTACAAAGCAAATACACAAATCGGCAAAATTGCATAGATATCTTTGTCCTTTATGTGGCTTTCGGAACTTGGAGGCATGTACAAGACCCAAAGAATCCAACTTTACTAATGCAGGTGAGATGTTAAACTCTTGGAAAAGCAAAACTGAAAGAGCATGTAATGGAGATGTGTGGAGCTACTTTGGGAAAAAATGCTCTGATAGGCAGTGAAATAGTTGAATGTCTTGCATTGTTTTTTTGGTATTTGTTCTGTTAATCTCTTGTTAGATGCAGGTACTCTGTTTAGTGAGGACTAGCTGAGAGTGCTAGCAACAGCTCTTCTTATGATTGTATTTTTTGCTATTTGAAATGGAGTGAGACCTCAGTTTTATTTTAAAGAAGCTGTTGTAAGGCCCCAGAGCAAGGAAATGTAATCTCAAAAATGGGATGCTTAATAATTAAAACAGGTTTATTAGTCACTAAAATCACACCATTCAATCTCTAGTGTATTTAGAAGCACTTCATTATCATAAAAATCACGTTTTAATATGGAGCCTTAGAAAAGACCTATAAAAGGAAATTAAGTGGTCAGGACTGATCTTACATGTTCTGGACAGAACCAGAAGATCAGAGTACATAAATAAATTACAGTCACTGTTTTAGAGGAAAGCTTATCAATGAGTTGTATAGTTAACAGAGTGACTGTAGGCATTGAGATGTTTAAACACTTAGTCATAGATGGATGCAGTGGCATATTAGTACCAAATACTTCTTTCTCTGTTTTATTAAATGACTTAAATTTGACCTGTGCAGTGTGAATATGGTGGCAAAAATACGTGACCCTGAAAGTTAAATTATGCATTTGGTTAGTTATTGGTATGTTCTTTGACCTTTGCGTTGATCCCTGTTTTTAGGACAGAGGAGAATATGTTTACAGCATTGTTTTGGCAGTTTAGCAGGCGCTTTAGCAGAAGTGTTTGCTGACTGTAGTCTTTCAGTTTGAGCTTGAGGCTTGGTGATGTTCATAAACCCAACAGTTGGGCATTGTTTTAGTTTTCAAGCAGAAGGGAAGAAACACATGGCTTGTCCTTGAAAAAAATTTATCTGTTGTTTCTTTGGGATGTAACTGTATTATGCTGCTTGGTGAGGAGAAGCTTTTGTGCCAGACTATAGAGAGTCCCTTTCTTTGTGCAGATACCGATAAGAATTGTGAATTTATCTTTGTCTGCCATTTTATGTGATTTCTGTTAAGAAAACCTAAAGATCACGTGTTTGTTGTGTTTCCAAAGGTTAACTTCATTTCCTTTAGGTCTAAAGCCATTGATAGTTTTATTTTCAGTCTTATAATCACATGATAATTTTTTTTTCTCATTCCATATGTGCAGATCTGCTGTTGAGTTTGAGGTAAAACTTGTTCTCAGGAAAACTTCACATAAGTGCTTCTTAATTTTGCTGTGCATTGATGTGCTTATCTCATTTGTGGTAGGAAGTGAGAAGATTACAGATGGTTCATGGAGACAAAAATATTGATGCCAAAGGATTGGAAATTTCACTGTCACAAACAAAAAGTTTTTAATTTTTTTTTCCTGCTGCAAATAACAATCTTCCTCAGTGATGATAACACCAGATTAAAATGTATCTTGGTCTTTCTCAATCATGTGTATGAAAAAATAGTGTTCTAACTCTTAGGAGACCATTGTGCTTTGTTAGATTTTTATTTTGATGCTAATCTCTGTCTAACTACACATGGTTCCACTACTACTGTTCAGGTGATAGCTGTGATATGTAAAAGCATCCTGGGCAAAAACATAGAGTGGTTAAAGAGGACTCCTGTAGCGTTTTTTGGTTTCATACTTTTCTTTCTGTGCAGCGTGTGCTATTCAAGTGAGCTTTATAAATTAAGATCAAGTCTTAAAATTGTATTACACATCTGTAAGTAGTCATTGAATGTCTAATTAGAAAAGCCCCTTTAACTCACCTGAGTGGTTCCATGCCAAAGTTCAGTTCATGAGTTACGTTTTTGTTTTCTTTGTAGGCAGCGTCATTTGAAACAAGCTTTGGAACAGCAGTTGGGCATGGATTTCTCTCTTTTAGCCCCCTTAGCCTTGGGACAGGTTTTTAAGGGCTGTATCTCATACTGGACCAACAGAGACTTTTATTTGAGACTATACTTCAAACTTAATGGCTCTCAACATTTTTCTTTGGGAAGTCCTTTTTTCAAAAGGAGGTTAGACCTCTGCACTACTAGTAAATAAGTAATTTTCATACAACATACGCATTTTAATACGCTATATTATTGTTCACTTGTCATACTTTGTGTTTTCAGTAGTATTTTAATTTTAAATATATTTTATTTTTGCCTTAGACATAGAAAATTGTTTTGGATTGAGAACCAAATATTAATACAGATAACTTCTCAGTTTTTGACACGTGGCCCAGAGATTCCTGTCTGTAATGTATAAAACTAGGTGAAACTCTCTTACAGGTCCTATTGCTATGAAGCAATTGTTTGTGTGAATTGACTGAACCTTTAACCTATCACTAGGTTTTGTTCATCTCTCTCCTTAGATAAACAAGGAGTTTACGTTCACAGTGAAAATGACTTCATTGTAACTTTGTCTATAGGCATTAAGCAGAATTTACACAAGTAGGTATTTTGTGATGTTTTGCTCTTTCCCTGATAATAAGACAGTGAGACAATGTTTGTAATGTAAAGAAAAATAAATATAGTTTGAGATGAACTCATTCTCACTCATTGGAAAAAAAAATAGCATCAGCGTTTCAGGGAATCAAGGCACCCTGCACAATGTTCTGGTGATTCTCCTCCTTTTTATAGCCAATATGAAATCATAGGTCTTTTTAGATGCACAGCTTAACATACAGCTGTGTTTCTGCTGCTTGCATGGTTCCTTAAGCAGTTCCCATTCTAGTCTTTCTTGCAGCATAATTGTAATAAAAGGTGCTAAATTCAGTGTGTTCTGCATAATGTCTGAATAAATTTGTAAGAAACTGGCAAACAAGAAAAGTTTTGGCTTGTTGATACCATGGATTATGGTCTTTAGCAAATCTAAACATACATCTCTATTTGACTGTATAAAATCTAATAGACAAGAATATAGAAGATAAATGAGTATTTGATAATGCATAGGATGCTAAAGAGAACTTGCAGTAATACTAGTCAGTAATGTTGGGACACATCACATGCTTGGCACGTCTTCTGAATTTAATGGAAGAAAATCTTCAGAGAGAAGGTGTTATTGATGTCTTATAACACCAAATCTTATTACAAATCACATTTTTTTGGTCATAATTCTTTTAAACCTTAGAGCACACAGGATTCTAATGTACAGATGATGAATTATAAAGTTGTTAATTTTTTATTTTTTTTAATCTGGTCAGGAGATAATTTCCCTGCTCTGTACAACCCTTTTATGTTTGAAATATTCATGCTAGAATACCAGTGATAAAGGAATGATGTGGCCTTTAATGTGCAGTGTCTTTGTTCAGACTAGTTTTGTTTTCAGTGTAACTAGTGAGTATGTAGTGGGGTTTTGAGTCTTGATATAATGATAGTGGTTTTTTTTGAGCTTCTGTAAAGTTTGATGCAGACTTTAGTAAAGGCTCTGTTGCTCTTTCTTCCCTAGATGAAATTCTTTTGCCTTTAGGCATTTACAAGCTGAATTCAGGAATTACACTACCTTTTTGTCTCTTAGTTGGGAGATTCTGAAGTAGGATGAAGTACTTTGCTTGTGTAAACCGTTGAGGTGTTATTTGTATTTTCATATAAGGACCAAACATCTAAGCTGATATAATTTAATCACAAATTACCTTGTCTTCTAGACTGTGGTTCCATTAGGAATAAAACGATTCTGCATCTTGATCATCCTCAGAAAGGGGGTAATAATGTACATAGTTGTAAATATTTACTTCTGCTTTTTAACAAGTTTTTCAATGTGTTCCTGCAGCTGGGAACACTTGTCAACAAAGTTAACAACTCGAACTTCCCTGGTGAAACAACATTAAAGCTTCTAATTCATTAGTTCTAATCAAGCACGCCTTGGAGCTGTTTTCCTGAAAAGTTAAGAAGGAAAAAAATCTTCCTATTGGAAGAACAAGATAAGGAGGGTGAATCTCATAGTATAAGTTTCTGATACTATGTCTTTCAGGAAACATTATTTTTTTTCTTGTTTGTTTTTAACTGGGGTATTTTTTTTTTTACAGAAGGATTTAAATTTGCTTTGTAACTTTTCTGTAATACGTGTTATAGCTGCAGATGAGTGTACAGAGGAAGCTTTAGGTATTCAGAATGTTAAATGTGTTTGTGTTACACTATAAAACTATTGAAAACATCACTGTGGCAATAATGCTTAGCTTTCCAATCATTTTGAATTCTTAGTATTGACAATAAATTAAGTTTATATATTTACCTATGTGGGAATGCTGGGATTTATTGAAAAATTCTTCAAATAAATCTATTAAAGAGAAAAATATTGTAAAACTTTTCCCTGTCTTTAAAATACTGACACTTTTATATAATGTAATATATTCTGTAAAGCTTTTCTCTCTTGTTCATGTAGTAAACCAATACATTATAGCCTCTAAGAGGCTATGTTAATTTAATGTAATTTTCCTTGATTCTGCTGTCTCTGACATTTTTCAGGATGCTGCTGGCAAGTACATGAGGTAAGCAGAAACAGTTAAGAAGAGTCTTAGTTCCAAGTTCTTATTCAGCCTCCAATTTTGGTCACATTCGGGCTCACCTCAGCTTCCTGGTAAATTGCTGGCCCTCTTTCCTCAATATGTCATGTCTAGGCTAGAAAGTTCAGGCGAATTTCAGAGCTAAATACTAAAGCATAAATACTGTGATTCCATTGCGTTAATTGCTACTTATATAGATAGATATTTGGTTTGTGATCTGTTCTCTAGGCCTTTAATTTTCTTTTTCAGTGAATTTTAAAATATATTAGAGTAGACCTAATGACAGGATCAGATTTATCTTTTGTTAAGGGCATGTACACAGATTATATAAAGTGATGAGGAAGGGCTGGGAAGGAAAAGAATGCTTCTCAGATATGTGTATGCAACCCTGACACAAAAGGCTTTTATCTTTTAAACGACAAACAGTACTGTATTAAACACTATTATTCAGTGTTGACTATTTTTATTGCTTAAAAAAACCCCTCAAAGTGTCAAGTTATCCTCAAATTGCATTACTCATCAGTTATCTTCCTTGCAAAATAGGGTAATATTAGTGTATTCTTTGCCAATTTATTGTATTTAAATTTTAATTCTTTTCGTCCTTCCAACAGTTTGCTAGAATTCGCTTCTGGATGACCTTAGGTGGTTGTACTCATTAGGCTTAAAAAAAAAAAATAAATTGTCATTTTTCTTGTTCATGGATTACCTGTTCATATAAAACTCTTTTGTAGACTCCCCCTGCCTACCCCCCAGCTAATGTTTTGACCTGCAGATTTGAATATTCGTTGGTCACAGTCGAGTATTTTTACTTGTTGTAGACATCTCTAGGAAATACATATTTTTGTGTTAGTTATAACACAGTTAGTTACATGTAAGGAAGTGCTCCTTTGTATATGATCTGTTACATCTTAAATGGAGGCCATAAAGACAGGTCTTAAGGAGTTTTTTTTTCCTAACATTCATCTGTTGCTGATATATCAGTCTCACTAATTGTGTGGTACTTCATCTGGCAGTTCAAGGAAGCACTCTGACATGCATCCACACTTTCAGTATTCACCTGCCATTTGCAGATTAGGGATCTGTGCTGTGTTACTCTCTTGCAGCACCATTAAATGAACACTAAAAAAAAAAAAAAAGCTGCTGAAAATCGTTGCAGTGGTATATGTGGTTGTTCTTTTATTTCTTGCTTGAATTGCATGGGAGACTTTCCCTGTGCAATGGAATGGAAAAGATGACTGAGAAGGTTCCTTGTAGCTGTATTCTGAAATTACCAGGTCAGGATTTTAATGTGGGATATTAGTATAATTTTACATATCAGGAAGCGCGTTTGGTTTCTTGTCTTTTGTCTGCAGCTGTTGTTGCAATCTGTCTCATTCTCCATCTTGCTGAGTGTGATAACCCCTATTTAAAATTTCAGTCAAGGGAAACAAACTTGTATGTATTTTCAGTGCCACAACTATTTTAACTGTTTTTCTATGCAACTGTGGTAAGTGACCAAGCTGAAAATGCGGAGCCCCTCACTGTTCAAGAAAAGCCTTTGCCATTCTTCTTCATATCCTACTGTTTCAAGTTATGTGAGCAAATTTTTGTATACCTTTGAAGGGACTGATAAGAATAATCATTGCCTAGCAAATCAAGATTGTTTGTGTGACGCTTTTATCTTCAGCCCTAAGCTTTGCAGGATTCATCTGACTGTTTGAACCTGATTTTCAGCTTGTTGCAAAAGCCAGAAGGCCAAAGTAAATGCAGAAGTTTGTTTCTATCACCTTTGAAAAGAAATTAACAAAGAGATGCTCACAGTCCTTTTCACACTGTGTGAGCAAAGTGTTTCTGTTATGTGCTTACTAATACTTTCATTTCTAAAGCTGCAAGAATTTTTTGTTTTCAAGAGTGGAAGTGGAGCCCTTAAAATTAGGGCAGTCTGTGCTACATAATATATTGTTCAACCACTTGTTCTGGTGGTCTAATTTACTCTTTGGAAAGCAAGTAAGCAAAATTTTGCTCTATCACTGCAAAGAGTTTTATTTACCCACTGATTTGGAATGTTGTGTATGACTTTTTTTTTTTTTTGTCCTATGTATGTATTTCATCTTGCTTTGGGGCAAGGACAAGGAAAGATCTCTTCCTGTGGGGCTTTTTTTCCTTCTTTGTTTAAAAGTGGTAACATAATCCACTGCTATTTCCATGTAGTTAGTCTATGAACTGCAATACTAAAGCTGGGTTTTGATGGATGAGTGAAATAAATTATAGTCTTACGAAAGACAGCTCTATTGTCAAGTTAAAACTTTCCCTCTTCATTGTTTTGCTGACACAATATAGGCATAGCTCTTAGAAAATGAAATTTTAAACTGGCTGTGTTGTACTTAACATTTTTTTTAAATCATAATAGGCTGTTTCAGAACAGTGGACTGGATTTTTTTTTTTTAATATTTGAAAAGTGAGTCTAACAGTATATAAACCTGCAGAGTGTGATTGGGGTCCCTTTCTTCAGAACATTCAACAGCTATGTAGCCTTCTGAATATTGCCAAAGTGTTTAATTTGCTTAACAAAAAAAGAGCTTATGAAGAATTTTCCGTATGTACTAAGCCTGTCTTCTGTAGAAGACAGCCTAGGTTCTTTGGGGGGTGTGGGAAGTTGTTACCTTTCCACTGTTCCTTTCATATCTTTGTGGTAGAAGCCCTGGTGGGGAGGAGTTGCTTAGGCTGGGATGGCTGTTGAAGAAGTGCACATGGAATGATGTTTTGAGAAGTAGCATGTGCCTTTGGGTTGACCTGAAAGGTGTGTGTAGGCAGGATGTTGCAGCTGAGCGGATATTGTGGTGTGTGCCCTTCAGTGTTGGTGCTCCATGTGCTCCTTCAGTTGAGGAACTTCTGATTCAGGTATTATCAGATCTAAAAAGCTTGTGTACTGTAACTCAAGAAGAAATATTAAGAATTTGTAATTTTTTTCACTGGCGAGAAGAGACTGCATAGAAGTGAAAGGGGAAGGCTAGGGAAGTGGGCGCATTCTTTGATTGGTAGGGGTATGTGAATGTCTATATGTTGGGTGGAAAAAAAGAGATGTAAAATACAGAAATTGCTTGTAATACGACTTAGTTTCTTTGTTTGTTTCTAACATCACTGCTTTTCCTTACTTTCGTGCCCCGAATGAATGAATGTGTGGTGGTTTTTTTTTTTTTTTTTTTAAAGTTGCAGTTCACTGAGAAAGATGGGTGAGACGTGTGTGTGTTAGAAGAGGTGAATGTGCACCTGAGGGGAAGAAAACCAAGACAAACACCAAAAAACTAAACCCACCAACAAAGAACCCCAAAACCTGGAACTAACAAAGAAGTCCCTGTTAGAACACTTTTCTACATGTTAATCTTGAAATTTTAACTGCTGATGGGTATTCTTATTAATACAGTTATCTCAATTTTTTTTTTTTGTACAGTATTGTTCTGCTGAAATTTTTTGCAGGCAAGAGAATACCTTGTTTTTTACCTTCAAACGAAGAGAAAGTCCTGAAGGGGGTGCCCCAAACCAGCATTTTAAGTAGGCGGTGTATTCTGTCTTCAATACAGATATATTTGGGAAGGGAAGTGCAGGAGCCAGGTGGGCGAGGTACTGTTTCTACTGGCACTAGCCTCTGTGTATCTTCCGCCTGCCCTCTTCCTTCTGCCTCAGCTCAGCTGAACATGGTGGAAGAGCAACTACAGTTGCTGCATCAGCCTGACAAGCAGGATTGTGCTTCCCCTTCCTGAAGAAACCAATGTGCAATGGTGAAGGCAAGACAGTCGTGGCAATGGCCTGTGCAGGGTGAGAGCGGGGGGGAAAAGAAATGGCTTTTTTAGGGATTTATGTAAGCAGGCCGTACACAGACTGTGGGGATGACCAGTAGCATCTTCTGTATAGAGCCCTTCAACAGTTCTGACTAGTTTCAGGGAAGTAGCTAGATATTGAAGAATGCTGGGAACATTTGTTGGAATTGAAGCATGAAGGAGCGTGGTAGGCTGGATGAGATTTTTAGCTAATTTGCTTGTAACCTGGAACACCCATGTTTTTTTGAGGTACGGTAATTTCTGACTGTCACAGTTGGGAAACACATGACAGATTTTAGATGTTGTAGGCATTTAGCACAGGCCATATTATATATATAGTATATTTCTGTATGTCTACTTAGACATGTATACACATGTAACCACTGTCTACCATCCCAAATGAAAACAGCAAAGACTGTTTTTCAGAGGTTTCATCAGCTTCTGCAGCTTTCAGAGGCATGCTAGTGTTCAGAAGACTGCTAATGTTGCAGCTTAAAACTACTTAGCTTACTCGTAAGTGCGAACAGAAAGTGTGGTAGATGTCTTTTCAGCTCTACAAATGACAGAAAAACAAGTACAGGCTGCTGGAAATGAAGGTCTTCAGTAGCTTTGTGGAAAAAGTCAGAGGCAAATGACAATGTGAGGTTCTTTGCTTCAAGATGTGTATGAGGAACCTTAAGATTAAAGCAGTTTTCAGCTTGAGCAGTTTTCGCTACCCCAGGTCACTTGTTTTTGTGCCTCTCCCCACTCTTGCGCCAACACAACTGTTTGCAGCTGTGATGAACTGGATAAGTGAACTGACCTACTTTAAGTTACCCAGGTCTCTCTCTTGATTTGGTTTAGACAGCGCAGCGACTGAATGTCTAACTGTAACCAGAGGAAGAAATTGTATCAGAGCAATACCTCTCAACCTGTGAAAGGTGCAGCACTGAAGCAGGTGTGGAGCAAAGGATTCCTGTCCCTTAAACAAATAACAAAGTTATTTACTATTATGAGGTGCCAAAAGATTTCATGATTAAAAGGAGATGGGATCTAAGAAAGGTCAACAATGAGTGACTTGGAGCTAAGTGAGGATTCTATTTCAAACTCAAAATCAGTTTTTCATTATGTAAAACCACTTTATTAATGTTCTTCCCCCCTCCCCCTCCCCCCCCCCCCAAAAAACCCAACCACACCAAAACCCAAACCCCAGGCAAAAAACAAACCCCATGATTTAAAAGTATGTTAAACCATGTGCTGATGTATTATGCAGGGAAAGTGTTCCTTTCAGTTTATTTTCTGTCTCAGATGAGATTATATGAAGATAAGCATGGCTTGAAGTGCTGTATAGCTAATGAGAAGCATTTGAAATAAAATGGAGCAAACCATTAAGACCTATGGAACGTGTTGCACTACTGCAGAGAAGGGAGAACTTAACCGAGTTCATCTATATAGGCTATAATGGAAAGTGTCACGTTATCTTCAAATCCATGTATGATAGCTAGGCTCGTAATTCTTCTTTGGGTGTCAAATGAGAGTTTGACAGCTCCAGAACAATGAAATGGGTGAGGAAAGCACCGTGGTTGTGCTCACCACTGTTCTACCTACTGCTGTTTTGATTGAAAGTTTGCTGTATGCTGTGAAAGGAATTTACATGTGTGGGAGTGTTTCTGACAAATACAGGTCTAATTTTGTTTATAGTAATAACAAAGACATTACACAAAGGGTGATCTCTATCCTAATTATTATTTAGTGATACATACGGTCTCGTAGTAGAGCTGTAACTTATAATAAGAGTTTTGGGTTGCAATTAGACATTGCAACAGTTTCTTTGTAGGTGTATTACTCATAGACTGGATGGAATAAATATTCAAGAAATTCGGAGAAAATACTCTGCTTTAGCAGGAAATAACTTGAATCAAAGCTGAGCCTGATTTCTCAGTAGTCTCTCTTTCTACATACTGTAAGAGCAAATAACTGCTGTAGCATAATTGCCTTTTTCTGACTATTATTAATGATATTCTGTACAGCAGTAGTGTTCAAGGGCCATATTTGACTGGGATCTTGTGATATACTTTTTGTGCAGATATCTGGCACAGAAGAGGGGGATTTACAATTTTAAGTGTGGTTTTTTTTGGGGGGGGGCAGGGAGGGTGTTTTGGTTTGTGTGTTTGTTTTTCTTTTTTTTTTATTTTTCCCAAACAGTCTTGTTTATGCTTTGGAGATTGTATGTTTCAGAAAACAGATACTTAGCTGTCATTAACAAACTTCTGCTTGTTTTTCTTTCTACAGGAGATGATAACAGAGTCCACTCCATTACGTTGCAGGAAGCTCAGCAATCCTGACATCTTTTCATCTGCCGGGAAAACCAAGCTCCATCGTCAGCTAAGTCAAGATGACTGCAAGCTACGAAGAGGTAGTTTGGCAAGTTCTTTGTCAGGTATGCCATTTTGTAAACACCATATGACAATTCATTAGTATTAAAGATGCAATATTACTTGTTGGCATAACAGTTGTCATAAAAGATACTGGTAAGTCCTTTCTTTAAAACTAGAGGTGACCTCTTGTTGGGAGGGCGTACAAAATTTTATGTAAGAGAAAGATGCAAAAAGAGATACTAGTAGAAAAGAGCGAAAAAGAGAGACTGAATTTGGAGTGAAATTCTACATATTGCCCAGAGTGAAAAGTTAGAAGCTAAGACTTAATGTGCAAAGTTAAAAGAAGGGAGCAGTGAAACAGGCAACACAGTGATCCATTCTTACCTCTTTTAAGGTCAGCATGGCCTGTGTAAGCTTGCCTATTTTGCCATGTTGTTTCTTACTGAGAAGCTGACTTCTATATCTGATTCAAATTATTATTTAGTTTCTCTTTGGCTTCAAAAGCACTGTAGGCATATGTGATTCAAAGTAAAAATGTTGCTTACTAACTAGATGTTTTTTCAGTTTGTATAAAGTTTCTTTTTTTTTCTTGTGAACACAGTCTTCAGCTCTGTCAGAGAATTTAGTTTGTCAACTGTAGAACAATGGAGCCAGCATAGTCTAAGTAATTAGCCAAAAAATGGGGGATCAAGCTCAGTAGTTTTCTTTTTCAAAGACTTTGTACATGGGGTAGGGGGTGGTTCCACAATTGTTTAAAGCTGGTATCAATGTCTGTGATGCTGGCATTAGAACATAGAGAGCTGCATGATCAGTCTAGAATAACATAGCTGATCTGCCTGAATACCACTGTTGTTCTGTACGGTTAACTTGTTAATTAGGCTGACTGTTTGCTTATTTGCATGTTAGTGCAAGAACAGAAGGGTTGGAAACTCTCAGGTGGGAGGGTATGAGGAAGAGGGTGAAACCACCCATTTTGGCAGCAGCACGGGTTTGACTTACATGATTGTGAAAATACATCCAGTCCTGGTCCCTCCATCCTTTATCGGGGAAGATAAATATTTAATGTTTGAGGTGTTAGGTGTAATAGGATTAAATAAGCAGTAAAGTATGCACCTTTTATTTTGGCTCGGCCTTGTCTTAATGTTTTATTTGTATTAAGTGGCTTGTTTCTGAAAAATTGAGTTTCACAGTGTTTTGCACTCGTGTAAGCTTGTTCTCTAAGGTAGGTTAATTGCTAGAGGAGAACAGAAGTTTATTAACTATACAGCTGTTGGCTGATTACAATGGCTGCCAAAGATAGTACTGTAGTTTGGGTTTTTTCTTTTTTTTAACCTTGAGTAGAAGTTAGCAAAGGAAAGTAAATAGGAGGAAGTAGGAAAACTGGAGAAGTTCTGTTTCTTTTTTAAAAATAGTTCTTCTGTTTGGAGATAACATTCTTGTAAATTTTATGTTCTGAAATGTTCTCCAGAACTTGTTGCTTCATTTTAATGACTTTTCAGTCTACTATAGTCCGATTCACAAAGGGGAAAAGAGCCCCAACAAGATCAGTTTGACCCAATTGGATGAAGAAAATGCAGATATTTAGATATATATTTTGAATGTGGGTGTTTGGAATGTATGTAGGGCTCGAGGCATGGCAGGGAAAGGCTTTAGCTTCAAGCTCCGTCCCCAAAATAATTCCACATTATTTTTGCAAAAGAATCAAATAAGCTTAAGGGTTATAGATGATTGTGCATGCAAACTGGTTGGCTTAGATGTGACTTTTGATGGAATTCTGTCTTCCTGGATTCAGATTTTGTGTAACTAAAAGGAGACATTGATAAATTTGTCTTAGGGAGATTTAAATAATGTTATTCCTGCTCTCAAGCACTGGCATTTTGAACTGTTAGATAATTATACCGTTTGAATTGCTATTATGGGATATATTAGTGCTTTACTGGGATAAATACAGCAATATACATTTCTGTAGTTTTAGATCTCTGCAGACAAAAGGAGTCATTGTATTTACGCATAATCTTGAAAATGAGCAAACCATGGAAATCACGTCCACAGCTGTAGGCAGCTTGAGTGGGACTGGGAAAAAGGTACTAATATGCTGTGTCTCTGTTTGCTAGTCCAAGTTGAGCCGTCTCATCTCTCATACACTTCGACTCATTCTGTTAATGTGCACTTGGCCTGTTGCTCATTACTTTCACAGAAAATTAACATAAAGAAGTTTAAAAAAAAAAAAAAAGGACACAAAAAAAGACAGCACTCCTCACCCCTCCGGCATCGTGGCTAATCACATTATGTGACAGTTGTCCAAATAATGTCGCCACTTCTATGTAATGAATGTAATATTTTATATCTAATTCTAAGGTGAGGTTGAAGTAAAATCACTTGCCGCCTCTGAGAAAAAAGTATTTTTCTACAGTTTATCTGTTTAAAGATGTAGAATTCTTCCCATTACTTACTGCAACAAATGCCATAGTCCCCTGTGACTCCTGTTGTAGTATCTGAGCACGTAATAATCTGGTGAATGCAACTGTCTTCACCATGCTTGGAAGGGGCTGTCTATAACTTAGTCTCACAGTCCTAATTTTCAGGAAAAGAGGTATTATGCACTTCCATTTTGCAGATGGTGAAACCGAAGTACAGGGGTTGACTAACCAAAGTTACAGAGGAAGTCATCTGGAAGCTAATAATGGAACACAGATTTACAGACTTTTTCACTTATGTGTTTTTAACCACAAGACTATCTTTCTTCTCTTTTGTTTTTTTATTTTTTTTTTTTTATGAATGACACTGTACATAAAAGGAAATTGTCAAGCTTGATGGAGTCAAAATAAGACCTACTTTGACTTTGGTTCCTTCTCATTGTGGAAATTTACTGCTTGACATTTTCCAAAAAGGAATGTTATATTGACTAGAAAAAAAAAATATATTGAGCAGATCCTTTTAAATGATTACTATATTTCCTGCAGTAAAGTACAGTGGTGTGAACTTGTTGAGATAAGAACTACTCATCTCACTGTTTGTGTATGTAGCATGGGACATCAGCATCTATACTAATCAGTCGGATACAAGGGAGACTTGGGAAGGCTATAGAATATTTGGCTTTTAAGGTAATACGGTATTACTGAGGAGTGAAATTTTTTAAACAGAAAATATCCATCCACGGTTCAAAGCCGAATAATGTTTAAACATATACTACATTCTGATCATGGCTGCATGAAAGCTACTGCTGAATGTTCCAATGGTAGGGGAAAGTGGGGACGTCTAGATGGCAAAGCTATTTAGAAGAGGTAATATTTTACAATTATGAATGCATTTTCATAAGAATTTTTAAAGTTATACTTGGATTTTACAGCATTAACATTGCCTCTATATAGGGCTGTAATTGGTGGCCCTATTGTTTCCTTTTAAGCTGGGTGAAGTAGAGAACGGTATAAAGTGATAGAAGTAATTTTCTACAAGGTTTTGGATTTACCTACCATAATGTAAACTAGATTTTTTGGAAATACTTAGTTATCAAACATAATGAGTTCACAAGTAGCGTGCTCTTACATGTTCTAACCTTCCAAAACCTTTAAATTGTTTTTTAATTAAATGCTCTTTCTCCACATACAATATTTGTTTTCAGCATTGTATTTTGAACTTGTGAACTTGTTTAAAAACAAGCTCATAGTATTTTGGTTTTGTTTTTAAAGGAAAACAGCTACTTCCCTTATCAAATAGTGTCCACAGTGGAGTGGGACAGACGATATGGCAGCCACCTGGAGATACCTCAAACCTGGTCCGCATGAGAAATCAGTCCCTCGGACAATCTGCTCCTTCACTTACTGCTGGTTTGGTGAGCGAGTCTGGGAATCCTCATGATGATTTTGTGCTATAAATAAAAAGTGGTGTGATCTTGAGCTTTAGTTTTTACCTTGCTTTCCCTGCTCCTGCTCAGTGAATGCAGCATTTTGTTCCTGTGGGCCCTTTTTAGGGTAGAAGGTGAATTAAGAGGAGAATATGTTCATCCTCCTTTTGACAGGAAAAAATGTGTGTGTGTGAAGAATAATTTCTTCTTAGGGAAGCTCCTTCTCAGTGCTACTTTAAGCTTCCTGATACCTGAAAGAAAATATCACTGGATGTCTAGGGTGATGTGGCATGGGAACTTGACCATTTAAAACGAGTTTAATTGAGAAACAGCTTTCTGAGTAGCTACCTCTGCCTGTTTCCGTAGAGAACAGCTAGGGAGATGAAGCTGAAAGGGATAACTGTCCAAGGAATTGAAGAGCTGGAACTGACATCTGCTCTTCTGTGTGATTTCTGTCAAAAGGTTTTGGTAAAGTGGACATATTTTTGAAGAATGTTGCATCTGTTAAATTAGCATTTTTTAAGAAGAGAGTATTCGGGGGGAGGGAGGGGACACGATGGGACTCAAATGGCTATAGTCAAGACAGAATTGTGAGCCAAAAGGAACGTATGTTTTGTTTGTAGATGTTACTTATTACCTCTAAATATCTAAAATCACTGAAGGGCAAGGAGATATTTATAACCTGTCATATATATAACAGAAGTTGTTGCTAAATAGTAGACTAAAAGCAAAGCTAGAAGCTTTTTGTTTGTATAACAAGTTTTACTCAACTGAGGAAATTTTGGTGTGCACTACTTTATAGAGCCACAAGTAACTGGGTAAATTTATATTACATTGTAAGGCTGTTTAGAATCAATTACCCCTTAAGTAAAAGGGTGTACCTTGTATATAGCCCTTAAATTGCTAGCCCTTAGAATTTTTGGGGGGATCCTAGACAGTTTGGCACCACCAGGCTATGAAAAGAAACTTAAATCTTTAAACTTCAAAAAGCCATGCATTTGTGTTATGACTAGTTTTGATTTTGCAATGAAGTATTTGTAGTCTAGGCATTTTCAGACATGCCACTATATTGAAATTCTTCTAATTTGATTTAATTGTGTTGTGTCTTAGTTTGGTGCCTGTTCAGTGTTTGTCTTAAATGTCTATTCTTAGTGGTTATAATTTGACTGTATCAATAGAAAGGGAAAATGGTTCACGTGAACTTGGCATCTAAGTATTTATCGGGCGGGGATTAAAGAAAGTAATATGTTAAAATACTGGTCTGTTCTCTAGAGGCAGGCACATGCCTTGAAGCTTCATAGCTTAAGTTAATGAAAATAACCGTGCTTTAGAACAAAGCATTAGTTCTCAGATATTTAATTTGGAATGCTAGTTTGTTGGTTAATGGCTGTGCACAAATCAGCGAGCTGCAGATGCATTTGCGTGTT
Organism: Rissa tridactyla; assembly: GCF_028500815.1. Lineage (NCBI taxonomy): Eukaryota > Metazoa > Chordata > Aves > Charadriiformes > Laridae > Rissa > Rissa tridactyla. The sequence continues at coordinate 45,063,438 of NC_071473.1, forward strand.
ACAATTCTGCGTTTTACTAATATGATGTACTTTGTTTGTCATGGCAGTGTTTGTGCTGCTTATCAAATGTTCTGATATGAAATGCAATACCAATAACTTGTTTTAAAAGAATTTAAAATTCTCTGCTTTGTAATTAAGGCAGAGAAATTCAACTATAAATCCAGTATTTGGCCCTCTGTGATGGTGTTAGGTATTGAAGTATATGGTCACTTTCCTATCTCTGTATACTTTATGGTGGGCTGTATGTTAATTACAGCTGCAGTTAATTGAGCCTAGAAATTAAGATTTTTTTTTTTTTTAATATATGAAGTGGGCTTCTAAAGCAATGACTAAAGAGCTGGTCACAAGATGAACACCTAATTAAATGCAGTGAATCCTGGGATCTTTGAGCTAGTTACATATTTGCAGTTGTTTTAATATGCTTGTGGTATTGAAATATGCTTCACAAATTAGAATAGCAAAAGGTCTCTTGCCAGTATAATTAATCTCCTTTGAAGAATAGCTCTATTAAGAGATGAGTAGGTTGAGTAATGCAGAGTGTCATTTTAATATGCCAGCCTTGATTGCCAGAGCATTTAATTCTTTTATTATTTGTTATAATGCAATAGACAGATAGCTAGAGAGAAGTGGGAGTGTGTTATGGGAAAGCTGGAATACTCAAAGCTATGTGCATTGTTTCTGCTCCCTCTTTTTGGTACTGTAGGTATCAGTGGATTTTCCTTTACTAAATTGCTTTGCTAAAATCCTTTGCTTTGCTTGGCATTCAGTAATGTGTTTTGTTTTGGTGTTTTTTTTTTTATTTTTACTTTCTAACCATTACTAATCCTACAGATTGTTTGCCGTGCTTAAATTACATTCTTTTCAACTTCAAGTATTTGCAAAGCAAAAAGATAAACTAACAATAGCAAATCTATAGAAATTAGTTTGCAGCTTCTGAAACAAGACTGATAGCCAGGCTAGTTATCAGCAACAACTCAAGAACTGGAAATACATCAAACTCTAACATGCTAAACTATGTAAGCACAATTTATTGTGAGACAAAATCTTTCAGCTTGTACATATGTGATAGTCTGGATTAATGTGTCTGCATAGCAGTTGCCACTAGATCCGTGACTTGAGCAAGAAGCCAGGGCAGACTGAATGCTGAGTCCTGTCAGTGTGGAATGGTAGATGTTGATCTGATCTGTGTGCCTTCTAAATATATGTGGGGATTTCAGAGGATGACCTTCAGTTGATCATCTGCTCCTAAGACGGATGGCTCTGATCCTACTAGATTGAATTCTGGTGGGGAGTGTCCTATTTAAGACTTCTAAATCCCTAAGAGAACCGACGAAATAATCAGAGAAAAAAGACAGGAAGCATCATTGTGGGCATCTCAGTGGTGTTTTCTGCTCTCAGGACTCCCAAACTGGGGATGCAGGGAGTGTGTATAAAGCGTGTGTATAAGGAACAGAAGGATAATAATGTGGAAAATGTCTTATGACTTAGTTTGGGGGTTTATTTATCTGAGATCTCAACCTACAGGCACCTACAGAAATTGATTGCCAGAAGCAATGCCATAATGTGTCAATATTCCAGGGCTGGAGTATTTATGGGTGGTCAACGGATGATTTTTCCTTGATGTTTATTGTTAAGGACAGGTTGCTCAACTGGAGCACTACGCTAATGCTGAATATGTATTTACATTTATGGAGAGAGAGGTGGTTTTTTTTGTGTGTGTGTCCCACCCTCTTACCCCCCATAGAGAGCATCTCAAGCACTGTCCTCAGCGTTTTGTGAAAGAAACATCTGAGAGTGTGCTACCCATTAATTAGGAATACATCTTACATGCATTGCTCACTATCTAATGCTTGGAAAAGTTTGAGATATTCCAAGAATAAGAAACCATGCATGTTCCTTCTGCCAACCATGGTGGTGGGAAAACCCTTGAAGAAGCCTGTCAGTGGAAAATTAAATGCATTTCTGGAAGAGATTTTGAACCTTTTTAAATTTTTCTTATACTTACAAACTTTAGTTTTCTGAACTGTTCCCAGTACTGAACTGAAACTCGCTGTACTCCTTGAACCAAAAAATTGAACATAATATTTGAAAGTGAGATTCAAGATTCTAGCCGGGTGGTTGCAGTTCTGTCTTAGGTGTAAGCTTTCTTCCTTATATTCTCTACTACGTGGTATGTGGTGAGAGCCATTTCTTCATCGATGAAATCTGCTGACTAAGCAGTTGGTACTCTGTTAATCTTCTGATGCCAGATCTGCAAGTTTTCCTTGTAGGGTCAGTCTTCTCTTCAGAGAATAATTTGAAATGACTTAGAGTTTTACATTTACATTGTAAGGTAATAGTTAAAACAAAATGAGACAATTGTGTATTCTTTGCTGTTGAAGAGAGTGCCAGATAGTTCACCTTTCCCTGGTCTTGTTCTAGAAGAAGTGGTTAAAAAAAAAAAAAAGCACCTCTCAGATTTTTCTGTCTGGAGGGTAGAAAGGCTCAAATGCAAAGACTTGAAGTTATTAACAAGTTGAAGAACTTCCTGTGTTGAATAACACTGAGCCAGGGATGCTGCCCATTCAGCCTGATTTATTCTAAACGTTTAGTTCCCCAAAACTGTGCAGATTAGGCAATACTGAGTGGAATGGGGAAAATGGTTGTCCTTGTGATGGTGGGTCCTTGGCTCCGCAAGGAAGCGTATATTGGAAACCCGGTAGCTGTCATTTTGTGGCGTGTTATCTTTGCCCAAGTTGGTGTATGCTTTTTAGATGTAGGAGAGAATATTTACTGTTTATTTTCTAAATTTTTACTCTTTTGCTTTTTTATTTCATTATTTCATTTTAGATATATGAGCAATAGAATACCTAATGTATGAACTTCCCATAACAGTATATCTTCTCTGTGCAGATTGCTCTTTATTACAAAAGGATGTACTTCAAATCTGTATCGTTCCTGGCTAATTGGCTACAGACTTGGGCTTGTGGGTGAGGCAATTTAGGTAATTCCCTTTAAGTTCATGTGAAAGCTAAATCCAATTGCTAGTTTTCATAAAGCCTGCTGAGGAGTTTGTGGGGCTGGTCTGACATCTGCTGGTGGGCCTGTGGCAATGGACAGAAATCACTTACTCTGAGATCCAAGGAAGTTTTTGTAAAACGTTTTCAGAGAGTTTCGTAATCGTTAGTGATTTTACAGCACAGACTTTCTATTTCTGGGATCGTGTTCCACAGTAACTACTTGCTAATAACCTGGCCTTTTTTTTTTTTTTTTTTAGCTGGAGTATGAATTACTGTCATGTTTTAATACTACATTGTCATTTGCAACATTCTTTGTCTGGTAATAGAGAGATGATAGTTGAGATAGTTATGAATAAATTAAGATTATTAATTTTTTAAAAATTATTATTTGGAGCTAATTGTATAAACCATTGTTTGCAATTTTGAGATCAGAAGCTGTGTTGCCTAATTGTGTGTTGGTCTATGGCCTGCTAGGTGGTGCTGGAGTACTGGAGGTCTGAGTATGCTGGATTGTGTTTTCAGCACAAAATTACACCATTGCTACAGGACCAACCTAAAGAAGAGCTAGAGGTGTTTTCCTGTAGACTGTAGCTATAGGAGACCTTAACTCTGTGTTGATTGTCAGTTCAGTACAGAAATTAATAATTCAAAAGGCTTGATGAAGTGCAGTGGAACTAGAAGTTCAAGCTTCTTTATACTCTGCTTCAAACCCCCTCCTAGTTATAAATGAAAATTCTGTCTCTGGGTCTCCTGCTTAGTCCCTAGTGCTTTAATGAATTTACTGTTTATTATTTAGGATCTCTGCTTTGTGCAGGCATCTGGGTAGTGGCTGTTAATCTCACAGAGATGAAGTCTTGGAAGGAATAGAGTTTATAGCGACTAGTAGGTATCCGACTAGCAAATTAAATATTAGTTTGCAAAGCACAATAGCAGATCTTCAACCGGACTCTACACCTTTCTGCTGGATATGTATGTTGGCGGTGGGGTGAATGCATAGAGCTTAGACTTCTACCTCCTCACAAAAGAATTAGATGTAACCCCTGTCTTTTTATTGAAAAATACAACAGTAGTTGGGGAACAAATCATTAATGCCAGTTGTGCATAGAGCTACCTCCTGCTGGTTGACTGGGTACTTATTACAGAAGCAGACATTTGAATCTGATGAGAAAACGTCATTTACATTTGTGTGTTCTGAAACATGCAGCTGTGCTTTTCCCAAAATAGTTTTGTCATAGATAAGGTTACTTTTAGTTTGTATTCTAGGTGGTAATATGTTGACCAATTAAATGTTGTAGAATACAGCTGAAAATAATTTTGTCTAAGAATAATCATTAAAGTTATAGCTAATGAAGGTCATAAATTATTTTAGGGAGTAAAGAACTTTCAATACTTAACTGTGCAAGTGGAATTTCACATTTATATATTGTTAGAAAAGCAGAAGATAGCAGAAACTGTGGTTGTATGAATGAATGGATTTTATTACTGTATGAAGTAACGGAAATTGCATTTTAAAATAGCAGTTGTAATTATAATAACCTGAGATGAGAAGTAAGTTAACTTCCAAATTAAGACCATGTGAAGCCTAAGTTTATGCTATACTAATAAAAAATTTGCATTTACTTATGCTGCAAGGTCTATGGGTGAATCTTTGAGAGTTTGGACACATTATCAGTTTTGGAAGATGTGGCTATAAGGAGATAGCAGATGAGTGTGGCTTGAAGAACTAAAGCAGTGTCCAGGCTTGCATTTGTTTGAAGGGACTGGGTCTGAGGAAGAGGTAGGGAACCAGTTCTAGACAGAGGGTTGTATGTATCGGCATGAGCTGAATGTTAAAACTTGAAAGTAAGAATGAGGATTTTGGATCTGATTAATGTGGAGCAGCGGAGAATAAGGCCTTTGCAGAGAAGTAAATGATATTGTAAGTAAACTGCGGAAGAGCTGCTTTGAATGTATTTAGGTATCCTGAGCAAAATTCCGAGCATTGGGCAGTGTTTAGAGTACTTGCAGAGACTTACCTTTGTCACAGCATTAAGATATCGCTGGTAGGAAAATGCATATGCTATGATTCTGTATGTTTTCATGATAGATTCAGGACACATGCTTCACAGTGGCATTCAAAACTGATATTCCTGATAGGTTTTTCACTAGTAAACTTCATTCTGAATAATTCATGTGTATCTGTGTAACAAACAGCAAAGAGTTATGATAAATCCTGTACTAAAGTTATATTTAATATATAGTGCATGTTACTTAAATACAGTCAGCATCTTGCTCTGAAGAAACTTCAGCATATTACTTAAACACAGTCAGCATCTTTTTACTCACTTCAGTTAAGTGAATTCCATTTTGGAGTGAACTCATTGGCTCAAAGGAGATTTTCATACTTGAAAGAAAATTTGAACATCCTTCTATGTAACCTGAGGCTTGTCATCGTAGGAAATATGAATTCATAAAACTTGCCTTGTGATAATTGTTAGGCACTAGACTGTCAGTTTGAATGATTGCAGTTCTCATTATCTTCAGATGCTGCGTGTTATTTTTTTGTCTGTGAGTATGTTGAATTGACTTTTGGCACATGCAGTCAGTTCTGTTCCTGACAGCAGCACTATTGTAGGTGTAAAGTGAGAAACTGCTGTAGTGTGCATGGAAAATTAACGTTTTTGCTTGGGGAGCTGTGGGGAACTTAAAATATAAAAAATTATTCAGACTGTCTTGAACGCACATTGTCACTGAGTGAGGCTTTGTTCTGTAAGAGTGTTGTTCTGTGGTTCTTACTGACCTCTATATAAAAACATACTGATGTAGTCAGTAAAAATTTTGGTTTTTAATTTAAAATAGTGAAAAATTGACTGGTTTATTTTGGTGATTTTGGATGGGTATTTCCATAGAAAGGCAGTGTGAGTTATCCACTTTTAGTACTTTAATACGGCTGCTTTCTGTGTCTGGTAACACTTCGGGTAACCGTTTCCTAGGATGTGATTATAGGAGGATCAGTCTTTAAACATGAAATAGTTTGCTTGCCTAAGTTTCAAACTACTTTGTTCCAGTAATGAAAACTGTTTTGAGCTTTAGGACATCTGTAAAAATCTCTCGTAACTCTTTGACTAAGCAAAAGCTTTGGAGATGCTCTAGAAATTAGTAGCATAATCCTCCATGTTTGGCCGCTGGTTTTTGTTTGATGTGTTTTCCTGTACTGTATTATTTCGGTTTGTCCGAAATGTGTCATTCCAGCCATCCAAACAGTTTCAGCTCCAGAGACTCAGTGATTGCTTATGTTACCACTGGGAGGAAAATGGGAATATGGTGGTTTATATGCTTCACCTCTGAACAGCTACAGCTCAGAATCTTTCCTACGAGTTAATCTAAAGCCCTTATTACTTTGAGATTACTAGAGGGGGAGAGGTGAAATCTCTTGGCAGAGATAAGTGTAGCCTTGTAAGTGAAACACAGTAGTAAAGCCTGAGACTTATGCAACAATCCTGATATCTGAACTTTGATAAACTAAGATACAGAGAGGTTAAGTCATTTGGTCATCAGTGGAACTGGGAGTGAAGCGTACCTCACAGGCTTTCTGTAAAGCTTGGTTTATTAATGCTTGGAATATGTTTGAAGCTGAAATGGTCAGTGCTATGAAATAACTTATTCCTGCAGTCACTGTATATAGTGTGCCTGTGTCATTCTCTTACTTCTGTTTGTGTTAAAGACATTATTTAGGTTTTGAAGTTAATTGTTCAAAAGCCAGGGAATACCTTGATCTCTTTCCTGGCTTTGCTATGCTATTATTGCTAACCTCAGCATTTCTGCAGGAACTGTGAATTTAAAACTCTTCCCTGGTGGAAACAGCAGAGTCCTTGTGCTGTGAGAACATGAGGTATGAAGTCAGAATAACCATTATGCTAGCAAGCTTGATTTAGAGTCAGTATCTGTACTTCTTCCCTTTGTGAACAGAGACTGGGATAAATAATGTCCAGGCTGTTTTTTCAAAGCTTTGTTTATTACAGGAATAGATGAAGAGGATTCTTGTATTGTGGCATTTCGGATTGATCAGAATTTTGTTTATTGAAAAGCAGTTGTGGCCAACTAAATGTATATAGTGCAAGACTTGCTGAGAGGGTTCCTTATGTGTTCAAAAAAACCAGCTTACCTAAGCTGTTTTATTAGTAAATAGAGTGGAACAACTGACTGAGGTACTTCTTGCTGTTGTTATTTATTGCAATGACCAAGTTTCCATTAAAAAAAATATTTCTGTCTACATCGTAAATATAAAATGCTGTCATGTTGAGACTATAGTGTGGGTATGCAAAAATGTGTGTCAATGTGAACTTTAAGGTATTGGTAAGGGGGAGATGTGTATAATAGAGGATTGAAAGATGTGCAGGGATTTAGAACTGTCATAAAAAGATGTGAAATGTAATTAACCTAAAATAACCTTTAAAATATTTTTTGAGCCTGATAAATTACATGAGCTGTTGAGATAACTTAATGAGAGATTTTAATTTTACACCTTAAATAATATCCTATTAAAATCCTCAAGATTTTGCTTTGTGATGGAATCCACTGAGACTTACATTTTCACAACGACCTCATGATTCAGTAACATTGTTAATATATTGGGTGCACATTTGAGGGATAAGGTCTAGGTTAATGGCAGCATTTGTTCTTTAAGTGCTTGAAGCTACAAAGCTCTAATTGAAGATATGAATGTTCAAACCTCATTATTTTAATGTGGTCATACGGTATAGTGACAGTAAAAGTAGTTATATGATGAACTCTTATGGCAGGGTTCATAATTTGTCCATGAAAACAAATTATTATGTGAAACTTGGAATTAAAATTCTCTGCCTTGGAGTTTAAATAAAACATGAAACTTCAGGTCTAACATGATTTCTGTATTTGTCTTCACTCAAAATTAGAAATAAGTATTTGCATACCTTCAATATAGAGAATACTGCTGTGTGATTTGTCTACACAAAGTTACAGTGCATGCACTAAACTTTTCACACAAAGACTTCTAGTTAGATTCTTTGTTACATATTTCTTTTAAATAGTTAAGTCTGCAGAGGTACTTTTGGCAAATTTGCATCTCGAATTTTCTAAATACTGGTAATTGGCCTAATTTAGTGGATGAGCTGTTGCCAAAGGAAATACATAGTGTGTTTATCACCATGTCAAGAATCCAGGGGTTGAAGACAAAGGTCAGAATGTTCATTACTGCTTGCATTTCGTCAGTGTTGCTAACCCTGGTTGGCTGTTTGCAGCTTTGCATACTGTGCTGTCTCTAGATCCCTTTTAGGATCCCTCCTGCCTGTTCTGATGTTCCTAAGCTCCCCTTTCCCTCCTGTGTTCTCCCAGAAGTGTTTATTTTTCTCTGTGGCTTCTCTTATCCCCAGAAAACAGGAAAAAACCTCCCCACAGTAAAAATCAGTTCTTATTATTTGATGATATCCAGAAAAGTTGTGAATTTGGATTGCTTTGTGCCCAAGTATACTTCTACTGTGACCACCTTAATCCCTCTCCACTATAAATTCTTTGGGCTGTGGACTACTGGTTTGGGAATCTCAGCGTGAAAGCTATAGAGGTGTGTCTTGTATTACAGTTTTACTGTTGCTCAAAATTTGCATGTCTGTTTCTTACCATACAGTCACTTGTTCTTGTACAATCTTTGTTTCTGGAGTATCTCCTTGCTGAATGAACTGTGTTCTGAATCACGGGCTTTTGATCCACAAGTTGTTCTACTCTGCTCAAATGACAGTATGCAATATGAAATTAAGTTTGTGGTAATTATTTAATCTATTGATAAGTATCTGTTTTGTTTTACATAAGTTTTTGTTGTTTTGCCTTAATTCACTTATCAAATAATTTCTTTCAAAATAAAGTAAAATGTAGGGTGTTATGAATTTAAAACACAGGCACGCATTTCTTATCAAAGAAATCTTAAATCTTATTAGAAGAAAATAGGCTAATGAAATAATTAGGTAAGTTTGACAAGATAAACTGATGAGGTTTTTGAAATAAGAGGAACGATGTGTAATATTGTGTACACGCAGAACTATCTGAATTGAGAGGAAAAGTGTCATGTCAGCATTGTCAAATTATATTGATCAGGCATCAGCATCAATCCTGACTAAATAGGCAGCTGTTTAAAATTGTATATTTGACAATTACATCTTTTTATTTTCCATACGATTACTTGCCTGCTGACATGTTTATATTCTTGATGTAATCTACATACTGTGTTTAAAATGTTGCTGACTGAGAACTAGTTGAATTACACCAGACATAGAGAAGAAAGAAAATCAGACCTTCTTATGGCTGGTATGAACATGTATGAATATCAGGTAATATCTACAAACAAAACACTTGATTACATTTATGTAGCAGCTTAATTCCAAGAGAGCACTCTAATAAATTGAATGGAATGTTTATCTTATTTTTTTTTTTAATGCTAAAGGTTATTTAGAAATTGGTTATATATAGATGAGACTTAAAAAGAAAATGGCAGGAAATTCTTGTATAAATGAGAGGTGTTGAAAACCTTGGGGGAACGGACCCTGTTTCTGTGGATTATTGTCAGATAAATCTGTGGTATCAACTTCCATGGGCAAGTGTCAAGAATAGATGAAAACTCGTTTAACTGGAGGAGTGCTTGTCCATTAAACTTGACTCTACAATGACGTGGTAGATATCTTTTACCATGCTAATTGCTGAATTCCATTATTTTTCCATAAGCAAAAGGTAAACTGCTGCTCTTCCCCTTGGCTTACTATAAATTGCAGTAATTTAAAGGGAAAGGTATTGTGGTGCCTAACTTCTTCAGTGAAGTACATTAATGATGTATGCCCGTCCTGTGACCTGATTTCTTTTTCTGTCCCATTATTAACAAGGCTTTTATCATCAAGCTTTGCCTGCCTTGTATGAAATCTCCATCTGAGAATAGTCATGGACAACTATTAGTAATTGTTAGCTCCATTTTTCCTTGCACATCAGGAAACTTCTCCAGTAGTTTTGTGGTTCAGAAGAAGGTAATCACGATTTCACATTCTGGAGCAAGCAATGAAAGGTTGGTTAAACTGCATTTTGTGTTAAGTAAAATGGATACAGTTGATTTAACTCCACTTTACCTAAGCTACATAATTGAGCTTATCCTTTTTATTATAAGCTTCTGTTCTGTGTTGAATCCCTCAGTTCAGAATAGTGGAAAGTGTTCAATAATGTTCACTACCCATAAGTATAATTATTACAATTTCTACTATGTGTTTTACAGATAATTACTTTAATCCCATAAAAATCCTCAAATTCTGACTAGGCTATGTGGAGGACTGGCTGTCTCATTTACATGCAGTTCTGTGTCCCAGTAATTGTGTCCTCAAAGTATATGGGAAAGGTTAAAGACGACGGGGTTGTGGCTGGGTGGTGCTGCGTGTTTAAAGACCCTCCTCCCCACCCCTGTTGGAAACAGACAAAGCATCAGTGAGTAGCATGGACCACCTAAGCTTTGAAACTTGGATCGAATTAAGAAGTATTACCCAGGGGATGATACAGATAGGTGATGCGGGACTGGACGCTGTAGAATGAAACATTAGTGGGAGACTTCCGTTACTTATATGTAGACAGGACACATGCCCCTCTGGGACATGATGAGAGTAGACTTTACATGTTCAGTGGATGTTTCATAAGAGAGGTCAAGGTCTAGCAAAGAGCCCATCGGAGGAGAGGTAACATTGCTTTTATCCTTAGCCGTGTTCAGTTCTGCTTCAAAATGTAAGTCAAAAAGCCACCCTAAAGGGTCCAACTGAAATACAGGTATGCAGAGCTAAAAATAGTCAAAAACCCACTAAGATTGCTTTCAGTTTCAAAAAGATAAACTGATTTAGAAAGAGAAAGCTTGTTGAAGAGCAAGGAACATCAGCTAAGAGACCTGCATCTTTGTAGTCTCCATGGAACCTAGTTAAGGACTTCTTCAAGGCAGAGGAATGCAGTGTTCCCCCCTCCCACCCCTGAATAAGAGTTAAGAATGATTAAAAGGAAAGTGGAGTGGTTAAAAACAGGATAAAGGAGGTTGCTAATTCAGTGAGTAAAAGGAGATAATGACACAGCTTTAAAAGAATTCAAGGATGAAACAGGTGAGCGTTATTTGTGCTGTATAGCCCATTGCTTAAAGCAGTTTCAGTAGTTGAGGACTGGAAACAGGCAAATGTGGTACCAGTATTTAAAAAACAGGATCCAGGAGAGATCTGTGGAGTTACAGAATTGCAGATGTTCTCTTCATTGCTACAGTTGCCTGAATGCTAATGCCTATGAGTGTAATTAAGCATTTGGTTGTATTGACACAATATTTGAATAGACCAGCCTTACCAAGTCATTCAGATGTCCCTGACAGTGATGACCTCACTGTTTATGCTCCGCTATTACAGTAACTTTGTCATCAGTGGTTTTATATTTATTTCTAGGTCATCAATTAAAATGCTGAATAATATTACATGCATGACTGTTCTGTTGACACAGAATGGTCATATCGAGTAGCAATTATTCTCACAGCTACTTTTACAAATTCAATTGATCGGCAGATTCTTAACCCAGAAAGGTTTGCCCTTTCCTAGAGATACTTTTTATTTTTATTTTATTTAGAAATGTAGTTTACAGGCAAGTCTGATGTCTACATGTTTACTTTATCAGCAGAGGCAGTAATTTAAACACCTTGACCCCCGCCTCCCCCATCGAAAAGCACCTAAGAACTCTTCTCAGAAATGTTGCAACCTTTATTTTTATTTGCAATCTTATTTTTTCCATAAAAATCTCAACAATTGCTGTTACTTCTGCTTTTTCTTTACTTGGAAAAGCTGATACAGGATTAAACTAATTATTTTGTCCAGGATTGACATCATCCTAGCAGCTCTGAAACCTACTGGTTAATCTGCTTACTCTTTGACTCTTGTTTGGCTGGGTAGGAATGGGCTCTCTTGGACTTTTCTTCTGTTGCAAAAGAAGGTTGGAAGGCACTACTGAGAAGGAAAGGGGACTGCTAGTGTGGGAAGTTCATGAGCATAGGACAGAGAGCAAACTGCTATAATAAACTGATAATGCTGATGCCTGATAACTTTGAGGTATATTTAGAACCATGCTGCTGTTGTCGTGTTTGTGTTTTGTCCATGGCAGCTTGCACTTCCATTTAGTTGCTTTCTACTTCAGTGACTTCAGAAGGAAACCTTAGGAGACAGGGGTTTCTTCGGCTTCATTACCTATTCTGGAAAGAGCTTCTCCTTCCCTTGAATTCCACCTTGACTGCACAGATTTGTGTTTTGCTATGAGATCATTCTGTCAATATAGGCTTGTTTACTTAACAACTTTGGCAATTTCAGAAGGCTTCTTTCAATATTAAACCGTCCACCTTTTGCATTAGCAGATTATTTTTCAGCACGGAACTGTGGATTGCTGCTGGTGATTGCCAGTGTTTCTTTCTTCTGTGAAGACCTAATGTTTTGGTAGAATTGAATTCTCTGTTTTGTAATGTAGTTTCCTGCATTAATTAGTTTCTTTCTGGATCCTGTCAGATTCAGTATGATACCAGTCTTCTGAGAAGCTTCTTTTGTTGATGTATTTAGAAAAGGCTCTACTTTCATGGAAAGAATTTTCTCTAGGGATGCTGCCAAGACTTGTAAGATCAAGAAATTTTATGTCTTTGTCTTTGATTGTAATCAAACTGGCACTCATCGTCATTTTGTCTCTTTAGAGCTGGAACAGATCTGTAGATGAATATGCATTTTTGGCATTGACGTTAACCAAAATTGAAAGTAATGGTGTAAATGATGATCATAGCCAGGAGCATTGAGCAGTGATAGGGAATCAAAGTTGCTGCAATTGTTCATTCTTTCCTGGTAACTTCCAAGCCACTGGGCAATTTCATCCAGGCTTGAAAAGAAGAAGAAATGTCAAAAATAATTGCAATTGCAATTTCATAAGAATTGGAACTGAGTAGGAGGCACCCTCTCACATTCTCTCAGAGAGAGACAGTTCATTGTTTGTTGTGGCTTGGCAGCACTGGTTGACACTCAAATGTGGCAGCTCTTGATTAACTGGGGGAGATGCTGTCTCCAGTTGGGTGGAGGTAAAATAGGAGAGCCAGAGTTACCTCTGTAAGGACCATGGGAGGGAGCAAGACGACAAAAAGACAAACTTGAGTCTGTAGGAAATCATGTGCCTTTATTTCTGTTGCTTGAGAAGCAGCTTGTTTATATTGCAGTACTGAAAACATCTGACATGGTTCTGTTTCCAAAACCATTGATGCTAGTGACCGAACTCTGGGCAAGGTTGGAAGAACAGATCTTGAAACACGTCTTGTCATCCTTCCTTGTTGTCAGTTTGGCATGTTACTTTTACTGTGGAGGGAGTGGTGGGATGCTACTCCAGCAAATTGAAGATCTTTCCACATGCTGCCTTTGCAGCGTTCTGTGGCTGTCCCAAGCTGAGACTGCACTGAGAGGTCAGCAGAAGGAAGCGATGGACGTCTGTCCTGGACTGTAAATCTGACCTTTCAGAAAGGCGGAGAGAATCCTCAGATTTTCGTTGTGCATATTGGAGCAGAGCATACTTGTGGCATCATCTGCAGTTTATTTCTTTGCTTTTCACTACTAAAGACATTAAAAAAATTAGTATTCTACAAGCTTGAAAGACAGACTATTATCTAATTGGCTTTTGGTTAGGAGGATACTGATTTCTAGGTCAATGTAAAACAAATGAGCATTTAAATTGAAGAGGAGCAGCTGTTCCAAAGCCCCTTTCCACAGTGCCTGGTTTTGTTAAGGATAATTATGTCTAATTTTAAATTATGATAGCTTTGAGTATTGAGCTTTGCCTTGTTACATCCACTAGCTCATTCTCCTTCATCAGTAAGAATATTCCATCATGGAGATAGGTTTCTGATTGTATTTATTTTTCTGGTCTTTTGAATTATGAAGAGAAATACAGCTTTAAAGATGGGGTTTTCAACACTTTCATGCCAATGTTACCATACTCCCATTTTATTTTTCAAGGTCTCAAAACAGATACAAAGTTGTCTGATTCCAGTGGAAAGATACTGCTGGGAAAATATATATTTATGTAAACATGTAAGATTTTTGTTCATATTTTTAGCTTGAAAATGGAAACGTTAGACTAGTGATGAAAAATCCAAGAAAGCTCTTGTCAGCCCTTGGAAGCAAACATATGCTAAAGATGTCCTGTGGATTAGATACTGCTTGTTTCAATTAACACATTGATACTCCCTGGCAGTTCTTGAGACAAAAGCCCAGGTGACAATTCAAATGATGCATGAAAATAATATTTCAATTTTTTACTGGTAAGCTTAGATTTATTTTTTTTTTAAACAAAAGAACAAAATGTTTCAACTGCTAAGCTCAATGTTATATTAGTAATTCAATAGGATGTCTGAACACTTTAAAGAACATATATTATAAATATCTTGCTGCTGCGATGAAGCACGTTTGTTTTTATGAAATGTTCGTTGCTGGACATGGCAGTATTCTAATGTCATGCATAAAGATTTTTGTGTTTGAATTGAATTTGGAGTAAAATGTAACTATAACTCTAAAGAAATGTAAAATATATTTTTTGCATTTTAATGTGAAGTCCAAGAATTTTTTTCACCTGCCAGTTTTATGGAAAGAGGTTGTTTTCACATGCCTTTTTAAAATAATGAATGTCACGCTTTCCTCTGAGAAATATTCTTTGAGGCTCTAAGTCAGCATCTCTTACTGTCTTTGTTTCCTCTCCTCTGATTAAATGTAATAGGTTCTGTTAAGCAAAAACAAAAAAAGTTTGAGAGATTGCCAAACTGTTATTATGCATCTGCTTTTTTTGAGGAAAAATAGCTTTCAAAGAAAAAAACCCCCACAAACCAGGAGAAATCATAAAAATTTTTAGAGGTCTGAAGCAGTTTCTGAAGGAGAGAAAGAATAAAAAAAAAAACTTGTCACTGCGCTTTAAATCTTTGAAATCCTGAATGAATTTATTCTTTTATCTTCCAGTTTTTGTTCTGGTTAAGTGGATAAACTTTGGGAAAAGGGATATCTATAAAAAAAGAACAGCTTTTAACTTGTCTAGCATTTTAAGGGGATGACAAAACTGTGAGAAATGAATAGCAAAATTTTGTTTGAGACCAGAAATGGAAGAATAAAAATCTGTCAGAATACATCAGTGAAAAACTGCTGTGAGGTGTCTTGCTAGATATCAGTGTAAGCTTAGTCTGTTAGAGAAAGAAACTAAAATCCTGACTCCAAAGTTTTGGCTTATCTCCAAGTGTTTATTTCAACGGCAGTGTTTGAATGTGGATCATGTTGGTCTTAGGTGGGCAAAATGGTGCAATCTTTGGAGACTTGTCCAAGCACTTTAATGTCAACTGGAAACCAAGGTAAAATTCAAGGTATATTGAAATGAATTGCATGTGGATTAAATTGGAAAAATATATTCAGTGCTGTAGAGACTGTTGCGAGCAGAATAATTAAAGAAAAATTAGGTGTTAACTTTCATGACTTTTTTTACTTGTAACTACGTTGACAGTTTAATTTATTATTTGTAAATGTTATGCGAGTGTAATAGAAGAGGTTCCTTGTTTTGCGAAGCATCAAGTGTTTGTTCTGATGAAGCGAGTGTCCAGAATGGGAAATCATTAGGGAAACACAAACAAGAGTTGGTATTGGGTCCTTGCGCTTTGGTTTTGTTGCCATTCTGATTAGAGGTGTTCACCACTTATGTTTTAAGTCTGAATGTCTCTAAAGCATGAGGGTTGTCTTATAATAAAGTAAGAGAATCCTGATTTTGGTAATGTCATCTAAATGTTTACTCAATATAAATTATATTTCTTCAGGTTTAAATTTGCAGCATATATTGAAAAAGGCTTCTCTGCCTACTGAAAAAAAAGTGTTTCTTTTAAAAATGGTATTGTATTTGAAATGTAGCATCAGAGAAGCTAGTTTCCATTCTGTGCTAATGCCAGTTTAACTTTAGAACAAGAATGTTTGCATAGTGAATTCAACATCTTCTATAAATATTAAAGTTTAATTGAAGAATCCTTTCCAAAGATGTTAGCTTTCGAAGGGGCTTGAGCCAAGGAACTTGTTTCTGCCTAGAAGCTGCTGTCTCTTTGGAATATAACTTCTGTGGTACAGTATGAAAAAGTTGGTCTGTAGATGAATGAACTCTGTCCTCCACCCTTGTCGACAGCAAATTTACATTTGTGTGGCAGATTAGTGGGTGTGCCGCCTTTCATAATGTGGGGGATGGGGCAGTCTTGCCTGGGAATCTAAACCTAACAAACTGAAAACAGAAAATGTACTGTTAAAGCCTGATTATTGTGTAAACCTGGAGGATTTTACACATTTTTTCAACATTTTTTTCTCCCTGGGACCAAGCCTCATAAGTGGAATTTGTTGGGGTTCAGAATGAGTTCCGATTATGGTTCACTGTTAATGCACAGCTTTGCTCCAAAGGTCTTAGTTTATCAAACTGAATCTTGTAAATAGGAAAGAAATCCAGAAGGAAATCAGACAAGCTGTCAGGCGAGTTTCTTTAGGTTGACTGCCAAGTTGTTTGGTTTGTGTTTTGTTTTTTTGTTTTTTTTTTTTAAACAAGTTACCTCATCAACCTTCCTTGGTTCAATAGTCTGTCAGTTTATCTCAAAGGGAGACATTTTCAAATCTCCAGATAAACATAACCTGATCAAAATAAATAAAAAAACTCCACCCCAAACACTTAAATTTCAGATTGACAGTGAAACATTTGGCTCACTTTGGTTGCCCAGACAAATGTTACCAAAGACTTAAAAAAAAAAAATCCAGTGAAATTGTCAGCCGATAATCTTTCAGAAAGTGATTTTATTTCTTTTTCCCAGCAGACAATATGTTATGTAGGGAAATGTTATAACTTTAAGGTTTGCCACAGCCTGATGTCTCTTGCTTTTAGTTTTGACTAAATAGAGTAAGAAATATAATGAATTTTGAATCATGAAAAACGAGAATTTTAAATCTCAGTATTTTAGATCAGGGAATTGTTCCTTGATAATAAAATTATGCAATAAAAATTGTTGCAGACAGTTGAAAAGCTGTTAGCTTTTTTTAGCTTGATTTTTGCATGGGAGTAATCTTTTTGTATGAAAAAGCATGCATGGGTCTTCATCATTGGATCATCCTATTGTGTAATGTTGACGTCCTGCACACCACATCTCGTATGATGGGGTCCTAGTCGTGTTGAGAGGCTTTCTGGTGTTTCTGTGGTCAATACTAAATAACACAAGTGTCTTAATACCTTTTTTAAGCTGTGAATGCAAGTGGACTTAGACTACTAGTGTTATGAGTTTAAGGTCTACAGCTATTGGATTCCCTTAAGCTATACTGGAGAGTACACAGATTTTTGATCCACAGTGTAATGCTTTGATTGCTAATACAACCTTTACTGATTTTGCTTTTATGGTAATGGTAGGTTTCCATTCTAATGCAACGGTTTAGCCCAGAAAAGATGGCACGATGCAGTACCAAAAACGTGAAAGGATTAGGAAGAGATAGCAAAATTAATTACTCTCTTCTTCATATTTTAGTTAATTCTTAATAAACTGGATGAAACTTTTCCATGAATGTTGAGTGATTCATGAAATATTCCTCAAGTTTCAATTACAATTTAAGATATGTAGAAGGTCTTTTTATATTCAGCATGGATAGTACAACAAACTGAACACAGCTCAAAGATGATCCATGTGATTCTACACAGTTACATCTTTGTGCATATATGTGCACTCTAATATAGTAGATACAGGCTCCTTTCTTATTTATCCCTCTTTTCAGTTGCTTCGGTGATTAGAAAATCTGAGTAATAGCATAATAGCTTATTCACCATTTCTCAATTATTTTTATTGTGAGATGTATTGTACATAGGAAAAATCACACTACTTCATAGCGACTTCCTGTGGTCGTTGCTTTCCTAACTGTGAAATTGGTATGCCTT
Source organism: Rissa tridactyla (assembly GCF_028500815.1). Classification (NCBI taxonomy): domain Eukaryota; kingdom Metazoa; phylum Chordata; class Aves; order Charadriiformes; family Laridae; genus Rissa; species Rissa tridactyla. The sequence goes on from NC_071473.1 coordinate 45,081,428, forward strand.
TGGTCATCTTCCACTGGTGCTATTCAGAAACCTGTGGGCTACAGAAAAACTGAAAGAATCGTTGCTTTCATTATACTGAAGTTAGCAGATGGAAAACTCCAGTCATCTTCAGACAATTACTGGAACTATTCTAACCTCTCAGATTTTTCTTTTAGAAGACAGAGGAGTAATAGATTTTGGTAGCAGGTGGTGTAGAATGAGGTCTGAATCATGGATGAAATTTCTTCTTATCAACAGAAATGAAATGCTGACGGAGATCTAAGTGCAGACTCCTCCTAGAGTTTTGGTCTGAGAGGGTAGGGTTGGTTGCTTTTTAGTGTGTAAGGAGTAAAATTCCAGGTCCCCTTGGTATTCTTGAATGTCCTGTCATACTTGTGGTCTTTTCTGTGATAACTGAAGGAGATTGAGTTCCTGAAGTCTTTTAACTCTGATCTTTTCCTGCCCTGAAAACATTTCTTTTGGATCTTTCTATTTTTATCAGTACTTATCTTGAAATATAGGTAACAGACACGATTTTCCATAATGCTCTCATGAATATCATATGCAGAGACAATACCCCTCATTTATGACATGTAAGTTCTTTTGGTCTGTTCAGGGCCTACCTGCACTGTCATAGCTCTTGCACTATTTTTACAATTATTTTTCAGTTTACAATTTCACTGTTACGCCTAGTTCCTTTGTGGATTTGATGCCTTTTAGGTTGCAAGACACCGTTGCCTTCAACAAGCGCTACCTTTGTACTCTCTACTTAAATAAAACCTAGCCTGATTCTACTGGGTGAGCCCATTAGTTTATCTCTGATAGCACCTGATAGCAGGTGTCTCAGGCAGGTTCCCTTCCCAGAACACTTGCAGCCTTTTGTGACTCTGGGTCAGCTTCAGTGTATTTTCCTCTTTTAAGAGTACTTGGCAGATTCTTCAATGAACTTGCCCAAAAGCTTTTAGCCATGCTTGTGATTTATTTTTTTTTTTCCAACCTTTTACAGCAAGAAATAGACCAATGTGACTATTGTTTAAGGCACTACCTCCTTTTTTTTTTTTTTTCTTTGGAAATTGCTCTTAGCCTCGTTTAATTCATCCTAGAATTGGCAAGCTGATAAGATGTCTTTCCCTACTTATCAGACTAACCATTGTAGGAACACACTTACCAGAAGTTCATGGCTCTCTTTTTCTTGATGTCTTCAAATCAAGATTGAATGGCTTTTTCAGAGAGAGCGCTGCAGCCAAACAGGAACCGGTTGGACTATGTCTAGATGATCCCAGTACCACACTACCTTTTCTCTTTTCTCATTGCTGCAGAGCAAAGCAAAATTTTCCCCAGATTTGTGAATCTGATGGAGAAAGAATTGCATTAGGTTACTGATGTTACTGGTGAACAAACTTTCAATACCCTCTTTTTATCCCCCTTCCTAGTTTGTTTTTTTTTTTAGTGAAGTTGAGTGCTAAGGTAGATACTGTAATTCTTAAAGGATTCAAATATTACATCACCTCCTTATTTTGAATTTTTCTTCTGACAAACAGATATTTTATTAGATCTTTTCTAAATGCTGCCTGCATCTGAAAACTGTTTGAGAAATTTGTTTTATGATTAACTTTTTATATAATTGATAAAATATAATTTTATGTACTTCAGTTTCTTTAGTAGCTTTCAGTAGTATATCTCTTAGTGAAAAGTCTTGTAAAAATACATTAATTGGAGACTTATCTGCAGACCTTTTAAGGTGTTAAAATGAATGTCTAAGGATGGTGTTATCTCTTGAAATGATGACTAAATTTCTAAAGGTAATATTTTGTAAGAAAAATTTTCCATGTCAGAGAGTTGCATTTCAATTCCATTTGTCTTTTGCTTGATTCAGTTTGGTACTAAGTATTCTCTCCCACCCTCTTTCGTCATTGCTTTACTGTGGAAGATTTTGTTGAAGGAAAAGAAAGGCAGAGTGGATGAATGTTAACAGTTAAATAGGAGGGGGGAAAAGGTGGTCACCACATTGGGATCTTGCTGGTGGTGGTTTTTGATCTGACATTTAAATAAGAATTATTTCCTCTGAAGAAGGGAAGGGGAGAGGGAAGCTGGAGGAAAATCCATGCCTGCTTTTTTACAGCAGCCGTGATCGGCTTCTCTACCCCAGAAACTGGGTAAGTGTGGCAGGCAGCCAATTTGAAAGCATTCTGCCCAAGAAAGCTTGAAATTTGGAAGGGAACAGATGATTCTTACGGTATTTTGAGACTCGTGCCAGCCTCAATCAATTATAAGTTACTTGTGAAGACATTTTGAGAATTGGCAATGTTTGAAGATTAAGGTAAATAATCCAGGAAGGATTAGATGTATATGTGCTAATGAGAATGTTTTCAGTTACGTTATAGAAATAAGCGGTGTTATATACTAGTGTTATCAGGCTTAAACCTTTTCATTTCATAGCTGATTTATGAGGAAAATGCAACGTGAATGGTATTGCATAATTAAGACTCCTTGATTCCTCTCGCAGTGTATGTTGTTTAATGCTGGTGACCTTAATCAGAAGAGGTAAGATCAATGATCCAGTTAATGCACAGTCTAATATAAATATTCCTAAAATCTATGATAAACTGCAAAATGCATGTAATATATCTGAGTATGTACGCCAAGATATTTTGTTTCTTTGGGATTTTTTTAAGTAAAAATAGAATTTGGTTGATGCTAACGTCTGATAAACGAAGTTAAAGTCTTTGGAATATTTTTCCAAGGAAGCTTCTTTGATGGCAAAATGCAGGAAGTATTACTTACATACATCATAAATATTATCACAGTGAAGAAATATGATCATCATATGTTTCAGTCTGTTTTTAAGCAGAGTTTTATCTGTATTTTTATGTTGCTGTTCTCCCTGGTGACAGGTTCTTAAGTTCTCATGCAGAGTTTTGTGCATGGCTTGTTGTTTTCCAGTTATATTTGCAGTAGAAGATGCTGTTCCTTTAAAATCAAGTGGCTCATTGAGTTGTTTTTACTAGCGCAGAGCTTTTTATATGGTACAGTATACTCCATGCAAATGAGCTGCCTGCTCAGGCTCTGTGTGGCTGCTTGCCCTGGTGGGGAGCTCACAAAGACTCTGCAGACCTAATTCAGCATTCAGTTGTTTAAAACGGCAGATGGAAGGAGGTATCGGCAAGATGAGGATTTATTAGCTACTCACAATAAAAGACCACACTCGCTCCGCGGAGGATCAGAAACAGCTTGGTGAATGGGATTGAGTTGTATCTGCTTTCAGCTGACTTTACAATGATGTGTTTAGCTCATGTGACTTGGTCACTTAGCATGAAGATCAGCTAAAGATTTCCATGTAAATATATATTCCTTTAAGCACCATCAACCTGCGTGCTTGCGTTGAGACTTTTTTTTTGGTTTGCAGCTGTCATAACTGTGGGAACAGGAACACTTCATCAAGCTGTGGTAGGCAGCCTACGGTCTGGGCTCTCATTGTTGTTGCATTTGCACACTTCAGGATGTCTGGCTGAAATCCCCTCATAAACACAGCTCCTGATGAAGTTTGATTTCTTTTATATATTGTGAAATCCTTCAGAAGCTGAAGTTAGTCTTTTGAAATACAGTATTTATATTCAGAAGTTATAAGCAGGCTTTTCCTAAGCTTTTATCAGGAGATGAAATCTGTTGCTTTAGCTTTCTGCCTTAAAAAAAATTGAAGGTCGTTGCAGCAGTAGGTTGTTCATTATATTTGCAGTATTTCCTTTTTTCCTTTCTAATACAGAAAGGGCATGTGTGGGACAAAGGCTCCTTGACGAGCCCAGTAATTTAACTAATACTGGGATGAATGTATCTAGATTTTTGTTTTTATTAAAATGGTGTTTGGTATAGCTAGAAGCATTATCGTTCTTTATTTTTCAACACAGGCTAACAGCTCATTTTAAACTGTGATTGGGATATTGTACATAAAGAGGCAAAGCCTTTTTTTGACCTTGCTGGAGTTGTCTGTGTGAAAGTAGCTGGAAAAAAGAAACTGCAGGACAGGCTGAAAAAGCCTCAGCTGAACTGTGTGCTTTTTCTTTTTTTTTTTTCTTTTTTTCCTTTTTGCCATGGATGACGAAGAGGGAAGGGCTTCTTAAGACAGCTCTGTCAGTGATGAATAGATGAATGAATTTTTAAATGTTCCGAACTCGCAACATGTGTTCCAGACCCTTCAGCACATGAGAGTCGCAAGATCTCAGCAATGAACTAAAGAATGTGCCGTGTCTGCTGCATATGAGGAGGAGAGCAGCATACCTCACAGATAGCAGAAACAAAAGAATGTGCGACAGTATCTGAAGAATCTGACATTCGCTTTGTCGTACAAAGGAGTAAAGGAATTTTTCAACATTTGGAAAAAAAAAATTTCCATTTTTTTCACAGTGAGGCTTTTCCGTATTTTAAATAGAACTTTATCCTGTGTGTCCACAGAATTGATTTTTTAGTTAAGTATGACTGTGTGTTTTTTAAAGGAAATGTGACCTGGTTTTTGTGAGCTTATTATAAACAGTAAATGAAGGCAGCTGTTGTAGTTTACAGATCCCTTAGAACAGCATAAGTAAATTGAAATAAAGTGAAAATATGTACGTGTGGGATCTGAATTAAATTCCACTCTTTGGCCTTACATGGAGTTGTGGATTATTATATATTTCTATACAGTTGTGTATATGAGGGGATTGAGACATCCAACCTTGAAAAGATTCAGGAAAGTCGAACAGATTTTTTCCAATGTGACCTGCTAAATCTGCCACAAAAGAGGCAGGCAAAATTACGGACAGATAGTCAGAGACCGTGGCTGCAGTTCTTCATGACAGGCAAGTGAAAGACCATGTCCTATTTTTAGCGAGTGGATAGAGCAGGGGGGGGCTGGAGGGGGAGAAAAGTTTGAAAATAATGGACTTCTTTAACAGTTAGAGAGCAAAGCTAGCCAGAAGCAAGCGAGCTTTAGCAGGAATTTGTGATCTGCAGAGTCAAAATATGGATGATTCAAGTATTCTTCGAAGAAGAGGGCTGCAGGTAAGTGTAACTTCAGTCGGCTTTTCTTTTTTTTTTTTCCCTCCTGCTTGCAATGTCAACAGTCTCATAAAAATTGTGACAATCTTTTGAAGTAAATCAGGTTGACTGAGTACATAACAGTGATGCTAGAATTTGATTTTTTTCACCCTGTGTATATTTTATTAACTAAAAGTAGGATTTTGTATGAAGTAATAAAATACAGTTTGTTAATTTATTGGTTTATATCCAGTAGTCTTGTGAATATTCTTATGGAAAGAAGTGAAGTCTAAACTATAAGGATGACCTTATTTTTGAAATTTCACTTTTACAGATACTTATGAAAATTTAAGTGACTTTTCAGACTTGCCTTAGAGTGGCCATTTTAGTGGAGCATTATTTAGAAATTCAATGTCAAAGCAGAGTGAATATTTCCATCTATTTTAGAGCTATGCTTTTTTATTACTTCAAATGCACAGTAATATAACACCAGAATGCAATTCTGCAATGTAAATAATATTTATATTTTATTTTCAACACCTATCATTAAGTTGAAATAAATAGTCTGTCAGTTTGTTTTGAACTTCAGCATAACTAGTGAAATTTTATTTTGTAGTGGAAGTTTTATTCAATTGCAATAGTATGACAACTATGGTAATCTGTGTTAGTGTCAATGGTCTATGACGACTGAGCTGATTCTTATGGAGTAAACCAGCTGGAAGTGAGTCAGCTCCGAAATCTTGTGTGAGCTGGGCATGGAATAGATTTTTGCCTGAAAGCACCATATCCTTTTTTTTTTTTCCTGCATTGTAATATGATATGGCCTATTACATACTTGCTAGCATAAATAATTGTTTATAGACCATGAACCTTGCCTATTAAACAATAGGAAAGGCATGGTTAATTTAACTTCCTTTGAGGAAAATAAATTTACCATTACCATACATACTACCATTTATACCTTACTGCCGCTTTAAGGCAATTACACAATTACTGTTGCATTATCACAATACATTGTATATATCACCTTTTTATTTTTGTTTATATTTTGATCTATCTTTGTGCCAGGTTATTAATAGTACCAAAATAGTTTGAAACAGTGTGCTGCGTATAACATGGTGACAGCGTGTTATGGTAGTGTATTTGCTCATCATAAAATCAGCTGTATTTAATGTTTGTATAACTGAGTATATAGGAATAAGTAAGATTAGTTTTGGATAAAACTATATTTATTTTTAATGTATTTAAGTAGTCGGAACTTCATAACCAAGAAAATTGTTTCTGACCACAGATAATAAAAATTTTTCAAGCCCTATATGCTGACTGTTTAGAGCTTTCCTCAGCCTAGAATTTTTCTGGGATGTTGTATCTGTTTTGATGTGTGGGGGAGTGGTTTTCATGATGATGCTTCAGGGGAGTGTTGGAAAAGGAAGGGAAGCTGGAGGAGCCCAGTTGTCTACCAGTGTCAGCAGAAGACATGCTGGGAGTGAGAATGCATTTCCCTGGTTTGACTGTGTAGTATGGTGGAATTTGATAATTTTAGTAGCCTTGAGTATTTACTGTCTATATGTGGTTTTGTGTCTGTATGCACTTGGGCAGGTATGTATAAATACACATGCATGTATTATATAGGTGTAATTAATATCTACATCAAAAATGCTTTGGGAACTAAGAAAATATGCTGAACTGACATCAAGAAGAAAGACAGATGTGTAAATCCAACAGGAAGTTAATGTTGGATCCCTTCCCCCACCCCCCCACTCCTGATTCTTGGAGTAGAGTTTTTAGAAAGGAAAAATTTCAGGAAGAATTAAAAAGGTGTTGGTTCATGTTGGCACTGCCAAGGCAATATATTTTAATTACTTTTTTGGGGGAGCTGGCTGATAATAGTTTGGGAAGCCACTGATGAATAAAAAAAAAGACTTTGCTAGTTCAAATTGGATGTTGATGGCTTTTAAAATGAACATCACAGCCTAAATTAGGTCCCCTAATCCAACCTCTCTGCTCAAAGCAGTGCTAATTCCAAAGTTAGATCAAGTTACTGAAGGTCTTGTCCAGGCTGGTTTTGAGTATTTCTAGGGACGGAGATTTTGCAGCCTTTCTTGGCACCTGTTTTGGTACTTCATCACTTGCACTGTGAAAATATTGTTTCCTTTATATTTTGGTATAGAAGAATACTTTTCACAACCCGTTAGTACTATTTTATGTAATATTTACAAATTGACTACTGAAGATTGATTGAGATGAACAAATTGATTATCTTAGGTCTGTGTTTTTTTTTTTTTTTCCCCCATGACCAGTGTTCCTGTTTTATCTTGATAACCTCCATATATTTTTTTTTGGCTGTTTTTAACACAGATGATTTAGACTTCTACTGATGTGGCTTTGCTGAGACTGCCGTGTTTTAGGGGTTTTGTTCTTTTTTGTTTTCATATCTTCCTGCTCATTTAGCGTCTTGTATGGTGGAATAATTTTTTTTTTTTTGGTGATGTTTTAGTCTTCCCTCTCTTCTGCCTTCCCCCTATTGCTTCCTGTAACTGAGTTCTCAAACATACCTCTTTCCTGTTGTATGTTATTTCTGATGACTAATAAAAGCAAACTGGTTTTTTTATTTGTTTTCCTTTTTTCTGTCCCTATTGAGAGCACTGTCTATAAGGCAGTAATCTGAATTTCCATGTGCTTTTCCAATCTCTCCACTCTGTTCATATCAACAGAAATTTCTAATCTGTTACTGGATCAAACTCTTTTTCTCTAACCTTTCTTAAGTTTCTTTCACTTTACTTCCACGGATTATTTTGAAAGTACTGTTGAGTCCTGCCTTATTTTCAGTGATCACCTGTTCAAGGACCTGGGTTGCATGACTTTCAGGTTTCCTTGTGCTCATCTCTCACAGGTGGCTTATTCTTTTCAAAACCTATTCATTTTTTTCACTGTAAAATAAACCATTCGCCATCCAGCTCATCCTGTTTTAATTGCGTACGTTTTCCTTTTGCTTCTTGTTCCCTCCATTAGCTTGAAATATACCTGATATCACTACTGTGATACTTTGTCTTCTCTGGGAACTCTCTTCTGCTGTGATCCCTGCAGTAAATAGGCATTGTAGTAGTGTAAGCAGGTAACCTAAAGGAACCGGAATTGTTCCTACAGGCAAAGTCTGTAGGACATGCGTCACCCATCTGTATCACCTTATGCATTTGCTCAGTCTGTTTTTGTTCATCTTGTTTGGTGCCACAAACTTGGTCTACAAATTTGTTATAGTGAAATATGTGGAAATGAAGATCCAGGAGGGGCAAGTAAGATTTTCTCTGTATGTATAAATATATATACACATATAAATATACACAGACACAGAGCATGCTCACAGTCTGATATAGCTGTACAATAGCATTGACAGAAGGCTGAGAAAGCGTTTCTGATAATGGAATATTCTTTTAATTTCTAGGCTTTCATTGCAGGTAATGAACTAGTTACTGCCTAGGGGTGAGTGCTAATGCAGGTGGTGGAGCTGCTTCTGCTGTGTTGGGCAGAGATCGGTGTTTTTTTTTTTTTAGTCATTTGTCGTGATGTAAAATCCATCATGATACTAGCCACCAATGTTATGAGGCTTCCTAGGTTTGTTATTGTTTCCTGTACATGTATATCATGTGTTGTTGCTGGTATTTTTGTACAGATGAAAAGTAGTAGTACACACTATGAAGATGAGCTTGTATTTTGAACATCATCTTGTACTAGAAATCTGTGATTTTTTTTTTTCGCATTGCAGTAGCTGCTGCGTGTATGCTTTTACTCTTCTCACACATACAAGAATTTAGAGTTTTTATCCCCAAAATACTTACGAGTAAGTGTAAGTAAGAAAAGTAATGGAGAGTGTAATATTCCAAATTTCAGATACTTGTCATGGATCTTATATTCTGCACTTGTGGTACTTGTCCAGCCACATCTGAATACTGCTCATTATCATCACCACAGTTCTCTGCATCCACATCTTCCAACAGAGTGATAGCCTCCTTTCTTTTTCTGCTGAAATCTGGGCTAAGTTCAACTAGCTAACTTACTTTGGACCCTTTTTGTGCTGGTTTCAGTGTAGATGTGAAACACAAACTGCATGACAGTACTTGAATGTGTTTATTTTGGCTAGTGTTTTCTACTACGCAGCATGTTTGACTTTACATATATATATGTATATATAGGAAAAATATAAAAAAACCTCAGTAGAATGATTTCTTAATTCTAAAGATAAATCTTACATTTTCCTCCATGGAGGTTGGAAGCTGCGGAAATAGGACATGGAGAATATAATCTCAGAATATTTGGTGGAGCTTGCTTTTGAGTTTATTTATTTTATTCAAAGGACTGAGCACTTTGTTTAGTTTTGTTTTATGGGGAAAGGGAATCAGTGGTTAGAGAAACTCTAAGCATCAATATATTTAACAAGAGAAGACTCACTGTACTGTTCAGTTTTCCGTACAGTTTAAACCCTCTCTGGGACTTCTTTGGACATAATTTAGAGACCCTGAAAATTGACATGCTCTTCAATTTTTCTTGCTCAAGAGTGTCTTTCATAATTACCGAAGACATTTCTGGCTGGCTACAGAGCTGGTTACGAGATCTAATAAAACATGCAGTTAGTAAGAATGTTGCATTTCACAGTATTTTTATAAAAAGCTAAAAGTAGAAATTGTGTTCTATAAAGGAAAAGAAGCTGTTTATGGTGATGGGAGATTGTGAATGGGACTCAAAATTTGATTTTTTTTTTTTGTTCTGCTTTTTTAAAACTTTTGAAATACGTATTGACTGAAAGGTTAATTCGTAAATTTTAAATTAACTTTAAATGCTAACTTTAAATTTAGCGTGAAAATGCATGCATACATGCACGTGTGAAAATCTTCAGATATTACGAGTCTATTGGACTTGAGTTTTTGCTACTACCTGCTACAGGGTATCCTGCTGTGGGAAATATTGGCACTGACTTTCAGGAGAAATCTGACTTTGCTTTTACAGCCTTTAGAAGAAATTTGACTTTGAGTGGCTTTTTAATATTATATAGATTTCTCTCATCTTTACATCTTTCATTCTTGTGGTGCATTTTTCTTGACTTACATGTGTTCTAGAGCTATGCTGAGCTCTGTAAACCATCCGATAACTCCCAGTGACTCTGCACCCGACTTTAAACTCCCTCTACTCCCCCAGATCCTCGCTTCAGCGTTCCACAAACAAAACTTGTTCTGGCCAGGGATGTTGTTCATCTTGGTTTGGGGCTTGGCCTGGACCATATATTTTATTTTGTGCTTGAGGCATTGTGGGAGACGATGGAAAGTATGCTGAAACAAAAGAAAACATTTGGGTTTTGAAGGGGATTGGTTTCTCTCTCCTATACTAGAGATGTATATCCTTTTGGGATACCTGTGATGTGTTTAAAAGATACAAAGGTGAAAAAACCCTCACAAATTGAGATAAAAAAGTTTGAGCATCTTTCGTCATAATATTTGAAAGGATCATTTTAAATAGCATTCTTCTAAAATCTTTGAATAATAAACAGTATAAATTGGATAATATTACTCTTAATCAAGCTAAACATTGGTCCATATGCTGGCTTCCTGGGATTACCACTAGTGTTCTTGTGTGTACATGGAATAATGGCTTTTGTCTTAAGACAACAGAAGAATGACAGTGTTATGTTTGTATCAAAGCAAAGCTGACATGTCTGCTTTGAAAGTTCAAGCTTAAGTGTTCTTTAGGTAGAAGAAAGACAATTTTATTGAAATTACGTTTAGAAAAAATGTGGATATTTCTTTGAGTTGTGAAAGTTACCTCTGGAAGATAACATTAGAAACTTGAGTGTAAAGTTTCACATCTGAAATCTGGAATACACCCTGGAATAGGGTGTATTTCCGTAGTTACTCGTCATTACAATTACTTGAAGAATTCAAAACTGCAAGAGAAATAACAAATTTCCCTTGGAACATAATCACATTTTCTTCCTAATTTAGATTCTTTGCATTAACGAGACTTATTTTATACTGCTTACAGATTTACCAGGAACATAACTGAATCCACAGATCAGATGTCTGCTGAAGGGCTTCCAACAGTTATGATGTAGGTAGTCACCAGTTATACTGACATCTGAAGAAGAGGTGGTAATACGAGAAGAGACAGAAAAATGATTTATGCAGATACTGAAATTGTAGACTTATCTTAGAATACAAGAAATTGTGTACTGTTTTTCTCTTAAAAATATTAGTTTAAAAAAGGTCATATTTTTAGGCTAACTTCCAAAAGAAACAATATTTGTGCTTAGACTTGGTTCCTACTTTCCCAGTAACAGTTTTCCCAGTTCAACACTTAAAATTAATTAAAATTTGGTCTAGAGAGGATGTCCAAAAGATAGTTTAAGTTCTTAATCTTCTGTGAAAATTAGCAGCTGACAGAAGGAGGGGGATCCGCTTTAGCGTTAGGACAGTGGTGAAGGCCAAATGAACTTGCTGTTATGGCTAGGTTGGCTGGTCAATAGTTGGGTGCCCAGACTAGCTGGATGTTGTGCACTGTCTTCTGCTCAGGTGGAGCATCTGAAGGGACTTGAGTGAGAAGCAGGACTGAGGAACACTGACTACAGATGAATGGTTACTAGAATTCATTAACTAGATCAGTCTTAAGCAACTTGTTTTGACCAAACTCAGTCTGTGGAAACAAATAATGAATTTTTATTATGCGAGTCTGTTACAATCTTGTGCTTGGATGCCATATGTTATAACATAGGAAAATGGATTGTTATGGTGTGTATGAGTATACTGCATCTCACTGCAGGACTGAGGATTCACGCTCAGAGTGGTATGGAGCATCGTTGATTTTTGGTGGATATCTGCCTGGCATGTGAGCTTTCGCACTGGTCTGATTTTTCAGGGTTGGTGCTTGGGGCCCACTTCGCAATGAGCGGAAAAGAGTTTGGGGAGCACAAGCTTCTGGCATTCACTTTGAAGACATTAGAAATTATACCAAGGGAAAAATGTGAAACCTTGTCAGAATAAAAAGTCCTTCAAATATGGACAAGGATAAAAGGTTAAATGGTTTGTTCAGGCAGAAAAGATAGCATTTAGCTGCTGTCTTTGGGGTATTGTTAAATTGGTCTGATAATTTGCTATAGTTATGCTTAAATAAGTGCTTTCAAATTGTCAGTAAGGACTTTGTGAATGCTTGTGAAGCTGAATTAAACTTTTTATTTTCAGCCTGTGAGAAAAGATAAAAATGCCCATAATTAATTCTACTACTTCAGGAAGAAAGATTTTGTTAGCAGATGACCACGTGACAGAATGGTGGGGTGTGTGTGTGCATCTGAGTCTAGGTAGATGTTGGACAAAGTTCTTCCCAAAGATAAACAGTAATATCTTTTTCATACATTTCATCAGCTTGAAAATATCTGCTTGATAGACTTGCTTGTTGCCAGGAGGGCACAATGAATAGTTTTTGCTGCTGGTGGTGGTTGCAGGGGTTGCTGTGTAGAGAGTGGCTTCTGTTTCTTTTCCTCACCATTAGCCACTTGGGGTGCTTTGCTTGTGTTAATATCACTTCCATTTTGTACCTGCTTAGTGCTGGAAATCCCAAATCTTAAAAGAAAACCCAGTTCTCCAACCTAGCAACATAATGTGCTGCTACCATGCTGCAAGACTAGTGTTTAATCTGCTTATCTTTAATAGTCTTCACTGCTTACGCAGACCCACTTACCTCTTTAATGAGAAGAAATGTCCTGCAGTGAGGCAGCATGTATTTTGCTTCTAGGCTTATGTCATCAGCCTAGAAGTTGAAATTGGTTAGAGCACTTTTTTATTTTCCTGTCAGTTCTGCTGATTATGGTTGCCTCTTCAGTTTCTCTAATACACTGGAAGATAGTGGGTTTTGTAAAAGGAAACCTAATTAAAACATGCCAAGTGAAAATCTAATTTTGAAAAGCTATCAGTATTGATTGGGGGCAGGTGGCCCTCTCATATTTTCAAGGGATAAATATGGAGTATCTTAGCATTGTGAATACCTGTAAATTCTGGCTACTAGTCAGATAAATGACAAAAGTATATTGTGAGTTGCAGTATTTTAGTAACACCTAGAAAAGCCTCTCTAAAATGCTGAGAGACATTTAAAGTCGGTTATGTTGCAGTATTTCCCATATGATTTAGCAGTTGTTCCTCTTTTACTTTGTATTAAATTGCTTTACTGAGGCCATTAGAATTTATGGGACTTCCAGAAGGTACACAGGATTTTACCATTTCTGGGATCAAGACAAGATAGGCTTTTCAAGGTTGGTTATTCTTGAATTTCTAGAAGCTACTATTAAAAAATACGGAGTAATTTGTAGACACCAAAGTGTGTCTGTTCAAAATATCTGTGGTGGTTTTGTGTTATTCTCTGAAGTATATGATATTAAACCTTCAAATGGGATTTATTTTTAAGAATTGCATACCCTAGACTTTTTTGATATGCATACCCAACACAACAGAGATGCAGGTATCTGGATTACTTTATTCAGCAACTACGTGAGCAGCAGAGTCTCTTTGCCCACCAGAGCAGTGTGCAAATACAACTATTTTTCTCTGCATCCAAGACAGTTCAGGTATCCCCTGTAGTTTGTGTTCAACTATGTTGGATGTACTCTGAAGTTTCAAATCCGTAATACACTTTAGCAGCCTTTTTTTCTTGCAGGAGCAAACTGTCTAAAGTTTATGTACTCTTTCAGGAATCAAAGAAGTGGAGTTGGCTTTGGTAGACTTACTAAAATTTTGCTATCTCGATGTTCCTGTTTCTACTTGTTAAAGGTTTTTCTTAATTATCATGCAGGTTAAGCAGTGTAACTTCTGGCCTGGCTATGAGTGGCACATTTAAAAGGAATTGCTAAACAAAATAAATGCCACTGAAAATACAGGAAATTCAAGTGGTGTGGGAATGCTAGGTTTAATGTAGCAATGTATGCTTTAAAAATACACATTTTCACTTTACTCATATCTTGCAGAAACATTGTATTTATACTGTAAATAATGCAGTAGAGAGTTCCTTAAACTTGACTTATGAGCTTTTAAATCATTCTCTATTTGGAAAACTTACTACAAATCACATTTTGTAGTTTTGTGATTCAGAGCCTAAAAGAAAGACTGGTAGGTTATACATCTATTAATTTGATTTTGATAGTCTTATTTATTCCATATTAGAAAGCTAATTTCAGTTTGAATTATTGTATACTACAGCGTAAGTACATAGTACATGGCATTTTACATAAATGCTTCTGTATGATTAAACTTTGAAGTTTCTCTTTTTGCTTTAAGGATCAAAAATGATATCCGGTATAAAAAAGTATTAAGTTGTTTCAGATTTTGATGGTCTTTATTCTAACATTAGGCCTTACTGTCCTTAACTATTCTTCCATGTCAATTTTATTGATATGTTTGAAGGTAATAAGGTCCATTTTTCTATGCATCCTGACATGTTATTGTCTGCTGTGGGCATTTGGGTAAAGTGTTCTACTGCAGGCTTTTCGTAATATAATGAATAAAGGGTTTAATTTTTCCACTTTCTATGCAGAAGGTATCCCGCCATAGTCATTGCTGTCCTTTTAATGAGTTTCTTCTTTCTTAAATAATTGCATTTATAGTTCTGTATTTCTGTTTAGAGATGAGATAGATATCATTAAAGTCAGGGCTTTGAAGTTAGCAGCACTTTGTCTATGAATATAAACAAATAATTGTCTGGTTGAAAAGTAGTTCAACTTTGTTTTTACCTGTCTTTGGTCAAATCTATAAATGACTCATTTTACTAATAGCAATGCTCCTTTTAAATCAAATTGGTTTAGCACAACAGATGCTTTTGTAGTTGAAGGTTTCCCTTTCCAAAATGCTCTAGGATATTAGTGTGATAAAATCATGTTTAGAATGAGGATGAATATAATTATTGCCTATTGTATGGCATAGCTTAAACAACTGTATCCTGATATAATTACTTTTAAATTGCTTTCATCAAAATATGAAAATATTAATTGACTTTGACATTTATCACTTGTTCTGTATCAGCATAGGCTAATAAATGTCACTTGTATTGGCAGCCAAAAAAATGAAATGATATCAGATGTCACTGGGGTAGGTTAGTGCAGTCCGTGAATAAGGTCCTTTCTGCTCCATTTGTTCTGTGAGCTGTGCCTTGTACATGCTGGTAATGACTCCAGGCTACATTGGTTTGAAATAGAACAAGCCAAACCCATGGTCGTCTCCTTCCCAATGAATTTGTGGCCCTCGGACTATTATAAAGTCTTTCCAATATTATGCTGGTCTTTGTCTTTATTTATATGTAGTGATCTCCTCTGTAAAAATGTGTGTAGTTTAGCTTAGCTTTATTTTTCATAATTGTAGTGAACAATTTGGTCAAGGTGGAAGAATGTGTACTGACCAGAAAAGAGATGCCCCTGTGGGGGCTAATTGTTGATTGCCTGTTGGGAGGGAATTAGGATCTTAAAAAAACTTAAAAAATGAGGATAAATTTAAAGGCCAGAGGAATGGATTGTGATGAGGTCAGGGCAACAAAAAGATTGGCAGTGACTTAAACAGGGACATGAGTGATTCTACATTTCAGATTGATATGAGGATTACACAGACTGTGGGCTGACAGTTTAGTTTTTCTAATGGTCTCTAGTCACTCACTGTTTATTTTTCTAGCTCTTATCTTCTCTTCCTTTCTTAAATGTGAATGTCTTGCAGCTAACTGTTCTTAGCTTGTTGCCTGTTTTTGCAGGCCTTACCTTCAAACTCTGTGGGCCAAATTTAAACCTGGCAGTTCTGTTGCACTTCGTGTCTCAAAACATTTATTTATGAAATAGCATCCAAAACTTCTTGTATGGAAATGGGCAAATATTAAAGAGGTTTTAACAGCTATGATCGGGGACAGTTTTGCTGTGTGCTGGTGACTGCCTGCTTGTAAATTTTGATAGTTTGACAGTGCTGAGCCGATGTTTTTCTTCCAAAGTGGCTACCATGAAGAAAGCCCCTCAGGGACACGAGACTACTGTAGACTTTCAGAAAGCAATGTTGTGCTTGATTGAGTTTAGACAGATGATAGAGAGATGTAGTAAAATCATTTTTGTTAAGGCATAATATAACATAGAATGCAATGTAGTACCATTGGGACTGATAAAAATGAAATACTAAAGAAAAACCATGCCCTTACATACAGCTTTCAGCAGCAGACGCGATAGATGTAATTTAGCTGTGTGGTGCTGGAAACATGATATTGATTTACCGTGAATCAAGAGAAATAGCTTGTACCTTGCCTGGTTGTATGGATCGCAGCAATCTTGGTGAAACAAGTTACTTAAAAATGGTACCGTAAGAGAATTCCTTCTTTTTGATAGTGATGGGGAGGTGAATGTAGCCAGGTAAAAAATCCAGTTACATGTCTAAATGGTGAGCTGAGAGGTACTTCATGTGCTGTTGCTGGCAACTGCCAATTTTCCATGTACTTAACTCTTCCTTTTTAAAAAGAATGATTTCTTGACAGCTAGCCCTCACATAACTTGCATAAAATTGAAGGCAGTGGAATGAGAGGGGTTTGGGGTAGAACTTGCCTTGCGTTACTTGCACAAATAACTTCATCTTTTTGTGTAGGGTTTGTGTACCACAAGATAACCATATTTTTTTTTCTTTAAAAAAAGTCAAACAAAATAGCATTTGAGGTGAAATTGCAATGACTTCAGAGAAAGTTAGTCTGGTTACTGTGTGGCATGTAACTTCCTTCTATTTTTGACTTCTCTCTGAGAGGCAATAGTTCTCTTGTCTTTAAGTGAATTACTGGATGAAGTGATTTCCATTCCATGCTTGTGTTTTTTGGCAGACAATATAATACTAACAAACAGTTTTACTAATTTCACCTTTCAACCAGAAACAACTGTGTTTTCTTACTGTTTAAGAGGTTTGTGTATGGCTTTCATTCATTTATTCCTTAATCCTCAGGTGACCTAGTTTCTTGCTGAAGTAAAATGAATTTAAATACCCTTAATATGGACACTGATATTTTAAACAAAGCAGTCTAGTGTTGGTGCCTGGTGTTCTTGAAGACTCTGATTTCATTGGTCTCTTTCTGCTCTGGTCACCAGTATCAGGTGAAAGTGAGTATTTCAAGAAACAACTGCTTATTTTTTATGTTTAAACTTAGAACAATTCCCCATTGTAGGCAAATCGAAGCCATCTCACAAGAAGGCTTTGCCTCCTTCTCATTCCTCATTTATCTTGAAGCCACAGTGTGCAGATCCCAGTTGTTCTGCAGGTGAAGTCAAACAGCATCGCAGAACTCTGTGTGTTGTATAATGGGACTCGAGAGGAGGCTTCATACTTAAGTTTCTTCTGTTTTCTGAAAACTTTGGAGTTTAACAACAATCATTTCAATATTCTCTACTTTTCTTTCAGGAAGTGAGCTTGATTAGAGGGCTGCTAAATTAATGGCAGCAGGGCGCATTGTGCAAATGAAACCTGACCACTTGAGAGGAGAAGTGTTGTTTTAAATAGAATGGTTGCATTTTTTATCCCAGCTAGCCACCTCAATTTCTCCCCAAGTATTCTTGGTAAAGAATTAGTGCTTCTAAACTCCTAGGAGGCAGATTTGAGAAAGCATTAAAATAATTCCTTTTGGTATTTCAAGAGCCCCCCTGCTCTCCTGAAGGAAAAAAGAAATACAGCAAGATATTTAGCTGTAAAAATAAAAATAGGCTACCTTTGTATATAGGCTGGGCTTTTGGGTCTTTGCTGAGTGTTTTTATGGAATCGATTGATCTGCCTTTGGTTTATTTTATAAAAAGGAAGAAATGAACACTTTGTTTTAATGAACCAAAGACTGGCATAAATTTACAATCTTCTTGTGTGGAACAAGTTGTTGTTAGGATGGAGAAAGATGGGTGACCCAAATTGTATGTGAAAGCTGCAAGCGCTCAAACAGTCTGAGATGCCGAGTCAGTTCTAATAGAACTCACAAAAAAAAAAAAGAAATTTCTATTTAATATTTGTGTAACAAGCAGGTTTAGGGACTGTATTATGCTACACAAATACAGGGGAAAAAACCTTCTATAACTCTTGTAATGAATGAGGATTCTTTCCTAAATGTCATCCATGTCCCACGTTCTCTGCCACTTATAGTCTTGGATGTATGTCAATTTTAAAAAAGCAAAAATAGAATAAAATCCTTTTATTAGTGTAACAGATAGTGATTGATAGTTGGTGTTATGGCTAGAAATTAGTTTTAAGCACAATATTTTGCAACAGTTTGAGCAATACTATAGGCTTTTACTTAATATGCCTTTCAAAATCTTCTTGTTTCTGCTCTTTCTCACAGTCTTTCAACTATGCAAACAGATATATTTGGACAAGATGATCTGTTTGAAATAACATTGACTTTACTGTTAAATAATTATTCCCTTCCCTCCCCTCCCCCCTGGAATCTTCCATTTGGTGTTTGTGTTGTTGCTAATTTGCATAGTGCTAAAATGCTTCATAGCAGCCAGAACAGAAATGAAAAATGATGCAGACAAAGGATAAAAATATCTGTAAATATATTTTAAGTTGTAGGAAAAGGCTGTGCTTAATTCCTTGGCTAGAGCATTTTTCCGAACAGAGGGTAACTTAAAGACTTGTTCTTGGAAAACGCAGGCAAGGGAGTCAAAGTAACTCTAAAGATCATAAGATACAGCTGAGAGCGCCATAAGGCAGAGATAAACATTAATAGCATTTGAACATGGTATTAGTTTTTAAAGGTTAAAATTTTAAATCAAATTCAGAGGATATCTGTTTTAATTAAAAATGAGGTAATATGAGAATAATGAATGTTCAAATGTTAAACCAAGGACAACTAGGAACAAAAAGATGCGCCCCCTCCCCCCCGCCCCCCGAAAACAGCATTACCTTACTTTGTGCTGGAAGGTTAAAAATTGGTTTCTGTTTTTGTTAGCAGACAGTAAACCAAACTCAAGCAAAACATTAGCAAAAGTTTTTAGCCAGGGGTTTGACATACGTGAGTCTAAAACACGGAGTATAGCGAACAAGACTTTGGTCTTCTAATATGTGTAGCATTGAAAAAAATAGGTATATGTTTGAACCTACACTTCAGTACTGGCTGGGTGATATGAGAGCTCTGTTAAGTGACAGAAAATTAAGGAGGCAGGCAGATGAATGCCGAAAGCCATGAGGCAGGATGTAGAAACTGTAAGAACCCAGAAGGACATTGAAGACCATAGTCTTGCAGTGCCTTCACATCTCAATCTTTATACACAATGTTAATTCTTGTTACACTGAAATGAGTTCTTGGGTCAAATAGTATGTACACTGAGTTTGAAATCCCAAATAAAAAAAGATATCTGTCAGAATCTGCTAAGCAGTGTTCGCCTTTATAAATTGAACAGAAATCAAAGCCAGTGAAACCAAAATGAAAAACTAGCAAATTTGAAACCAGTTAACTTTAGATTTAACAGTAGTAAGATAGAGGTTATTCACCGTTACCACTGTGAAATAAGCTGATAGGTTATTGAATTCATGTGTTTGGGAAAAAATTACTTTAGAAATAATACACTCCAACTGCTAACATCAGGCAACCTAAACCAAATGTTTTTAGAATTGAATTATCAAGTAGCTGTCAAGTTCTTAGGGAAAAGCATAGCACTGAAAAGAGCAGAAAAATCATAGATGCAAACAAACAAAATGCTACTTCCAAATCATTTTATAAGTTTATGTGAGAGAAATACTGAAGGGATTACTTTGGAAATATGTTCCTTGATTAAATTTTGTTTCCCATATTAAAATCCACATTTGGGTCTTGTAAATGCGTCCATACACCATCTCTTTGTATTAGCTTTTACTAAATTTTTAAGATAAATTATGAACTGAAGGAGCTGGTTTCAAATGCATGTTATGGACAAAAGGTTGCAGTAAATGTTGAATCTGATCATATGGATATACTGTCTTTTGAACATTTCGGGAAGCAAATCTTATTTTGCTGCTTTAATATGTTTGAAGTCCAAATTAATCTTACACCTAGATTAGCATTACTGGGATGTGATAATGGATTAAGTACTGATCTTTTCTGCCCCCTGTTTCATCAGCTGCTTTCTTCTGCAGGAGTGGTAATTGCTTTGGAATGGAAATCTTCAAATAGTATTTCAGTTGATAAAGATTTGTGCAATATCCATGCAGATATTATTTTGCATTAAAAAGGATTTTTCTAATATTTATTTTGACACATGTTAAATAGTGTAAGAGATATCAGAGTGTGGATCATAATTCCTTAAAGAACTCGTGTAATAGCTATACGAGTAGTCTTGTGTAAATATAAAATCATAACATGGAGATCAGCTCATGAAAATTTTAAACTAAAAATACAAGTATCAAGTAAGAAATAGAATGTTTATCATAAAATACACCCAATGCCACAGGATTCACTGTATACAAAGCAGAACTATCATAAGGGGACAATGTAGAGCATTAGATCGAGAAGGAGAATATATACATTAGTACTAATATTAGAAGAAAAGTGCTAACATTACTAACGTGAATAAGGTCTCCTATTTTTGATCCAGGTAAAAATTCATCTATACTATTTTGGTCTGGAAAATTAAAGACATAGCTGCAGATCTGATGGAATTCCAACCTCAGAACAAATAGAAACAGAAGTCGGCTTTCAACATCAGATGAATTCATCAGAGCAGGCGAGTGTTAAGAAAGTTAATGAAGATAATGTAAGTAAGGCTTGTAATGGACTTGTAGCTGTGCACGTGGCTAGCTAATGCATCTGACCTGAGATGTGGCAGCTTTGTGTCCTGTCCTTACCTGGTCACTCGCAATAGTTTGACCACAGCCTGGTTACCAGGCAGTTTGAGAATAAACTGAGAAATAAGACCATTGATGCTATTCCTCAAGGGCAATCTCAAAACAATGGGAAAAACTTCATTGCACTTTAAGGCAGCCAATATGCCACTGGGTTTAGGATGGTAACTCGGGGTTGCAGGACAGGAATGAGAACTTCACTGACAGCAAAATATTTAATAAGAACACTTGTTAAACACAATTTAAACTTTCAACAAAGGAAAAACATTGCGGAGGATGAAAGTGGGGGAAAACTCCCAATCAGTGACATAATTTTACAAGAAATTGATTTTTTTTGCCATGGGAGGTTACTTTCTGATGCACAAGGCATAATAACAAGCCAGTACTAAAAGGATAGCTAGATATTGTATGACTCCCTTTGTGCCCCGGTGGTGGACAAAGTAGAACTTTCTCCATAGTACAACAAGAGTTTTAATTTTTACAGGTATTCAGTTTCATTTTATTAATGGTGAAGATTAATTGACCAGTGTTATTTCCAAAGTCCAAATCATAAGTATGTGTAATATGAGATTTAATAACCAAGTCAAAATTAAATTAAATATTTTAATTGATTAACATAAAGGTGCTAATTCTGTTTTCAATGGTGAAAACCTTATTGTTTAGAGATTAAAAAACCTGAAATAACAGCTCATGATGGTTGCTGGTGGAATGGGAGTCAAATGAGAAAACCTTTGGATTCTTGGTAGCTCTTTCTTCTCCCGGAAAAAGTCCTGATCCACAGTGTCGTCTTCAGCAGTGCGATTCCTCCTCCTGGAGTGCATCCTCCTGCGAAAAGACGTGATATAGCTCCGTCCATCCCAAATGACACACTTGTGGTTTAAGGAGTATTTCAGCTGGGACCTCAGTGTATCAGCAGCCAACAGATCCTTCTGTAGTCTTCGCTTGCTGAAATTGGGGCTGATAGTCTTGCAGTTAATCTCTCATAAGGTAACTGGTAGCGCAGTGTATTAACAGCGTGGAGTAAAAAGCCAAAAAGGTCGTATGTAACTAGAGAGGATTCACTGAAGATGAGCCACAAAACAAACAAAAAAGTGCCCCCACAGAAAATGGCAATGGCAGCCGTAAAATCAGATAATAAAGCGATCCTACCATGAAGGCAAAAAAGCAAAAAACAATTAATCCCCCCCAGAGAATCAAACTAAGCAGAAAACAAAAAGCAAACAGGCTTAGTGCAGAGAAACACAGGCATATAGCAGCGGCCATGTTGCCACTAAAAAAAATCCTGTCCTTAAGCAGATTAGGAAAATTCCTCTTGTGCTAAGCTTTCACAGTTTGCTTGCTATATATATTGCAGGCTGTTTTTAAAGGCCTCCATAAATTGTACTTCTATAAAATACATTCCAGAAACCTGTGGCTTCTAAGCCTTTTGTTTTCCAAAGAAGGAAGTCAGTTGTAAAAGATAGGCGTGTTATAAATAATACTGCAATCCGTGCTGCATCAGTGCATTGGAACAAAACTTGCTTTTCTTTTTTTTTTTTTAAGTTTGCATATGTCCAAATTAAAAGGTGTGAGCTTTCCATGTATCCCAAGGAAATTGAATTTCTTTCTACGTGTGTGTATTCACGGAAGTTGTGTGTGTATATATACATATGTATGAAATAAGGTATATATACTGTCCAATTGTATCTCTTTAGGACCATAGGGAATATAGGTACCTCATAATCTGTATTGCTACTGTTTCAGAAGCATGGTCCTCTGAAAATCAGGAACTTTTAATTTCCATTTCCAGCACATACACATGCACCCATTTGTCTGCATCATTTCTTGTGCCAGCATTGTCCTTTGTTCTGAGTAGCTTTCCTTCCATGGGGATTCTCACTTGATTTTACTCAATGAATCCAAGAGACTGTCCTCACCGCAGCCAAAGATTACTTTTGCTGGAATGATGGCTGCCAGCGTTTCAATGTTCATTTCTTTTAGATGAACTGAAGATGCTCCAGTGCTGAACTATGGACGGCACTGCTCAATGCCTCTGCTGTCACACTGCAGTCCTTTGAAGCTACGTCTGTTCTTTTGGCTAGAAGGACAAGTTATTTCCTGTCTTCTGAAAACTTGTTCCTTAAAGTTGGTGCTTGGAGGTTTTTTCTAGTTTTAGGCTCAAGTATATATTACATAAGAAAATGAATTTTAAGAATAGTAGCTCGCTGTCTCAGCTTGGAGCCTGGGATTTGTCTTTGTGAATGACATGACCAGAGCCAGACATGGCATCATAGCTGCTGATGTGTTTCTGATTGAGCTAATGGCATTATAATAATTTCCATATTATGTTCCATCCTGTTCTTGATGCTGCCTAACAGCTTGTTTCCTTTTTTCCAAACTCCAGCTGTACATTGTCTTCAGTGAACCGTTTACAGTTTCTCCCCTATCCTTTCTGAAATGAGTGCTAGTTTGGCCTTATGTGGGTGTATGTGTAGTTAGTTGTGTATATATAGATTCTGGCATTGTGTTGACTACTTACCTAGTAAATTCCTCACACTGCTAGGGATTTACAGAAAATCTGCATATTTGGTCTTGTGCAGTGTGTACTAATGTACTGTATGCTGGAGTTAATGGAGAACCTTGAGACTTTGCTGTAATAAAATAATTCTCATCTTCTGCGTTTGTTTTTTTTACTTCTGTATGTAAGATGTTTCACACGCTTAAAACATTACCAGCTTTCTGTCCAAGCATATGGGATACCGAGAATGCTTAGCCTGTTCAGAGATGCAGGGGTGCAAGTAACAGAATTTTCTAATTTGTACAGTGAACAGGGGACAAGAAAAAGGTTGGCTGTCATCAGTGAAGGGAGAGAATGCCTCAAGTCAGCATTTAAAAAAACCCATACAACCAACAACAGAACCACACCTAACACAACAACAAACTAAACATGCTTTTGGATATATCTCACCTATTTTTAATTTGTTGAATAAAAGTAGAATAGGGTGGGAAGAGATTAATCTTAATTACTTACTTAAAGGAAAAGCTTTACTAATAATAGTTTCCAATGCCTAACACATTTTAAACACAAGATAAAAGTAAAAATCTAGTGTCTAAATGAAGTGTTCTTCAATTATTGCAGAGAATGCAAAATATATGTAGTCAGGGAGCAGGGCTTAAATGTGTGCACGTGATTCAAGGAGCTCCCAGCACTAGGAGACTTGGATTGCTCTTTTCAGATGGAAGCAGCTGAACTGGACCAATGTAGTAGAGTTTCATAGATGAGACCTACAGAGACATGACAGGGTATTCCCATCTTAACTGTGTCAGCCTCTCTGCTGCTGCTGAGGATGTGCATTTTGGAAAAAGAGGGCAACCTACTGAGAAACATGGACCCAGTCTTTTAGACAAGAAACACCTTCCAGATGTTGTCACTGTATCCTTCTGTACTGAGGAGGCTCCTGCGGCAGAGGTGATCCCTAAGGATAAGAGGAAGCTAATTTTGATAGTGGGAGAGTCTGTCAGTAAATGCAGTTAAATGTATTTCTGATGTAGGATGTTTGAGGACGGATACTCTTGAGGCTAAATTCAGGTTGCCAAATGGGACACTTAAAGACAAGATTTCTGTGATAACATTCTCTGTAATACCTGCCAGCTCCGTGTCTGGGACTCGGTAGGCAAGAAGAGATTAACAGCCCCGATGTGCGGATGAGATGATGGTGTAAAAGGAGGAACTAGGTGTGATGGGAACTGATCAACCTTTTGGGACTGAAGGCATTTGCCCAGGAGGAATGCTGCAGCAAAGTCAAGATAGATTTGTGCTGTGGGCACTAAAAACTAAAAAGGATGTAGAAGACTGGAGACTAAATCCAAAATAGCAGCTCTTCTTGGATTTCAAACTGGTCTTCCAGGAAACAATTATTTACTACGTCCAAAATATTCTATTGCTTATCCTAATGAGGCACTGTCCCAGTCCATGTAGGGAACTGAAATCTTCTGCTCTCATGACTTGTCCTAACTGTGCAGCTTCCCTAACCTTATTTAATGTTTCCTGATTGTTGTCACTGTCCTGATTTGCGAGTGGGTAGCACAGTCCTAGAACTGCATTTTTTACTATTACAGCATGGGATTCTTGCCCAAAGAGATTCCATGATGCTTTTCTTCTGTAATATTTTTATCCCGGTAAACTTCATCTACAGAGCCACTTCCCTGCCCATACATCTTAGTCCATTGTTCCTGAAAAGTAGATATTGACAAGACTATCTCACAGGTTATCCTCCTATGGGTAGGTATGTGGGATGCCTGTTACAGAGGCTGGTTGGTTGATGCCAAATATATTTTTGTCTTATTTTTCAGGCTTCTGGAATTAATGTGGAAGCACTTCTAAGTATTGCTTTGCTCCATGGCTCAGTATTGCACATGGCAGCTAACTGGCATTGTAGACAGATTAACTTCCCTTTCCTGTATCTTACTATTATATTGTTTATTTGCCTGTTGTTTTTTTCAGCCTTTTTTTTGCTCTCTGCGTTTCTCAGGCTCCAGAGACTTATTTACCTTGATAAGAATACCTGAATTTATGAAGGCAAAAGCCTGTTAGGTATGAAGGAAAGTACAGATGGAGATTTTCAGACAGTACAATGACCTTAATTTCCTACTTTCTACACTGAAATTAATGGAAACTTGTGCAGTGAGGTCCCTATATTGTTTTGAAAATACTATCTTTTTGTCAGTCACTTGCTTTATCAGGTTTATATCCTACTCATTATCTCTCTAGGACTGAAAAGGCCATGGAAAGCTGTTTAAGTATACTGAAATTAGCAAAACTTGGAAGTATTAAGACTGAAAATAAGGTTTAGTACTCTTCAGTAGTTATTTTACAAATAATTCTTTCTAGTTTGTTTTACAGTATGGAATCTGCTTCTTAGAACCAGTACACATTTAAACACTCTGTGTACATCTGCACTTAAGGGGGGCAGAGCGGCTTATAAATATTCAATTATAATTATTGGGAAAATTAAAAGAATATTTTATTCATCTTTAATGTCTATTGATTTTTAACTAAGTAGGCATAATGTCTATTGATTTTATTTTTTTTAAGCAAGTTGTACACTGCAGTTTAAGCAGACTAGGCATAAATGCTTGCTAGCTTCTTACAGCTTCAGGCAAAGGAGGGAGTATGATTTGAGCTGCTTTACCTCCAGCTGAAATATATTCCAACACCATGTTAACAAAGCAATGTACCTTCCCAGAGGCTCGTCTCCTAGTAAGACAGCAGACTTACTACATCTGAAAAACTGCTCTTTTCTCTGAAGATACCTATTAATTTTTTTTTTTTGGCCAAATCTCTGATAGTTCTTGTCTCTGTGTGAGCCATCTCAATATTTTTCTGAGCAAAATGTCAAGCTGATGTTTTAATTTGTTTCAAAGGGAAATACTTCTGTGAAAATAAATGATGGGCAGAAAAACTTCATAGTCTAATTCATTGTTTAAGAAGATCGTGGGGAATTAATAACAGTGAAAAAGAATCAAGAGTGTTATCTGTGACTTGCTTTTTTTTATCATGGAGGTGAGAAAAGACAGTTCAAGATATTCAGTCTAAAAATATCACTTATAAATATCATGTAAATCTGCAGTAGCCCCAGAAGCTGCCTTGGGATTACTTTGGGGTTTATCTATGTTACTCAAGTAGCCAGCCATCTGTAATTTCTGGACTAGATGGTGGTTTTGCTTTCAGATGTTAAAATTCTGAATTCAACAACTACGAAGTCCACATTAAAAATAAACCCTTAAATCCTGAAAGTTTCTGTCTGAAGGTGTATCTTTCCTCTTAAGTAAACTGAAATGCTTAAAAAGTGGTGGTGAATTTGATGTAATGTTTTAGACCCAAGAATAGGATTTAAATGGGAATCATGATTTTTCCTTTTCTTTGCTGAAAAAGTGAAAATATTTTAAAAGAGCTTTGAACCTGTTGCAGTCAGAATATGTTGGAACTATTTTATCAATTTCTAAATGGCTTTATTGAAATGAAAACTATCAGTTATCACTGAATTTAAATTCAGAGAATGAATGAACTTAATTCAGTTTTTGTGTATGCAATGAATGATTTTATAGGGTTACTTTAAATGTTTTATTAATCCTTGGTTCTGGCTACTGAAGTTGCACTTCTGTTGTGAGAATCTGGTGAGCACCAGTACAGCTTGTGGCAGCACTGGCTGAGAGAAAACATTAATGTCTAAATATGGATTAATGAGTTAAACATCTAAAGGAAATAAACTAAGGATTTTCTTGATGGAGAAGACAAGTTATATACCAAAGAGCATATAGGTAGAAGGTTGCTATTGAAAAAGTTAAACCTTGAGACTTTCCTTTCAAGCTATTTAGGTTATTTCTTCACAGGTGGTCACCAAACTTTTATCTTTTTAGGTTTTTCTTTGCAGTTTGGTCCCTCTCAAACAAAAATGCAAAAAATTCTGTGAAAAGTCTTAAAACATACACGGCAAGCGCATCAAAATTGTAAGTTCTACTCTGAGAAAAGCTATTGAATTGGGGCTGATGGTTAGCAGAGTGGGGATAGGCAAAAGAAAATTGCAATAAAACTTGAAAAACAATAGTGAGAAAGCTTGTGCAGAGGTACACAGTTGTGTTTTAGGTCCTTGCACCACTTTTGTACTTAATTTCTTTGATGTACTAAAAATTTGCCTGTTTACACTTTACATACTACGTTTTCTCTCCAGTATGTATAATATTCTGTAGGTTGTATGAAATACTTATCAGAGAAGCACGGACTTTGATTCTGGTATTCTAGTTCTCCTACTGTACGCTAAAGGCGTAGAGTTAAAAACAATGTATTAAAGACTTTCGAACTCCCCAGAAGCTATTGTGAGCTGAATGCTTTAACCATGCATTGAATTGAACCTGAAAGTGTGAACAAGGATATTGATCAGACTAGCTGTTGTGAGATCTGTCAGGTTCAGGAAAAGCCCTTTCCCAAATCCTTTTTGTTCCAATGACAATTCTTGATGAATTTGCAAGTCTTCAGAAATTTCTTCTGTATCCATAGGTACAAACTGGAATACACCTTAAAATCTGCTTTTGAAGCCAATGCCTGAATGAAAAAAACCTTGCAGTTTCTTCCAAAAGGCGTAGAGGATGGAGAGAACTCTGTGCTTGATAGTATGGAAGAGTAACAATGGTACAGACAGTTCTGAGCACCTGAGAGGTTTTTCCTGCTGATGAAGTCAGTGTTTGGTCTAATTTGAAGTATGGTAAAGGACAGAAGACAGAAGTTTTAGAGATTGATTAATGTCTTTTGTCTTCATATATTTTCAAGGGAGTTCATATTTATAATTTAAACGCAACAGAGAGAAAATCCTAGCCAGAACATGTCCTTGTAATAGAATCAGCTGTTTCTGTCAGTCCATTACAGAGCACACTAATCGCCCATCAGAACTAAAAGTCATTAGGCGCAGTCTGCAGTTTCTCAAATCTGTGCTTTGGGAGTGAGTGCCTGTATTTTACCAGTACTTTAATTGGGGATGAATTTTCCTTTACTCTGAAACAGATCTCTTGGCACCAAGTAAGTCTGAATTATCCAACTGTATTAAATGTAAGGTTGTTCAGAAATAAATCTCTGAAAGATGTTTAGATGTATCACATGCTTTTTCATAGGAGAAGTCTTAGAGATCCAAAAACCTTAGTTCACTTGACATTTGCACGATTTCTGATATACCTGAAGGATAGGCCTGGATGTGGTTATTTAAAAATATGCCCAGGGATGAGGTCAGTCAGTGCCTATGTTCCCAGCTCTGCTGCCTGTCATTTTGAAAGCAATAGATGCTGCTTTCCCGAGATATGTTCTGCCTCCTCTAAGCCTGAAGATTGTCTTGCCATGCACCAGCGTAAACCTTTCACCACACTCAGTTTGATCTGTAAATTAATCTTGGGCTTGGCCTAACACTGCTTTGCAGTTTCACATTTTATATTTCACCTCCAGAGCCTTGCCACATGTGAACATGACAGGCAGTGTAGTTCCCTTTAAATTAAGATAGTCCAAGATTATAATTTTAAAATTAGGGTAAGATTGGTGGTTATTACAGTTCTACCTCATCAAAACTGAGAGGACCGTTTAATTGCCTTTTTTTTTTTGTCTTTACAGTTAATTTAAATATTCCTAAGCAGAAAAAATACCTGTTTGAAAGTATGTGTGAGGGAGATGACAGGAGAGCAGGTTTCAATGTAATGTTTGTTTTTCACTGAAAATATTGTTTTCCAGAACTAATTATAAAAAGGTAGTTGTCGGAATCCTTTGTGTTATAACTCTGAAATGAGTCACACTAGGTGTGTAACCACTTTATATTTCTAGGGGATGATTCTCTTTGTTTGCTCATAATACAAATGTACAACTATTGTGGCTATCAGCTTTCGCTATAAAAAATATTTATTATCTGGGAATGAAGCAACAGAGCCCTTTCTTTCATCACTTCTGTCAAGGATTTATGTTTCAGTTTGGCTGCAGTTTGGAGCCCAGCAGACAGAAGCAGTATCGAAGACCATTCACTTTTGAGGTCAAAGAGAGAAGTTCACATTCTGTTGGCTGCTTACAAAGATGTAAATACTGGCTGGTGTTTGCTTATTCTGAATTTTCACATGGTGCTCAGCATGTGGATGTCTTCATTAAGTGGATGATGGCCTTTAACTGTTCCTTTGCAAAAATTGACCAGAGCACCCTTTGCCTGTCCCTCCATCCCTGTTTCTGTGGAGAAGCAGTGATTCGAGAGGGGTAAGCTGAAGTGCCTCATGTAGACTAGCTAAGCAATGAAAAATGACATCTGCTTGTTCTGTAAATAATGTCCAGTCAGAGCAGATGTAATTAACTACTGAACTTAATGGATGCCTCGTGAGGTTACAGATGCTATCAGTCATAAACTAGATGAAGGCAAGGGAGCTTTATATGGTTGGAATTCCTTTTAGGACTAATTACTAAATACCCTTAAAATTGATTGCTTATGCTTTCAATTTCTGAGAGTGTTTTCACGTGATCTGTGCAGAATGGACTTGCAGCAGCTTTAGGGTAGGATGGGAGACACCTCCATTGTTGAGGCTTTTTGAGGAACTGAAAGGTTTCTCTTCCCTAGGACTTTCTCCCAGAGCTTTATTGTTAGGAAACTTGGTCTTATTTCAGGGGTTGCCATGCTGTCCAGCCGTCCTGGGAGATGGGTCTGACAGAGATTTGTCTAAATTAGTTGAGAAATAGACAATTGTAAAGATAAAATTCTGTTAATGTATCAAAAGTCTCAGCCTAACATTGACAAAGTATTTGGAGACACACGGATTGCTTCTCAAAAACAACCACCAACACTTAATTTCTGCCTGTCTGCTTCCAAGTACTTTACAACTGAGGAGTCAGTGAGAAACCAGCCTGGCAGAATAAACAGAACCCTTTGGACTGTTGCGAGATGTCTGCTGATGATGTTAATATTGAGCTGACTGTGTACCTTTTCTTGGTCCAACTACAGTGTTGCAGATTTTCTCTCAGATGATTTATTTCAATATAATTTTCTTCGTAACCTTTGATATTTGTTCATAGTATGTATTAACAGTGCACTGAATGGATGTGAGCTTGTGAGCAGGTCCAGGAGTCTTCATGAGATGCATGTCGGTTTGTGTAACTTTCACATAGGATAAACCAAAAGGGTCCCCAAACTCCCCAGAATTACGCTGGGCTTGATTATTCAGTTTTAAATTCAATAAAGGATGTTTAAAGATTTTTATAAATAAAATTGGTGGTCAGGTAGCCTTGATGTCAGCTGTCAATTCTTTTAGAAACAACCTTTTAAGGAGTAGATGTGTGTATAGTAGAAATGACAACTGACTTAATCATAGATTAATATTAGTACAAGCTAACAAGGGAAAGAATAAAACTGGATTTGTTTATTTGTAATGCTCTTGGCATTTTTAGCAGCTGTGACTGGTTCCTTGTGATCGTTGCATGCCCAGTCTTGAAGGAATTTTTGGTGCAAGTCAAGACAGAGTAATTTTAAGAGTGGTTTCTAACAATAGCGTTACAGCTGCAGTCCTGTATGGCTCCGAGATGACACTCTTTTCTGCATTTTCCAAAATTTTGTAGAATGTGACCTTTGGACTTAAATTTCTGAAACTGGTGTAGCCTGGCAAAATGAAAGAGAATTTCGAACAATTGCTCCCATTATTTTGCATGACCGTTCAGTGCTGGGGAGGCTGTTTCACACATAGGGCAGATCAGTAATCTGCTTCATGGCTTTGTAAAACTGGAATTAAGTAATGAGAAAGATTAGTGACCTGTCTAAGCCGTGCGCTTTATTCCTCTCAATATTCTCTCTCCCTTAGGCTAATTCGTGCAAAAACATAATACGTATAAGGAAGATTTGGAGCATTTATTAAGGGTGTTATTTCTCAGGTTTTAAAGTATAACCTGCCTTTTATTTAGAGAGGACTATCATGCATCTTCCTTTTTATTTAGTTGATCCACACACATATTTTGGGTGGCTGTTATTGTTTATTTCAGGGAATAAGTTATCGTAATGGTCCTCTGAAGCTACTGCTATTGCAATTTATGGATTGTTATGAGAGCAAATTCACCTTTTTTCTTTTGCTCTGCTGTTTTTTCTATGCTTCTGTGCCACATCTAGGACTCTGGGTTGCAAAATTAAAGCTGTAATCTTTAAATTTACTTTTTTCCTGCAAATGAGATTACATCTTCAAAACGTAGTCTTTTATGTGCTATGTATCGCTTAAAAATAAGTTTGGCAAGTGTATTTAAAGGGGGCTGCTGCTACAGTGTCGTTTTTTTTGTCTTGAGGAAAACAATCAAGTTGATAGTAAATTAGTTTGCTGACATCTAAGGATTGAACAGCTGAGTTACTGTACCTGCTATTCTTGATGTGACCAGGGTTCGCAGAGGTTGTTTTTAATTTTCAGCAACCGTTCGCTGTTTAACCTCAGCTGAAAAGCTTGGGCTCAAATATGAAACTAGCTATTTTCTTCACTATGAAAAGAAAGGGACTGCTGCTTGACTGATAGCATGAAATTAGAGTGACCCTGTGCTCTTAGTCCCAAATAACAGAGATAGAAATGAATCCTGTGGAGGAAATGAGACTCGGAGAATTGCAAGTCATTCATTGCTCTGGTTAGCGAGGGATGCGCCTGCACCACCCTGCCCTTGGCTGCAGACGCCTTCTCCTCGCGTCATCTGTAGCTCAGCTGTGGCAGCTGGCTTATTCCTGGCGTTGGGGAACACTCCCTTCACCCACTTGGGAATGTCATTTGCACACATCGTTTCCATTGTCACCTGCCTATCCAAGCCACGATGTGTGGTTTCAGTCGTGTTTGTTGCAATGAGTTGGTTCAGTCTGGCCCATGGTGTACTGCGTATTGTTGTATTTTGGGCTTGAAAACATGATGTAATATACGAAACATGGAGTAGAGACTTCAGCTTACTAATATATATATACACATATGTGTATATATATTTACTAAAAAATACATATATATCTCAGGGTGAGAACTGAAAACATTCTGTGAAAAGTGGGAATTCTTGTCTGTTTTGAGATGTATTCTGGAATTATTTTAGGTCAAGTAACCAATACCCTTAATCTTATGGAAAGCCCCGAGGTTAAGTGATATGAAAGGTTAGCGGTCAACTTTTGGAGCCATATATTCCTGACAGCTTAATGCACAGATGTGACCTGGATCCTTAGCTTTGCCTACAAAAGAAGAACTTTGTGTTGCCCAGGCAGGAGGGCTAGTGGGGGAGGGAAAATAATTTGCTGTGTTTGAGAATTTTGCTTAAAGTTTAGAGAGCGTTTAGCTTTATTTTCTTCTGTAGAAACTCTAGCTTGAAATAAACCCAAAGGCTTTTTTTTTCTTTTTTTTTTTTTTTTTGATTAGTAAAGGATTTCTAAGCTGAAGAGAGGAAAAAGACCAGAAGATGCTAAAAACATTAAACGCATCATTGGCTGATTTGTGACCCATGGGTTTGAAGACTGATATAGACTGATTATTTAAAGACATAGATTTGCCTGTTACTCAAACAGCTGATTTTTTCCCCATTTGATTTTATATATTAATGTGCTTTTCAAAGGATGTTTTTACTGACACGTAACTTGTGATTGAGGTAGAGAACAAATCCAAATAATACATTTAATTTGCTTTGAACTTGTAGTATGTTTAGGGTGACACTGGGTGAACGGGTATACTGTTAGCTATTGTAGTGCCACACGCATTGTCCTGAAGGCTCTGGCACCCTGTCGCCATGAAGATGAGATCTCTTAGGAAAGGGCAGTTCCAGGCAGTCTGGCTGGTACTGGGAATATGGGAGGATGCGCTGGAAATAAGTCATCCGTGGCAATTCTGGATTTGTGTGATTGCAGGCATAAATTCTATGCAGTGTGGAAAAAGGTCTGGGAATTAAACTCTGTGTCCTCTCAATATTTTGAATGATATTGGCAAGAGCTTGGGTATCCATTTTCTGTATTTTAAGAGTCTCTGTAGCTAAGCAGATGAACTAACGATGTGATCCTGAATTCAGTTTCTAAAAAGTCAGTGAATTATAGAAACTATCTGCAGCACATTCCATAGGTTAATCTGGCATTCAGTACAGACATGCTTTTAGTGTTGCTGTTTAAAATTCTTTGCTGATGAATTTGGGAAACAAGTCCAGATCTAATCACTTCTAGAGAGAAAAATTGAGAAGTACTGTTTTTAATAACCATTTACAATGATATGGTGAAAAGAAGGAAATTATTTTTCTTGACAGATTCTGATAGGAAAAAAGAGAAGCTTAGTGTGGGGTGCTTTTTTTTAATCACCATGAAAAATTCCTTCCTGTTAATCTGATGGATGGATTACAGTTTGTCCTTGCATGGCCAGGTTGTATTTTCCATCAGAAATGGAGATTCCAACCCTCATTATATCATTTCTGTAATGCAAATGCTTATGTATAGAAAGAGATTTAATTAATCCCCCGCTGGTTGGTAGTATACCCTAAAGCAAACATAGTCAGCAAAGTAAAAAAATTAAAACACGAGTACGTGGTACCAGGTCAATGAGTGTCAGTGGAATTTCATCATCTGTGAAATATTAACTTATTAACTGAAATATATTTACTGTTATAGCTGTAAAAATATTTGTCTATTGTCCCAACTGGTATGATAGTGAGCTACCTTGCAAGAAAGCCAAGGTCAAAGGCAATCTCAGGAATCACACCGTCTGCTCTGGCAAAAATATGGAACATCCTGAATGTAGCGACGGTTCTCACTTTAATTTGAAAGGACTACATTTAAGCTGCCATCAGTGCAGGCTCCAGCATCCAACTTTGCCTGTGGGTCTGTGCCATATGCGCAGCTACATATTCAAGGACAAATTACAAGACTGAGAGAAAGTGACAATTTTGAGTGATGGGCTCCTGTTTTCTTCACACTTTTATAACATAACGTATCTGTTTAAAAGATACGGGGTGTCTTGTAGGTCAATGAACAAATAGATTTCCAGACTTTATTTCCGTTTCATATTGTGTGCATATACGTATGCAAAACCCCAGTGCTCTTTCTGATGCCTGAAACGTTCCTGTTTTCAGATGCAGTTTCTGTGTACGAGATCACAATAAAATAGATTTGCAGTGTCTATGTACTAAACAATATATCATGTAAACAGAAAAGCGATGTTTAAAATGGCCAATGTATTTTCTCTTCTAGCTTCCTTGCTGCCTCAAAAATGGTAGGGCCTGTGAGGATCCAGTCCTATTGTGAAACCTGAACTGTGGCATGTCACAGTGTCCAACTGATGTTACATCTGCATGATCTGAGAGAATAAACTTAAGATAAATGGAAATAAACATAAGGAACTCTTATGAAGGAGGGTATTAGACTCAGCTTTTTATAAATTCCACATTTCTTTCCCAAGGTTCATTTATAACTAGTTGTCTGAAAATTTGCTGCTTCTTTTGTCATGTAGAGCTCAAGTAGCATATTTACTAATTATGCCTTGAAATATGGAACTGATACAAAAAATTAACTTTCAGAACAGTCTGCTCCTGTCATTTGGGTACTGTAAGATTTAATACCCTTCTTATTTTTTTAAGACCTGTGAAAGTAGTTATTTGTTTCCACTTCTGAAAGTTCTGTGTGAATAGCGTGCAACAAGCTTTTAAAATATTCTTATGCTATTTATCACTTCATAGAAAACAAATATTAAATGTAAGCCTTTTGGGTTATTAAGGGTTACGTTGTTGACCTAGAGAGTGGGTGGCATGGAGGCTGGCTGAAGTAATAATGGTAATACACAGAGGTACTGGGAGCGCCAGTGCCCAGGGAGGCAGATGTGCTGTCGGAAAAGGCAGTTTGAAATCTTGAATGTTTGTGATCACAGTTCTCACCAGAATGGTGGCCTTACATGAAGGATGTCTTTTAGGATAAATTAAAAATAAAGCACGTTTACTTAAAGGATTATAGCTGCACCCTGTAAACAGTGTTTCAGACCAAGTAGTCACAGCTCAGCACTCTTTTATTAGTTATCTTACCTCTTAAAATGTGGTTTATTTTTTTCTTTGTGGAGTGGATGGAAACCAGTCAAATCACACTACTATCGTTTACTCTCTATAATCGTTTATAATCTAATCTGTACTATAAAACTGATTCTGACCAGAGTTTCACCTTTATAGGGTACTTCTGAAATGCCAATGGACTTTTCTCTGATGTTTGGCATAATAATTTAATCAGTGGTTTTGTAGTGCTGCTTTGTATGTCTGAAACTACCCTATCATTTTTAGATGTAAACCCTCAGTTGGTCCCACTGCACACATTAAAGTGTTGAGCCATCTTGAGACCCAGCAGAGTCTCCGCCCTGTGAGGGTATCCCCATCTCTGGTGGGCATTTTTGTTGTCCGCTCTATCTCCTGGAAATCTGCAGTGCTATCCTAACAGTGGGACATCCTCAAATAGGTGCCCTGAAATGGGTTATCAGTGTGTCTGCAGGCTGCTCCCTCGCTTCCAGCTTCAGGCATTTCCTTTCTTCTTCCCTAAGATGTAATTTTTTTGACAGTAAGTCACTGGAAAGTAAAAAAAAAAGCTCATAATTATGCTGTTCACAGTCGTTTACCTTCTAGCTCTGATGCTTTTGAGTTGGTCCCACCATTCACGGTCTGGTTTGAGGATTATATAGAAGACCTGCCACCAGCCCTGCTCTGGAGGAGCAGAAAAGGGCGAGTAGCTGCAGGGGTTGGGCTTGGTGATTCTCCAGAGGACGGGAAAAGTGCTGCGGGAGTCAGGGCATGGCTTGGTGCATGGCTGATTAGGGGGTTTTGAAGGGGAATTTAAGACTTAACACAAAATGAGGCATAGTGGAACAACAGGTATAAAAATTGATTGTTTTGATTGTGCTCTTTGTTGTCAAGACCAGAGAGGTATTAAATTTGAACTACTGCCTATTGATTCCACAGCTGCACTGTGTTTGTCGAGGTGGAGGTGCAGAATGAAACAACTGCTACATGGATAGAATAATATTTCAATTGCACTGAGATGGCACCTGCTAGTACTTTCTTTTTTCCGTATTTGGAAACTCAGTTGATCACAGATTTCAAAGGATGATTTCAGGAACAAAGACCAAGTCAGTCCTCCTTTTAATGCGTGTGTTTAATCCTGAATTAGCACATCATAGGAAGTATGAAAGGTGATATTGTCTGAGTAAAACAAGTGTACAGTAGAAGAAAGGAAAAGGTTTGTCCACTGCTGTTACTGGATCACGATTCCCATGGTGTATGTCCGTAAGTCACAATTAGCGGAGCTGCGCTGCTGCAGGGAAGTGTTCTCTCTTTAAGTGACTTCTCAGCCCTAATGACTAGAGCAAAGCCTGTAAACGTGAACCCTAAAACCTCAAAAATTAGAAGGTAGATAAAGACATTTAAAGGTCATTGTTTTCCTTTTTCAGCCAGTACCATGAAATTCCACATTCATTCTGAAAATTCCTGGGTCTGACAGTGTTGGAATAAATAGAAATACGCCATTTGAATAGAAAAAGTACCCTCTGCTAAGCACCTTTGTTATATCAGATCTTTAAAGAGGATAAATTAAATACATGTGCTCATGTGATGTAAGAGATATGTATGCTTATATAAGTAATATACTACATACACAAACAGAATAATATATGATATGTAATACCTTACCTATTATCCATTTGCCGTGGCAAAAAGCTGTCATTGCTACGTAGACTTCACAGTTGGAAACTAATTCTTTCTAACAAATGAGAGTGGGAGAAGTACCTTTTTAGAATATAAAACACACAACCTGTTATAGATGCTAATGATTTATTATCTTACATACTTGAAATGTTTTGATTAGATCTTGACAAGTTTGTCTGATGACAGGAATTTATTTCTTGGTGCTGTAAGCTGTCAGCCTGGTGATAATTCGCACATGAAATTTGCTCAGTGCTGTTAAACTGCAATGAAATTTCAAATTGTAGAGAACTCGCAAATAACAACAGCGTGTTTAAGATTTAATGATATATTTATTATTATTTTTTTTTAGTTCTAGTAGCTGTAACGTTTTGGTATCTTTGAAAAACTTTGTTAAGTAAAGTCCAGCGTATTACTTAACAGACCACTCATTGAGAGTTTGTCAATAACATTGTTAATCACTTAAATCAGCATGTGCTCCCTAACTAAATATGGAAAAGAGGTGACCGGATTTTATGGATTTGGGTTTGGTGTTTTTTTTTTTTTCTATTGACTTTTTTCCATATTGGGTGAAAACACTGATTTTTTTCGTTTGTGTTTTTGTTTTTCTTCCCCCCCCTCCCTTAGCGGGGACGAAAATACGGCAGGGTTAGATCAGCATCCTGACGGTCAGAGATGGGAACCGGCTGTTTCGTTATTTCCCGTCGGGTTGTGAAAAGCTGCGGTGAAGCATCCCCGCACCGGTTTCCAAGCTCGGTTCCCACCGCCGTGTCAGGCCCGGCATCCTGCCGGTGCGAAGGGGGCGCGGGGGGGCTTTTTGCTTTTCACGGTGTTTTCCCTTCGCTCCGTCCGGAGCGAAGGGAAAACACCGTGAAAGGCAAAAAGCCGCGGGCGGGGTTGTGGGCGTGGCTAAGGCGCGGTGGGCGTGGCCTGCGCACGGTGGGCGTGGCCGTGGCGTGGCGCGGCGGGCGGGCGGCGGCTCCCACCTAGTGGCGGCCTTTGGCGGCGCAGGACCCGGGGGGAGCCACCCGTGTGCTGGGACGGACCTGAAAATAACAAAACGGACGCGGCTGGGTGTCGCCTCATGACGCGGTCAGCGCCGTCGGTGCCTTGTTGGATGGTCACGGCCTGTTTGCTTAAATAAAAACCTTAAAATTCCCGGTCTTCCTCCGCTTAGGTGCAAAATGTCGCTTTTAAGTGGGAGTTATCTTTTGTTGACCTTGGGTTTTTTGTTATAATATATAACCCAAGTAATGCGTACGTTTGGAAAAAAAACCCTCAAGAGCCACTCTGTTGCGTTAATTTTTCCTTTTGGTGAGAATGTGGGAAGGTACATGCAGCAGGTGCTAGGCACCTTTATCAGGGAGTGTAATGACAAGACACGGGGTGAAGGCTTCAAACTGAAAGGGTAGATTTAGACTGGATATCAGGAAGAAATTCTTTACTGTGAGGGTGGTGAGGCACTGGAACAGGTTGCCCAGTGAAGCTGCGGATGCCCCATCCCTGGAAGTGTCCAAGGCCAGGCTGGATGGGGCTTTGAACAGCCTGGTCTAGTGGGAGGTGTCCCTGCCCAGGGCCGGGGGTTGGAACTAGATGATCTTTAAGGTCCCTTCCAACCCGAACCATTCTATGATTCTATGGATAATGTGTACCACGCTGCTGGAAGTGGTTCGGATATAACGCTGATGAGGTATGTAGGATAGAATTAATTACCGCCTTATCTACGTTTAGGCTTGAATTTCAAAGTTATGTTTGCTCTGTTGAGTGCTTCTGGTTTTGTGACTGCAAAGGCAGTGATTATTCTGACAAAACGAGTAGCTTTTGTCCCACAGACTACTGTGCTATGAATGTCTGCAGATTCACCTCTTAAGTGCTGTGCACAGTTTATACACTGAGCATGTGTTTGGAAATGGCCAGCTTTTTATTAATTTTGCCAGAGTCATTTATTGATAAATGAATAATATATAATACCAAGTAACATTTTCATTCTTTCTTTTTTTTTCAGAAGGAGCTCAGTCTCCCCAGAAGAGGAAGCTTGTAAGTATAATTATTCTTTATTCATCACTTGGTTAGTTTTGAACATATATAGCTGTTAATTGTGGAAATCATTTAAATGGGCAGATACTCTATTTTCTCTGTTGGCATTTTCAAGAATCTGTCCTGCACTTGCAAACAGCTAGCTAGCACTTCTCCGAGGCTGAAGCCTGTTCATTTCCTTAAGTGTAGTAGGAAAAGTAGTAGTAGTGTAAGCTTACTTCTAATTATCGGCTTGAGCTGATCGTGATACGGAAGTAGCTGCAGTGTTGAGTGTTGCTCGCACTGACATCGCTGAAGTGACTCGACAGTCACTGATTATTTATGTGATATGGACAACTTTGATCACTGCTCTTCAAAGAGTCTGTTGACAGAAATCTAAGTACGCAGCTCCTGGGCCATGCAGGTCAGGTGTTTGTGGAGCAGGCAGTGTAAGAGATATTTTTACAAAGTAGCAAATGTCAGTAAAAGTAGGCTTTTAAAAATGTGGTTTAAACAAATAGCATTTTTTTAAAAAATATACATTATGATGTTTAACAAATTTTAGCAAACTAACTTGTGTTTCAATGATATTATAAGTGCTTAGTTTCTGCTATGCTTACAGATTTTTGATGGAAGAAACTGTGTTATTGATTGCATTATATAAAAGAGAAAGCTTTTGTACTGCCTGCTATTGCATTATGATTTAAAATTGTTTCCCGAAGCTTGTGTACTGCAGACATGAAGCTCACAAAAAGCATATATAACCTTTCTTCCTCAGGTTTCTGGTTCTAATGAGAAATGATTTTCAGTCTTTTAATGCAAGCTCTCCCCTTTGTATAAGAACCAGTGTTTGGATAATGCAGTGTTTGGAAAGTGCCAGTGATTCAGGGCTGAACAATACAACGGATCAAAAGGCCTTTTTTTAAAATGGGGCATGACCAGACCTTTTTGTTTAGTTCATATGACAATGGTAAACCAGCCAGGGAGTTATTTAAAGGACATGAAACACTGACTGTTTTTTTTTTTTTTTTTTTTTTTTTAAGGCTAGCTTAACTATATCTGATAGATTTTTAAGAAAGATGGTGTTCGTGATTTTAAGATTGTGAAGGTTCTCTGAACAAATAGCGGAGCAGTGAGTTACCAGTAGGGCTTTTGTTTAATGTGACTTAGATATTTTCATACAAAACTTTTGGAATTGAAATTGAGGATGCCAGAGATATTTCCTTCCCTCGGTCGAGCGTGGAGGTGGGTGACACAAAACTACTCATGCATTTACATTTGAAATATCTGAGATAGAATTGAAGTGCTTCAAATGTGTAATGTTTTATTTAGTAGTAACTAAACCGAATGACTGAACGTTTTATTTCTATATTGACTTAACACCTTCAGTTTTCATTACTTCACTTTAGTTTTCTTCCACAAGTGAGTGCCTTTTAAGCCATCATTATGTGAAGAAATTTAGCACCCTGTGTCAAGGAGATCCAGGCCATAAATTTTAGGCACAAGGTTGCAGCTACGAGTGAGACTGAAAGTCTATGAAGAATTGAAA
This sequence comes from Rissa tridactyla, assembly GCF_028500815.1. NCBI lineage: Eukaryota > Metazoa > Chordata > Aves > Charadriiformes > Laridae > Rissa > Rissa tridactyla. Next base: position 45,121,995 of record NC_071473.1, read on the forward strand.
TGTTTTCGGGTAGTTGCCTGTGTTACCTAGTTGATTATTTGATTGCGGTTTCTGAAATTACAGATTCTGTAGTCAATTCTACCAAATGATTTCTTGTTGTTTGAAAAGTTTAACTATTTAGGAGGTCAGTAGTGCGTTGTGGCTTGTGTATATTTGTGTTGATGCTGCACTGTTAAGTGTATAGCATCACTGAAAAGGGTCTTGTGGAGCTGATGTACATGATTTGCATATTCCAGTGGCAGCGTGCTTACTTGAATTCAAAAAAATCCATTCTTAGTCTTCAAATCAGGAATTAGAGAAATTTATACACGAAAGGGAATAATTATTATGTGTGTGTGTATTATAATAATATAATAAGCCACATATAAGTCCTGTCAAAAAGGATGGCCTAACAATGTGCACTTAAATACAGAATGTAGGCAGTTCTCAGTTGTTCTGGAGACTTTTCCCCTCCTCAAATCAACTTAACAGTGAACCACATAAGCAAAAATAAATTCTGAAAATAAAATTTATTCTGAAAGCTGCTGTTGTGCTGTAGCTAGCGAGTAGGGATAGTTATGGAGGTAGCTAGGTCCTGATACGCTGACTGTCGTTCATTGACTTCTGTCCACCGACAGAAGCAAAAGCAGGAATTGACAGAAGGACGAAGTATCTGGCTTGGAGCCAGGAACCCTCAAGAGGTGCATCCATTTTCTGCACAACTCCAGCCTTTGTAGCAGTTCAGTAGCAATTGTGTTATGTAGAAAGACAGAGCCACTCAGCATTTTTCTGTGTGCTAGTCTGGAGGGGGGGGTGCATTTACGACCGTAAAGAGATTGTATTTGGGGAGGAAGTCATTATTTTCCAGCCAGCCAGAAGCAGAAGGAAGACTTGATTATTGCTGCTTGCTGGGTGATTGCTTTGGTTCATTGTTGAGTTAGAAGGGCTTTAGACTGTGGATTAGCCAGGGTATTTGTCATTGCCGAATGGAGAAGGGTGAGCCCTTCCTGGCAACGCTTCTAAATTTTCTTTATCAGACTGATGCTGCTTCATATTTACTTGGATCAGTATGAGTTCATTGCGCATGAACCGATTGTAGGCATGGACAACAACAGTTGCTACGCTTGTTTGTACTAAGAAAAAGGAGGAGTGGAGTTAGATGTCCCAGTATTTTTGGCAGGAGAGCATGAGGAACTGTGTCACTTGAAGAAGGTCTTGGGTAGAAGCTGAACAGAATGAATGGCGGGATGGAGTCTGTGAAGTCCGTTGATTAGCGACTCTGCTTCCCTATTAGCAGAAGGGAACACAAGCGCACCATAAAGGATGGCTTTGCCCTTGGAGATCTTGCAGTCTGATCTTGAAATAATCAGCACAGAGTGAGCAGGCATGTAGAGCAGATGGGGGAATTGCATGCAGGGTGACATTAAGAGGAATGCCTGATTATTTAGATACCGTTTTGTTGTTAATATGCTTAAAGTGTGCGTGTTTCTGTAGGGGGGTTGTTTAATACAGTAAAGGAAATTATACTCAACTGAGTTGTAGGCTGCAAAGAGGTTGAATAATACAAGTATAAGAACAGGAACAAGTAGTTATATTCTGTCTGGTGCAGTTCAATAATCAGAGTTCAAAGTTTTCCTTTAATAAATTATGCATATAAATGTATTGGTTATGTTTTTCTCATGCTTTGGTCACAAAAATAATTACCATTCATGAATATTTTCTTTAATTTCTAACAGCAAATGTGAAGTGATAGACCCAAACTTTGATCTCCATCCTATTAGTGGAAGTGGTTTAATTATTTTCAGCCATTATGCTGTTCTGTTCTTTTGGTGCTGCAGCATGTATACAGAGATTGGTTTTTGTATTGTTGGCTTCAGCCGAACCGTTGGCTTCAGCTTTGAAATGGTTTTGATGTGCACCTGCACGTGGAGCGCACCGGAGACGTTCCAGACTTGAGAGGACAAAGGTGGGGACTGCGCAGCGAGATGAGACACGTGTGTGTTCATGTGTGTAACAGCAACTCGGCATCCAAGAGACCAGGCTGGAAATTCCAGATTTTCACTGTGACTGCAGCATGCGCAACCCCATCCTTGGAGCTCACTATTTCTTCTCATCATCAGTCACTAAATTGAGTTGGGGTTGCATTTGAGCCACCTGGTTTCTTGCTCAGTACCCCATTTTTAATAAACGCAATTGTTTATAACATTAACTTCATTGAGCCGTTCTGCTTTTTTATGAAAAATGTGGGTTTGTATTTGAAATCCTTGTGATTTATTAGGCAGTGTTACTAGCTCGGGTTGCTGTAATTTTTGTAATATCTAAACATAAAATTTTCTAAAAAGAAAATACTGCTTTCCCAAATTATGTCTAAATTTGAAAAGAGTAATTTCCTCAGTAAACTGAATTTGCTAAACCAGTTCTTAAATTCAGATGCAAGTTATTTTTGTTAATTCTTTCCTGCTATCAACCATCTGTATCAAGTATACTTTTAAAATTTGTGTGTGAAAGGAAAAAGAACATGGAGGCATATGAAACGTGAAAAATAATTATGATCTAGAATATATGCAGTAAAAATACATGTTTAAATCAATCAAATATTACAAACTGCTGCTTTGATGGTGATAGGTGCTGATAAGAAATAGTATTTACCTCAAGTTTTTATATCTGTCTTTATGAAATTTGGTAAGCAACATGATAGTGTTTGCTAAAGACATGTGCAAGGCTTTTGTGGTCGTCTTTATTCCTTCTAATCTCTTTTTAAGTCAATTTTATGTCCACTGTGGGACTCGTTTTCTCTCTTTCTCTACCTCCTTTTCTGTCCCCCCCTTCTGCTTATAAACCTGTGAACGTTCTTCGTTGCTGCAGCCCCGGACGTTTCATAGGGTGTCTTGTTAAACGAGTCTTCATCATAATTTGCTAAACTTACCCCCAGCTTCCTGACAGTAAAATAACACACAAACACACCAAGGAATTTCTTTGGAAGGATATGCTGAATACCAGTTTAGATCAGTTTCTACTTGTATTCTTTTTAATGCCTAGAGCTTGGAAACAACAAGAAGTTTGATGGCAGGAAAAAAATTTCTGGCCTTTAGTGCTGGTTTATGGCTTTATCTTGCCGTGCTCAGGTGCTGTGGGAATTTCCTCTGTATCTGCAGAGAAATGGAGTATATCACTCCGTTTCTGTTCGTGTTGGCGGGTAAGTGTTTCTGCTGGGGATCGATCGATGCCGTTTCCCTGCCAGGAGCAAGTGCTGTGCCTCAAGCGTGGAGAAGCCAAAGTGCTGGAAATGGAGGAAAAAATGTTTCTGAAAAGGCGCAGGGAGTTTTGCTACTTTTGCACTCTGTTTTGTCTTGGATCTGGAAATAGAGTAAGAAATAATGCTGCCATTCAGTGCTTTCTGCTTATGATACTTTTTATAGATGGGGAGATAAAGAGGTGGTATTTTCTCACCACTCCATCCTTCTCTGAGCTGCACAGAAGCAGATCAAAAATAACCCGTTGCTCTTAAGCTGATATGTGGGCCTGGCTCTGGAGGTGGAACGTGCCGAATTATTTCTGCAGTGCTCTGTAGGAGTGTTGCTATTCATATATTAGGCTTTAAAAATAGTTTGAAAGCATTGTTTCTATAAAAGAAGTGATTTAGTGAATAAGGGGGATTTCAGTGTTCTGTATATACTGTAATCTCGGAGTCAAAGAATTTATGGAGGTTTTCATCAAGCATTTAAAAGTGAGAAAAGTCTTTTGTGCAGATTTTGGTATCAAGTTTGCACTGCTCAATCCAGGGTCCCATTTAATAAGTATAATAAAATTAGATATAATGTACTAAATTTTGTTGCTTGCTGTGCTTTCTTACTCTGAAGGCACGGCGTGGGGGGGGGCAGGGGCTCTGGCTGTTTAAGGACCAGCCACAATGGATACCCTGGCCCTTACTTCTGAGACTGTTGAGAGGTTGTGATCTTGTAGTGTGGGGCACTCCTGCTGTGATTTGACTCATGGCAGGATCTGAAGATAATCCTGAATTTGACTTGGTTGATGAGTACTCCTGAATAGCAGTCTTTGCCTGCCTAAATACAGTATTTAACACTTTAAAGTATATCTATATTTGGAATTTTTAAGGGGAAAGCTGTCTTCTTACTAAAAAATATCGGATCTTATCTTTGGGCAGTTTTGTTAATGGCATGAAATTGATTTCGAGCTGATTGAAATTGCCATTTGCAAACAAAAATGCAAGACTTGCATTGTACGAGGGAATATTGTCTCCTGATGAAAGTGATTCTTGCCCCCCCGCCCTTCAGCATTTGGCTCCCCAGGCTGCTGCATTGCTGTTGCTCTGTTTTTGGTTCTAGAATCCATAAAGTTTGTAGCTGAAACGCAGCTTGGGAGTTACAGGAAGATGTTTTCAGATTAAAGTTGTGTGTGCGCTTAAGGGGATTGATATCTGAAAAAGGGATGGTTCTGGCGTTCCCCCGCCGGTGGAGAACAGCTGCTCTTTGCACCGCTGATGACTCTGCAAGGGCTTCGGGTGGGAGCGGGGACTCTATTCCTATCGCAGTGTGAGTTTTCAAGCTGCTATGTGAGATTTCTGCCAGAATCCTTTCAAGTGTGCCATCGCTCCCTCTTTGGCTTTATGCTTTCCTTTTGATTTGGTGAGAGCGGCTGTTCCCGCTCTGTGAAGCTCCAGGAGAAGTTTGTCACTGATTTGCTGCGGGCTCAGCCCGAGCGTGTCAGGACTACGTTGCTGGCTGCATGAGGGGTCAGATGGCTCATTTGTGGCTTGGACTTTTCTGCACCTTCGTTTCGTACTGGTGGGCTTCATTTCCTTTCTCTGGATGCTATGAATAGATTCGCAGAAGATTATTATTATTTTTTTTAAATAATTAGGTTTTTGACATGAGCAGTGTGATTAATCTGGACCATTACTGAACTCCTGAGGTCTCTGTGGCACTGGGAGTACACGAAGAGCTTGGAATTGCGGTGATTGTTCTGTGCTCTGCGTTGGAGTGATAACGGTGGGCTCTTCTTCCTGGCTCTAAGCCTCTTACGCTGGGAAGAAACATAGAATATCAGCACAATGATGAAACGGAGGAAACAGAGGCTTGGAGCCCCATCTCTGCGGATCCAGTAAGGACTGTTGTGAAAAATAAATCGCACTTAAACATTTGAAATTGAAACTATGAAGAAAAACAAGCCAGACATTAGACAATAGGCATTGCTTTTATTTGATAGAACTTCCTTTATCTGCCGCGCTTATTTGGCTGTAGACAAAATTTCGTTTGGAAGATTTAACGTTTTACTTTTGTGGAGCATTTACCATAAAGTATAGCCAAAAAAGAGCAATATTTAAATGTTTTTAAATGGGGTACAGTGTAGTTAGGTTTTATACCACGCATTAATTAATGTGGTAAAACTGAATGTTTATAACTCTCTCTTTCTAGTTTGATCACTCTTCAGATTTAAAAAGTACTTTTAATACAGAAAGCTGTCACAGGGCTCAAATCTACAGAAACCTGTGCTACCTTTATTATCTTTGAAAATTAAGAATGCGATTGAACACTCTTAGATTTGAAGCGAAAAAATCTTTATTTCCATTGCCACATGTATTTCTACAAATGAAATTTAAACAAGCAATGCCTTTTTAGTGCTTGCGTCCTTTATAAATGCTTTGAAATCTACTAAAGAAAGCTGTTATTTAGGATGTTCGGAATTATATTTATTATTTCTATTAGTTAAGGAAATTGTGTATTTAATACTATGTGTATAAGTAGAGGAGGTTAAATGAATCTATCAGTGAAGGGAGGAGCGGGGTAAGAGGCAGGCTTAACCTTTTCTGGCTGTGGACTGTAAAGCTCATCAGCTGTTTAAGAAGAGATTGCTAGTGGGGAGGATTTCCAATCTGTAAAGGTTACTTACTGATAAGTATTTGGGTTCATTAGGAAATTTAAAGCACGGAACATTGACAAACATGCTTGACCTCAGGACTCCCGCAGTAAAATGTCTGAATATCAAACAAAATTGAAGCATGTCCCAGATTTCCTTTTTGCTGACTTTTATGCTTAAATATGGTAAATAGAAACTTTTTTCATTCCTCAATCAAAATCAAAGTTATAGTTGTAAAAATACAGTGGCACTGGTTTGTATTCTAATGCATAAGCACACTTTATAATGCCAATATTTGTAAGTTAATTTTTACTTTATTTCTAGTGAAGGACATCTCATCGTGTATAGTACAATAAAGTAGGTGTTAGAACCTCTTTTTTATGTTTACGTGTAAGCCTGTTTGCAGCTTTTTGGCAAGCAGCTACTTTGAGAAATTTTCTGTGCTCTCTGCTTATACAAATACGTGTTGGCTGCTACCCCTGCAAAAGCAGAACAGTGCACAGAACCGGGCACAGAGCTGGGAATCAATGTCCTCAGCTGTAATCCTGATGCTGCCACGGATGTGCTATGGACGAGTCACTTAACCTCTTTGTGCCTCAGTTTGCCCATTGCTAAATTTAGAATAAAGCCATTTTGCAGTGCTGCTTTCACGCCTAATTAGTTGTGGCTATAAACACTGTTGTTTTTTAGTTAATGGTTCTTGTAATTCATGTTTTCACAGTTGTGTGTTTCTATTGTTGCTGCAGCCATGGTGTGGAACCATGGCTCCCAAATTGTGAAGGCTCTGATACAAATGGTCCATGTCCATTACTGGTGCCATTATCAACTTTGTTAGTTTTTCTCAATTAAATGTTTTACATGAAGGATTGACAGTGGTGTATGTTCCAGAAAGCCTGGAAATCACTACAAAAAAGAATTTGGATAATTGGAAGAGTTTCATAGTGGATAAATAATGTTGACTAGCTAATATACAGTCAAATACATTTGTTTTGGATGATAATCAAAAGGATGACTGCATTTATTGCATTTATTGAGAAGATAGAACTTGTATTTTGGAAATATCTTTTCTTTTTTATTTTATGGAAGCAGAAGATGTGATATTGACCCTGATTTATTTTTTCTCTACTGTGGTACCTTGTCAGAATCTCCTCTCCTTTGTACTCCCACTGCCGAGGAAGTGATGTTCATCAGCACACGTTCTCTCCTACATCTGCTCCAGGTCTGCAGCACCTTAAATTCCCATTTAGTGCTGACTGTGCACTTGTTACTTCTCCTCTAGTATTTTACCTGAACTCACAACCCCAGAGCAATCCGTCTAGTCCATGCTACAGCCATCCCTTTCAGTGGAGGTAAGGAGAGGTATCAACTAGGAATTTCTAACAGTTTGGTGTTGTCTAACCACTTGTGAACTTACCAGCTTTATAGTTTAAGAGAATAATATCTAACAGAAGGAAACAGCACTGTAGTTGTAATTTACTTCCAGTCATTAGGGTTCAGGTCGCTATTGTTTGTTGGTACAAATTTTTCTAGTTCATATGTAGTTTAAGGCTGTAGGGAAGAATATAAAATTGAGGAATAGAACCCTGTCTACTTGTGTGTGCATGCAAATTCCTGGTTGTACCTTGTGCTACCTTCTGAGTGCATGTGCAACCTGTACCATGGAGCAAGGGGACCCTCCCAGGTATCGCTGATGTCAAGAAAACCAACTTAAAAGTAAAACAGCCTAGAGCGGGGTCCTTAAATACCTGTGCTTAGAAGAGCGGGTCTGTGCTAACGCGTCGTGCTTTGTTCTGTTCGCTGTAAACCCACCTTAGTTTCTTAGAGAAGCTAGCAGGCTGAAGCCTCTGTCTGCAGACACAGGGTCTACAAAGGATAACCAGCAAAATCAAGCCTGTTGTGGGGTACAAGACTTTGTAAACCGAAAAAAGTCCAAACCAGCTCAGCTTGTGTTAAAAGATTTGAGAGCTTGGCTGATACGTTTTTCCTTTAGCAATAGCCCTGCCTCCACGTTGTGCTATTATGCACATGTCTGGCCGTCAGCAGCTCCAGTGGAAACCTTCAGCTTCTTCACTAAGAAGAAACTTCACCCAGTGAGGTTGTCCCACACAAAGGCTAATACAAGATAGAGATCTTTGTGTGTGCAGTTATGAAATTGGAGCTCGGTGGTTACCTACTTAAAACTTGAGCCAGCAGAGCCATCGGAGGGCTGGTTTTGAAGTTCACATGCTGCAGTGTGGATGTAGCTGGTCAAATTTCAGTTACTCATCAGGTGGTAATGCAATAGTCCCTGAATCTGGACTGTTATTTCAGAGGGAGATTGCTTTTGCTGTCCAGCTCTGGTAGGAGTAACAAGAAAATGTGACATTGGGCTATTTTAGGCATCTGTCCCTCTAATGGAGAGTAACATATATTACATCTGTTGGGTGGAAATCAGGTTGTCAGCACAGGAAAGGGGTGTCGTCTTCGTCTGTACTTCACTGCCGTGAAGAGAGAAGTCCTTGCCCAGCGTGTCTCCTGCTTTTCCTGCACACTGGGCAGCGCTTGGTGAAAATTCTTATTATGGTGCTCATTTTGGCAGCGCTTGCAGTGAAGTGACTAAAGAGCAGTCTCAACATTTTGGTGTCATTGTCCTCAATATAGTTTTAAATTATTTTGTGTTATTTAAAAGCTGGTACTGGGTAATGTTCCTTTACAAGGGCGATAAAATGCTGTTAAGCATTAGGGCTAATTAACAGACTCGTAAATAGTAATTAATTCTCAAAATTAGATTACTGTTAAAGTCAGTTGAGAACTGTTCTTTTTGGAGAGGAGATCTAATGATTATCGATTATTTTCAAAAGCCTTTTTGCTACTTACTGCCTTTTTTCTCTGAGAAACCTTCAATCTTCAGGCTTTTGACATGGGCCAGTGAGTAATGTTCTCTTTAAGAATAGTTCATATGAAAGGCTTGGTGTCGAGTTATATTCTGCTGTTACTATGGACTCTCCTTGATAATAATATTTTTCACATATGGGGACCTTCCAGCCATCTGCTCTCTAAATACTGAATGGTTGATGATTCACAGATACATAGCTCTGTGAAAGAGCTTAGGTCTACTATAATAACTTTTTATTTTCGTCTTTGTTGCTTTCACCTGTGCAGCTCTTGATCCTGTTTTATCCTGTCGTTCTTTGTTGTAGTTTTGTTTACTTGGTTACGGTACCAATGACAGCCATTCCTGCTCGCTTAGAGCAAAGGTCCATCTTGGCAAGTTATTACCATCATTGATCTACTCAGCTTAACACCCTCAGGTTAGCCAGGCTGTGGTTCATTTCCATGGCTATGCACGTGATACTAGGAAAATGTAACTAGAAAAGCCTATGCCTTAATGTTAAATCTTTCTCATTTTTTACCATCTGTATATTGTGTCTGCAAGTATCTACATAGGTTTCCCCTTCTTGCCTATTTTTTGTGGTGTCGATATTTTTACATGGATGGATGAGCAACTGTTGGTGCATCTGACATCTGACAGCTAGCATGGAATTTCATGGCTTCCGAAAGAATTAATCTAATTAAGAATGAACATACTTTATATATAACTTTTGAACGATTGAAAATAATGTAAACCTTTCAAAAGAGTAAAAGGAAATGTGACGTGGCATGATTACAATAAAAATAAATTGATAGCAGGTGAAATAAGACTGCTGTAGTTGATGCAACTGTGGGTTGGAATTAAGGTCATGTATCTTTAGGAAGAAAAGAGAATGATGTCCAAAATTAAACTGAAGTATTGAGTCTTGTATTTGGGATCTGGCTTGCACTCTTATGGGGGTAGCAGGGAAGTCGAATTACTGAAGAAGAAAATGAGGCCATGTTTCACAGCTGGTCCTCTTTATGAGTTGGCAAGTCTTTGTACACCCATATTTATCTTTTAATCAAAATAAGGATTTACAGCATTTCTTGATATCAAGTTGCTTAAAAGAGGTCATAAATTAATTGTTCTAACTTGGAAGTGATGGGCCTTGAGGTTAAAGGAACATGCATTTCCCCCCACTTCAAAAAACGTTACGCTCCCTGTAACACCCTCAGCAAGATAATAAGCTAGTTTCAGTAATTCTAGAAATGGATTAATTTGTTTGTGGCAACAAGGATGAAATCATTCAGGTGCTGTATTTCTGGCATCTCTGGTTGCTGCAGGTGAGGTGGAGTCTCAGTGGAAATTCACTTTACCCTAACAAATCAAGGGAAGAGTGGGTTCAGCTGGATTATTCAAGGGGTATTTTCTCATGCTATTTTGACTTAATGAATTCATGCCAGTTGTGGGACATGTTCTTATAGGGATATATGGTAGAGATTTTTTTTTTATAGGAATGTTTTCCCTTGGAGATTCTAGCCTTAATAAAGTCTATTGATAATAGCTATTAATTTTTTGTAGCTTTGCAGAATAGTTTCATGGATTTTGTTGTTTTTTCCTAGCCTGTACAAAGTCTGGTGACCATTTCTGAATGTGGTGGTGGTCAGAACCTAGTTGTCTCATTTAAGTAAAACAAAATGGGAAACCTAATGTTGCTCCAAAATACTCAGTGTTTGAGCACAGTACATAATTACTTGATCAGTGTGTAATTACAGTGTTATGAGTTTTATGTAATTAGGATTTTATGGACATCTGTGATATAATTTAAGAATATATTACTTTATTTACATAAAAAGCCTATTCTAGGAAACAAGCATTTAATCAATAACTGTGGTAAGTAACAAGACTATATTATACATAGACGTTCAGCAAATATACCGGGAGGGTTGCCTGCCTTTATTTAAAGCCTTTTTCATATAAGCTGTTGCAGTGGATGAGGGGAGACCTATATTTAGAGCGATGGCTCGTTTGGATGCATGAGCGTGGTTCGACGTGCGGCGTCCTCAGCGAGTCTGCTCTGGTGCAGTAAATAGGTGGGCTTCCCGGGCATTGCAGGGAGCCGGTCAGCTCACCTTCACCAAGGGGTGGCCATGGAGACATCCACCTTCTCCGAATGGGGTCTGCCATCAGACTGTGGTTCTTTTTCTCGTGTGTTGGGATTGCTGGTGTGTCTTCATGAAGGTCTCGTAACTCCAGTCCCTCTACTTCAAGGCAGGTGCAGGGATCCCTTCCATAGTGTAAGGATGTATTCTTGGCACGCGCTTTTCCAAATCACCTGTGTTTTGAGTTTTGAAGACTACAGATATTTTACAACAGCAGGGCAGCACCTGTAAACAGGAGAAGTGCATATTTTTAGGGAAGATAAAAAACATTTCGGAATTCAAACTTGATGAGGTTCTTTATATTTTTTTATTTTGAAATGCCTCGAGGCTTGTCAAGAGTTGGTGATAGTTTCCTATCTCTACTTAAATATCCTTTTAGTTTAAAGAAGTCACTTGATACAGGTTTTAAGAGTTGATTTTAGTTAGAATTTGCTATTTGACAAATGTCAGAGGATTAATGAAGAGGACCATATTCAGCTTGAATGACATTTGGAAATTGTCCTGTCTTTGCAGCAAGTTTAGTGCTTGATTTGGTACAGGTTCTGCTTTCTTAAATGTGCTAAATAATTGGTCAGTTGACTGCAAGACAGACAGTATAATGTCACTTTTGGAAACAATGTAGTTAAGCAATTCAGGAATAATGAGTAACAGAACAACTTTGTGAATATATCATTATGCATAATGTGAAATGGTGAATTTTGAGTAGGTAATCTTTTGGCAACTGAATTGTAATCTGCATCTCACATTGCATGAACGAATGAGTTTCCCAGAATTCATTTCTTTTTTAATGGAAATTTTTATCTTTATTCCTTTTCTTTTGGACCAGTTATTATTCTTGGGAATAGTTTTCCCATCTAGGAGATGGAAACTACAGGGGAGGGACATATTGGTGATACCTAAAACTTGACAGGCTCAGATAACTTTTTGTCTTCCTTATGCTGTTTGGAAACTGTCCATGTGCTTGCCACATGGTTGGAAATATTCATGCATGGTGGCCTGAATGGTATAATTTTTTCATGGGAAGAGGTTATGTAAATGCTAAAATCCCTGCGTCCTGCCTGGAGTTGCAGTAGCAGAAGAGTTAAACCCTGGGGTTTGGAGCCTGAGGTGTGAATTCTTGTCTTGTTCCAGGCTCACCGTTTGGCTGCCCACCGTGGGACCACTTGTAAGCATAACCCAGTGGTTTGACGTGGGGAACTGGAGGCTCCCAGGGGGGAATATGTACTCGTGACTTCAGAAGTTGGAGGGCTTTAATGTTTGCTAGCCTTTTCACCTATAAACCAAGTGGTTCCTAACTGGGTTTTCTATGTAATTGTGTTTGAAGGCCGTGGTCTGCTGGTACACCTCCATATGAGCTGACTCATTTACTACCTCTGCACTGGTGAAAGAGTTTGGGATGGTTGGGACAAGCTAGCAACTTCTAGTGAGGAACAAAAAGCTCAGAAGGTTCTTAGGAGACTGTTGTAAATATTGAAGCTTTTCTTTTTCTGTCCTCCTCCTCAAATAACAGTGATTTCCTCAAACAATAGCGGTGTCCTCAGTTCTGTACAGAATTCTGACTTCCACATAGTCTCTCCCTCAAGACCTTTTGATCTTCAATACAGATACGGAAACAACCCCTGCGCTGAAAGATTCCTGGTAAGGGAATCATTCTGAGAAAGAAACATATATTCTTAACCAGGCAGTCATGTGTTTGTTATTCTTGATAGACAGTTCTATGCATCTTCCAAAACTTGTTTTTAATTGTACTATGAAGCAACCAGGTGCTATTTTTAGTTTTGACTTGGAAAATCGGTGAGCGCGTAAACAGGCCCGTTAATATCCTGCACTGAAGCACTAGCAGTAGGGATGTACGAATAGCGAGTACCTAGTGTCGATTTAACAGACTCGACCTGGGGAGAAACAGATATTATATGACACAGCTGCTTGCATTAGCACGGGACTATTCCTGCCCATCAGCAGGAGATTCCTTTCAGATCTGTTTTCTTAAAAAATTACTGTTTGAAGCCGTGAGTTGCAATTTCTAATGTAGATAGATAAACCATTTAGTGGATCAATATCAACCTGAAAGCTTAAGGAAAGTTTAGAATGTAAAGAAGGAGAGAAGATTTCGGGGAAACATAGCACCAGTTTTAAAAGTTGTATCCCATTTCAGCTGTGTCTTGCTATCCTGAGCTACGTTGAACTTTTGCTTCAAATTTAAGCTCTTGTTTGAATATTCAAAACCGTGCCATGCCAGAGGGCCTGCAAGAGAGCTTCACCCTCTATAACCTATCCTTTCGTGCTCTCTTTTCTACAGTCTGTGTCTGTATTCCCCTTTTCTTCAGTGTCTCTCTTTCCTGTTTTTGTTTGTTCACCTCAAATATGCTTGTTTTAGTCCTCCAAGTTCTCTCTTCCCCTCGTTTATCTCCTCAAATTTTGCTACTTTGGCTAGTGTTTATTATTCTGTCATTCAATCCCTTGTGTGGTACTTGAGAGCATAATCTTCTAACCTAGTTTACATTACACTGTCATTATGAATTATTAATGTTCTAAAATAAAATCTTCAAACCGTAATCTTTGCTGTGGTGAAAGAGCTCTGTGTGTGCTTTTGTTTTCCTTCCTGTCCTCCCTCTCCTTTCCTTTCTTTAGCCCTTCGGGTCTTTAAAGCAGGGATGTTATTGATCCAGCCGTCTGGGAAAGACTTGCTGTGCAATGAGAGTCACGTTGTCACGTCTCTGGGCTGAGAGAGGCATTTATGTATATAAACACTAAACAAAAAAGTTGGGGAAGTAATACTTCTGATTCTATTAGAAGACCTGCTGCACAAGTAGAGGTGATAATGCATTTTTGGGTTATAGCTTGCCTGAGGTGGTGAATTATTATTTTTTGTGCTCTCCGTTATATTGTGTTCCTGTGATTCTCAGTTTTATTTGTCAATAGATGAGAAATTTAAAATAACAACAGAACAGTTCAAATTATAATTTTCAGCAAAGGTTTAGGGCAAAAAACGTTTAGCCAGAAGAAATCTGGTAAAAATCCTTATCAGCGTGTTTCCTCCACGCTTCATTTTAATGCAACTGTTTGTTCATCCTGCTTCCGAGAAATTGGAAGATTCCAAAATCATTAAACGTCCAATTTTCCAAGTGAATCAACACACAAATATCGACCAGAAGTGTTCCTTTAAGTCACGAGTGTCTGCATTGCCCTCGCAGAGAACTTGCAATTAATTTGAACAAAATGGAGTTGATTACAGCTGCATTCATCTTTGACATAGAGGACCAGCCCATGGGGACGTGTTCCAGCCTGCACCCCATGGCTTAGCGCGCGCAGCCTCCTCTAATATCAAGATGGATCATAAAACTGTGACCTGTCGCTTCTGCAACTTTCCCCTTATTAAAAATAAGGGCAGCTGCAGACTACACCGCAGAAGGCCGCAGTCTACTTTTTACATACTGTTGTTGTAAGTGTTTGGTGGTGTGAGAAGTACTTTATTTAATAATTTCGCAAGTCATGTTTTCTCTGCAGAAAGTACATTCTTCGGACAAGCAGGTGGTGTTTATTTGCATGCATGATCTGTGCTGTCTCGGCTTATCTGTTTGGTTAGTAGTTTGTGTGTTGTACCAGATAATTTGACGAGCTGGAAATATTATTTGCTTTTTATTACTAGTTGCATTGTTATAGGTAGTGCAGAAGCCTAAATTTGGTTTTGTTAGAAAATATTTAAAATTGCATACATTTTGCTTAAATTTTGTTAGTTTTTTTCTTCCGCTAATCTATAAAATCTGTATAATGCTAGCTCAGCTAATAAAAATTTGGAATAAAAGAAAGTAAAGTGAGTAAAAGACGAATATTACCATTTATCCACATTTTCTTTTTTCTTTATGTCTGAGGTGTTTTAAAAGGTCATTGGTGAGGTGGGCTGTGTAAGTCATATTTATTTAAAAAATGAGCAATTCTGTTACATATTTTGGTTCCTAGCTACATTATTTAGACTTATTTGCACCACTTTTGATGTGTTACAGTAGAGTGTGGTAAGATTTAGCATTGCAAACTTTTAAATTTTCTTTTTAGTATTTTAAAATGAATTTTTCTCTGGAGACTGAAGGAATCATTAAGAGTTCCATATCTGTCTCTTGTGTACTTTCATTTCAAAGCAGAGAATTCAGTTTGGGCCAGTTTATCTTAATTTATTAAATCTGCTTCTGTGTTCCAGACCTCTAACATGTATGTCCCTACTTATATATAGGCAGACATACATGTTAGAAGTCTTATATATAAAACAAATATCTTCCTTAGAAGAGCTTCTAAATATTATGTATATTTTCGGAAACATTACTTTTGTAATGCATCACCTTTGTGGGTTTCCTAGAATTGCTGTAAAACAGTTTAAAGAGATGTATCAACGTGCAGTTATATAAAAATCAGTGTTCTGGGCTCGTTCTGACATTCATTCTGTCTTGTAAGTTATATATTTTTCCGAGGCTCACAACCTTGAGCAATTTGTTTGCCTGCTGGTTGATGATATGTTATCATGGCTTTCCCAGACTTTAAGATTAAAAGCTAAGCTTTTGCTGTGAAGATTCATATTATTCCAAAGGAATAACTAAAATAGGGACCACCTTATGTTAAAAATTTATGGCCAAATTAGGACGTAATTCTGCCTTAAAAACTGGATGAACTTTTTATCTTTTTTTTTTTTTGTATACCAGCACTCATGATGTTTCCCAAGCATGGTGGTTTTGATTTCTCATGTCTCTTCTGTACCGTGGCTTATTTTGTAAAGTCTATTCTTATCCCATGCTCTAACTTCATTAAGAATTTATGTTTGAAAATGTAAAATTCATCCTCTTAGTCTGTTCATTACATTAGCATTCCCCTTGCTCCCAGAATAACTCTTCTTAGCCAACATCCTACAAAATAAGCTTTTTGTCTCAGAAAAGCTGTGGTAAATACGAGGGCTTTACGATATCCTCAACGTTTCAGCCGAGCCAAAGTGTGTTAACCAAGAAATGGGGAAACAAGCTGCAGAGTGGAAGGTCCAGCACCGGAGATTCAGGTTGGAGCAAACAGCCTGGATTATACCTAGAAAGAAATCAGATGCCGGAGCTCGTTTTTGAGTTCAGGCTTGACTTGGTCTTCTGGGCAGAATGCTGTCGCAGAGGTGAGAGCAGTCCCTGCTGGCTGGTACCAGGGGTAGCCCCGAGCCTGGAGGCACCATGCTGATCCTTGGCACGGTGGCTGCACCGGTTGCTGCCGTGGGAGGGGTCTTGGAAGTCTGTGGTCGACGAGGGGAGCCCTTTTTGCTGTTGTGAGCTTCTAGGTGTGATTTGAGTAACAAAAATCCCTCTCATTCACACACTTAAATAGCAACTTTGTTCCCTCTCATTGCTATTGGCGTTGTTCATTTTACCTTAGTTGCTTGTGCCTCTTCTTGATTTAGATTTAAGCGTGCACCAGTAGTTCTTCAGTCCTCAATCCCTCCCAAGGCACAAAGTGTGCCAACCACCTTTGCCGTCGCTTTTCATCTTAATTTGTCCTTTAAGCTCTGCGCTGTAGCTTCCCAGTGAAGCAGAGGGTAATAACACCTGCTTTTTCAAATTTGCTTTGCTGCAGCAGTCTTGTTGGAATGGGTCATGGACAATGTCTGTCAAAGACTGTGTGTGTTACAGTTCTTTGGGATATATAGAAAACCCCTCTTCCAGGAGAATTCAGCAACAGCCCGGTCTTGTTACTGAGCGCAGGGAGCCAGTGGTGGGAGAATTTTGCAAAGAGCTGAGGCGGATGCAAATGCTGTAATTCTTCATGGAGAGGCTGATGCAGGTTGGAGTGGCAGGAGAAGAGATGGAGGTATCTTCCTGTTTGCAAACTGTTGCACAGTGAATTTATTAACAGTGTATTATGGGTTAGAAAGTAAGTTTTAAGTGTATCGTGATAAATAATCCATGATAAAGATGAAGAAATGCTACGGTGGCAACAGGAGGCTCAATCTCTGTTTTCCTTTGGATAAATTTTGGCTGGTGAAGAAGAGGAAAAATCTTTGGATGAGGACATCGAGGTTATAGCCGCTCTCTGTGATGCTGTGTTTCTTGCAAGTGTTATTGAGTGTCTTCAAGAACCTTCTGGACAAAATGTTAGAAGATTTCTGCATAAGCATGAAGTGAAATTTTCAGAACGGATGTTCAGTATTGTTATTTTTCAAATAACATTTCTCATTTATTTATGGTGTTTGAATCGCATACTGAGGATACATTTGATTAAATAAGACAACTGACATTTGAATCACGCATAACGAAGACAGCGCTAGGGAAAGAATGTGAGTTCTAGTAACTTATTTAAAGAGGCTAATTGACCTTTCTGTGGCATCTGAGCCCAATCATCAATTTTGTGAGCTTGAAATAATGTTAAGTTTATGTTGTACTGAAGTTGCCAAATATCTTACTCGTGTTATTCGGGAAGAATAGTGTTGTATGGAGTATTAGCATACTAATAAGTGATATTTTTGTAAATAGAAATACAAAGAAAGAATCCTTCTTATTAAATATTCATAGGATTTGGGGCACAATTAGCTTTGTATTTTAGCAGTGCTTGTTTCTTATCACTACTTGGTAGTGTTTTCATTTAGAAAATACTAATTGTGGTGATAGACCTGGAGTTAACATCCTCTATATCCAAGCGAGTACGATTTTGTAAGAGTTGTTTTAGGACTATGAAATCAGAGCAGTCGCTTATGCTTAAGCCGTGCCGTGATGTTGTAGTGCATTAGATAGCATTTCAGGCAATCCACTGTGATGGCAACCCCTGTTAATTCAGTTACTGTGCTGGATTAAAGTTACATGAGAAGTTGGCAGCTTTTATTTAGGCATATGAGCGTAGAGTGCTTGATAGCTAGTTCTGCCTCGGTTCAGTAAATGTTTCTGATCCTTTGAATCATTAACTAGTGCAGTCGCTAGGATGTTCCCTGCATGGGAAATGCACACCAGAGGGAAGTTTGGTTGTTCTTCACCCCCAAAAAACTTGGCCATCAGGTCTTAGTTTAATCTCAGATAGATGTGTCTTTGGGAAGCTTTTTATACAGAGGTGGCGACTAAAATCTGCGTGAACCACTGTGGCAGAAGGGTACGGCTCTTTAGTTCTGTATTGGCTTGGTGATTTCTGGAGGTGGGATGATTTCTGCCATAAAAGGAAGAAATCTAAGATTATATAACCTAGCAAATAACGATAGAAAAATGAATGCTGTATTCAACTTAATGTTTTCTGTCAGACTGTTACTTACATGTCTTGAGCTTGTAGTCTGCTCAGTCTGTTCTTCATTTGCGTAGGTCACTGTTCAAATAATAATGATGCCCCAAATAGCTCAACACACATCTTCCATGTAATTTTTCTTAAAGGAACTCTCCTGTTTTAGAAGCATATAGGAAGAACTTTTTTCCTTTCTTTGTTTTGAAAGACCAAAGTTTTCTGCTGGAGTTTTTACACACTACACAGTTTTAACTGTGTTGTTAGTGATATAGAACAGATATCTCTTCAGTTCATCTGCGTCAACTTAGGCTTACTTATAGTGAAATAATTTTCCGTGCTTGTTAGGTATACCATTTAAAATTTAAAATAAAATTGATATTCTCTTTACAGAGAAATAATATATCTTTTCTTTTGTGACTCCTCCAGACAGTTTAGCTCTGCTACTAGAACAGTTTTAATTTCTGGGTGTTTCTAGTGAATAATTTGTGGGTTTGAGGCTATTCAAAAAAGTTATATGACTGTTAAAAAAAGTTAAGTCTGAAACTATCATGTATTTATGTGACACTTAGTACAATGTAACCATTCAAGTGATTGAACAATTAGGAAGAGAGAGGTTTTTTTCCAATTAATGTTTCAGCTATTTTCCATCATAAGTTTTCTTTTACCATAATGTGAGTCAGGAAAGTTTTTTGAAAGCTAACAGATTACTACATGTTTCATCCTGGTTGAAATATTTAAAAAATATTTCAAGTCAAGAAATATAGTCGAGAATATTTTGTGGGAACTTTTCTTGATATATAGTCAACTTAAAACGTAGTCAGTCACAAGAGTTTTGAACTTCGGGATATTCTTTTTGCAAAATGACCTCAGCGATCTCCCTGGTACCACTTCAAACTTTACAAGGAGTTCAGCTTAGTTTTAAAATTACAGGTTTTATTTAAAAGAAGATGGTCTTATACGAAGTGAATTTATTTAGTGATAAATGTAGCTGCTATGAAAGAAGTCCAGAAAGTAATGGGTTTCGTGTGGACTGTTTGCCTAATTGCATTCTCATTTAATGTCAGGCTTAATTAATGTCCTACTTTGGTAATGGTAAAGAAGAGAAACTGGGGGAGTCGTTGACATTGGCTATTCATAACTGTCCGGTGGATGCAGTGTCATTAGGAGGAAGGCCCTGGAAACTACACTTTTGGTCCGCAGAGAAATACTCCATCATCCTAGGAGCTGCTGAAATGTTCTGCAGGTGGTCTTTTCTGAGGACAAGTTGGGCATGAAGTGGAGAAGGTACATTAGGCAGATTGATGGAGACTGAATATCCTGAAAGGCAAGTGGAAGAATTTTATAAAGAAAGAGGTTTCTTCAGGCTTGGAATAGCTCCGGATCAGGAATTCACAAAGACGTATTAATGTTTTTATGAGTGAAATAAAATAAAAAACTCATCTCACATCTCGTAACCTGTTTATGTGAGTGCGCTGTTTTTCTTGACATGCTTTCTGATATGCAGAAGGCTTTATTTTTGAACTAGTAAGAATTTTCTAGTCCTAATTTTGCAAAATGTTTTGCTTATCATGCAGAGACAGTAATATGGTTCCTTAGAAGGATTTCATTTGTCATTGTAGATGTGAGAAAATCCTTATGCTTCATACATTTGTTACAACTAAAGCAAATTCTGCAAATGTTGACATTGTCATATTTTAAGACATGAGCTATTTAAAAAGATGTTTGACGGGTTTCATTGTGGTGTTCTGTTTTTCTAGCAAAAACACTGCATCTCCAAGTAGGGTGTCTTCACATTTTTTTGGGTACTCTGAACTTCTCTGTAGTTACCGTTTGGGGACAGTCCCAAAATGAGCGCTTTGCAGGTACTGATTTGCTAGATTAGATTCTGCCATTGGCATGTGGGACGGGCACGTTGAAAAGCGGGACTATGAAGTGTTAAAGAAATTTCTGCTTTTGTGAACCGGTGTTACATAATTCCCAAAGTGCTTTTTGCAGTTCCCGGGCAAGTGCTCCGCAGAACCACCTTAAATAGCACGGCGGGTGGACGGGCGGCTTTCAGATGATAGCAACCATCCCGTTCCCCCTGTCCGGCTTGGGGTGCCCTCTGTTCCCCAAGAGCAGCGGAGGACGGACAGGGTTTCACTGGGTTAATGCTGCCGTAGAGCAGTAAGACACTGATGGCCATGGAAAGTCTTCTCCTAAAATGGCTTCTCCTTTTTGTGTCTCTCCTGTAAGAGGTGTGGAAGGGCTGGTGCTGAGTACAGGGACATGATGAGTGGTATGTCTTCAACTGCTGAGTTTTCAATCACTTTCAAAAAAAGCACAATTAATATAAATTTAGGGAGTTTAGCCGGTGGTGATCTTATTTGCCTAACTATAAGCAGTCAGGAATTTAATGTTGTAGTAGGTTTATTCTGTTAGTTAACTGAACACTTTTTCCCCCTCCATTATTGCTTGGCAATTTCAATTCATATTTTAGCTGACAGAGTAAATCTGAGTATTTTTATACCTTTTCAAAACCAGGGTTTATTGGAATTGGAAGGTCACGTAATATCCTGAATGTAATATTAAAACGCTGTTCTTCAGTTTCTAGACTTGACTGATGTGTTTAATTATGTGGATACAAAAATGAATGTGTTTATTTTTTTTTCTCATCATTAGTAGATAGTGGCAGAGTTTTGTCTGGTTGTACTCTTAACTTTGTGATAGCGAAGCAGAATGTGATTTAGATTCAATATAAATGTTTAAAAGCACTAGAAGAGATGGTTGTGTTGAACAGAGATGCGGTTCCAGCAGCACACAAAATCACATTTCCCTGTTTTGAAGCTCGGATGGAAGGACATGCTTTGCTGAATTAGCTACTGCGATTCCCGATCAATCTGTGTATTAAAAATGTGCCATTATTTAATGGGAAGTTATGAAGACCTTCTAATTCTTCCATGTGATTCTGTGGAAAGCTAAAGGGAGCCTACTGGGATTTCTTTCTCCCAGACATTTATATGTATTTTTAAAGGGCTGTATTGTGCATGGAAGGCAGTGCCAGCTGTTGATTGTCATCTTTCTCATGTCTGTGATAAAAAGCCACTCAAGAAGGCTGAAATATGAGAACATCATTAGCCTTCCTACTGGCAGAAGCGCTTAAAAAAGCCACAATAGAAAGAAAATAGATTGCATATTGAAATTAAAAAAAAAAAAAAAAAAAAGGAAAAAGAAAAAAAGGCTGTTACAATGAGGTTTTGTTTAGAGCCTGGAAAAAGCAAAAACATGGCAAGGACCTTCTACAGGCACAAAAGGGGAAAAGTGAACTGTGGCCGTTGTGCAGGGGTGTGTGTGGGAACCCTCTGATGCGCATCACACATGATGCCTGCTTGCGTTTGTTGTCAGAATTCAGCTGGTTGAGTTGTTTTGTGGGCACCAGGTCCTACGTAGGAGTTCGTGTTTACTGTGACTGACGTCTACGTGGCACGGCTGGCTTCAGGGGGAGAGTGGATTTCTGTTTTTAAATTGATCTTAGGTGGCATTGTAAGCTTGTTTTTTGTTTTGTTTTGGTTTTTTTTAAATTTAAAATCCACTTGGGTTACTTAAGATTTGTTTAAAGATGGGAGATTAATTAAAAAAATAAGCAAATGCCCCGATGTGCCTCATGTAGTTATGAAGCAGGAGGGCCACCATTTCAAAATAGAAACACAAACTAGGCAGTAAGTGGTGCTCTCTGTGCAGACACAGCTTAAAAACCGTGTGTTATTCAGGATTGCAAACAGAGCCCGGCTGTGGTTTTGCTTGAAAATCTTTTGATTGTAATTGGATGAACACAGAGAGATGTATATAAAGGACGTATGCTGTGTATACAACAAACTCCGGTTTTAAAGTGTACATATTAGGAAGGGAATAAATATCTCATTTTGCACTGCCTCCTAAGTGGAGGGCGGGAGGCAGGGATGGAGCCGGGAGAAAACAGAGGCAGTGGAAACAGCAGCAATATGTACGCTTGCCTGCCTGTCTCACATTAATGGAACAGCTTGCAAGGTCTACAGGGAATTTGCATTGGCTCTGTCACTGGTATTATTTAGTTCCTTATTTATTGCTAGTGGCTTGATTGTGCTGTATTTTCCCAGCAATGAAAGCTTTTAAAGATCATGTCTGACTCCTTTTGGACAGTGCTGTCCAATTTCTCTCTGCCTGCTACCAGCATGTTGAGACGATCCAAAAGGTAATCTAAGGATTTTGCGAGTAATTCTTATGATGTTTTTCTAAGCTACTTGGTTTAGTATTGTTTCGGCTTGCTTGCTGCTGCTTTTTTAATGGATTAAATAATATTCCTAGTATGTTAGGTACGATTTCTTAATGATTTGTAATTGTATTCATTGTAAAAATTGTACTGTGCAGATCCACTGATTGTTCTGTTTTAGGTATTTATTGAAATTTATTGTTCCTTACTTCTTGTAGTATGTGAATGTGATAAGGGGGTTGTTTCTACAAAATGATGGATAGATGCTTTACTGAGAACGAGCTGTTTCAGTATTCAGAGTGACAAAACAGTATTATGATGATAGAGGCAGCACTAGGCAGGGCTTGCAGATATTTTGACTTACAGCACATGGTTTTCTTAAAGATATGCATAACCTTAAATTTTAAGTGATTCTTAATACCTTTGGCTTTTTTTTTTCTGGGAGATGTAAATATGTTAATGTAGTTAATAAGATGAGTGTTTGTAGTCACACCACTCTCTGGGTTTTGATAACATCACATTGAAGTGTGTGAACTAAGAACCGTTATCGTATCTGATGCAGTACAGTGGTGTCCCTTAAAGACTGGGAAATATCAATCTAATTATTGCTCATCAGGTGCTCTGTGGAGCTTAACGTATGTCACCTCAAAAACTTACTGGAGGATCAGACTTGGTGAGTACGGTGGGTAGTTAATCCCGACTAAAGCAGTATATTCAGGTTTATGAGTAAATGGTTGCAGCTAGTATCATAATTTCTCATCAGCTGATTTGTTGATATGGTTAAAAATCTATGGGAGACATCGGAATATAAGCTTTGACTTGATTTTGAGGGTCAGCTAAAAATCTTCAGCTATCAGAAATGAAATTTATCTTTTTTTTAGGGGGTTGTAGCTTCTAAATAGAAATATATTGGGGGGCCGCTCTATTTCCTGCTGTCTCCCATTTTCGTGGTTTAAATTTTATCGAGTTGTCTTCTGACAGGGATTTTTAGAAATTTTACTGGCGCTGAAGAAGGATTTTGTAAATAAATTTAGATCTTAGTTGCAAAGAATTGCATTACAGACATTACTCTTTTCAAATACAAGTTTTGTTGTCTTTAGCCTGGTTTTTACAGGAAAAGAGCTCCTTGGGAATCAGATTGTGTGTTGATCTCTCTGCTCCCAGCAGTAACTTTCACACTCATTGAGCGGTGGTTTGGTGGAGGAACAGAAGTGGCAGAGATAAAGCTCAGTATTTCCTTACGGGTGTCTTGAACTTGGCTGGGGAGAGGGAAGGGGAGGCAAATTATTATCCCGTGCCCGCGTTTCCAAAGGATAAGGTAGGTAGGACTTGGCTTTCAGGTGCTTCTTGGCCGCCAGCCGGTGAGCGTGGCAGCGGTGTGGTGTAACTGGCCTTGGCTTGCTGGGAGGGCAAGGGGAGGTGGGCAGAGCCAGGAGGAGCGACGGAGTCGGGTCAGTACAGGTGAGGGAGGGGGGGCGTTGGTGAAGGAGGACGTCGGTCTGTAAGAAAATAACCTGTGTTAGACCTGCAGCTTATGGAGCAACTCGTTTATCCCTCCTGCTTGCAGAACTTCGCTTTTCTAATGCTCACTCCATTCTAGATCGTGCTCTGCGTGCACAAAGGTAGTATTTTGTGCAATTTCAACAATCAGGGACTTACAGGATGGATACCTGCAGTGTTTCTGCACAACAAAAATACAGTATTTTTATTTTTCAATACCTTGTTAGTGTGCCATTTTGAATTTAAAATTAGATATCGAGGACAGAAACAACTTGAGAGATACTAGCAAGGTTTCAGGTGCAATATTTTGTCAGAAAACTACTCAAAATTTACAATTCCATTTATCTGTTAGTAGTTGAAGTACAAAAAGAAAGAAATTGATCTGTAAATCTGCTGCACATCTTAATGGAAAAGAGATGACTTTTTATTGATTTAATCACATAAATGAGTATTAGATATTTCAAAATGATCAAACAGCTCTTTGAGGATTCATAGCAGAGAGGAGCCGCACGAAGTCATGTGGTGGAAATCCTATGTCGCGCAGCACGGAAACCGCAGCCTTCAGTCAGCCTTAGAAATGAAATATTTGAGCATGTGTGACAGTTTGCTGGGAATATCACCTTCTGCCGTGCTCCGCTGGCCGCCTGCCAGCTCTTCGCCTACTCTCTTGGGGGAGGTGGGTGGGCAGGTTGGGCTGGTCTTTTTACGTGTATCGTCATAAATCGGCTAGTTCATACGACAGACACTTATATCGCGATTCCTGCCGGGGCGTTGGTGCTGGGAGCGTGTGTACACATGTATGTAGTAAGTTTACTCCCAAGAGTATTCGGGCTATGAGAGCGGTCACTGTACATCTACAGTGTTGCAACGACCTGGGTGTTTCGGTGTGTTTCGTGTTCTCAGGATCGTGGCATCTGGGCACTTGGAATGAAGTGCCTTATTTGTTAAATGAATAAATATTTTTCTGTTTTAATTGGCCCCCTTTCAAAGCGTGATGTTCACTTCTTAGTAGACTTCTTACTTTTAAAAATTACGATTGCAAATTAAATTTCTTGTGTAGCCTTGCAACCTTGGGCATTTTTAGCAGCAGAGAATTTTTTTGCTACGTCAAATATTTGATACAGTTCTCCTCTGATCTGTTTGTAAAACTTATGTACAGTCCTAATGCATTAATGATAGCTTGTGTGCTCTTAATTCTGGGCTCCCTCACCTTCAGTTTCTTAGTTTTTAATTTGGTTTTGCATCGCAAGAGTGGGTTGCTAGTGGTATCCCGACGATAAGGCACATTTCTCTATAATGATGGTTTCTGATACGTACTAAACATCCTGAAGGGCTTCACTCCCATATGGCTTTTCCTACATTAGGAGGCAAATGGGAAGGACTCCTCTTTCTCCTTAGTACATTATGTTGAAATGAGCTCGCTTGTGCAGCTGGTGGGATTCTCGCTGCAGCTAATGGTACTGTAAAAGTGAACCATCTGCTCCTCCGGCCAAAGTGGCTGGATTGTTTCTTCTTGAGCGTATTCCCGGAAGGACAGAGAAAGTCAAGAGCAAACTGTAAATACATAAGAGTTTGTCATGGGAGGGGTGACATAAACATAAATCAGATTTACCTGTCAAGCTGGTTCTGTATAAATATTTATGATGTTAAACTATAGAGGAAATATGAGAATTCCTTGGTTCAAAGGGCACGTGCGGTTGGTATTCTAGTATCAGCCGTACTGAGTGAGGCATTACCTATTGAAATTGGATTATGGAAAGACAGAGCATCATTCTGACGTATTTAAATTAAATGTCTCTGGTTTTAAATCCTTTTGTTTCTTTGTGCTTTAGGCACGTCTTGAATATACTCTTACAATTTTATCATATTACCAGGAGCATAGAAATGTGCAAGTGGGTGTGCATGTTGGCTTTGAAAAATTTACTTAGAATGGTGATTTCTCATGTTTCCTTGGTTTTTCAGCAGCTTAATCCTGTCTGGGTGGAACAGGCTGCGACTATGGATTTTAAATAATTTCACTTTTGTTTCGTGATTTTCTTTTTGCAGCGTTAAAACGGGGGAGATTTGTGTACTGAAGTGACTTGAAAGATAACTCCGGGGGGAATCACAAAGGTGGATTTCTGTTAGGAAGGATGTGCTGCTTTTGTGTCCACAATTGCCATTGGTGCTCTAATTCTCTTTCCTCTCTTTTCCCTTCGGTGAAAGGCCATCAGTGACACGGTAATTTAGTAATCTGTTAAAATCACAGAATTAACTACCCTTAAAGTGCTAAACATTCCTAACGTAGCAAGACAACTCTAAAATCAGTGATTCTGTGGACATCTTTGTATTTCATTGTAAACAGTTCCTTGGTGACTAAGAAAAATGGTCTTCATTATTGAAATATTCACAAACAATAAGAGAAGCCACCTTTCACTGGGACATAAATGACTGAGTGGGAAATTACCAGGCGTCCCAGAGAACATAAACGGTGTTTTCTGATGCACTGGTGTATTTGTGCTAACTTTTAAGCTACCATAACAGGACCGCGTTAGACCCTGAGTCCACACATATCCCTTCAAATGTATTCAGTATCTTTTTTTATGCTGATTCATCTAGATTGACATTAAAAGCTGTGTGTGTCAGAAGGATGCCACCTCCTCCATCTATACATTGTCACTTTGAAGACAAACAATTGGTTTGACGCTAGCAGAATACTCACTTCTTTGTGGTAACATAAAGCTAATCTTAAAAATGTGAGTCTATGCTATAATTAACTTTAAAGTGACAGCTGTCACGCCACACATTTCCTTGCTCAAATGAATAAAGTAAGGAATGTTTCCCTTATGTTGGGAAGGATGTGAAAGACCTGGAAATGTGATGCTTTTGATAACGTTTGCCTCCAATTTTTTACCTAGCTCAGTGTATTAAATGGCCTCCTGTTACCCCTAATTGGAGAGGCAATTTTATTCAAATTACTTTTGCTAATATTTCAATATGGCCTTAAGGCAAAAACACTGCTTGGGGGGAGAAAAAAATTTTACCTTGTCTTCTGAAAAGCTCTTTATGAGAATAGTCTTTTGGATTGTTTGAAAATGTAATGGGCATTTTGCTCGCTAATGGATGAGTTTTGGGGAGCTTCTAGTACACTCTCCATTACAAGATATCTGTGCTACTTAGGTACGGTGAAAGAGACCGGTGTGCCATGAATGGAAGGAAGGTCCACCTAATATCCAAATTAAGTATAACGATTCCAGGAATACACCTGGATTGTTTGTAATTCCTAGTTTATTCGGGATTCTGTCTGTGTGAATCAGATTTTAAATTAATTTTCATTGCTGTTGGCTATTTCCCTGCCAGACTAAAACCCAAAGTGTCCTGCAGGGTTAACACTGAAATTTTCAGCCTTGAAAGCTCTTTGTTCAGATGGAAACTCTCTTCTATGAACACTTGGCTGTAGCCCAGGACAAACCAGTTTTTCAAGTCAGAACTTTTGTGGAGAGGAAACTGAGCAACACATAAATCGTTGACGATTTCATGAGTTATTTGGATCCTTCCCATGAAGGAGGCTGCTGAATATAAAATAATTTTACACTGATGTTTTAAGTGAGTGGAAAAAATATAGGGGAGAGAGACTGATTTCTGAAGAGGAAGGAAGAGAAGGGAGATTCTGAACTTCACAGAGGGACACCAAGATCAGTGCTATTATGGAAAATGAGACAGAAAAATTACATACTGGCATGCGTTTGGCCTGGAAATGTGCAGTTCTTGTGTTTAATTGAAGTCGACACATTTGGGTTTTGGAATCCTCACAAAGTCTCTGCATCTGCTTATTTCAACTGTTGTTTGTCTCTTGACAAGTGAATTTTAAATCCAGAGTGCCCATCAGCTTAAAGCTCTGGGATGGACTTGTAGATTTATCTGGTTTCGAGGAACCTTCTCCCATGCTTTGACGTTTGCAGGTCCTTGTTCCTCTTTGAAGAGGTGCTAGGTTGTGGTGAGGAGCGAACTAAGAGGGGTGTTCTCTGGTGCACTTGGGATTCCCGTTTTTTTAATGGCAGCTGAATGTTGATGTTAACTAGGAACTGTACACCTTAGGGCAAAATGTTTTTTATAAAAAGCAGACCTTATTTAAGGAACAGAGAGAAACAGTGTATGGCATGTCATCTTCTGTCACCATGCACCTACCTGGAGGCAAATAACTTAGTTTTCAATCAGGTGCTGAACACTTAAGCACTTAGCATTGATCACCATCTCAGTTACCATATTAAGAAAGTATACTTTTTTTTTCAAAGCATTAAGGAAAACGCCTTTGAAGTGATGTGATTCTACATTTGTAGCTAATTATCAGATATTCCCTGAATAGTTTTTCCTGGTCCATAGCCCAATTTATCTATTTTTTTGCTATTATTTTGAGGACTACAGAGTAATACCTAAGTGCTCTTTAGAGTAGATTTGCAGATAAAAGTATAAGCACTTCAGTAGTGAAAACTCATCATTTATTCCAAGCCTCTTAAAAGTTTAGGTTTTAAGACCGTTCTGGTGTGCTTGCTTTTGGTACTACTTCAGCTGAATGTGGAAGGGTCCAGAGAATCAGGGTGCAGAAGGGGAACGCTCACGAGTCCTGCACAGGGGACTCCTTTGTGCCAGATGTGAAAACCAAGCCACCCGATAGCAGTCTCTCTTGTTCATAGTTTTAGGCAATGCTGTGCAATGAATTGGTCATGTTTTGAGACTGTAAGCTTAATAAATCACAATCTTTTCTACAGAGTACCTCAAGTTTGAGGAGTCGGTATTCAACTGTGATATTTTATATGAATACAAAGCTTAGTCATGTATTGAAAACCTAAGCAAATGTAATGCTTATATAGCAGTATGATGCTTGCGTTAGTCTCCCCATATCCATGACTGCCTGCTGTGCTTACGTAGTACTAAGCATAGCGCTTAAACTACTTCAGAATTAATAAAAGATGTAAATGTCATTTCACGTGTTTTATTTGGTGCTGAAGGAGTTACTTTGGGTATCACAAGACCCTGCCAGTGAGGATGTACTAGAGGAGAGCCGCCGGGACCCAGAGAGACGCGAGCCTCTGTAGAGTAAAATGTTCTGCAAGCACATATGAGAACGGTCTTCCCCTGAGTCTTTGATCTCTAAGGAAAATAGCTTGAATCCCGCGGTGGCATTTGAAATTACTTATTTCCAGTATATTGTATGTTTTCCTGTCCTTTAATTTTGTTCCGGTCTTGATTGCGTGGTAAATTAGTATGTTACAATTAGCAGACTTAATTTAAATTAAGCATGATTACTATGGAATTTGAAGACCTGGCTTTCTGCAAGTGTTTGCATTTGTCTTCCTCTGTGTTTTCATTCTGCAATTGTCACAGGTCTCATTTGGTTTCATGCTGGCTTCAGACTTTGTGGCAGAACAGAACAGGTACGGCGAGAAAGCTGGGATATGACAATACCCGGCTCCCAGAAATGTATTTTACAACAATCATTTACTTCTACATAAAATTAACAGTCTTATCTTTCCCTACTTTGTCTCAGAGAAAATTTGGGCCATGTTTGCCTGTGCCTGTGAGTTTGTGCTGAAGTTTGTTACGCATCTTTTGTAAAAATAATACTTACCTGTTTCTAGTTCTTTTAATTGTGAATAAGTACATAAAGCATTCAAAAAGCTTTTAGTGGTTCCTTCTTTTGCTTTCTGAACAAATTTTAGAAGAGGTGCATTTATTTAATATCTGTGGTTTTTTTAATACCTGTGTAAATTATGACTCTCTGATTTACTGGGGTTTAGATTTTTCCTAATTTCTTTTATGATTCCTTTTTGTCACCACTGCTACCATCCATTTATTTTTGATACATTCATGTATTTGTATTTACTGTTCTCCTCTGTCTTACTGTGAGTGGAATTGATTTTGATTTTAATGTTCAGCCTTCTTAAGTAGAATAGCTTTTAAACCAAGGATACTTTCTTAGGCGATGGCAGAACTGTTTTACCCTTTGGCATGTACTGCAGCAAGTTTTAACTCTCAGCTTGTGGCTTTTAATGTTTGTGTTTTTCTTCTGCTTAGTTTTTGTGAATGATTGTTTCAGCTCCGAGCTCCAAAAATTTCAAAGCTCTGTGTGTGTGTGTATCTATTTGTAGGATGTGTTTGTATAGTTATTAAACTGGAACGGCCATCCTTGTATGAAAAATTGATAGCAATTGGATAATGAACATTTGGCTCAGATAGCAAGTAAGCTTTATACAAAAGAATGAGTTTTACCATGTAATCAGGCTTGATTGTTTGAGAAGCTTAACCCTTGCTGGAGATCTGGGGGTTGCTCTTAGTGCCAGGGTGGGATCCGCACCCTGCGCCTCCCCCTCTTCTGCTGCCTTTTGTGGTTTCATTGCCCCATTAACATGAAATGCCTTCTACAGGCGTAGTTTCTTAATATTTTGAAGTAGACTGCTTATTTCATCTGCTCTAGGCTACAGTATAGTTAGCTAATGTATTTTTGTAAGTATTTTTTTCAGGTCTTTTTAAGTTTGTTGGTTTTATCTGAGAGAGTGGTTTGTGGACAGATCTGCCTCCCTAAACGAGCAAGGACCAAATATCTGAATTTCCAATGGTGTACTGTATCTCTCTACATGAATTTATAGTAGTTGCTACACTGAGCATTTTCTGTGTCCACAGAACTCCAGCTCCTGTCTGTCAACTTCTTTGACATTTAGAGCCAACTCTTACCTAGGTATCCTTTTTCCCTCTCTGCCATTCAATGAGTGTATTGATTAGAAGCGTCACAAGCAGCACTTCTTTTCTCAAAGCTGTAGGGAACAAACTGAGCAATGTGTGTTCTCTCTGGATGTCTGTTTCGGATTACAGCAGCACTCCAGCGTGGGCATCTGGCCTTCCTCTTGCTTTGGGGGGGAGCAGCTCTGCCCAGCGCCTCCTGAGCCCAGACAGGCAAAGCACGGCACCTTCTTTTCTGAGACAGCTTAGTCCTGAACAAACGTCAAAAGTTTTGTAGCTTACTTGCTGAGGTTACAGTTTTGTTAAGCTCGGATATTTTCATAATGTGTTCTTTAGACTATTATCAGCCTACCTTCGCAGCCTCAGGCGTTGCTTGTATTCCTTTTTAGAGATATTTTTGAGGATTTTACTCCCATCTTTGTGTGTGCAGATTGTTTTCAGTGCTTCTGTTTGAAGGCCTTTGGAGACTGAATGTTTGTCTGTATGTGCACACATACACATTTTAATACTTTCACAGGAGAGTGCTTTTGCCCCTCTTGAAAAAATGAACCTTTCTTCATCGGACTGTCTTTAGAAGTAACTTGTCCTTACTAAGAAGTGTTGCTAAGTTGATGCTGATTTGGTTGATTTTTGTTTTTTCTTTGTAAGAAGCTGCAATGTTTTGCTTTGTAAGAAGCAATAATGTTGGGAAATATTATTGCTTTAGAAAGGGGATGGTCTTCTATAATGAAAATACAAAGTGCACTCTCACCTTTTAGTTTAGAAGCAAAAATATAAATTTAAAGTATCATTGTGAGGTAGGCAGATTGAGACCGAGACTTTGATTTTCTGGGACTACGTCATTATCTACTATGCTTTGCTATAGGGGATGAACTTGTGAATTATTTACCTATTCAATAGATATGTTTTTTTATATCGAAGCTCTGCAAAATTCGAAAAGGGAGAGCTGCAGTCCCAGTACAATAAAAGAACGTGGTTCTTATAGCAGGCAATAGTTGGAGTGATGTGTGGGTCAGAAATGTAGGAGGGATGAGGGGGTCGATGTACCAGTGGTGCAAAGCACGATAATACATGTTGCAGCTTACCTCGGTGGATTTTATTTAAAGGTCAGACATTTTGGTCCCTTTAGCTTCTGAGATAAATCCAAAATATATGGTAAACCTTTCTGTCAAAGCCATGTAGAATGGAAAAATTGTGGGATGGTGATTTTACCCAAAGCTACCTGAAATGGTGAGGAATTGGTTGTAGATGAGGACTTGGGGACTGGATTTATTGTCTCTGTTGTCTGTGCTTCTGGCATGTTTGTCCAGATGTGGTGCCATGTTCTGTTCAGGCGTTTCTGTACTCTAAGGGATTGGAAAGTGCTTGCAAGTTAAATATACTGGATGGTTCTTAGGAAAGTTGATGTTGTCCGTCTTGTCCCTTGGATTGCTGAGGATGGCAATAAATAAGGCTCATCTGTTAAATAGCAGTAGCACCAGGGATGGAAGCATGGCCCAGTACTTATTAGCCTGAGTTTGCCTAAAAGTCAAAAGTAGGCCTGGAGTTCCAGCTAGTATGAAAGTGTACCATAACCATAAAATTCTGTCAAGCAGGCGCAAAACCTGATGCTCTTCAGTAGGGTTATTACTGTTAATCTCCATAGTTGGGAAGCTGAGTCTCACCAACGGGGCAAAACCTTTCCGGTGGAGCTGAGGAGTGCACAGGACCTCTCTGCCTTTTCCAGACTACAATTTGGGAATAGTCAGCTCCAGCAGCGGGGAGCCCTCAGTGCAAACCAGCGGTGCTGCTGGCTGAGGGACGGGGAGATTTGCCTTCCGCCTACGGACTAAGCCTCTTCAGCTCGTGGTCTGCTGAACCACAACTATTTTCACATTTTCTTTTTTTGGAGGGAAACCAGCATTCAGAGACAGATATCTATATACCTATATAAATATATATAACTCTCTTTTCATTTCCCGTGCTTTGTCTCTACTAGGGTTTCCTTAGAGTAGTGTCTGCGCTGGCATTTGCCCTATCTGGCAATAATCAGGTCAAACCTGATAATTTGTGTGAACTAGAGGAATGGCTTTTCAACTCATATCAAGTTGTGAAAATCTATGTAGTTGCAAAGGTATCAGTGGCACATCATCTTTTATGAGCTTCTGTATAGTCTATTGACAAGTTTTTGGCTGTGAATCATCACTAGAAAATAAACCCCGTTTTTTTTCAGGGAAAAGGTTACCTTTTGATTTGAGTATTTAATGTAGGAAAAGTGTAGTTTTTATCGCCCATATGTGTTGATTTTGTTTGTCTAACCTCCAGAATATGTATTTTTAAAATCTGGCATATAATTTAATTGCAAACATCTTAGTCCCATTTACATTGATAATGTTCCCACCCTGGTTATTGCTTTACTCCACGACCATGTGAAAGTCTGCACTCTGTGCAGAAAAGGCAACTCCATTGACACAGTCTGATATGGACAATATTTCCAAAATAATGTATTGTTAGAAGAACTTTTCAATTAGATACGTAATTTATCCTCACACTGAGGTTTGAAGCTGCAATTAGCTGATAAAGAGCTCATTTGTAACATTTTTTGATACTTAAACTAAGAAAATGCTCAGAAACAAAATGAAGAGAACTGTTCATGTTGTGTGCTACGTAGCAACTGACTGACTTTTTGTATGATTTTATGCAAGATTTATATTAAACCTCCTCACTTTTGAATCTTGGAAAGCTGTTTCTTTTCACTTTCAGCTTGTACGCTTAGTTTTCTCAATGCGTCTTTGGGGAGTGTGTTTAGAATGGGTTTTGTTATATTCCACACCTGTATATGATTGTAAGCTACATGGTAAAAAGATTTG
Organism: Rissa tridactyla; assembly: GCF_028500815.1. Lineage (NCBI taxonomy): Eukaryota > Metazoa > Chordata > Aves > Charadriiformes > Laridae > Rissa > Rissa tridactyla. Next base: position 45,155,361 of record NC_071473.1, read on the forward strand.
AAACAATATAAAATCACTTTGTCATTTCATTCTTGAATTTGTTTGCTTGAATTTTCTGGAGGAAAAATTGTGATAAACCATATCCCATTAGAATTGCCGAGCAGAGACTTATTTAAAAAGCGGTTATGCTACATGAACCATTTAATAATAGAGTTGGAGGAAATGGGAAATGAAAGTATGCAGTTATGCTTAGTTTTCATCGAATCATCCTTTCACACTTTGTGATGTAACTTCATGGCAGTATAATGCATAATGCAACTGAAGTAGGAGACAGTAATGCTTGAGAAGGTTGGTATGTATTTTCTCCTATTAAATAACATCTATATTTATTCTGGGGCGACTCTTCCATAAGAGGTTTTTTTTTTTTATATTTTCATATAAGAACGAAGATAGCTTTGGAACGTATTTGCAAGGGAGGAATATTTCAGAATAAAGTGGCGTGATTTAGTTGAGAATGGCTGTACCAGTCATTGTAATTTGTTGTGACATTTCATTTTGTTTGGCTTTGCAGAGTTGTTCCGGTGTCGTTAATAATGCAAAAGGTCTGGACTATACAGCACGGTGTAAGCAGGTGTGCACCAGCCTCAAACATTAGGCAAATTAGACATAAATTATGACAATTTCAGCCTTTTCTTTTGTAATTTCTTAACTCGAGGTGATGCTGCTTCTTGAATTTGAGCTCTAAATGAAGAAATAAAAGGGTGTATCTCACATTTACCTTGTTCTAGATGAAAGGAAAATGGTCTTTGATGCAATAAGTTAATTCCTAAATACTAGGGTGTTAATTTTCCTTAAAACAAAAGAACCAGTCTGCATCCGATTTATTGCATGCTTTGTAAGTCTTGCATTGCTCAGTGCCTTGTTCGCTTCAGTTAATGTGTGCATTAGCATGCTGAAATGCGTGGCATTATGAAAGAAGCTGTTCATATTTTTTCCCCCATGCTCTCTTTGGGTATCTGTACAGAAGCACAGCCCGCACCTTGCAAGTTGACTACATCTTTTCTCTCCATGCTCCTTGTCTCACAGAATTCACATCTTTCCACAGTTATCCCCTTACTGACTCTAATTTACTGGTACCAGCATGAGGCATGGGAACACACATCTTGAATACAAAAGGGAAAAGCTTCAACCGTATGGGCAGGATGGCAGGACTTTTCTTTGGTTTCATGGCAAAGTGGTAACCACTTTCCAAGAAGACTTTCTTGTGCCTCGTAGATGACTCTGCAAAGTTTCTTCCTCTGAAGCAGCTCATCCATTGCACGGATCAGGATTAATATGAAGTAGGTGCTAAAAAAAAAGGAGGGAGGAGGATGAAGTTTTTCATCTGATGTGGAACACCCTTGAAGTGGAGTCTGCAGCAGCCTGGTACAACGGTCACCTACAGGAGGCTGAAAAACTTTGTAGCAAAGTGGCCAGATATAAAAAAAAAAAAAAAAAAAGCTTATTTGTCCAGTTTATTTCCTCTTACGAGCTTGAAAACAACAGGCGATGCAAATTCGAGAAGAGCCTGGCTTATTGAACACCTTGCATCTGTTTCTGTGGTTGTAGTCAGTATGGCTGTAGTAACTAGGCCATGCAAGGTTCCTGTGGAAAAGGATCCTGCACTCCTGCAGTTGGTTTTAGTTCTTATTTTTCTTTAAGGCTGAATTCCTTTCAGTTATGGAGTTCAATCATATTTGAAATTCTTCGATAAGATGGGGGAAACAGGAATACTGCAACACGGTCTCAAAGTCACAGGAGTTGGGGTTTGACCTTATGAAGGAGTTGCACCTAAAGGCTTTTTTTTATAAGGAACACAAAGTAAAATTGTTAAGGGTGGTTTAAAAACAAAAATCTGTAACAAGAGAGATCCTCAAGAAGACAGCACATGGATTATATTGGTGTTTTTAGTGAGCTCCTTCTCTGGAAAAACCCATGAAAAATGTGTGATGCAGGGTTAGGTTGTCAAAATGGCACTAGTAACACGTAAAGGTTGCAGTAATAAGGATAGGTTTTTAACTAGAAAAATTAATTTTGTAGTAGCGTTTTGGATTGCTGTAAATGGACTAAGGCTACATTTGTGAAGATTAGAGACGAGGATGCTGGAGTAGCTGAGAGTTTTACCTGGCTGCATGGCAGGGAAAGACAGTCTCGAAATGCCCTGGAGAAAGAACCCTCGGTTGTTTGGTCTGGACAAAAATACAGGCAGGGATTAAAATTAAGGCTGTTTCCCTGCTCATGGGACTCAATGAGAGGAAATATATACTGTTTACCTGGGTGACACAGGGAAGGGGGTAATTCTGTGTCTGTTGTGATGGAGAATCTGTCTGCGATCTTTAAAAAGCTGCTTGTTGGACTCGTGCTTCCATCCTTCAAGTCTTAAGTGAGCGTAACTGTGTTTCCTTAAGAGAAAAGAAGTGTTTATTATAGGAATGTGCAAACCACCAAACCTACACCGTGAATAATAACACTTTTCTCCCCAGTTATTCTAGGATGAATAACTTTTAAACTATTCTTGAACATGAAAAAAAATAATCACTTGAACCAGATGCTTACTTATTCTTATCTATTTTAGAGAACTAATTATCCCTGTTGTTGGTAGTGCTAAAGCTTACAAAATTGCTTCCATCTTTGAATTACTATAATTAAGACAATAACTTCCACATCTAGTTAACGTTGCTGCGCAGCTGGTGCATTCATTGACATGCAGATTTTGGATTTTGTAAATTTTCTGCCATTGTGAATAAAAATTTTAAATACTTATTTTCATTTCCAAAATGTCTGTTTCTTATAAAGAAGTCTTTGTAAAGCAAATCAACTGAAACCAAACTCCTGTACCATCAAAGCGGAATCTAGTTAAATTTGGTTAGGTGATAGTATATTTTAGGAAAATACGTAACCACAGATACCTTTTGGCGGTATGATTGCTCTGAATTTTGGATCCCATTCTGTAGGGATTTGGGCTCACTGAATTAAAAGTCAAACCTGGAACAAGTCTGGTGTTGGACTTCTGAAATCTTATTTAGAAAGGAGTTATTAGTTGATGTAAGGGTTAATCCAGCACACTTACAACCCGAGGTGGTTTACAAAACTAAAACTTTGTAAGTAAAAATCACCAATATGAATAAAATGCATTAATGATTACTAATCAAAATGTGATTTAAGCTATACTTTTTCCTGTACATCTTTTTACTTCAAGTTGATTTCTATCAAAGTCTATGAGAACACTTGTGCAATTGATGCTAATCTTGTTTACTTGCATATTCAGCAGCGTCAACCAAGAGAAATTTTTCAAGGCCTATAAATTTAGATAGATTTTGAGCAACTTCCTTATCATTATTCATTTCTAATAACCAGCAACACTATGAAATTACTTGATAGTGGTATTGGTTATTTATTTTTAAATTGGTTTTCGGTGGCCCTTGCTTTCATTACATGAATGCCTCGTGGACGCTAATCAGTTTTGCTCGCTGAGTTAGAGATGTCCCCTGAGTCAACTGCGAAAATAAAGAATCAAATATTGATTTATGCCAAAACTGAAACATTGATTTCTTTTTCAGGCTGAAAATACGTGCGAAACCAGGTGTACCAGTGGTGCTTATTTGAGAGGCTCGACATCGAGTTGCCTGTTGGTGGGTGGGAGGAGGTTTGTCAGGGTGTAGTTGAGGAGCAGCCGGGCTGCCTGCAGCTCGCAGGTACGCTACCAAACGGCCTCATAAATAACACTGGCCAAGGACGCTGGCTCCAGAGCACATTTCAGTGGGTCCAAAACCAGTGTCCGGTTACCAGACCCATGTCCGATGTCCCGCAGTGTTCAGTTTCAAGAATGCGCTGGGAACACTTCAGTACACGTAACAAATGTTATTTTTACTGCAGGCAGAGAAGTTAACTCTAGAAATAGTAAAAGCACAATTTCCGTAGTGATGGCAAAGGCATTGTTTCAAATGTTTCGATATCCACTACCTGTTTTGCTGTGCGTGTTCAGAATTACATCAAGTTGCTCTCGTGCTCTCACAGATTTCTAGGCTTGGGTGGCAGGGCAGGGCAGGGGGTGGCATCAGGGGTGTTTCACGTTGACAGCCCTCCAAAGCACTCCGCTGGCTGGAGCTTGACCCCGCAACTCCGGGCAGTACGGAAACTCTGCGCTCTTAAGATCATATTTTGCCTATACTGGAAGACCTGGAGGAGGGGGGGTGGGGTTGTTCTCTGAAATTATGAAGTGGGATCTGAGGGGGGAAAAAAAAGTTAACGAGACCCATAACAAATTGTGAGAGGAAAAGGAGGGTCAGGGTCAGGCTTGCCTTGCACTTAATGAAAATAGCAAAACTTTGGCTTATAAACAAATAATAATGCTTGGAATCTCTCTGGACTGGTTAAGAACTTTCTTTTTTTCTAGTTAAAATATTCAGAGATATATAGGTAGCCTTTTCTCTTTCTACTTTCTCCTTCTACTCCTGTCTCCTTATTTCTTAAGTAGCTTAAATTATTTTTAGGGCAAGAAAACGTATAGTATTGTTTGGAGAATTCGTGAACAGTAATAAACAAAAATTAATGCAATTTAAAGGGTTAATAATATGATCTCCTCATTATCATTGGCCTTGTAGCTCAGTATTGAGCCCAGTACTGTCTGTCTGGCTGAAGTGTGTCTTCCAGGAAATAAGGAACTTTTTCTTCATTTGAACTGTTTCTGCCAAGGCTTACATTGACTAGTTTGAATTTCTTTGGCACAAAGTCCTGGTTCAAGCCAGCTTTGCTTCTTTCATATTTAGCTGTTTTTCTGTAGGAGGTACTCAAATGCTGTCCCAGTGACTTCCTGGGAGACGTTGCCCAACTGAAGTCTTTGTGTTACCTCCTCCCTTCCCCCCTTTTTTTGTATTTTTGTGACCAGCGGGACTTACTCTTGTTCTGTAGTTTCTCTGGGATTCCAAGATCTATTTAAAGTTTTCTGTGTTTATCCAGAGAGCTCTCTTCAACCAGTAGAGAGTATGATTGTATTTGTTTGTATATTTTTCACATCATATAACATAGATTCAAGAAATAGAAATTCTGGTTTTAGCCTGTGTTTAAGCTTTGCCTTGTTGCCAACACACATGGTTCATAGAAAAGGCTAAATGGGCCAAAGTGACGTTCCCTCTTCCCAGGTTAGAGATCCAGGGAAATTGAAACTTATCCAATGTCGGGGGGTGTAAAGAGAATTATGTTTTATTCCTAACTTGGGGCTTTCACTCTGAGCCATTCCCTCCTGTGTGGGTACATTTGTGTAAACCTGACCTATTTTAATGGGTCTCAGCTGTGCTTGCGCTTAACCCTTTCTCTTTTGGTGCCTTATCTTTGCAACCACAGCACAGAAAACGGGTTTGTAAAACTTGCTTCAATTTGGCGAATGCAGGCGAGCAGTTAAAAAGCTCTGAGTTTGGGACAGTTCGTGTTCCTTGTTATGCTGCGATTTAAATATACCAAGTTTCCATAGCCAGCTCCAGACATCCCTGTGGTAAAGCGTATTTTAAGAACTCTTTTTAGCAAAGGGATATGACCATAGAGGATGGCGCTCTGTTTTCTCATTGTACTAGTGTTTTATATTGAGCAAGATCTTAAATTCTTACCTTGTAATTTGTATTAAAATAGTGAGAAATTTTTTATTTCTTACATAGTACTATGTATTATATTAGAGTACTCAGGACTTCCGTGTTGCGAGAACGATTTCCTGGTAATACAAACATAACGTTTATCTGGTATTAATGTTGGAATTGAGTGTTCTGGGTTTTTTGCAACCATTACTGGAATAGGGTGACTGAAAACATATTTAAAAAAAATCCTTGAACTGTGATTTTAAGCTTTTGAAAGTCAGGCTGTTGGTTTTTCCATACGATGCACACAATGGCAATCAGTTCTTGGATGGACTGTTGTTGAATAATACATGAATGTAAATGGAGATTGTATGGAATCAGTTGGATAATTTTGAGGAATGCTTTAAGTACACTAAAGAGCCTGAATAGCAGTTAATGGTGCTTCAACTTTATTACTGTTTATTATAGTTGGCAGTGCAGTTGTATTTTTTTTTCTGCATCAAGTTCTCCAGTTTCCTATAGAACAGCAATAAAAAAAAGCTTACAAATAATAATAGTCAGATGCACTGTATCCTGTGGCAGAAAAACAGTTTTGCATTAGAGTGTAGTTTTTGGCAGTCTGAGCGTGTTTATTGTTGGGCAGCTCCAGAAGATGGGCCGGTGCGGGAAGGATGGAAGCAGATGTCAACGTTTGGAGCTCTGGAAGCGAAGAGGCTTTGCATGGGCTTGTGATAACCCAACGTGGAGCTTCACCAGGCACCTCCGGAGCTGGGCCAGCGAGCCCCTTGTTCAGCCTCTGCTCAGCCTTCCCCGCTCCTGTCTGTTCTCCCAACCCCTATCAAGACCAACATGATTTTAGTTACCTGTTTTGAGATCTGCTGAAGTCAGCAGAAATGTTTCTGCCGTCTAGAAAGCAAGTTAGAGAGGTACAATGGATAAATATATGTAGCTTTAGTACTCGGTCGGTTGTGAGATTTTGCTGGGAACTTGGACGGTTAATTCTGTTTAAACAACAGGGGAAGCGGTGATCAGAAAGAGATTTCAATATCTAGTTGCCCTTGGTCACAGCTCCCATGATTTAAAAATGTTTCCCTTGCCCGTTACAATTACTTTTATCATCTTTAAAGCCAAATGTTTGCTGCTGGGAATGACAGGCTGGGAAGCAAATGGAGGAATGCATCATTCTCTTCATTTGGCTAAGTTCTGAAACTCCTGTGGGGAAAAAAATGAACCCCAACTGCCTCACGCAGAAGCGTCGCGTTCTTTGTTGGAACAAAGTCATGGCAGTGAGTGGAGCTGATTCGGCAGAGGGCTTGTCTGAAACTTGCTGCGCAGAGTTTTCTGTCGGTATTGCCACACGTGTTCGCAAAGATTCTTGAATCTCAGGTTTTAAGTTTTGTTAGTAATCCTGCTCATCTGCTGAATTGTGCTAACACTTTGCTTCACGATTTTAACTCTGCCCTAAGGAGTCTGCTCTAGTTTCTTATGGTAATAGCCAATAATTGTAACAGATTTATTTGCTAGGTTGGATCTTGGTTAGAATATCTGAAGCACTCTGGGGTATTTTACAGTCTTCTGCCTTTTGTGTGATTTGCAAAGCATGAGTTGCACACGTTTTTGTGAATCAGGAGTATGTTCTCAGCTATTTGTAGTGGCCTGTGCAGCATGAGATACAGTTTTTATATTGCTTCCAGCGTATTAAAACACTTGTTGCTGATAAAGTACCTTTCATCCCCCAATGTTTACTTCTTTGCAGGGTCACCACTGAGATTGAGAGCGTGAGGAAATACTGACCTAAATACTGAGAGATTCCGCCTTAGCTGAAAGACATTCTGCAGGACCTGCCTTCAGGTGCTTTTGTTCGTCTGACTGTGCCTTATCATTTATCTTTCCTTCTTTCAGCTGTCGGACAAGCAACAGAAAGAGTTTGATCGTAACATCCAGCACATCTCCAACTCTCCCACGACCGCATTCCCCTCTTCATGGACACGCAGGTAACTCCCTAGGACTGCTTTATCTGGGAATCATTAGGAAAAATGTCAGTGCTCATTGTAGTGAGTTGGAACATATCGATACTCCACATCAAAATATGCTCTTTGAAACTTAATCTGACTATAGTTTTTCACCTTTTCTAACTTGTGAGAGGGTCTTTATAGTATCAAAGTAAATGTTTTATGTTCTCGTCTGTTCTGCACTTTCTAGTTCACTACCATATCTATCCTCCACTCTTTCTGGGGAATTCAGTCCTCTTACGTCCTGCAAAAGAAGCTGAGATGGAGAATGAAGTAAAATAAAATAAACACATTTAAGTAAATATCTTGTTTTGGGTCTCCTAGCCTGGTTAATTTGTGCCAGCGATATAACTGCAGTTCTCATGAGAAGAAACATCCTGCTTGTTTCCGTATGCCTCCGGCAGCCCCTCAGCTGTGCAGTGTGCCATCTTATGGTCTCTCTAGACGTTTAGGATTCTCTTCTTTTTCTTACGTTACTGCCAGTTTTACCATGGCAGCAACTGGGAAATGCTCATTTCAGAGCAAATGGGCAACTGCTTTTTAGTCATCGAGGTGAAGTGTGCAGAGAGGTTTTCTGTAGAAAAAGAAAGAATGATCGTTCAGCCTGCAGTTACTACAGATTTTTCAGAAAGGGTCACGCATGCAGATTCAACAGCTTGCCTGAACAGCATGTTCCCTTGATGTTTTTATTGCTGAGGGAGGTAGGTGATGTGTGACTACATTGTTTTCGATATTTCAAAATGCCAGAGAAGATGTTTGGGCTTCAGGTATGGCCCTAATGGGCACCAGTCGGTAGCATGAAACAGCTTGAACATTTGTGGCGCATCATCCACAGCGGAGCCTGTCTGGAAGCACATCACTGTTGCATGTAAGACAAGTAACTGTTGTTTTCATTATAATCAGACTTTCTTCCTCCTACATGGCAGTATGTTCTGTAAATACTTTCTGGAGATTGAAACCAAGGAAATGCTGAGAAAGAACAGCAAATTGATAGTAGCTCAGCTAGAAGGAGCCATCTGCTTCTGTCTGCAGAGCATTGCATCTCGGGAGGCGGTATCCAGCCTGTTGAAAGGAAAAAGAAGACCAAACTTATTGTTCAGGGATGCCCATGAAATCCTTAAGTTTGTATAGAAATTCGCTTGGGGATGCTGTAAAGCCCAGTCATATAGAAGGCTGGGAAGTTTTTAATGACATTGTTTGATTGAAATGACCCATGATTTTCAAATTAAAAAGTTAACAAAATCTTAAGTAGTATATTAAAACCATTTTCTTTTTGCTTCAGCATCTCAGATAAAATACAGGGCCAAAAACGTGCATAGAGCAATTCCCTTTCACTTCAAACTCCCTTGGTTATGTTACGTGTGATTATAATAGTGATAGCTTTGTAAAATTTCGTTTCAGCAATGCATTTTTCCCGATAGGGATTCTCCACTTAGTTATGTTGTGCTCTTTACGTTTTCTTAGAGTTGATATATGTTGGATTTACCAAATTCTAAATTAGTTGTACAAGCCTTTAACTAAAGCAATAGAGAAAGATGCTCCTCAGAATATGGAAGAAGTATCCTTGCTTGGTAGATTGTTGTCGTGATCATTGCTCAGGAAACAAATGCAGAAATGTTTACAATAGAAACATTTATATTTTCATTTGTTTTGCATTTCTCCTCTATTTAAAAACTGAAAAATTGCTCGTAGTGGTTTTGATGCTGTCTCAGGCTTTACAAGCTTATCTTTTATTAGAAGTATGTGACTGTCTTCTAGAAACTAGAGTAACTGATCAGTGGTATGCCATCTTTCTTCAGCAGTAATTGTCAAATATTTCCATTTTTTGTTCTGATGTTGCATATGGAATTTAAAACTATTAATTAAAAGGATATCCTTTGTGACCTCCAAGAATAGCCAGTAGAGCACAGGAAGATAAATTACTTGTAATTTGAGTTCTCTACCGGTGCTATATTTAGGAGTCTTCCCTGGGAAAAATAATTTATTCAGGAGACAAAAGTGGATGAAATTTAGAGTAGTCTCACAAATATTTTCTTAAGAAATATCATATATGAGATGTGAATTTGAAAACAGGCTGTGATATTTGTTTAGTATTTGAACAGAATCTATCAATCTGTTTGTTCAGGCACATAGACTGGTAAGTCACTAAGAGAGGCTGGAGCCTCTCCCTGGCCTCTTTTGTCTGGAACACGCTCCTCTTCTGCCCTTCTGAACCTCTCATGAATCAAAGCAAGCACGCAGAGCGATCAGGGAGGCTTTCTAAAATGTTTCTGTTCAGAAACCACTCTAAAACCGAGTCCCGTATAGCCCTAGCCTCAGGAGTTATTCTTCTGTACGCGATGTGAAAGTCGGTGGGTGTGATGCAGCACAGCTGACTGTCCATCGGGCAAACCTGCCTCCTAATGAACACTGATCCAGGCAGATACTACCTGAAACAGCATCCAGATAAGATGCCAGGCAATTTCATATCCCGGAAAATTTAGAGGAAAAGTAATACTTCAGAGATCTCAACATTTGAGATGGAAGTATATCCAAACAATTTTAACTCTGACATGAAATCACTTCTGATTCAAGAACGCTTAATGAATTTGAAGTGTGCTAATTCAGTTTTCCAACTGTACGAAATAACATTTTCCAAAATGAGCTGGGATCTTGATATAGAGAGCTGTAGCTTTCAGGGGAAAGTCACTCGGCTTATCTGGCCACCCAGACTTGGATTGAAGTGACCAGTTTTAGGAGTACAGGTTTGAAAATCCTCCTTTTATTCTAAATTCTTTTTCTTTCAAAATCAGAGGGGAAAAAGTTATGTAGCAATGTTCCTTACATTTTTTTTTTGTATTTGTTTGAATCCATTTTTTAAAAAATCTGAAAAGTACAGAGAAGGTGTGCACCATACACCTGTTATAGCATACCCATCAGGAGGCTGGTTACTAAGTAACCATTAGATTATATTTTAAAGCGAAAAGCTTAAAACCAATCAAAGAAGCAAAACATCACCTTTATAATTCAGTAGGAAAAAGACAGATTCTTACAGCTGGATGATTGAAATTCAGGCTGTTTTAAAACTTACTTTCCACAGCTGTAAGGTAGCCAGGTTGCTCGCTGGCTTCCAGTGGAGACACTTGTCACCGCTGGGACCTTTGTCCTGCTCCCGTCTGTAACGGCAGGTGGAGGAGCTGCTCGCAGGCAGCACCGTGGTACTGAACTAAATTATTCTGCTCTTTTGCTGCAAGTTCAGTTCCACCTTCTGGCAGAAAAATTGTTATTACTAAGGCCTCTATTTATATATTGTTTTTAGAGTGGGCAGAGGATGTAACATACTGCTCTACATCCTGCCCTGGTTATCAAAGCTGCAGTTCATCAGCATTTCATGTGTGTGGTCCTCAGGTAGTGTGAGAGCTATATGTGAGACAGGGTGCTCAAGCTTTTTTGGTCATTTTAAGATTCGTGTGTGCTGGAAGGCAGCTAATTCTGTAGCATGCAATAAAATCTTTAGCTGCTTGTGTTAATATTCAGCAAATAATGTTAGTACGTCCTACGTAGAAGACCACAACAACTTTGGGTTTTGTATTTATTTATTTTTACAAATCTCAGAAGCCGTTTTTACAAAATGGTTCTGGTGTGAGTTTTTTGGACTCATTACCTACCTGATGAATGTCATGTCTCTAGATGGTACCTGAGACTTTCAGCTATTACCCCTAAGGTCCAGTTTTGTACTTTGAGGGCAGTGGATGTACAAATGCTTTGGCTGCATCCTTCTTCCTGTGTCCGGAAAATGTAAAGGTTCAGTCCTGAATTATTAACGTCCGTGTAACTGTGTTGATTTACCTAATGGCTAATCATTCTATGTAACAGCCTCCCATGAGACAGAATCATTTCAGGTTCAGTAGTAGCCAACTATAACCCTTGAGCAACAGGGGAATTTACCTTTGCTAACACAATAAATAGAGTTTTGATCAGCCTTGGTGAATGAGAGCATTGCACTAAGGCTTCTCTTATTAAAATTCCTTCAACTAGAGCAGATGCAGCAGTACTGGGAAATTTTAGGGAAAGTAGTAATTCCCCTTCTCCCTGTTGTTGTTTTAAAAACTTCACCCAGACTTGAATTGAGTAGAAAAACTAATTGCTTTTCATTTTAAAACTAGAAGCAACTCACAGGGGATCTAATTAAAATTCCAGTGTCTGGAAGGAAATATGCCTTATAAATCTGAAAAAGTAGTTGCTTAAAAATTAGTATTATCTCCATACCAGATTGTGCAAGCTCCGATGATTTCAAACACCCACATACTTAATTTCAAAATTTAAAAACTGCCATTACCCAATTTGCTCAGTTATTCTGAAATCCTATTTTGATCATAATCCAGAAAGTATGCAAAAGATTGATGAAGATATAAAACAGCAATGACAGTTCATTGCTTGTTTATAACAGCATTGGGCAATGGGCTTTTTTGTTCAAAAAGCTCCTCCTGACGCAGTGGGGTTCATTGGCAGCACAGCTTGAAAAATGGGAAGGCAAAGGCCAAGGTTCCCACCAAAACGGGCAGCCTTCCTTGCTTTGTTAGAAGATCTACATAACCATGGAAAGGCTTTGCTCCTGATGCGTTTCCTCCTCACCTAAAATGCTCTTTTAGCTTTCTGCTAGCAAGTAAATGGTGACCCCAGCCCTAGCCGTGTGCTGCTGCCAGGACATGCGTGTTTATGCACCATTGACTTGTTCGCTTTGTGGCCATCGTAGCCTTCTTCCATCTTTCCTGTAAGCTTGCAGTGCCATCTAGACTGTCACAGCACTCAGTCTGCTCCTAATTCAAAAGCAGCATGATGCCTGTTTTTCCACTGTGACCGTAAGAATTAACATGAGTTATATATAACAAATTAAAACAAGCTTACTAAATGAAGCACCAAAAATCATCTAGTGATCTCCCCCCTTCCCACTTGGGGTATACTGGGAATGGGTTAAATGGTGTCCAGTTTTGGGTGAAGACTTGCATTGTGTTACGTGACACTGTGAACTCCTCAGTTCTTAACTAACAACACAAAATAAAACCAAGCCAAAGGAAAACAAACCTATTGCCCAAACCCTTTGTTTTTAATTTAGTTTGCTCTTGATAAAGCAGATTGTGGAGTGGTCTGGAAATCACTTACCTCTCTAGTTCGCTCATCGCCCCTTGACACATGTTAGATCAGCCTGGGGCTGCTTTAATCTCAACCAGCTGCTATTTTTCCCCCTGGTGGACTTGTAGACCAGATGGAGTTTGCTGGCCTGTGCCGTGCTGTGGCCATCCTCGTACCCCAAGCGCCATCAGCTTGTTCTCTTTCCTCCTCCCTACCTGCCCAGGCATTCTTGCCAGGTCTGCACACACCTTGCTCGCAAGGAGTCGTGGAGAAATCCTACTGCAGATTTTTGTGAACCATTTGTATAGCCGACGTGTGAGTGAATGTTACCTTCAACTGGGCACAGTGCTTGTATTCCATTTCTGCTCAGCGTAAGAGTTAAGGTGTATGAATAACTTGGGTTGAAATTAATGCAGCTTAATTATAAGCGTCAGTACGAGTGCTGGATGGGACCGTAACCTCACAAGCAGTGCTGGTTTGGGGGCGAGCTGGGCACCCAGTACTTCTCCTGAAACAGAGACCTTTGCAGGTGACTCATCACTGATGTTTGTCTTTTCAATATGACTTCTAAAATAAATACATTTTTATATGGGATCTAAATTTGAAAACATTTCTGATGACCACAGTTATGTACCTCGCAGTGTATTGCTTGCCCAGTATCTGTTTAGTTTTCCTGTTCTTATTTTGATGTTATTTTATTGTCTGTGCACAAAGAAATTGCTGTTGGCGTATGCTTACTATGTATAGTTTCTCTTTTGTGCTTGTATTAAGGATCTGAAAGAGCAAACCACTTAAGAATACGCCTGACAAAAAACACACTTGCTGATGCTTCTAATTCATCCATAACTTTCAAAGGCTTCTGCAGTTAGTCTGTAAATGATTTTGGCTTTCAAAAGGGCTTTCTATGAAATAGTTGCTTTTCACTTTGAAATAAAATCCATTGCAATGTACCACTTACCGACCATATGCTTACACATCATAGGACAAAGCCCAGGGAAAGTATTCTTGTGCCAAGTGAAAATTAGGTGTCATTTTTTCCTCGCTGCGTAAATTCACTGGAACTTTCATTTTCATAGTAGAAGTATGATTTCAGGAAAGTGGTAGTTAGGGTGAATGCTGATAGTTATAGCCTGATCATCTTACATGCATATAGGCCTTTTATTAGCATGTGCTGTTCCTTTCGTATGTCTTCTTTTTTTTTTTTCCCTCAGTGAATTTTGCATTCAGCCTTGATGTACGTTGTGAAGAAACACTTTCTTACTATTCCTGAAACTGTCATCAATGTCATTTCTAACCCAGGTTTTTCATTGAGAAGTGTTAGGAGAAGCTCATATATAGAAATTATTGCAAAGTATTAAGAGACTGTATTATGCATGTGTGATAGATTACTTATCTGAAAGTAAGAAAGAAAATGTACACCTTAAATTATTTTAAAAGGAGGAAAAATACTGATACATCCATATCAGGACATTCAAATGATCAAAGACTCAAATCTCCATATTTTCAATTATTTGTGACTGCAACTTCCAGTTGAAAGTCTTTCTGCACAGTGAAATCTTACTCCGTTTGTTGCAAACGTGAATGAAATGGTTTAGTTTGTTTGTTTGTTTTTATTTTCTCAAACAGGTAGCAGCCCCTTGGACAGTCCCAGGAACTTCTCTCCAAATGCACCTGCTCATTTTTCCTTTGTTCCTGCCCGAAGGTAAGGCAGGATCTATTTTCTCTGGACTGGCAAGCAAATAATCTATATACTTTTATTTAGAAATGGCCTGTGGGTTAGAAGTTTTTTGATTGTGTTTTACTTTCTCTGACAGTTCCTATTTTGTTTTGTTTTGTTTTGTTTTGTTTTGTTTTGTTTTGTTTTATTTTGTTTTGTTTTATTTTGTTTTATTCTTTTTTGTTTAGATTTTGGCAGCACTCAGAAATTATTAGGTGCTTTTCGTACCTAGAAGAAGATAAAGTAAATTAAGTAGTCAGTGCTGCCTAGGGAGTAGGCAGCATTTCTCCCAGAAGGATGACATGTAGAGCACGTGATATAACAAATAATTCAGTCATAACGACATTAAACCCAGTTATGATTAGGATAATTGTATCTTAGTTGTAATCCTAGATGCTCCTCTCACCAAATAACTGAGGCGTATTCTAAGTGTACTGATTTTCTTTGCTATGTCTGCACAAAGACGTAAGCATACCTAAAATGAGGTGTGCACAGCTGCGTGTGCATTCATTCGCTGCTTTCTGACTGGTAGCAACTTTTTAGTTTTCTCTGCTGTCTTGGGCATTGGTGTTAGGAGTACATTATTGCTCTAATGAGGAAAATAGCTGATAATTGATATTGCAAGTCCACAAGAACTTCTAGAAGAGCAGCACTGAATGACCCAAATATGAAGCTATCATCTGTCCTGCGGCGAATGCTAGACGAATGCTGTATACCAGACTGGTGGAAAGAAATCTGATACTGTAGTGATGAATTTAGTGTAAGGAATAGGACAGAAAGAATAAAGACAGCTGAGAGAAGCAGACAAATGGTATATTGAACGTCGTATCCCAGCAGGTAGGCAGAAATGGATAATGATATAGAAAGTTAAGTTTTGTGGAGAAATAAAGAACAGGGGAAAAAAGAGAAAAAGAGATCCCAAGCAGGGTTCGGGCATAGTAGCAGGATTATTAGATTCAAATGTGGGCAAGATACTTTGGATTTGCTAAACTCTGCCTTGGCTGAAAAAAACCCTGTCTGTGTTGAAATGATCTGAGAACGTGTAATCATCCAGAGAGGAAGGAAGTTTTCTGAGAACGACAGATTTATCTTGAGGACTAGTTAGAGAAAGGATGGGACTCAAAACTTCAAAGAAGAAGAAAGGGTTAGGAATGGATGAAACAAAGGTACACCCGTTATCTGAACGGCAGGTAAATCCTGGAGTTTTTCTCCATTGAGGTGATCTGCTGGAAGACCTGGTGCCCTTGAGTCCTGTTTGAAGTAGACTTTGGTTTGCAGGTCTTATGTAAGAAAAAGCTTTATGGTAGTGTGCGAAATGCGACAGACTGGATTTGTATTCTCCTGTTGCCTCAGAAGGAAAAATTAGTGTTTTGCCTGCTGGTAAAAGAATTCAAGTGGACTCACAGCACCCACCTATATTTTTATAGAGGTACCTGAGCCTGATGTGGGTGTATTAAATAAGTTCTGCTGAAGTCAATTGAATTTTTACCAGTTTTCACGGTATCTGGAGTTCTGGACCCTGGAACACAAGAGGAAAATTGCAGCTGAAACTGTTGTTAAAATTTCACATAATATTTCAGCATCAGGTTTCCCCTTGATGTTGCAGTATCATTGCTTTCTAAATTTCAAGCAGCAAATAAGTGTTTTAATAATAAAACTCTGAAGAGTGCTCTTTCATACTTTTCCATTCTTTTAATCTGATTTTTAAAGAAATAGGTGAATAAAGGCTGTCTGTCCTATGGAACACTGTGGTTCATTTTACAGTATCCATGTTGCTCTCTATACTTTTTCTGTCATTGAAAAGAACACTTAAGCACAGCTTGGTTTAGAAACTTGTTTCTGTTTTCTACTTGCATTACACCCTGAATAGCTATGCCAGCAGTACCGGTACGTATTTATTAGATTATCACATAGCGGTATCAGAATAACTTCTGTACGATGGTGTTAAGTAATTGCAAATGTGGTGCTCTGTTACCCCAAAGAAGTGGGATTTCACTGTACCCTTTTGATCGGCGTTGCGTGGGTCTTAAGAGGTGCTTCTGACCTGGTTTCCTCCTGTTGCCATGACAGAAACCATTTGTTGCTGACTTTCTGCCTTTTACCTTTGGTGTAGTTTCTTCATTTATTATCCTGGTTGGGCATCATTTGTGATTTCCGTTCTTTCATTATAGACCTGCGATGAGCTGATTCTTGGGACAGAGTGGGAATCACATTTGGAAAACTCATTTTATTGTGAAGCCGATTTCACTACAATATACTGCAAGGTTGTCCTTAGTTTGACTAGTGGTTAATCATAAATCCCTTGCTAGACATCCTTTCAATGATTGTGTCAGTCATAGCCACAAAGTTGGAGTGTTCAGGAATCCTCCTGTCTGAATAAGGAAATGTATGGTTAATTCTGTCCATATTCACTAAAACTGATCTTAGTGGAATACCAGTAACAGAAGGTGAGGGTTGGTTGTTTTTGTTTTTTTTCTTTCTGAAATCACACATGCATCTTTTACTTCTCCCTCTCTCATTATCGTTGTACAATTTCTTCCGTACAGCCACGGACACAGAGCAGACAGGTACCGTGCATCGTGTTGCTGTTGTCTGTGTACGTGTATGAACTGTGCTTCTGTGCAGCCGAGCCTGCGTCCCTAACAAGTTCCTGCTGTAATAACCCCATTTAGGCATTCAGCTTGTGTTCTTTGGTAATCAAAACAGGAGATCTTGTCAATTTGGCTTAAAGTGATGAACAAGTAGTGGTCTGGAGAAGATGTGTTGTTCTTCTAGCACCTACTTGTTTTGAAATTGACCTACTGTTCATTGAACAGCATTTAGCTGCTGTAAAAATACCTCCTTAATTAACTAATTAAAATGTCATTTTAAAAGCGGAATCTGTTGTTCGCATGTTTTTATTGTGCTAGCAAAGGGTCTATAATAAGTAAAATAAAAGACCTAAAAATTTCTTTCTGGGTATCTTTTCCTGAAGCAATATTGCATGAGGTTTCTCTAAAAATATGTTTATTAACAAAACACTGAAGTAACTTTGAAATGTTTTGCATAAAGGAAGGAGGAATTTCCTTTTAAAGTTTGTTGTTTTTGTTTTTTTTTTCTTCCCATTGTCTTTTGATTGGGAAGATTTCTACTCTTGTCCCACTTCTTTCTGCTAGATTAGAGCTGATCCGCGTTGCCCTGACTGCTGAGCACATTGCTTGCCTAGATTGCATCAGCAGAAAACAGCCCAAGCATGAAGAGGTATCCTGTCATTTTCCAACTGAGACAGACTTTTTTGGTTAACTTTGTCAAAATGAAAATTCCGAAGTCATTTCAATACACAATTTAGGCAACTCGGTTAAAAAGGGATTAGGCTTTCCTTTTGCATTCCTGACTACTGTTGGAGAAGTCAGGGACGTACTGTCTTGCTTTGGGACTAATGGTCCAAACTGAGGTTGAAGCATTGACCTAAATATTTCCCCAGTACCCCTGGATGGATGTCACAAGAAGCTGAATAAAGATCATTGAAGTTCCGTGTTCAGTCGCTGACCGCATCATGCAGCGCCTTTGTAATGCTGACATTTGTTGTTTTTCAGGGTTAAGAAAGGAATTTAATTTCTCTTGGAATTTTTTGACATTGTTCTTTTACATGTAATTGTCTTGCCAAAGAAAACATCACCTGTGGCTGAATGGGGTTTAGCTATAACATACGCATGCAATAGAAATCTGCACTACAGCTTGATTATCTTTTTTTTTTTTTTAATGCATGAAGCATGAGTCTTCTCAAAAAACTCTCTTGACATAATATTCTTTCAGTGATGCAGAACAGTGGGTTTATTTCCCTCTTGTTCTAAGATAGATGGCAAAGAGAAAGGTGTGTATCAGTGCCTGAAAATAAAAGGAACTAGATCTGGAAAAAATATAAACGGGCATTTATGTCTGGGTGTGCAGTGAGCTTTTTTCTGAAGCTGAAGCTTCATGGGTGTGGATAGTGGGATGATAAGTATTACTGTGAAGATGATAACAGCTGAGTTTTTTGATAAGCACTAAGCACTATTTATTTCAAACTTCTGCCAAACATCTGATTTTATAATGCACTTGCGTATGTGTACCCAAAACCCCCGAAATCTTTCCAAAGTAAGTTCAACAGTGAACTGTTCTAATTCAGCTTCACTTTATGACCAGTTACTGATACTCTGCTGTAATAAAACAAGCAAACAAACAAGTGGAGACTGATGTGATGAAGAGACTTCTTTAACATCCATCCCATCATGCAACAAGACACGTTATAGGACACAAAATGCACGTGAGACCGAAATGAAATCAGAGTCAGAAAAAGCGCTGAGACCGAGCTGAATGTAGTCCAGTTTCCATCCTCACTGAGGCGGGTTTTGAGGGAAAAGGAGGCTTTCAAGGAGGGCAATACTGATTCTTCTCAAAGCACTTGTACAGATCCTCAGTTTTGATGTCAGTAAAACAAGACCTTTTCTGCAGTGTCTCCAGGATGTTTTGGCTATTTTCCCTGAGGGTCACGTTTCTTTGGCTACAATAACTACTAATATTATATTGACTGGAGGAGAAAGAGACCCTAGGTGGAATTTCTGTGATTTCTGTCTCTGTATTTTGAATGGACCTCCCGGCTCAGTTCAGATCTGCTGTAGTGGATTTAATTCGCCAGCTGCGTCAGGCGATGCGCTAGGCAGAATGCCTTCTCACTAGGTAAACCATCAAGTCCGCTTTCAGTTGATTCTTGATCTAATATGATCTTTTTTCCTCAATTTGAAACGTTATTTGGCAGGCAAGGAACTGCATCAGTAATGATCCTAGGCATGGCTGTCTTTTTCAGAGAAGTTTGAAATGAGCTGATTTCGTTTGTCTGTTTTAGAAACTCCAACTGGTAATATTTACAAAGTATCTACTTAATGCAGGAATCTGATGCCTATTTACATTATCTTTCCCAAGGTCACTTACTTTTGCTTTTAAAACTTACCCTAGCTGCTTCTTCACAAAGGTAATTATATGTGGGATACCTCATTCGTCTGAATAACTTGAGACTTTAGTAGAAATGTGAGGTTAAGAGATTTGAGGGAGGAAAATGCTTATTTCCCCCAAGTATTAGCCCCAACATATCCCTGACAGTAATTTCCCTGGCTTCTTTTCCCCAGAACGGATGGACGCCGCTGGTCCTTGGCCTCCCTTCCTTCATCTGGATATGGAACAAACACTCCCAGTTCAACAGTTTCAGTAAGTGGCACAGACTTTTCCAAGCAATTCAGTTTGTATAAACACTCCCTAACAAATCAGCTTCTGAGTCTTTACTAAAATATCTGGTCTTTCTTCATTGTTTTGCTAACATTATTTAATATACTAATTATTTTTAAAATTATTTTAATTATTGGTTCTGCTGCTTTTTTCCTCCATTTCCCAGCTCCTATCATCTTGCACTTTGCCTTTAGCATTGGTGAAATCCCAGTGCAGCGCTTGGCTCGACTGATCAGTTGAGAGGCACAATGTGTCAGAAGTGGCAGGACTCTAAGAGATAGTGCATAATTACCAGCCAGCTCTCCGCCTTTCCGTAACTGGGAAATGAAATTCTTGTCTGCTTTCAAGTTCTTACTATGAAAACCTCATAAAACCTTAGAAAGAAAAATTGATAACCCACATCCGTTACTCAGCTCTAATAATTTGAACCTCCTAATGAAGCTTTTCAGTTCTTACACATGTCATTAGAAAGGCTGGCTGCAGTTTGCTTGAGTTGTGTACTTTCAAAAGGCCAGTACGTCCTTAATGCCAGTAAGGTAGCAGCACCGTGTTAACCCTTACAACTCTCAGATGCTTCGTACAATGAAGCTTATTCTTTAGTTTATGCAAACTAGATGTTGTGGTTATCCACATAACAACCTTGCAAAGCCAAACATAGAAAAACTAGAAAAGCTAAGGCTGCCTGTACAGACAATGTTACACGCTTTGTATATTATGGTGAGTGTCTCCAGCTGTGTGGTCACATATCACTGCCTCTTTCCATAATACTTCTATTGATCATTTTGTTTTACATGTATTATTTAGAGTATGTTCCTAATAATTGTAATACCTGCATTAATTAGGACACTCTTCCACGTTATGCAAATCTTACACCGAATACACTCTCATTGTTTTCCTTGTGAACTCTTCTGTTAAGTTCGTCCATAAACTTACTAGTACCTCTTAAACACAAATTTATCATCGCAGTTCCTTAGGAGGTGAGTGTTAAATTCAGTCTATAGCAAGACAAGAAATTTGGGTCAAAACTTTCCTTTTAGTATAAATTGATATGATTAAAATATGATTTTGCAACATTAATCTCATCTCTATAGCTTCATACTGTTCAGACACATTCCCGCAGACTTTAGTTTGCACAATTTCCACAATTTGTTATCTTTTCTCCTTCAAGACAGTTGGTTTTTTTGTTGGTTTTGGGGATTTTTTTGGTCTCCTTAGAAGGCAGGTGACTTGATTTCAGTCTCCTGATGGAGAATTCTTTGTGTGTGTGTGTGTGTGTGTACAGATATATGGGCAGGAGCACAGAAAAACAGAAGATTTCATTACCAACATGAAAAAGATGCCCCTGGTTTCACTGCCAAGCAATATTGTATATTCAAGCACCCGAGAGCAGCTGTTAAAAAGGAGCTCTGCTTTGGCCTTTATAGTCTTAGGTTAAATCTTTATGGGTATAAGCCATGGGTATAAGTCCTCTTCTGGGTGCAAGCTATGAGAGCACGGAGCAGGTACGGTTGCTTTCTGCATGGATGACATCCAAATAGTTTGATCATTGGTAGTCACTGAGAACTTCCAAGATGCCTGTGAAGGTGACACCCTTGGAGAACAAACAGCCTGCAGTGTGTCAGTCCTTCTTACCTGCAGGTGTGATCAGTAGTTTTTCAAGAGTTTATAGTTTGACCAGCCTTTGGGTGGATGTCCACGGAGAGAGCAAAACTAAAAAAAAAAAATCTGTTGGAAGGATCGGTCCTTGCTTTGAAATAGGAACATGAAAGCTAATTTTAGAAAGTTATCAGCTTTCTGACATGGGAAAGAAAGCATATTTGTCTCGTCATGATCCCAGAAATAGCTAGATCATTTTGATAGACATTTTTCCAGAAAAAAACCCAACCCAACAAATCTGAGATAGATGTCACATAGAAAGCATCAGTTTAAATGGTGTGAGTATTGTAAGCAACAGAAAACAGGGTGGTATAATGAAAAGCATGAAGTGATAGTCATATGTAGATCTGAATTCACCTTCCTTCAAGAAATAGTTAGATAAAAACCTGTATTTCCAAGACCACCTTTTTTTTTAATTGGCTGACTCGCATCTCTTGTCCTTTTGCTCATTCGGTGTTAAAACCTCAGAAAGACATTGAAATGGGATGTTTAGTAAGTAGTGATGCAATTCTTGGAGCTATTGAACTTAGCATTACATTTCAAAGCCAATCCTACTTACTACTTGTCTATGACAAGACTATTATTATAGTACTTCATAGATCAGAATTAATTCGAATAGATCTGAGTAACACCTCTGAAGTTGATGAGCAGTATTATTTCTGCATAGACTTTTAGAACTGAAGTCAAGGGGCTTGTCAAAAGGGCACAATGAAATAAAGCTGCAGATGTGAATTTAACAGAATTTTGGGCTTCCATTTGGTGTGGTAAGTCCTCAAGATTACGTTTCTTTTTCAAGCAAGATAGAAGGAAGCCAGAAGACCTTCTTTCTGCTACACATATCAGTAGGAAATGAAATACCAAGAAGAGCCTCAGTCCTTGTTCTGCTGGCCCGAGTTTCTCTATGGCAGTTAGAGCTGACCTGCACCTCTGTGGTCATAGATCAGCTGCTCAACCAACCAACCAACTGAACAAACCAAGACATTTACCTAGTCTAAGGTCAGTGGAAACATGTAGATTCTGCTTTATGTTTTTGCTTCAAGTGAGGGATGACACTTCTAAAAAATACATGTTTACCCATTTCATACAAGTCACGAAGACCAGATATATATCATCAGACCAACACTGAAAAAGCTTCTTTCAAGTTAGATGAATATAAAACAGTCAGTTGAAGGGACCAATATACAATTATTTTTAAACGTCTAATCTGCTATTCATTTTCTAAATGCAGAGTTAATATATAAGCTACTGTAGTATTAGCTTGATTTTTTTTTTACTGGAGAAGAATTAGCTAATTTGGCATCTGTAATTAAGACACCAGAGGATGTTTGTATTAGTCTGCTGCAAATATTGAATACAGTGATGTGATTACTTAAAAATCAATACTTCAGAAATGTTTCACTTTGCTTTTATGCTTTTTCATTGAAAAGTTGTACACGTTAAGGCTGCTAGAGAAGTCCTTGGCAGAGGGAAAGTCCATTTCTCATCACGGTCTTTATCTTCGGGGCTTTCTTTAATTATTCTCTGTAATTACAAATTTTATGATCTGACGGTTTAAAGGAGAGAAAGTGGAGGGAGGATTTTGTTGGGTCATCCATGAGTTGACTAGCACTGCTATGCCAGTGATTTTGCTGTTGGGAGACATAAGGTTTTTAATGCTTTTTCTAGACTGTCAGTTTGATGATTTTTTTTTTTTTCCCCCTACCTCAGCAACGAGTAACTATGTGCTAACCTTTCTTATTGTGGTAGTTTTAGATTAATTTTGTTTTGAATAAGACATGTGTTTATAATGCCAGAACTTGAGTACCTGCTAATGCAGGTTTGTAGGACAGTGTCTTTAGTACTTCCTACCGTATTCCAGGAGTCATGTTTATTCATCATGAACGGGATGCCAACTGACACGTACCTTTTCTTTGAAAAGTGTTCCTGCTTTCTCATAGGCAGGTGCTTCTTCCCACTCCTTGTATTGTGTAAGACACAAAGAAAGACATCAAAGAAAGCTCTGAAAGTCAAACAGGGCTTGCGTAGCTCTGTACTATGGGGAGAGGATCTTTCCTGTATTTGGCATAAGCAGCGTGCACAGCAGAATAGCTGTGGACGAAGGGGCTGTCAAATACCCAGACTCTCCGTCTTGGCTTCAGTGTGGATTAGACCAGTGTGAGCTGATACTCCATCTGGATAATCATCACTGTGCGGACACTGCTGGAGATGACTTCCCAACGTGATCCCTGCACCTAGACCTGCCTGAAGGAAAACGTTGGAAGTGGCAGTTTCCTGTTTCAGCCACACTTGGGGAGTTCGTACATGTCCCAAGGCTTTCAAGGGGGTTCTTTTCTGTAAATACCTCTGCATAGTGCAGAGGGGGTGGATCTGGGGTCTGGAGCCAGTTATATTTTTATCAAAGAATATGATCTTTACATTTATAAGTTCTCATGTTCACATCTCCATCTCAGGCTTGGCTAGAATTCTCTAGATAAGACTAGGATCTGCAACAATCTGCTAAGTTTTAATTCAGTTCAGGTGTACCTGTTACCTTCTTGATAAATTTGGATGTGCCTGTTTTAGGTGATTTCAGAGTATTTTCTCTTTGCTATCAGCATTACAAACATGCAGGACTCGGTGAAAAGCCTTGTCAGCATTTGGCTTTCAGCAGCCATGCTTCTTAGCTTTCTTTTCCAAAAACCATCAACAGCAAATAAGTCTAGAACAGCACGCTAGGTGAGTTAAAACTTTGGCCATACAAATTTTATCAGGTATGATTATAATTCCCTCCTACCAATACTTCTGGTACTAGGATGCAGTGATTTCCAGTTTGAGTGAGGGTCATTGTAGCAAAAGGCAGTTTTTCCGCTGGAACAGTGTACATAATTAATTTAATCAGATCAATGAGGAGCCCTGGAACTTAGATTAGATGATGTTTTTAATAAGGCCCACTGGTCTTACTCGGTGCTACTCTGGTTATTCAACACTTCCCTCCTGCACCCCTTTGTTTTTAAAGAGGATTTTAAATTTGTCCTTGCAAATTTTCTTTTATTTTCTTTTGTAAAATGGAAAGGGGCATTGAAGAATCACACAAGAAAAACCACATTTGTTAGTTGACCTACAGCTCTTTCCCCTGGAACATCCAACATTTGATGTTATTAACATTTCCCACAAATATTTATTTTAATCTCAGGTTTCTTGAGGTTCAGGAATTAAAGAGAGTTTCATGTCTATCATTATCACATGATGTGTGTCGTATAAATGCATCGACTTATTTAAAGATGAATAAGCTGTTTAACTCTATAACAAGAAACTCTGTTAATCTTACAACTCTGCAAAGTCAGCTACTTTAATTTATTATTGCCTACTTGGTTAGAGAAGAAGCCTGATGGCTAAAGGAAGGGAGAAATAAAATCCTGGCTATTTACAACAGCAATTTCCAATGAGAGCCAATAATCAGCAAAAACTCTCACGTCTACACAGCTCCATAGCATTCTGCATGCAAGTGAAACTCCTGAGCTGAGAGAGCATGAGGGAAAGGGAAAGAAAGTTGCTCACCACTCCAGGAACCTCCTTGTCCTTTGCAGAGTAGCGCTGGTACTCACGTACCTTCCTTTCTGTCTCCTGATAGTAAATTACCCGCATGATCAGCTGTAATGATTCCAGAATTGGATGCAATGGTTCCCTAGCCAGCTCCCAAAGTTTTCCTGATCTCACTAGCTCTGTCATTATACGTAAGGGTTGGCTTAGCCTCATGAGAACACTAAAAAGAGGCACCTGGTCTGATAAGTAGCTTTCTTTTCCGCTGGAGTGCGCAGTGTCTGGCAGAATCCGTTCCTCTTCCATTCATTAGCTGACCCCTATGCATGCGTTTAGTGCATTTCTTTTCTGTATTTTTTTCTGTACTCAGTCATCATGCTCATCTCAGGAGAAGCTGCACCAGCTGCCCTTTCAGCCCACGGCAGATGAACTTCATTTCCTGACAAAGCATTTCAGTACTGAGAGCATCACTGACGAGGAAGGGCGCCATTCTCCAGCCTTGAGGCCTCGATCTCGCAGTCTCAGGTGAGCTTCAAGTTGTTTGTTGAATTTGTAAGATGTTGGACACACGTGTTGCATTTCTGCATATGCTTTCAGATCTAAGAACAGTCTTTTGTGACATGTTTGTGAAATTATTTTAATCAACTTTTAACCCACCTCACCTAATTAGAAGGGACTTTTTTTTTCACCTTTGACGCTGAGGTTTTGGGTTGCAAAATGGTTAGCGCAGCCTGCTTTTGTATAGTCACAATAACTCTGTGAATACATGATCCACAAATGTCTCGGACTACATCTATAGGATGTAGGTTTCCTTTAGTGAAGTTTCTTCTCAGAATTTTGCTGCATTAATATAAGGAAGTGGTTACAGCCACTGTTAATAACTTTTCCAGCGGTGCTTCTGAAGGGGTATGAAGACTAGAGTAGATGAAGTCAAAACCTTAAATGGAACTGCATCCAAGAGCAATTTTGTAATAGTGCTGCAAACATTTCTCCTGCGTTAGCATTTGAATAGTTTTTACTGTTGCTTCAGAGAACTGGTTGTTCAAAGATAGCTTTCCAGGAGTTATTTCCTTGTGCAGTTGATTTTTCCGTACTTAAAACCAGAAGCAACTGGAACTTCGCCTTTCACAGAATTACAGAATGACTGAGGTTGGAAAGGACCTCTGCGGGTCATCTCATCCGAACCCCTGCTGGAGCAGGTTGCCCAGGTCTGTGTCCAAATGGCTTTTGAATATCTCCAAGGACGGAGATTCAATGAACTCTCTGGGCAATCTGTCTTGCGATCTCTAACAATTGTGTGGAATGAACCCACCAACATTTTGTATCATGGCAAAAGCCTTAAGTTTTGCTGTGCATTTAGTGCTGGACCAAGTGAATGAATGTCTAGAGATGCATACCTCTAGATGCAGCACCTTGGGAAAGAAAAAGGATTTGTACAAGCAGAGGACAAGAGGTGAAGTCTCCCTTCTGCTTCTCATCTGAGGGTGTCAGAGGTGGCTATCGCCTTTAAATTAACGAACAAGATTCAGAAACTCTGCCGCAGGAAATACTGAATCAGTGTGCCCAGCTCAGAAGCTGGCCTGGGGTTTGTAATAGAAGGAAGTGAAACGGGCCAAGATAACAAAAAGAATCCATGGTGAGTATCATGTCATGGCAGAGGTGACCTTCCGTGATTATTTGTAATTATTTGTATGTTCTAAACTTCAGCGCAGGCTGCATGGTAATTGCATATGGATCTCCTAAATGTAGTTACACAGTAATCTACAGGAGCAGGTAAGTTCTATAGGTAGTAGCACACTTAGCCTGTGATCTCTGCAAATTGCCGTGTAGTAAAAGACTGGTTTATATGATTTGTACTAAGTCTCCTCGAACAATAGTCCTACTTCAGTCCTGTTGCTGTCACTATTAACGCTGGCTATTGCTGAGTAGTGTAACTGTAGTAATACTAATTCTTTATAGATGAGACAGCTACTGTAGGTAGACAACACATCACTAAAGTAATTATTGTCCTTTCTAACGGAGACATATTACTGTTGGCATAATGAAGTATAAAATACTCTTGCTATGGAAGAATGATGTAAATGATAAAACGAAGAGCCCAGTTTTGTTTTTTTTTCCTTGTTAATATGGATTATCAGCTTGCTGAGAATTTTACCTCTGTGAGCCAATTTAAAAGTGGAGCTATCAGATAGAAGGTTTATAATTTGTGATGAGACTAGATTAATTCAGTATGTCGTATAACTATGTGATTAATCTCCTTCCTCTCTTGAATGCTTTCTATAGCTCTCTGTGGTTTTCAGTGTGATAACAGCCAGCCTTATTGGTATGCCAAAGCTTAGAATGAAATAATTTAATTTTTTAAACTTACTGTGCCCGATTTGTTTTTCATTTTGCCTATTGCTAGTACTGTGATGCTGTGTGACTCTAAAGCACCCTTGCCACCACCAAGCATTCATGCTGGCCCTCGCACCTTGAAGGAAAATTGATATGTCAGTCCAACCAATTGGAGCGACGTCTGCAGGAGTAAATGCCCTCTTTGACAGAGGGCAGCGTGTCTTTGTAGGCAAGCAAGTACTAAAATCTGTGAAGACCAGACCTTATTCACTGCACAGCTTGCTTATTTATTTGCCCACATGATAGAGTTCACTCACTTGGTGAGAGGATATTTTTACTTACTTAACAAATGAAAAAATAAA
Source organism: Rissa tridactyla (assembly GCF_028500815.1). Taxonomy (NCBI): domain Eukaryota; kingdom Metazoa; phylum Chordata; class Aves; order Charadriiformes; family Laridae; genus Rissa; species Rissa tridactyla. The sequence continues at coordinate 45,182,860 of NC_071473.1, forward strand.
ATCTGAGCAGCTTATGTGTTGAAAATTAAGCAGGAATTCCCTAAAAATGTAATATTTTCATAAGCATTTAGTGGTCTTGTTTGATCAGCTTTAATGAAAAGCAGATGAACAGAATACATCAGACGTTTTCCTTAATTGGCAGTCACAGTTTTGTAATTTAAAAGATGGTCTGATATTAATGGCTGATTGTTAACACGTATTCATTTTTCATCCTTTATGACTGCAGCCTTACATCTCTTTTTATGAGAGAGGAACCGATATTTTGAGATGTCACTGTTAAATGCTGGGGCTGTTGTTTTTGAGGGTCTCTGTAACCCAGGATTTTTTAGAAGTATCAGGTGATCCTTTTATGCTCCTAGATAGCGGAGAGTATTGCCTAGATGTAACTTTTGAAAAAATCTACTTTTTTGACCAGAAGTTTACCATTTTCTTGTATCTAGCTGCAAATGTTCTGTTCATACAGAGCAGTCTTAGTGATCAAACTGGATGACAAAGTAACAAAGCATACAGTCGTGGAGGGTAGCGTTGGCTGATGTACACTGACATGTTGGTGGCACCTCTGTTGCTTGAGGTGTTCTGCCAGTGTGGGTTGAAGATACTCATGACTTAATTAATCACGTCCTATTTGAAATCCCCCGAATTTCTACACCAAAGAAACGGGACTGGTTCTTTCCCAGCTGCTTTCCTGTGCAGGAGGGAGGAGGTAGCTTGAGACCAATGGTGGAATCCAGAAGTGTGATGTGCTTATACAACTGGTCGCTAAAGCCAGGAGACTGTTTTCTCATCCATCTCCAATAGATCCAGTACTGACACGCTAAATGAAAGAACATATTTCCATGTGACCCACCTGTTTTGGTGCTTACAGTGTGTCTTCAGTAGAAGAGAATATTTCTTTATTACCTGAAGAACGAATTCCTAAATATCATCTCTCAACTGTTCTCTTTTTTCTTTTTTTGTAATACAACGTTCAAATTCTTCAAGTTATTGAACAACAGAGAGAGACCCAGACTGCATTCACTTAATTTACAACAACCCTGGGTTTTACCTGAAGGAGGTCTTTTCTCCCAGAAGTAAAATGCATGGAGAGTGTGAATTCTTGCACTAAACTTGGCATCGTTATTCTTTTTAAGTTAGAGAGATGCTGCCCTCCATTCCCAGTTCTTTACTTGTCATCCTTTAGTGGTTGCTAAGCTGGGAATGTGTGGAGAATGTCAGAGATAAAAGTAGAGTTAACTAATAATGACGTCTTCAAGAGCTGCCTTCGTGCATTCACTCAGCCCACCGATCTGCCTGTTTTTCTTGATCTCTTTTTGTATTTCAGGATAATGTTGTCTAGGGAAAAGGGGTTTAAGATTGCAGCAGTGGATTTTTATATAGTTGAAGTAGATGAGATCATCCTTAATCAAATATGCTCCTTCATCTCTTTGCTGGGTGGTGCTTTTGAAATGCAATCCTCCAACCCGACTTTCGACAGGCTGGATCCTGCCATTAAGAATATAGAGGGACAGCTCCTAGAAAATGCCAGTTTCTAGGCTTCTAGACAAAGAGGCCAGAAAGGCTTCTGACAAAAACATACCTGAGATGGGAACAAAGAATAGGTGGTGTGAAACCACGCCGGTGGCCCACATTTTTCTTAAAAACTGATCCTGCAGGTTGAGGAGCTCTCTCGTCTCGCTGCACTTAAGCATCGGCTTTAACCACTTGAGTAATCTTAGTGGTTTCATCACGTCGTGCTGCTGCTTTCAGAAAGTGCCGATGCCACAAGCTGCGGAGGAGCAGGCGGTGCTCCCTGCAGGGCAGGGATTCACGCAGCCATGGATTCAATAGAGATGGATAATGATTTTATATTCTGAAGCATAAGGCATCTTTTTCTTATGAAAATACATTTTAACTACATTACAGATAATGTTGGTCTCTTTGTTTTCTCTCGCAAGACAGTGAGTTCAGTGAATTTGATTTTTAAAAGTTCTTCAAAGTGATCAGTTTTAAATTTATTAACACTTGGTTTCACTCACTCACTCTATGGTGTTCTATTATAAGGAAAACTAAGTATTCTTATTTGCCCTCTGTACTGCTCATTACTTTAAATTTCTAGTGTTTTCTGTCTAAAGCAGTCCCAGTCTTTGTTGGCATGCAGAAAAAACCTGAAGTATTGGAAAGAGCTAGTTGCAGCCCCTGTGTAAGTCTGTAGAAAAAACTCATTAGTCCTTACTTTCAAAGAGATTGCGATTGAAATGTATTCCCTTTCCCTGAATGTCCTCTCATATATATATACACGTATATAAAATAATTATAATTTATTAATTTATTATTAATATTTGTAAATAAAACTCCCACACACATTCAGAAGAATGTCACTCCTAGTATAAAGAAGGGCTGAAGTGGAAAACAGTTCAGTGATACAAAACCAGTCACAAATAGTATTTGTCCACAGACTAAACATAGCTGAAGCTCAGTGTTTGTAAAAATGAATTAAAAACTCAAAAAGTATGTAAACAAACTCAGAAATGATTTTTCAAACCTCTCAGTGAGATAGACTCTTTACTGTTCTGTTTCACCGCTTGCCTGTTCCATAAGAAGAAGAATTACTGTATATTCTGCTTTGCCTTTCTTCTAGCAGCACTAAAATAACTGACCGGTGTTTGGTTATGATTATGCAGGGAGAAGGATCCTTGAATAAATACATGTTTAATTTTCTACGTTATTTCCTCCATGGTATAGATTGTTGTCATTCTGTGGGAAACTGTATTTCATTATTGTTGTTCAGTCTGGAGAAAAGAAGGCTCCAAGGAGACCTTATAGTGGCCTACCAGTATCTTAAGGGGGCCTACAAGAAAGTTGGTGAGGGACTTTTTAGGATGTTGGATAACAGTAGGACTAGAGGGAATGGATTAAAACTACAGCCGGGACGATTCAGACTGGACGTTAGGAAGAAGTTCTTCACCATGAGGGTGGTGAGACTCTGGAACAGGTTGCCCAGAGAGGTGGTGGAAGCCCCATCCCTCGAAGTTTTTAAGTCCAGGCTGGATGGGTCTTTGAGCAGCCTGGTCTAGTGGGAGGTGTCCCTGCCCATGGCAGGGGGGTTGGAACTGGATGATCTTTAAGGACCCTTCCAACCCAAACCATTCTGTGATTCTATGATTATTGTGCACGTTGCATAAATTCAGATTTTAGCAGGTGGGTCCTGCTCTGCTGAGTTCAGTTCTCCTTTGCTCATTGTCCCGTCCAGAAGCAGGATTAGGCCCCAGGGTCCAATTGTGGTCTATGTGAAGCACCGAGTCATATTTGCTCTTAAGTTTGATGGACAGAGGTAGATTTGCCATATTTGCTTCTGCTTTAATGTCTCTTTTTTTCATGGGGAGTTTTCTGACTTCTGGTATGAATGTAATTTGTATGAGTGCAAAGATTTATATATTTATTTCTTGGGGGAATAGGAAGGCCTGTGCTCTGCTCACCTTCAGCAGAAGGCTTAACTTAGTTTCTACTTCATACAACTTCAGCTCTCTAGTTTTAAAATTCCTTATTTTGTATGTCTGGAAATGACAGAACATTAAGGCCTATGGTTTAATTTTCCTGTGGACACTGACTTTGGTGACATGCTGTAAATACATCCTAATTAAACCTTTATGTACAGGGTAAAAGCACAGGGGAGCACAGTGCTTTTAGCTTCTCTGCTTTTTCCTAATAAATATAGCTGTCACAGTGAAGGAAAAATTAGGTATTTATAAACATCTCACTTTTATTTAGTCACAGTTAAACTAAATTTCGTAAGATATAATTTATTACTATAAGTGTTACTCCTTGAAATACCTGGCTATGAGCTGTTTTCATTTTCTAGCATCAGATAAAGACACATGAGTTTTGACAAGTTGAAGCCTAGAAACCTTTGTGGGAGATAGATGTCACTGAAAGTCTACCACCACATCGTTTCATAAAGCAGAGGGAGGGTGAAGAAAGGGAAAAGAGAGTAGTTTTTCATTCTGTTGTTAAGCTTAAGGGGACAGATATTATTCTTCTAATGTCTGCTCTGCTGAAATGAAAAACTCACTGACAATAATCACTTCTTTGACCTACCTATCTACACCAAGAAAAGAGAAGCAGCCTGCTTTTTGCCTTAAAATGTTATGCACGTGCACAGTATGTGTCCTCTGTTTTACAGAAAATAATCTGTTCCTTTGTGAGGCTTGAAATGTTAGACTGCTTTAGTTCTGTATGTGAAATTTTTGGTGCTAGATAGATGTGTGAAGCTTTTGCATTCGAAAAGCAGTCATGCCAATAAAATGTATTAAACTCCTTTTTTTTTTTCTTTTTTTTTTTCCCCTAAATTCCCTTACGTTCTCCCTTGGTGGCATTCAGTTATCTGCCCAGTCCTGGCTTCTTTTTCTCCTGGTTGTGTCTCAAAGGTGCTGTAAAGTAACCAGCAGTGCCTGGCAGCCAGCCTTTGGTTAGTTAGTCAGTTATCCATCCCATTATTTCTATAGTTTCCCAGGCTAAGGATCAACATAAAAAAATTATGATGCAGTATATTATGTTGCAGTCTTGCTGTAGTCAGCTACATGTTTAATTTGACATGTTATATTGGGCGAATTTAGAATGACAGTTTGAACCTTGATCCCCGGTTTTATCTGGAGCTGTTTGTACACTCGTGTCGTTTTAGGTGGTAAAAAGTGGCATTAATCAGCTTCCAAAGGTGAGACACAAAACTGCCAACGCCCAAGGAAGCCAAGGGGTTATAAGTGTTTACTTTCTTGCCCATCAGTAGACTCTTGTGCAGAGAAATTACTTCGTTTCCGAATCATAAAAAACAAAAGCAAACCCAATAAACCCATATCATTGTGGCTCTCCTTAAGGAAACACTACATCTGCTGGCAGGAGAGCTCATGTAACATGATTGCTGCGTAGCTCTTAATTTCCTGTATCCAGATGAATAAATTGCCATGAGAGCAAAAGGCAAAACCCCTCATGTTTTATTGTAGCCCTAAGACAGCAAATACTTCAGCAGGCACAAATTTTAGTAGGACTACTTTAGTGTTAAAATGAAGTATGTGTGTGCCTCCGTATTTCTGTAGTTAGTATCAAAGGGCTTATATAGCCTTGTAATTTATACCTCACTTAAATCACACGGAGAAATAATACGTTATGGAAAAATAAGTTCTTCATTAGGTATGTTCACCAAGTTCTTCAGCTCAGTATGAACTGCCAGTAAACCAGTGTCATGTTTGTGTCAGATTGTTTGGTCTTAGAGAAAGAAGGATAAAGATAGCAGGCGAGATGTGTGGGGGCATTTGCCTTCTAAGTCTGAAACTTAAATGTTCTTACCCTTCTTTTTATTGTGTCATACATTGCATATGAATATAAATATAACTTTCTTTCTGAAGAAAATTTTCCTTGATTAAAAATAGCTATCTACCAAGCTAAGGGATATATTTTCTTCAAAAAAAGTTGATTAAAATACGTTTTTACTTGGTATCCAAAACATTCAAATCAGTTTTTCTCCTTTAACATAAGGATTCAGTGAGAGATTTAATCTGAAGTGCATTTTCCCAAGCTGAGGGATAAACCTTAATAAAAACAAGACACAATGTAATTCGTGGAATTCCAGCACCAGGCATGAAAAGAGATTGGTATTGGTATTGCTATATTCCATGAGCCAGTGAGTTAAATTTTCTTTGAATTGTAAATATATCTTCCCAAAAGAATGTTTTTTCCTTTAAATAGGTTAGCAGCAAGGTAGTAACTGTAATGCGTTCCAAGTTTAAAATGCATTTATTCCATTCAGAGACATTCATTTCATCCTTCACAAGAAAGTTTAAAACATTTTGAACTCATTCAAGATAAAATTGTATTTTTTTGACAGAGAGAAAATATTTTTGGCAATATGTTGTACTCTTAAAAATCATAAAGACAATGATCATGTAAGATGCTGAATAATTGAAGCCCTTGCTTGTCTTGAACATTAGAACAAGGTAACCAGAGAAATGAGATGCTGTAGGCGATCCCGTAGCTGGGGATTATCTGCATTACCTCACTCCGGCTGTCCTCAGCGGCAGAATGAGTCAGAGCATTGCATACCATCAGATGTGATGAAATGAGATGCAACTCTTCTTTAAAAAAAAAAAAATAAAAAAAATACCCGAACAGTAATATAAATGCAGTTTGCCAAGATGTAGTGTCCTGTTTTTTGAAGTTGCTTGCTAACCTATGCATACATGCATATGCATCCGTGGTGTAACATGCCTCAAGGGAGCGCGGTTTTCATAAAAGTATTCTGTTCCTATTGCTTGTGGTATTTATATATAAGATTTAGCTGAATAACACTGCTCATGCATCCCTCCTGTAGCGTGGTATTCTTCAGACAAAGGAAAGCAAGTCATCTCAAGTTCCTGGTTCCATTTTACTCTGCTCCTTTCCAGCGCTAGAGTCTCCAGAAATAATAGAGATTTCTTCTGGGCAGGGCTGCTACCGCCGCCACGGAGAGCAGGAAGAGAACGAGGGAAATTACAGATGTACCTGCAACAAATGCAGTGATTTTTTACATGCTTGTATGGTAGGGCTCGCGTTCACTGAAAATAGGTGGGTTTCTGCCTGAGTTCACGTGAAGACAGGAGTGTTAGCAGTTTTCAGACGAGTTAACTGTGGGGCTGTAGATTGCCATTGCTTGCTAGGATTTTCTCTGAATTTAAGCATCTGCCCATTGCTGAAGTGAAGTCAAAGCTTTGGAAGGGCAACAGTGAGCGTGGCAGCATTGTGACCAGCACTGGATTTCGGAGGGTTTTGATGTAATATCTGTAAATGATAATATACTTTCTTTTCTCCTCTAGCCCGGGTCGCTCCCCAATTTCCTTTGACAGTGAAATAATAATGATGAATCATGTGTACAAAGAAAGGTTTCCAAAGGTAAGGAATCACTTTTTGAATAATACATTCAATGAACTTGGAACCAAGCTCAGAATTAACTTGTAGCGCTCAATGGAGAAGGAGCCCAGTCCTTACCTCTGATTTCCAAGCAGTGCAGTTTGCTGGGAGTTTGAAGCTGCATTCTCTGCTTCACATGTTAATTCTGCCGTAGAAGAAATAGAAAAGCTTTGTGTATTTGTGTATGTGCATCGTATTTACTAAATTTCTCATGGCTTTTATTGGCGTGACAAATGCTCGCAGGAATGAGGAGAAGGGCAGTGCTCTGGCTGCTCAGTCCATTTATGTTGTTTATGAGACCAGCGTCTCCAGCTATTTTTAACTAATCCGTGTCTTTTTTTTTTAAATTCCAAATCAGATCAAGGCTGGAAGAGGGATGTTTTGTTCAGTTTCATATATACTTAAAAAAGCTGTTTTAGAATAATTTAAAAATAAGTTGAATAATATCCTCTTGTTATTCCCTTGTATAACCGCCTTAATTTGATTTATACTGATACAAACTTCTTTGGTTTTGGTAGGCTTTCCATTTACATATTGGAGATGCAAAGTTTTCTTTTAAAGTCATTCCAAATTATACTAGAGGTTTTGGGAAAAAACAAGTTTGCCACTGGGCCTTTTGGTACCAGAGAAGCAATGAAGATAGGTTTGGATTTTTAGAAAAATCAATCTGAATTCAGTCACACTGAAATGCGCTGAAGTGATCTGCCGTGAAAATAAGTGTGAGGGTTTTTTATTAAAAAAAAAAAAAAAAAAAAAAAAAAAGGCTGAATATTGAAATCTTTGGAATCGAGCTTTGACAGTTAACATCTCATTGAAATGAGGGTAGAGGATCGTGTATCCCAGAGCTGTCGATGCGGCCATTCCTTCCTGTTCCACCAATAGCAAAAATAGTTGTTTCTCTGGAGACAGGATATCGGGGCATACAGTGATAGAAATGCCATGTGTCTGTTGCTTGGGGCAGTGATTTTCAGCTTCCATGGTCTTACCTAAAAGTTCTGAAAACTGCCTCATATCTTACATCCTTACTCTGGAGACCCTTGGAGGAATACAGCCTCAGGACCAAGATATTTTTATGGCCATTTGCATTTTCAGAAAGTGCGTTCTGATTAATTTTTGTGGTTTGCTCATGTGAACATAACTTCTGCCTTTGGTATGCTATTTTTATTCTCGGCAAAATGCTATTGTATTTTGGAATATTTTGTAAGCCTCCTGTATTTTGGAATTGCAAATATGTTACTTTAGCACCCTGCTTGTTTATGCTTTAAGTTCTGGGATAGTAAAATTTAGGAGTAATTTCTCTTTATTCTGTACTCAGGCCACGGCGCAGATGGAAGAACGGCTGGCCGAGTTTATTGCCTCTAATGCTCCAGAGAACGTGCTGCAATTAGCAGATGGGGTCCTAAGTTTCATTCATCATCAAGTTATTGAACTGGCCAGAGATTGCCTAGATAAATCACGTGAAGGTCTTATTACTTCTCGGTACTTTTATGAGCTGCAGGAAAACTTGGAGAAACTTCTCCAGGATGTAAGTGCTTTCTGGAAAGTTGAATATATTATTTTGATTGAAACTTTATAAACAATAAGCCAGAGCTTTGATTTTAGGAGAGACAATGTGGATTCCAGGGGAAAGGCAGCAGGTGGGGGTGTCGGGAGGTCTGAGTTGTTCCAGTCTGCCGTTGATCTACCACGGGTGGATTTGAGCAAATCACTTCACCTGTGTACTTCATTTGTACCAAAGTTAAATATGCATAGGAGTAAGTCAAAGGCAGTCTTTACCATTTATGAAAATTGGGTTCATCCAGATGAAGGAAATTACTGAACTTTTCTTTCATGTACTTCAAGACTCTGAATGACTTATTAATTACAATAGTGCCTTCAAGGATTGAAAACACCATAGTTTGTAGTGTTGCTATTAATTTTTCATAAAAGATTTTCTTGAGCTGAAGTTGAGCTGTAGTTAATCCAGTTGTGGGTTTTCTAGTACTTCGATGTGTTTTGTGGTGTTCAAAGCCCGTGAAAATACACAAGGGGGCACAATTTTAATGCATGCTCAGTATGCATCAGCTACTCATTAAAAATCGCTCTTTTCCTTTAAAATGAAAATAACATAAAATTCAAAAAATCTTTTAGAATTTATGCTCTAGCTGTTGTGACGAGTCAGTGCTATTACCAGTTGCTGGGTCCAGACCTCTGTTTGGGAATGTTGTCCTGATCCTCTGCTTTGATTTAAGGAGACAGCAAGCTGAAAACACGGGATTTGTAAAGATCGCAGTCTCAGATAACAAATATCCCTGAGACGCCTAGAAGCAGAGCACCTGAAATAATTTATTTTCTGTGATGATTTTTAACCTGTTTGGTGAAGACATGTTTATATGTCATTGATCAGTTTGCCAGCCCACTAGTTTGTGCCCCTTTGCCACTCTTTCCAGACATTGGAAGATGGCAGATGAATAAAAATACTATAGCAATATACAATTATTGTATTAAAAAGGTTTGTTAAAACTTCCCTTGTGTTGGCAGAATCTTCCCTTGTATCAGCTAAAATCTTTGTCTGCCTCATTTATATGAGTGTGGCTGTAGTTTCCCTGATATTTGTTATGCACGGGAGCAAAATGACTCACGTTTGGTTTTGTGGTGTTCTGCCTGGATGGTGAATATAATTTTGACAGATCGAGAGAGGTACGGAATATCTTTCAAGGACCTATATGGTTGTCTGCCTATGGGATATCAGCAACCACTATGGATGCATTTAATAGTAAAAAAAAATGTGTTTCCTGGTGAAAGTGGTGTTCTTTGGATGCCGTGCAAGAGTTTGACCATTGATGCCATCATCCGGGGCTGGAGAAACTGTGTGTAGTCAAAGAAATTGTTCAGTATCCATAGTCTTTAAAAGAGAGGAAAATTTGAGAGTGGCAGCGTACCCTTCTCCAGCAGGATAAGCATCACCCAGCTGTTACTGGTGGGCCCAGCGCTGGCTGGCTGTGGACTGGGGAGGCAGGAGATGGGTCCTGCCTGGGCAGGGCAGTGAAAAGGGGCGATGGAGGATTCCCTGCAGCCAGATGAGGACGTGCCACTGGGTCCACTTTTTATCTCCAGAGTCTGGAGGCAGGGTATTTCCATGCGTCAGCTATGAAATAAGGGATCGGGCCTCTTTGGGTGATGGTTGGGAAGTTGAAAAGATGTCACTAAAAGTGGGTGTGTATGCTTGGCAGAAGAACTTACGTTTCAAGGGGCACGAGGGGACTGCAGTGTGTTTTACTGCTTCTGGTAGCAGATACTTGGAGCTTGAAATTCTCCTGCTCACGGACTTTCCTCTTCTATATGTGGACAATGATTTCTCATATCATAAAGAATTAAGAGAGCAATAAATTGAGTCTGGCTACTTCCAGTCTGCACTTTCAGGCCTGTCTTCTGGCCTGAACAGGTTAATCAGGATTTCAGAGAAGCTGTGGGTCAGATAAATCTGCTTTTTCCTTTCCTCTCCCCCTTCCTCAGAACAAATCCTCAAAACACACTTCTTAAATGTCCTTTTCCCTTTGATCCTACTGCTTTTCCTAAGCACAGGGAAAGATGACATTGAACTGTTATTAGAGAAGATACAGTGGTCATCTCTGTGCTTGTTCAGGAATTGACATTCAGGGCTTGCTTTGACCTCTTTCTCCTTACCGTCTTCTGCAGAGCCCCGGGGGTGAGAGAAGGGTCAGCTCTTGAGTTTAATTGATTTACTTTAGGAAGTGAGGTGAGCTAGAGACGATTAAATGGAAAGCTTAGAGAGACAAGGGAGGCAAAACAGGCTGGGAAGAAAGAGAACAAAGAAACTGAAGACAGCAGAGGAATGCCAAAGACTTCATTCCACATCTTTCTCATCTGTTTTTTCTGTACTATCATAGTTCCTTGTCTTTTATGTTTTAATATTTAAAAAGTACTTGCATTCCCCTGCTTTCCAGCCTGTGCTTTGCCCTTCAGACTGCATTCTGAAAGGAAATAATTGAGACATTTCTGTCTAAATATACAGAAATTGGCGATAATATTTCTTTTGGAGGACTCGCCTGAAAGGCAAGAAGTTTGGAGACAATATTAGATTATGCCAAACTTGAGTGCAGGGTCTTTACTTTTGCTTAGCTTTTAATGTCTCACGCAGAGTTACACGCTATATAAAAATACCAACTGGAAGGTCATCAAAAAAGCTCTTCTGCTTGGGAAGTTGTATGGTCTGTGCAGTAGGATATATAACTTTATGGTACATTTTTATAAGATATAGAAAGATTGGGAAGATGATTTATTAGTGAATAAGGAAACGAGCTGTTTAAATACACAAAACCAGAAAGCTTTTAGAAGTTTTTAGATCCTGACTTTTGTGATGAAATACCAACAAATCTCATTAGTTATGGCAAATGAGATCTTTTCCCTTGTTTAGAGTGTGAAATATTGTCTTTTGGTCAGAAAAACCTATTGCTTATTGCATCACTGAAATTATCCAGAAGTAAAAATGAATTTAAGAGATTTTCTTTATTTTAGAAAAGGTGAACTTGAGTGTTATACGTCACAGTTAAAGTTAAAAAATCGAAAAATAAGATAAAGCACTTATGAAAAAGAACGTATGATATTCAGTTCTTTATCTGTTACTGTGAGGTGGGATTAGAGGATGGGATGGGAGCCCAGGTTCCTGGGTAAAAAAAGGTTTTAGTCGGTTATTACTTGGTTGAATTGATGGGGTGAAACTTGCCAAGAGAAGTTTAATGGCTTCTGCATAGGTGCAGCCAATTGGTGAGGAAGGTGAAGGATTACAGGTGTTCCTGTGCATGGAACAAAAGAAAAAGGGGAGGGTGTTTGTATTATACTGCAGTGACTGATGCTGCACATTGGCAAATGGATATTCCGATTGGGTTTGCTTTCTTAGTACAAGCCTGAGTGTAAATTTATTGGTTCTTGGCATTGCAGGTCTATTGTTTTGGTTTCCATCAGTATATTAGCTCAATTACAGCGTCGTGACTTGCATATCCCAGTTATTGGTCCCGCCGAACCCCAGGGGAGGACAGTGATTTTAATTTCATGCCCCAGTAGCTACAGTTAGTGACGGATGGGTCTTTCAGATAAGGGAATCGGTTTGTAAATTACCCATTGCTACCTCCTGTACACGTGTCACTGGCAATGTGTGTCGGAATGGCATCAGCCTCTACCCACAACCCCTATAGCTTCTCCCTCCTCCCCTCGGGAGGCTGGGGAGGGGGGGAAACCCTGAAATGCCACCAGTAACCTGCAGACAAGCGTGTCGTCATTGGGAACTGCTAATGAGATGGCAAGCCTTGTACCAAGGCACATGGAAGCGGCAGGCAGTGCTTGGCTATATAACCCTCTGGTTTCCAGATGCTGTCCTTGGGACAGATTGTAAACAAGCCGTCTGTAGGGATGTCCGGGCTGTCCTGTGCCAGAAGGAAACAAGAAGAGGCAGTTTTAGTGCGGATCTTGGAAGAGCAGCGCCGTGCAGAGATGATGGCTGAGTGGCTGTTACAAGTTGTGTTTGATTGTTCTAATATTTTTATTTTTTTTCCTTCCCTTTTGCTTTTCTCTATCATTCGGCAGTCATGGTCTAGCTTTTCATTTTCAAAACAGACACCTGATTAAATTAGTTACATTTTTAAATTATTTTGCCTAAATTGTTGTAGATGAGAAAAGGAGAAAGCAAAAGGACTTGATTTGAAAGAATAAGTTTGCTTCAACAATACAAATGGATGCAAAAAGATGAATTATTATTTTTTGTGTAATATAACTTACCGGGGGGGGAAGGACTTTCCAATTGCGTGGCTCATATTTCAAATAATATAAAGTTGTTGATGTTTTATTTATTCATTTCAACACAGCTAACCCCTGGTGATCTGGAATGGCTTTTCAAATATGAAAGCATTAATTTCTTTCTAGAATTCATATTTTAACTCATAAGTTTGCATAATGCATTAGGGGACACATGGTGAATACTAATCATTATCATTTTGATTATTTTCTATTTTATAATTAGAAAATACCTTTTTAGTTAGAAAAAAAAAATAGCAACTTATTTCAGTGCTTTCAAAATAATCTTCTTTATAAGGCTCTATAGCCAGCAAGCATCTCTGATGTTCTTTTTAGATTACATTGTTTTCTTCAAGGTTAAGATTCTAGCCCTGGCTTATCAGTGCCAAAGTAAACAAATAACACTTCTTATTCTGACCTGTGTCAAAATGAGAAATAACGAACTCTGATTTTTTTGTTTGGTAACAAAGTATCAGGGCTATATTATTTAAAATGCTGCTTGTGTGTTTCTAGCTCTGAATTTCTGCTTCCCTGTGTTTTTATTGTTCTTTTAGGTGATCACCAGTGTGATTTGACTTCTCACCCATATATGTCTTTTTCTTAGACGGCGCTAATGAACGATGCTAAATGAACCTTTAGTTTCTTGCTGCTTGCATCGTTGGTGATAAAATATCATTCCTATAAGCAACTGGCTCATTGTTTAATTTCTGGACTTTATATTTGTCATTCTGCTAAAGCCTAATTTTTAGACCATGGGGAAAAAATAGCTGTACTTTGTGTCAGAGTTTTTACTCATTGGAATAATCTTTTTATCACCCTGTAATGAAATACTATTTCAATTGCGCTTCAGGACTGACCATTGTGTGCTTGAGCAAAAGGAGAGTAATTTGGGGGGTGGTTGTCCAAATCTATCTTTCGTGGTTGTTTTTTTTTTTTTTTTTACATTTGCTTTAGTATATGTATTGTTATAAAAAGGACACCCTGTCACACACACCCCCCCCTTGAAACTAAGCCTTGAATTTATACTGAAATCTGGTAAAGAAGAAGTAGTTCTCTGAATTAGGTTTCTATATGCTCTTTGCTTTGCTCACGTGCTTGGTCTTACATAGAATACAATACAATGCTGTAGTTGTTCACTGGGATTTATAAAAATAAATAAAGAGAAATTAAAGGTCAGGTTTTTCTTGATGATGAACAGTAGTAGTTCAAATTCTAAATGAAAGTAAAGCCTAGAAATATGTGTGGCTGTTAGTAATCATCTAGACGTCAGTATCATGTGGAAGGTAAAATTGATAAAAACCAGTATTCCTAGTTTCATTTTAAAAAATAAAATAAAAGCACATCAGATCTAATACAATTGATAGGTGGTATGATGCAAATAGAGCCTTTGAAATATCTCTTGCGTGATAAAAGGAGTCAGCTGTAATGGAAAAGCTGTATGTAACTTAGCATCTTTGGATGAGCGGAGATCGTTGCCTGCTCTGACTCAGTCATGCCTTTGCTGCTGAATTACAGTTGCTGAGCTGGTGATTGCTCTGCGTTCAGCATCTGACATAAAAATGAAGAGTTCACCGCTAGGACCATAATGTGATGTTCTGCTCTCCGCAGGCCCACGAGCGATCCGAGAGCTCCGAGGTTGCCTTCGTTACCCAACTTGTGAAGAAGCTGATGATTATCATTGCACGTCCAGCTCGGCTGCTTGAGTGCCTGGTAGGTTTGGTCCTTGGGAGAATATGTGTATGATCTAAAGAGTCTGGTGTGTGTTTGGGGAGATAAGGAGCACAAAGCCTTCAAGAGAAAGCTTTAAATTCTCATAAAAGCATTGATGTAAAATATTGATTTATTTTTCAAAAAGAAGTACTAAATGTCTTTTGCATTAATATAGAACTATCTTTCCAATGAAGTGTCAGCTGCAACAGCAGCTTAATTATATTTTAGTATAAAGTTTATGGCTGAGGGGGCAGATGTAGCTGTTGACATCATTTCATGCTGCTTGATGCCACCTGATTTTCCTCGTGTTTTGAGTAGGTACAGTGAAGAGTGTGTACGTGTATGGTGTGCATACGGTGCCCAGAGAACCGTGCTAAGAAAGAGCTGTCACTAAGGAAGAAGTTCTTGTCCATGATATAAATGATGTTTGGGTTCTTGGACTCAAACTCTTACTGTAGACCCAGCAATTGCAGAGAAACATCATATCAGGTTTTCCAGCTGTGAACAAAGAGGGATAGGCAAGTGAGAGATCCAAGCAGATTTGGAAGCGTGTGGTTCAAATCCTTTTCAATGTCACTGGAATTATACGGAAAAGCAAGTCTCATTGCTTTTTTTTCAACAACTTGCTCTGGCTAGTAAGACCATAGTCTTTTATTTAACTCTAGGATATGGTGAAAAGTGTATAGGCCATCCCAATGAAATAGGCCGCTGTGTCCTGAAGTCGTGCGACTCCAAAAATACTTAGGCAGCCTGAACATGCATTCTCACTGTGATTCCACAGCAAGACGGCTAATATAGTTCTTGAATATATGTGGAACAAGATGTTCGGGGCTCTGGTGTGCACAGTGTTGTGGTGATTATTGGTTATAGGGGTTCAGTGTCAGTTCCGTGGCACTATTTTAAAAGGGTGTTGGAAAAATTGGTGAAAGCGTAGGGAAGAGTCACAAAAAATTGTTTGAGGGCTGGAGAAGGTGTCACAAACCTGCAGTAGAAACTTAGGAAATAGCAGGATGAAATTCCTTGGCTTGTGTTACATGAGAGGTCGAAGCTCACAATGTAGTGGTTCTTTCTGCACATAAAAATGACAAAGAAGGTACATCTGATTGGGACATTAAAGAAGTTGGCTAAATTAGGAATCTGTGGCTGGATATAGATGTGCAGTTAACAACTGAAGCACGTTCTGGGCAGTGTGCACAGGGCTGACTTTTACCACTGGAGTCACTAGCCGGTAAATGAGTTTTTTCAGAGCTTTCTTTGTCAAAGTAGACAAGAGTAGTTCAATGTTTCTAATGATGTCAGCTTTTGAAAACATCTGCTGAGGTACTGGTGAAAATACCAATAGACTTTTGAGGGTTCCCTTATTCCTCCTCCATGACTGTCACATGGATCGCTTTGCTGTGAACCCAATAGCACAAGGAAGATGGTTGTTAGTGATGATGAAGTAGGCTACACAGCTGGAAATACAGATGCCTAGACTTGTTGAAGAAGTCTCCACTAGATTACAGTGAAAATCCTGGACACAATTCCATTCAGACTGGGAATTCTTTGGCTTTCAAAACTACTTTTGTGATTTAGAGCAGTTTTGTGACTCCAGTTATCTTTTAGCCCTTATTCAAAATATCCTTTGGAAGTGAAGGCAATGAAGAAGACAACTAAATTTAAGCTTATTGTGTTTGTATATGCGGTGTTCGCCGTTGTCATTTATTCTTGCGTATGCTTTACTAGTAACACATCATCTCGGAAGGCATGAAACCTCAGTAAGTTTTATGAACCCATCTCCATACCTGCAAGCAGATCCAAACTCAAGCCAGTTTTTAGCTGCAAATCAATAGGTCTCCAGGTTCCTCCATGATCTTCTGCACCTGATGTTCTGCAAAGTGAGTTGGGAGCAGGTGGAGGCCATAAACTCATTGGGATTTGAGTAATGAACTCCAAAGCATGTAGTGACAACCTTGACAATGAAGTGGCTAGACTTCAAAGTATAAAAATAGTATTTGTATCTGTATATTAGTCTGTCCTGCTTGTTTAACCTTGATTGCCTTTCTTGCAATTTTTTCCATATATAGATTTTATTATGCTGACATGAAGACTAAAGTATTAATGTCCCTTTTATCCTTTAAAAGAACACGAAATATAGCAATGGATAGTCTACCATTTAAACAGCTTGAGAACTAAATTTCTTTTTTTAAAAAAAATATTTTTTTGGTAATTTAACGTCTGGCTTCATTGTTTGTGAATTTATAAACAAATATTCTAAGATTTAATATTTATGTTAATTTTAGTAACACAGCTCATTCTTATTTCTTCCTTGTAAATGAAATAACTGACCATATAGGCAGTGGTTGTGGTGGTTGTGATTGTTTTAACTGGGTGAAGTGTTTTAAACTTCAGTTATTTGGCTTCAGTCTTTGTATAACCTGTTGGACTGTGAAAGGTTTATTTATGGACTGAGTCTCTCAGGCTTCAAGAAAATAATAATGATGTGGGTTTTGCATCACTGAAACCATCTTTTGGGATGTAATTTATTTTTTTTCCAGATTATTTTTCCATAGCATTTGCTTCTGCTTAGTAGGGATCATTCTTCTCCATTTAAGTAAAACTGTTTTCAGATGATTAAATAAATCTACTAAAAAGAAGACAGAGTTGGAATTTGTTTAATTTCTTAGTTTTTTGTATGTTGGAATTTTTTGTCACCAGACCTTTTTTCTTTTGTCCTTCACTCACCAATAAAAGACCTACAGTTGTATCTTGAAGAGTTCTTCCCTCACGCCACTCCACTCCTCCAGTAGTGCAATACGTTGACCATCTCTCTCCCGTGGTCCTCGCTGGTCTTGCTCCTGCTCTCTGACAATTCCGAGGCAACTGATGAATCCTTTTCCAGCAGAGTTAGGAAGGAATTTGCTTTCTTACATTGTTGCTGTCTTTGGTGACAGCATGTGTCTAAGCAGCATTGCTTAAAGCAATCAAGAAAAAGTGCGTCTTTTCTCTGTTTCTCTAAGCGTTCAAATGTATTTACGTCATCACATTTGTTTTCCTTGTTTGCAGTTCTGTGCTCTCTTTTCCCTTACGCTGCTGAGCACATTCCTGGCGCTTCTTTTCCGATGCCCTCACAGCTGTACGCTGTCACTCTTCCCGTTTTATCCTCACATTTCACTAGAAAAAGTTTTTGAAGAGCCTTGGCAAGGCTGCTTGTTGCAGGCGAAGGATGAGGTTTGTAGGGGACAGTTAAAGGTAACTAGTGAACTTGCTTCTAAGCAGGGTGCTCCAGCTGCCAGAAGCTTGTCTTTTATTTCCAACTGCATCTGTTAGTCTAGTAAAAGAGATCACACCTTATAACCTTACCTTGCCTTAGAGACCACGTACACCACGACTGAGTTGATAAGATGATCCTGTACTGTATAGTACAAGAAATACTGCAGCAGTATTTCTTATATAGAAAGTGAAATCTTCTCTGCAAAATAGCAATTGCTGTTTTATTAATAATTTAATTAGCAATTGCTAAGGTCGGGACAGTTACAGAAGCAGATTGGGCGTATGGTTTGATCAGAAGTGACATTTGAAAGCCGGAGAGGCTTATATTGGCTTAACTCACCTGTCAGACGGAGGTGGCAGGAGAAGGCACCTCAGTCCTCCTCACAGACCTTTCCCTGGCCCATCTCAGTGTGACGGAGTCGGGAGGTGTGTCTGCATTGGTGCTTATGTTATCATGACCTTATTATCCGATAGCCTGTGTTTGGTTCATAAAAAGTCCCTGCAGTCCTTGTCCTGTTTTGATTTGCAGATCTAAGCCAGTGGACGTCCGGCAGGCTGTAAATGTCTGTCATTTTTGCAGAGCAGGGCGGTACGCATTGTCTTGCTTGTAACTGCAAATGTTTCACGTCACTGCTGAGCCCAGAATTAACTTCAGATGTTTCTGAAGAATCTCCTACATGGGGGAGAAACCTTTTGTAACTGTTGAGCTGAATCATGTACCTCTCTCTGTCTCTCTCACCACCTTGCTGTAGGAGTTCGATCCTGAAGAGTTCTACCATTTGCTAGAAGCTGCAGAAGGCCATGCCAAGGAAGGGCAAGGAATTAAATGCGACATTCCTCGTTATATTATCAGCCAGTTGGGACTCACCAGGGATCCCCTGGAGGGTGAGAACTCTTGTTTTGTACTCTCCAAACTGCTTGAAAGGATAACCAGATCTCCTGGTCACTACATAGCTGAAGGAGGCTTTTATTTTATTGGTTTAATTTCAAGGCCATTTTTCCTTATTTTCTTGTTTGCTGTCAAATTCTAGACTGTCCTTTCCAGCCCCATGTCTCAAAGGAGCGTTGCTGGGGTAAGGATCGCACATCAACAGTGACAGTTCTTTACTTATGATGTTAATAATGTCTCCCTGTATTATAGCTGAAACAATGTTAGAAAATGGCTTTATGATTTAACTGTTTTCTTTGTGCTGTTGGACAGTGAAAGTAAATTTACCCGTTACTTTTCTGACCTGCCTGCTTGCTGTGGCCTGGTTGGAAAGTATCCTGTCATTCCACTTTGTTGTCTTCTCTGGGAAAAGCGTGTTTGTTGTGATTTTCCATGAGAAATGAGGACTAGCATGAATTTTTAGGTGGAGAGGAGATTGTGTTTTTACATCTTGCATAGCAGCAAAACCAAAAGAGAGTAATGCTTTAGAAGACAGTGGCGGCTTTTCTGCTAGGTCCCAGAATTGCATATGGTAAATTGACGATGCTGTAATCGTACAGAGGCCCAGAACATCCTTACTTTGGAATTTGAGAGTTGCTATCTCTGCCTGGCACTTTGCTAGCTGCATCTCTTCTCCTATGACAAGTTTTGTGAGCATGCACGACTTGCTCAGCAACAATAGAAAGTGTGACAGAGACCGGAGGTTACTGCAGAATATTTCAGCAATTGAACCGTACTTTTTGTTTTCTCAGGAGAGCATAATTTTAGCATAAATTAGTCGTCTGGATAGGACTAGTTTAACTTCTATGGTGTTTACCAGAATGACAGTGACAGGTTGACTTCAAGTGAAAAGCTCTTCGGGAAAATTTCTACCAAAGATTGCTAAATGCAATTTAATAGCATTTGTTGAAATCTGACATTAAAGAGAAATTTCCTTTGATCCCTGTCATGGGAGAGAACCTTTCCATCACTAATTCCCCTTACTAAAGTCAAATTTTCTTTAGAAATGTGTGGAGATGTCAAGGTGCATTATTTCCTTTCTGTAAGGAGGGCACCCAGAAATGTCACTGATGTCTGCGCAGAGACTGGTAGTTAATGTAGGATTTGGTTTGGCAAAGTTTGTAGCATCTCCTAAGAGAGCTGAGTAGCCTAAACTAACTGACTTTCTCCCCAGTTTGCTGCTGCTCAGCATTTTGCAGAATCAAGGCACATTTCATGGAAGGAGGTTGTTTGAAATGTAAAGCTTTTTCTTTTCTGGAGTACAGAGGTGCCACCAGGCTATATGCAGACATATATGCATGGAATAGGTTTTAATATTAACTAGCCTAGTGGTTTCCCCAAACTGGCATTTATTGCTTTTACTTATTATAGAAACCACCTAGAATAAGTCAGGCTGAAATTGGAACAATTAATTATATTCATCTTTGTATAAAATACTGCCTACAGCTTAAAAGATGTTAAAGGTTATCACTGTATAATTGGGGTGGCTTTTTACAGAGGGGGAAAGATGTCCTTCCTCATCTAGAAGCACCTCTTTAAGATCCTGTTTGTCTAGTATAAACAAAGAGAATAGTGTTTGATTGAGATCATTAGGAGTAATCTTTCCTCTTTCTTTTCAGAAATGGCCCAGCTGAATAGCTATGACAGCCCAGACACTCCTGAGACAGATGATTCAGTCGAGGTAAAGCAGTAATACACTCACTCTGTCTAGCGCTTTTTTTTCTCTGGAAAGAAGTAGTCTACAGTGAAGAATTAATTATAACGCACAGTAATTTTGATTACAAAAAAAAAAAAAGTGCTGACATTTAAAAGTGCATGTTAAAACTGGAGTATACGCTCATAAAAACATGGAAATCTCTGTACTGTGGTGGTGAAATGCTTAAAAGTTGCAAACAGGCATTATCATCAAGTTTTGATTTTTTTTTTTTTAGATTTGTAAACAAAAATCATTTGAAGAGATTCTTTATATCTGTGTTTGTAAAACGTGGTGGGTATTGAAGAGAGTTGGCTTTAGTAACGGACTGTTGGGAAAATTTAACTATATAACTCACTAGGTTTCTAAAATCCTTAGTTGTTTACTTTATTGGTATTTTAAAAATTTAATGTTGGGGAAAGGCCTGAATCTTATAGTCCACTGATTGTGCTAATAATTGTGGAGGGAGTCTGCAAGGGTCCTCGGGATACAGACCGTTGTCCTAAAGCTGAGGACTCCAGTGGTTCATAAATGGATTGAGTTTGGGTGAAAGCTGCTTAAAGAAGAAAAGGACAAAAAAGTGAGGTGTAGAATGGAGTAATTCATGCTCCTGATTTCCATTTTCTTGCTGTCTCTCCCCAGAGCCGTGGGGCCTCTGTCCAGTCAAAGAAAACTCCATCCGAAGAAGAGTTTGAAACTATTAAACTGATCAGTAATGGTGCTTATGGGTAAGGCTTTTTCAGACTTTGCTTTAGAAGAAAATACTATTATTGTCCAACCCAGGGAAGGGCTATAGCACAGTTTGGCAAACGACTGTTTTTTGTTGGGTCCAAAGCATAGATGAATCTTACTTGAGTCTTACAGAGGTTGCACACTTGTCATGTCCTCTGCATTCTTCTGGGAGATGCCATTTTCTTGCACTTTCTTGGAGTTTCTTAGACAAAAGCCCCGTACCTGGACGTAGTTCCTGCTGTGAAGTCCTTACATTGCATTGAAGCACTGGCACACTACTTCCAGCTCAGGAAAATTAGTCGCCCTACAGTAAAGCTTTCAGGATATGGTATTCCTAATCCCTCTGATGCAAATTTTCTGAAGCCCTTCCTAGCTGTGACTTCAAGCTGGTTTTCCGGTAACTATTTCTGCACCGTTTCTTTGTGGTAGGTAGGTGAAATATAGACACTTCAGTACTGTAGCTTGAGATGACAGAAACATTTTCCCTAAATATTGTCTCTAGGGAAAATACCGTCACTTAGTTTATTGTAAGGTTTCCTAAGTAATAGTAAAAAGATGTAGTTCCATGAGTCTGAGAAAATTGTTTTGCATCTATTTCCTTACTGCTTAGCAAGGCAGTCTGTATTTCCTTTCATGCTGTCTGGTTAAGTCCTGTGATTTGTGTTTGTTTAAAGCCTGAGCGAGTGAGGGTAAAATCCTGTAGTTGCAAACGTTATTGGTGATTCATTGAAACGGCAAGAATATTGAGGGAGAAGTAGTTTATGCTTTTCCATTCTTCCATGTATTCAGATTATATATGTAACACGTGGCTGTTCGCGAGCGCTTGAAATACTAAAAGAAATGCTAAAATTACATTGGGACAAATCGACTGTGAGAAGTAATACAGTGAACTTGCTATTAGATTTTATTATCCATTGAAGAATCCAGAATGAATATGGTCAGTTAAAATTTTAACCGCTGATACAAACCTATCCAGAATTTTAAAGACGGTTCCTGACTCTTTGCAATTCATAAATCCTTACCAGTGATAGTCATTAGGTTGTAACTGAAAAGCAGTGATATTCAGTGGGCCATAACAGCAAAACCTGAACATGTGCTTGAGTGTTTTGTTTGAAGTGGGTGCTTAGTTAACAGCAACTCATTTTTTGAAAATTATATGTGGAAAAAGTGTAAGCATATTTTTTTAGTCAGTGAAGACATGACGGAGCAGGTCAAAGAGGCACATTGTTAGACAAGAAGATTTTATACATTTTTCAGTTGTGTTTCTGTACAGGCCCCATGATTTAAATGTAACTTTGAAAAAAGGGGAGAGAGGTGGTAGTTTTGCGGTTACTCATATCTATCTTTATACTGGGTGTATTTTATAGCCAGCTGCTGGTGAGACACAGTACCATGTTAAATGTAATATACTCCAGAGAAAAGGAAACAAGTACTGATTCAATAAGGCAGGCAAACTGGATGAAAATTTTATTTGCAAACTGTATTATTAATGTGCAGGAATCTAATGATCTGCAAATGATAGAAATGTAAGAGATACTTTACTGAAGGAAATCCCTCGCGACAGTGTTGCGTCAAATTAATTTTATGGACCTTGGAAAGAAATTGTGCTGATTCCATATGTTTTGGACAATTTTTTAAGTGAAATGGTGACTGTAGTGTTGAAAAATACATGCCTCTGCAATGATGCTTAAAGAAGTTTGGGACATTTGTGTCTGAAATATCTTGCTAGTCGCGTCATTGAAAATGCTGCTTAATTCAAGAAGGCAGAGTAGATTTTGAAAGAAACATCATGGGGTTCCTTCTTTTTCTAGGGGAGCTTGGCACTGAAGTGGGATTTTATGGAATCACAGATAAGTCTGTCAGGATCTATCCAAAATAGTTACCATCACTGTTTTTAAAAAAAAAAAAAAAAAAAAAAAAATCCTCAAAACCAGTTTGAACTGAAAATGGAACTTTTCCTCTTGGTATGTGGTTTTCTAGAGCGGTGTATTTGGTGCGACACAAGACCACCCGTCAGCGTTTTGCCATGAAGAAGATCAACAAACAGAACCTAATTTTGAGAAACCAGATCCAGCAGGCTTTTGTGGAAAGAGATATCTTGACGTTTGCTGAGAACCCCTTTGTGGTCAGCATGTTCTGCTCTTTTGAGACCAAGCGCCACCTGTGCATGGTTATGGAGTATGTGGAAGGTATGGTTGTCATTATCTACACCTGCAAAGGGGCCTTGGGTAGGATGGATGTGTAGTGTGTGTGCAGGGTGTCTCCTCGTAAGGGATGACATTTCCAAGTGACTTATATGTACTTTTCTCCGTAAGACTGGTCAGGGCACTGCTCTGAACACAATAAACAGGAAGACCTTCTCATGCGTGTGCTACTCCTTTCTTCACGGAAAGCGAGCTCAGTCAGCCCTGCAGTCGCAGGGGAGGTCGTGGTGCCCTTTTAGGGAGGAATATATGGACTGCTTGGGCTGAGCCGGAGAAATGAGTCATTTACCGCTAGCACAGTTTAGCGTAAGGAGATACTCCATTTGTGAATCCCTGTGACTAATACAACATGATTGCAGTGGAGCTGAGGAAACATAAAGCCACATGGAGAAAACTGCTGGGGTCAGAAGTTAGCACGAACTTTCCAGTCTTCACTGGAAAGAAATCCTCCCGCTCTCCTGTGGGATGGCATGGCTAGATCCATACCGCGTTTGCTTGGCATTACAGTTAGAAAAAGACAGTTAAGAAACATCACCAAGCAACGCACTCTTAGTTCTTTAGCAGCCTTTTTAAAAATACAGTGTTATTGTATGCTGGTTTTTATTTGTTTTGCTTATTCTTTGGACTATTATTTGATATTATTTTATCACTGTATCTACACTGTATCACAGTGTAAGCACTATATTTCCACTGGTGGATAGGATTGATTTCTTATGGCTGGCTTGCTTGCTTGGATGAATGTCTGTGAGAAATAAGCTTATAGTTATTCTATCAGTGTTCTTTCTGATAAATTACTGGAATGAAAACAGATGTATTGACATAAAAATTTTTAATATTAATTCCTATTTGCAAGTAGAGATGAAGGTCAAATGAAATGTGTGGCCAGTGTTCCTTAAGAAGCTTGAATCAGGAGACCACAGGCTTATTTTCATTACTACCAATGTGTCCAAAGGCACGGCTGCCTCTCCATGCGTAGGGAGAGCTGGTTTGTAGTTGTAGATGTTTTTACTTACTATTTTAAGAAGCTTGTATATCAGAAGTAGTGTGTGTCTCAAAGGTGGAAAACAAAGATGTTTATAGAGAGGCCAAACCGTCATGAACTGCCCTTTCTTCGAGGCTTGCTTACGGTTTGGAAACAGCATCTGTACAGTTCTTGAGCAACATACATGGATCTCAATTTTCCTAAGATTTTAATAGTTACTTGAAGCTCAAGATGGAGTGCAGAGAGCGCTTCAGAATTCAGGTTAACAGGGCTGAGAGAGACAACCTTTAGGAAACTTACACTAATCTAGTATTATAGATCTGTAGCTGTTCTTTCTTACTGGTATTTGCCGTTTCACTGTGCCATATTTGCAACTTTTTTTCTAGGAGGTGACTGTGCTACCCTTCTCAAGAACATTGGTGCCCTACCTGTTGATATGGCGAGGATGTATTTTGCTGAGACTGTTCTGGCATTGGAGTACCTACACAATTATGGGATTGTTCACCGTGACTTAAAACCTGATAAGTAAGTCTTCAGCTTTTCAGAAGCTGGAGGGAGAGAACCGGTTCTTTGGGGGCTTTCTCCCTAAGCAAGAGGACATGGGGTCTAGAGACAGTAGAGATCTTCAGTGGCATCTGACATGTGGGAGATTTTGTGGAGTCTTTTGCTATGATGTGAAACCAGATAGACACTGAGAAGGGGTGGGAAGAACAGATACTGTCTCAAAGCTGTTGCTACTGATGAAATTATGGCACAAGGTAGCCTGATTTCTAGTTGCCTTGGCTGCTCTGTGATATTCAGTTGCGTAGGAGGTTCCTTCCAGGTGTTTGATGGGGACGTAACACTGAGAACTTGCTTAGCATTATCTTGGGCTCTTCTTTTTTTTTAAATTGCTTTTGGGAAAAAATTAATTGAATGTTGGATTATTTTGCTGCTTCTCTTTCTTCTAGTCTCCTGATAACTTCCATGGGTCACATTAAATTAACAGACTTTGGACTGTCTAAAATTGGATTAATGAGTCTTACAACAAATCTTTATGAGGGACACATTGAGAAGGATACCAGGGAATTCCTGGACAAGCAGGTAAGCTGAAAAATTTTGTCTGTTGATGTGGGATCAGATGCAGGATTCTGTCTCAGGATAGGATCAGAGTTTGTAGCGTTCCCTCTCTGCCTCGACACTGTGCTGTGCATTGTAGAATGGGAGGAAAAGATGCAAGTCCTTTCTCATGTTTGTGCATAAATTGGTGTTGTTCGTTATTTCGATTTGTTTGGAGTGATGTAGTTCAGCTCTTACTTCAGGATATCGGAAGTCTGTCCCAGGCAGCAGTGCGGGTGTGAACAGAAGTTGGTTTAGGGATGTAATATGGATTTTGCTAGAAGGTTGTTCCACAGTCTCCCCCTTCTGGTGCTTAGAAAGTTCATGGCAAGTTCCTATATGTGTCTTCTTGTAATTTTGTCTGATGGCTTAAACATTGATTTTTATCCCCGTGGTATTTACGAAGGGTCATTTTTCTCCTTAGCCTTCATTTTGCCAGGCTTAACCAGCTAAGTTCTTCTGGGTAACATGATAGATTTTCTTTTGATGAATGAATAGCTCTTCCATGCACCTCTTCCAGCTTGAGTTGATATTTCCTGTGCATTGTTGACAGGAACTATACCGTTCTGGATGCAGGCTCACCAGTGCCTTGTATAATGGGATTAAAAAATGCTTCTCTCTTCTGGAAATACCTAGCTGAATTTATTATTTTTTTTCATCTGCGCCAAGTGTTAACTCGTCGTCATCCTGTGCTATTCCTTTGCTTCTGAGTAACGATGTTTTTTCTCACAGGAACTCTCTTTGGTCACTAGATCATGGTCATGCACTTCGCAGTGTTATATTCTTTTTTACAACTGTTTTGTTATTGTTGCTGCTTCTAAGCTAAGCCTGAGGCAACTTAGAACTTCCAGTGTGATTTCCTTAGCCATTGGCTGTGCCAGCTGTACCTCCCAAGTTTAAATGCTGAAGCGTGTAATCATGCTGTGCTGCTAATTCTGCATCTGTGAAACTAAATTCTGCTAGCACCGAGGTGTGAGAGGTTTGTCAAAACTCAGCTCCTGATAGCTGTAGCTGTGCCAGTAGACATCATCAAGCAGACAGATCTATACTCACAGAATATGCGTTTTTCCCATATGCTTTACTATACGTGCACCAAAGAACCTACTTAGCTGGCATGTCCACACTAGGAACATCGCGTAGTGTGTGGTGTCAGTTCTGTGTGGGTCATGTGTTCATCATAGATAGACTCTTGCTCCGTGGAAGTAGTTCACAGCATAAAGGGGTTAGTGATAAAACATTCCTTGTAAAGCTCTGAGGGGGAAAAGAGAAAAAAAAAAAAAAAGGACAAAAATAAGCTTTGATGTGAATTTGGCAATTCATAGGTTTATTGCTTTCTCGTGTGTTTCTTTTGAGGTCTGTGGGACTCCGGAATACATTGCGCCAGAAGTGATCCTGCGCCAGGGCTATGGGAAGCCTGTGGACTGGTGGGCCATGGGAGTTATCTTGTACGAGTTTCTAGTCGGCTGCGTCCCTTTCTTTGGGGACACTCCTGAGGAGCTGTTTGGACAAGTGATCAGTGGTATGTTTCTGTGCTGGTTCTGAAGGGGTTTTGAAGCGTGCCATGAAGTAAAACCTTGAAAATACCGAGGATCCACAGTTTAGTCAGGAAAAACTAGGTATAAAATAATGGGGTTTCATTTTAAAATATTTACCTTTCTGTGCCAAAGTAGCATCCATCTGATTCCAGCTATCGGAAGTGGTTGAGTCGCTTAACATCTTGCTAGATAGCTCTGTCATTGCGCATGATGTGGGAGTCATGCAAGCCCTTGTGGGATTGGGGAAAAATATTTGGGGATTTTTCTGTTCTGTCTTTTAACTTAAATGATGGAGAATATGAGAGGAGCAGCCGCCAACTGGTCTAATTCCGATTTTGGTTATTGATTCTGTAGGTGCAGATTTCAGTCAATTACTAATGGCTGTATAAATGAAATAAAAGGGAAATTCTAAGCAAAACACATTGAAACCGTTGTATTCGGTACCTTTATGTCTTGTGGCTTTTTAAACCTGTCCTGCTTGGAGCTGGACAAACAATTGCTTTGTGTTCTCTCAGTGAATATGCCAGTGAAAACATTTCCTATTGGGAATGCTTTCTGAAACAGTAAATTTTTAACACGCTTGGCAAATGTCCTTTGTAAAAAGCAAATTTCAGCAAAGAACTAAATATGATGCATGAAATCATTACCTGTGAATTGTTCTCTCTGTTCCAAGTGTAACGAGTGTGGAATGTGCGGGCACGAGATACAGCCACAGTATTGTCAGTGTCTTTGTTTATGGATTGTCATGGAAGCCCCATTTCATACTTTATTAATAGAGTTCTTAATGCTTTTTTTCTCCACAAGCACTGCTTGGATTGACAGCAGCTTTAGCTGACGCTGAATTTTATGCATTTTGGAAAATGTCAATGCTTGAATTATATTAAGTATGCAAGCTGCTGAATTCAAGGTATTTACGATTCTGGGGCAGTACCGAACGCTGCGTTTTACAGTATAGGAATGTGAATGGTTATTCAAATTGGTCATGAAGCTGGTAGAAAATGTCAAGTCTCTTTTTGTCCCCAGATGAAATTGCCTGGCCAGAAGGTGATGATGCACTGCCACCAGATGCCCAGGACCTCATTTCTAAGCTTCTCCGCCAAAATCCTCTGGAAAGAATGGGAACAGGTAGGAGCCTTGCGTGTAGAAAAGTACTGAAGCAGGAAAAGAAGCTGCCTTGCCAGTGATGCATGCCCGCCCATGTTGAAAAATGCTCGTCTAGGGCTGGGGAACAGTTTATGCTGCATTCAGTGAATCCTGTGTGATGAAGCTCTGAGAGTGTAGATTGTACCTGAGTCAGACAGATGTGACTGCCTCGTTTGGGAAACAAGAAAGGAGCACTGTCAGTTTGGCAACATAACTTCTCAAATTTGTGCTGTTCCATTAAAGGCTTGAGGGTAGTGTCTCCATTTGAACAGTTCATAATCAGATTTCTTTGAAGTTCTCTTTGAGTAGGGGCTCAATCCCCTACATGGATGTGAACTCCTGGGTGTAATCAAACGCATGAGAACTTTCCTGTTCCTAGAGGCCTGGACTGTAGAATTCTCCAAACATACAGCAAAGTCTGATAATCTCTTTGGCAAAGTCAGATGTGTATGTCAATCTTTCTGTATGATAATGTCAGATTTAAAGTTCGACAAGTCAACACTTCTCATTTCCTGATAGTAAATAACCATAAATAATCTCTAGCTGTGCTCGTTTTAAAATCATTTGTGTGACACTGCAGCTTTACAGCACAGTCTGTTTAATTTATCTGATTTAATTTTGGATTTTCAATTGGAAACTATACTTTAGGGATAAAATAAAAACTTACATATATAACAATTCCAAAAGGCACATGTACTCAGCAGACTTAACACACGTGCGCACAAGGGTGATGAATAGATCATGAATTAATAATGATATCAGATGGTTTTCACATGTTCTTCTTTACTTCAAACACATGTACTTGAAAGATGTTGCTGTCATGGAAAAGAGGTAGAGGTTCTTGCCTTATAAAATGAGTAGATGGACTGATTTTTTTGATTTCTTACATACCTGTAGTGCTGAGGCTGCTGTTCCACTTGGCATCTCGTAGTGCCACTGGCACTCAGCAAACCTTTTATCTCTTTTCCTCTGCTATTTTCTTTTTTTAAAAAGACAGTAGTATCTTTTATGAATATTAATTTCATTTGGGAAAAAATGCATATACTAGTAGACAGACAATCCTTAGTTTTTCCTTCTGGGTAGCCAAGATTCTGAGGTTAATAACAAAAGATACTAATTCAGGAAGATATGTAAGCCCCTGCCTTGTTTTAAGCACATTGAATGAGTTTATTAATGAGAGTGGAGCCATGCACACGCTAAGTACCTTTCTGAGTTTGCTCTCTTTATTTAGATGATATTTAGAGTTTGGAAATTTTAAATTAAGATGTTAATTAGTTCTTAATCTTGCAACTTGCTGTGGAGCGTAACAGCAGATGCCGTCTTCCAGCCAGTTGAGTCATGTGTTGTCATTAAACAGGAAGAGGAGGTGGGAAGGAGGAAATCTTGTTCAGATTTCATCGTGCATCACCACTTTGGTAAAAGGATAAGTCGTGTCTCAAAATTCCTGAAAAATGTGACTTAAATGTACTCGGGTACATTCTCTTAGGCTCTCAGTGCTTTTAAGGTTTGTTTTTCTTTTATGCAAATGCTGAAAGAAATACTTTGCAATAAAAGATGCTTATTTCAGGTAGTGCCTTTGAAGTGAAACAGCATCGGTTCTTTAAAGATTTGGACTGGAATGGATTACTTCGGCAGAAAGCTGAATTCATCCCGCAGTTGGAATCTGAGGATGACACGAGCTATTTTGACAGTAAGACTAAAGACTAAACGTCATATTTTTTGTGCCTATTTCATTTTTAAAATTTTTATGTCATTGTTAGAAATTGAATAAAACACTTGATGGAAATTGCTTTAAAAAGTTTCTGTTGAATGTCAAGTAAGGTTTCTTTGAAAGCAAGTGAATTTTAAATGAAAAAAATGTGGCTGCTGAAGTCAATTGGCCTTTCACTGGTGCCTGTGGTCCTGCCAGCCGTGGCTCCGCGGCAAGAGATGCGGCGGTTGTTATGCTGGGTTTATTACAGTACTTCCAAAACATTTGGTATATCCAACTTCCAAGAGTTTTTGAGCAATATTATCATTCCCTAGTGACCTTTTTCAGCCAATGAGTGTTTTTTTTAAAAAAAAAAAAACCAAACAAAACCCAAACGTTCAAGACACGTATATAAGGAAAATTCTTTAGCGATTTAAAGTAACTTAAATTATTTTCACTGCGAGTCTATCACCTGTTTTTTTTTTAGTATTGTTAACTGTAATGAGATGTGAAGTGCCTGTCTGGTGTGTATAAATGTCTGGGAGCTGCCGTGGTATCAGCGCTGTGTAAGATTCCTGGTATTTCCAGATAAGCACCAGACAGAGTCGGCGCTCTTGGGTGAGACGGGAGGAGCGTCACGTGAGGGATGGGGAGGTCTCTGCTCCCTACCTTTTCTCATTTGACTTGGGGAGCAGAGCAGGCGGAAAGGGCTTGGGCTTGTCACTGGTCAGGGGGGTCTTTCCCCCACTCCAGCTGCAGCACAGGATGATACTGGGCTATTTCAGTTTCCTGAGCCATGGAAATTTCTGCCCTACTTCAATGGAATCTCTTCCATCCTTCTCCCAGGGACTTGCTGACTCTGTACGAAGCACGTTTTTGCTCTACTCCTCTGTTTTATGGGGATGGAGAGAGCAGCCTGCCTCCATCCCCCCAGCTACCATGCTGCAAAAACAGAGATCCTATTTAGATAATGTGCTCCCAGTTTGGGGAAGAGGCTTTTAGGCTAGCGGTTGGATGGAGAGACAGACAGACTGAGCAATCTCCACGTGCTCGCTGCGGAGAGCAGTTTGAGTCAAGCTGTGCAGAGAGGGCAGAAGTGTGTGGTTTTTTTCATGTATTGAGGTTACATTGGTACAACATACATGTAGAAACTGAGGTGGTGATGTGTTCCCCCAGCTCGTTGGACTTATTGGACATTGAACTTGAGCTCTGGTCAGTGAATGGGGTCAGTGACTGGGAGAGGCTCAGCACAGCAGCCGTCAGGGGATCCTGCTGGGTAAAAGCACCACGTTCTGTTCAGTGGTGCAAATCACTGGGTCTGTCAAGTAGGAGTGGTGGCAAACTCCCCCAGTGCCCAGGCGTGCTCAGCAGGTTGTCGGGGTGACTTTGATGTGAGCCCTTTATAAAGGCTGGAATTCTCACGTCAGGAAATATCTCACATAGACACTGGTAAGAGTTGGCGTTGCTGTTATAAACCCTAACGCAGAAAATTTTAGAATTTACAAAAGTAGCTTTCTGGCTGATACAGTGCAGCAAATTTGGCTCAGTATAGCTATCAGCTTTCTGTAGCCAAACTTATTAATGCCTGCCCTGCAAAATCCAGTGTGGCTGGCTTAGAAATCCAGTGCTGCAAATCTCAAAGCTCAAAATCTCTTTGGAGGCAGTTTAGATTTTTGCATTAAAAAATAGCTCTGCATATTGGCTGCTCGCCCATTTTCTTTCACAAAACCTAATCCTTTTTCTAGTGGTAGGAGGGAGAAGAGGAAATATTTTTTTTGGGGGTAAATATTTTTATTTTTTAAAGAAAGCTCGTCTGTGTGTATGCAGGACAGACTTTGTACAATCATAAAGCTGTTTATTGGAAACTGGGATAGTGAATTGTTTTCTGTGTTTCCTTCCATACAGTTGTTTGCCATAGGGAAGAAACATCCCTACCATGAAGGGTCTGCAGGATTAGACACCTGCTGACTATCTGCTGCTTTTAGAATAGGATACAGCTGATGGTGTAAGATAAATTCAGTAGGAAGGAGGTATTTTCACTGCTAATTGTACAGGATGAGCGCAACTGTCTGGATGTGTTTCAGGATTAAGGAAAATACTCTTTAAGGTTGTATGAAAGTTCCTTCTAAGTAGACAAGTAGGAATTGGTGCAAAGACTGTTCGTGGGTAAGCATGCAGAGCTTGAGGTGTGAGAGCTGCCAACGCTCCTCGCACTGATGAAATGTGCCATGTCTTGTTCACAGCCCGATCAGAACGGTACCAACACCTGGATTCAGAAGAAGAGGAGGACACTAACGATGATGATCATGTGGAAATTCGGCAGTTTTCCTCATGCTCGCCAAGGTTCAGCAAGGTAGGCGCGTGCTAGCTTGTTGAAAGAAAAAATATAGTGAGGAACACAATTTCATTGCTTCGTATGGGGTAGATTTTAATCATGCAGATGATGTGTGGGAGTCGCATGGTGTTTAGTATTCACTGAGGAAAGAAAAAACTGTACGTTGTTTATTCTGTGCTAGTTTGTGGCCTGTTAGAAGGTGAGTGCAAGAATAATTGGAGAATGAGGTTTTGTATTTCTTAATGTTTCACTAATATGCAGGGTACTGCGGAGGTCTCTCCTGCATCTGATACAGTTTGATGTTTTTACTAATGACTTGGATGCTGGCGTAGGGGTTGTCCAAAGCTTATTTGCTTCGAACAGTATCGTTCTGAAAGGGTCTTCCAGTAGGTGACAAGGTGGTATTAGGATGAAAACTGATTCTGACATTTTGAAATAATGGTCTAAAATCAAAGGGATCCCATGCAGTAGGAGCGCAGGTGAAGTTTGCATCTCTGCTGTTCATCGTCTCAAATACAGCCTGAGGAAAAAAAGGTGACGTTTTCAAAGAGAAGGATCTGGGTATATAGTGCATCATGAGTTAGAAGTGCCAAATTATTGAAGCAAAAAGGCAGTTACCATACTGGAATAGCACAAATATTTTTGGCAAGGCAAACAAAGAAGTCCTTTCCATCTGCTTAGCAGTAGGAAAGCCTTAGCTGGGGCACTCTATCCGGTTCTGGGCAATGTTCTTTAAAATAAACATGGACCAATAAAAGAGAGTCCAGAGGAAAGCAACAAGAATGGTCCAACATCTACAAAACATAAAGCCTCATGTGTTTCCAAATGCATAACTGCTAGAAGGAAAGTGTGGTCTTCCTGTTCTACCCAGAACTGACATGAAATCATGGGCACAAAGGAGGTATAGGATAGATAAGTAGTAGTTTCCAATGTTGAACAATAATTAAGCGCTGGCTTGGGTTGCCTGGGGAATTTGTAGAATTTCACTGGCGGCATTTAAGAACAGGTTGGAGAAACATCTGGCAGGTGATCACAAGAGAGCTGGTTCTGCTTTGAGGTGGGGAAATGGACAGGAAACCCTGAAGAGGTCCCCTCTAGCCATGCTTTCTGGGTTCAGCATGCCTCACTCAGGTCTGTGCGCGTCTCCTTCTTACTCAGGTGACCTGAAATAAAAAGCTGGGATTACGGGCATTACAAAGTAGTACAACTCTGCTGTTAGCGTGGATAAAACAAAGTATGTTTGGGGAGGGGCAGAAGGGAGAAGAAATGCTGTTTTGAGGTCAGCCCTCTCTATAAACAGTTATTTCCCTCTTCTTGATGAGATGGGAGTAGGAATTTTACTTGCAGCCTCTGAAAGATGTTTCAGTTTTTCATGACAGTTCCTCCAAATTTCCATTACTGAAGTCAGTTTTGAAGCAGCACTTCGTTCTTCTTTGTCCTCAGCTGGGCTACAGTGGTTTAAGTAACAGTTACTGTTAATTTTATGGAGTCGCTCCTGATTTGCATCACCAAAAGTATGTTTAAAATTGGACCTGAGGATTAGTTGAGGTTTTGAAAAAGTTCTCATGAGTACATAAGGGTTTCTTTTTTCTGCCTTTTCTCACCATGAGTATTATTCATCTGTTAGACTGAAGCTTTTCTTTAGGGTTCAGTGTTTTTGCCACAAAGAGAAAAAGTTCACTTTTAATGAATTTATTTTAAGACCGGGAAAATTATACAGCATTTGTAATGTGGGAGGCATAAAAGGCTCATTATATTTTGAAATTCTTGTCTGACAATTCAGCCATATGATTTATTAATAGTTATCTTGTTGATGCTCTGAATTTTTAATAACATTATTTTCATTAATCTCTTCTTATGTAAATTAGGTCCACAGTCAAGTGTAGTTTTAAAAGGATGGATTTTTTTGCTTAATCATTTAATTATTTAAAGACGGCTGTAAAACCAAGAAAGGCACTTTCATTAAGCTGTCAGCATTATAGTAGATTCCTTGAGGAGGGCAGGACTTTTTTGTTCTGAAATAAGCTTGGGGCAATGCTGATAGACTGATGATAATGAAATGGGGTCATGAGCGTGATGCCTATCACTGAATTGAATTTGTGTAGTAAGATTTCAAGATCCAGATGCTAGCCTTCAAGACTTGTGGAGCCTGCTTTAGCAATATCTCTTCTTAGATTTGAGAATCGTTAAGAACAAAAGTCAAGTAATTTCAAAAAAGTCTTAGTATTTCTGTGGTGTGCTGGGATGTTTCCAGATTAGAGATGTTGGGTGCTGTTGTAGAAAAGTATCTTTCATGTTTCCGAAGCTTGGTTTTTTTCTTTCCTCCCTGGCATACTTTGAGCATGTCACATCTGCGCTGTGTTATTTAGTCAAAGAACATTGCCAAGTTCATGCTTTCAGGGAACATCTTTCATTTTGAGAAAAGATTATGCCCCCTGATCAGAAAGGCCACAGAGGTTTGTTTTCTCTGTACGGAAGGATCTTTTGCTATATGCAGGTGTACAGCAGCATGGAACGTCTTTCCATCCACGAAGAGAGGAAGACTCCACCACCAACTAAACGGAGTCTGAGTGAAGAAAAAGATGACCGGCTGGACAGCCTTGGCGGCTTGAAGAGTCGAGACCGCAGCTGGGTGATTGGGTCTCCTGAAATGTAAGTTCTGTAGAACTAAATCTTTTGGTTTCTTATAGCAGCTGAGAAAAACTGACCTGTGCCAAAACTTTACATGACCAGTGTTAGGTCAGGAATACTTCATATGATGCATTTCTACTGGTCAAGCCTGAAGGGTGGAATAAATAGCTGAAAAGGAATGTGTAGAAGTGACACAGTCCTTAAATGTGTCTAATTAGGTACTAACACCTCCTAAATTTGTAGCAAATACTTTAAATGAACTTAAAAGGTTTCTTAAGTAAAGCTTTCATTTTTGGAAATGCTAGTTATGTTGGAGATATACCAAGAGCAGGTTTTTCTCAAACATCAGTGAGTCCAAAGTCTGGTGTTGCCAGGCTTCTACCATTTGTCACAAATTAGAGGAACCATTAGGAAAGTTCAAAGTTTCTAAAGTTCAGAATATCCAAAAAAATCTTGTGTTCTAATAAAAATGTCAGTAAAAGATATGAATGCCCAGGATTTGGTTTTATTCCTTCCTTCCTTAGAAGCTTAACAACAGAATAATATTGGAGATCTAGACTAGGTGATGCCGCAAGCCTTTGCTGTTTTACGTCCTAATGATTTAGCACTTAATGATAACTTCACCTTAAATTGGCTTCAGATGTCTGAGTTGGGGGCTGTGTGTTATTTTCTCTCTTTAACGTTCATTATCCCCCTAACTCAACTGAGGGGCTCTGTCTTGTTTTCTCTCTTAGATTGCGTAAGCGCTTGTCTATGTCTGAATCCTCGCACACGGAGAGCGACTCCAGCCCACCCTTGACGGTCCGAAGACGCTGCTCGGGGCTTCTCGATATGCCCCGTTTTGCCATCTCTGCTGAGGACGAGGGAACTGTTCTCAAAAGGCCCCAGTCCGAAGGGATGCTCTTATCCACTGTGCAGTCGCGGGAGGGGCTGCCGGTGCCCATTCCAGAACAGCCTGTGGAGCAAGAGCTGCAGCTGGAAGCTGATGCTGGACCCACCACCCCCTCCACGGCCGTCAGCAGCGCCTCAACGCTGACAGGTACGTGCTCAATGTGGTGGTGTTGTGGTCCCCAAGAAAGCCGTGTTAGCATGCAGATGTTAACTCTGTGAAACTGTGGATTTGGATGTCGAGTGATGTGAATGTCTCATGCTAAGTGGTTATTTTCATGTAGTTTTGTGGCTGTGCTTGTCTTTAAGATAACGTTGGTGGTTTATTTCTTCAAAAGTACATCTTTTACTTCAGTCTTCTCACTTCAGATTGATTAAGGTTGTTTCATCCTTGAGACCCACATGATCTACGCCCACTTACAACCACTGGGTTGTGTTACGCATTAGTCGGAGCAGATCACTGCTAAGTTGGGGCTGGACAATATGGGTGTTCAGCCATACTAAAACATCCCTGCTTCCTATTTGGAAGGCTCTAGTTTAGAGTAGAGACTTGAAATTTGCTAGGGGAGCGGGGTTTGTGTCAGGAACGTGCTACTTGCTGTCTCAGCCAAATATCCCCAAATTTAGCCAAGTTGCAGGCTTATAAAAGTGCAGCCTAAGTTTAGGAAAGTGAGTCTTAGAAGTCAGTGTTTGACTTCTCAGAAGCTTTGTCTATCCTGAGGCCTTTCTCCAGCACTGGGCTGGTCCAGCACTGGACCTTCCCTGCAATGTTGTCCTGGGCTGCTGCGGCGCAGGGCTGGGCTCTGGGGGCTGGAGTGTCTCCAGCTCCTGCCCCTTCCAGGGCACTGGGAAGGCAGAGGGCGAAGCTGCCTTTTTCTGAGTACAGAGGAGGCCAGAGCTGGGAACTGGTGGGAAGTAGTAAGGAGGAAAAAATTTGGACCAATGGAAGAGAGTGAAGAAGTTGAATTGAAGGTTGGCGAGATAATATTTGAGAAGAAAGGCATATTTAGGGGAAGAATTAGATTGTAGCGTTGAAGAACAAGGACTAACTGGGTAAGAAAATAAGAAACAAGTTTAAGGGGGAAACTGGGAGCAAGCAGGCAAAGCAATTGTGGATGCACTGAGGATGAAAAGGAGAGGAAAGGGGTACTGAGCAAGAAGGCAGAGTGCCAGCAAGACTGGACAAGGACAAGGTGAAGGACATTGGGCAGATGTGATGGTGGATTGATAGCAGAAGGTGGAAATGCCTTAGAGGAGATCTGCCTCCAGACTAGAGTAAAGCCAAAGATCCCCACATCTCATTATTCTTCTTCTGCAATGCAGTCTGTGAAATTTCCTCCAAAATTGTCTCATTCCCGTCTCTGTGGCTCTTCTTCCCAGAAGAGGCCTGGGGTGCTGCCATCACGAACTCCATTAACCCATGGGCAAATGTGTAGGAGTGAAGGAAGTAAGCTACCACATACTCGGGTGACAAAAGTACCATAGTGGAACCTTAGTTTCTCAATTTCATACTAAAAGCTTAGAAACACGCTATTAAAGATTGCAAGAACCACTATTATTGCAAATTTGAATATCTACAAGTTGAAACAGGCAAAAATGAAGCTTCCCTGGGCAACCTGCTCCCTAGAGCCTAATGCACTTGAGCAGTCTTTAATCCAGCGCATGGGATTCAGGGATACCATTGCTTCAGTGTCCCCAGCCTACAAAGTTAAGTCAGAGGCAGGGGACTGCAAGAAAAGAATTTCATTCCTGTCACTGTCTCGGAGTGCGCCTCTAATGCGTATCGCAGCCTTTTCACACGCAGCCTCCGATTCTGGGTTCCTCATTGTCTGGGAGCCTGATTTGAAACTTCGTGGCTGTTAAATGTTGAACTGGCATCTGGTACTGAGGTCTATGGGAATGGTGCTTTGAATTTTTATTTCCATGGTACTTCCTGCTTTACTTAGTATGCAGAGCAGTGGTGCCTACTTAAATAACGATGATCAATGTTTTGTTCTGTCTTCATTGTTCAAAATGTGGCCCTTAGGCTTTATTTATTGCACGCTGCTTAAAATTTGCTTTTGAAGACAGAATGATTAATTTCCCTCGTGGACTTGCTGTGATGCTCACCACTTTCATTTCTGAGCACCTTGTAAATTCTAATTAATGTATTTTCACAGTGCCCCTTTAAGGTATCAGATGGGGAACTGAGGCACCAAGCTTGACTACAGCATCCCCAGCCCCCAGCATCTGCTATTGTTGCATGCCCAGTCTGATTTTCAAGATTTCTTTGCATTTTATATATACGTATGGCAGGTTAAGTAATTCAAGACTAAATTGCAGCGGTGCACAGAAGGGGGCAAATTAAGGTTGCCTTTGCAATCCACATTTTTACTTTCCCTGACTTTAGTACCTTAGTATTCTCTTACAGTGGATTTTTTATGTGCAACTCCAGTAGAACCTGGCTCTTCTATTACAGGCAGTTTTAACTTTAAGATTGACAGTTCTTGCTGGTTGTAAAAATGGAGCACTTTCCATAAACCTGTTTTCGTCTGTGAACGATCCCATTGAAATGGCTTGCCTGCAGAACTGCACCGCAGCTCTTGGATTCACATAAATGCTACTGAGCAACGTGATTTCATTAGCAAGCTTTTCCAACAGAACAGAAGCCGCTAATTTTCTGTATTCAGAATAACACCGTTTCTGTAAATAAAAATTCAAGCCCTGGGGTTTCTTCTTAGGAAAATTTACTCTTGGACTTCATGTAAACATGACTTTGATTTAATGTATTTTGCCTGTAGGGGAATAGACTGTTAGGAATTCCCTGTGGTTCTAATCTGTTTTAATTTAAACTGTAGCTGGGAGCACTGCAGATTTCTCTGATCCACGCGCTCGCAGTAATAGCAATGAAGGCCCAGACTTTACCACTCCAAAAGCCATCAGCGATTTGGCAGTGCGGCGGGCACGACACAGGTTGCTCTCTGGGGAATCAGGGGAAAAACGTACCTCAAGACCTGTCAATAAAGTGATTAAATCGGCATCCGCTACTGCCTTGTCTCTCCTGATTCCCTCAGGTAAGAAATGCCTCGTGTGAGGCATTGTCAGAATCTGCAAGCACTAAACAAAAGGTCTGCAGACAGACCCTCCCCCTTCCCTCTCCTGGAATAATGCCCTCGCTGGCAGGAGGGGAGAGATCTAACTTTTACAATCGGTGTAATATTTACTGCTCGGCAGGATAACGAACGCTGCTTTGCCACAGACAGGAGCATTGTATGTGTGGTCTGACTGCAGCTTCTGCAAATGGCAGCTGGGCCTTATTCTCTCCCCAGTTTTGTTTAAATTGGCTCCCGGCTGGTCTCTAGACAATGGTGCGGCAAGGAGGTGTAGAGACACGCAACGATTTTAACCCTCAAGGTGCAATTTTTGGGGGGCCACATGCTAACTATAGTGTTGTCTGGGAGCTGAATGTGTTTGGTGCCTTCGTGCACCGGGAAGTTTCAGTAACTCTAGGTAAACTGGTTGAGAATGAGCGTTGAAGAATTCAATAGTGAGAATAACTCACAAAGCAAGTTATGGCTGGATAGCTTACCTTGTTGGCCAGCTCTGGCTCCTTGGCAGTTCCTAATGCCAGGCGGTAACTTCCAGCGAACAGCCCGACCATGCCGAGCTGTGACAGACCGGTTCAGCAGGAGGCTCTCCCCACAAGGACTTTGTCCCTCTTTCCGGAGGATAAATCCTTGCTGTATTTCCAGGGCTGTACCTGTTCCTAGATGGGAGCAGGGAATTGCAGCTGTGCCACCAGCGCCAACCCAGCGGACCCCGCTGGCAGAGCAATGCCTGCTGCCCCTCGAGCCGGGGAGCCGGAGGCAGGAATGTGGCTGCTTCTGTGCACCGTCGTGGTGGTGCACGTTACATTTCTTGTGGTTTGGGCGTTGGTTGCTTTACAAACTACAGTCTGCCTCATGAAAATCTCTAAAATGTGTATTTAATCACCCAGCAAAGGCTCCTCCAGAGCTGCTCTCATCTGCCAGGTAAATATGCGCTGGGCGATTCGGCAGGTGTTTCTTAATGGATTAGGGATTACCTTTTACAGCTGCATTTAATATTCCTGCTGTTTGGGTTTATTTCACCGATGTTGACCAGCTTCACTTTAAAATGAGGTGTTCTGTATTTGCTTTGTGTTTTTAAAAGTGGATGTTGTTCCGCTAGCAAGCAGAGTCAGATAGTTCATCCGATAGCCCAGCCCTTGGCTCTTCGTTTGGGAAATGCGCTCTAAAATACATTTGTGATGTTGTTTTTCAGTAGCAAAGTCCCTGCAGCAGTTAATTTTTTAGGGTTAAATATTTTTGCCCCTGTGAATTTAAAGCACTACCAAAACTACCTAGGTGTAGTTGCTGTCCTGATCACCTACTGATTTTTTTGTTGGTTTAATACTAACTGATTTTGATTTATCTCAGCACCAACGTGTAACTTGCACCAAGATCTGGAAACTATTCGATCTTTTGGAGGGGGATAATATATCATAACCTTGAAATGGGGTGTTCCAGGATTGTGCCTAGAGCAAATGCTTATGATGGGTTGTAAGTCCCTGAAAGAGGAGAAGTAAACACTGTGACCCAACCATAATTCTAGGCAAGCAGTGCTGCTGGATCGAATACACACCTCCAAATGTGCTTTTTTGGAAACACTGCCAATTTTTGTATTTTGAAGCATGAATTAGTTGAAGCTGCAGGCAAACCCAGCTCTGGTGCACACCACCAGCTTTAAGAGCGCTTGGCGAGATGGTTTCATAGCTGTTCTCTAACAAGAATTTTCTCTCTTTTGGAGGCCTGGTTTCCTAATTTTTGCCCACCTTTGTGTCATCACTGTAGATCACCACACGTGTTCTCCATTGGCCAGTCCAATGTCACCTCATTCTCTATCCTCCAACCCATCTTCGAGGGACTCCTCACCCAGCCGCGACTTTTCTCCTGCTATCGCAAACCTGAAACCACCAATCATCATCCATCGGGCTGGAAAGAAATACGGTTTCACTCTCCGTGCCATTCGCGTCTATATGGGTGACAGTGATATCTACACTGTGCATCACATGGTCTGGGTATGTCTCTGCTTTTCTCAAAGGAGTACCCTTGGGGCCAGAAATGCCTTTAGCCAGGGTTGTGGGGTTTAGCCTTAAAAATTGTGTTTTGCCACCCTGTTTTCTCTCTCCTTATTCGAACCCAAAGTTACCTTTTTGGGGTAGGGGAAACCCTTTAAAAATAAAGAAATCGATAACAGCACTTTGGGTTCTACCTGTAGCAGTTTTCAAGCCCATCACAGAACCACAGCAACCTTTCTCTCCTTCTTTCTTCCCTGGTTACATGGATCCACCTTCTTTCACCTGTAGCACATAACTTTAAAGCATGTTTCTGTGTACATACCCTTGTTTTCTTTATTGGGGTTGTTGCATGAGGGCCAGTCGTAGCTAATTTATTCAGACCTGTGTTAGCGATTACAGCCTGCTTCGGATCAGTTCAGTCTGCTGGGGTTTTCCAAGCAGTCGCTTGGAATTGATTGCGAGCCTTAAAGCATCACTGCTGCTACGCTGATTGCCATGGGATTTAGCTCTTGGCTTAGTTGTGTGCTATGCTAAAAGGTCTGGTTTCCATGTCTGTATCTCTTCCTTCCCGTTATTTCTGGTACTTGATCTCTGTGTTCCTTTTTTGTTAACGTATATGACTTCTAGGAATGATCCGTTCCCTGAAGCAGTGTTGCTTGAATTGTGTAGTTAGGGAGAACGGAGTCAGGGTAAAGGTGGTTCATTCTTTTCCTTGTATCTCTGTGTTCATTAGACAATTTGGACTTCATACGCTTTGGTCATCATTTAACACTCATTCTTACCTAGAAAAATAATCTGAAGCTGCATTTTTCCCTTGCTCCTCTCAGCTTTCCTTGAAAAATGCTGAGTTTACCAAGATACTGATTTGTAGTCTTTTCTGGCTAGAGGGAGAGTTGCAGTGTTCTCAAGTGTATCTGTCTCCTCACGGCAAAGGAGGCTTTGGGAAAGGCAACGTGTCCATGGGGGAAAAAATAAAGGACGAAAAATGGAGAAAGAAATTCTGTTTGGGATAAGATGCAATAGAGGCACTCCAAAAACATGTCTGTCTTAAAAGTTTCTTGGCCTTTGCGGATTCCAGCAGGTCCATGGAAGGACACTGGATTTGGGATGGCACAGAAATTGAAAAAGATTGAATGCTTGTCTGGAAATCAAGGGTATCTAGTTAACATTCCCGAGTGCTGAAAAATTTTGGAAGTGTTTTTCTTTTGTTTTGGGAGGAGCTGGTCTCTTGATCAGCTTAACCATCCTGGCTGGCTGCCTTGGATCGGGAAGAGCACAGATTTCCGTGCTTGGCTGTGCCAGTCAGTGGTGTCTTTCAGCCTTCTTTGAAGCAGCTGATGCTGGCTGCAGCGAGGGGTGAGATGGATGGGCTTTGAGTCTGATCTGGCCAGAGATACTGTACATTCCTCTTCTCCAATCAGTCATCCCCTTCTCGTTGCCAGCACGTGGAGGAAGGTGGGCCAGCGAACGAAGCAGGTCTGCGTGAAGGGGATCTGATAACCCATGTCAACGGGGAGCCGGTCCATGGGCTGGTGCACACGGAGGTGGTGGAGCTGATTCTGAAGGTAGGGACTCAGCGCTGCTACGTTTTGGAAAATATGAGCAAGCTTGTTTAAAACGCCGTAGGTGTCTAATTGGCATTGTCTGAAATACAAGTATGTACACAGCACCTGGTCCTTGCTTTGCAAGAACTCATTGCTGTGGCTTGATCCCTAAATCTCCCAAATTTCTGCATGTAATTTAAGCTAAACTCAGATAATTTGTATGAGAAATAAGGACCCGCCAGATACATTTTTATCAGCAGTAAAGACAAA
This sequence comes from Rissa tridactyla, assembly GCF_028500815.1. Taxonomy (NCBI): domain Eukaryota; kingdom Metazoa; phylum Chordata; class Aves; order Charadriiformes; family Laridae; genus Rissa; species Rissa tridactyla. The sequence continues at coordinate 45,225,277 of NC_071473.1, forward strand.
GGTTAAGAAGATTTAAGTATACCTTTCCACAAACGTCACTTTAATAAACAAATACCTTAAAAAATTTTCCAAATTACTTTTATTTTTTGCCTTTAGGCTGTGCTGATGTTATGAACCTTTAATACTGCTTTCTCCAGGATTATTCCTAGTGATATTTAAAAGCAGCTTTGTAATGGTTGGTCTTAAAATTATCCAGTTAAATGACTTGCATTTTGATGCCTCCTCTGAGCTGAATCCATTTACGGAAATAAACCCCAAAGTTTTGGACCATTCCAAGAGACAGAAGTCTGTGGGACTGCAAATAGGGGAGCAATCAGAATTATCTTTTTTTAAGATGAGAGAGACGAGCAATGCTCTGTGTTGCAGATTCGTCACGATAGCTGCCTGATACGCTCACATCTGCCGTCAGTCAGAGCACTGGGAATAGGATTGGTGACAGAATATCACTTTGTTCAAGTTTCCAAGTATTACAAGTATTAAATTGAGGCAGTTGGGGTCTCCATGGGAGAGGTCGGATGCTGTGTTCTATCTGCTCTGGGAAGCTTTACCTGCCAGCTGGGGTCTGAGCTAATCATTTGTGGAAGCCTGACTAAAGAGGGCTCTCTCTCAGCAATTCCTTAATAAATGATAGGTGGAAATGCAAAGGGGGAAATGGAGTTTGACAAAGGATTACAAGATGGCAGGCAGCAATCAATTAGCAGCCTACCTGCTTAGCCTCCAGATCTGCTTCGAATAGCCCCGTTTTAAGCAACGTCTCTGTGTCTTGTTTCTCACAGAGTGGAAATAAAGTGTCCATCTCCACCACACCATTTGAGAACACGTCCATCAAAGTTGGTCCAGCTCGAAAAGCCAGCTACAAATCCAAGATGGCTCGTAGGAACAAGAAGAGCAAAACTAAGGATGGTCAGGAAAGGTTCGTTTTGATGTTTCTCTGTGAAAATTAAATGGCAGCCAAGATAATGTAAGAGAGATCTTGTCAAATCAATTTGCAGATAATGCATATCAGCAGGTATGTCCTGTAGTTCTTCTTTTCCTTTGTTTTCTTTTTGACTGTGCCATAAAATTGACTGAAATATGCCAATAAAGGTAAATAAATCATTTGGGCTTGTAAACAACTTTTGAATGCTCTTCCACAGTAAGAAGAAGAGTTCTTTGTTGAGGAAGATCACTAAACAAGCATCGCTGCTTCACACCAGCCGGAGTTTATCTTCACTAAACCGCTCTCTGTCTTCTGGAGAAAGCGTGCCTGGCTCTCCAACTCACAACCTGTCTCCTCGGTCGCCAACGCAGAGTTACAGATCCACTCCCGAGTCTGTACACTCAGGTAAAAAAAGAAACAAAACAAACCAAAAAAAACAACAACAATCCACACAAACAGAAAAAAAACTTGGAGAAGATTTTTGCTTATTGATTAATTTTTGAAGTAAAATACGCAGCAGCAGGCAGCAAGTCTGTGAAATAAAATGACAGCTGTCATGTCGATTACCTTAAGGATGGATATATTCTCATTCATTGATTCATTTAAAAATGAAAATCCATACATCCTTTTAAGAATGCATTTGCTGTACTACAGCATCCTTTCACTTTGATGCAAACGTGTATTGTAAGTTGCGGTGTTTTTGTAGCAGTTTGACACATTTTCTAGATTAGTTCGGAGAAAAGGAATCAAAACAGTGTGGCAAAGTCATATTTGAAAATTGAATCAGCTGGTGGAATAAAGAGATTTGCATCTTGAGAATAGTAATGGAACACGTGGTTCATCCACTTGGAGGTTTTCTCAGGAAAAAAAACGTTCTGATAGCAGAGTGTTTCTTACTATATTCTGGTGTTGTGTGACAATGATGTGACTTTTCCGTCAGAGGCCGTGCAATATTACCGTGTGATATTACTGCAGTGCTTTGTGGTAACATGGCATTTTGTCTTCGCTTTGCATGTCTTATTTTCAATAATTTGTTTTAATGGCCAAATATATATTAATCATCTTAGTCCTTTTTTTTTCTTTTTTTCTTTTTTTTTTTTTTCTTCTCTTTCAAGTTGGTGGCAATTCTTCCCAGAGCAGCTCTCCCAGTTCCAGTGTTCCCAATTCTCCGGCCAGCTCTGGACACATCCGACCCAGCTCTCTGCATGGACTAGCACCAAAGCTTCAAAGGCAGTACAGATCTCCAAGGCGTAAATCTGCGGGAAACATCCCTCTGTCACCGCTAGCTCACACTCCGTCACCAACCCCACAGTCCACGTCACCGCAGCGCTCCCCATCTCCTTTACCGGGACACTCAGTTGGCAGCTCCAGTATTATTCAGTCTTTTCCAGTAAAACTACACTCCTCTCCACCGCTGGTGAGACAAATTTCTCGCCCCAAAAGTGCTGAGCCCCCGAGGTCTCCTTTGCTAAAGAGAGTGCAATCGGCCGAGAAACTGGCTGCCTCGCTGTCCTCTTCTGAGAAGAAGCTGGCTTCCTCGCGTAAGCACAGCTTGGATATCTCTCACTCGGAATTCAAGAAGGAGATGCTACAGAGGGATCCCAGTCTCCAGAGCTTACAAGAATCTGCGAATGAAACAACGGGTGGCAAACTTGGGCTGGCGGAAAAAGGGATGTTGCAGAAGCCGGGTTCTCGGAAGTTGGGTGCTATTCGGCAGGACAGGGTGGAGAGGAGGGAGTCTCTGCAAAAGCAAGAGGCCATCAGAGAAGTAGATTCTTCCGAAGATGAAACGGATGATGGTTCAGAAGATAGTCAGGATGGGAGAAGACTGGACAAGCCCCCTGACGGTGGAGACCAAGGCTCAGATTCTTTTAATGAGGATAATAAGTTTTCGTCTAAATTGGAAAGCAAAGACAGTATTGAAGATGATGCCTTTCTACCTGAAGATCCAAAAGGTACAGAAGATTTGCAGAAGGGAAGCAATCAACAAGCCAAGGCTGTTTCAGAGCCACTGCAAATCAGCGTGCACCCTTCCCCATCAGAGGTCCCCCCAAGAACTTCTCCAGAAAAATTAGCTAATTCAGAAAAGCCATTCCTAAGATCAGAAACAGCTGCAAAGGAACAGAAAGTGCCAGAAAACAAAACTTCTGAGTGTCTTGGTCCAAAAGACAAGTCTTCTGAAGCAATCAAAGACCTAGGGAGAACTACAAGTACTCAAAAAACAATAGACCGCACAGAACATGTACAGTGCCCATCTATAAAACTCCTGGGACTTGAAGAAGGTGACTCTTCAGGGGCCTCGTGTGGTAAGCTTGACCTGAAAGACCCTCTGCTAACAGAAAGCAGTCAGAAAAAACAGGATTCCAAACCTCTGCTGGCACTTTCTTCGTGGTGCACGGCAAGCGTGAGCCCTCCCCTCTCGGCGAGCCCCGTGGATCGTGGTGAGAAGGATCGCAAGGAGACCCTTCAGCCTGCACAACAGCACAGCACTTCGTTTCTGTCTCCGGGAAGCGCGAGCGAAACGTCCCGAAAAAGCCCTAGTACTGAAAAGCAGCCCAGCTTGTCCCAGGCAGAGGGTGCTTCAGCCGCCAGCAAAACGAGCCCGGCAGGTCCCGCGTCCTCCACGCTCCTCGTCCCCGGTGCTTTCGAAAGAGCTCTCTCCGTGTCTCAGTTAGTGCCACTAGCTCAGAGCGTGTTAGGCCCTTTGAAGCTCAGTATATCTGTTTCCGGAGAGGTGGAAAAGAGAAAGGATTTCCCCCATTTGGGAGCCTCCTGTAAAGAAGAGAGAGATTCCAAACAAAAAAAGCAGGAAACTTCACAAGCAGGAGCGTGTCAAGAGAAAGCCAAACTATCTAGCACAGACGGTCTGACCATGAGGAGTGGGTCCTGCGCAGAGTCCTTAAACTCGGCAGCGTGTCCCGTGGTGGCAAAAAAGGAGGCAGCTTTCTGCAGCGCTAAAACATCTGAAGCGTTGGGAGGTAGCTGCAAAATCACTCCGTCGAAAGAGCCGCCTCACGCTCCTGGACAAGCAGCTCTGAGAGCCTCCCCTCTGCCAGATGGCAGCACGAGGCCCTGTAAAGAAGGGACTCCCGCGCAGGCAAAAAGCAAAGAGGTTGGAAATCAGTTAAAAATACAAGACTTTCCCCTGTCACATGATGGTGCTGTAAAGAAAACATAGCAGCATCCCCGGTACACGTGGACTGGAGCGTTCTACATTCAAAATAGAGACTGCATGTTTGAATTTTGTAATATACACTAATATAAAATAGAACTTGTGTACATCTATTTTTGGGAGGGTTTTTTTCATACTGTTTTTTGTGTTTTTTCATCCTTGCTATTCTATTTTTGTACACAGTAATGCTTGCCGTTTGAGGTCTCTTTAGAACAGGGTATCTTTAAAGCAGGGCTTAAGAAACAGTTTGATGATTTTTATTTTCTTTTTCCCTTCCAGACCTTTCATTTTGCCCAAGTTGAGGGCCGGTTGTGCTCTTCCCTCTAATTCCACATTTATTTGAGATCCCAAAAATTCTGAGTACAAAAAAAGGCAGCTTACTTTTGAATTTCATTGAAATTCACAATTTTTTTCCTTCGAATTTACAATCCGATGTCCTTTGACAAGCAGAAGAAACTACTCTCTTGTCCGCAAGTTGTTCTGGAACTACAAATCCTCTTCGGTGCAAGTAGAACCTCTTTGTCACCATGTGCATTCCCAGCCCTCCATGCATCCTTAGCGGATACAGAGGCGAGGGACTTGGCTGGAAGGGTCGGACAGAGAGAGAGGACTGTCATCTCTTAATACCAATTAAAATTAAGTTTTCAATGGAATTATCAGAAAGAGAAATCTCCAATCCGTAAGCTGGGTTTTTTTGGGATCGTTTTTACTTATCCTTTATGGGACACATGGCAACTTTTCCCTCTGTTTTTAAAATTTTAGTGATATTTTATCTCCCTTTCTCTGGCTTCAATTCATAACTTGCCCTGCCTCGGAATAAATGACCCCGGGAAAGGGGTGCCTTGTAGGTCGATTTTAAGATAGAGAAATTTGTAGTCGCGTGTTCTCCAGTGTGTCTCGGGCAAAGTTATCTCAACGATAAATGACCTTTGGAGACTTTTCCTTCTCTTGGTGAGTCTAAATAGGTAGGGGTTTTAAGGTGTTCCTTAACATTTCGGAATTGGGGCTTGGGAAACTTGCTGAGTTTTCTGCATCTGCCCGTTTTAAAAACTAAAAAAAACAAACCTATGAAGAGTTCTGACTCCTCAAGTTCTGTGGACAAGCTGCAAGCAGACTTCAAAACACATGTGATATTTTAAGATTTCAACTTTGATAGCTAGACCATTTCCACTGCTGAGGTCACTTTCCATTAAAAAAAAATTACTCTTTGCTCTTAGGTTTAGACATTGCTTTGCTTTATGTGTGACCGACTCTGGATAACAGTGCTCTTTGCTGAGGAGTAGATCAGTAATAACACACCAATAAACGTGTCGAGTGGTGATACCTGTAGCACTGTAAGCCATTTCTTCAATTAAAGGTTCCTCTCAATGAACACTCCCATCATTTGTCCCAGATTGTGCTCAGCTTTTATTCTAGTCTTGTCTGAGTGTATCTCCCTGCGGATCACCCGCGAGGTCTAGTATCCTGCTCACTGGCTGACTCCCTTAGAAGCAGAATTGACTGTGCAACAGTATTTCAAGCTAAAACCTGCCTCTCTTGGTCTGATTTCATGACGCCGCCTTCATTGTCTTGGCTTTTTCTGAACTTGGAAGTTTTGATTCGCCTCCCCTACATGCAAATATGGTTTCATATAGGAATATATTTTCTCCATCTCTTTCGACTTGGTTTCAGCTCAATCCACAAATCACCGAAATCTCTGGAATCTCCCCCTGCCTCTTTCTGTATAACCGTTGTTTCCCCCCATTATATACTTGATTTTGGCTGCTTGGATTTCATTTCTGGACCAAGTTTTGGTTTGGTTTGATCTTTTTTTTTTTTTATTTTATTTTTAAATCATGTTTAAATGCGCGTTTACTCCGTGCGTCTGTGTGAACATGTGTGGTGTTGTTGATACACTAACCAAAGCCTCAACGCTCCCAGATAACACGTTAATAAATCTTGCTGTGACGGTGTTGAGAGCAGAGCCTGCTGCGCTGTCTCTTTGCTCTTTTTCCCGGAATTCGTAGCCTACACGTATACACTTGGTTTGCGATTATAAACCGCAGTATTTCCACTGCCTTGTCGAGGTCCTGGGTATCTCCAGCCTCTCCAAGCACTCTTGTTGATGAGCATCGTTCTGTGCTGATTTGGAGCGATAGCAAGTAAGGAACAGACTTGGCGGGATCTGGTGATTATCTGGCCGGTTTCCTCCCCGATGGGTTGATCTAATAAAAAATTGCTGAGAAACAAGGTCCGATTGGCAGTACGCTATATGGTAAAATGAGCAGGAACAGTGAAAAATTGATTCAGCATCCTGAGTAATTGCAAAGACAAGCCTCAAGCTTATCTCCTGAGAGCACCTAACCTTGGCAAGATGGAAGTCTCTGTATCAATTTAGTGGTGAGCCCGGAGCTGGTGAGAACGTGGTCCGACCTGGCTGTTCCCTGTGTGGCAGGTGCCTGTTTCCTTCTCCTTGCGGTGGCACGGCTCCTCCAGTGAGCGTGCTCCTGGGGCATCCATGAGGGGCTCTGCGTTTGACAAACCTAAGGGGAAAGCCAACCACCGCTCTTAGGAGAGAGGACTTTGTAACCTGGCTCATCCCAGCAGGTTGGGATGGGACCCTCTGGAGGTACCAGCTGTGTTAGCCGCTGGCTCCCTCCCTTCGCAGCCGGTGGTTACAGCACTGAATCGTAGAGTTTTATCCTTTCTCATGCATAAAGAGAGGAGTGAAAAACCTCGCTGTGTCCCAGCTTTTGCTGCTTTTGCCTGGTTTGGCCGAAGAAGAGGTGAGGTATATTTCGTCACCTCTTTTGTAGCTATGGTACAGAAAGCGATCAGTGCAATTTAAAAAAAAACCAGGTTTTTTGGAAGCCAAAGCCAAGCAGCGTTACCAGGGAAGCATCCTAGTGAAGCCCCGTACCCCCTGCTCCTGGTCAGTCCTGCAGTTTCCCTCAGAGTGCCAGGTGCACTGTCATCCCGGTTCCACCTTCTGTCAAATTTAGACAGTGCACCTTAGCAAAAAGTTTGGGCAAAAAGACTTTTTCTATAAAATTTTGCTAATAAACCAGGTTTATTATCCAAGACTTATTCCTTGCTCTGCTAATTGCTTAAATACCTTCTCAAATAAGCTCGCAAAAACGTGTTGGGGAGGAGCGAGGTGCTGTAAGAGCTGTGTGTGAAGAGCAAGAGTGCCTTCCCCAGCGCGGGATCGGACCCGCGGTACCCGAGCGATGCGCTCAGCGAGCCGAGGGCTCAGCCTCCGTGGATAACCCCGAGTCGGACGGGCGGGAAGTGGAAGTTGCGTGCGCGTGGTGTGCATTGGGTGAATGAGCCGTGCATGGAACCATCCAAACACCCTGCTTTCCTGCTTCGGTTCCCTCTTTTCCTTCTGTTGGCTTGGATGTGTCTCCCGCTTCTCATCCCTGCTGGGATGACGGCATCAAAGCTGGTTCCAGCCTCTGCAGCTCCTCTCTGCTCCTGCGTCCTGCCCCATGCCTCATTTCAGTGTTATTTTTACCCTTTGTCTCTTACTGTTGCAAACTGAGAGAAATGGATGATATTTATTGTAAATATTAGACTTTAGCATTGTAACGGCCACTCCTGGGTCCGAATGTCAGAGGCCTTTGGCTGCTAATATACTAAAGAGTGCTTGCCGGGGAAGGGGTAGGAGTGACCAGTGGTTTTGGTTGCCACACTTGCATTAAGGTGTGATTTGGAGTATTTTAAATCTTTTTTTTTTTTTTTTTTTTTTTTCTTCTCTTCCAAAGAGGGGAGGATAAAGTCTTTCTCTGGTTTTCTCTTACTGGATGTGAAGGATAATTCTGTACTTCTAGTAGAAGATTTGACAGAAGTGTGTGTTTACGTTGTGTTCGATTACCATATCCAGGTGGCTGGGAGAGCACCTCCCGAGCTGGGCTCTGCCGAGCCGTGTCACTCAGCACTTACCTAGGTAACGAGAAAGTGTGGAATTTCTGTGTTTTTAGAAACTTGAACAATTGCCACATAATAGCGGTGCAATAATTTTTATTCATGTTGTACCTGCATGTCGATGTTCAAATCCTCCTCCAAAATAAATAATTTTTTTTTTTTTTTTTTTTATACATAAATTCAAACTCGTGTGTGTCTCTTGTTTGGTCTCCCTGAAGGACTGGGGTGGGGGGTGCTGCGCCTTCAACCCGCCGGCTCAACCGGCTGCTTGGCAGGGCAGAAAATAGCCAGCGGAGTGTCTGGGTGTCGGAGTAAATCTGCCCTTTGGCTATTTGGGATGTATGGGCCAGATGTATGGATAAGCCAAACCTTTCCACGCTGAAACTCAAGCCCAGAATTTACCAGCCTCCACCGAGAGCCCCTGAAGTGTATCGTGTCCTGTGTCTCGGCTAATGCAGGGTCCTCCTGGTCAGTCCCTACTTAAAGGGGTAAAAAAACGTAGCTGAGCAACAGAAGAAAACAGCCAGACAAGGAGAGGACGGGACTGACCGCCATTGAGCACCACAGCTGATGGGCCTATGAATGATGTGCAACTACATAAAATCCGAAGGGCAGCAGCTGCCAGCAGCACGGGAACGGCATTGGCTTGCATTAGCCAAACGGCACGAGGCAGCAGGAGCTACGTAGCCCCTTTGTGCACCCACTTATTTAGGCTCTCGTGCTAATATATCACCCAAAACCTTTCCAAAACCAGCCCTTTGCTTTTAACATCCGCAGGTGTGCACTCGCCACCTGAAAAGCCTTCAAAGGCTTGTTCCTCTCCTTGGAAATAAAGAGCTGGGGAGACGCTGGTGTCTGGGGGGTTGGACTCAGCCTTGTTCGCTGCTACCGAGGATGTTCAAAACATCCCGTGTCCTCGTTCTCCGGGGAAGCTGCCGAGCAGAAGTTGGGGACGAAGCACAGCTCCATCCACGGGAGACTTGCGGTGCCTCTGCCGGCAGCCTCTCGCTGCGCCGGCGGTCGTCATTGCTGACGTCAGTTCATAAAAGAGTGATATTCCTGCCCACGTGGAGAGGGACGGCACGGCTCGAAGGGACAGGAGGCACAGAGGGAGAGGAGGTTGTTACATCTCCTGCAGCATTGAGCAAAATGGCCTTTCTCTGGCACGGCGGGAGGCTGTGATGGCTCTGGGCAGGGACCTGGTGCAGAGCAAGGGCTGGCCGTGACCCAGGGACCGAGTCCAGAGCATCATCTCCACCGCCGCAGGGGTCCAGGAGCATCGCTCTCGTCCCGCTCCTTGGGGACGAGCAGAGACATGGCAACAAGAGCTTTTCAAATTACATCTTCATGGGAACATCCCGCTTTTCTCCTTTTTTAAGACTTAGTAGCTGGAGTTTCATTAGGGTTAGGTTTAAAGTCCGCAGCCCTCCTGTAGAGGTTCCCCTAGTCAGAAATAAATTGCCCTTAGTCCACAGTAGTTTGTTCTTCCAGAGGATTAAGCCGCAGCAAATCAGGGCCGTTTTCCTCCTGAATGACGGCATGCACGAGGGCAGCTCAGGGTGCTTTGATGCCCGCTCCCTGATGCTGACACTGAGATTTGAATCCTTCCCCTGGGATCAGAGGGTGCGAGCGAGACCCCGGGCAAAGTCCCGCTGCCGGCAGGCAGCTTACCAGGAATTTCAAAGATGGGAATTAGGGGGAAAGCCGAAACAACCCGTAGGGGTGCTCAGCCCCTAGCTGTTGACAGCCTGCCCCGGAGGGAAAGTGCAGCTGGAATTGCTGTTGGATGCACCAAACAGCAACATGTGGCCCCGTCAAATTCTGGCACCTGCAGCAGCAGCACCGGGGGACATCAGGGCTTGTCGCCTCTGCCAGCCTCTTCCCCCTTTTTTTGGGCCTTTTAATAATAATAATAAGTGGTGCGGGAGGGCTGGGCTGCCTTGTGAGCAGGGAAAAGTCGCCCCACGGGAGGTTTTGCAGCAGTGTCCTTCAGGGTGAAGCTGAGCGAGGGGCACGTCCCCGGGGCTGGGAGGGTTTGTCCATCCCGGTGAACTGCGTGATGCTCCTGTGAGCTTACGGTTCTGACTTCGCCTGGGTTTAGGTGAGACCAGACTGGGCCAGGCCATTTCCCCCCAGACCAGCTGCCAGAAGAGGAACACGTGGGATTTCAGCCCCCAGCCCAGGCGCTGGCTGCAGCTAAAAGGGGACCCAGGTTGCAAAGTGCTGATTCCCGCTTGGTTTGGAGGGAGGTTGGACCTGGAAAGCTGTTACTGGCCAGATGATGCCCAATAATACCTGTCAGCCTTGTGGGAGGATGAGTTTATTGTGCCTTTGTGTGCATTAAAAAAAAGAAATTCAACGTGTTTTGCTTCAAATCGGGGTTTTACTGGCAGAACCAGGCTCTCTCGGGGCGTTGCTCCTCTGTCCCTTCCTGGGGATGTTTCTCCTCTGGCCTCGCCTGGCATGGTGGGGTTGGTGGCCGCCTGTGACCTGCAGCCATGGGGCTGTTCCCATCCCCTCGAGCCGCTGCCTGGACCTCTGGGTCACCCCCCTGACAGCAGCGGCATTTCCAGGCCCCCAAATCCTCCAGGCTTTGCAGCCTGGGGGCTCATTTGCCCCCAGTGCCAAGATGCAGCAGCAGCCCATGGGGACACACCCACGCTTTGGGGGGGGTTGTAGCCGCCCTTGGGTGTGGGGTACAAGTGTGGGGGTGCTCCCCAGTTGCCCCCCAAGAAATGGCGCAAGAAGAGCCATAAGCAGGGACAGTGGCAGCGTCCCTGGCAGCTGGTGGCCCACGGTCCCTCCGATGCAGGGGGATTGGGGCCAGGTCAGCCTCGCCTGCAGGTGCTTTTGCCTGGAATTTGTCCCAGGGATGTCGTATGTGTCACCCTGGACTTGTCGTCTCCACTTGGACACGTTCAGCTCACCAGGGTTAAAACCCACCTGAAAAACCCACCGTCTCCCTCCGCTCTAGAAAGCCCCAGAGCAGGGACATGGTGCTAATTGCCGAGGGTATTTACCGTGGCTGATTGCTCCTCCATCCCTCCTGCCGCCCGTCCTCGGGGACACAAGTGGGATGGCCCATCTGGAGTTTTCCAGCGGGGAAAGCCTGGTTTCAGGGGGCAAAGGGAGAGGTTTCAGTGCGGCAGAGGGATGCTGTGATTCCTGGGGCTGATGTCCAGCTGGGCACAGCAAGGAATGGGACTTGAGGGGAACCTGGGACATCTCATGGCTGTCACCCCGAATGGCACCGCCTGCCCCCAGTGTGGAGCCCGGACGTTCACCGAGTGCGGGGACGCTGAGATTTGGGGTGGTGAGCAGCTGTCTGTGGCTCCACAGGATTTAACCCTTCGCGTCTGGCTCTGCCCTGTGCAACCTCGTTCCCCCTGGCCATGGAAGCCCCCGGTACTGCCCCCCCTCTCCCGCCTCCATCATGTGCCAGTGGGCTTTATATTTTAAATGCTGATTAGGGCTGACCTCATATTTCAGAGCTTACTTCATAGGCGCTAATGAGGGATTAGGAATGTTAAGCTAATTAGCAATCAGCAAACGAGGGCTCAGTCTGTCTTCTCAGCCTGACATGCTGTCAATGAACCAGTTATTTGATGATTATCGTAAACCCGCTCAAATGGGCTAGCTAATTCTGATGGGCAGCAGGGAACCGGGGCGAGCCGTGGCCGAGGCGATGGGAGCCCATGGCCCTGCATGGCTCTGGACACTGTCCTTGGGCTTGAGGGTGCAGGGCACCTGGTCCTGGAGCCAAAAGATTTAATGGATAAATAAATCGGAAGGTTTTTTTTTCCAGCTCACATTTATTGAGTGATACTCTGACCCATCTGCGTGCCCAGTCTCGCTGCTCTGGGAGAGGCTCTACCTGATGGGCCACCTAAGGGGGAATTTGGCCACCCCTGGATGCTGCTCAGCTCTGTGGCGGCCAGGAATCCCATGACCGCATTGGGACTTGGAGCTGGTGACGAGCCCTGGGGACATATTAGTCCTGTGCCTGGCTCATGGCAGGGGCTGTGGCTGTATTTTGGGGTTTGCAGACAGTGCGGTCAGAGGTCTCCTTCCGGCGGGGGCTCAGCTCCAGCCAGGACATGGGGCTGGGGTCCCCTCCAGCCCTTGATGGGAAGGACCATCCGGGGACGGATCCATCCTGCCCCGCAGCCGTGCCCTTCCCCATGTGCCACCCCAGCTTGGCAGCCTGGGAGCTAAAAATAAGTGAAAGGCAGGGGATAACCGGGTGCCTAAATATATCCTGTCTTTAATTAGCACCAGGCGACTGCCTCGCAGTCACGTCCGACAGCCCGCTAATCCCACTAAGCTGCGCCCGCGTCAGAGGGCTCCCCCGAACGGCCTCCCCGGGCTCCAGCCATCGGAGCATCCTCGCCGCCGGTCAGCTTATTCGTGCCAGCCCTAATCGTGGTCCCGGCGTGACGGGGGGATGGCGGCGTGGGAGGGCTGCGTGACGCGGGGTGTTAAATCGGCACGGAAGCTGGGGGCGGTCAGTGGCGCGCCAGGGCTGGTGATACCCTGGGACAGGAGCACCCACAACCTGCTACTTTTTTCCTGCGCCGCTCATCCCTCCTTGCCCTTCCCCTCGCCCGCCTGACCTGACGTACCTGTCGTTTCCTCAGGCCGGGGCTGGCTGGGAACCTCTCCGGCAGCGGGATGCTTTCCCACCCCACTGCCTGCGGAGCTCCGATGTGCGGGGCTGTGGTTGAACTCAATGGGGTCGGGCTGGGAGAGCATCCTGCTCCCCCACATCTCACCTGGGAACATCCCGGCTCTCCCTGGGGCAGTGGGCCAGGCAATATTTAACCCATTGCAGCTCCATCCGGCTCTGTGGGGCGATTGAATGAAATCCTGTGTCGCACCACGGCTGTGGCTGCTGGTTTCAGCATCCTCTTGCATTTCTAATACATACATATATTTATTTTTCTGGTTTGCCCCTTCGCGAGGGCACTGGGTGCCAGCAGGGAGGGATGCAGAGGAGGATGGGCTAAACCCCTGGGCCTGGTGGCTGCAGACTCCTCTCTGCTCAGCAGCCGTCTCTTCCCCTTTACTCAAAGGCCAGATTCCCTGCAAAGCTGGCTCCCGGGAAGCTCCGCAGGCAGCGCAGTGGCGGGGGCAGAATCCCCACGGGGTTTCCCTGGTGTCCCGCAAAGCGTATGACCAAGCCACCCCCGCTTCTGTCAGCGAGGACACAGGTCTCGCCGGGCTGGGAATAAGCCTGGGCTTTGCTCTGGCAACCCCCGTTAATCCTGGAGGGGCAGGTCTCTGGGAAAGGTGCTGCCCTTCCAGGTCACCGGCAGCCGAGGTTTATGTTTCCCATTAGACGAGCCCGGCTGGCTACCTTTAATCTCCCAGCCTGAGCCAAGTGCCTGGGACGGAGCCAGGTGCTATCCCTCTAAGCTGGGTCTTTTCCGCAGCATCCGTCTCCCCGCTGCGCTCCGGAGCTCGTGGCCTCTCTGGGGCAAGATCCCGACATCTCAGGCACAACCCAGGGGGTCTGCAGATCTCTTCCCCCCACTCCCTGCCTCAGTTTCCCCTTACCAGTGCGATCCCAGTGCGGTGCAGTGCCTTGGACCTCCTCACTCTGCCAATGCGGGATGCTCCCCAGGGCAGCTGGACTGGCCGGGGCCGGGGGGGCAGAGCCCCACATCTGCTCCCCAGGAGCTGCTTTGTCATGTGGAAAGTTTTCCAGCCATAATATAAAATTCCATGTAGTCCTTCCCCAGCTTTCCCTCCATGGGAAAACCCCGGGTGGTGAAAAATTGTGTTGGTCAGATTTTCCTGGGCAGGAGGTGGTCGGGGCGGGGGGGGGCGAGCATCAAAGTGAGCCCACAGGGATGCTACCGGCTGTAAATCCCCAGCCTTTCCTGGGAGCCAGGTGCCACAGCCAGCCCTCGTCCCAGCTCTCGGTGCCACCTGCCTAACTGGGAACCAGTGCCTGCCCCTGCTCAGACGCATTTGCTTGACGAGCAGCAGCACCCGGGGCTGTTACGCTGCCCTCCGTCCTCTGCTGCTGCCGCATTGCACCTTCCCGTGGTTTCGGGTCCAGCTTGTGGGTGGCAGCTGCCAAAAATGTTGTGCTGATCCCGCATCTCTCTGAAGTGGCTGGGGTGGCTTTGGGGAAGGTCTTCCTCAGCTCCAGCCCTTCCCAGTTACTGACTGGGGGGAGACGGAAGGAGAGACGTGGCTTTGCAGGGAGCGGAGCAGGGCTTCGGGCTGTGCCTTTGCTTCCAACAGGGAAGGGATGGCTCCATGGCCCTGAAAAGATGGATGTTGCGGGAGTTTGTGAATAAAAATTGCAGGAGCGGCATTCCTGGGAGGAGGCAGCTTCCAGGGATTGCCATCCACATGCAGCGTTGTCCTGGTGCAAGCCCAGAGCTGAGCTGGGGCTTCATCCCGTGGTCCTCCATCGCCCAACCCTGCTCCCTCCCAGCTCCGGTGCCGGGGCAGCACCTTTCCCTGACCCTTGGCTGTGATTTTTGGCTTTACAGGCCGACACCTGAAGCGGAACCTCGCCGGGGCCGGCACTCCCCATCCATGACTCCTACTCACCGCGCCGCTGGCTCCGCTGAGGATGTTTGAACAGTTTTCCTCAATCCCCAAGAAAAACAGACTGAAGCAGAGCGCGGGCACCTTCTGCAAACAGGGCGGCATGAAAAGCCCGTTTCCTCCCGTCCCCATCCTCTCGTTCTCCGACAGCCGCGTCCGCTTTGCTGGACCTGAAGAGGAGAAGATTAAAATGTGCTTTTAACCGTTTCCAGCCATAAGTTTGCTGCTGTGCCACCCCGGGACGCTTCCCTGCTCAGCTGCTCACCGCGGATTTTAAAAGCAAAGGGGCTCCTGTTGCCTCCCTCGTCAGTGTAGAAGTTGATGCGGATGTTGGATGCTCGTTAATTTTGGAGCTATCATTCGTTAGGGTGCTCCTTAACCCCGCTGGTGCCATCAGGTTTGCCCACGGGGGCTGACTGGGGATGCACGTTCCCATGGCGGCAGGGGATGCTCGTCCAGGGTTGGGGGGGGCCCACGCTGGTCCCCAGTGCCGCCCACTTCCCCTGTTACTCATATTAGAAAGATGAGGGTGTTAAGGGGATGAGGGGGGAGCAGGACCCCTTTGCGCTCCCCCAGCCCCCCCGTTTCCATGTCCCGTCTTCCCCAGTTGCTTTAGCCATGAGGCACTTGGCACCAACCCAGCCCTCGGCGAGGGGAAAAGCGCCACCATTCCCCCAGCGTGGGGCTGCCCCCCCACCCCCACCCCCCCTGGCTGCCGCGCTTTGGGCTTCCCTCATCCTGCTCCCACCCTGGTGGCAGTGGGGCGGCCCATCCCCTCCCCAGCTGCTGCTGGTGGCACAATGGGGGTCTCTGGCTGGATTCTGGTGCCAGGAATTGTGTGTGTGGGGGTGACCCCTTTGCGCCCGCAGGTGCTCCCCTGGAAAGCAGAGCGTTGCCGGCAGCGGGCAGGGACAGGGTTTGGCTGCGTCCCCGGTGATGGATTCCAGATGGCCCATGGGCGCATGGGCGCTTTTTTTTTCGGCAGCTGGGCTGCAAGAGGGTCCCGTCCAAAGCCAACATCCGTCAGAAGGTGGCTGGCAGGGCCAGGAGGAGGAGGAGGAGAAGAAGAGAAGGAAGAGGAGGGGAGTGGTTTTATTCCCTTGGCCGCTGGCTCACGGGGCCTCGCAGGGCTGACTCCGTTTCTCCATCCCATCCATCTCCTCCCATCCCTGCTCCAGAGGCTGGTGGCAGCGCAGGCGCGTTTCCTGCTGCCTAAAAATATTCGGGATGTGGGCAGGGGGGGCTTTGCCTGCCTGCCCTGCCCTGCCCTGCCGGGGGTGTCACCTGTGCCCCACGCCGCGTGGGTGTAGGGGCACGTGGGGACCGTCCCCTGCGCGGCAGGAGGGGACAGCCCAGGGCTGGGCACCGCTTCAGCTGGCCTGGGGGGGGCCATCCCCTCCCGCCGTGTTTGGGGTGGGGGAGCAGATTTTAGACAGGTGACAGAAAACCGGGTTGGAAACTCAGGAGGTCTGGGGGCTGGTCAGGAGGAAGATGCTCATCCTCATCATCTTGGGGGCACCAAAAGGCCACCTGAGCGTGCGAGCTCCCAGGTCCTCTGAAAGGGGCACGGTTTGGGAGGAAGGTGCACAGCCCTGGAGCAGTTTGGGTTTCCCACCCTGAGCGAGGCTGGGATTTATCTGACAGGTTCAGAAACCGACCTCTGAGCGGAAAATGATGGTGACGGACACCTGCACCTGCAGTGAGCCCCAGTGTGGGGGCGATTTCTCTCCCTCGGTGCCAAGGAGGGGTGCCGTGTCCTCAGAGGGGCTGTGGGAGCTGCGCGCTGTGGTGCCGAACCCAAAACCCCCGGCAGAAAGGGCAGCTGAAGCCTCCCTCCGCAGGGAAAAGCCACGAGGGGCGAAGGGGCCGTTCATTGCCTGCACCTTGCTCCCAGCAAGACGTTTCCTTCCTGCAGCAGCAAGAAATTTCTCCTAGAAATTATAAATACAAAGAATTATGCCTTGAAGTAGGAAGAAAAAAAATAAGAGCAACACGGAGAAGGAAAGGAAAAAAAAAAAACCCCAACAACCCACCCCGTGCCCGGATCAAAGCAGTTTGGAAGCCCTTGGACAGAAATATTCCCCGGTTTCTTTGGCCAAGTCGCCGCAGTGAAAGGCCGCTTTGTTCCCGGGCTCTCGGCCTCACGTTTGCCCCTGTGGACTTTGCTCCCGCCGCAGCCGGGGATGCTGCTCCCTGCTGCCCCGCGGCTCTGCCGGGACAGGTGCCGGGGGCTGGCCGGGCTCCGGCTCAGCGGCAGGGCTTTGATGGGCGCAGAGGAGCAGGATGGGCAACCGCTGCTGCTCCTCATCCCCCGCTGCCCACCCACCACCGAGGGCAGGTATGAAACACCCCGAGCTATTTATTCCGTGAGTGATGTGCGGCCAAGTGGCCTTACATTCCTGCTCACCCCCTCTTCCGCCCCGATTCCTGTCTTCTCTTCACATCTTCCCAAAGTTAAGGCCAAAGTTACACTCCTTTTTTTTTTTTTTAAAGCTATTTTTGTTGTCCCAGCCTATTTCATCAGCTGCGTCACCCCGTGAAACTGGAATTTCCCTTCAGTAGCTGCTTCTAAGTACAGGGGCTCATCATCTCTGCAGGGCTGGGGACAACCAGGTTTGGCCAAAGTTCCCCTTGCCAGAAGCAAGGAGAATTGGGGTCCTACATCCTGTATCCTCCAGGTTCTGTATCCTCCAGGTTCCGTATCCTCCAGATCCCACATCCCAAGGTCCCAAATCTCCCGGGTCCCAAATCCCCAGGTCCCGCCTCCCCCTGGAACTGCATCCCCAAGTGTCGCATCCCCAAGGACCTGCATCCCCAGGCCCTATATCCCCCTGGATCTGCATCCCCAAGTGTCACATCCCCAAGGACTTGCATCCCCCAGTCCCACATTCCCAGGTCCCTCATACCCCCTGGAAGAACATCCCCAGCTCCTGCGCTGAGGAGAGGAGGCAATTCAGCTTTAACTCTGAAGTGTCTCACATTAGACCAGTTTAAACCCTCTCCAGATCTCGGACGTGGTCACGTTGACTGGTTTCAGTGGATCTAACGTGGGGTGGGAGGGGTGGCTCTGGCCGAAGCCCAGCCCGGAAAGCTGGGCCGGGCTCTGGCTCAGCCCCGGGATGCGGTGGGGAATGCTGCCCAGAACAGGCCGGCCCTGTGCAAAAATGGGAACCTGTGTTGCAGATGAAAAGTGCTTTCTTTGGGTAGGATGTTTGTGTTTCCTTTGGCAGAGCGGCCGCGGGAGCGTGCACAGCACCTGCCCGGGGCGGGCGGGCTGGCTCTGCTCCCAGCCAGCCCCTTCCCTTGAAGGTGGGAGGAAAGGGAAAAAGTTTGGAAAACGCTCCGACGCTGGTTCCGCTTGAAGCAGGCTTGTGGCGAGTGGGTGCCTCGCCTGCAACAGCAGCCCGAAAAGCCGGGATCTCTCCCAGGACACCATGCAGGAGCCCAGGGAAAGGTTTATCTGACACCCTGACGGCACCGGTGGGATGGAGGGACACATCCTGGCCCCTGCCCTCCCGGCAGCCCAGTCTGCCCAAGATGCTCCATCGAAGGCCGTGCCTTTGCTCGCCCCGGGGCCCTGTGACAGTTAATGCTCCTCTTCCTGCTCCTTATCCCTCTTCTGGGAACCGGCCCCTGCATTGCTCTGGTTTGCATCAGGGCTTGGAGGCCGAGCCAGCTGGGCGTGAGGAGCCTGAGCTGCCCGCGCTCCTCCTCCCGCTCCGAGGGGGAGCCCGAGGCTCTGCCCTTGGCTCGGGTCTGGGGGCGATGGGGAAGGGAAGGGGCTCCGGGGGGTGATGGCATTGCAGAGGAGAGGAGGGAGACCACAGGGAAGCCGGAGACGGGCTTTGCTCCGTGGTGTTCAGGCTTGGGAAGAGCGGCCGGGCCGTCATGGCTGAGATGTTTCCCAGGAGCCACCGCCACCAAGGATGGGTTTGGGGGCAGAAGTGGGCGCAGCAGCCCTGGCTGCTGCTCTGCAGCTTTCCTTCCCTGCTCCGCCATGTCCCCTGCCCCAGGGAGCACAAAGCCACCAAGCAGAGGGTGCCCCGGCAGCTTGTCCCTACCCATGACTTCTCCACAAAAGCCAGTTTGGTTTCTCCAGGGAAACAGTTTTGCCACCAGGAAGTGCTGA
The DNA here is from genome assembly GCF_028500815.1 of Rissa tridactyla. NCBI lineage: Eukaryota > Metazoa > Chordata > Aves > Charadriiformes > Laridae > Rissa > Rissa tridactyla. Next base: position 45,243,967 of record NC_071473.1, read on the forward strand.
TTTGATGAAAATTCAGGGAGAAAATAGCAGCCAGTGAAGTGGTTTGTCTCACTCGGGGTGATGCCTCCGTCCTCCAAACCTTCCTGGGCGTTCAGATTGTGTCAGTAGGGAAAGGCTAACGCTGGTGTGGGACTGTCCCAGCTGAACCAAAATTGTTGTGGTGGGTTTCCTCCCCCGCCCCCGCGAAAATATTGTCCAGAGTCAAACTTTGTATTTTAACATTTTGTTCCAATTTGGATGCAACCCGGTGAGTGAGATGACGAGATTTCCCATGAAATGGGGATTCTGGGTCCGTGGCCAAGCCTAATCTGCCGGTTTTACTTGAAAGCTGCCAGCCCTGCTCCAAGCTTGGACATGATGCTCCAGGGAGGGAAATGCAGTGTCTCACGTCTGGCTGGGAGGAATCGTGGCTCGTGGCCAGGGCGGACGCTCCTCCATCCCCCTCGTGTCTCCCCGGGGCTCAGCCAGGCTGTGCGTCCCTAGGGGGTGTCCTGCTCCCAGGGGATGAAGGCTGCACCCTCCTCCCTGGGCACCTTCCCACACTGGTCGTGGTGGGGACTGGTGTGAGAAGAAGCCACCTTGAGCATTTCCGTGCTCAGTCGCTTCGTTCATGGCAGATGGGTCCCACGCACCAGCCGTGTTTGTTGGAGCGCGAGGGAGGGGACAGGCGACCACGTCCATCATGGTTTCCTTAGGGAAGCCCCCCCACACTTTTCGGCAGCTCATGGAGCCATGGAGACCACTTTAGCTGCCTTACCATGTATTCATGACCATGTCTGTGGTACTTTGAGCTGTGGGTGGTGGTTACGTTGCTCCCCTTGCCCAGCAGCATGGTGTCTATTAAACTGAACTATTAGACTAAAATGTCTATTTTGAGATCAGAAACCCAGGAGGGGAAGCAGAGCCGCTTGGTCATTGCAACAAGCTCACGGCTTTCAAACCAAGCCTTGATGGTCCGAACCAAACCCCGATACCTTCATTGAGGCATTTTGGCTGGGGGAAAGATTGGTTTTTGGAGATTGTTCGCGTTTTTTTCCCCAGACTTTTTCCCCATGGGGAAGATCCTCCCATGCTTCTCCCACTGCAACCATCTCCTGCCCTTGGGGAACAGGAATCCCACGAAAGCATCCTGGGGCATCTGTCCATCCATCCCACACTCTGCCCTGTGGTGCCATGCCTGGGGGTGCCTGTCCATTGCTGGCCCCTGGGAAGGGGCCTGCGTATGACTTGGGGAGACCCAGGGGACTTGGAGGAAGCTCTGCATCATTGCCAAGGATGGAAAAATCCCAGGGATCTGCCCTTTCTCCAAGAAGACATCTGAGCTGGGAGATGTTTTTCTTTCCATCCAGTCAGCACAGCCGCTTGGAAATTTCCTACGCCGGCTCCCGGCTGTAATGTTTTCATAACGAAACGAACCGTCTGGCAAAGCCCTGAAAAATGATTCGCCAATTAGTGACTTACATCTTTCCTGTAATTCTACCTCATTAGCCTTTATTAAAAAGAAATAAATTAAATAATACTAAAAAAGAGCCCAGGAACGCCTTGCAGAGCCCTCCCCGTTTCTCGCTGATGTTTCTCCCTTGCTCTCCTCCCGCTTGGGTGCCATGGGGTGCCGCTGTGGTGGCCACGAGCCGGTGATGCCCATGGCTAGTGGCTCCTGCTGCCTCCCCGTGGGCAACTGCATCCCTCCAGCGCTGTACCCCATCCCTCGAGGTGGTGGGGAGCCCTGCACCATGACCAGGGGTTTTTCTGCCCTTTTTGGTGCTCGCCACCTGCTGGCACGGGGGGCCTGGGGTGATGGAGGGGATGCTGACTCAGGGGCCGACAAGGCTGACGCAGCAATGTGCGAAAATGCTGGCTCAGCATCTTTTTAAGTGGTCGACTGAGCAGGTTGGAAAACCGTTGCTCAGCAGTCTGAAAAAACATCGACTAACCCGGTTGCAAAAACAGCGAGCCATTTGCAAGCCCGGCCAGGCAAGCCACGCACAGACCAGTTCTGCCCCTGCTTTTACTTTTCCAAGGATGCTGCTGTGGCATCCCATCCGACTCTCCAAGTTTGAGGGATGAAACTCCCCAGGTTTGCCCTTGCCAGCCCTCAAGTTTGCCCAAGCCCTGTGGCTGGCCACCCTTGGGCTGTGATTTCCAGAACTCCTGCAAAATTAAGGATCTAAGGAAATGGATCCAGCCCCTCCTCTGCCCCCAGCACCAGGAGCGGAATCACCGAACGTGGTTTTCCCTGATGGCAGAGGACGCAATGAGGCATGCAAGGACAGGGCTGAGGGCTCCCGCTCTCTCTAAAGATGCTGCAAAAGGAAGGGAGCGAAGGCTCCATTAAGGAGCGCGCGTGTGCTACGCGTATTTCTCCCTCATCCAGCCCCCAGAGGGTTTCGGGGCCCGGCTGCTCCAGCTGGGAGGGAACTGGACCTCCACGAGCCTTTTTTAAAAGTCTCTGTTAAAGAAGATGCTGAGGGCCTCGGCTGGGAGACACAGACACAGCTAACACCACGACAGCCCGACCACGCTGCAGTTCTGAATTTATTAGAAACAGCTGTCAGTACATCCTTCTAAAACATTACATGTCAATGTGCTTTATTGCAACTTTTTTTTTATTGCATTTTTTTTTTTTTTGATCTAGAGCAAGTAGGCCCAGGATGCTTAGTGTCTGGGATTTATTAAAAGCCCAACCATCTAGTAAAAGAAAGTACAGCAAGATTGTAACACACCTGGTGACAAGTACAGTGTTGCATTACTGAGCTAGAAACTACAGGATGACTCCTCTGAAAACACTAACATACAATTGGTTTCCTTATGAAGCAGTTTGTTTCTTTTCTTTAAAAGTTAAACTACATGATTCCTTTTTTTTTTTTTTTTTTTTTTTTTTAAACCCCCAACTACACCATAAACGACAGAAGAACAGGTTTTACACAAATAACAAACAAGAGTACCAAGGTTACATGCTGGAATTCTTCCGGAAAACCAAAATAATTCGATAGCTTCTGGAGAAGCAGGTTCTGAACAGATGCAGTTTCCCTTAAAGAAAAAAAAAAAAAAAAAATCGAAGCCAAAGAAAAGCGGAAACATTAATGCAAAGGTTGTACAAAGGAGTGTGCTGTTATTTCAGCCCTCGACACAAGGTCAAACACCCACTCATGCTTTACATTGAACCACACCTTATACAAAGAGTCCACTCACAAAGGGACACGTACCAACACCACCCATTGCACATCAGCTCCGGACGGGGGCGGGGGGTGCGGAGAGCAGGGGGGGTTACCCAAACTTGCAAACCTCCGCTGCCTCTCAAAGAAGGAGCTAAGCCTTTGCTTGGAACAAAGCTGAACGCTTCGTCCCAGAGAAAATAACATCCCAATTCAATTCGGTTTGCAAATAAAGTGGTAACCCCCTCCTCCCCCCTCCCCCAAGGAAATCCAGAGTTCAGCGTTTCAGAAGCACATATGCAAGATGAACACAAGAAACTCCTTTTCATTTGACAAAAACAAACCCAATTCTGCCTGAACACGCGGCAGAATGTGCTAACAGTGAATTTTGTTTTATTTTTAAGGGGCAGTGCCACTTACAGCTAATGCATATAAATGTGTACATGAATATATTTTACATATATCTATATACATACAGTACATATACACACACACGCGCGCGCACACACATACACACACACACACACACAGATGATGCAGACCATTACAATCCCGTGGTGCAATAAACAGCCAGATATACAAAATTAACAGGTTTCGTCAAACATATCTTTGCTTGGATGTAGAAATCACTCACGAAAACAAAACAGACCAAAACCCCAACCAGCCCCAACAGGAACCCCCACCGCCCCCGACGGAGACCCAGGGGCAGCTCGCGACTGGCCCCAGCATCCTACAAACTCCCCTCAAGTGACGAGACTGATGCCGGGGGGGAAATATTCACCCTCGGACACTTTTTTTTTTTTTTTTTTTTTTTTTGGTCTTTGGAGGCAATCATTTTTCCAAACGATCCTGAGCCCCTTGCTACGAGCACTTGGCAAGCGCGCCGGTACAGCGCTGCTGAATGGAGGGGGCAAATCTCAGCCCCCCCGATCTCACAGCAGCAATCCCAAAGGAAGGTGGTGGAGGGGGGCATCAAGTTAAAGCTGCTTTCTCTAATACAGGTTGATTAACAAGGCTTTTTTTTTTTTCCTCCTATCAATAAGGGCCCATTCTCATGTTTTTTTTTTTGCCTCTGAAGCTCATATTACATTTTTTAAAGGCAAATTTTAGAACAAATGGTGAGTCCAGTCATAAAATACACTGAGTCTATGCCAATAGAAATAAAAAAAAAAATCCACAAATTCTGCATTAATTGTATGGAGCCAGCCCCAAAGACCAGCACTTCAAGCAGTGTCATCACCTAAACAGTTAACAGCCCAAGCTCCCGATCTGCCCCTGTGAACAAACAGGAAGGAGCTGAAAAGATTTCAAGAGAGATTTTTTTCTTTTCCCCTTCCCATTCGGTGGAAAGTATTTCTGCCCACAGAACGCAAGATTCACAAAAATGTTGGACAAGCTTCATCTAACCCCATCCAAAGCTATTCCTCAGGCAGCACTTAACTAGCCCAGCCCCTTCACGAACAGGCCCACGTTTATTTGGGCTAGTAACTGGGTTCCCTTCTCCTGGCTGCATGGGTTGTGCCAAGGGAAAGGAGGGGATCAGCAATGCAAGTTCCCTTCCAATACGGAAAGAGAAGCAAGTCCTTAAGGACTTCTATTAATTTCCTGACTATCTCCTTGCACCTACGTTTAAGGAGAGTACAACCGATTCCAAAGGGAAGGGTCTGCTCTGGCATCTCCTCTTTCTTTCGTGGTTCGAGGCGGAGGATCCTACTTCACGGTCTGTCTACTGCTTCATCAAACTACAACCAGAGGGATGCTTTAGGATGCTGACCCTTCCTCTTCATTAAAGCTATTTCCTCCGAACGCTGAATTTCAGCAAGCCTAACCCCCCCTCCCCTCAGAGTATCTTTGTTCTTTGGGAACGTTTTGATTTTGCTGTTCCAAAAGCAGAGGTTGCAAAACAACATAAGGAAACTACACGTAAGAAAAGCTGATTTTAAACACGATCTAAACAAAACAACCCCCAACCCATCATAGTGCTTTGTAAAACTGCATTTTGAACCTGTCTCTTACCCCTCCCGATCCACAAACAGTACCTGTTTCATGTCTGCACAATGCAGCAAGCATACAAGACTCACTAACATTTCAGATTTTTATTCCCTGTTAGTGTAACAAAAATAAAAAATAAACAGACATTCAAAAACCGAAGCGAGATTGTTCAAGTACCAAATAAGGGGCTTTTCCAAACTGAAGGTATGACACTCCTATAGCAATTCTGCTGTTTTAAACAGCCACAGCGTTCAGTCATGGTCACGGTGCCACCTGAACCTGCAGAAAGCCCAGGATTTGGGGCAACCGAGACCCTCCTCCCTCCCCTGTTCTCCCCAAAACAGCACTAAGTGTCAACATTCACTTCCACAGTCCCCATTACAGTTGCCTGGCTTTGTGAAGGACAAACTTTGATTTTTGCCCTGCTGTGACTAGCATTCAGGTACGATTAAATACAAGCTCTTTTCCTGGGAATGGCTTTTGGTTGTGGAAGTCTTGCTTACACTAGTGTCAGCGAGAAAAGAATCAGGCCCGTCACATTAAATGGAAAACTTCTTGACCATCTGCCACGTCAAGAGCGATGAGTGTGGAAAGAGCATTTTATTTTTGGTGTAAGACAGAGGGCTGTACTGGATGTAACTCTAGATTGCAACTACCAATGGTGCAAAGCAGCAACCCAATCCACTGCTGATGAGAATTAAAAAAAAAAAATAAAATATCCAAAATACAACCCCTAAATCTAGAGCACTCCCGTATCAGAAGGTGGGCAATCGCATATTACTGCTTCACACACCACTGAGGCATCTCTCAGGACATCCCTCTGTTTCTAGGTTGGTTCTTCCCATGCTAAGATTACTTGTAATCAACAAAGAAACTAGTGGGAAAAAATTTATAACTTACTAACTTCAAAAACATGGCACTCGTGGCTGATGCAATGGGGCCAATGGCAACTGTGGAAGTAGACCTGATTTCCATCCTTATGAATACAAAATACTGAATCACCCCTGATCCCTGCAAATATACTTCAAAACGGATTAGAAGAAACTGTGCATATTCGAGTTTCAACATTCCCCCCCCCCATTTAACACTGTGCAAAAGTTATTTATTTAACTCTACATATATATTTAATACAATATGGGTCAATGAGATCAGTACTCCTCTAACCGCAGTCTGCTAACAGACAGCTGCTACAACAGTGAGACTATTTCCCCCTTTCCTTCCGACTTTTCGACTCTTAAAAGGAAAACCTTCTCACATCATACTGTTTTAACAGAACTTGAGTTCCTTTGTTTTGCCTTTATGTTCACATTTCCTGTATTTGTTCTAGGCTTAACAGCTGCTTTTCACACTAGGGTGTAATCCCGCACCTCGCGGGCCCATTTCTGATTTCTCAGCCATGCAAGTGTAGCACAGCTCCTGGAAGCCGTGGGTTTTTCTCACAGGTCTAACACTACTGAGCAAATAGAATTAGGCCAAGCACAATGAGGACCAAGCCCTTGCCCCACGGATCACACCAGCCACATGTGTCAGTTGGTTTTATACCCATTTTCATTTGCCCTATGAGTGCAAAACGAATCTGTGCAATGGCACATGAGAGTCAATTGTAGCAGCTGGGACCTCAGGTGCCCAAACCAAATACAGCGGCAAAACACAGTCTCCGCGAGACTGCTGAGGGTAACGGAGCCAAATACAAGGGACATCATAGGTTTTGTCTGCCCTGATCTGAAGGTCTGGGCAAAACAAAATTTCAAAGAATGCTTCAAGATGGCTTATTGACTCCAAGCGCATCATTCGCAGCAAATACATCACCTGTGATCAGCAAAGAGATCTCAGAGAGTGAGGGGCCAGAATCCCAACTCACTCACACCACTATAAAGCCAAGCTACCTTCACAGACGCCAATGGAACTACACTCTATTTACCTTGGCAGAGCCGGGGCTGGAGCCTGGACCAAGACCTCACAGGATCAGTCAGATTCCACTATGGGGAAACTTCAGACAGTCCCGCTTTGCTATCCCGCTGCTGTCAGTACTGCGAGGGTGTGCCAGGATTTATAAGCCTGAAAGTAGATCTATGCTTGTTTAAACCAGAACCGAGCCCTATCTAAAAAACAGGTCAGATGTGAAACACTTCAGCCAGGTTGTCCCTGTCACAGAAACAGAGATCAGAAATGCCACATCAGCCTCAAACATTGTAAGAGGAGAGCCCAGCGAGATCACAAAGGCAGAGGAAACAATCAGAGACTCTTCTCGCACAGGTTTTTCCACAGGCATGAGGCATCTGCCTATCGTTTGTACCTTTGAACTGATTTGCCTCATCGGGCATTTGGACTCAGCCCAGCACCAGGGGAAAGCTAGATGCACAAGGGGTGTGAGAATGACAGCTTTACAGCTACCAGATTAGAACTGCAAATTATCCCAAGAGGTAGGGCAAGTTTCTTTAAAAAGAAAAATTTCCATGTCCATATACCACTGAGGAATCCATTCCAGATTTTCACTAAGAGCAAAGGCTACGTCTTATTTTTCCTTTAACCTGGGGAAGTGGGAGAGAAGGGATACATGAGCAGATGTGGGTCACTTTGACATAGCAACTTGCATTAATTTTCTTCTCCTCTCACCCAATTTTGGTTTAAGTTTTGTAGTGTTTAATTTAATTGGAAAAGTGGCATCTAAAGAATTCTTTTCCCGAAGATTGCACTCTGGCTGATTAGAAAGTGCCTAGGATGTATCAGGGTCATTAGTGCAAAATAAGACATCTCACAGGCATGCCAGGCAACCAGACTACCCTTCCTGCGATGGCTGTCAGTGCTCCAGCCTTGTCATTTCTCTGCTTGCAAATTCATGACATTCAGAGAAATAATACTTCTAGTGTAAATATTAAACATCAACAAGCCTGGCACTACTGCCCAGGCTTTAGAGAAAAAAAAACACAACCCACTGGAACAGGAAATAAGCCCCAGGGTCAGAAACGGGTCTAGAGCATTCTCAGACCTGCATGACTGTCTGCTTCCTGTCCTGCACAATGGGTTCATTGCAAGGGAACCGCTTCCAGTAACAGGAACAAAAGTAACTTTCAAGGTTGCACACTGAACAATTACTTTGCCAATTGTTCTTTGATGCCAAGTGGTTCAGTTTGCCAAATTCAGCTCTTTTTCATTTTAGAAGCTTAAGGAATGGAAATAAGCTGCTTTGTATACTTTCCAGGGAGGGGATTTATTGGATGACTGCTACACTTGACGAAGCCCAGGACTACCCACTCCAGTATTTGACAGCAACCCTTGCCAAAGGATGGTACCAGACATCCAACAACTGAGATGTACAGCTCTCCTCCCTTCCTGTGTTTTGCATCATGTCCAAAATAACTACAAGGGAATTTAGGTTATACCCGTGTAAAATCTTGCTTGGCTGCAGCGGTGCGAGAGTTCAGAGCCTAGCTTGCAAAGAACAAATCAGAGATCTATAATTAGCATGCTCACTTCTATACAACTGGAAATGACTACACCTCATGAAAGAATTTGGTACAATAAGCCATCCAGAAGCATTCCATTGCACCTACCTCTTCTATCCCAAAATCAAGCATTACAAGAGTCTGTCTTTGTTCAGCGAGAGAACTGCAACAGGTGAGTGCAAGCTTCATTCTAGTTTACATTCTGAAGCACAGGATCATTAAAAACTGAAAACAGAATTCGAGGCTGAGGAATGGGAGGAAAGGTGGGATGCAGAAAGAGGAGAGTGAGCAATTACATCAGATCGGACAAATTTAGTGTTTTGAAGCCACACTATGTTTAGCTTTTTCCTTTTATTTGTTTCAAGTTTTGGTGTAGAAAGTATGTGCGAATGCTAATGCAACCTTCCCCATAAGTGCTCGATCTAGCAACGAACAAAGTTTTGGTGCGTTCAATTTGGTTATAAATGTTTCCTTTAAGTGAAGACCTGTAGTGCCATTGAAACCAAAACTTTGTTACTGTTGGCAAAAAAATAAAGCAACTTTTCCTTACAAGCATTTTTCCATTTAAATAAAAACCTGAAGCTTTCCCATAATTCCTTTGGTCTTCTCTCACCAAATTCCATGCTACCTCAAGACAAGCCCTCTTTTGGAAGTTCGGCTGAATCGCAGTGAAGCTGCTAAAATTAACAGAGAAGAATTGCTGTGGTAGAGCTTCCCCCCTAGTTTCTTGGGAGTTTAAGACTGAAAGACATTACTGATGCCTCAAACAGAGGCTTCAAATTGTCTCTACACGAACAAGAGAAAACAAAATCCAATTAGAAGTTCCACTGAAGGTGCCTGGCAAAAAATTATCTCCAGAAAACGATGTTTTGCTTCCAGTATTTTTGTATGCATTGTGTTGAGTTTATTCCCCTCATAAGGAAACAAAAGTATCAGTGTAAAAGCACAGCTGAGCTTTTAAGGTAGCACCAGGACACCTACACCCAAGTTGTCGTCTTGTTGCTGCTAGGCCTCTTTTTGATTCACATTCACAGAATCACTTCTTGTGCAAAACAAGCAGTCTAAGGAGAAAGAATGCCCTCCAAGTTCTAATAAAAATTGTAGAAAAGAATCCAAGATAGCCAACACTTTCCTCCTCCCCAAAATTTATCTGCAGAGAGAGGGGGGCATCTGTGCGTAGACAGGATAGGCAAGCCTGACATTTAGGGAATCGTTGTGTTGGACAAGGGATGTCTGCTGGTAATGAAGAACCAAATCCTTAAGTGTGCTGTACAGGTTATATGGTTCTGCAAACCCGTAACCTCTTGGAGTGCTGTAGATCACACAGTGTTTCACTTCTCCATCAGCTCTGCAGGGAAAGAAACCAGGAGAGTTTAACATCAAAGGACAAACCCAAAGTGACAGTCTATTAACAATTAACTAATGCAGCAACCCTGCCAGTCACTAAATTACATAATGGAGGACCCAGCAGATGCAAGTTGAGGAGATTAATACAGCCTGTGAAGAAACAGTGCTTCAGGGCATGTGATTAAACACTCTTGCATAATAATCCACATAAGAGGCCTCTTCTATCCCAGCAGTACAATTCCCTCCTGCATTGTTCTCCAAGTGTTTCTTGGAGAAAAAAAAAAAAAAGTCAAGAGCTTAACCAAGAAGATAAGCACCTGAAGTTAGCTTTGACTTTGCACTCAACTTATCCATCAAGCAAAGAAGCCAAAAACCAGAAATTCTTAGGACTTACAGAGTATTTCATGAAATGCAGCACTAACCTTCAGTGTGCATTTTTTAACGTTAAGCATGGCATTGGTTCAAGTTGGTTCATTATCTGAAGTCATAGCGACTGAGTCTCTAACTTGGCAAAGCAGTTAGTGCAACACAGTACTTCCACAGCTGCTAGAAAAACTTATCTGCCAGAAAGATCAAGTAATCCTTATTACAATCCAAGTCACATGTAGGAACAGGTTACGTGATGCCACCCCTTTGCTATCTTGTAGTATGATACCAACAAAGCAAAGTATCTGATAAACCCATCACTTCTGTAACTGTGACAAACAGGATCCTGAATATAGCAGATACTACAATCTTCGGTTACCTCGAGGTGATATACCTTCACATATTAATTTCTCGGACTTGCTTTCAGAAGCAATTAACTTCATGTGAAATAAATCACTGAAAGCCATTCTACACTCCCAAACAGGCTTGAAGGGTTTTTAGATAATGGAATGAAAGTATTTCTGACCTCCATTACAGCAGCATAAAGCAAAGTGAAACACAAGAAATCAATGCAAGGCTGTGTGAATGTCATAAAAACTACTGCTCACAAATAATGTCTCCTCTGAAGCATCACCATTATCTTAATCATACCAGAGAAAGCACGTAGAGTTGGCCATGTTTGAAAATGAGAATGGAAGATGTTACAGCTTTCCAGCCCTGTTTTTCTTCTTCCCATGTGTTCCTTGGCAGGGAAGAATATGGGAGGAATTTGGCCTTAATTTACCTAGGACTGTAGACCTTCAAGTTGGGATACTTCAGAATTTTGTACTAGCTACTGCGGTGACTAAAGAGACTGCTGGGACTACAGTTATTATGTATTCAAAGCACATTTTTGCAACAAAGCTTTTACCATGTTAGTCCTCCTGCAAACATGCAACATGTTCCGATGGGTAGGCCTAGGCTAGGCCTCATTTTTGTTCTCCAAAATAGAGAGCTGTGGTAGAGATTTATGAATTGAGTAGTTAGAACAAAAAGGAAAATAGACTTACACCACAGAACAAGCATAGCATCCTTTCTTGCTACTCTCTCGAATTAAAAATGCTCCATCAGGTTTCCCACAGAGCAAGTCTTCTGCTTGGGTACGGTTGAGATCCCCAACAAACCAAGTTTTCTCATCATGATGTGGCAGGTTTTCATCTTCTTCATTCACAAAGTATGTGCTGAAAGAGAGGATAAACTTAGCTTAACCAGTCAGCGGTCAGTAAAGGAGTTAATAAGCAGAGTGATTTATTTTTGCCAAAATCATTCAAAGAAATACCAGAACACACCCAAACTAGGAGGTCAGGCTCCTAATGGATAGATATTAAAGACTTCAACTTAGAACTTGGTCGTTCCAACTCTGTTTAATCCTAAATGTTTCAGCAGAGTTGCTGCCTCACATGACATAGAGCCCTCCTAGAGAATTTCTCCCTTTTTCTGCAGTCCTTCCTTTTTCTACAGTCCTTTACTGAGAAACTAGTATTTCACATTACCAACCCCCACAAGACAAAACACTTATTAATGGCACACTTCTTAGTAAAATCATATGCATAATGACACTTACTCATCAATATTGTCATTTTTGATCCCCAGCCAGTCATTTATTCGCTTCTGTCTCACCCCTTTGTGATTGAGCCATCTGCCAAAAGAAGAGAGCATTAATACATTACTTCAGAGTACATGTACGGGTTTTACTTACGGAGCAAGCTGAAGCTCAGACAAAAGGTCCCACAAAGAAACAGTCTGGAGCTTAGTTTGCCCTCCAGTAGCAAAAGCCATAGATTCCATAAGAGCACTTCCTTGCATCATCTTCTGAGATGCCCCCTTTACTGGCCAACAGCAAATAGAAGCCATGAAGAAATCTCTTAAATGGAAAAAGAAGAGGGTACAGCTGAGGCAGAGGTACTGCCTCTGCACAGTGAAGGCCAGAAAGGAAACAGAATACAAATCGTCACAGCTGCCTGTGTCTTTTGGGACAACAAAACAGGTATTGCCACTAGCTTCTTCTAACCTCCTAACATCACCTTCTGAGACAGCACGTTTCCCTGTCTTCTGCCAAGTGCACTGAGTCCAGCGCACGGACATTAGGATTTGGGTAACAGGGGTGTCAGTGAAATCAAGGGTGGGTATGAGCAACATCTGCTGCACCCACCACAGAGAGTACTAACCTCTGTTGTATCAGCAGGTACAGGTTTTGTTTACAACTCATTTATCTTAAATGTTGTATTTACAGGAGTTGCAGAATGTGCGCCTAGTTGTGGCAGGCTCTTTTAAGTCTGACAACAGTGTAATGAAGGAATGAAGACAGGAAAAGGCCAACCACTTACTCAGACATTCCATGCCAGAAACCTTAGCACTCACAGAACTTTGGTTATGAAAAGAAAATTAAATTCCCATTATCCAGATAGAAACAGCCATTAATCAGGTTCATCAGAGACACTACTCTGAGGTACAGGTCAGGCTTACTTACACAAGATACTGATCTCTGATTTTGCGGAGCTGAATTAGGTCAGGCTTGATACTATTCATTTTCTTATCAGTCTCCCTGTTGTCCAGAGCTTGTTTCTTCAAATCTTGTTCCAGGCGCATTTTACTATCATGGATCTCACCCAGGCGTGATTTTAATTTTTCATAGTTCATCATTATCCTGCAAACAAGCGTAATATTTGAGAGGTGAGGTCAAACCAGTCTAGAAGGACTGAATCTTACGGTAGCACTTTTATATAAGAGTATCACAAGAACTGCTGTAACAGCAGCTCCTCCCCTCCACTGCCTCATCTTAGCATGAAAATTACTGTAAGAGTGCCAGAAAAGACCTCTTGCCAAAAGACCTACCACCCTTTTGCATTGTTTGAACTTTCAGTTTACCTTAATATATTTCCTTCTGGCAGAGATGCAGGAACAAATTATCTCTAGGAGAGTAAGCTAGAACAGATTCCTTTTTGGTATATCAATTATGCAATCCCACCATAGGTACCAGTACTAGCAAGATTTCAAATGCAGACTTCAATTACTGATCAAGAGCTATCAAGAAGTAATACTGCTTGTCTCTTCATTCAATATTAGTTTGCAGGTGTGGTACAATTCAGGAAAATAACATGTTTCCCCTGTTAATTGATCTTCAGTCAAAATGAAGCATCACAATCACAGAGCAATATTGTCACAGGTTAACTATTTTCAGTCTAAAAATCTCCTGGAGGTTACCCTACCAAGATTCATAAAACACTGTGCCAAGTTAGGTATTATACTTGACATTTCTTCAAAGGCCCAGATACAACTATTTCTGCTAGTATGTTCACAGAAGGGTAATTTCAAATGAGGCCCTTACCGAATTTCGGTTAGATGGCCACTATCCACTACCAAGAAGTGGCAATTAAATACTCATCTTCTTTGAAAGTGACTAAAACTGACTATGGACTATGAGATTTACCAGATCTATGCCCATTTTGCAGTTTACAAGTAAAGATTTTTCTGAATTATATTCTAAGCAAATCTAAATAGAAGTGGGATATAATTCCCGATTCTCACAACAGTATCTTGATTTACTAAAGTTAAGAGAGAGAATTAATCCAGAGATCTCCCACCTCTTCTGTCTACAATGCAATTCCCTGACAGAAGAGGGCTTTACCGACAGTTCCGACACCTTGAGGAAAGGTGTCAGAGTAATTACTGAGTTTACAAAGCGTTTCATAGGATGTAATATTATATAAAAAACATTTCACAGGAGTTTCAATGTGGACATCGGTTCTTCCTTGTAAGCAAAAATAACTTCAGGGCCTACCGTTCAATTTCTTTGTCATTCCCCTCCCTGCGAAATCGCTCAATGTATTCTTTGCTGTATCTTTCTTGCGAGTGGCACTGTTCCTCAAATATCTTAATAGTTTCATTAAATGCTTCGATTGCTGTCCTCTTCATCTGAATTTCCTATGTGAGGAAAGAGTCCTTCATAACTTGTTCATGATACAGATGACAATGCAAGACTCTACTATGTTCCCTAAATTGACTGAGAAGATGAACTTTTCTCCCCCCACAAGACAAAATGTGATTAATCAGTTTTAAATTTAGTCAAGCGTCTGAGTAGAGTCAGGGAAATCCAGGGAAGACTTAACTCCCTGTAAGTCTACCCTCCTCCCCACATGATGCTCTCTGTAGGCTGCAAACCCCTCAAATATTTTAGTCATATTTTCCATCTTAGTTTGCAGGAAGACTGCCAGTAAACCTCCTCCCCATATATAACTATTTTATTTTACAAGAAGCAGTCCAAATACTGTATTCACACTTCCTTAATGCATAATATCTGGTATCTGATTTGAACATGACATCATAAAAAACCTGGACAAACCCCTCTACAATTCTCACTGCAGCATACAGCAGCTGGAAATACTCAGCAGCCAAGAAAGAAGTCTGCAGTGCGAAGCTTGTAGGTGATGGCATTCTCCACCGCTCTACTGTATACTAGGAAGCTCAGCTCCTCTTTCTTCCTTGCCCCAGTCCGTATCTCTAGGACTATTAGCAACAAGTGACATTCAATGTTTCCATCAGCTTTGAAACCACCCTGCTCTATTCCACAATTTACTAAGCTTTTGCCTTGTATTTTCTGACCTTGGACTGCCTTTATTAGCCATAACAGGTTAAAATAATTTCTTTATTTTTTAAACAAGAAGGAACAGACTCTACAGACCGCTAAAATAGAACCAACCTGTGATGTTCTGGTATATTCTTCATACAATTTGTCGTACTCTTTACTCTTTTCTTGATACTGAGCATGGTATTCTTGAAGCTTTTTTCCTACTGCATCTATATTATCTTCTTTCACCAACTGATCCTGTACATACAAAAAGCTATTAAGTCTTCAAGCAAAGCAGCTTTTCCTTAAAAGTATTCGTTCGTCCACTTATGCACATTTGCATTTTACAGCTATTAGCATCATTTTTATAATCAGGTTTCTACAGAACACAGACACCGTATCTAAATCCCCCTTCCTCCATGCAACAAGTTCCACAGCTTACAGACAGTAGGAACTGGAACTATGAGACACAAAGAACTATGCCAAAATACAGAGCTTCCAAAAAAACACACTACAGTTTACGTCTAGGATTGCTATCGTCTATTGGAGAAAGGAGGAAGTGAATTATTTGGAATCTGAAGTTAAAGATATGAGTATTTTTTTTTCCCCAAAAAAAGCTCTACAGTTCTTTTTCCTTAATGCAGGACAATGCCTTGGGCGACTGAATAAAATTTTTAAAAATATTCTTGAAAAATTTAGATGGCAATACACAGAGTGAGCAGCTGCAGTGCTCATATGTGCTTCAAGGGCAACACTGTCTAGAACAGTGCCCTGCGAGTCCACAGGAAAAAAAAAAAAAAAAAAAAGGCTTCTCAGGCTCAAGTCTGCTGCATGTCAGGGTTTCACTTCTCTATTGGACTGCTCAGATGGAGACTGGAAACTTGATAAAATGAAGCAGGTTAAATGGCTAGATAATTTGGAAGCAAAGTGAGGTCAAATGTGAAAACTCACCTCTTTTTTTTTTTTAGTTTTAAAAAAAAAATAATCAGGCTTCACATAGAGAAAACAAAGTCATATACACATTTGCAATTTTTTTCTTGTCTGCACTAACATCTATTGGGGTCTGATGAGGATCTTACCTGCTGATACCGGGACACTGGATACATCAACTTCACATCAAGCTTGGGGTTATACTGAGCAAGAGACTCATTGCGGTAGTGGTTAATCAGTTCCACAACTGAATTAAATGTCAGTGGATCAGAAAAGCCATATTTTCCATCCCGATGATAGATCTTTATCAGTTTATTGTTGCCACCCTTCCTGTAAAGCAGTACAGGCATTTAGAAGTTTTACCATTTACCTTCTATCCCTCTTCAACACTAAGGCTGTTAATAAAGACACCAGTGAAACTCCTGGGCAAGTGGCTTTGCCACTGTACACCTCCATAGTGATTCTTTACATACTAGCAGATATTGGTAGTTTAAGAGTCAACACACAGAGAATTACCGGCAGATATTATTTGAACAGGAGCAAAACCCAAAGTAAATCTCTTCTTATGTGTTCATTCTGGAGCCCACTTATGCTATATAAGACCTAGCTTTGCCAGAAGTTTTGCAAGGGAAAAGGAGGATGCTGAAGGCTGAATAAGGGAGCCATATGAAAACCCAAACCCACAATTTCCTGCAATTTGGGGTCACTAATAGTATACAACTGTATACATTTACACAGTGATTAAAAAGTCTGTTGAGTTATGGATGCTAATACAGGCTACACGAACCTAAACAAAACCCTTTGAGGATTACAAGATGGTTGTAAGTTTAGGACATTACATTATCCAGATTTATACATTCTAGCGGTTTCCGCATACAGTGCTTATTGCTTCCTTTTTTTCCACCAACTGACTGTTTAGACAATATCCTGTCCTTCCTGCACTCTCCATTTTGGTTCCGAAAGACATCTGCATTCAGCAAAATTACCAAATCATGCCAAACTTTAGTGCACAAGCTGTGAACTTCAAGGCAGAAATCAAAGCAGAATTTAAACTATACCCTTGGGGTCAAACCTGCCATTAAGACAATGGAATTTCATGGCAAGATCAAATATCTACCATATCACAGAAACTCCCAAAGGTGTGCTACAGAGGCAGTGGCTTATCCACCTCGCCTGTTTGCCTCGAACAACCAATCTTGGGAGCCTGGCAGAGGCAAGCGGCTGGACAGGCTGGGCAAGGCACCAGCAGCTAGTCACATGAGGTCTGCTGCCTAACTGCAGTAGACAGGGCTGGGGCAGCTCTGGGAAGTCTGCCACTTGCAGACAATTTTAATGAAGAAAGGAACATGGCTCCAATTCAATATTTCCTAAACTTCAGATCAGAAAGCACAAGATACACTTTTTACAAAGACACCGTGTTCAATTCTCCAGAGCTGCACACTGACGAGATATTCAACACGCTCCCATTAATCAAAGCCCTAGTTTATAAATACCTTTTACCTTAGCAGTTCTGAAACTATGAAGCACTACGTCTCTCCTCCCCAAGTCCCATCTAATCTACACGGAGATCCTTAGAGCAGTGTTTAGTGAGGGACAGGATTCAATGCACAGAACAGAAACAACTATCAGACCTGGGTATTTATTTGCTCATTCTGTGATCTCCAGTACCTTTGGGAACATCTTTCAATTTAAGCCACATCAGCTTTACACAGCCACTGCTGTCACTGGTATAGCAAGTAGCAGCTCAGGGTTTTACAACTCCTCAATGCTTACCGTAATGTCAGAGTGTAGTCTCCCTGCATCTTGGTTGATGCATCACGCACCAGGAATGTTCCATCTGGCATGTCTCGTAATTTGTCATTTACTTCTTCCCTGAAGAATGCAAAGGAAGGCAAAATTAGAAGCATTAAGAACATGATCATCTTTGCCACAGGCATCAATACTGGAACCAGTAACACCAGCATGCATAAGGAGCATAATCTTCAAAATATAAGGCAATCTTCTTTCACACTCAGGCTGTCCAGTCTTTTAGGCCGTCTAAAGCAAGTCCGAACTTGTGCAGTTATACTAAAAAGTAGCAGCTGCAGTCAACTGCCACTTAGGAAGAAGTCTCTGTTTAAGCAACAGTAGTGTCTGTGTCTCAGAGTTCACAACCTTTCCCTGTAATCTGCTCAGGTTTTGAAGTCCACACTGGAAACAGGTGCCCTTTGAGAAGCCAGTCCTGACCTCTTAAGAAATGGTCTCTAGCATCATAGCTCAAAGGTGTCTAGAGTTTAGCACAGTTTTAGTCTCAAGAGACTCATTATTGGCTTAACTCTGATCTTATTTACAGCAGTTTTAAACCACCACAACCTCACCAGCTTCAGTGCAACTTTTCCTTATTTACAACTGAAGCAAACGGATACTCAGTCCAGAGCTTTAAGTTCAATCAAGAAATCTTTTAGTGAAAGTGAGTACCTGTAAGCATTAAGAAAATTATTTCATCTAAAGAGTTAAGTGTCTTGCCAGGTTTGACCATTTCACCCAGATTCCATATCTTGCTTTGTAACAGCTCCCATACAGGTTCTTAGAAACACTAAGCAGTTTTTAATACAATCATTTGGAAACTAAAGTTTATCAGGTAGCCTCAACATTAGCTAAGTGTGGTAGGAAGCCTACTTGAATCTTACAGAGAAAAAAATCCACAGCAGCTTTTTTGTTCCAATACTAAGGAACAAAAGTATTCTTACAAAATAGCCTTAGTTTTGATTTAGCTGCCAGAAAGCCATTCTGTTAGTAAAACTGACTCCTATTAAGTATCATATGCATATCCACTTACTCCTCTCAGAACATTTTACAGATTGGACCCAGTTAACTCCAGTGGCCACCTCCTTTTTTAAATGGATAGGTATGATCTAAGGGCTTGGGTTTATGCCTGTAAATTGCACCCTGGAGCTCATGACAAAATTTTCAGCACAAATTCTTGACTGAAGAACATGGCTCCTGCCCTGACAGCCCAATGCAGTCTGTACCTGCTGCCTGTCAAATTAGAGTCATAAACAATTCCATCTCTACATGTGTGTATAGATCACATTTTAACCTAATAAAGCCACTCCAATGTAATTTGTACTGCATTAGCTCATGCCATCACGTGCACTCTTAATTGAGGAACAAATCCACAGTCAATAAACTGATACCAATATCGAGCAGTTTTAAACAAACCCTGCCTAGTGAGTTTTGTGATTGTGTTTTGCCACTCTGCTTCGATTTAGAATTAACAGAAAAATATCACTGCCGAGGCCCTTCAAAAGCAAGATCTATGCGGGTTTGCTTTATAAAGATAAGGGTGGTACAATAAAGATATGAAAACTTTATTTCCCTTCTCAGAACTTCAGTGAACTACTGTGGCAAACACACTCTTCTTTCCTCTATCTGACAAAGTGTTTCAAAGTTTTATGTGCACAAGTTTGAGCAATTCCTGATCACGCTCCCAGCATGCTCATGTTTCCCCTTACAGTTCCAAATTCTAGACTCTTCAGAAGTGCCTTAAGAGGGAAAGATGACTGGACACTTCAGTTCTTTTATGCAATCAAGTATATAAAAACTGGCACTTAATTTTCTGAACCTAACCCAAGCCATCTATTTTCTCAAGCACATAGAAAAGGGTTTCCTTAAGAGGTAAAACTTAATTTATTTAGTATGTGTCTGTATCATTTGCTCAGCGTAGCTGGTGATGGTTAGCATTTGTAAGAGCTATTTTTATACCACCATGTAATAGAAATTAATACAGACGCAATTTTAACCAAACGTTAAAGAAACCAGAAATAAGAATGCAACTTCTTTTATTCTGAGCAAGGCTTGTACTGAAAGTTTGCTGAACAGCATGCATCCCAGCATTCTATGCTTACAAAACCTTTTTAGCTAGCATATTCAAAAGCACTTTTCTTTTGAACGAAATAATTTTCTCTTTTTTAAAGACTTTGTGTATCTGGAGAAATTCAGAAACCCAAAATAACTGTCACGAAAACCGGCAATATCTGCACCAGAACAATAACAGCTTAAGCACAGGTCCTGAATCCAGTCAAATACTTTCATTTAGGTGCTTTGCCAACTATAGTCCTGAAGCGTTTCCCTCCTGTAAAATGCTGCCTGAAATAGGTGTGTTCTTTTTCTCTTGAATTTTAACAGGCTTATTCTATTCTATTTTTAACAACATTATTAATATATTCTAATTAAGGTATTTTAGTAATATTGCTTACCTTGAGATGTCCCCCCAGTACCACTCTGCTTCCTGCAGAGAGAAACTGGAATTGTCCTTTATTCCATTTGTATTGACTGGAGTCATTGGTTTGGGGGGCTTTGGAGGAAGAGCTGAAAACGAAGAACAGATTAGAGAAAGGTAAACAAGAGAAAATAATCACTGAACTGTTAATGAAATATGATATGAAAGAACAAGAGAAAGTGTGCATCTTGAACTTGGATTTCAAGCTCTCTCAAAATAAATGGAATTTGTAACTTAAAGAATTAAGTCAACAGCTGCACTATGATTCCAGATTTCCTAGTACTCAAACCAGACATGTTCGTGAGGGAGGGGAAAGGGAAAGAGGATGAGGAAACAAGAGCTTTTGTTAAAAGGAAGACTGGCTGAGGCATGACTACAAGGGCAATCGCTGCCTAAACCTCCAAACAAGTCACAAAGGTATATTGTGTTTGAAAGCCACAACCTGGAGAGCACTGAGAACCACTATGGAAACACTCCAGTTGCTCAGGTGTCACCAGTCCTTATGCCAACCCTTATGCCAAGAGCAAACGGATGGACTCTTCTTCAGAGGGAAAAACACTGTTAGTGAGAGAAGTGGTGGCTGGGCAATGGTATATCCATCATAGACGCAAGACGCATACTAAATTCGTCATTTAGGTTCCTGTTAGGAACAAAAGCTATGACACACTGAATACTACAGGACATGATATGGTAGAGGAAGGGGATGAAGGAAGGTGAAAGGGGACATTAGGTCATTATTGGTGTGCCTGCACCACTTTATATAGCCGAAGCGTTCACCACAGTAAAGGGGATGCTTCAAGTCCCCAAATGACAAGCAGAACTGCACTCATAATGACAAAATGACAAGCAGAACGTAGGCCTCATGCACATCTGCCCAGAATTCACCTATTCTGAATTCAAGGCAAATGGGCTTTCACTTCTGTTTTCAAAATAAGTTACACAATGTAAGGGCATACAACGCACTGAAGCTCTTTATTTGATCAGTTTTTGCTCAAACGACTTTATCATGGTCTTGAATTTAAGTCCTGTATCAGGAGTAATTCAGCAGCCACAAGTCTGCTCATGTATTGGTAGAGACTTGCCTGTCAGCAGAACTGCATTGCACTTTTTTTTTTTTTTGGAGAAAGATGTCTTGAGTGCTCTCCCTTGCTTTGCAGAGGCTGAACGCTTCATCAAGAACACTACCACTGAAACTGAGCATTTTTCAGGCATTTCATGAGACAGAGTGTTTTACAGGGGCAGGTAACATTTGAATTCAGAGTAAGAAAGCAGCTACATGCATTGATTTGCTACTAGCACATTTTTAAGTGCGATCCAGAACATTTGTGCTCCCAGCCCTATGCCCTAGCCATCAGATTACACAAGCATCAGCAAGCAGACCTGACACACACTGACAACAGCCATCTTTCAGACGCACCCAATCCTGGTGTACAAGCAGAAATACAAATAAAGGGAGCAGAAAGAAGATTTGGATCTCTAGCTCCAGTGCAGAATGGTTTAACGCTGAGAGGTGTGCTACTTGGCACATCCAGCTGCTCACCTCCGAGCCACACCTCCCACATTAAAGAAGAGAAAACAGTGTTCCAACTGCAGTTCCAAATACCATTTCATGTTGAATATCCGACACAGTAACTTCACTGTTCTCAGACAAACCAGTAGAATCTTTAATCGAGCCAATCTAAACTAAATCTGAACCTTGACCCAGACGTTTGCACCCTGGGGTTGCTGACCAAACACCTGATTCAGATAGCAGCATTCATTCTGCGGGACTGAGCATTAAACCATAGCATACAGGTTCTATTTATGGGGTGAGCTGGGAACTTTCAGGTGCACACATATCTAGTGAGGCAATAACAGGTCTTGTTATAAAAGGAAGGTGAAAACCTTTGGATTCAGTGAAGTAGTTTCCTGGTTAGGAGGCTTCAGTTACTCCTAGCTCAACTACTACAGTTGTTTGCATAGCACCTAAGTATTTGTACAAAGCACCATTGAGAGTTAAGACACAGTTCTAACCCTACTTTGCTTCAAGCTCCCAGCCCTATCCTACTTCTGCAGGGTCACAGGAGCGTATATCCAGGCTACGTCTGTAGAATCAACGATAGTGACTGTGCCCTATGCTGTTACATCTCCACCATTCAAAGTTCCTGAATTAGAAAGTGTCTTCAGGTCTTCCCTCCTTCCCACCTCACATCTGGGCTGTGCTACCCTACACCCTCTAAGCCAGCGCCAGGACAGACACAGTGGTTCTGAGTCGCATCAGTGTCTGCACATGGCAGTAAATCTGAGTTCAGAAAACCCATAGATGTTCTGATCTATTCTAGATTCTTTTGTAGCTTCTGTGTCACCAACAAGTGCATCAAGATTCATCTAAAAAAACCCCACACACTAGTGTCGAGCATTCTTAGAAAACTATACCAGCATCAGCAGTTATTTCACTGGGTCTTGCAAATTAAGGCTTGGACATATCAGAAACTTCAAGGTATTTTACAGTGTAAAAGCCTGTTTTACACTGGTAACAGGGGCTTTCCAGAAGAGGCTTTCAAGTATTCTCTAGAGTACTTGAATACTTCTCTAGTCCTCCTTGAAAGATTAAGTCTTGCTCCTTTATATACTGTGGAATTATATAGCAGCTTTGTTAGGGCTCACTCCAAAGCACTGGGCACAGAGAAGCAAACTAACAAAGAGCAGAAAGGTACAGAACAGGAGTTTGCCATATGGACACAGAGCACTAGACATTACACCAAGTGTCCTTACTACAGGTGGGTTTTTTTCCATCTTTCCCTTAATAGGTAGGTATCAGTTCTCACTATCAGGGGGTTGTCTGCACAACTTCATTCTGCATGAGAAAATTGGGAGGAAATTCTTCCAGGGAGAAGAATAAGGCTTGGACCAGTTCCTGTAAAACCTGACTCATGGAAGTGAGTCCTTTTCACAATAGACTTTTGAAAATGCTTTTTAATAGCTTGCACATTTTAAAAATACAAAAGTATTTGTAAGGGTGGATCCTGCTTCCAGAGAGCTACGGATCTAATTCTTTACTTTCAATACTTTGAACTCTGAGTCATAATAGATTTTCCCCTGTCTTGGATACAGAACCAGGCCCTCGCCATTGCTTTACCCAGTAGACTAACATGGCCATCCATTTCAGTGTTTCTTGGCTGCCCTCTCAACCTGATACAGCTGTAGTTAGTGCAAATGCAGAACTGAGAACAGAGGTAGTTTAAATGCCACAGCCCAGAACCTGCGATGGCACAAGAGGAACATTTTCTAATAGCATGGCAAGTCTACTATAACAGAGCAGCATCCACCTTACTGCTGTTCTCATAACACTGGCCCAATGGGTTACATCCTAAAAATAGTTTTTACTAGCACCTAGACAGTACTAACCACCCTGCTAAGCTACAAAGAGCCTTAAAGAGTCAACAGATTTGGATTTAATTTCAAAAAAATTCCAGTTTTGTATTCCTTACTTGATGAACATTAGAAAGCTAAAATCCTATAGTAAAGTAAAATAAGGCTGGCTTGAAGTCAACGAAAATGCTTTCAAGAGCAGCAGTTTCTTTCCATGTCACTGGGTCCAGTTCTGATCTAGCCCCAGGCACAATCTTACTTTATCTCAAAACAAGCTGTGATTGGAGTGAACGATCCTGATGGTTTCTTGCCTCCTTTTTCCTGGTAGAGAAAGAACATTGATCTCAAGTGATTAACAGCACAATGGATCTATCTGTTCTAATAAAGAACTTGCTGTTAGCATCAGATACACAAGCATCCTTCCCGTACCACATCTCTAGGACAGCTATACAGCACAGATCTTTCCAAAACCCAAAAGGCAACAGCTCAGCTGGACCCTTCCAGTCCCACATAATCACATTCCCAAGACCAGACTCAGCCTGGCACGGAGCAATGAGAGCAGACTGTCTCTCTCTCATGCACTCGCAGGCATCACTGTTTTTTCTTTCTTTAGCAACTCTAGTCCCCTCTCCCTAGCTTCCTCAAGCAGCCTAGGTTGTGCTAAATCCCAATCCCAGATCAGTGTCACTTAGAAGGGGGGAAATAAAAATGAGCTGGCGATGGAGCGCAGGCGGCAGCAGCCAATGCTGGCCGGGCCCGGGATCGGATGTTGCTGACGTCAGGGCACGAAGGCTGCCGTGCCGGCTCCAGCAGGTAGCTTCAGCTGAGCCGCTCGGCAGAGCCACAGCGCAGGTCCTTCGAGAGAAAAGCCTATTGATTGGGCTCTGCCAACGTAATGTTTTTGATGCTTTCTTGAATGCGTAGAATTGCTTTTTAAAATGGCTACTCAAGATTTTACCAACTTGATTCCCTGAAATTCAAACCACCTCCAACACCAAGACAACCAAGAAAGCTGGCAAGTGTCTGAAGTTTAGCACCATTGTATTTTTCTTTTTAAATTAAAGTCTCTTGTAGAAAACAGTAGACGATATTACTCCTGAATTTAATTTCAGCAAAGCACACCATGACTTCCATGAGATATGCACTTTTCCTAGTCAAGTTTTGAATCAAAAACTTCACAAGTTTACATGATCCACCAAGCTCTATGTGTGAGGATTTTCAATGGCAGTAATTCAGGAGGTGTGAAAAAAGAAGAATGTCTCCAAGTGCTACATCCCACATGACATCCAGTCGAGCAGCCCATTTCTTCTCTGGCTGCAGTATTTGCATACAAGATAAACCTACCAGTTAATTAAACTCTAATTTGCAGTTTCAAGGCAGATGCCACTTAGTCTAAGAATGGCTCCATAACTTATTTTTTCCAGCGTTTTCCAAGAGCTGCAGGCCAGATACTTGAAAGTACAGCAGGTTTAAATGCAGTATTAATTCTATCTTACTGTTACAAATAACCACAACTACCAAGTACTCTGATAGTCAATTTTAAGTCACTCGGCACTTCCATGAACTTGTTTACTAGCCTTCTTTCTGATACTCTCAATCTACTCTCCCTCCACATTGTGACAAGCAGAAAACAGATCAGAGGATTTCTGAGATAGTTACCCAGCTTCAAAAAAGCTGCCGTACAGCAGATACCCTACAAACTGTAATATAAAGCTCTAGGAACTGTCATTACTATGGAAACGTGCAAGTAATCCACTGTTAGGCCAGCTAACATTTTAATGACATAGTCCTTAAGGACAGAAGGGTTTTCTCTTTGGAGATATAGATGAATGAAAATGTAGGCTAGCTTTTTTAAAAAAATAGAAACTAAATAGAAAACTAAAAAACCTTCCCAATTTTTAACTGCTCTCTGTAGTCTTACTCAATTTCTCAAACACTTTTCTCAATTTTTTTAACACTTTTAAGGCAAAACCTCAAAATCTTTCCCTCCTTCAATAGTCCTGTCCTCAACTTGTCCCTGCTGCATGAAATCCCCTCAAGACACCCGGTAAAAAAGGATATGCTGAACAAAAGTGCTTTTTGCACTCCATTTCCATGAAATTGCGTATGTGTGCAAGCCAGAGCAGTAAGGCACCATCCTTTTGCAGAGATTTTCCAGCTGACAAAGTGGAGGGTCATGCGCACCTGCTGACAGCAGTTCATTCCCCAACCCTGGCAGGTAAGTTATCTTGGCAGCTCCACATCTCAGCTCCTCAGTTCTCTTGCCAAGACCCCTTTCGCGAAGTACTGAGCACCGATGCCCTTCCTCAAAGGGCAGCTAACACGCACTGAGAACTCCTCAAGGGACAGAGAAGGAAGCTACTCGATCACATTATTGCTGGCCACAGAACCTCAGGCATGCTCACATTTTTGCTCTCCTCCCCCAAAGCAGGCGAGATGCCAAAGAGTAAGACATATTCAAAGAATTGAAGTCTTTCAATATCTCATTACAGAAAACAGCAGACAAGTTGGCAGAAAGCCAGGCAGGCTTCCAATGAAAACACTCCCATTATAGCTTTGCTTGTGTTTCTATGAACTTTCATAAAACCCAACACCTTTAAGAAATATTTCAGTTTTGATTAATTGGCTTTTTTGATAAAGATCTGTTTTGTTTGAAAACTCCCCATCTATTCAGTCCTCTCCCACACCTCCCAACCACTGTTTCACCTCCTACAGCCTGCCAGACTTCTGCTGCACTCTGTTCTTCACGGGCATCCATAGCTACTGCACAGGTTAAAAGATTATCTGCTCTGGGACACCTGCAGAATGGTGGACAACAGTGTGTGAAAAGGCTGGCTCAAATCCAGAATCCTTTTGGGCATTTCACAAGCACCCCTCACTACTTTGCAAGGCTTGTTATTGCATGAGCTGAAAAGGAAGACGCTCACTGTCAGATAAATGACACTGGGATCTTTGACTTCTGTATATAAAAATAACACAGCATCTCCTCTTCATTCCAGCCTTCGCATGAAGTTGCAAAGCCAAAACACCCCCAATTTATTTTCACTGCTCGGTGAAAAACAGTTTTACTTTCAGCACAGACCATAGTGTAACAGCTGCAAAGCTACAGCAGTGTCAGAGGTTCCACGATGAACAGGGGTGAGATGACTGTCCCAAAGTTAACATGAGGAGAAGAAAAAGGATAAGCCCTCTTATTATCTACTGAGCATAATTAGACACTGTGAATAAGCTTGATACATTGTAGAACTTTTGCCATGTTTCATCACTCACAAGATTATCACTAGCCAACATCACATGCTCAGCTCACTTCAGGAAGGAATAGCTTTATCTCCCAGCCAGTAGGCCCAGGCTTTTACCAACTCTTTGGATGAAAGTCCATGGCAGGCATTTTATTGTCATGAAAATCTGAAATATTCAGTAAGAACAATTGTACTTTATAGTATCCAATGTCAGGTCTAGAAGACTATACAATAAAAGTAAATATATAATGCAAGGAGATTCTCCTTTTTGCTTATTAACTAAAGCAGTTCCTCATCTGCCTTCACAGAAGAAATACCACAGCACGTATTCTAACCCTCCACAGGTAGAGTCTTCAAACAGCTGTTAAAAAAAACCACTTTAGTCAATATATGGAAATAGAGTTTTGGATAAGAGCAAGGAAAACACAAAATTTAGCATAAGCACAGAGCTACAGTCATCAAGAACGAAGAACTAGCTTTTCATTGTGGAAGAGAGAGGATGAAGTCAGGCCTGAGCAGTGACACACTAAGGCTAGGAGACCTACCAAAGCAAAAAAAAGAGAGGCCATTTTAAATAAAAACAGCCCAGGGCTGTTTTCCCCAGATATTTCAAAGACTAACCATCCATTCAGGCATCAGGTACAAACCTCGTAGGAGAACCAACTCACAGAAATAATCAGCGCTACTGAGAAGTTTGCTGCACAAAAGCCTACTTAATAATAATACAGCTGTAAATACATGTGACTTGCTGCTCTAAGCAGCATTTTATTCCAGCTTACCACTGGCTCACATCTTTTGGAGCAGTATGTAAAATTGTTCCTCATACAGTACGTATCCTTGCGCGATCTCAAACTATTTTCTAGTTACCAAAGGAGAAATATTTCAACACCACCTAAATTGCAAACAGAGAGCCATCTAAATCAAGATCAAAAGGTGCATTTCAAATGAACACTCCAGAAGAAATTTGAAGGTAAAAAAGTATGCAGAGGAAAACTGTTGTGTCACGCATCATCTTCTCTAAGAAACTTGAACTTAAAGGAAGTTTCACTGAGGCAGAAGTCCCAACCCCTGCAGTCCTACGCAGTGCCCTCATCAGAAGCTGAGATTCAGAGCAGGCGTGGAGCAGTCTAGCCAGGCTCAGACTGAACGGCCATTGCTCATGCTGAGATCTCAAGGTGTAACAAAAGAAATGGATTCAAACTTCTCACTCAAGTACACTGTGATCTTCAAAATATTTTAATGAAATCCATTTCACAGCAGCAGTTTGACTTCTTTCACTGTCCCAAAACTTATCAGTGAGACTGTACTGTACCCTCAAAATGGAAAGGATCTTAAACATTGACCTCATTGATTCAAGCTTCCTTGTATCCTTCGAGAGACTACTTTTGAAGATAGGCGATGAATCAGAGTAAAGATGCCACAACCAGCAAAGACTTCTAACTTGACACTTGGTAGCAGTTCCTCGGAGTGCCAACAATCTAGATTCTTATAATGTCCCCAAGATGACTATACAGGGCAGTGTGGCATGAGTACTGACAGACCAGGAAACTTAATTGCAATGTACAAATTTGGGTTGTAACAGACAACAGAATTTACATACACAATATTGCCAGTGAACTTCTCACCCATCTCACCTCTAAAACATTTTCTGGGGGCAGAGGTTGAACTGTAAGCCCTACCGCCCACACTCAAAGAAAAACACACCCAAACAGTGGGCTGTGTTCCCTCATTATGCCTTTTTTCTCTAGCTCCATCACAGCAGCTTTGGTTTTGGGTTTTTTTGAGGGAAGGGATGCAAGGAAGGAAATAAGGCCTCCAAATGCAAAGATGATCATGTGCAGCATCAGATTTTAGGGACTACACAAGCTGAAATTTAATATAAGGCTACAGAAAGCAAAAACCCTGAAAAACGGCTCCTGTGGATTTTTTTATCTCAGGAAAGTAACAGAGAGCAAGTTGTAGCTAATAGAAGGAAATAGGAAGTTTATATTTGGAAGCAGAAAACTGACCTGAAGTACAAGAGTCCCAAAGTGACACCAAACCAAAACTCAAGTTATCCTGTAGTGAAAGACAAACAAGATGAAGGGGACACAGACTGGTTTGTTTTTTTTTTTTATTTGTCCAAACTCACACGTTTTTGTGCTGAGAAACTTGGAAGTTTTTCAAGCCTTTCCTAAATAACCATGCACCAGCTTCAGGGATATCTGATTTTAGAATAAGTAACATTCCAATGAACTATCATTAAAATAACATTTTTCCAGTTCACAAAAACTGGTAGAGAGTCTGAGTGAATGCTGGAAGCAGTCATAGGTTGAAGCAGTTGAAGTGTTTCATCTCCTTTTTCAAAGAGCACTGGATGGAAGGTAGCCATCTCGAGTGTGCCGCTGGACTCAAAGCCAGAGAAGAACCTGGATCCTGTTCAGCCACAGGAAAGCTTCAGAGCGCATTGTGCTTCGGCATCAGGATTCACCAGGCAACTGGTCGGTGTCCAGCAGGGCAGCTGGAGTCCTTTTTGGAAAGGACGACAACAGGCATCACTTGCACTTTGCTTCTTTTGAACTGTATGAATTCTTATAAAACTCCCTATACACTTTTCTTCAGAAAAACTAGAAGAACTTAAGGTACTGGAATATATTAATTGAAACATTGCAAAAACTTTGTCTATTGAGTGGAAGGCACAGCAAAGGTGAAGGACAAAGAAAATATCTTCTAAAGAGGTAACATTCACTCACATTGTATGGGTACCCAGCACCAGCTCATATGCTGTAGTTTAGATTATGTGGAGAAGTGAATTCTTGCTTACTTAGCTATTGTGCAGATTTTTTTTAACCTGTCAGAATAAATGAGATAAAAAGCAGAAGAAAAAGAGAAAATCTGACTCATTTCCATAGGGGCATTTAGTACATGAGCAGAGACTCTTCTTTAAGCATTACTCAGCAACCTACTTTATGAAAACGAGTTTCCAAAAATCCAACTAGAACACACCTATTGCTTTAATGGGGTCAAAGTTTTACAGCAACCTGTTTCAACACAGTTAACAGTCTTTTTGACAATAAGAAAGCCTAAGCTTTAAAACATACAGGGAATGCTGATAAAAGTATTCTTTATGCTGCTGTTTCCAGTGTTCTCTAGTTCTCTGCCCAAAAAGTGACTCACTAAACAACCAACATGAGCGCCCAACTGCTTTTAGTACTGGGCGCAGATGTGTATGACCAGCTATGCCTCTCTGTTCTCCCAAGCTGTAGAGCAAAGATAAGCCCGAATAGCTTCTTTCTGGAATAAGATACCACACAGGCAATGGCAAAGAGAGAAGTCAACTCTGCTGCTTAGGAAAACAATATTCCCCAAAGGAAACTCCAAGAAGAGGCTTCTCCTTTTAAACAGGTGAAGTTGAAGGAAGCAACACAGTGATTAACTCCTGTCAGGTACAGGCATCACGCAATACACGAAACTGTTCAGAAATAACAATTGCAGAAATAACATTTGCTGCAGATTTTGCCTTCAAACACGTGGTAAAGGGCTTGGTTTCTTCTCAGAACTCCCATGGTTTGCATAAACCTACAGCTTTACAAAACACAGAGCTGAACAACTCCCTTCAGCAAGCTTTCCCTCCCCAACTATTTCTACATCATCTGAAAGCCTACTGATAAACAAAAATGTCAGCCTTTTAAAGCAGGCTCTCCCATCTCAAGCAAAACATCATTTCACTTCATATTAATGATGGTATTTTTTGTGTTCATGTATTTAATTGAAAGCTGATGAGTGATATTCTTTAACAGTTAGAGCCATCAAAATGAAAACTCAATGCAAGGAATGCAAAAGCAAGCCTGAAAATGCAATCAGAAATAAAAAATGGTTACAGCAATCATTGAATGAAAAGGCCAGTCGAGAAATCGTGGTGAAACAGAAACAGAACCCGAGCATTTCATATCACTGTCCTCACAGGAGCTGAGACTCCAATTCAAACAATTTTCCAGGATATGCAGAACACAAGTGACTGAGCCTTATTTATTCCCTGCTCTATCCCAAAACGGTCTGCACAAACTTCCCTTCTGTAATAAGGAAACTCTCAACCCCCAACATCCGCTTTTTTTGACTGTCAGCAAGACTTAAATTTGCAATGAAGACAGTTGCTGCTACAGTGCTGCTCTCTTTATTACATGCACTAGTAAAACTACTTTTTTTTTTTTTTTTTTTTTTTTTAAGATGTGTGAGAGCAGAACTTTTCTTTGATAAGCTTCTGGAGTCAGCTCAGATAAGCTGAAGGACAATACTGACGATGCTATTAAAATTTGCATCTGTTCTCCCACTGGAAAACTAGTCAGGCATAGACATGCAGTGTTCACCTACATCTGGCTACTGCATACCACAAACCCCATTTGAGAAGCCACATTCAGTTTCCACTATAACATTGATAATGATACAGCACAACTGGTATCCGAGTAAACACTGACCTTGAGACCAGAACCCTATGTTTTCCAAATTACAATTATAGTATCACTCCCCAAAAACAAGGGTTGTCAAATTATATACGAGGAGAAAATAGAAACTATAATGAATAAATACGCTTTTCCCCTTGAATACTTGTCTCACTCATACAATGGCAGTGCTGCTTTTACAAAGTAGACTAAGCAGCCTATAGATTATCGCTGTCCCCCCCCCTTCATTATTAAAAGATTTTGTAACAACAGCGTTGTTACAGCCAGTCTCAGCACACGAGGCAAGAAGAGTAATATTCTTGAAAAAGTTGGTTGGATCAAGTTATAAGTGTGGCTGATCATATCTGGGTCTAACAAGCTCCAAAAAGGTAGCTTTCATATAGCTTTAGGACAGACACTTACTCTATTACCTGCTCATAAGCAGACAAAGCCCATTCTGCATTAGTAAGGCTACTTTATACTTGTGGTTTTCTTCGTAACCCACACAAATGAAACTAACCTCTAATTTGTAGTTGAGCCAAATATCTTTGCTGACATCTGTGTCTGAAATCCCAACGGAACATTCTTACTGATTTTCATCCAACTGTGACAAAATGTATTCAGTGATTACACATTTTATCATCAACACAACTGATAATATATCCCAGATCTACAGAGGGAAAGACATTGCTTAGTCCTACTTACTAGAAGCAAGGTAATACATAGGTAGTTATGCTTTAGGTACTCTGGTAACTTTTGCAGTCAATTAAACATCCTCTGTTCAAAAACATAATTTACAGCAGTAACAACTTTTTGCAGACCTGAACAGATGTCGTTAAATAAAAACTAAATTCAATCCAGTAACCTATTTCCTTTTCTTTTCAGACAGCAAGAACAAACATGCGACTGAACTCCTAACAGCCAGTTTCCTAATGCCAGAACCAGCACATGATGCTGCTATGGCCATAATACTCTAAATTAATCCTGATTAAAAAGTTTAGAAGCCACTATGTTAGCTATATGCAACTGATGGTTCCAGTTTTGTCTTTAGACACTGAAAGTTATTTAGTTGCACCTATCTATTTGCCACACATAGATCCAACCTCACCCCAGTGATACATTTTATTATGCCAAAAGTCATGCAAGCAGAAGGAAAAAGCATTAGGTAACAGCAGTCACCCTGCTGGGTGTCACCACTACTGCTCCTGTATTAGTTGTACTGCTGTAAGGCATGCCTTGCAAGGCTGGCAGAACTGAATCCCTAGTTCCACTGTTCTATTTAGGAAAACCGTCCCACTCCTATGTTTAGGATGGATTAAAAGCTAGCAGAAAGCTAGCAATCTCTTGTTGCCTGACCCTGCCTCTGATGGAGGTGGGAAAAAACCTCCTGCGTTGAGAGAGGCATCAACTTCATTATTATTTTTGAACTTTGGAGCAAGCCTTCTAGCAGAGAGGCTTCATGACCCGCTCTGAGCATCCATTTACACCTACAACCCTGGACAGAAAACACGAGCACGCTGATAAGCTGGTGCAGGTGCACTGAGGCCTGACAGAAGCTATGGCTGCGCTGCAGGCTGCCTGCCATCACAGGATTTTATTTTCTGCATTATTATTGGGCAACGCTAAGGTGGGTATTAAGACAGCCTGCCAAGATAAATTAAAGGTCTACTGGCCCTTAACAAGGAACAGTATCCCCACCCTTGACTTAGAGGTTACGGGTGACACTGCACATTATGTTCACCTTGCCTTTGTCTTCTGCCTGAAGTTTAGACGCACTAAAATGTAATCACGAGCAGTCATGCATGATTTGAGGCACTTGGCTCCCAGTATCGGTAGATGCCCGGTCCTGGAGCATAAAGACCAAACAGGGATCTCTTCACACAAGTTCTGTGAACAAAAGACCGTGCTGCCTCCTTTGGCAGCCGGGACACTTGCTGCATATTGTTAGTTTGTGCGCTGCTGAGAAAACATATTGCCACCATTCAGCGGCTCAGGAACTCCAGCCATCACGCGGGGGAATGCTATACTGAAAACCTTCACAAATTTTTGTTGGAAGCAGGCCAAATGGAGTTGTGGTTGTTACCGGGTGCAAATG
Organism: Rissa tridactyla; assembly: GCF_028500815.1. Classification (NCBI taxonomy): domain Eukaryota; kingdom Metazoa; phylum Chordata; class Aves; order Charadriiformes; family Laridae; genus Rissa; species Rissa tridactyla. The sequence continues at coordinate 45,277,173 of NC_071473.1, forward strand.
CCGTGACTTTATCCCAAGGCATGCCGAGCGTTTAAGTCTTCCAAATAAATTCCTCCACACTCCCCTTAGGGATGACCTATCATCCCAGACCAGAAAATGCTTTCCCACCCCACCTCGGGAAGAGGGAAGAGCAGACCACCTCCACCACGCTCACTCTCCCTCCTTCCCCCTACAATTTAAAAGTTATAGTTCTATGAAATCAGGACATACACATGTGGATCATCCCATGCATCGTTTCCAGTTCTGGCTTTTCCAATTTAAAAATATGAAAGATAAATTTACTGAACACTTAAGAGATCAGCATCTAACATTAAGTCCTTTTGCTAACTGGTGTTTGGACCATGCAGAGCCTTGATCCCTGACAATAGGGCTTCAATGATGGAAATACTGGCATTATTAATGACAGAAGTGCTGCTTCTTAATGTAAACTTTGTAAGGCTGCATGGCTGAATTCCTGCAGAAATATTGCAAAGTTGTTTTCTGACCAGTTCAGTCAGGCCAGCCCCTTTTAGTAGCCTCCCCGCACTAAGCCATTCAAGGGGCTTTTATTTTTTTAAAATAAAAAACCCCACACCAATTGTTTTAAGTCACCTGCAATGGAACTCGGGTTTTTGTTTGCTTGATACAAGCAAATACAAATACTAACCTCATGAACAGTTAAAATCAAAAGCATTTACAAGAAAGATACCCTCTGAAATTCACAGAAGTGAGCAGATTTGACTGAACTTTATGCTTTCAGGAGTAACATCTAAAAATAGGTAGTGTCAGCTATGCAAGAATTTAATGAGTAGTGGCCAGTATTGTGCGTCTGAGAGATCTGTCCAATTTTTAAAGCATCAGAGTTACCACAGGAAATGAGTACAGGTCCTTGAGATCCAAAAATCTCAGGATGATCACCTCCTCCTCTTTTAATTAAAGTGCCACATACCTAAGGAGAGAAAAAAAGAGCTCACTGTGCTGAAACAAAGAGACTAAACCACACTTGGAGATGCAAGCCACGACTCAAGCAGAGATTGAAAAGCACATTTCGAAAGTCTAACAGTACGTGCCACACAGAAGATACTGCTTAGAAGCACTTATTTGCTATCAATTTCTGTGCAGACTAAGATTTTTGATGCATATTTTACTGTACCTTCTGGCTGTACAGATCAGAGACCTGAGAACATAAAGGCCCTTCAATTACCTCACTGCGCTCAGCCTCTTAAGACTCTTACAGGTATAGATACGGTTTCACCAGTACTCATTTATGCTTACTTTAATTCATTACCAAAGAAAGACTCAACCTCTTCTCCCTGTAAGCCTTCCCTCACTCTTCAGGCACAAAAGAAAGTTTCTGTCCCATCTAAAAACTTCAGACAAGCAAAGGGACAACACATTTCTTCATTTTCAGCACCGGCATTCCATGGGAGGGAGAAAAAAGTTGCATCAAACCCTTTTGAACAAGATTATTAAGCGTTATCAAAGTAACAGTGCCTCCAGGGATGGGTTCCAGCCTGTTCCCAAGTATTATCCCCCAGCACCGAAATCCAGCGACAACACACACCTCATCTGTCAATGCTGGAAAAGAGCTGGCGAAGAAAAGGATCTTGGAGACTGTAAAAGCGATTAAACTGGAACTGAATGGAGGTAGGTAAATCACTACCATCAAAGTGTTACAGGCACATAAAGGCATACAGGTGAAGAGGCTAATAAAAACGCTCCTCTAGAAGTGAATACAGACAAAATATATGGTTTTCAATAAAGGCTTAAAAAAAAAAAGGAGACTCAGGAGAGGGGCTGTGAGCAGCTCTCCTCTTCCTGCCTCCTTCCACCCCCCAAAAAGGCACCATAAATTGCAGTTATCCTCCCAGCCCCCCAAAACACAGTATTAAAATACTTTTGCCCAAGAGACAGCGGGTTCAAGTCCCTGGAAAGTTTACTTAAAGCAAAGTTTAACTACAGATATTATTATTCCCCCCCCCCCCCCAATTCCCCTCTGCAGATTCCTCCTCCTTTTTTTCAAACGGGGGAAAAAGTCTGCGAGGAGGGAGGGAGGACGGGCAAGGGGGGGAGAAGGCAGGAATGGAAGGCGGAGGGGTGCGCAGGCAGGCAGGCTTCGGGCTCCCTACCTGGAGGGTCCATTTCAATGTAAAATATCAGCTCAGTGGAATAGGGCATCATCACTTCCCTCCAGTCCGTGTCATCGCGGTCCATATCCCACACCGTGTTGTACATCGCGACAGAGGCAAGGTCCCGGCAGGTTTATAAATAAGAGATTGGCTTTCCCGGCTTTTAACGGCAGGGGGTGAGGAAAAAAGGGGGAGCGGGAGGAGGGGAAAAAAAGCCGAGAAGAATCCACCCCGCTCTAAAATAACAGTTCTAGCAAAAAAAAGAAAAAAAAAAATTTTAAAAAAATCGCAAAATTCAACTCAATTAAAAAAAATACGCACCACACGAGCCACCTCAGCAGCTGCCCTGCAGGAACTAAGATAGGTAGTTATATATATATACACAATATATATATAGTGCTTCTTTTTGTTTAAAAAGACACCTTTCCACAGAAAAGCCAGTTTCCTGAATTCTCTCTAAAAATCGCCATTTTCGGGGTATTTTTAAAAACGCCGGGCTGAAAGCAAAACAAAACCCCACACAAAAAAAGCGGGGAGGTGGGAAGAAAGCGGATAAAAAGAAGCGGGAGGGGGGGAAGATTTCGGTCTCTGGATGAAATTCTTTCCGCCGGCGGAGGAGGAGAAAGGAGGGGGGGGCGGGCGGCGGGCAACAATAACGGCGGGCGCGGAGCCCGAGCGGGGCGGGCAGCGCTGAGGGGGCCGGCTCGGCCCGCGGTCCCCCGCCGGTTCGGCTCGGTCGGGTTGGGCTCAGCGCTGGGCGGGCAACCCGCGGCGGCCTCGCCCGCCCTGCCCGGCTGTCAACCCCGCACGGCCAGTGTCGGCTCCGGCCGGTGTCAGCCCCGGGCTCTCTGCGGCGCCACCGGCCCCGCTCGGTTTCATTTTAAGAGGCTCTGAGGGGCCCAACCGTCGCCAACCGCCTCTTGCCCGCGACGAGGCCACACCCCCCCGGCGGGGCGGGGCTTCGCGCCGGCTTTTTAACCCCTTCCAGGAGGACGGCGTGGGGGGGAAGGGGGGGGGGGGGGGAGTGCGAGCGGGCGCTTCCACAAGGCAGAGGAGGGGGGTGAGCAAAAGAAAGAGAAGGGGGAAGCGCCCCTCTTCTTTCCAGAAGGAAAGCCTGGCACAAAATAAGATTTTATTTCCCGGCTTTGCTAACTTTTTCCTGTCTCCCTTTCGCCGCTTCGGCCGCTTGTCCCGACGGCTTTTCTCAGCGATCTCTTTCCTCCCCACCCCCCCCCCCCGTTCTGAGGGGCGCAGGGGAGGTGGTAGGTCCCTCGGCTGGCCTGTCGCCAAGGGGCCGCTGCCGCTGAGCACGCGCAGGGGGGCGGGGGGCGCTGAGCCCCGTTGCCAGAGCTGCTGCCTTTGTCTGAGGGAGCAGCGACGGCCGGGATTGGCAGAGGGCTCCGGACGGCCCACCCAATCAGCTGGCGGCGAAGCCGGCCGGCTCGATGGCGATTGGCTGGGAGCCCCGGTTACCAAGCGGGACAAAGAAAGGCGAGCGCTGAGGCGGAGAGGGGGGACGGGGCTGAGGGGGATGGCGGGCACCCCTCGGCCCCGCACCCGGCCGGGGCAGCCCCCGGGCCGGGCCCAGCGCCCCCCCCCAAACGCTAGCGGTGGGGTGAACGGCGCCTGGCCGCACCAACGTAGGGTACGCTCCATCCCGGGTCAGTGCCCCGCAGCGCCGGGCCTACCAGCTACCCTCCAGGCAGGGCCGGCACCCACTTTGGTGATGGGGTCTGTGGGAGAGGGCCGCGGACCAGGCCGTGGAGGCCATTTGCAGGTAGAGACGCTGTCCCCGTCCCCGGTTGGGGCCTGGGCTGGCTGACCCCACCGCACCACCCCCAGCTGCCTGCTCTGGTGGTGCTGCTGCTGCTAGAAACATGGACTCTCCTCCCCTGCCTTACTTCTGCAGGACCCTGGCAGCAGTCTGCTGTGTATCCCAAGTAATAACCTGAGCATTGTAACTGTCCACTAACTAGAGTGTAGCCTCTGGGGAAGCCCAACACTCTAGCGACATAACCAGGGGAAAAAAGGTGAGGAAAAGGCACCAAACCAGATAGCTGCCTGGTTTGGGATAAATGGGCGCTGCAAGTGCAGCCGAAACTGAACCTCAGCCTGCCTGCCAGCCACATCCCGATGGCCAGACCCTGCGTCCGCAGCCCACAAGCACCAGTGGGTGGCAGAAATGCAGCCAGCTCGGCAGTCAGCCTCTATCTTAGTGCAGCGAAGCATCCTTAAAGAAAGGCAAAATGACAGCTGTTGAGAAATTAAGGAAAAGTGCTTTCTGGAGACTTCTAACTAGTGTCACAGACACAAGGACAGACGAGCACCTTGATCCGCTGTGGAGATGTCAGGGAACGTTATAAAACCCAGCACTGAAGTCCGCTTTATTTGCACTTTAAAGTGCATGGAAGAATAAGTTATGAATAATTTCTCCTGCTCTAGCACTAGGTAGAAAGCTCCTGAAAACATACTCCTGGCTTAGGTGAACCGGAGGGTGGCTGCAACATTGAATAACTGAACGCCTGTACGCAGTGTAAGAGTATGTGGGAAGAGCTGGGCACAGAGGATCTGAAGTTTGCTGATGTATCACAACTTCCACAGCAAGCAGTTGAGAGCAGCGCTGCTCCAGTAACAGAGCTCCTTGAGGGACGGACAGCTGCGGAGGAGCACAGGGCTTTGATTCAAATAACTCAATGTAGATAAATTAATTTTATATCCCCATCCACAAACTCTGATTAATCCATGATAACCAGATAGGATTCCTTTTTCTAATTTTTAAATTAAATTTCTTGGGCTGATACTATATATCAGCTCGAGCTTGCTCAAAGTGAAATGCCTTCCTTGGAAGCACACCCATCTCCCCCAGTGAAATTGAAGTTGGTACCGTGGGTACAGACCATTGCTGCCCACTGACGGGGCAGAGGGCAGGGCTGCAGAGCAGCCCCACAAGCGTTGGGTGGTGGGTGCAGGTGGAGATGCAGATGCTGCTTTGCAGACCCCACGGAGCTGGGAAATGGGGCTGCTGTCCCTACTGCAGCCGCCAAACTTAGATTAGCAGCTCTGGCGGTGGGGGTAGGAGGAGGCAGGCTCGGGTTGAAATTCATTTTCCCCCTTCCTGCACCTCATTATAAGTTCCACCCACATAAGACCTAATTACTTGGCTTTTATGCTGGCAAAGTGGATTTCATCCTTGCTGTTTCCCATGGTGGTTGCCTTCATTTTCATGGCGGCACTGATGGTTACAGCTTATTGATGTTTTCACTTTAGTGATTTAAAGCAGAATACATTTTGTTATTAGCACTGGTTTCTCTCATTGCTGCTTTAATCAAAGATGCAATTTAAGGCAAAGGATTGTGCGTAATGGTAAACAGTAGGATAACGCCTTGAGAGAACAGAATATTAATGTGTTTTTATTTCTCGAAACTGTGCTTATGATATATCCAGGATTACTTGGCTCCCAACCTGCACGCATGGGGCGCTCCCTTTCCTACCACACTCCCTGTCTTGCAATAGGGGTGAGCGGTTGTGTGCATGTGCGTGCTGGGGGGCAGAAGGAGGCACATGTGCTGCCTTACACGCTGCAAAATACCCTCTGCCTGTGTGTCTCTCCTCCATGGGCACAAAGTCTGAGTGACAGTGTCACGGCAGTGCCCTTGCAGAAGAGAAACAAAACTGTGAGTGTGCCGAGTGCTCAGGGATGCTCAAGGTCTTGCTGAGCACTAGATCACCTCAAGTCAGGAAAAGCTACGTTCAAACGCTGAAATAAAATAACAGTGATAATGACAATGCTTGACCAGGGGGCACAGTGCTTGAGAAAGGGTCCTGGTGCCCCACACTAAGCAGGAGAGGGACAGCCTCTGCTGTGAAGGGAGGCTGAAAAGCAAGGTGCGAGCACCGCGTCTGCTGCCTTCCCGATGTCCCTGCATCGACGACCGCGTGTTTGCTCGCTTTCGTTTCCTTGGATCTGACAATTTGCATTTCAAGGCAAGATTAAATATTGAAGTTTTGAGCGCTTCCATGTGCTTCAGGAGGAGCCGAACGGACCCGTGCTGGAACAGACTGAACACAGAAAAGCCATTTGTGCCAAACTGCTTGGTTTCCTCTTTGCCGAGCCATGATAATGTGATATCCGACAGCTGAATGTAGGCCACAACAGGCTTTTATAGTTGGAGGGGTGGAGGAGGGAGGGGGGCCGAATCCACAGTGCTGCCAGCCAAGTGCACTAAAATGATGAGAGATTTTTGGGGCAGGCTGGAGACTCCTGGCCACTCCTGTGATCCAAATATTAGCTTCACTGTTAGCACAAGCTCAGGGCCTGCTGGAGGGGAGCTTGCGGAAGGCAGAGCTGTGTTCACGTCAGAAAGGATGACTCCCTGGCCAGCAGTAAATGCTACATGAAATTACTAGCCTTGCGCTGCATGGACACTGGGATTTGTGGAATATCTGCCATAATTGGTGGCCAGCTTCCCATGGGGGTGGCTGCATCTTGCAAGTAACAGCACGAGAACAACCAGTCACAGCAGTTTGGTTTAGTTAACGGATTGTTCCTGCCTATTTCTCACCTCTTGGTGATGAGGAGACGAGGGAAGGCGGGAGGGTTAGTTGTCTTTGGCTCAGATGCTGCCTCTGGGGTCTCAGCGCTGCTCAGCACGCTGCAAGCTAAACCTGGGGCTTGCCGGCAGGAGAAGAGGTGGTGGGAAAGGCAGAGGTTCATCCTGTCTTCCTGAACCAGCGTGGTGCTGGCAGAACGGGGATGGTGCAAGCACCATCTCTCCCTTGAATTGTACGATCTGAGACCAGAAAATACCCCAGGACCATAAAGCATTTGCCACCAGATTAAGAGTGTTAACCCCTGCGAGGGTGAAATAGCAGCAGTTTCCCTCCGTGCATCCTCCTGCACCTTCATGTGAAATGTAATGGGTGCTTTTAACAAGGACTGTGCTGCCTCCTCTGTGCTTTAGAGTCATTTTATGTCCTAATAGGCTGCAAAACAGTCGCCTCGCTCCACCCCAGATGCGGCCGCATTTCTGTGGTGAAGAAAAACTCTGGCAAGTGTGCCGAAGTCGGGTGCTTTGGTTTGAAAATTATACATTGCGTTAAAAACCTGTATTAAAGAATAATATGCGGTCTGCAAAAACATTCAAATGAAACACTTGAATGTTAGGAAGCGTCTTATTTACAGCTGTCGGAGCAGCTTGTGCCCTCTTCCCTCCCGTGTCCACACAACAAGGAAAGAGGTCGAAATAGGGGCTCACGTACGTAAAGGTTATAGCACAATGCATGCACACAGAGTTGAGTTTGCGAGGAATCATACATTAGGCATTTCCTAACTTAAAAGCACTTGGCTTTGCGTTGTAAACAACATTCTTTTAGCATAGGAAATAACATTTAAAAGAAAAAAAAAAAGAATAAGATCTTTTAAATAAATGTCTACAGCGTAGGTTATTGCAGCTGGTTCTAACGTATTCCTCAGCAAGGTTTGGACTGGACTTTCCTCACTGCTCCAGAGGTTTCTGCCCCCAAAATCACTGGAGTAACGGTCGGGGTTGGAAGTGGAAAGCTGCTCTCCTGTGAGAGGTGTGTGCGGCTTTTGCAGCTGGGCAGCAAATGCCAACCCCATGCTCTGCCCACGGGTGTCCGGGGTGGACACCTCTGCACCAAAAGGTGCCTGGGGACGAGTGTGCGAGGGGCTGAGCACAGGGGGGGTGAGGGAAAGGACACACTGCGCCGAGCTGTGCTGAATTGCTGCTTTGGCAGACAGCACCGGGCCAGCTCTTTAGAAAGTTCACGTTCAGTTATTGTTTTGACAGGCTGCCAAAATTTTCCTGAGGAATGCAGGCAGCAGAAGGGAAATGGCGATTTTCAAACTTTTTTTTTTTTTTTTTGTAATAACTCAGCCAAACCAGAATGGAATTTCATGGGAAAAGCGAAAGGTACATCTCTAGCCTTGGGGCATCGTCACTGCCAAATTTCAGAGGCTGGCTGCGAACAATGGAGGTGCCGGAGCATCCCCAAAGCAGTGCGCACTTGCACGCACTTGCGTGTGCGCTCACGCACGCTCACTCACACACACACTGGAAGCATCTTCTTTAACGGTGAGTGCTCCCACCCTACACCCAATGCCCCCAGAAGACTGACATTAAAAAAAAACAAACCAAAAAAAAAGAAGTATCCGTGATGTAAAAGCAGAAGATGATGAAAGATTTGCAACTTGGCCTTGGAGGGACGCTTAGGTGCTCTCCCCACCCCAATCCCAGCTGTGCACGGTGCTTCCGAGACCCCCACAGCTTTGGGGGAGACCCCTTCTCCCCACACACTCTTCACCGTGTCAGTCCCAGAGCCACAGGGTATTTTTGCAGGTCTTCCTACCCCTCGGAAAGGCAGGAGGTTGCAAGCTCCCCTCCTCTTCCTCCTCCTCCATGGAGGCGGAGGAGCAGCCGGTGAGCTGGGCTCCCGCGCTGGGGCACCCCGGGGTCTGTGGGGCCGTGCACCAGGCTGGGGAGCTGCCAGTTACCTTATATTTTCCAGTACACTAATTTCTCTTGTCATCTTGCCAGTGACAAACAGAGAGAGTTAAACAGAGCAATCCATTAAAGAAGCAGCCTGACAGAGCGATTGTTAAGGGTTTCAGCGATCCCCATTTACACTGGCTTGAAAAAAAATTTCGCCTCGGGCAGCTCCAATTACAGAATTATCGGACCACACTCCGGTCCCTTTGTGCACTTCGCATCTCTGTCATCGTTCCAGGCCTCTCTCTGTTTAGTTGCTTGGAAATGGTGAGCAAAATGGAAGGAGACTTGTAACAAGTTCAGAGAGATTAGAGGGGAAAAATGAGAGAGAAGAAAGCTGCCTCCCTCCCTCCCCAATTCTAATGTCCTAAACCAGGACATTTTGGATATGTAACACTGTATAGGAATTTAAAATATTTTTCACTTCCTCTATTCGTTGCTTTAATGCACTGGAACCGCTTGCTCAGATATATACTTTTTTTTCCCAAGGAATGTACAATAACCACTCTGTAAATTCCTCAGGTCTGATTTTAAGAGGAACTGTAGAACTTTATTCATGGAGGAAAGGAATAATCCCAGTACCTTCCTGCAATAACTCTTTCTTTTTAATAAACGTGGCAGTGAATGTTTTGATCACAGCCAGTGATGCAAGCAGCAGGAAGAGGAAATCAACGGCACGTCTAGGAAAAACGAGGTCTTGTCCCTGCTCTGCTGCCGTCCCACTTGGTGACCTTCAGGCTGAATTGTCAGCACCGGTTTGAAGGTGGCACCATTCCCGGTAGGAGCAATTCTGGAGAAGCCCACACGAGTGTTCACTTTTGCAAATGCATAGCTTGAACTGTGTAGATTTGTTGTTAGGAAAAGAAAACCCCAACACAATAGTTTTCCTGCCCTAGGATGCAAAGCTGAAGGGTTCCCTAACCCTCCACCCGTGGCTGAGCCAGGCACTGTCACCCATGACGCAGCAACTACGTGATGTGGACGTCATTCCCCCAACCAAACGTGACCTCATCTATTTATCTTCCAGCAAACTCGCCCATTCCTCACTACAAGAAAGACACTGAGGTCCTGGAGCGTGTCCAGAGAAGGGCAATGAAGCTGTTGAGGGGTCTGGAGAACAAGTCTTATGAGGAATGGCTGAGAGGGCTGGGGTTGTTCATCCTGGAGAAAAGGAGGCTTGAGGGGAGACCTTCTCGCTCTCTACAACTGCCTGAAAGGAGGGTGTAGAGAGGTGGGGGTCGGTCTCTTCTCCCAAGTAACAGGCAATAGGACAAGAGGAAATGGCCTCAAGTTGTGCCAGGGGAGGTTTAGATTGGATATTAGGAAAAATTTTTACACTGAGAAGGTTATCGAGCATTGGAATAGGCTGCCCAGGGAAGTGGTGGAGTCGTCATCCCCGGAGGTACTTAAAAGACGGTTAGACGTAGTGCTTAGCGATATGGTTTAGTGATGGGTTTTGTCAGTGTGAGGTTGATGGTTGGACTCGATGATCTGAAAGCTCCCTTCCAACCTAGACAGTTCTATCATTCTATGATTCCTGGCTTCCCGAACGATTTTATGGTCCCACAGCTAGTGTTATCCTAGTAGTAGTACCCTTGTATATCCATAACACATTACCCCATGGTAAGAAAACACCCCCTTTTTATTGCGGCGGCAATCATCTACTTTCACAGGGAGGATGAGTGAGCAAAGCCATCCCTGTGAACTGCTGGGGCGAGGCTGAGATCAAGCTTCAGTGCTAACGCGCAAGCGAATGCTGACTTCACTCTGTCCCTAAATGGAAGGAAGTTTCTTATGGCTGAGTCCCCGTTCATGCCACGGGACTCCTTTGTCCCCATCCCTTTCCCTGGCATGCGGTGGAGCTGATCCATCATCGCCCTTCTTGCTGCAACGCATCCGTACTCCAAACTCTGCCCAGCCGCAGTAACGGAGACTCCCACCCAAGGTTTTGGGTGGAGATCGAAAGCGGGAGAAAAAAACCCTCATAACAACCCAGGCAGCTCTCGAGGGTATTGGAAAGTCATCTCATTTCTTATTAATGGCTTAGGCCAAGAATTCAAACATCGGCAGCGTGTTGGCCAGGGTTGTTTTCCTTGCAGTTATCCACATGCAATTCATGCCTTGGAAAATGACCCATTTACCATCATGCATTGTTGCTTAGCTACATGCGCTTTCCCTCTAAGTTTTCCCAAATGGAAACATGGCTCTGTTTGCTTTGGAGATCATTTTCCCTGGCTTTCTTTGCTTTACAGTAAATAAGCGCAAGAAGAACGGCCTCTGAACGCTAAGTGGGGAAATAAAACAAACAGCGCTGTGTAGGGTAATCATTTAAAAACCAGCACGTGAAGCTGATGCCTTCCTCGTCCAGCCAAGGTGGTGGGCAGGGAGGGCTTGAGCGAAGGCAGCTGCAGATCAGCTTCTTTAAGACCTTTTTTTGTCTGTTCTTTGCGTTAAGGTTCTTTCCCTGCTGAAGATTTCCAAACGCGAAGGGGGAATTCGGTTGAATAATGCTGGGTTCCCAACAGAAGAATATTAATTTCCTGGAGGACAGGTGGGACTTTAGGGCACTGAGAACTCACTCCATGTCTCTGCTGCCACTCATGTCCTGTGGAGTCCTAGGCATCCTCTAGAAACAGGCAGGAAACCACCTCCCTCGTCCCTGCAAACCACCGCATCGCTTTGCACCACCAGGTGGGACTTTATCACTGTCAAACCCCAAAATTTCACAGATTCACTAAGTCATGGCTGCAGTGGCACAGCTATCACAGAATCACAGAACTGTAGGGTCTGGAAGGAACCTTTGGAGATCATCTAGTCCAACCCCCTGCCAAAGCAGGGTCACCTAGAGCAGGCTGAACAGGAACGCATCCAGGTGGGTTTTGAATGTCTCCAGAGAAGGAGACTCCATAACCTCCCTGGGCAGCCTGTTCCAGTGCTCTGGCGTCCTCAAAGTAAAGTTTTTCCTCATGTTGAGATGGAATTTCCTGTGTTCCAGCTTGTGCCTGTTGCCCCTTGTCCTGTTGCTGGGCACATGCTGGTAGATTAGCCGCCGCAGCATGAAGTCCAGCTTCCCAACACACCAGGCAAATCCTTTGGCTGTTTGCTGGAAGCCTGAGCCCATCAGTGTCTGCACAGCACAGATGTCCTCTAAACGTGCGACAAATCCCAAGCATTTGGAAGGCATCAGCCTTACTGCCCGTGCATAGAGGGACTGCGCAGCACGTGTGCGGCTGGTCCCCTGCCTCCCGGGAGCCTTGGTCTTGCAAAGCACGTGCCTTGGGGCTGAGCTGTGCCGGCATGGTGCTTGCGTCCAGGATTTCCAGATGTCCAGCGGTTCTTCTGTTCCTTGATGATCAAACAAAACTTGCAACGTCTTCAGATTTTACTGGGGACAAAGCTTTCGGGTAAAAAAGCGGACGTAGAGACCAAAGTGGAAAAAATGTAGTTTCTTGGTGCCATGAATGCACATGGGACGCCAGCTCTTTGCAGAGCGTAGGGAGCACTGGGTGCCTGCAGCTTCCAGGAGGAGTGGCATGCCCTGAAGGGTGAGCTCTTGCTCTGCCTTCTGCTGACAAAGCATAAAATACGTATTGTCTCCGAAAAGAAAAGGGAGAGACAAAGTAAATAGTGTGATACTGATTATTGGGCCAACATACTGGTCCGAGGCTTAATACCACAGTTTCTAGGCCAAGAACCTGCCAGAAAGTGAAGAGTGGTATTGTACCTATGCAAAACCTGTCCCGTGGGTTAACACATCCCAAACACTGCGCGCTCTGTGAGAGCTGCCAGCACCTGAAGAAGCCGCCTTTACTGCCCTGCCGCTGGGAAGCTCTTATCTTGCTTTGACCAACCTTACACAATACAACTTTGTTGTAGGCGATACCTCCCAGATGAATGGCCTCTTAAAAGTGCTTTGAGGAGTTAAATGAGAGAAAAGAGTAGGAAGGGGAGAGGCAAAGTTGTTGGATACTAAAACCACTAAATAGAGAGGTAGGAGCAATGTCAGACTGGAAGAAGCAAATAGATGACCGGGCTACCTGCCACCAGAGGTTCCCCGAGACAGTGTCTCAGTCCCAAAGTGAGTACCCACTTCACCATCCCTTGTGTCCCTGCAGCAAGGATGGGGATGCTGTCGCCTGGGGATGCTGTACAGGTCTGTGGTGCTCCAGCTAACCTGCCCCCACCTCCACACACACCGAGCTCAGACACATCATCCTCATCCTCAGAGCACGGCCCCATGGCCCTGGCTCCCCACAGTGTGTGGGTTTCAGCACGGGCATTTTTGGGGAGCCTGGTGGGTGATGGGATCAGCCTTGTCTTTTCCTTCCCCTTTCCGTTGTGTTCTTGCAACTGAGGCCAAATTCTGCTTCTTGCGCTCCCTCTGGTCTCTGTGGTTGATGGGGAGATGCCAGGTCTCTCTTGCCCTGGGCAAAGGGGTGGAGACCTGCTCATAGGAAGAGTCTCCCAGCCAGAGCCGCAGGCTCCTGCTGGGGCAGTGGCGGGGAACTGGGCATGGCTGGTGCAGAAGGCAACGGGAGGACCAGCACAGCCATGCTTGTGGGGCCACAGAGCTGAGTGCCACCGTGCTGTCAGAGGGAAGGCAGCACAGATGTCCGAGAGCTGAATCCGTCACCCCAACTTATTGCAGGGTGAGCACCCGCCTTCCATCCTGGAGCTGAATCAGGCCAAGGGCAGTTATCATGAATGGAAATCCCTCTGGTTTTGTTGTCTTCAAAAGCCTGGAAGCACCTGCCTGTTGCTCGGAGAAGCGGAGGCAGGATAAGGGTCTGGCAGCACCTCTCCTTTGCCCCGCGTCCCTCCTGGGCACCCTTTGGGGCCCAGCCCCATCAGCACCCTATGCCCCCCATGGTTGGTTTGGAGTTGGCCCTGTGAAAATCAAACATCAAAAAGGCTCTTTCAGATGAGGCTATTTCCACATCAAATGCCTACCTCCAGTCCTGAGCCATCGGGGAGAGAGCTCTTCATAAAAGGAGAGAGAAGATTAATGTTATTTGTCAAAAGTATAATGGGAGGTTTCCACTCCCCGAGCACTTCAGAGTTGGTTTTTGCACAAAGCCAGAATAATTCCAACCCCAAAGGAGATAGAAAAACACATTAGATGGGGTTAAAAATGCCTGAAAAAATGGCTGATCTGAATAGAAACGTTCATGTCGCCATCACTTTGGGGGCTGGAGGACACTGCCGCTGGGAAAGCCTGACTTTCCCATGGGGATGCATGTCCTCCATCCTCCCTTGGAGCAGCAGGGTTTTTCTGGACGCCTGCTCGAGCACAGGGAGCACAGGCAGGTGGGAAGAGCCAGAGATGGGCTTGTTGGGGTTGCAAACTGGTGGGAGGGGGAAGGAGAGGCCAAGGGTTCGAGAAGATGCTGGGAGCACCTTCTTGGGCAAGTGGGACAGGCGAAAGCCTGCTGCCAGGTACAACCCCCCTGTGGTTCCATGGAGAGAAAGGTGGCGCGAATCTGGCCCAGTGACTAGCCAGCAGTGTGCCTGGACCACGGCATGGCTCTGCCTTGGAAAGGCACCTGCAACCTCAACATCTTCCTCTTACAAACATGCCCCAGCATCACAGGGGAATCACATCCCAGCAGCCGTGACAGCAAGTTTCTGCTCCCTGAGCATGAGCCGCTGGGCCAGACGGGTGTATCAACAAATATTTGATCACTTCCACTGCAGGAACCAACTTGAAAAATACCTCCGATTCACAAGCTTGCAGCCTGCTTCTGAAAAAAACAGACCAGGAGCAAGCTGCCACCCTGGAAAATCCCTTGCCTGTGTCTGCCGTGCATCCTTTCCCGTGCCGGCAAGTGTTGGGCCAAATGGAGAAGACACCGTGGGGCTGACAGAGCTGCTCTGGGGCAACGTCCCAAAGCTGCCGGCTCCGGGGTGGCAGGGTCAGCGTCTGGGAGGTGATCTGTCCTTGGGCAACTTAGTGCCTTGCTTGTTTCCTGCTTCTTGGTTATTCAACACATGGGGCTGAATCTCTCACCAGTGTCTACCTTGCCTTCCTCTGGACTTGAGGTGCGAACGTGAAGTGAGGTGTGGGACAGTCCTTGCAGCCCCAACCCTCACAGGCACCAGTGACATGAGACCCTCAGTGGTTTTCACTTAACAAATGGGTAAGGGAGAGAAAAATGCAAAACATGATCCTGAGGGCTTGGAGAAACTCTTCTGGTTGAGCCAAATCTTGCCTTTTCCCAATGGTTGGAGTTGCCCATCCATGAAGAGATGCTGGAGCGGGCATCTTCACCCCGTAAATCCCACTTAAGCCCTTAAAGAAATACTCGAGCGGTGCTTCAGGTTCATCTGCTGGGGCAAAGATTTCACGTTCACCCAAGAAAGCAGAAAAATCTGCTGGAGGTTGCAGTTGGAGGGCAGTGATGGGAGAAAGGCGCAGCAAGAGGGTGGCCAGGCAGCGGTTTGTGGGACCGTGCTGGCAACCACCGAGTGCCCCGGCATCCTTCCTCGATGGCTTTCCTGTGCACTCGGAGCCAAAGCAAGGCGGGGTGATGGCAGACACGGCTCCTCTCCCCGAGACATCGGCTGCCTCTGGGAAGTTGGGGGAAGCCCTGGGAAAGCGGCTTCATGCCGATGACGGAGGCTGGCGCGCGGCGGGTCGGTGCTGGGAAAGCAAAGGGAGCTGGAAACAGGAGACGTCTGCGGCAGATGATTGTGCCAGTCGGATATGGCCGGTTTGCTGCCTGCGGGACTTCAAATGCGCTGCCCAAAACAACTTACTCAGATTTACTGTAAGCGGCAGCTGGGCCATCTATAGCTTGTGGTGAACATACCAGCCCTGCCTGCAGAAAGGGAGCCAAGCTGGCGCCCTGCCTGGCAGGCTGGAGGAGGGGAGCCAGGGAAGGGGTGTGCGTGCTCTGCGTCCCTGCCCACCTGCCCCGGCCCCCAGGAAAAGCGTTTCCCAGAGGTTGCTGCTGCTTTTTAGGGTGAAGGCATTGAAATTCGGTGGACTGCTTGCCAGGGAGGCAGGGGGTGAGGAATACGAGTGGCGAACGATGGGGTGGGTTCCTGGGGGTTTGTAACACACACACATTGCACACACAGCGGACCCTGCGCGCCCGCCTCCGCACTGGCTGGAACCTCCCCCAGCTGGGGCCAGTTCTCACCATTTCTGGGGTCCCCGTCATCCTCCGGATCCCATGGAGCTGCACCCACAGGTGCCAGCCCTGCCAGGGCTGGGCAGGGTAGCCAGGTGTACATGGTGGGGGGGGTCCCCATGGGTGGGCACGAGATACCCCCCTCCTGCCTGCAAACCTGCTTCTCTCCATAGCCAGACCCTGCTTTTCACAGCCTGATGGAGCAGATCTACTTGCCACCTCATAGCCTCGAAATGCAACCGTTTGCCCCCAGTTGGAGCCCCCCCGTCTGCATGCTGGACCCTTTGTGGCACACTCACCTGGGGCTGGGTGTGTGGGAGGAGGAGCTGGAGGGGGGATGCTGCAGCAGGGATGGGACGCTGTGGCATGGCCAAGGAGCTCATCATTAGGGATGGCTAGTTTTCCACTCACACCAGGGCTCGGTCACCATGAATTCAGCAAGGAAGGAAACCTAGCTGGCTCTTCTGACCTGCGGTCCAGCACTGGCCCCCCTTTCCCCTCCCGCTACCCCAGTGTGCAGTGCTGTTGGTTTCCAAGAGGAAATTCGGGAGGTTTTTTCCCCTGGGAGGAGGTTTCAGGGGAGCCAGCAGCTGGTAGGGATGGACAAGCACAGACAGAGTTTCTGATGTTCAGAGACTGAGGGACCCACCGCTGCCCGTGGGCATCACTGCTCAGCCCTGTGCCACCGGCAGCTAACGAAGTGTGGCGGAGGCCGGAGCCCTGTGCTTTGGCTGGGAAGGCAACAGTCCCAATAGGATGTATCTTCACCCAAAAGCTTTGATGACCAAATCACGCTTTCTTGTTCTCCAGCAACAACACCCACCCTAGCATGGAGCTGGTTGCAGAACGTCCTCATGCACATGTGGAGCTCACCCTCCACAGGAGCAAATGTAGGAGGTGGGCCTGAAACCTGCCTAGATGCCATCAAGGTGCTGGGGGGCACCTTTGATGTAGGATTTCAGGTGGTTTCTGGAAGCTGGCAGGTAGGAGGCTGGAACAAGCCACCGGAGGGGACACCTGCCTGCCACCCCAGCCCTACGCACACAGTCCCTGCTGGGATCCTGTGGCCAGAGCCGCCATTTGCCCCAAGACACAGGTCCCCGTGCCAAATTTGGAAACACGTGAGGTGGATTTTTCCCTTGCCAGGTGCTTTCTGCCACCCAGCATAACGCTCGACAGCGCTGCTGTGAGCATTAACCCCAGTTGGAGCGGCTACAGCTGCTGCCATGCCCAGGGGAGCCCCCAGCCCTGCACACTGGTTCCAGTGCGGTGGCACTGGAACGGTGGCTGTGATGGCAGAGGAAAGGCAGGGAAAACCCCAACTGTGGCAGAAACCGCTTGAGCAGCTCAGCAAAGGCATGCAGAGGCTGGGCCAGCAGCTGGCTCAGCCCTGGGCACCCATGGCTGTGGCCGAGCTCGGAAACCCCCTGGCTCGCTCAGCTTCCGTCCTTTGTGGGGGAGCCGGGGCGGTGGTGGCGGTGCGGTGGTGGCGGCGCGGTGGCGGCGATGCGGTGGTGACGATGCAGTGGCCACCCGTGTCACCCTGGCCTGAGCTGCGCCGGGGGCTCGCATTCCCCCCTCCCCGTGCCCCGGGAGGTGCTGCCGGATGGAGGGGGACCGTGCGAGGTCTGGCGAGGGGACTCACTGTCCCCTCCCACGCAGCCCTGCCGGGAGGGAAATTTCCGATTCCCAGAAGTCAGGGGAGGTTTCAGCCCTGGCTCTGCGCCCTCGGCTCACGCTTCCTTCCTGCCTCAGCCTGCAGACTTCAGCGCTGGGGGTGATTTTTTTGCCTCTCCCCTCCCCGGCGTGGAGGCGAAGCATCCTGCGAGGGAATACTCCGCAAGGGCCAGATCCCGCTTGCAGGCGCCTGGGATGACAGTGCCCGCCAGCGAGCATCGGTGCCCCAGGGCTCTGAGGACCGATGGGCCTGATCCAGTGCAGGCGATGGAGGATGTGGCTTCTCTGGCAAGGGGTGGAGGAGTCAGGGGAGCCAAGGGACACTGGCCATGTGTATTGGGAGCGTGGCTGTATCCTGTAGCAGCCTCCCCCCCACTGCCTGTCCCAGCCACCCAGCGCCGGCTGCGGATGTTTTCTGTTCTTGCAAGAAATCCAGCTGAAAACAAGAGGGGCTGCGCCTGCCAGGTGGCTCCTTCGGAGCTCTCGCTTCTGCTCTGTGTTTAAGCAGCAGTGATTTTTTTTTTTTTTTTTGCTTGGAAATGTCCAAATTTTTGCTCTGCACAAGCTCTGGTTTTGAAGCCAACAGCACCGAGCTCCCAGGGACTGAGGGGTTCCCAACGCCTGATCTTCTCCCGCCCATCCTGCCTGCAGGACTGGCTTGACAGAGAAAAATTGAGTCTGGGGCTAAAACGTCCAGCCCAAACCTAATGTGCCTGGGAGGGGACAGAAGGCTGACCCTGGTCCCCATGGCTCTCCAGCACCAGCTCAGGCTTAACTCTCTCCTCTGCAGGAAGAGTTCAAGCCTTCCAGTTAAATCTGGGAAGGAGTTAGAAAGTCTTTGTGGCAGGCGGATTAGAGGCAGAGGTAAATGCTCCTGCTAAGTGTAATCTGGCTGGTTAAAAGCTCAGCTCAGCTTCTATCCCAGCATTGTCTTTGCTTCTTATGAATATAGGAGACACTTCTGCAAACAGGGATTTTTTCTTTTGCCTATTTAGAGACCCAAGAGATTGGGGAGAGCCTGTCGCCCTCCTCCTCCTCCTCTCCCTGGGGTGTCATTAGGGTTTATTGCCACCTCGCCCGTGCCCTCTTCTCTCTGGGATGGGTTTGTCACTGGCAGTCTCTGATCCTGCAGGTGCAGCAGGAGGGGGATTACAGCTCGTGGGGCCACGGGTCAGGGCAGGTGAAAGCAGCAGAAGCTCCTGGCACTGGGGAAATGGGGGTGGGGGCAGAGCCAGGGCCCCCTTTCACCCTGCAAACCGGGGGTTCCTCCACTTGATGCCCTGTGGAGTTCCCTTGGATGGGATGGGGTAGGGGTTGGGGAGGACGGGGACTGGGAGGCTGGGGGCATATAGGAACCCAAATCAGAAATGAAATAAAAAAATCATAACTATATAAAAACAGGTAACAGTTATCCCATTCTCTCTAAAAATGCCGATTCTGGAGCTGTTGGCACTAGGGTGGATGCAGAAGGGTGGCAGCTCCTCCTGTGACCCTCCCTGCCCTGGCCATCCCACCTCGTGGCAGAGGCATCCCTGGGGGCCCTGTCCCCACTGTCCCCTGAAGGTGACAGAGGACTCCGTGGGCAAGGCTAGCCAGCACCCGCATACCAGCCCCAGGAGCTCATGGGTGCCCTGGAGAGGGTCCCTTGTCACCAGGGCTGGAGGGTGCGCAGATGACCTCTCCCCAGGGATTATGGCTGGAGTGGGGGGCTCTCATGAGGAGCATGAGGCAGGCAGGGATCAGGGGCTTACCGGGGATTAAGGTATTTTCTATGCATTTAAACTACTCATCACAAACCCGGAGCTATCTAGGAATGAGTGACATGGTGCTCAGCACCCAGGGGACAGGGGAAGAGTTGGAGGAGAAGCTAATACCTGCCCCGGTCCCCAGCTGGCGGCTTGCAGGGAGCAGCGGGATGATGCTCACAGAGGCTTGGAAACCCCCAAAGCCCCAGGGATGGCCTGTGGGCCCCGATTCAGGGAGACGAGCACATCACACAACCCCAGTGAGATGCAATCTGGTGGAGGAGAGGTTGGGAGGCTCGAGGGGGACAGCAGCAAGTCCCAGGGGGACAGCAGGGCTCCGTGCCCTCTCTGTGGCCAGGACAGAGTGGTCCCTCCTGGGAGGCATGAGGGCTGGGTGGCTGCAGGAGCTTGTTAACCTTAATCCTCCCTTGGATTAATGCTCCGGGGAGCTGGGGACAGTGGTTAAACCTGCAGGAGTGAGCCCTCGCGTTGAGCGCGGCACTGCAGTGGGGTCAGGGGGGGACAGAGGGCACAGTTTAAGGGCAAGGAGAGGGGCAGGCAGTCCCGTGGCCTAATCTGACATGTGGCCTCGGATTTTGTGGGCATGTTCCTGGGCCCTGCCCTCCCTGGGAGCAAAGGGATGGGCAGCGTGATGGCCAGCTCTCCATGCCGGGGTCATGTCCGGCAACGAGAAGCTGCTGCTGGGTCTGGCTCTGCAGGGCCACTGCGGGCTGAACCCCCGGGGATCAGAGCAGCCTGGAGGTGCCAGCCCAAGGTGGAAACCTCCTGCTCTTGGAAAGATTCTCTTTTGGGGGAATGCTTGCTTGGCATGAAGTCTCTGGGGTGAAATCCATCTCTTGGGCTGAGCTTTCAGCCTGTCTCATTGGAGAAGTGCGAGGATGCTCAGGGATGCTCAGACAGACCATACTCCCACTCATGCTGACCCTAGACACCCGCAGAGGATCCCCTATCTCATGCCATTAGGAGCCACCCCTCTCTGCAGCCACCAGCCATACGGTGGGGCTTGCAAGCCCACGCAGGGGCAGAGCAGCCTGCCTGGCATCCCTGCAGATGGGGCCACTTGTCCTCAGAGCAGCCCTATCTCCCCCCGCAAAACAGGTACCAAGAGACCCATGCGACCTGCTGTGTCACCCTGTCCCAGCCTGCTCAGGACCCTGTGCCAAGTCCCCAGCCCAGCCGAGCTGCAAATTCCACATGGATGTCCTTAGAGGAGGTTCCCATCCCTTGTCGGCGCGGGTGCAGCTGCCTCCTGGACATCCCCTGGTCTGAGCTGTTTTGCCCGGCAGCTGGCTTCGGCATGAAGGTGCCACTGAGTTACGCCAACGTCCCCTGGACCCTGAGCACCGGTTACACCTCCTTCACCCCTCTGAAGGCTTGGCCCCTCGTGGGAATTCTCTGCCCTGCGCCTAATCCAGCCCATGGCTCCATGCTTTGGGGCTGGCACCACCCAAACCTGCCACCTGTCCCAGGGAGATGCCACAGGACATTGTCACCCATTCCAACGGGGTCAGTGTCACCTTGGGTGTCTCCTTGGTGGGGCAGGGATGGCTTTGCAGGCGCTGCGGGTTCCGTGTGCCTGTCCCCTGAGGCAGCAAGGCGGAGTGGGATGTACCGTCCTAAGTGGCATCTTAACTAGATCTGATCCAGCCTCGCAAAGGCACAGCGCCTTCAATTCCCTTAGCACTCCAAATCTGCTACTGTGCATCTAAGCGGATTATTTTAAATACCCCATGATGGACTGCTCCTTTGTAATATAATCCAGCCTCGTGTGTCCCATTCCCCTCCTATTTGCTGTGATTTAGCTGCAGCTGTGACAGCTAGAAACCTCCCCAGCTCCCCCTGCTCCCTAGGAAACATCCCTTGTACCAGCCCCTTCCCCAAATCCTGCTCTGCCCTGTGCGGCCGGATCCTGGGGATGCTCCTGCTGCCTTCCATGCACCCTTAGCGTGCAGCCTTTCGCCTCTTGGGGTGAACGGTGGTCGTGGGATGTGCTCCCCCAGAGCTGTTTCATCTGTACCCAGAGCTGAGCCCCTGCGCTGGCATCGCCCTCACCCGCCCCTCGGGGCCAGATCCTGCCTCGGCTGCTTTCACCCAGAGAGGGGCCATGCAGGAGCCCCTTTGGGTAGGTTTTACCAGTTTTCAGGCCTCTTGCTCAAGCTGACTGGCTCTGACACCTCAGCACTGCCACGGAGTCAGCCAAGCAAGAAAGCATCCTGTCTTGCACTCCCACTGGAGAGTGGAATTTGGGGAGAGCGGGAGCCGGCAGGGAGCCCACCCAGCCCCGCTCTCGGCAACGGCAAAGACGCCGCCGCTTTTCCAAGTGCTTCCCTTTGGGGCTTGTCTGATTAATGAGGGCTTGTTATTTCCAAACTGTTTGAAATCGTGTTTATTTTATCTGCCGCCGGATTCCTCTGACTCAGGGCTCATCGTTAACTGCCAAAGATGAGTGACAGATCCTGCTAATTACAGCTAATGATGGCCTTAAAGGATCTCTGCACGCGCACGTGTGTTTGTGTGCACACATGCCAAGGGCCATTTATAATTTAAAGTGGGGAGAGTCGTTAGCATAAACCGTGCCCGGATTAATTGCAGAGAGCGGCCTCTCTGGGGAGGATGCTCACCAAGAGGTTGTGGTTTCAAGCGCTGGATGCTGAGGACGGTACAGGCTGCCTGGGCAGCGGCCGGGTGTCAGACTTGGGGACGTCAAATCAAAGCCACCACCATAGGAAATGTTTGGCGCAGAGCCACCGAGTAGCCAGTGGGGACCAGGGGACCCCAATATGTGCCACAGGCACGACCGGCTCAGAGCCATGCCGGGCCACGGGAGCTGACATCCACCCCCTGGCAGAGCTCTGTGGGGTGTTTTCCAGCTGGGAGGAGCGCCGTGACCAAGAGATCCAGTTCTCCCCTAGCTTCCATGGGAACAGGCAGTGGGAGTACTGGCAGATGCTTTCTATGGCCTCCCTGAGGACAAAGTACCTGCAGGAGCATAACCTGTTACTAGACACTGGAGACTTCCCCTGGGGGACTGGGTTAGCAGTGCCCCTGCCTTGGGGAGAGCTCTCCTCCCTTCAGACCCTGGGCGATCCAGTCCTGGTGTTGGCTTCTTTGCTTTTGCCTTTCTCCCCAGGAGGGAAAGAGGGAGGATGGAGAAGAGGAGGCTTTCCTCACCCCTGGGCTGGAGGTCGTGGCATGAGAAGCAGCGGTTGCCTGGCTCACGGCCACCAGCCCGGTGAGGGGACGGGTGGGTGGCAGCTCAGGCAGAATGGGCGTATCCTGTGGAAGAGCTGACCAGGGGACTTCCACGACCGGCACAGTGGGGTTTAGAATCATAGAATCATTTAGTTTGGAAAAGACCTTTAAGATCATCGAGTCCAACCTAGCACTGCCAAGTCCACCACTCAACCGTGTACCTGACCCAGCTTTTCACTTGCCTGGGCAGACTTTCCCCCACCCCTGCAAAGAGGAAGCATGGGGACAGATCCGTGTGTCCCCCAGCTCCATCTCCTTGCCCTTTCCCTTCCTCAGGGGTCTGAGTGATACCCTCGTCCCTCTTCCAGCCCTACTGACGCAGGCGTGGAAGAGGCATCCAGAAGGAAACCAAAAGCTGTTCCAGATGGCCAAAGGCTCAGCAGAGCAGAACAGCTCTGCTCCCCAGCCCTTATCTTTCTGCAAACCAAATCCACCCTTCTTGGAAAAAAGTAATTCAAGCTCCTCGGTCTTCCTCGGAGCTGGTGAGCGGGAAGAGCAAAGCGCCAGCGCCGGCTCCTCGGGGAGGAGAAGCGCCATCCTGCAAAGTGCTTCTATATCGGTCTCCGCCATGAGAAGGTCTAAATTGGAAGTGATGGCAGCAGCAAGCGTCGGGAAGCCGAGATGGACTCTGGGGCCAGGGCGAAGGGATTTCAGGGGCTGGATGTGCTCGGCACGGAGGGACGCCTGCCAGCGCAGGACACTGCAGCTCTCATCCCACTAAAAGCTGAGAGGAAACAACTTGGACAAGGAGTTTTGGCTTCCTCACTGAAAAGACCAGATTCAGGTCAAGCCTGATGGCTTGTGAATTTGTTGTGGATCTTTTGAATTGTTCTAGACCCCCAAACACTCAGGTTTCTCTTTCTGAAACACTCCAGATGTTTCAATTTAAGGCTCTTCCAGCAACAGCTGTCGGAGGCTGCGGAGCAGAGCTCCCCTCAGAAATGTGCAGCCACTCGACGGTTGCGACCGCTCCTGAGATGGCCCAGCGAGGCTGGCAGCTTGGATTGGTGCTTTTTGCATTGCCGAAGCCCTTTCACTGTGGGTATCAGTCCTCCAAGCCCCATTCACACAGGGGTTCTAGGGGCTCATGCTCTCCTGACACCACTCTTCCCCCTGGTGTGGCTTCCTTTGCCATTGTTGGCCAACGGCACCTTGCAAAGCCTTCTCCAGGCCACCATCCCCATAGCAATAAATCCCAATGTAGCAGGGTGGGGAGGCGACAGGAGAGATGCTCTGGAGAAGATCCAGACTGGGAGTGGGAGGCACGAGCACTGGAGCGAGAGCAGTGCCAACCACGCTGAGTGCCTGCTTCAGCGGGATCGGCACCGTCTTACTGCGGACCCAGAGCTCTGATGGTGTTGGTGACCTCGAGGACATCAGTCTGGGCAGTCCATGTCTGTGGGACATGGAGATGCACAGCCCATGGGAAATGGGTGGTTTTAAGGCCCTGGGGTGACTTTGGGGTGTGCAGAGCCGATCGGTCTCTCCCAAGCGCAGGTGAGATGCTTTTACCCCTCTGCCATGGCCAAGGAGGGTCAGAGCCATCTGAGACATGGGGTGCGCGACAGGACAGGTCTGGGCACCATGCTGCAAGCTGGTGCACGGCGGCACGCTGAGCCCTCCCCAAATAACCCCTGTGATCGCCATCACCCAGAGAACGAGCCCGGTTGCAAAGAAAACAGGGAAGCAGCAGAAAAAATAAAGGCGCTGCCATGGCAGTGTGCACGCCAGGTTGGAAATTTGGGATGGTGCCCAAGCACAGCCCCGGATGCTCCTCCCACCCCAGGGCACGAAGGGCCAACGCAGGATGGAGAAATTAGGGGTGGCAGAGGCCAGTGGGAGGGCACCCTGCCGACAGCACCGGGAACGGGCATCCGGAACTCGTGGGTCCTCCAGGTACTTGGGAAGAGCTGGGGATGCTCAGCAAAGATCCTGCAGCCATGACTGCGTGGTGTGAGGTCGAATGGTCTATCCCCAGCCCTGTGTCTCCTGGGGACAACGTGGCGCCTGGCTGCTCGGTAAGATGCCAGCCTCTGTGGGCACCCCAACTCCTTCACCACCTGCACCCCACCTCAAATGCCAGAAGTACCCAAAAGATGGAGAAATCTGCTCTGCAACCCCAACGCATGGCTGTGAGCTCCCAGAGACTTCTTGTAGTCCCTGAGCCCTGGCCATGGGGCAGTAACTTTCAGCTGAAGGAAAGGATGAATGGAGATGAACTGGGCAGGCGCAGCTTTGCTGGGAGAACTGGAAGGTTCTTGAGGCCAGGATAAGAGGCGATGCCAGTTCCTGGCTCCTAACCCTGTGCGTACCACTGCCAGAGACTGAGAACGCCAAACTCATTGCATCTCTGCCCTGGGCCTCTGGTTATCTCCAGCCTCAGCCGTCCTGGGGGCAGGAGCGGGTCATGGCTCGGCTCGGTGTCCCTGGCCCTGCCAGCGCAGGCAGGGTGTGGGTGGAGGTGTGGGTAGCGGCAGCGGTCCCTGCCCTATCTGGCAGCCTCTGGGATTAGCTGTGCGGCATCGGAGGGCTCTAGCAGTGGCTGGGTATGAACAGATACACACAGATAAGGTGACCTGAACTCTAGGGACAGCGAGGCAGCTTCATTAACCCCCGCGCATCCAGGTGCTAATGAAGACTCTATCATCCCACGTCCCTCCCTGGCAGCTTGTGTGTGACCGTCAGTCCTGGCTCAGGTGAGGACAAACGCCTCCACTTTCATGGGTGGCCCCTCTCTGCTGGAGCTGCTCGGGGACACTGCTGGTATGGGGACCCAAACGGTGCAGGGTAACACAGCCTGCACGAGGACAGAGCTGGTGCAGGCATCCACAGCCAATGTGGGGCCCCGCAGCCAGTACAGAGAGCTGAGGATGGTGCAGGGACATGCAGCCAGGATGGAGACCGTCGACAGTACAGGGACAGGCAGCCACAGGGGGGACCCAGGTGGTACAGGGACGTGCAGCCAGGATGGGGACCCTGCCGGTCCATGGGCACGACGCAAGGGATGGAGACCCATGGACAGTGTGGGGACACACAGGTAGGACGGGGACCCAGCCAGCACGGGGACCCTGTAGAGCCCCGGGACAGAGTGATGCTGCAGGGCAGAGGATGACCAGCAGCATCGTCCACCTCTCTGATGGCCTGAGCCCCATCCCCACATCCCTCCCCAGGCTCCGGCTCTCTGGCTGCAGCACACAGGAGGGTCCAGCACTGTGAGGGCACGTCGAGGGAGAGAATCACCACCAGGTCCCTGCCTCCATCCCCATCGCTGGTGGGCCACGGGCTGCTCGGGGATGGGCACAGCACAGCACGGCCCTCCCCATCCCATTAGCTCCGGCATGAAAGTGCCCGCCGCGGCGGCAGCCGGCCTGGCCACCATCTCCGCTTCCAGGTAAACAGATGAGGCAAGCGACTTGCCTTCCCTCCCTGCCCAGCAGCCCCGGCCGCACAGACCCGTCATTCAGCCCCACCGCCCCGCACAAGCCCCCAGTGTTCGGGAAAGGGCTCGTCCTCCCCCGGGGGGCACCGGGGGGGGACACGCCATGGCCAGGCGGTTGACACCCGGCCAGGCTGGAGCAGGGCCAGCAGGCACAGAAAGAGCCGCTGTGTTTTGGCCGGCTCCCACCGTGCCGGGGCGGGGGCAGAAGGGGCCCCTTTGTGCGTGCGGGACCTGGGGGGTGCCCCCATGGCTCGGCTGCATCCGAGGTCCTGCAAGGCTGTGGCCGTGGTCACGGGTGGGTCCATGGGGAAGCCTGAAGGGGTGAGGGGGTCGGAGGTGGCAGGCAGTGGAGCTCAGGTGCTGCTGCTGCCTTATGACCATCCGAAAGAGAGACTTGCACCCCCAGACTACGGGAGACAAAGGCAGTGGGGGGGGATGTTGACCAGGGACATGCTCAAGCGATGGCAGAGGCCGGAGCAGGAGGCAGCTGTCCCTGAGTGTCACCCTACGAGCATCCTCTCCAGCCAGTGGGAAGCGTGGGCACACTCCCGGTGCATCCATCCCGCCTCCGCCGGCACAGACAGCAGGTCACCCACTGGAAGCATTATCCATCATCCACAAGCAGCCATCAGTGCCTTCGCTGGGGACAGCGTCCCCTCTTGCATGCCTGGCACCTTCCTCCCTGGCTGCTCCCCCAAAAAGGTGGCTTTCTTCCCCAAGGAGCGCAGGGAAAGCATTTTCCACCACGGCAGAGGAAAATGGATTCACAATCCAATTTTACCCTAGTACCACTTCAGTGATTTTGATGGAGCTGCTCTGGATGGGTGCCAGTTTGAGCCAGAGGACAGCTGTTGCGGCTTCATAGACCAGGGGTTTCTTATCTGTGTCACCTTTGATTACTGTAATTGAAATCCTGCTCTGATCTGAGCCGTGCCCAAATGTTTCTGCTGCCTGTGCGGCTCTCGGCTCGAACGGCAAAATGACGTTAATAGATTTTAAAGCCAGGCAAGGCCTGTGAGAGCATTTCTGCCTGACCTCCCGGGATAGCAGCCGACAGTCACCACTTACCCCGGTCCCGCGCTCGGCCGCTGGCACAGCCCTGCCATCCCCCCGTGATTCATTTTCCCTCCTGGAAGCACAAATCCTGCCTTTCTCCAGAGCTGTTCATGTGTGGGTCAGGCAGCCTGCCTCCTCCCACCCCTTCGGAGCAGAGCTGGCATGCTCTCAAGGGATGCAGGGTCCAGGGGTGCTGGTGGAATCACGGAGGGATCAGTTGCCCTTGAGCCCTCCTGCTCCAGCATGAAATTCCCTGTGGGCAGCATTGCCCTTTTCTGGCATCTCCTGACCGAACGGGCAGCGGGGAGACATGCTGCTGCCCATCCGCTGCCAGGCAGGCTGCAGGGGACAGAAATGCCACCGCACAGGAGAGGATGCTCCCGGCGTTGGTGCCAAGCTGGAAAACCGGCTGCGGCTGGCGGTGCGACCGGCGCTTTGTCACCCTCCCCATCATCTTTTGTGAAGCTGCCGGTGGTGTTTAGCCAGAGTCACTGCAGCAGAAAGAGCGACTCCAGCCCAGACAGCGTCTGAGGGCTGGAGCCGGGAGGACACGTGCGCTGGCACGCGTGCTCCTGCAGTTTGGCTGGGTGAGCAGCCGGCACGAGGAGTGAGCCAGCCCTGGACGGGCTGTGACACCAAAGCCGGTGGCTCCAGCCGGTTTGGGCAGGGATGGCTCAGCCAGCCTGGCCTCCAGGAGCTGCCCTCTGGAGCAGGCAGGGAAGTCCCAGGAGCCTCATCCGCAGAATGCTGCAAACCCCCAGGGCCAAATGCTAGACAACCTCCATGAACCCCTGGATTTTCCAGGCTGGCAGTTTTGGCGACCATGCAGCTAAGAACTGGTTGACAGGTGCTGACACAGCAGCCTGGGCTTGCACCAGTGAGGATTGGACGGAGCCATCCCAAAACTTCATACGCTGGCAAAAAGAAGAGAAAGCCGCCCAGATGGCAACCCCAGTGCCCCGCCACCGGCACGCTCGGAGGCTCCCTCCCGATCCCGGCTGGCCGAGCGGCAGCATTTCCTCTCCGGCAGCGAAACCCCCAGTGGGTCATGGACCGGCGGCACACACAATGCTTGGGGTTATCCAGGCCCTTATCTGCCCCGACCACGCGGAGCGGGGAGGAAAAGGGTTTCAATCCCAGCCGAGCTGTTTCCGTTGGGAGCCATTCCCCCAGTCACAGGGGAGGGCTGGACCAGTCTCAACATCAGGACTGGTGGAGCAGGACTGTGGATGCCATGGGGAGAGAGGGACCATGGGCTTGTCACCCTGTATCCCCATGGCATTGCCAGCGTCCCTCCTCGTGCCAGGGAAGCTGCCGGTCTCAGAGCAATGCAGTTGTTCCCACCCCAGCTTTGCCTGGCAGCACTGTGCCGTGGCCACCTGCAGAGCCCACGGATGGGAAGGGGACAGAGCTGGTGACCCTCAGGGAAGGGGCTGCCACCGGGGCACACAGCGGATTTCTGGGCTGGCTGAAACATCCCCAGCTGGTGTTGCCGCTCCCTGTCCCAGGGAGGCATCCCTGGTGTGCCGGGAAAATGCCTGCCTGGAGCAGTATGGGCAACCTGAGAAACCCCACCAGGAAAGGCCACCTCTGCCAGCCAGGAGGGGAAACTGAGGCACAAGGCGATGCTGAGGGAGGCCTCCCTTCCCCTTGTCCCTAGGCTGCCGTGGGACATCCCTCCCAGGGCTGCCGCCGCCGCTTAAAGCCAGCTGGAGGAAGGGGACTGTGGCACCGGGTCACTCCTAATTCCTCAGCCCAAAATCAGGGGGTGGGGGTACCCCCTGGCCTCGA
This sequence comes from Rissa tridactyla, assembly GCF_028500815.1. Taxonomy (NCBI): domain Eukaryota; kingdom Metazoa; phylum Chordata; class Aves; order Charadriiformes; family Laridae; genus Rissa; species Rissa tridactyla. Next base: position 45,305,904 of record NC_071473.1, read on the forward strand.
CTCCTCCAAGCTCTCCCGGCAGCAAGCACGGGGATGCAGGGAGCCGGCAGAGGCACCGACAAAGGCTGGGCTTTGCCGCCATCCCCTCCCGCTCCATGATTAATTGAATACAGGCTAAAATTAGCTGCGGAGGCAGCGCCCCTGGGGTCTCCCGGCAGCATCCCGCTGCCTGCCTGCAAGTGGGTCAGGCAGCAGCTGTCTCCCAGCTGGGTGCCCTGGGTGCTTGGGGGACCCCTGTCCTCTGCTGCGGGTGGGAGCATCGCTCCCTGCGCCACGGCACGGCTCTGCACCTCTCGCCTTCCCGCTGATGCCCATCTCGGAGGCTTTTCCCTCCCCGGATTCACCGGGCTGGGCTGCATTACGGGCAGAGCAGCTGGGGAGGCTCAAGGCCGCCTTCTGGGATGGCAGGAGTGCGGATCCCTGTCATGTTCCTCCCCGTGCCTTCGGGGAATCTGTTATTTTTAACCGCTCTCCCTATCTCACGTCACTAGTGAGGTTCTGGCGCTCTTTTCTCCCCCTGCTGCCCACCCCCCACCCCCCCATCCTTCCCCAGGGTTAATTTGCTTTCTTTGTATTACTTGCAGATTAGAGGAGGCAGCACCAGGTGTCTCGGCACAGGGGACCACTCGGCCACAGCCTCTCCACGCCGCCCTCCACCCACGGTTTTTTGGGTTGGGTTTTTTCCTGGCTATTTTTAACCCCCATCCTCAGTCCCAAGGGGATGAAACACCAAGGGATAACATAAACCAGAGGCACCCTGCGGCAGGGTGCTCCCATGCCGTCAGGGCAGCACCCGGACGTGGCCCCCAGCATCCCAGGCAGGTGGGGTCCCTCCTGGCAAGCCCTTTTCTCCTTCCTGATCCCGTCCCCCCCGCCCCCAATCCAAGTCTGCAACCTCCATCGTGACATGCGAGCCGGGGAGAGCGAGAGGACGGGCTTTTCCCTTGGATTCAGAAGAAAGCAAACAGGAAAAAAAGTTAATTAAAAACTTCAAAGGCAGATACTTCTAATTTGGTTTAACGCGGCAGCCCTGCTCAGCGGCGATGCTGTCACAGAGGTGCCTGCGTGAGGCTCAGGCTGGGAAGTGGCCAGGATGTCACATCATGAGATGCCACCCACCACCAGCACCACCACAGCCCCGTGGCCTCCATCCCTGCTGAGCGCTGGGATGTGGGGTGCCGTGGTGCTGGGCGCCTGGGGATCGCCACCCGCCAGGGACCAGATTTTGGAGCTTTTGGGAGAGTGACTCCATGGGGAGGCCGTGCCTCAGTTTCCCCGTGGCACGGGGCTGCCAAACCTGCTCTTTGGGAAGGCATTTTCAAGGCGCTTGGGCTGGATGCTGACCCCCACCTGCTGACATTATACCAGTGCCCCACGGAAAGTGGGGCAGGGCCGGGGGTCCCGGGGAAGCAGGGGGTGCCTCCCTCAGCGGGGTCCAGCAAAACAGTGGCCCCTGTTCTGGGGTGAGGAGGGGACCCTGGCACCGCTGGTCCTGTCCCCTCCAGCCACCGCTCTGAAGGAGGAAGGGGATGTCTCCTGGACTGATTCTCACTCTTTTCCCCAAAAGGAGCCCAAATCCTCTCATTTTCTCCAGAAACCTATGCCACAGGATGGCGATGCTCCTGCCCCCAGTGCTCTGCTGCCTTTCACTGCCTCCCGCCCCCACTTTTGGGGGTGGGTTGTTTGGGTTTTTTTCGTTTTTTTTTTCCTTTTTTTTTTTTTTCTTTTCTCAGAATTCTGAGCTGCATGGTGAGTAAAGGCATCCTGCTGTCTGAGGGCTAACGGCTTGCTGGAGAGATAATAAAGCAAAGGGGAGTAAATTAAAGTGGATATAAATAGCACCAGGAGAGGAAAAGGAGATGAAGTCATCTTCCTTCAGCTGAGCTGGTATTTGCATCACTTCTTCCCTTTGCCTTTCCCTGCCCCCTCGCCCTGCTCGGGAAACGGCCCCCCCAGCTTCTGGGGTCCTGCTGTGGGCCCTGTGTGCCTCCCGCCGTGTCCCCGTGGGGCTGGGGAATGTCCCCATGCCCCTGGGCTGCGCTGGGGCTGGCTGTCCATCACCGGGGGCTTGCTGCAGAGCACGGTGAGGTGGCCTGGACGCGGCCGCCTGGCCCCAAGCTCCGTCACGGCTTTGCCACTGACCCATAGCATTGTCCTATGCAAACCAGTGCCTCCAGCACGACCCCACTGCTGCATCCCCCAGTCGCTGGGAAGAGCTTTCAGGAGCCATCACGGACCCATCCCGTGCGATTCCCCTTCGCAGCCCCTCCATGGGCGGCTGCAGGGAGCCCCCCGGAGCCGTGCCTGCAGGAAGGGATGCCACAAACTCAACAACAGCAAATCTGCCCAAGGAACCCCCTCTGGCAACCAGATTTCATAATTCACATTTTTATTCTTGACGATTTTCAGATCCAAACGTCCACCACCAGCCCCAGGACAGATGGGAAACGAGGGACCCCAAAACCCTGCCGGACCCTGCCCGGGGTTGTCAGCCAGCTTCGGACCTCACCCGAGACATGACCCTCGCTGCCAAGGCGGTCACAGTCCCTGCAGCCCCCGAGCAGCCCCCAACCCCCCCCCCCCCAGCTGCCCCAAAACCCCCCCACCCCCTGGCACGAGGTATATTTACGCCTGAGTCAGAATGAGGTCACACCGCGGTTTCCTCCGTGTCAGCTACCGACTCCTATTCCTGTGCTATGCGCACACACCCGCCGTGTTATTGCAGGGTATTTATAGCTATTTTACATGTATAATTATAACACCACAACTCCGCACACGTACAGAAATAATCACGGTGCCGGGACGCGGGGGCAATGGGGGAGCGGGGCCAGGGCGATGGGAGCGGGGCCGGGGCAAGGACCCCACCACTAATAATAATTCTTTGCGCTTTATATAGAGCCCCTTTCATCCGCAGCTCTCAAAAACGCTTTGCAGGCATTTAATTAAGCTTCCCAACATCCTAATGTGATGACAGGCAAGTAATAATATCCTCACTTTTAGGTACGAAGACAGGGGAAGTGGCAGGACTCGTCCAAAGTCCCGCAGCGAGACAGCCCGTGGGGCAATGAGCCCATGTGCCCCGTGCCCTGCCCCACACTTGTGGGGTGCCCACCTCAGGACATGCCCATAGAGGAGGTTTTGACCCAGAAAGGGGATGAGGTCCCCAGAGTCCTGCCCAACCCCTCCGCTCAGTTTGGGGTGGGGGCGACCGGGGACAGAGCAGGGTCCGGGGATGGCCATGGAGGCACCGGGGACCACGGGGCTGCAGCTGGCCAACATCTGGATCAGCGGGTGGAAGAGCCGTACAGATCTCGACAAACTTGTGGGCGAGAGCTCGGGGGAGAGCAATAAATAAGATGACAGGTCTGAAAGGGCTGATTTACGAGGAATATTAAGAGTCGTAATCCTGCCTGGCCCAGCCACCCCCCAGGGAGGCAGGGTGATGACAAGGACCCAGATACATCAGATACATCAGAAGGAGAGAGGATTCACTGGGGCCAACGCCAACATGTCTCCAAGCAGGAGGGTTGGAAGCAGTTGTGCCTCCCGGGGGTCTGGGCAGCTCGGTGGCAGGGGCACAGATGGATCTCGGTGTCTGCCTGGAGGTGGGATCCCACAGGGATGGACCCCTGTGGTCCTCAAGGTCTGCGGTTGTGCTCTGCTGAGCGCCCTCCCTCCCACGTACATCCCTGCCTGGATGGACCACTTGCCTCCCATCCCTGGAGTGCTGCAGAGGGCACAAGGGGCATGTGCTTTGGTTTTGGACACCAATGGGACATGAGATGCCACCAAGCAAGAGGGACATGGCAGGAGAAGGTGGCCAGCAGAGGGCTGGGACTTCAACTACCAGAGACCAAAGAGGTGCTGGAGACAAACGCTGGCGTCGGTAATAAAAGGGGCAGAACCGCAGCCCTGGGGGGTGAAGGCTGGGTGGGGTCATTAACATCTGCATAAAAACATGCCCCCAGCTCCTTTCCCACGCATGGGGAGGGAGGGGGACAAGTGCCCATCCTTGTCCCCGTCCTGGGGATGCCCCATGGGGGAAGCAGCAGTGCGCCCATGGACGCGATGTGACACTGCACACATGAGGACTAAACGCAAGTCAAAAATCATAAACCCGGATTCGATCCTGTAACAAGCACCATCCTGCCATTTATCCTGCCATTTTATGGTTGTGTTGGTATTTCCCCCCACCACCCCCGACTGCAGCCAGGTCCCTGCCCACCGAAACAAACCACGCAGCAGCCCCCGACTGAGAGCACCCACATCGACCAAGCCCCCAGAATGGGGGAGCGGGACCCGCTCGCACCACACCGGGACCAAAGAGCAGCAACGCGGACATTAAGCAAGAAAACAGCTGTGAAACTCCCGAGGGGCCTCACAGAAATGCCCCAAAACCAGTCTCTCTGACGAGAAAGGAGGCGGGGGGGAAATGTGCGCCTGGCCGGGGAGCCAGCGCAGCCCAGACACTGCCACAGGGATGCGGGCACCTTCCCGTCACAACACCGGCCACCAAAACTGCTCCGTGACATGCTGCTATCGCCTCCCCGAAATTCACTCCTGCTGCCCCCCCTCCGCTGCCAGCTGGGTATCTCTTACCAGGGGCTGATGGTGCCTCCGCCGTCTCGCCGGCCATGATGAGGGACTCAAGGATCCTTGCGCGGAGCTCGGGGCTCGCCTCGGTGCTGCGGGGAGAAGGATAGGGATGTCCAGGAGGGTGCAGGCAGCTGAGCCCCCCCAGAAATCCTCATGCCCCCAGGACAGGAGCCAGCCACCCCAATGGATCCCTTGTAGGACTGAGGTGGTGTGGCGTATGCCAGTCCCGTGTGCGACATCACGCATGGTCACTGTGGGAATGGGTGTGATGTCAGAGCATCACAGTTGGGATGGGGTTCCCAGCTCTGGCCTCCCCCTTCGGAAAACCCTTCACTGGTGGGCTGCCATCCAGCAAAAACAGCTTGGTTGGAGGCCAATGTGCCTGTGCCTGGCTACGGGCATCCTTCTCTTGCTCACCCTGTCCCGTGCATGGCAGGGCCACCTCACCTGGCTGCCGTGGGGCGGAGAAGCAGGTCCCCGAAGAGCTCGCCGAGGAGCCGGGGTGAGAGGCGGCTCCTGCGGGTGCCCTGGCAGAGGTGGCAGAAGTGGCGGGCGAGCTGGCGCAGGAGCAGCGCCTGGGGCTGCGGCAGGGCTGGGGGGGCCAGCAGGGCTCTGGCTCGCTGGCCACACTCCTCCAGGCCTGGGGTCTCTGCAGCGGAGGAGAAACAGGAGAAAAAGTCTCACTTCAGGAGGTTGGGGCATCCCCTTGTGTCTCATGGAGGCCTGGCACATACGACATGAGCTGTGGCACGTCTCTACTCCCCACGGAGCTCCCAAAAAACCCTGACCTCAACCTCTTCCCACAAAACCATGACTGTTGCTTTGCAGCCTATCCCTTCCCGCAGACGTGGTTATCCCAGGGAACACAGGGCATGAAGAGGAGATGCCCGGGGGGAGGCTGCCAGCCCCATTTACCCACTCACAGCACCCCAGGTCGGATTGTAGGGGGACTTCAGCACGTTCCACCCCATTGCACAGCCAGGGAGGGAGCATCGGAGGCTGAGCTGCTCACCTGGCAGGGGCTAAACACCCCCCGCTACCGCTCCAACGGAGGAGAACTGCAAGACCCCTGCCCTGGTGCACAGCAAGGCCACGGAGAAGGCAGAGCAAAGGAGACGTGGGGAAACGGGCACCAGCTGGAAGATCTGCCAAATTTAAAGGGTCAGCCCTCCCCCACAGAAAAAGCAAGCTGGGAGGGAAAAGGTTTTTTAGGAGAAAAAAAGCTGCACCTGGGCTGAGAGCTACAGACATGGCTGTGGCAAAGCCCCTGAAATGCAGCAGCAGGGAGGGCTGATCGGGGGACAACTACCTCCAGCAATACTTGAAATGCCCGTGTGAACAAAAGCAGGCACCTAATGGCGTTGTACATCACGGAGGTGCTGCCAGAACCCCTGTCACGGATGACCTGAGCGGCCCACAGCTCCGCGGTGTTCCCACCAGCGTCCCCCCCATGTCCCCGGTGCCCTCTGACAGCCTTGGCCGGGGCTCCCCGGTCTTGTGAGCTGTGAGGTCAGCGTCCTGGGACTGTGGTCCTGTCCTGGGAATGGGAAACAGCCGCTCTCCAGCCATCCTCCATCCCTGTCTTGGCCCAGCTCTTTCATCTGCGGGGGACAGGGAGGTCCCCGGGGCGGTGTTGCTCTCAGCCGGCTTCAAAGCCCGGCTCGGCCGGGGGCTGACTCAGCTCCCCGCGGCTCTTTGCACCAGGGCTGAGGCTTGGCCGATGCCCAGCCAGCTCCAGGCATCCATCCTTGGGGCCGGGATGCACCAGAGCCAGAGGGGTGGGGGGGGGTCCCTCTGAAGCAGGTCCGCAACCCGGCTGGGATGGCGATGGGGTATTTGTGTGCCCCTCCACCGTGTCCAACAAGCTGCTCCCATGGGATGTTTGGCTTCGCTCCAAGCCTCCCCGACCCCAATCAGCTGCTTATTGCACCTTTTTTTGCACCCGGGGGATGCCGCAGGGGAAAGGTCCACAGCCAAAGGGGCAAAGTGGGGATGTTTATGACCTCCTTTTGCAGGTGGTCAGCTTGCCACTTTTCTAGCCCGCAGCCTTGAGCGGGGTAGAAGGAACCTGCTTGCAGGGCAGACTGCCAAAAACCAGCACCATCTTCTGAAAGGCTTATGTTTTTTGTGGTTGTTTTTTTTTTTTTTTTAAAGCCCCAGAGATAACCCCATCGGTTTCGCCTCCGTTCCTGCCCCCTCCTCCTCCTCCTCCTCCTCCTCCTCCTCCTTCTCCTCCTCCTCCTGCCCCCTTTGTGCCAGGAGCAGAGCCCTCTCTGGGGCAGGCTGCGGGGAAAGGCGCTTCCCTTTGAAGTTGCTTAACGAGGCAACCCAGCTAATTGCTTCCTAATTGCGTTTTTATCCTTGGAAAGGAGGCAGCCTTTGATTTCTCCTCTCTCTGACGGGTGAGGGGAAGGCAGCATCTCGGTGCCACCGGCCCCAGGGGTGTTTCTCCTGGCTGGCGTCTCTGTGCAGGGCAGGGAGGACGGGTGTGAGTTATCCCCCATCTTCTCTGCCTGTCCCTCTTGCCTTGCTAGAGGCCGTGAAGACCCCGTTGCCTTTTCCCACCAAGGCATGGTAGGAAAAGGCCACGCTGGTCTAGCCACGGGTGATCTTTTAGTGCCTCTTAAGGCAGCCAAGAGCATGATCCGCCCAAGGGCTAATCTGGCTTAGGACGGGGAGGTGATGCACAGGGATGGAGGACACTGCAGCGACCGGCAGCGAGACGAGAGCTGCTGCAAAAGAGGAAATCCTGATTTCAAAGGTGGCAAGGGCTTCAGGTCCTACCTAACACGGTGGGCAAGGGCTTCACGTGTGCCTGGTGATGCCCACGGGACCTCGGGCTGGAAAGGGCTGAGCAGCTCTGCGAGAACTCATTTGAAATGGGTTTTGGTCCAGGCTCCCTGTTGGGAGGGACTGTGGACTCTGCTGACCTGGGTACGAGCCCTGCCCTGTTTATTTGGAAAAAAAAAAAAAAATTTCAAATAAAACTAAAACCTTGATGGTCTCATACATTTGCACAAAGTCTAGAAAGCTTGCTGGGACCTAAAGGCACTTCCTAACGCCACTAAGCTGAAAAAGCGGAGAATTTTCTATGCCCATATAAAGCCAAGAGTTAACGAGATTACAGTGAAAAATTCCCAGGCAGCGGAGCCAAAATATTATAATAATGCTTTCTTCTGGGGCCAGCATCACCCAGCCTTGGCAGCCGCCCGTCCCAGTGGGCAGCACCTCCTCCTCCGGGCACTGCAGCAGGAGAGGACCATGCTGTGGCGGGCGCAAAGCTGCCCACCGGGTCTCCCCTCTCTTTCCTGGAGCATCTCCCAAAAGCTGCTGCGCCACTCCGGCACAAGGGATATTCCCAGTGGTCCTTCTCCGGGATCTGCCCTTAATGCAGCATCGGGCAGGGGATGGGGTCAGGAGCTGCCCTGGGGATGCTGAGGAGCCTTTCTAGGGCCTTCTCAAAGCTTCTCCAGCCCCACAAAGGTGTGGGGGGAGCCTGGCCGTGCTTACCTTGAGCCATGTGAACCAATTCGTTGTAGAGAGCTGGAGGGATCAGGGGTGACGGGAGCTCCTGGAGGTACCACTTCAGGGCCTCCGCCAGTGTCTGGGCATCGTACAGGTCCATGTCGATGGCCGAGGCGTCTGCAGGGAGAGACACAGCGGGAACCTTTACCCCGTGGTGCTGCCCCTCTGACACGGAGCTCAGAGCTCTTCCATCCCTGCCGGACTTCCTCTGGACATGGGTGCCGATTTCCTTGCCCGTGCCCCCATCTCCCAGGTATGGCAGCCCATGATTTCACTGCCAAGCCTCTCCCCAGCAAATATTCCTGTCCCGGTTTCCACTGACCCTGAGTTCCACGTGCCCATGGAAAGCACGAGGCAGCATCTCTGCCTTGTGTACACTACATCCAGGGGCTCTCGCTGTCCCACTGGGGTCCCACTGCAGGACAGCACCCATGGGATGGGCTGAGCAGCTGCCCCAGGCACCCTTGGGCCATCAAAGGCCAGGCACCTATGTGCCAATCCCAGCCCTGGAGGAACTGCTTGGAAAAATGCATCCATGGCATGGGGTTATGGTCCCCAGGCAACGCACATTGCTGAAGGCCCATGTCACCCCCAGCATGCCCGAAACGCTGTGCCCTAGGGAAAGGGGTGAGGGATGCTCCACGGATGGGGCGAAGTGCCCAGGGGAGGCTGAGCCCACTCGTGCTGGGCTTGGGATGGGGACAGTGCTCTGAGCAGAAATGTCCCACGGTCCAGCAGGACCCCAAGGGTGGGTCATATCTGTCCAAGCCCTGCAGCTGGGCCAGCACGGGGACATTGCTTCACCGGGGTCCAGGGCAAAGAGCCCTTTTAGCATCCTTTGGTATTGCCTCATGCGTTTTTCTTGGAGGTCTCTCAGCCCAGCAGGGCCGGGAGGTGGCTGCCCGGAGGGTAACGGTCCCTTTTGCAAAGATCCAGAGGTTTCAAAATCCGCCTTTGATTCGAACTGGAGCCAAACGCAATGTTTTGAAATTCTCCTCATAGGAGAAGTCTTGGGAGGGGGGGAGGGAGATAATAGAAAAGCCCAAGATATTTGGGATCATTTGAAATGGTTTGTTTGTAGAAACTGAATTTCTCGATTCTTCTAAATGAGAATATTGAAAAAAGAGCAAATTTTGCACTTTCTGAAAGATGACGTGTCAGGCCCCAAATGGCCTGGCGTGTTGTGATTGAGAAGATGATGGGCTTGCCCTGCTTTGAGCCCCCTTCCCCTTCCCTCTCCGCGGCTTTAACCCCAAATGCAGCTTTACTAAAATCGGTGCCATTTTGGGAGATGCTCCATCTCCCAGCTGCCCCGCATTTTCCAGTAGAAAATGCCTCGAGTCTCCAACCATTTCAGCTGGCTGCGTGTGGCCACATTCCCTTCTGGGGTGACAAGCCCAAAAAAGCAGAGAAAAGCTGTTTCCTAGGGCAAGGCTTCAGAGGTGCCCGGGCAGCGGAGCTGGGATGGGGAGCAGTTCCCTAACTCCTGGCAAAGGCTGGTTTTGGGCACCTTGACCTGGATGTCATCTCCTTGGAGTGTCCCCACCATGGACCAGGCAGCCTGGGAACCTTCCCGCTTCCCCCTCCGCCTGCTTGGGGACAAGAAGCCATAGCAGGTCCCTTATGGACAGTGCCTGGCATTTGGCTTGGAGACCAGAGAGAAAACAGATTGACCAATGCCCGGCGAAGCCTTTAACCCAGCCGTTGGAGACGCTACCTCATTTTCAGGAGCAAGCACCCGGCTGGCCGGGAACTGTGCCCAGGGGCAGCACGGGGACGGCTGGGAGAGATGGCACCGCGCCGGGACAGGCAGACATCCAGCATGGCCAAACACAACCCAGGGCAAAGGTGGGCGCTGCCTTTCTGGCACCCCTCCGATGTCACAGCATCACCCCATGGACCACTCTGCCCTCGGCATCCGCGAGGTGGGCAGGGCTGTGCCGGCTCTTGCCTGCTGCACCCTGGTCCTGCTCTGGTCCGTACTGATGCTCCCATCTCCCAGCCCCACTTCTGGACCTTCTCAGCCGGCCAAAAGGGTTATTTCTACTGGGGTTTGGTGGGGGATGACAGCCAGTTCCCCATTTTTGCTAGCAATTGCCCTGGAGAAGCGAGCTGGCAGGTTGGCTCCAGCTGGGCAGGAGGAGGAGAGCCAGGTCAGGGATCATGCGAGAAGCTCCAACCCCAATTTTGGGCTGAAACCCCCATATTGCGTGGCTAAAACCCAGGGATGCTGCTGGGAGGGGTCTCGGGGTCTCGTTGCTTGGGCTGTATTGCAGAGAGCTGCTCCCATCAGTGAGATGCCCTGGGCAAACTCCAAGCCCCTTCTCAGCCCCGGGGGGAGCCTGGCTGCTTTCCCCTGCCCGCCGCCGAGGTTTCTGCAGGGACCTGTCACTTGCCTTAAGGATGCTGGCACGGATTGGGAAGAGCAGCCGCAAGCTGTTTCTGCTCAGGGAAGGGGCCGCTGCCGGGCGCTGGCCCCAGGCGATCAGCCCCGGGCTCCACCGAGGCCTAATTAGCTCATTTGCATCGTTAGGCATGGGCTTGGGGGGGTGTTCAAAGGGAAGGCTCAGCCGGTTTCAAAGCAAAACTCAAAAACATCCTTACACCCTGAGAGAGGCGTGACGGGTAGACCGGGGGGGCGGGGGGGGATTTATACCCTGCTAACAGGGACTGATTGCTCATGGCACCATTCTCCTTGGCATGTTGGCTAGAAATAGCCGTTAGCCCGTTGCCCCCATCCTCCTGGAGACGCAGTGGCATCCTCCTGCCCCAGCTCCCTGTGGTGAGCTGGGCTCCCCGCTGGGCTGGGAGCACACCCGGGGGTGCTCCGAACTGCTCCCCGGCACCGGCTGCGCACCAGCAGCTCCGGGGATGCTCAGCCGGGGAAGGGTTAACCCTGGTGCCTTCCCAGCCAATTACTGCCGGGCCTGACCCCACGGGTGCTGCTCTCTCCTTATCAGAGGGAGATGATAACCAGCTATAAGAAGTTAATGATGCTGCAGGATGAGTCACAGCTCTCCCGCCACTCTCCAGATGTTCCCGTCCTTTCCCCAGGGGAATGATGGAGGGATTCCATCCGCCTGACACAAATAGAAGGAAATACCCCAAAACCCCAATCTCAACCCCATGCCAACCCTGCTTGCTGACCTGCACACAACCTGCTTGCTGACCTGCCGGCAGAGCAAGCAAGCGGCCGGGGACCAGTGGAGAGCATCCCTTACCCATGGGGGTGGAAAAGCAGGAATAAATTTGGGGCTGGGGAAAGGGTGCGCGGGATGACCACCTGCCCAGAGGGAAAAGCAATGGGTGCTCCCAGCCTCCTCTCACCAGGATGCCGGACCCTGCATCCCAGCAGAGGCAGGGGGGTGCTGGGGCTTTGGGCTGAGTCAGGCTGGGCAGGAAACGCCGGGACCTCTCCCGGCAGCTGCAGCCATCCGGGGAGGTGTGAGTAAGCCCGGAGTTTCGGTAAACGTGGAGGATGTTTAGCCAAGAGGTGACAGGGAGGAGGTGGGGGGGTTTGTTTCGAAGGACAGGCTTGAGTGGGTCCCGGTAACTGGCTGTCCCCCGCACACGGACACAGGTGATGGCTGTGCCCCACGTCCTGGCCAGAGCGTGGGCGATAGGGTGCAGCAGGGACTCCTACGGGCTCAGCCGGACCACGGCTGCCAAGCACTGCCTCAGCATGATGGCCTTGGTCCCCATGGTAGAGGGGCACCCAAACCACCCATACCTGGGGCTGACTTAAATACTGACTTGGGATTTTCCCTACCCCTTCCAGACCTTTTAGGTTTAAGCATCAGCTGGCACTGCAGGGACGACCTTGTCACCCAGTCCTGGGGGCTATACCTTCCCATCCACACGGCTGCTGCCTGCACAGGGACCTGTACACCCCTGGGACCCAACCAGGTGTTTGAGGCTCCCAGGTATCCCACAGTGGGGGTTTACTGGGAAGCTGTGCCCCGAATCAGGGAAATATTTCCCCAGCTTTGATTCAGCATCATAGTAACACCTCTCAGGCAGCCCGCTGGTGCCTTGTGCTGGGGACCTGGCACCTGCCAGGATACCCCCTGCCCATGCGTGGGAGCTCCTGGCAGCCCCAAACACCGTCCCTGATGGGTTTCACCCTGGCATAACCCCGGCTTGCACTCAGCCAGGGACCCCCTTTCAAGGGCACCCAGTGAAGCTGCCGTCCCCTGCCTCTGCTTCCCGAGGGCAGTTCCCTTCCTCAGTTTCCCCAGTAGCTATGGGAGGGGATGGCAAAAGCTCACCCCCAGTTCATCCCGATGGGGCTGGCAGGGATGTCTGCGCCACTGCCGTTTATTTACCCTTCTATCGTCACCACCAAATATAAAAGATGAGCTCATGCCTCTCGCCAGGCTCTGACGATGCGGGGTTTATTTCCACTGCAGGTATAAATAAAAAGCAGAGCGGCAGGCACCGGGACGCCTTGCGTTTGGGAATAAAGTCGTCGTGGTGAGGTTAATTGCTGGCCAGGGGAAACCAGAGCCCTCCAACCCCCTCTGGCATCCCAGGGACGAGGACGGGGATGCGCTCCCTCCCTGGGCATCCACTCCGTGATGATGGGGGGCAGCAGTGTGAGCCCCCCCCCGCCACCTCCTTCACTCCAGCCTGGTCCTTTCTGCCCAGCAGCAGCTCCCGTCAGCCCCGGTGAAGCCCCGGAGCCCACCATCGCCCGCTAATCCCCACCGAGGCCTGACCTAATTCCCGGGCACGTGAGCGAGTCTCCAGGCAGACGGCTCTGTGTCGGGACCGAGATCAAAGCGTGCAGGATGGCAGCGCAGGCACGGCACGCCTGGAGACACTGGCTCCAATCCGCCTCGCACTGCCGCCGGATTCGCCCCGGCATCCCGGGATACAGGCAGCTCCTGCCTGGTCCTGACAACCGCGGAGGCTTTTCCCAGCACCGCCTGGGGAAGGCTCGTGGTGTTCGCCGCTCCCCGTGGACCCCGGAGCTCAGATTGGGGTATCCAAGATGTGTGAGGTTTCAGTGCTTTGCTGCCACCCTGGATGGGTTCAGCCCCATCCGAGCCATAGGGGACACCCAGGTTGCCACGGGGTGGGGGTGCCTGCGGCGCCTCCGTGCCCCGTCCCCCACCAGGGAGGAGGGATGAGGATGCAGAGCATCCTTACCCAGCGGTGGCACAGCACTGCCTGGCCACTAAATGCAGGACTTTGCAGCCATCCCGATGCTGAGTCTCCCCGAGCTCGGGTCCCTCAGCTCCGAAGGGCTCCAGCACCCACCAGCCCACCCACGGCTCTGCTGCCCCCGGCCAGAGAAGGTCCCAAGTTTCCAGGTTCAGTGGCAGCCATGAGGAGAAGGCTGCCCGGCACATCTCAGAGGGAGAGCGGTGCAGGCAGGACCCCGAGCAAGCGTGGGGTGAGAAGACATCGCCCCTGGGCACCGGAGGGTCTCCTACACTTCGTGTCCACAGGCACCGTGGACTTTCCAGGTGATTTGCCCCATCCCCTGTGCTCCAAACAGCCCCCGAGCCACACACAGGGGACAGCAGGAGGGCTGGAAACCCTCGGGGTCAGCGCGTGGCCCCCGGCACGATGGGCACAGGGGTGCCCCCAGGCCATGAAGCAGTCCCACATCCAGGAGCCGGGCACTGCAGGGAGCACCGGGGGCAGCGGGGGCGAGTGCTGCACCCTGCCGCAGCTGTTTAAAGCTCTACTTTCTTCTTCTTTTTCTGCCCATCACCCTTTCCCTGCAGCTGCAGCGGGGCTCCTGGCTGGCTCATCGCCTGCAGCCCTTGGGCAAGTCCCCCCGCTTCCTGGTGGGGCTGCAGCTTTTCACTAAGTCCCTTTTTGGTGCCGCCACGTGACACCGACTCCCGTGTTCAGTGGCATCGCGTGGCCCTGCTCGCCTCTCGGGGCGTACAGGTCTGAATTAAACACCGAGTATCCTACAACCTTTAATTCTCTTCTGGAGCCAGTGCAAGCCTGCTGTGAACCCAACCACCCTTTGGTCCGTGCTCCACCCGCCAGCCCTGGTGGCATCTCAGCCGGGTGTCCATGGGTGCTCGGTTCACTCCCCCCACCTTTATCGATGAGCCCTGTCTTTGCTTTCTCTTTTTTTTTTCCTCCCCTATAAATAATTTTTCTCACATCATTCAACACAGAAATATCAAGTTTGGTCCACAGGCTCTAGCCGGTGGTCAGATGCCACCACCATCCTGCAGGATGTCACCAGGGCTGGGGAGGGGCACAGGGACAGCCCCATCCCAGGCTGTATAGCCATGTGGAGCCACGCTGCATCCAAATTCGCCATGCCTGATGCTGCCACGGCCCCATGAGGGTGGGAAACCTGGGAAAGCTTCATCCCGAAGCCTGGGTGGTGTTTGGCTTGGGGACTGCCCCGTCAGGCTCGGTCCCCCACGGGTAAGGGCTCTGAAAGGGCCAGGGATGGGGAAAGGGTTCGATCTGCACAACTCAGCCGGGTGCCTGAGCTGCCTGGCCCTGGGGGCATGATCCCTGTGGGCTTTGTGGGACAGCCAGGGCCACTCTGACCCACACGGCTCCTTGTCCACAGAGAAACCTCCTCCTTCTCCCCACTGAAAGCTCAGATGCTCTTTCAGTGTAGAAAAGTGTAGAAAACACCTTGTTTTTCCCAGCACGTTAAGATCTGGGGGTTAGAGAACCAACAACCAAACTTCTCCAGCTCCTGATCCTTTTTCCTTGCGCTCTCCAGCAGTTTTCCTGCCATCGCTGCCAAACACCAGCATGATTTGGGTATTCGCAGGGAAGCTGAAACCCCTGGTGGGAAAACCCCTCAATTTTCCCCCTAGCCGAGACGTGGTTCGGTTCCAACCACTTGCCAGCCCCAGCTCTGATTTCTCCCCGTTCCCCAAGATGGAGCTTGACTTTTGCGGGCTGCTGGCACAGGTGGGGTACTGGAGGGATGGACCATCAGGAGCACAAGAGGAGGAGAAACACGACCCTCGCGTCTGCCATCTCGCACAGGGGGCATGCAAACTCCCATTTTATGGCAGGGATGTTTTACCCCACCAAATGCAATGGAAGCTCCTGTATGGGAGCCGAAGCAGAGATGCCTTCCTGCCCTCCCCAGCCCAGTTTGTGCTCCTGCAGGGCCCTGAGGAACCACTGCTGGTTCTCCGGTCCCAGGAGACTGCAGGAGGAGCAGGCTGCCAAGCCTGTGCCCTGCTGGGATGCTGGGCCCTGGCAGGAACATCATCCCCATCCTGTTTGCAGAGCATCTCTGTGGCAGGGCTGAGCATCAGCCCCTCCAGCTGAGAGCTAGCAAACATGATATGTCCTACCCCCTGCAGCCAGCTCCGGCTTTGCCCAGCTCTGGTGTCGCTGAGCACACAGGGCAGCCCCTGAGTTGACAAATAGAAGAACTTATTCGGGTCCTACAGGAGATGGGGGGCTTGGGAGCACCACGTCGCTCAGGGCTGTTGGGGATTTTTCAGGGCTTTCAAATGGTTTGAAAACCACGATGGCATTTCCCTGCCCGGCGCTGGGCCCTGCAGTGAGAGATGAAAACTCGAACAGAGGCAGCAGCTGCTCAGAACTCAATCCCGGGCTCCAGCAAAGCCAGGGGATTTTGCCTTTGGGCTGGGGGAGTCTCCGAGGCTGGGCAGGATTTCGGTAGTGACTGGGAGCCCCATGCCTGCTGGGGATGCTGCACCGGCTGCGCGGGGAGGATGGAGGACCCATAACTCCTGCGTGCTCAGAAAGCAAAGCATCCTTCTCGTGCTGCTGTCGCTGCCCGTGCCCAGCCTGGGCATCAATGCCCAGGGCAGCCGGGGCCGTGGGGATTGATCTCCGGATGCCTTCACCTCCTCTGGACATCAGCCGGGAAATCTGGACTGGGGGACAAGGCCATGCAAAAGGGCACCCCGCTGCTCCTGCCTTCCCCGGGCTGCGTCAGCGGGAGGAGAGCAGGGTGGTGGGGGGCACTGTGTCCCCCCCACATCGCCCCAGGGGGATGCAGAGCCCTCCTCGGGCAGCGGGGCTGCAGCAGCGCCGGGACCCCCAGCGTCTCCTCTCCTGCATCCCATCCGTTCTCCGCAGCCCGGTCCCCCCCCCGCCCGGCGGGGACTCGGCTCCCGGTGCGCGGGGGAAGCGATGAGGTCATGTTGCTTAATATAGCAGATTTCATCACAGCCCTTCTCCCCAGCAACACGGCCCGGCTGCCGCCGGCTCCCGGCGCTGGCAGAGCCGCCGGTCCGCCCCCCCCGCTCCGCCCGGCGCCGTGCCGCAGGCCCCGGCCGGCAGCTCCCGGGATGCCCAAGGGCAGGCGGCGGGAGGCGGGGTGGGGGGGACGGGGGGGACGGGACACAGGACACGGTGCCAGACCCGGGCTGAGCGGGGCTGGGCCGTGCCTAGTGCCACAGTGCCGCCCGCTGGGCACCGCGGCCGAGAGGATGGAGATGCTTCCCCCCGCCCCCCCCCCCCCCCTCCGAGATGCGAGCAGCACACTGGATCCATCACGGCCCCAACGCCCCCGTGCCATCCCAACCGTGAATTTAGGAGCAGGGGTGGGGAGATGGTTTTTTTCCCCTCCTCCCCAGCCTGCTCATGTGTGTCCCCCCCCCCCCCCGCCCCAAGTCCTGCAAAACGCTTCCCGTTCTCCTAAAACATGTGCTTTTTCTTCCACCTTTCTTTTTCCCTATTACACACACAAGAGGCTTTCTCCCTGCCCCGCTTCTCCAATAGAAGCCCTAGAGGTTTGCAAAATATAATATTTTTCTCCTTAAAAGAAATAGGGCTTCTAACGAAGAGCCCCAGCCTCGCACTGCATCCTTCTTAGCAGCGTCACACCAGGATATTGCGGGAGAGGAGGGGGGCTCGCATGCAGGCAGCGCCTTACAGAGCTCTAATTAGGGCCATAATGAGGTCGGAGCCGGTAACCCATCCCTGCTGTGCCTGGGTCACACCACTCACCTGGCAGCATCACCTCCACGGCCCCCTTCCCGCCCAGGGATACAGGGAGGGACGCGGCTCTGGGACTTACCCGCCAGAAGAGCCTGCTTCAGCTCAGCATCCCCCAGCACGCCGGGGCTGGATCTGTAGAGCACCTCGCTGTCCAGACCTGAGGGGCAGCCAGGAGAGAGGGGTCAGTCCTGAGCCCCAAATCCTCCCTCCAACATGACCACCAAGCTCCCTCGCCCTGCCCACACTGCATGGGTACCGGGGTGCGTGGGGAGAGGTTTGGCTCTAGTGATGCTCTTGGGGCATCTCCAAACATGGGCAGAGCGGGTGGTTTCACACGTGCACCCATGTACACCCTGCGGACGGACTCCATGGCTGCCCATACCTTGTTTTTCCAGCGCCTCGATGAGCCTGGCCACAGTCGGCAGTGCCTGCTCGGGGAGGGTGGGATGCTCAGCGAGCTCTGCCTGCCCGGGGAGCCCTGGAAAGACAGGGAGAAGGGGCTTGGAAATTCCTGCCTGTGGGAATTCCAACCTCTTTCCTCAGGCTGCCCTAGGACAGGATCAAGCTGCTGCTTTGGCACAGACGCAGCCAACACTTCGGCTTATACACGTACAATTTTGGAGGAGAACTTCTCCCATATTTTATCCTCTTTTTTCAGTAAGAGTCACTGTTGGGGGCTCAGACACTTGCTGAGATGCAGGGAATTGCTCCGGCATGAGCCCTACCCGCGGGCAGCATCCTGCCCTGAGTGTGGAGCTCCTTCAGGCCGAAAACCCACCCCCACCTCTCCTCCCATGGCACTGAGAACTGCCCCCTCTCAGCACCCACAGCCCTTAGCAGCACAAGGCAGGAGCTGGGGGGCAGATCTGTACCCGGCATTGACATGGCTCCCAGCAGCTCTCAGCCCCTTGGATTCTCTGGTGTCTACAACAGGGTTGAGCGCAAGCCCAAGGAGGACTCAGACATCCCCTTGGCTGATGCAGACCTCAGACCTCCACCAGCCCTTGAGGAGCCCTTCAGCCAAACATGGGTCAGGTTTTCCATGGCACAAATCCCCAGGTGCTGCTGGCTCCTGGGTTTTATACCAAGGACACCTCACCTCAGACCCTGCCAGAGAGGAGCAAACCCCTTGGCAGGGGGTGAGAGCAGCTCTCCTTACCCCAGGGCACACTCCCATCCATCCATCCATCCATCCATCCATCCATCCATCCATCCATCCCTTCTTATCATCCCGGCTGATAAACCCCTCCACCTGTGCGGGTTATACCTGACAGAGACTCTGACAGTGTCGGGATTTCCCCTCCCACTCCCACTCTTTGGTTAGTGGCCTTGAATCCCCCCAGGAAGGCAGTGGGCAGGGGCAGGGGACAGCCCAGGGCTGCCACCGGCCACAGGACATCAGAGCCATGTGTGTCCACCAGGCCACAGATGGCATCTGGAAAGGGTGGTGTGTCAAGAGCTCTTCTACCTGTTTTATGTTGTGAGCGGATCTGTTCTGGTGGAAATATTTTTAAAAAAAATGATAGCAGATTAAATAAAGCCTGAGTGTGAATTTTCCCCTCATTGAGGTACGCTCCAGCCTGGCCAACTCCAGCATTAGAGTCATTCTGTCTTTGGTTTTTGCTGCCTGGCAGAAGGCAGGGAGCTCACGTGTGAAGCCAATGAACCCATAATGGTTTTAAGGAATGAAAAAGAGAAAAAAAAAAGGGGGGGGGCTGTGGACAGGGCCACGCTGCCTTCGACCTTTTGCAAAAACACAACCTGGCTGCAACAGGTGGATCTGGCCTCTCATCTTTGCCGCGGTGATGCCCTGGTGCTCCCTGGATAGTGGGAAGGGATGCAAACCTCCCGCTCGTAGGTGGCTGATCCAGTCCCCAGGCACAGCTGCGACCCCCGAGCCTGGCAACAGGGTCCCCCCCACTGCCCGATGGGGACGAGTGGGCGCGTTGGGTAGGAACGGGGAAGATTTCATGGTTTAACGCAAAGCAGGTCGTTGGGAGCCCATGGAAAACGTCCCCACCACACGGGTTGTTCTTTAATTAGGGAAAACTGGGGTTTGGCCTCCAAGGTGGTGGGGAAAGGTGATGACGGCAAAAAATAACCATCTGTGTCTCCTTGCTGGAGACAGCAGGAATAGCCCCAAGCTCAGGGTTGGAGCTTTATCTCCTCAGGGTGCCAGGCTGGACCCCAGCATCCTGACGCACCGCTCGGCTCCGACCCCGGCAGAAGTGGAGGTGATGCCTTGCAGCGGTGATGCCTCCCAGGACAACCAGGCAGGGGCAAAACAGCCGCTGAGCTCCTGGGAAGTCCCCTGGGGACTCAGATCCACTGCAGAACCATTTTTAGGGTATTATTTAACTAAAAAAAAAAACCAAACCATTCCTCTCTGCAGAGCCAGCCCTGGTTCTGGGATATGGCTGGGAAATGCAATGTCTGTCTCCCATTCAGGGCTCCCTCCGGACCTTCACCCTGCTCAAGGTCCTGCTCAAGCCACCAGGGCTTAGTGGGCACCGAGGACACAAAGGGTGGTACGCCGCTGTCACAGAAAATCAGCATTTGGGCCAGCCAAAACAAATGTCCCTCAAAACCTCTGTTTGGGAAGGGAAACGGTACGGGAAGAATTTTCCAAAAAAAAACAAACAAAAAAAAAAGTCCCTTCTCTTCCAAGAGAAGGTTGGAGATTTTTGCTCTACAGGAAATCCCACCAGCTGGGAGGTTTGGGTTTAAACTGACATAAAATGGCACACGCCGCTCTGCTGCTGCAAGGAGACGTGGTTGTGGGCCACGAGTGTCCGCTGCCAAAGTGCCCGCGCACCCTGACATCGCCCCAGGCAAGGCACCCCACGGAGGGGCACCCCACGGCACAGCACCGGGGAGGCAGCACCCCGTGTCCTCCGGGACAGGGGGCTGGACACAAGGCCATGGCCAGAGCGCGTCCTGCAGGTGGCAGCACCCTCCCCACTCTACCCCCAAAACCTGGTTTTAGTGGTGGGTTTTTTTTCCCCCATTAAAAAAAAATAAATCTAAATTTTATATATTGTTTTTGAATTTAATTTTTTATCCTCTCGCCCAAGCGCACGCGGGGCTGGGGATCCTGTGCTGAGCCCTTCCACATGGTCCAGGCTCTCCAGCCAGGCTGCCCTTCCTGCTGGGGACCTGCCTGGATCTGCGCGGCATCACCGTGTCCCCGTCACCTGCGGGCAGGGGTCCCCTGGGCACATCTGCCAGCCCCTCGGGGAGAAGCCCGTACACCCCCTGTGCGGGGGTGATGGGCAGAAGCAAGAGGGTGGCTCCACACTCTCCCATCTCTAAAAATCCCAGTGAACGGGGCTGGAGAGAGCCCTGCGGTCTGCTCCTGTCTGACCCGAGCTGCCCACACTACAGCACTGAGTTTGCTAGGGCTCTGCCCCCCAAACAGGCAGGGGCAGAGGGCTCCCTGCATACCAGTTATCTTGGCTGGGAAGGGGGCTCACCCCCCAAAAAGTGGTCCCCCCCTCTCCTGCGATGGCAGAACACAGCTGCTCGCCTACCCGGGACTGCGTCTGCCTCAGCACACTTGGGGCATCGCTCAGGGAGGAGCAGCCCTGTTTCGGTGAGGGGGGTCCCAGCATCCCCGCCTCCCTGTTTGGGGGGGGCTGAGCAGCAGGATCCACATGGCAAATCCCATACATGGTGATGGATGGTGTCTGGGGAAGGAGCTGCCCCACTCCAGCCGAGTCCTGCCATGCTCAGCCCAGGGGTCGGGTGGCCCCCACCCTCTTAATTCGGAGTGGTAAGGGTACCTTGAACCGTATCTTGGAGGGGGGTGGACTCCTCGTCAGCAGGTGCCCCTCTAAACCCTGGGCCAAGGTACCCCACATGCCCAGCCAGCCTCTCCGGTTGCCACGTCTGCACCTTGGTCCCAAACCGAGCGAGAAGAGTGCCCGAGGTGCCATCCGGGCAGACGGGCAGGTTTTGGGCAGCTGCGGCTAAAGGTGGTGCCACTGTCCCCCCAGCCATGTCTCCTTCATCACCTCCTCCAGGAAGGTGCTCCTCCTTCACCAACGCATCCCGGAGAAGGGAAGCATCACGGCTTTAGTCGTGGTGGTTTGCCTGGCTGGAAGGGGTGGTGGTGGGGTTACTTTGCCATTTTTTTTTAGCTTGGGTACATTATGCAACTGCTGAGAAATCCCTCCCAGCCCCAGCGCACTTGGCCACGGTAAATGGTGAAGGCAGAGCTGCTCCACGAGCTCAGCAGATCCCGGCAGAGAAAAAAACCAAGGTCCCCACGCCAGGAAGGGCCCTGCCCAATATTGCCCCCAGCGCCATGCTGCAGCCCCCGGGGATGGAGGACTGCCCTGGGGACTGACCCCACCGTGTGCCTGGACTGTCCCCTCGTCCCAGCTTGCACAAAGTGACCGCGCGGCTGGGAGCTGGCTGGGGGCCAGCGCTTGCCCAGGCACCCAGAGCAGCCAGAATCGGGTGCCGCAGCAGGGAGGGGAGAAGAGCAGTTGGAAGTAAAGGTCTCTGGGGACTGCCATGGGGCTTTCTGTTCCTCCCTGGGCGGGGAAAGAGCTTCATCTTTATCTTCTCCTGTGCTCTTACAGACATGGACAGCCTTGGCCATCCCACACCTGCACAGCAGCCAGCCCGGGATGCTGGAGAGGAGAAAGCCCTGCAGCGTGGTGGCCTGCGGGGGGACACCACCTTCCCCTCGTGTGGCTGCCTTGATGCACCAGGGCAAATAAATCCCAGCTCCTCCTTCTGGGGCTGGATCCCCATCCCAAGGGTGGATCCCTGCAGAACCATCCCGAAAGCCAGCATCCACCCAGGCTCCACACCATCTTGCAGGGGACACGCACCCGTGGGCTCCCCCCTTCCCTCCTGCTCCCCCAGCACTCACCCCAGGGTGGGGGGGGTCCCAGCGGGTGGCGGGGGGCAACGGCCGTGGCCTGGCCTTGGTGGCGGCGGCGACAATGCGTGTGGGACCCAGGTACTCCACGTAGGTGCCGGGGAAGTCGCCGCGCTCCTTGGTGCGCTCGTTGAGGCCGTGGAGCCAACCCTGGGGGCTGCGCTCGTCACCCTCCTTGTAGTCGGGGCTGCTGAGCAGCCCGGCCCTGCTGACCGTCAGCACGTCCCCAGGGCACAGCGCCAGGTCCTCCTCCCGGTCCTTCTGGTACTCGTAGAGAGCCCGGTACTGCAGCCCGTCCGAGGAGGCCATGGTGATGGCGTGGAGGGGGAGTCACGCTGCCCCAATCCAGCTGGGCATCGGGGGCCCGGGGTGGTATGACCGGGCTGGGGCAAGGCGTCGGGGATGGGAGCGCTCCCGTCCCTGCGCACACGGGGAAAAAAAAAATATCTCAGTGTTGGAAAATCTCCGCGTTGGAGAGGAGCTCCTGATCCTTCCAGCCCCAAAATCACTGTGGAGCCACACCAGTGCCTGCAGCTCAGCAGGGTTAGCTCAGGTGTGGGTAGGGAGACTTTTCATCACCGGGGCAAACGGAGGGGAGCAAATTAGGTTAATTGAGGTGCTGGGTACAAACGTGCCGTCCTCTTCTCAGCCTGGTCTCATCCGCATGGCGCTGGGGACCTCCCTCTCTCTGCCGGAGAGAAAGGCATCGCGTTAGCGATCAAACCGCTGTGTTAACCCCAATTCCAGTGCCCCGTCCCCTGTCTCAGCCACCGGACACTGGGGAGAGCCCAGCGGCTCGCTCAGCTATGGCTTCCCGGGGAGCTCCCACCAGCAGGGCTCGGCCTCTGAACACAGGGAAAGTACCGGCAAAGAGTCTGGAAAGTAGGGCAAGAGATCACGCCACGGGCTTTTTAAAATAGACATATGTGCTGCGAAACCTCCCGCCGCACGCAGCTCCCCTCCGGCAGCTCCAGCCTGGCATCGCTGCACGGAGCTGGCGGAGGAAGATGTAGGATTTTTTGGGGTGGTTTTGGGGTTGGGTTTGTTTGTTTTGGTTTTTTTTCTTTTTTTTTTTTGTCTCTCTCTTTTTTTTTTCTTTTTGGTACATTTTTACATATTCCTCCTAGCGACACATCTTCACCGGGGAAAAAAGCCGTGCTGCTGCCGACCGCCTGCCCGCCCCCCCCCGCCCCCACCTCCTTCCAGCTTCCCGCAGCATCCCGCGGAAGAGGGATGGAGGGATGGATGGAGGGAGGGAGGGATGGATGGATGGATGGTGAGCAGCCGCGGGGCTGTCCGTCGATCTGTCCATCCCTACGTCTGTCCGTCCATCCACCTGCCGCCCGGAGCCCTCCCGCTGCTTCACCCCCCCGCCCCGGTCCCCCCCCTCAAGCCTTACCGGGAGCGGCGGGGTCCCCCGGCGGGAGCGGAGAACGGGAGCGGAGCGGAGCCGGCCCGGCCGCCCCGGCTCCGCTCCGGCGGTGATGTCAGCGTCCCTCCTCCTCCTCCCCGGTAGCCGGGCGGCCCCCCCCGCCGCGCTGCGGCGGGGGGGGCCGCCCGGCTACCGGGGAGGAGGAGGAGGTAGATGATTTCATCCCCAGATGCAGCATCTCTGCTCCAAAATTGCCTCCTCTGCGGGATGAAGACCTCCCATCTGTGGGTCTCCATCCATCCTTCGGGATGCTAAAGGACAGGGGAGGACCAGCACCCCGAGGACCAGCACCCCATGGACCACCCCCCGCCCCACCATGCCAGCACCCCATCCCTTATCCAGGGTAGAAAACAGGCACAGGACAGGCAGGAGCTGCCATGGAGAATCCCAGCACAAGGATGCTCCGGTTCCTCACTCTCTTCCTGAGCATTTACCCCAAAACGTTCTCCAGGCCCCTGGGGTAAGGGCTGGGCTGTGCGCCCCCCCATAAAACAGCACAGGGTGATGCTGCCAGAGCTCCCGCACGCGGCAAGGCTCGTTAAAAATTAACGAGGCAGCAGTTAAAATATAATGGGGCAGAAGTTGGAGGTGGCTGGCGGGGCTCATAGGGAGAGGGCCAAGCCCGGCCATAGCGGGGACAGCGCAATCGCATGCAAGAAGAGCATCAGTTCTCAGCTCACGTCCAGCCAGGGGACACCTGTGCTGGAGGTGCCTCTGCCCCAAGGTTCTTCTTGTCTCCGTGAGTCTCAACAGAGCCAGTTACGCCGGGACATGGACGAGCTGTCCCAATATTTGATTGTTCATGAGATGCAAAGAGGCTCATATGATGTTCCCAGAGGCTTGTTTTTTTGTGTGTTTTTTTTTTTTTTTTTTTTTTTTTTTTTTAAACCCTCACTTCTCACGCTGACTTCTCCAAACTGTCAGCTGCTCCTTGCCTTTGCCTCAGGTTGGGCATCCTAAAAATAGATGGTTCCTAAAACACGATCTCTGGGAAATGCACTCTGGCTGAATCCAGGCCAGCGCTGGAGCAGTGCAGGGGTGGCACGAAGTCCAAGGGGGCACCCCAGGAGCTGGGCAATGGCTGGGAAAACTGTGGAAACTGAGGCACAGAGGCCAGCAGAGCAACGCAGGAGATGTACGGCCCTTGTCACCCATAACTTCAGAAACCCCCCCCCTCCTTTCCCTGCAGTGCATGGCCTGACTGTGCAAGGCAGCGGCCTCCTCGGGGGATTTCACCCCAGCTGCACCACCCTGGGCAACAAGCAGTCCCTGCTGCCCCGCTCCCCAGCCCAGATCCAGCCCAGCTGCTGGCTTTCAGAGACTAAAAGGGCTTTTTCTCTCCCTTGTCCCATTTCTGCCACCACAGCTGCCAGGACAGTCAGAGTTGGCTGCAAACAGCCAGACGCTGCCCTCCCCTGAGTTGTGCTTCCTTGCCTAGGGCTGCCCCAGACACATCCCCTGTGTCCTGCTGCAGACGAAGGGGTTCTGCTGAGTGCCTAAAGCCCTGCTTGGTCCCCCCAGCCTGTCCCCACGGGGGCTGTGGAGCCAAACAGGACTGGGCACGGTGCTCCAGGGGCTGCCTGGGGAAAGGCGAGGAGGTATTTTCCTCCTGGAAGAGGATTGGAGCTGGGGAGGCTGGTGGGTTACATCGCCGTCTGATATTACAACCCTGCCTAGCTTAGGGTCAACCCTACCAGGAATTAGCACAGTCCCTGGCATGACACCCACCATCTCCCCTTCCCAGGCTGATGGGCGCGATCCCTTCTTCCCAGCAGGACGCATCTTCCCCTTCTGATGTACCTGAAGGTTGCCAAACCCAAAGGCACCATCTGCTGGAGCCAAGTCCCATTTCTCCCTGCTCCCCAGATGGGACTGAGCATCATCCCAGCCCCCGCCCCAGGACGGCCAGCTCCTGTCCCAGGGCCCCTCCTCATTTCTTGCCTCCAGACATCCCCCAGCCCTCAGAGCACCCCTTAATCCCACTCCGGCTGCGCTGCAGCAGGATCATTCCCAAAATCCCCCTCACCCTAGGCTGCCCCTCACCCTGTGTCACCCCTACACTGTTAATTTAAACCCCCACCTCACTCCAGCCCAGGGGTGGGTGCATCCCCCGGGGTGGGCAGAGACATCCCTCCTCCCCCCAGGGAGCACCCTGTGAAGAAGCAAAAGGTGCTTCAGGCCTTCACTGCTGTTTATTGAGCGAGCAGAGGAGCTGCCTGTCAGGCCCTGATGAGCCACAGAGCTTTCCTCGTTTGCTTAATGAGCAGCACTGGTTACAATGAGAGCTTTGCCTTTGACTTGACTGCCCTTTGCTTTTCTGCAGGGTGTGCAGGAGGAGGCATCCTTACGCCCCGCAAGCCCCCCGTACAGCCCAGGATGGGGCTATGGGGGGGTATCCCCCCCATGTCTCCTTGCGGGGATCTCCATGCCCTGCTGCAAGACCCTCTCCTCTCCCTCTCCAACAACCCTCAGTGGGAGAATCTCCAGGGGATGCTTGGCAGGCCCCCGCCTCATCTGCCCATCCCAGCTTTCCCAAAGGGTCAGGGGTGGCCCCGCTGGTCCCCTTTTGCTTTGGGGGCTGCCCGGCACCATCCCACCCAACCCCAAGATGTGCCGGCCATGCTTCCCGGCAGCGGCTGGAGGAAGACGGCCACACATCTGTGAATAAATAGAGCATAAATAGAGTTTTTAACATGCCCGGCTGGAGTAAGCGGGGCTGCGAAACCGGGCTGAGTCCTTCCCAGCTGGAGAAATCTGAGAGTAACGATGTTTGATTTCCACTCTGATTTCGGAGTCAGTTTTTTTGGTTTCCTCTCTGTTTCCCCCCTTCAGAGCGGGGCATGCTTTGCTTTCTCTTCTCTTTAGGAGGAGGAAAACTGTCTCTCTCTTGGTTTTCTCCTAGAATGCCCAGGAGTGAGCTCTGGCCTCTGTGGGTTTTGGTTTAGGAAGAGACAAGTGCTCTTGCCAATACCCCCCCAGGCACTTGGCACCAGCACGCCCCGGCACCGAGCCCCGAGCTGGGCCAGCTCCACGCTCCGACCCGTGGTGGGAGAAAGCTCCATCGACCAGGCAGATCCCGCCATCCTCGGGATGACAGCAAGAAGACGGTGACGGCTTCTCCGCGTGGCTCTCGCCTGCAGCATCCCCCAGAGCATCAGCCCTTGGGCACGGGGTTGTCCTGACGCGACCCAGTGGTGCAGCCTTCTGCATCCCCGAACCCACCCGGCTGGGCTTGGCAGCAGCTGGTGCCTCTACATGGACCCTGCTAATTAATTTGGGAGGGATTTACCGGCCTGGACACATGTGAGAAAAAAGAAAATGTTATCAGGAGGGGTGCAGGCAGGCGGCCAGCAGCAGGGCAGGCACGGGGGGGCCTCACTGCGGGGGGTGGAAATGCATGGTCAGACTGATACACAGGCAGGGAGATGTCATCGAGCCCCTCTCTAATTATTAAACTATTAATATTTATTATTTTATTAACACACAGCTGGAAACAGCATGATGATAAAAATCAGCTCTGTAAGGCGCGGGGTCAGATCCTCACCCCGAGGGACTCACACCGGGGGGATGCACCGCTGGGACACGCTCGCAGCCCCCATTTATCGCCCCCGCATTTACACCCCGGGCTCCGCATGGCGCAGGTCATGGCACCAGATGGGGCAGCTCCAGTTTTTGGGACTCAAGTGGTGTTTTTGCACACAGACACAGAAACGGGGAGGATTCCCCCGAAGCAGGAGCTGCAGCCGTGGGGAAATCAGTGTGGTCCCACTGCCCGGTCCCTCCCAGGGTGGGGGAATCGGTGATTTCCTCAGTTCTCTGGCCGAAATGCTTCGAGTCTTTTCAAAGCTGAGAACTGAAATATTTCATTTTCAAGATGTCAGAAACTTTCGTCTCCTGCAGATTTTTATTTCTCCCCAGCAGGAAGAAGGAAGTGATGAATTCGGCAGAAATTTGTAACATCTGGTCACTTCCGAATCCGAAGCCAGGTTCATCTCTGGCACACTGATGGATGGACACCATCCACCCCTCTCCAGGCAACTGGATGCTGGACAGACAGCTGGACAGATGCTGCCAGGCCAAAACACGCACGTGAAAGCCCTTTGCAAGGGACAATGCTGAAATCCCATCAATCCCGGGCTGTGAGCCCCACTGGTCCCCGTGGCTGGCCCTGCTCGGAGCTTGTTACCTGATGCTTTACCAGGAGGGAAGCTAAGGCATGGAGGGGGGACACACATACACACGTCCCCCGTGCCCAGCTGAGTCCCTGTGGACGGCATTGAGCCAAGCGAGCCCAGCTCAGCACCTGCCTGGCCCCTCTGGCAGATTGCTCAGGCTCGTTAGCAATTACTAATTCACGCAGGGGGCTGAGCAGGCTCCAGCAAGCCCTGCTGGCAGGAGGGCTGCCGGGGGTGCCCTGTGCCCTGCTGGGGGCGAGATGCCAGTTTAGGTTCCCCCCCCCCACCTATTCCCAAGCAGATGCTTCGTTCGCATCACAGGCTAATTTGCCTATAGAGAGGAACGGATGGCTGCCCCGAAATGCCTCCTTGGAGCCCCCAGCAGCTGCCTGCGCCGCCTTGCTGGAGCCCCGGGTAGGGGGGTCCCGATGCAAGGGAAGGAGGGATGGGGAAGGCTGTGTCCATGGTGAGCCCGGCCATTAACCGGAGGATGCCCAGGATCATCAGCAGGGTGGGAATTCAACACTTGAACACTCAAAATACATATACAGGCTGGAAGAGGCATGAGGCTGGGAGCTGCTTTGGGGAAAAGCCCAGGGAGGGGTGCTCAGTTCCAACGCCACGGTCGGATCCTGCCACCAGACGTGTGCCTGGCTCCTGCGCTCCCACAGGCACGGGCCAGCGGCCAGGCTGGGGACAGAGGACCTCGGGGGTGACCGCTTATGGCCACTTCCCTGCTCTCAGCCTCCCAGAGCCGGGTCGCTGGGGAGGTGGAGCCATGGTACCCACATCCCGGTGAGAGGCATCCCTGCGCTCCAGGGAAGGGGATGCTCGGGGTCCAACCAGGCTGCGTGTGGGGATGGGGACAGTGGGGAGGTGGTGGGGCCCTGTCGAGCAGGAGGATCACGGGAATGTCACCAGGCTCGTCCTGCTGCGGTCAGGCCAGGGCTTCCTGGAGAGCCAGAAAATCCAGCCCCGGCTCCCTAATGGGGCTCGGATGGGCGATGCTGGGGAGCAGCCAAACCCCAGGCTGCGGCACCGGGTGCTGGGGAGGTCAGTGGAGCATGCCATGGCTCACCCTTTGGTTTTCCCAGTGGCTGGGAACGATTGGGAATGAGAGCGAGTATTTACGTATTCGCCAAAACTATTTTCAGGGTGGAGGGGTTGCGTGCAGTGAATAGGGTCAGGCTGGGTTGGGGCAACTTTTGGGAGAGGGTCAATATGATGGGGGGTCTTCATCTGCATTTAGGGGGTAGCGGTCCCCCTTTGGGAGAGGGATGAAGGCTCAGTCCCTCACTGTTGGTGTCACTCCGCTGGACAAGCAGCTGCTGCAGGGAAGGGATGAGGCTGCAGGCAGTGAGGGGGAAAGGGTTAAAATACCCCCCAGGCTCCAGCGCAGGTTGCATTAATAGCCAGGTAGCCAGGGTGCCGGGCAGGGTTGAAGGCTTCCCCCAAATGCCACTGGGCTTTGGCTGGAGCCCAGCGGCGCTGACTTCATCCTGCTGAAGTGTATCATTATGGCCAGGCAGGGAATTTGCTGTGGGGATTTGGGATGGCGGATGGGGAATCCCGGCACGGCTCAGAGCGTGACAAGCACCCAGAGCCTGCGTTTGCTGTCTGCTGTCGCGGGACAAGGGCTCCCCGGCCTCCTGCATCTCTCCTGGGTTTGATGACAAGCTAAAAGGACACACTGTGCGTCCTGGGGAGGGGACCAAGCCCCTGCCCCAAAGGTGCGCTGCATGGGCAAGGACCACCCCCATGGTCAGGCCTGGGGACGTAGCATCCCTCCACCAGGCTCTCTTTGGCTCCCCAACTCCGGGGGAACCAGCCTTGTTTCAAAGCATCTTTCCAAAGAAAATCACTTTTGGCAGCCCCTAGGCAATGCCAGGTCTCTGCTGACCTGCTCCAGCGCTGGCATCTGTTTTAGCTGTCACCGTCCCCTCCTGCCGTTACCCTGCTGTGTCGCCGCCAGTGAAAATCTGCCTCCCTGCGCAACGGTTAGGGGCAGCCCCTGCAGCTTTGGCTTTTCCTCTGCAAATTGCCTCGCATTTTGCCCCATTGCCATGCCCTCCTCTGTCTGCTTCTGTTTTGGCCCAGGAGGTGGGAGATTTGGGGTTTGGAGAGACCCCTGCCCGACAGTCCCGAGCGGTGGGTCCAGCAGTGCAGCCGCAGCATCAGCCCGGGAAGTTGGGGTGACTCAACCATGGTCATGCCGGGAGTGGGTGGCAGCGCAGGGTTGTGACCCATGGGGCTGTCCATAGCTGGAAAACCCCAAGCACGGCACCCAGCACTGCTGGAGGAGGGCAGCAGCGGGGTGGGACCCCTGTGACAGCTGCTGCATCTGCCACGGGGTGAAGCCCCCCAGGACAGACACCCTGGCCCTCCAACGCCTCCATCCTGGAGGTCCCAGCTGGGGACGGGTGGGGACATACGCATGTGGGCTCCTCAAGGGCTGTCAGCTCACAGCAGCGGTGGAACGGGGACATCGCATCCCCCACCACACGCCAAGAGGCCGCGGCGATGGGCGCGGGCAGCAGCCGGGCGAGCTACCCGCCTTCCCCGGGGCGGGCGGCTCCGGCGGCAGAGGGCAGCAAGCCACCAGGCACCCGGGGACACGCGTGGCTTCGCCATCCCCAGGGGGTGGCCCCGGCGGGGGCCGGGCCGGGCCGGACCGCGGGGGGGGGGGGTGCTGCGGCGGCGGGGGCGGCCCCGGGGCCGCGCCCGCTTAAAGGGCGGTGGCGGCGGGGTGGAGGCGGCAGTGCCGTCGGGGCGGGTTAGGTCGGGGTTTTGGGACCTGCTCTCCACTCAGGTAGGCTGGGCTCGGCTGTTTCGGGGAGTGGACCCCCCTGGGTTCCCCACCCCCCGCCCATGGGGAGCCCCCAGGCTCCGCTGGGGGGGGGGGGCGCTAAGCCCCGATCGCAGGGGGGCAGCGGCTGTACCGGGGTTGGGACTCCCCCTGATAACCTCTCTCGGCTCTCCCCAGGCGCAAAGATGGGGTGCTTCACCTTTATCAAGGTCATGATGATCCTCTTCAACCTGGCCATATTTGTAAGTGTGCCCCGGGGGTTGTCTCTGCCTGGGGGCGGGGAGCTTGGCAGCCTCCCTGGCTGCCCCAGGAAACCGGGATGAGGGGCTGGGGTCTGCGGGAGCAGCTCCTGGGGAGCACCCTGAGGTGGGCCTGGGGGGGGGAGGTGGGGTGAAGCCTGCCTGTGTGGGCTCTCCTGCCCCTCCACACTCCCTTCTGCAGGGGACGGAGAGGGTGATGTGGGCAGTTGGGTGTTGGCGGGTGACTCGTGCTCCTGGGACCTGGTGGGGTGCGAGATCTGGTCACTGGCCCCAAGCTGAGGACTTAACCCCTGGGCTTGCAGAGGTCTCTCGCTCTCCAGCTCTGCCCAAAGCCCAGGGGAATGTGCTGGGCTCTGGGGGCAGTGGCTGTTGCGTCAGCCACCCGTGTCCTTCCCTGTGCTGAAGCTCTGGTGGGGGGTGCTGGGTGCCCCAGTGCAGGGGGGCTTTCTGGGGAGGCCCCATCTCTGTAGGGGAGCAACCTGTGTGCGTGGCAGCAACCTGTGGTCTTGCCTGTTGGTGATCTCCAGAGCACACGCAGCCTCTTCTCCCGCCCAGGGCAAAGGGTAGTGGAGCTCCTGAGAACAACCTTGGCTCTGAGGGAGCAATGGGGCCACCTGAAAGGGGGTGTGGTGGGCTTCCTGGCTTGCTGCTGGCGCTGAAACTCCTTGGGCCGTGGAAAGGGAGCAGCTGTGATGCTGCAGCCAGGGATATGCTGGCGGTGGGGTGTGTTTTGGGGTAGTGACCCAACTGTCTACCCCAAGCCTGCGGTGGCAACACCCTGAGCTGCCCTCAGTGGTCACAAAGTCTTGCTTCGGTACGGTGAAAACTTGCATAGGGAAGAAATACCTGTGCCAGGACCTTCCCCGAATCCCAGATCTCTTCCTGCTCAGGAGCTGACTTTTATCTCTCCTCCCAGCTCAGTGGCGGGACCCTCCTGGGAGTTGGCATCTGGGTCGCAGTGGATGACCAGTCATTTGTGGACATATTTGGAGGACTCTCCTCTACCGTCGTTCAGGTTGTGTATGTGGGCTACTTCCTCATTGTCATTGGTGCCATCCTGCTGGTGATCGGCTTCCTCGGGTGCTATGGTGCCCAGAAGGACAGCAAGTGTCTCCTGATGATGGTATGGACCTGACGTCTCCTTATCAAGCCTCATTTGAACTGGGTTTCTGGTGAGGGAGGTCTGAGGGATAGATTTCTCTGTGGAGGTGTCCTCCTTGGATGTTCCCATGTGGTGGAACGTTGGGTGGACCTTGGAAAGGCCATGCTGGACCCAACGTCTGCCCTGAGCAAGGGTGAAGGGAAGCAGAAACTGGTGCTGAGCAGAGGTCTCTCTTGGACCACGTCTGGAGAGGTCAGCCCCATTCAGACAGAGGGTGGGAGAACCCCAAGGTTGGACTGCTTCTGCCTTGGAGCAGAGCTGAAAGCAGTGAGACAGGGCTTGAGCCCTGAGGGAGGGCCCTGCTGGCCCTTGGGAAGCAGATGGGTTCCTGAGGGGTCCTGTGGACTCTGGCTGGTGTTTTGACCTCCCTGCCTTTGCCGTGTCCTAGTTCTTCTCGGTGGTGCTGATCATCTTCATAGCTGAAATTGCTGCTGCCGTGGTGGCTCTGGTCTACACAGGTCTTGTGAGTGGCATATCTGACTCTTGGGTTGGGCTAATCTGGGACCTGGCCTACCCCTTGGGAAAACACGAGACTTTGGGTGGCTGGCGGTGCTGCCCATGGGTGGGGAAGCTGAGAGGTGGGCACTGCTGCAGGAGGAAGGGATGCTGGTCTCTGCTGGCACCAGCTATGTGGGCAGGCTTGGGTGCCCTGGCTGGGGTGAGGGTGGTGGGAACAGGGATTCCCATTGCCCTAAAGAAATGAGGGTTTGGTGTGAGTTTTGCCTGCTTCTTTCTTTCAAACCTCTTCGTCCAGTGCCAGCCTAGGCTCGACACCTCTCCACCTCTCATGGTAGGAACCACATGGGAGAGGAAGTCCCTAATGCTTCATGCTGAGCACACTCAACCCCTTATTAGGCACCTGAGAAACCACCTGGAGAGAAAGGTCACTTTGCCTCATTAGGCACTGGAGAAGTCAACCACAGGGCAAACGTCATTCCTGGCTCCCTCAGTTACGCTGCTTATCAGATGATTCACTGGTCATAAGTGCCTCGGTGCCGTAAAGCACTGGTTAGTGGGGAAGAGGCCAAGCTGTCCTTGGGCCAAAGGGACATGGTGTGACGTGCTCCTGGCCATGCTGGGTCTGATTGGTCTCCTCTCTATAGGCTGAGACCAGTATGGGGACTTCTGGCTCTGTGGTGCTCCCCAGGGCCTTCTCTGATGGTGTTTCTCTACCCCTTCTTCCAGGCAGAGACGCTGCTGTCAGCCGTGGTGACGCCTCTCCTGAAGGAGAAGTATGGGACAGATGACAGCTTCACGCACGTCTGGAATGCCACCATGAAGGAGGTGCATTGAGCCCTGGGGCCCCCATCTATGTGTCAGGATGCTCCCAGCACAGGCTTGGTGGTGCACACCTGGGTGGGCCACTGGGATGGGAATGGGGACACCACTGCAATCCTGGATGTGCTGAGTTGTCACCACCCCATCAGCTTCCCAGGTGCCTGGGACCTACTTACTTAGGACCTAGTGGTCCCATTGCTGGGGTGAGAGCTGTACATGCTGGAGTCTGGGGCAAAACACTGGTCCCAAGAAGGCCCTTGAGCACTTCCTCTAGAGCTAGGTTGAGCTGGGTGCTCCCTCCATGGGACAGCAGGGTCCGTGTCTGATCCAGGAGGAAGTCCTGCAGGATGATCTCCCCATCCTTTCCTCTCTCTCCCTCTTAGATCAAATGCTGTGGCCTGAATAACTACACAGACTTCACCAACTCAACCTGGTATGAGGATCACAAAGTCTACCCGGATGCCTGCTGTGATTTCAAGCAGCCCTGCGATGACATGCTTGCCGCAAAAACCAATGTCACGGTACGGACGCACCAGCCTTCTGACAGAGCCTGGCTTGGGGTGTGCCCTGGCACGAGGAGGGAGACCTGTCCTGTAGCTCCAGCCCCAGCTCTGGATGTAGCAGTCCCATGGGCTTTAAGTCCTGTGGTGGCCTTGGCTTGTGGAGACAAGCAAAGCTGCTGCCATTGCTCTGGTCCTAAAGTGAGCTGTGCAGAAGGGTCCATGACTGGAGCTGAGCATGAACCCAGGCACCACTTCGTCTTTTTGGGCTATTTCCCTGCCTCTTCCCCCTCCTCTCCCCCCCCCCACCCCCCGATTCTGTGTTTTGGCCTGAGAAGTGGCTGAGTTGCCCCCTGAAGCCTCCAGACCTTCTCCATGGCTGTGTAGCTCTGGGCTGGAGAACCCCTTTCCAGGGATGCTGAGCCCCCCGGTGGTTAGGGAATTGCTACCCCTTGCTCATCCTCACCCGCGTGGTTGCCTCCTACAGGGTTGTTTCCGTCAGATCTTGACAGAAATCAAGACTAACGCAGGTGTGGTGGGTGGCGTGGCAGCCGGCATCGCTGCCTTGGAGGTGAGTGCCTCAGCATAGCTCTGCTGCCTCCTCTTGTACCTGGAGGCGAGCGGCGGGGCTGGGACCAGCCTGGGTGGCCGAGGGGCTGCAGGGGGCTGGTACAGCGCCACGGACCACCAGCTGCCCTAGATGTGGCTACTGAGCCTTCTTCCCTGGGCACACACAGCTCTTCCTCCTTGTGTGCGCTGGGGATGGATGCTATGGGCTGTGACCCAAACCTGTGCTGGGGGGGAATGCTTAGGGGGGGGCTGACTTGCCTCTTGCCACCCCCAGGTCGCGGCCATGGTGGTTTCCATGTACCTGTATTGCTATTTGGATCAGAAATGACCCCGCGAGGCAAGAGGATGATCTTCCCCCCTCACCTTGCCGGGGTGCGCCCCTGGCGTGCCGCGTTCTTCGGGGGTGGTGGGGGGACACGACACCATCGTTCCCTGGGCCTGACGCTGTCCTGCGCACTGTGATTTATAGCTGTGTTTTGATCTACTGAGCTGGGATCCGTAGAGTTTGTGTGTATATTTTTGTACCAATATGACATACTCAGTCTGTACATAGAGATTTGGGGGCTTTTTTTTTTTAGAAGCGGGGTCGGGGGGAAGCTGCTTGGCCTGTTTGGCTGATGCCAGCAGGAGATAAAGCGGCACAGGGGCCGATCAGGGCTGCTGATCCGGCAGCGGCACAGCGATGCCTTGATAAACCCTTGCAGGCTGCTGTGTTTCTCCCACGCTGTGCCCATGGTGTCCCTCTGCGGGGGCTGGCAGGGCCGGGGGCTGGCACTGGGGCTGGCCCGTGTCCCCCCACCCCGCCTCCCCCAGCATCACTCCAGTGAACTGGGGCTGGTGCCCAGCTAAGGCGTTGTAGGTGGTAACTACGTCCTCAAACGGGGATGTATCTACCCCCTCAACTCATTTTCTGCCGGCCCTGACCGTGTCACCGTGTTGTCCCCTAAGAGGCGCTGGCTGGTCTCTGCCCTGGCATGAAGCACAGCCCTGTCAGTCCCTGGCCCTGCGGTGGCCAGGGTTGCCCCCCACCCCCTGCCATTTCTTGGCTGAGCCCCTCTCCGTGCTGTAAAGAAAAACAAATAAATTTTTCACCTTGGATACTAATTATTTTCTGGAATCGCGCTCAGTGCTACCTTCAATAGCCTTCCGCCGGGGAGGGGGAGCGCAGCAGGGTGGGGGGCTGCCTTGCCTTGCCCCCTGCCCCATGAGCCCCATGGAGGCAGCGCAGCCCTGCCTGCAGCCTGCCTGCAGCTTGCCTGCCTGCCCTCCCTCCCTCCTCTGCGGCTCCTCACCTGCTCGGCTGAGCTTGGAAACAAGCAGCCCAGTGTTTGCATAACAGCCGGGGAGCGGCGGGGGCTACCATTAGCCTGGCGAAACCTGCCCTGCCCTCCGCAGCAACCGCCGCTCACTCAGCAACACCGCTTCGCCCCGGACTCGGCAACAGCTTGGCTTGAAGGGCAGGGCTGGCTCTGGGGGGTGGTTGTATCCATGTCCCTATCAGCCCCTGGAACCCCAAATGGGGTGTTTGGGGTGGGGTGGGGGTCCTGCCATCCCCATCTCTGAGCATCCCCATCACCCGTGTCATGCACCCACGGTCCCTGTGTGCGTGAGGATGGTGGGGGGCCATGGGTGGGCTGGGAGGGGGAGGGTTTCCAGCCACCCTCTTTCCCCAGCATCGCTCCCTCCCTGCCTTTGGCACCAGCCCACCTTGAGCATCCACTAGCCGTGCCTCAGTCTCCCCATTTCAAAAGCGAGGCCAAGGCGGGTGGTTTTGGGAAGGGTGTGTGTGTGTGTTCTCCAGGGCTGCTTCAGCCCATTTTTAGCATGAGGCTCCCCACCTCCCTGTTTGTGGGGCAGCACACGAGGGCTGTGGGGCGGTGGCAGCGGCGGTGAAAGACGGGGCGATTAGCAGTGGGGCAGGAGGCCAGTGGGCAAACAGCCTCCCTGCGTGCCGCCTTGCTCCGTCCCCACCGCAGCTCCCCTTTATCAGCTCCTGCACCCGGTACGGGGCTGCACCGGGGCACCACCGCGGCCCCTCGGCGTCCGGCATCCCGCCGGCACCAGGCAGCACCCAGCGCGGTGGCAGAGGCAGCCAGGTGGCAGTGGGATGGGTGCAGGGACCTGCTGCCCATCCTGGGTGACTCAGCCCCCGGGATGTGGGCTCTGGCCCTGCCCCATGGCGAGGCGTGGGGGACGCTGCCAGGAAACGGCCCCTTCTTCCTCCTCCTCCTCCTTCTCCTCACTAGAGGGGTGAATGTCCTGGTTCCACCATAAACTGGTGACCTCATGGGTGACGTCAGGGATTTTATTTCTCTTTTACCTCTTGGAGCGCTTGGGAACCGCCTAGACCCTGGTGCTGCCCAAAGCCCTTTCCGGAGGTGTCGTGGTGCCCGGGAGCTGTGCCGGTGCCAAATGGCACTGAGAACTCCCCGTTGGCACCAAGCTGGCCACTGCTGGGCACGCCTGGCCTGTCCGTGTCCCCCTCTGCTCCCTCCTTTCGGTGCTGCTTTGCAAAGCCGGCTCCTTTTGCCATCATCCCCACGGGATGAAGGCTCCTGGCTTCACACCTCTTCCCTGCTGCGGGGTTTCTCAGGGACAGGGCAGGCAATTTCTGTGGCGCCCGAGTTTTGGCAATGACTCTGCAACCATCGGCTTGGTCCCTCCCTTCTGCCTGCTGGGGAAACTCGAAGGACCAGTTCCTCCTCCCGGATTCGATTTCTCCCCATCGTCCTTCCCGGCTCTTGGCTCCCCTGGCAGCTGAAGGGCAGCAGTGGGATGGGGCTGGGGGGGCAGGGGGAGGGTAAGCCAGGCTGGTGCAGCCTCCTCGCTGCTCCCGCTGTGCCCCTGCCCTCCCCTCCCCACTGCCTGGGCACTGCTGGAGCTTTTGGGCTCCCTGGAGGAGCCCCCATCCCAGCTGGTCCCCCACTAGCCCCGGGACACAACCCAGCTCACCACCCATCCCCACTAAAGCCCAAGTAGGTGCCACCAGGCGCCTCTGCACCTTGTAACCCTTAGACTTGCCTGATTCCCCCTGGTAGCACCCCAAAAACTGACAGTTGTGCCATCAGAGCATGAGGCCAAAAAGTCCCCGGGGGCACATGGTAGCCAACAGAAACTTCCTTATTGCCCCCGGGGAAGGCGTTCTTGGGCTCGAGGTGCCCCAGCAGCTGATGGGGTGTGTGCGCCAGGGTTCCTCTTTTCCACCCGTGACACAGGGTGGGGGAGACCAGGAGGGTAAAGTCTCCCTGGCAGGGACTGTGGGCAGTGCCACCTGCCTGAGCCCGGGTCACTGCTCTCTCCGGCCACCCACCCCTCAGTGCCCCCTGGCCATGGCTTGTGCCACCCCCCCATGGGCAATCACCCCCATGTGGGTGCCGACCAGCCCATGCTGGGGCTAGGCAAAAACCCCTGGGATGGGCAGAGCCAGTGGGAGCGGACTTTGCTCTTCTCCTGGGGGGGGGTTTGCCCCTCTCCTGGCTGGGGATCTGATGAGGATGGCAGGGGGAGAGACCTGGTCGTGCTGGGGGGACGCTGGGCAGCAGAGCTGGGGTCACCATCAGGGCCAGGCTCAGCAAACGGTCCCCAAGCTCCGGGGTTTGCTCTGTGCAGGGAAACAGGGGTGCACCAGACCCCCTCCACCTGCCTGGAGCCCCCGGGAACAGCGTGGCATCTCCCACCTCATCCTGTCTGCTGGGGCCACTCATCCCGATGTGACGGGAACCTGCCCGATGTCGCTGTATTTCCCCCTCTTGCAACAGCCTTGGACCTTCTCCCCGTGGGAAACAGCCACTTCGGGAGCCCGCACGGGGAATTTCCCCCTGCTTTGGGGAGCGGGATGGCTCGAGGCTGAGCAATAAGGAGGGGGCCGGTGCGTGGGCTGCACACTGGGCTGGGTGGGCTGGATCTGGACCTCCCCCCTCCCCCCCCCCCCGCCGGCAGCCCCCTATGGGGCAGCATCCCCGTGGGCACAGGGTGGGGAAAATGGGGGGGGGGGGGGCTGGAGCCATATGGGGAAGGCAGATACCTGAAGAGCTGCCTTTCACATCGCGCACCATCCCCCCCCCCCCCACCACCCCCCCCGCCACCCCCCAGCATCTTCATGGGGTGGTTCTGCACCCCTTGCCCTGCCATGATGGGTGGCACGCACAGGCCAAAGTCACAGCACTTTGAAGGGCTTATTCGTCACCGGCATCACCTGCCTTGGGGCACAAGGGGCAAAACCCCGGGTGGCAGAGGGCTGCGTGCTGGCAGGGCATCAGCAGCGTCAGGGCTTTACGAAATGAGCTGCCCCCTCCCTCCTGGGAATTAGCTTTGGTGGGGGACAGGGGTGTCGCGAGCAGAAGGAGGAATGTGCAGCTGTTGGGGTTTGTGATGATGAAGGGAGGGAACGAGAAGCAAAACCAAACAAACTCATCCGGCATCGGCTGCCCGAGGAGTGCCCATTGTGGGGGATTTCCCCCCCGCCCGCCCTAACAGCCTGGCCGGGAGGTTCCTGGATCAGGTTCCTGGATCCTCTTCGAAGGGCACGGGCTGGCCCGAGGGAAGACGTGAGGCAATGCACCCTTTCCTCCACACCGCCTTCCTCCCTGGCTCTTCTTCTCCTCTTCCTCCTCCCTGCCCCAGAAATAAACAACCCTGGATGCCCACCCAGCCCCAAGGATGCTTTCTGAGCAGCTCCATGCCCCAGTTATTTGTCGGGATATCAGGAGGTGACGGAAGGGCTGTTCAAAAAGGAGCAGCAGCAGCTGACATTGAACTTGAGCTGTTAATCATTAACGTCGCGCCGGGCAGGACACGGTGTAATAACTATCACAGCAACAATCCTGGCTACCCAGGTGAAGATTAATTCGCCGCCGGGCTTTGCTGGGTGCAGGCGCAGGAGACGCCGCAGGGGACGGGGATGGGCTGGGTGCAGGGACCAGACCCCCAGCAGCTGGGACCAAGGGGACAAGCCAAGCCAAGCCCCTTCCTGGGGGCAGTTTGGGCACCTCGGCTTTGCAGGGCTCTTTATAAAGCAGAGGGAGCTGATAGTTGGGCATCAGCTCCCTGAGCTGGGATGCAGGTGGCTTGGGTGCAGCCACCTCCCTCGCACGCAGGGACGGGGACGGGGCCAGCACAGCCCGGGCAGTGGCATCCCTGCAGCGCTGAGATCCCTCCATCCGAGGGGAACACGTCTGTTATCCTGAAGGACGCCCGCTGGACGGTGCAGTGTGGGGCACAGAGGGACCGATGCGCCACGGGAAGGGTCAGCCTGGACTTCATCTCCCACATCCCAGCCCCATCACGCGAGCATGGGGACCTCCCCACTGCCCTGGCACAGAGATTCCCTGCCAAACAAACAAAACCCATAAAAATAAACCACCACCAGAAATTATGCAAATTTCCCTTCCCCCCGCCCCCAAGCTCCGTAAAGGTCAAGTTTCATGCCGAGGCTGTTTTGGTTTTGTTTAATTATCAGCCAGCTCCTGGGACACAGAGCAGCCCGGACAGGTTCTCCTTGGTATGGCTGCACAAAGCCAGGGAGGCCGGGCTGCTGAGGAGGGGGGGAGCTGTGCAGGGCCACCAGGAACCAGCAACTTGGGCAGCATGTGCTAAAGCTGGTGCCACATGGGGCCGAGCCGCGGGAGCCGGTGGGTCGGGCTTCCCAGGGAGGGCAGGTGATGGACAAGCCTGGACACCGAGGGATGCTCCAGCACCTGCGGGATGAGCCGGCAGATGAGCAGGACCCCGAGAAAGGGCAGGATGGGGAGTGATCCAGCTCCTCTAACGAGCTCCCCAGGACTGAGCCCCTCTGGGCAACGAACCTTGGCATCACCATCACGCAGGGGCGATGAGCTAAAGATCTCCATCAGCCTGGCACAGGCTCCCCTTCAAGGAGGTTCACCTGTTTTTAGCATCGTCCCACCATTTCAGGAGATGCTCCTATAAACGTGGTGGTTTAACACCGGCTCCTCGAGGAAGGCACGACGTAGTGGGTTTCAAACCTGAGCCCACATCACCCTGCAGGGCTCTGCCCATGGGCACCAGTCCCGGTGGCCGGATCCTCCCCTTGCCCGCAGCATCCTGGCAGGGGCTCAGCGCCGCAGGGTTTGGCCTCGGCAGGAGGCGGATGCGGACAGGGAGGTTGCCAGGAGGTGACAGCCCGCTCCGTCACTGCCAAGGAAAGCCCCTGGGCGAAAAGCTTAGCGAAAAGCTCTGGCAAGGGGGTGACATCCCCCGAAAGCTGTGCCTGGTCCCAGGGAGGGGGTGGCAGCCACCGAGGAGGACGCCCAGCCTGGCTGCAGGGCTCAGGCAGGGGGGCAAGAGGCAGCCCATGCGGGATGCAGCCCGTGGCTGGTCCCTGCCGGTGGCCGACACTCTCCCATCGTGGTTTTGTTTGGGTCCTGCGGTCTCTGCCCCAGAAACTGGTGCTATCCCAGCCCTCCCAGGGCTCCCTGCTCCACGGGGGCAGAGATCTGGAGAGGGCTCTTGGGCTTCCTGCAAAAGTCACACACACAGGGCTGACCCGGGGCTCTGCAGTTATTTTTTCCTCATGGCAGAACCAAGCTTGGGCCTCGCTTGGCTTTGTATCGCCCCTGTCCGCACCCACCCCCCTGGGGAGGAGCAAGGTGGTTTTGGAGAATGAGGTCCCTCCTGCAGCCCCTGCTTTTGCTTTGCCATCTCCAGCCACAACCAGCTCAGGAGCAGTGGGAAGTGGGGGGCTGGCACTGGTGTGGCACAACATGAATTGTCAGGTCTCAGCTCCAGCTGTAGCTGGTTGATGCCAGGGGCCCCGACCCCTCCAGCTACAATATCCCTTCTGCTGTGACCTTGGGCAGGGGGGTCCTCATTCCAAGACCCCATTTCCCTCAAAGGAAAACCCAAATCCACCAGCGAGGCCAGAAATGCAGCCCAGCCCCACGGGGCTCAGACCGATGGAGGGTGGGGCACAAGTCCTGTGGCTGGCAGCTCGTTATCCCCCACCTTAGGACAAGTAGCCCCTTCACCCTGCTGACCCCCAAGGGGACATCAAGCCAGGAGCTGAGGGTCACAAGTTTGCATTTCTCCGGGAACAGCAGCGGGAGGTGCCAGGGGGAACACAGGGGCTAGTTACACCAAGCAAGAGCTCCCAGGCAGCTGGTCAAGAGTTTCCGTCAGTTGCTGAACTGAAGATAAGAGTCATAAAAACTTGAGGAGGAAAACAGCTTGTAAACTTGTACCAGCCGCTCTGGCACCGTACGGCACAGCACAGCTTGGAGGACCTCTGCTGGCACAGGAGCCACAGGGCAGGGGCCTAGGGCCACTGTTAGCCCACGGCTAGCCCTGCGTTGCACAGGGCAGAAACAGGACAGGGGTCTGTCCTGTCCAGGCAGGTGGCCCTGGGCCGTGCACAAAGCCAGCCATGAAACACACGAGGCTCAACAGCTTTGCAGTGTTTACTCTTGAAAAAATAATTCGATTCAGAAAGCTGCAAGCCCTGGGGATGCCCACGCACCTGGCCCTATGCTGGCCACCACACCAGAGCCTTGCTGGAGAAACAGGGAGGGAGGGAGAACAGCACCCAGTGGGCCCATCGTAGTGTGTGGAGAGAGGGGAGCTTGAAGCCCACCAGGCAAGTCCTGCTGCCGCGGAGAGCAGGGAGCCATGGCCCCCTGGCCACCGCTGGGCAGGTAGCAGAGAGGAGAACTCACCTTTAGCCATTCCCTATCCTTAGGCCCACCTTCCCCAGCCCCAAGAGGGATTAGGAAGAAGCCAAGCCTGAGCCATGCCAGAGAAGAAGAGAAAGGGGGGGGTGGTGGTGCATTTAGTTTCAGGGAGAAGGGAAATAGGGCCTTGGGAATAGAAATGCCAAGGAAAGAGCATCATGGTGGAGAGCCGTGGAAGTTCTTCCAAAGCAGGGTATGGGGAGGGAGCTGCTTTCCCCAGGAAGAAGCCGCATCCCTTTTCCCATCACGCTGAAAGAACCTGCTTTACCCCGAGGGCCGGTGCAGAGGCCACCCCTCCCCACTGGCTGCCAGAGCAGGGTCCCAGCAAAGGGCAGCACTGGGGGTGGCAGAGGTGGGCAGGGCTGAACCCAAGCCCACTACCACAGTCTCAGGGGTGCCACCCTGCACCCCCTTGTTCCCCTCCTGTATCCATCCCATCCCTGCTGCTGGGACAGGCATGCAAGGGACCACGAGGGTCAGAGTCCCTGCAGTCACACAAAAGATGTGCCCACAGAGGGCTCATTTTGGCCAAAGAGTAGATCTCCCAGGCTCACAATTATTCCTATGCTGGGCAAGGGAGGAAGGAGAGGAACAGAGGATGGAGCCAGGGGGACAAGCCTCCCAACAACTGCCCCCATGCAGGCTGGGGGCTGCCAGCTCTTTACGCTGCTTTCCTGCTCTCCTCCCCTTCCCACACGCAATAAATAAATAAATTAGTGTAGTGTAGACCCCGACGCTCAGTTCACAGTGAGAAAACGAAGGGGAAGAGCCCCGGCAACCACAGGAAAAGGGCTGAGCAGCAACTCCTCTTGCCACGGGGTAGCATCCCTGCCCAAGGCTAGGGGACCTGGGCAGAGAACAGAGCTCTTGCTGCATGGATAAGGAGGTGCACTGAGCAAGGGGTCCAGGATCATCCCCAGTGGGGTGGAGGACATTAGTACCAAGTGGCTGGGGGTGGAAGGGGATGCTGGGGTCTTTCCTAAGGCACAGGAGGGGGGGGATAAGGACCCCCCCTCCCTCTCCATGAGGGGTGTACCACAGCAGGAGAACCCATCCCACCTCTGCTCACAGCTTCCCTGCTAGTAACGTACCACAGTAAGGGTGGGGATTCAGGAGAACAAACCCTCTCTGCCTTCAGCAAGATCTGGGGGTACCTGGCCAGGGAGGAGGGAGAGACAGGATACAGTACCACAGGCAAGGACCACACCAGAGCTCAGCATCTCTCGCTACAGCAGATCCCAGTCCATCTTGTCCCTGCAGCCACAGGGATGTCCGCTTGCTGCTCCCATCACACTCTGCAAGGCACTTTCACCCCCCCTCCCACGACTCGTGGGGCAGAGCTGCTCCCCACAGAGAAGGTGGGTGAGGAGGGCTTGAGCCGCAGCGCGCACAGCGCGGTCCACTTCCATCTATAGTCATCTCCAGCTCCCAGAACTGCAGAGAAAGGAAAGGGACATCTGACTGCCCTCATGCTGGGTATGGGGTATCCCCTATGCGTCCACAGCAAGTTCAGCTCCTCTTCAGTATTCCCTTTTGCCTATGAACTGGGCTGCACCACTCGCTGCAACCCAAGAAGCGAAGCCGGCGTGTGGGAAGATGTCCAACCCAGT
Source organism: Rissa tridactyla (assembly GCF_028500815.1). NCBI lineage: Eukaryota > Metazoa > Chordata > Aves > Charadriiformes > Laridae > Rissa > Rissa tridactyla. Next base: position 45,349,316 of record NC_071473.1, read on the forward strand.
ATACAGTCATCAAGGTGCATCCATTGTGCAGGAGACAGAAGACATGCTGGAAGATCCCCTCTTCACCACTGGGCATGGAGCCAGCCAGGCAAGAATTAATAAATAACACCCAGCTGGTAGGCTGCAGCCCTTGCACGTCAGCATGCTGCCTTCTCAGGACTTGGGGGCCAAAAAGGGAAGCAGAGGTGTCTCTCGAGGCCACCTCTAGCCCTCAGCTGAGCATCTCCTTCCTCCAGCCTTGCCCAGCCAGGGGGCAACGGGAGCAGCGTTAGTAAAGAGTCTGTGTTAAAAAAAAAAAAAAAAAGTTTGTGGGATGGGGGGGATGGCATATCTACAGGGAAGTACCCTGTCCAGTGAGAGGGAGACCACAATAGGGGGCTGGAGGGAGCCCGAGGTCTCATTTTGCAGCCTGAAATGGGAGTCTGTGTCCAGTCACCAGCCTCCAAGAGCTGCTGCCACCTCTGTCTCTGCACCGTGGAGGTCTCCGTCTTCTCCCGGTCCCCCTTGTTTCCCAGCTGCCAGTCTCATGTCTGTTCTGCTGCAGCAACTGCTGGCACTGCCACTGCCCCCTCCTCCTTGGCAGGGGGCTCCATATAGATTGGTGTCACCGATGAGGGCTTCTTGGACCTGCAGGTGAGGAGGCTGGATGGGAGCAGGCAGGGGTGGTGGTTTCCCTCAGGATCCCAACAGCCCTGCCTTCCTCCCTGCTGTGATCTTCCCACTGGGACATCCTCCAGCCCTGGGCATGTGTCCTGTCACTGCTCCCACCACAATGATTGCTGAGAAGATGGGTGGTATGCCCCAGGATTGGGCTGGGATAGAAGTGGAGGATGCAGTGCCCTGGGCAGGGGACAGTGCCACGAGGATGGGGGATTACTCAGGTTGTCATGCCCCTGATACTCACGAGTAGGGGGAGGCAGGGACCCCCACCACGAGGAAGTGGTTCTTCTTGCGGAAAAGCCGCCACAGCCCCTTGTGATTCCCACGGACATCCAGGTCCCAGATGTGGAGGCACTAGGATGGTAAGGAGGGAGGAAGAGGCATTAGAGCCTAGGGATAGACATCAGGGCCAGGCGTCCCCTGGCAAGGGAAGAGCCACCACTCCTGTCCTCATCAAGACACAGCAGAGACGCTGGCACCTTGATCAGGGCAGCACAGGGCAGCACCCCTCCAGCCACCATCAGAGAGACAAGAGGGGGAACCTGTTCCCATTCCTGCTCAGGACAGGGGGGTGACCATCACCTCCAGAGAAGTGATGGAATCATTCAGACAAGCTCAGGCCCTGGGCTCCCACACAGGGAGGTCATAAGACTTATCTTCACCAAGACAAGCATCTGCCCTGGATGATCCAGTGCCTTCTGTAAACACCAAAACCTTAAATAACACTCACAGGCAGCAAGAATCTATTTGCTGAGCTGTGTCCAAGGCCACGGACAAACCCAAGAACAACAGGCAGATGTTTCCCAGAAATGTCAAGATCAGTGCAGGGGTAAGGACAGGACATGTCAGGAGCCTCACCTTGGCAAGCTGCGTCCAGGTGGTGAAATCTGCTTCCTGCTCCATCCTGATGAACATGACATAGACCCTGCCCTCAGTGTCGGGCACAAAGGAGTCCTCACAGGGGTTCTTGCTGTGGTCCAAGACCTCAGCTTCACTGTGGAAACAGAAAAGGAGTGAGAGGGATCTCACCTCCTCCCTGTTCCCACTGCAGGGTACTTCATACAGGTAAGCCCTGGCTGGGGCTGCCAGGGCCACCCCCACTCTTTCTTCTGTCCTGTTTGGTTCACTCAGTGTGCCCCGAGGTGTCCCAACCTCCCTGCAGGCACTCACCCCAGGAGCCGATGAATTTCAGTCTCGTAGGCATCCTTCCTCAAGCTATTGGAGGAGAGAGCACAGAGATCAGGGCAGAGTCAGACAGTCTGAGAAGCAGGGATCATCCCAAGATGATCCACACTTAAGACTGCCCCAGTGTAATACAAGACGACAGGTTGGAGCCAATGAATGGAGAGCAGGGACTGCCACATATCCTGGAGGATGTGTCAGCAAAAACATGACCCTTCAACACATCCACGAGGAGCATGGGGTAGCTGAACTCAACCTCACAAAAACCACCACAAGGATTCCCCAGAGGAGGCCAAGCGTGCTGGGCTGGAAGTTATGGCTGCTGTTTCAGAAGGAAGGGAAGTGTCCCCAGCACAACGGGACAAGGGTCAGGTCAAGCAGCTGTTTCATCCAGATCTCCTGGTGACCAGCACTCACCTCTCCACATTTTTAAGCTGGACATTTGGAACTGTGTTGAACTTGTGCTTCTTGAAATAGGCTTCCTAGGAGGAAGAGAGAGGAGGGGAGGAAAACAGGATTCAGTAAGGAGTCAGCAGCAGCTGGACGTCACCTCAAGCATCCCCGGCTACCCGGAAAGGTGGCTGTCAGAGCTCAGCACCAGGACAGGGCATGGGGGCTGAGGGAGGTCACTCACATGAAAGTAGCCGTTCATGTTGAGCCCCACGATGCCGAAGTGGTAGGAGCGCGAGACATCAGGGATGATGCACTCCCGGCCTTTACGCTGCTCGGGCATCCGCATCCACATGTCCCAGTCCCAGAGCTGTGGAGGGGATACTGCCACTCACACTCAAGTCTGGGGACATCATTTGGTAGAGTGGCGGTCCAGAGACCCTTCTGGCTGCCCACATCAGCTCTAGCCCCTTTAGCTCCAGCCTGCCTGGGCTGTTCCAGCCAGCCCTGTGGCTGGTAACATGGTCCTCAAGTTACTGTCTGTCCCAAATCCTTTCTGCTTGGGCAGCCTTCCCAGTAGAAGGTCAGAGAGAACCAGGGCCCCTCCAAGAGCTGTACCCACAGGGACCAAGTGATGATCAGGGACTGATGATGGGCAGAGATGGGGGTACAGGGTCCCTCTAGGGTACTCACTTTCTCAGGGGTTGGCCACTTTGGCTCCAGCTCATCCTTGTACAGGCTCTTCCGGAGCACCCAGCCCAGGCCTGGCATGGTCTCCACACGGTACAGGAGCGAGGGGTCCTCAGCCGTGTGCTCATAGCCCTGCGATGTTATGGGGAGCATTCAGCACCCTGAATACACCCCTACCCTGCCAAAATAGGAGGCATCCTGCTCCATGGAGACCTCCAGGACAGGGAGCAGGGGACAGCCACTGGGAAGCAGACAGCGAGGACAGGATGGGGATTTGCAGTGGCACCTCTGAAAAGTCTAGGGCTGGGGAGATGGACCCACCTAGGATGATGGTGGGGATGACATCCTGCTTTACAGACAGAACTCGGACCTCAGCCTGACTTGGGAACAACACAGGACAGAGGTGTCCCTGCTCCCCCATCTTCCCCGACTTACCTGATCGTTCCAAGCTGAGATGCAGTACAGGCTCTCATCCTCCTCCAGAAGGTGTATCGACTGGCTCAGAAAGCTGAGGAAAGAGTTTCCTGGTTCCTGGTCAAACATCCTTCCCCAAGGCAAACCAAACCAAATTCTCCACCAAAGGACAAGGCACCCACAACCGCTGGGACTGTTTAAGCTATTTCTTGGGCTGAGATGGCTGACATTATTCTGAGATCAGGGAAAGAACACCCAAACAAGCTAAGCTGCATCTCACCGTGGGGCGGGGGGATGACAATATTGTCTCCTGTTCCAGGGTTTCTCCTCCTTAAGAAAAAACAGGAGCCCTGTTAGACACTGTCCCTGTCCTCTTGCTATGGGGCAGCCTCAACCATGTGTGTACAGAATGGATCAGCAGCCCCAAAAAGCAAACCAGGAAGAGATCCCAGACTCTAAAGATACCCTGCATTGAGTGCCAGGACAGTGGATTCAAGAACTGACCTCTCTGCAAGCAGAGCTGTTACAGCTGTTGCCTGGTCACTGCTCAGCCTCGGATAGGCCAGCTACAGCATGGCAGGGATCTGGCCTCTCCTGAGCAGACAGAGAGCTCCTAAGGAAACATCCCACCCAAACAGGAGCTCAGAGACCCACCGCTTTACCTGAAGAAGTCAACAGAAATGTCAAGATCTTCCTCCAGAACCACAGCAAATTTAGCATCCTGCAGGGCAAGGAGAGACGTCAGAAAGATGAAGAACAGAACAGAGCAGAGACACTAAGCAGTGTCCCCTGCCTGTGCTGTTCCCTACCCCATGGGGCTGATTCCAGCTCCTGTGAGGCGGGGGTCACAGATACCGCTCTCCCAGGGAAACCCTGCACTGTCTTGCTCCCACAGGTGAGCAGCTAGACAGGGCCCGGGCAGAGGTCTCACTCACCGGGAACAGGTTGAAGGTTGCAGTCAGACTGGCTTTGTAGTGCTACAAGAAAAGGCAGATTATTGCCTGTGTTAGCATCAAACCCCGGCCCACAGGGAAGGGTAGCCTGGCACAGATGCGGGGCTAAGCCTGCCCTCCTTGAATACTGTCCCAGGAAATAACTCCCCCAGGACTTGTGAAAGGTCTCTCACCTGGGAAACTCTAGCGTTTTTAATGCTGATAGGAGTGTGCTGGATTCCTGAGAGACCAAACAGTTCCACGACATCCATCGGCTCCTGCAGCAGGAAGGTACACAGCCCATCAATGTGTGGGTCTAGATACATTCTCCCCACCCTCTAAGCAGCGCCAGCTCCCTGGGACACCAAGAATAGGCCTGTGGGACCTCCTACGCGTGGCTGTCCTCCTGCGGGCAAGAGGGGCTCCAAATAATGCTGTGCCAAAGACCCCACAGCAAGGAACTCACCAAACCCTCTTAGCCCTTAAATATCACCATAAATTTCTGTTAGCCCTACTAGTTTGCAGATTCAAAGTTGTATCCAAGAATACCTGAGAAGCCCAAATCCCTGGTCCCCCACGGACAGTGCAGAAAGAAGACAGGTATAGCCAGGAACACTGTCCATCCCACTTGCTAGCCACAAATGAGAGAAGGAGCTCCCATTGCACCAACCGTTACCCCTTTCCCTGGTATCCACCATGGCAGCAGGAGCGTTCAGGCTGCCCCCTCGTAGCTGAGGGATGCTGCTCCAGTTGCCATGGCAATGGATGCTGCTATCTTTAAGCACTCTGTTATGCTGCAGTAAGAGCCTGCATAAACACACCAGCTCCCCCAGCCCCACAACCTGGCAGTGGTGGGAGAAGTCTGAAAGGGAACAAGCCTGTTCCCTTCCCAGCCTCCACAAGGCAACCAGACAAAACCTCACAGGCTGCTGCAGAGATGAGGGCTGGAAACCTGCTGAGACCTACTAGGATGCGAAAGGCCTGTAGCAGAGCACATCCTGCTGCCAGACAGCCAGGGCTTGCAGAGGGATCTTCCAGGGCTTTGTAAGGTTGAGCTGACAGGAAGATCTTTGCTCTCTAAAGGACCAGCTCTCCTCTACCTGTCTGCAGCTTCCACGAGCCTTGTGAAAACAGATTGTTATGGGTCTCTTCATCTCTTACTGAGAGTGGAGTTGGACAGGCACAGCTGGACTGGTTCGTTCTGCTGCATGTGAGGGAGCTGGACAGGCAGTGTTACACCCAGGCTGGCGACACTCATCAAACAAGAAACAGGGCGGGGGAGAGCCCAGCATGACCACTTCTTTCCTGCACACCAGCCTCTCTCTGACATGGAGATGCAAAATTTGGGCTTTGGGAAGAGCCAAGGCAGCTTTATCCACACCCATGGCTTGGCTAAGCTGACTGACTTTGTGTAGGAGCGGGTGAGGAGCAGTGTGATCCACAGCAGGAGGAAGGTGAAGGCGTTCATAGCCTGCCACCCACCAAGGACTGGGCCAGCACCACCTACTCTCTCCTGGGGGACCAAGGACCTGGCTACAGGGACCTCTGGGAGTGCTCTTACCTCATAGTACCCGTCGATGAAGACTGTGATCATCTGCGGATTGACGCCCTGAGCTGACAGCAAGGAGCGCAGCATCCTAGGGAGAGATCGAGGGGCCTGAGCCCATAGCCCCAGTGGGCCCAGGCCACTCAGCAGAAGGGTAGGGATCCCTTGGGGTGGGGAAAAGGGCACACAGTAAGCGAACAGGACCCACTGTCCTTGGGCTCTTCCCTTTCCCATGGCCAAGGACCCTGGGATCTGTCCAAGCAGGTTCTGCCTGTGTTGCTCACACAGCCCCAGGAAGCGGCTGTATCCTGCCGGCAGGATGAAGGGGAGGGCTTGGGCCATACCTGGTCTTGTGGCACAGAGCAGAGAAGCCCCGTCCCCTGGAAATGCTTACCTGTACAGGTAGTTGGGGCGGTTCCCTGCAATAACAGCTACAGGCACATCGAAGACTTTATTGTCTTTGAGCTGGAGAAGAAAAATGTGTGTAAGCGAGTGGGATTGGGGGAGGCCATGCCACTGAAAGCAGGATCCAAGGGACAGGGATCAGCCCCGCTGCTAAACAGCGGAGCTGCACGGTCCTACACCTTGGCTCAGGACCACACCAACCAACCAGGACTCCACTCAGCACCGTTGGAAACCCTGCCAGCTTCCCTCCTTCATTCCACTTCAGACCCAGCTCCCAAATCCCAACTTGCAACCATCTGGAGATCTTTGTCCAAACCCTTCAGCACTGTGCCAAGGACATCCAGATACCATCCTGAGCCAAGGACTGATCCCAAAGGCCATCATAGCTGCTCTGTCTTCAAATGTACAGGCTGTGCTGCTCACACTGAGGTCCCCAGAGCCATGGTAACCTGGCAGCTCAGGGCAGATGTAGGGCAAGGGAACTCCCCTTACCCCGCATGACCTGACCACGTGTATTCTCCTTACCTTTGCTGGGGCTAAGAGCTTGCAGGGGGGCAGTTTTCACCTGTCCTTAAGTACCAGGTACTTAAGGACAGGGCTCTGCATTTGAGCTGCAAACACACCTGGTCCAGCCCAGCCCACCCTCCTGGAGCCCTCCCTGAATACTCTTCCCCTGCACTCACGGGATCAGGGTTGAACTCAATGGGTGTGGGGTCTTTGCAGCTGCAGACGCTACCATAACCTTCTACTTTGCTGCAGAACCTCTTCCGGCGGCGGTTCAGCTCTGTGTCAGGCCAATGACACTCAGCATCTGGAGGCACCAAGGAGAAAAAACAGACTGCTCATCCCCCATGGCCTTACCTCATGTGCTCCAGGCTGCAGGCTGCACTGCCACACAGATGGCTCTCCCTGGGCTCAGCCATCACCAAGACACTCCTTATCGCTATGGGCAAACAGGATATAGCCACAGCAGTCATTCATCATATGGCCCCATCATATGGCCTCTCTGAGCAGCAATGGGCCACGTTCAAGGACAACAGTCAGAAAAGACCAGACCAGGCCTGGTTTGGAGAGGTGACAGATGGCGAGACCATGTCCCCACTTCCCCATCCTCATCTTTCTCAACAATCATGCCTAGGATTGCCATGAAAGCAGGAAGAAAGGAAGCTGGCCCAGTTTTAAAAGTTACCATCCCCATCCCAAATGGCCTTAAATCCATCCTGGGATATTGCTAACACACCCACAGCTTTGACTCAAAACCACCAAGAGCAGCAGGCAGACATCTCCCAGAGATACCTGGCACTGCAAGAGAAGAGTGTACTTCTTACCTTCCATAGATGTCAGATGAACTTCTGTCTTCAGCAGCACAGGGTCACCCCATGTTGAGAGGGCCGGCGACTTGGCATGTTTCTCCCCATATACTTCCCCTGGAGCAGGGACACAGGGTCAGGACTATCTGGAAACACCCAGCCCCATTGTGTGAAGGCACAACCAGGGGCTGTAGCTCAGGCTGGCAGCTTGGCACCTTCTCCCATCAGCCTCTGGCAAGCAGCTGAAGGGACATGCTTTGCCTCCATCCCCTCCCTCACCCCCAGGAACAGAGCTGCCGCTCCCTGTGACTTGTTTCCTGCTCACACAGTGTATTGGGGATGGGCTGGATTTGTCTTCACATGGCTTCTGCCCAAAAAAAGGAGACATGAACCCTCTCCTGGCCTCTGCTACACTCACCTCCCTTCTTCCCCACAAATGTCCACATATCTCTCCAGCTCAGGAATGGTGCAACTTGGCTCCCCAGGCTTTTCAGGACATTCTTTGCTGTGTCTTTGAGGTGAAAGGAACCTTCATCCTGGAACAAAACACAACCCTGCAGCTGAGGTCTGTCTCCTGATGCCGGCAAGGAAAGTCTCACGTTCAATACCAAAGAGGTACAGGGCCCACTCCTACCGTTGAACCAGATGAACCAGAAGCCTGCAAGAGCAGGTTCCTAAGGTCACTGTGCCACTAAATGCGCCAGTGGCTTCCTCGTGACCCACAGGGAGGTCAGAGAACTCGCAGACTCCTGTTTCCTTGAGACCAAATTGTTCTCAAGCAGGGCATGTGTTCACACAGCTAAACTCAAAAGCAGCACAGCGCTGCTCACGCAGCAGCCCAGAGCCAGCACAGTCCACGGTGCCCTGTGCCAAAGCCTGGAACTGGAACCACCACATCTTTATATTTCCTCATGTCCAGTCCCCATCTAACCTCTTGTTTATTGCTGCGGGCTCTGACATATCTGCTTTTAGCTCTCCTGCCTTTCTGGGCACACAGCAGTATCTGTAGTAACAAGGGTGAGCATGAGGACAAGGGAGGTGATCCAGCCAGGGGGGCATAGACCAGTGGGGATGTCACATTTAGCCCTGGGAATGCCTGATGACATTCAGGAAACAATTTCCCAGATGAGCTTCAGGGCATCCTGACTCAAGATGACTTTTTCTTTTGACAATTAGGTCACATACCTTAATGGTGAAGATCAGGATACGGCCCCGGGCAACCATGTTGAGGAAAAGTACCATGGCTTCATCTTCATGGGGAGAATAGGTGTCAAAGACCCTCTTGGCCATCACGTGACCCTGTTGGTATTCAAACACCAGATGTGTCTTAAGTGCTACACAGCCAGGACATGCAGAATTATGGAAGTCTGTCCTGGGAGCTTCAGTCCCTGAGCAACACAATGAGTTATTTTTCTGGTATGTCAGGGAGTTAGTCCCCAGGCAAATTCAGCCATTGGGCCTTCACACATGACAAGAAGTGCACTCAGGTCCATGGGACAGTGTTACCCAACCTCACAACTCCTCTCCTGCCTACTCCCCAAGGACAGCTAGGCAAGCACAAGACAAGCACTGCAGGGACCCTCTGGGTGACCATGTTGTGCTCTGGAAACTACAGGCAAACAAGCATTTGGGGACTTCTCTCCTGGCTGCCCTTTGCCTCACGCCCCCAACAGTTAAAGGACAAAAGCAAGGACAAACACTGCACAATAAGAAAGACAAATGCAGACATGCAAGGATGCTTTACCGTAGCTTGATTTAAGACGATGACATGGATCCCTCTTCCCTGCTCCCGAGCCTCATCTTCCAGGACCTACAAGTGAAGAAGCAATGAGAAGCATATGCCAAGACCTCTTACTCCCTGCACATTCAGCACAGCAGAGCCCCCAGGCAAGGGGCAAGTCTCTCTCCTGTGACATTTTGGCTTTGCTCCAGGCAGCGATGGATGCCAGAGTAGAAGACAAAGTGGGACAACACCTCCACAGTCCTGGAGGCAGGAGGGGGATCCACTCCTGACCTTCTTGCCAGCCACAGAAACACTCTCACCACCCGCTGCTTGAGGTTTTGCTCATTTAGCTCCACCCATCCTCTGCTCACAGGAACAGCCAGAACCCGTCACTTACTGTCGTCCCATCCACAGCTACGTAGACCTTCGAACGGCTGGAGTACACCTCGACATCCAAGACCTTCTTGTTGCTGACAGGGTGCCTAGGGACCTCCACATTCAGCAACTCGTCATCTACAGGGGAGAAATGCCCAGTCTCAACCAGGCAAAGCACCTCTGGCGTGTTCTTGCTTGGCACTAGCCCAGCCAAGCCTCCAGGAGGTCCTGCCCACCAGGTATCCCAGACCAGCAAGCCATGGGTCAGAATCTATGGGGACGACAGGTAAGGGAAATCCAAAACAGCGGCAGGTCAGGCCCCAGCTATCCCCACACAGACCTCTGCAGACAAACGTGCTGAAGACTTGAGTAGACACAAAAGGAATGGGAAGAGCCTTTTCTATTCACTTTTATTAAACCCACAGGCACAGACCTGTCTTTTGTGCTGTGACTGGTCACAAGTTTGCCTTGACTTAAAGAAATTACTTCCCTCCCTCCAGTTTCCTTGCTTTCAAAGAAAAGCAAGATGCTGCCCCTCACCGTAGTCTTGTGCAGACTCCTCTTCCTCCTCATAAGCAGCTCTCCTGGTGTCCAAGATCAGCTTGATGTTCACAATTACAGTCACAAGCAGGAAGAGGACAGCACCCGTCTGCAATGCAGGATGCTTTGTGTTACCAACTTCTAAGTAACAACCCCAAGATCAGGCCACCTCCTTGGCATATGCTGCAGGGCACCCCAAGGAGATCTTGCAAGGAATCATAAGCATCTGTCATTTCCCCTGTTTTCTTCTGGGAAAAGGCAAAGACGAAGAAATACAGGTGACCGGGTTTTCGAGTGAAATGCTTTCATTAGCTGGAGAGCACTGAACTCTTGATACATGAGAATTAATCCACTTCCAATGTGTCACTGCTTCCAGATTGGCGAGCAGATTGCTGCTAAAATATTGTGTCAAGGTTGAGGGTCTCTGCATGCAAAGCGTTTTGTAACTCAGAGTTACAGCTCCCACGGTAAACTTAACTTCTGCCTCTCCCGCAGCATCACAACTCTTGTCTCTCCCTCTGCAACCAGAGGACGTATCCAGGGTATTCGGAGGGAAAGGAGATGCCACGTGACTAAGGCAAGGCAAAGGCAAGAAGGTAAGTTCTGACTTCAATAAACCGCACTGCACCACAGGCTGCAGAGAACTGCCCGCAGCCTTACTGTCTGCAGCAAACCAAGGCAACCCACATGGATGCTGATGCAGAGAGTTATGGGAAGGTCCTGGGGCTACAGACCAGTTCATGGGAACCCCCAACACGAGCATCGCCATTTCCCGTGGCCCTGTTGCTCCCAGAGCAAGGGGAGGGAGAAAAGACTACAACATTTCTACAAGCACCTCTATTTATTAAAACGCATCTTCTTTTTCTCTTCCATGATTTCAGTCTTTTCCCTAGTATTTGAACCCAGCGTAAAGTAGAAACTACTCCATGCTAAAAGGACCTCTTCTGAGACAGGAAAACTTGGGCCACCAACATGCCATGTTGGGAAATGATCCGCCTGCAGGTGTAAGCTGCAAGAGCACATCTGGCCACAGCCGAAAGGATGATCTTAGAGCTGCAGTGCTGGCTAGGGATGCTGGTCAGTCCTGGATAGGCCGGGAAGCAGCCCCACAGCCCAGGCGGCCAGAGCAAATGAGGCACCATAAGCAGGACTAGCAACGGAGTCTAGCAAAAGTGACTCAGTCAGAGCTGCTGACAGAGGCCCAGCTACTGTAGACCTGGCTACTCCATAGTTTCAGCTCTAGTTTCCATATTTTAAGCTCAATTTTCATCTGTATTATAAGCCACAGCAGTGCCATGAAAGAGGGAGATGACAGCAGATAGGCTCTAGCCCCAGTGCTATGAGCAATGCCTGCCTGAACGACCAGGCCTGTTCCCAAGCCCTGAGCACCCCAGTGGATGCAAGACTGAGCAGTCTCCTTCTCCAGGGAGCCCTCGTGAGCCTTCATTCTCCCAGGCACACACAAAACCCTCCCCTGCGCCCTCCCACAGAAACCAACTGCCAGATTTCACTGAGCTTTGCTCATCTCAGGAACGGCCCCTCTTCTGCAACTTGCTGCCATGGGACAAACCCTCCCTGTCCTTACGCCCCCAGACACCCCCTAGGACGCTGGCTCTGCTGAGGATTAGCCTTTTTACAGCACAAGCAACCAGGCCCGCAGCTTTCCAGACGCCAGCTGCCTCTGGGGCACGAGATCCCGTTACTCAGCCCTATTTTCTCTGTCCACCTGTTGTACCAGGTTTAGTTTCCAAACCTAACGGGATGGGGTGGTTTCCCCCTGCACGCTGAGCACTGCTGGACTTGGCACAGTCCAGAACCACGAAGGGAGAAACTGCTCAGGTTTCTAGCTGAAAGCCTCCCAAGGATGCCTGGATAATTGTATCTCCTGCCATAGCCACCCAACAGGTCCATTCGCAGCTGGAAGGAGCTGCTAGACATGGCAGATCGTTCCACACATGGGCACAAAGCCACTGGATATAGCTTTTTGGGGGACAAGTTATGCTTCCTCAGCATGTTAGGTCATCCAGGACTGCCAGCAGGCGCACCTCCACCCATGCAGCTGCTCCATGAGCTTGTAAACCCTATAGATTATCCTCCCTAATCCACCACAGGCTGGTGGGTTACGCACCTGGCACAGCTTTCGCAGCGTGCGCTGGTTCATCAGCTTGTACTTCCAGGCGAGGTACCAGCTGCGCTTCTTGTGGGGCTTGATGGCAGGGTTGAGCTTCCACTCGTCCATAGTCACAGGGGCTGGCGCAGGGGCAGCCGCGTTGGACAGGGGTCAGGACGCGCTCTGCTCCGCTCTCGTGTCCATCGGGGCTCCCTGCCAGGACAGGACAGGCGCAGGGTGAGGGAGGCAAACGGGTTCAAACCCTGTCCCCAGCAGAAACAGGGCCTGGCACAAGCAGTGGCCACGAGTGGCACTCAAAAGTCCCACGAAGCCTCCCCACTTGCAGCACCCTCAGCCAGCGATCCATGAAGTCAGGTTTTGCTGGAGGACTGCAAGTGGGGCGATGGGAAGCCCTTGAACCCATGGGGCAGCAAGGACCTCTGCTCCAGACCACCCCCTCAGCAAGGCTGCCGTAGTGCACTGGGCCCACTCCCACCCTCTGGAAATACAAAGTGGCCAAGAGGCCTGTAGTAGTCCCCAGACTGGCAGGTGTTATAGCGGTGCCATCACTAACCACACGGGCCTGCAGGGTCTCTGGTGCGGAGAGGCACCCTCCCCACTGCAGCAGCAGGGCTGCGAAGCAGCACCACCCCCACTAAGAGGGGTACAGCCAGTCTAGATATGGAGGCCAGAGCTGGGCCACAGACCTGCTGGAGATCCTGGGGCAGAGGGGCTGTGCCCAAGCAAGGCCACGCTCCCCACACAACCCACCGAGCCTGGGGCGGGAGGTGGAGGCTCGGCAGAGCCAGGGGCCTGGCTGGAGCACAGGGACCCCCCAGCGTGGCCAGGTAGGGTGGGGAGCACCGGTTACGGGGTGGGGAGGAAGACTTGGGGGGAACCAGAGCCCTCAGGGGAAGGGCAAAGGGACGCCGGAGCGAGGAGGTGGGGTATCGCAGAGGGACCCAGGCTCTCGGAAGAGGAGGGAAGGGGACAAGGCTGCCGGGAGGGGTCGCGAAAAGCGGTGGGGAGGGAGACCCAGGCGTTCGAGGACGGAGCCGGCGAGGAGCAGCGGCCCCCACGGAGCCGGGGTGGGGGAGGGGGGGAAAGCACGCCCTTCGGGATAGCGGCCCGGAGGGTGAGCGCCGGCCGCGCTACTCACGGTCCGCGCGGGGAAGCTGAGGCGAGGCGAGGCGAGGCGAAGCGGAGCCGAGCAGGACTGGGCAGCGCCGGGGCAGGGCAGGGCCCGGCTCGGCGCTGCCGCCGCCGCCCCGTGAAGCCTCAGCGCCAGCGGGGCCGCGCCGCTTCCGGCGCCGCAGCGACGCCTCGGGGGCGGGGCCACCTCTAGCCCCGCCCCCTTCCCCGCGCGCCGCTCTGCGCTGCCCGGAGGACCTCGCTGGTGCGGGCAGGTGGAGGCGGGTGGGCGTGGCCAGAGGGGGCGTGGTCAGAGGGAGGGGCGTGGCCGGGGCTCGGGGCCGGGGTGACAGCGCGGCCGCCGCCGCCCCACCCGCATGGAGGGCGGTGGGGAGGCGCTGCCCGCCGACCTGCGGGAGCTGGCCACCAAGGTGGGACGGCGGCCGCCCGCCGGGCTGCTGCGGGGGCTGCGGGCCGAGACCGCCCCCGCACCGCCGGCACCGCCGGCGCCCCCGGCTGCACCCGCCCGCGGCGCCCGACCGCCCCTCGCCGACCGCCTCCGGGCGCTCCGCCTCGAGCTGGTGAGTCCCGCCGCACCGGGGGCACTGCCTGACACCCCCCCCGGTAACTACCTGCCCCCCCCCAGTAACTGCCTGCCACCACCCCATCCCCCCTCTCCCGTAAGTGCCTGCCACCCCCCCGGTAACTGCCTGATCCCCCGGGGTAACTGCCCCACCCCGGGATAACTGCATCCCCCGCGGGTAATTGCCTGCCTGCCACCCCCCCGGTTACAGCCTGCCCCCCCCGGCATAAATGCCCCTTCCCGGGATAACTGCATCCCACCCCCAGTAACTGCCTGCCACCCCCAGGGTAACAGTCTGCCCCCCCCCAGGGGATAAATGCCCCTCCCTGCGATAACTGCCTAACTGCACCCCCACCCAGGATAACTGCATCCCCCCCCGCCGGTAACTGCCTGCCACCCCTCCGTGGTGGAACAGCCCCCTAATAGTGCCCCGTGCTCTGCCTGCATTTTGGGGACACCCCTCCCACCCCTTTTGCTCTTTCCTATATAGGTTAACACCTCCCCCGCCCCCGGCCTTTCTCTGCCCTCCGACCCATGCAGCATCGCCCCCCCCCCCGCGGGGGTCTCACGGACCCCTCTGCCCACCTCTGTCCTGCCCCCCACACTCCAGGCACCCCCCGGCGCTGGGTCAGATGAGGACCGGGGTGTCCCGAGGATCAGGATTTAGGGCAGGGACCTTCGCCAAGGGCACGGTGACGGCCCCCCGCCCCCCCCGGGTGTCAGTCCCTGGGTGACAAGGCACAAGCATCGCCGGGAGCTTTCCCGGGGTTTGCTTCCTGCTGGAGCTTCTCCGGTGGCTAGTAAAGGGTTGAGCTTGGTTGGCAGCCGTTCCTGGGGAGCGTGGGAGTGCCGGTGGCAGCTTCCTCGCCTCCCTCTTTTCGTGGAGGGAGCAAATACCGGCGATGCCTGCGCCTCCGGGAAACGTGGCGAGATTGGGCAATGGGTTCAAGTGCTGCTGGGGGAAGGGACCCTCCCACGCACATACAATCGAGCAGGAGGGAATGAGCATCGTTTCCATAGGGAAACGGGCTAAACACGCCTGCATCCCTGCCTGCCACCTGCGGGGCTGCGGGACACAGCCAGCCTGAGCCCTCTGCACCCGTGCTTTGCCCGGTTCAATATTCCCCATCGGTGTAAAAGCTTTCGTCCTTCCTCCGCGCTGGCTTCCAGGCTGCACTCTGACCGGAGGAGAAAGGTCTGCGGCGCCCTGCGTTCCTTGGAGGAGGAGGAGGAGGAAGAGGAAGCAGCCGTGGGGTTTGCCCTGCCCAGGTGCAGGCAGGGTCAGATCACAGGCTGCAAGGCCTGGCTTTGGCCACACATTATTAATCTCGGCTCGGAAAGGTTTTTTCCTTTCTCAACCCTGGCTCTTCTCACCAGCTGGTGAAGAATCAGGGACATCTCACACCTGAGGATGGCACCTGGGTGCCCAAAACCCAGCACGGGGCTCCCCCCATCTCCCCATCCCCATGAACAAGAACCAAAATTCCCCTCCTGGCAGCAGAGACCCGCAAAACCCAATGCTCGGAGGAGAAGCTGGCCTGGGAGTGGGCGGTGGCAGGAGAAGACAGCAAATTCCTGCTCTTGCCTCCTCCTCCGAGAAGAATGTTTTATCCCTGGGGCTCGGTGTCTTGAAGGGGGAAGGTGCCTGCACGTTAGCTGTGTGCTGGGGAGGGAAGTGGGACCGTATCCCCCTTGGGGAGATGCTCTCCCTGCCTCTGCCTGCCCCTGGGGAGCATGGGGAGAGGTGTGACGGTCCCCCCAGCCCCGCTAGCCCCCCGCTTTGAAAGGGGGGGACACAGCATTTATGGATGTGGAAAAGGATGGTGTTGAGGGATGCACATGGGGAAACTGAGGCACGGAGCAGTGCAGGGTGTCACATCCCAGAGCAGGGATCCAGGTGGGTCTCCTCCATCCCTGGCCACGCACTCAGGACCGCAGTTTCCCTCCTCCCCTCCGGTTGCTGCTGCCGCCCTGGGTCCGGATGCCGGTGGGGCACCGTGTGAGGAGCACTGGGCAGGCCTTGGGATGGGTACAGGGTCGGTGCAGTGCAACCATTACTGCATCTGGAGGAATATGGAGGAATATAGAGAGTGGCCGAACCTCGGTCTCCTCCGTGCTAACCTCCCCTTGCTGGAGAAGGGGTTTCTTTGGGCGCAACGCGGGGGTGTCTCTGTGTGTGTGTCAGACTGGCCTGAAAAAGTAGCAAACTGATGTCAAACTCTTTCCAGCAAACAATATGGAAAGCAGGGAGTGTTTTCCCACCCTCTGCTCCCGGTGTGGCTCCCCTGGCATCTCTGACAGCCACAGTTGCACCAAGCAGAGAAAAATGGGGAACCCCCCCACCAGGGGTTCCCAGCCTTCCTCCTCCTGCGCCTTCTCCCTGCCAAGGCCAGATGCTTTAGCAGCGCCTGCAGAAAAGGCCATTGTAGGCAGTTTTTGAAATAACTTGCCTAGAAAGGAAGTTTCTGCACTTCGAAGCTGGCTCCGGCCCCAATCCGGGCACATCGCTGCTATTTTTTATTTAAATACAGCTTGAGGAGCATGGGGAGGGGATGGGGGTTGGTGTCGGGTCTCTACAAATCTTTGCCCCCCCCCCCCCCCCCCTTTTTTTTTTTTGTGCGTGTCCTCTGGACTGAGAGGCATCACGTGCCGAAACCCTGGCTGGAGTTTTTCCCAGGCTCCTTCCTCGGATGCTTTTGTTGCTGCGCGCTCGCCGTGGGACCGGAGACGGGGGTCTCGAGGGAACGGCGGGTCACCCGTGGGCGGGCGGGTGACTTGGAGGGCACCGGATGCTGGGGACCGGGCACTGGGCTTAGAAACAATCCTGGGGGACTGTGTGGATCTCCGTCACAGCTTGCTGGTGCTGGGGACAGGCTGTTGTTTGTGAACGAGTCCGTGGGCATCCGCAGCTCCCAGGCTGCCTGTACCTGTCCCACAATGGATTTCTCTCCCTCTCCCCCCCAGCCTCCACCGCCTTATTCCCTTTCCTGGCAAAATATTTGTGTCCTATGCAGGGGAAATCCAGTGGCTTTCGGCAGCCAGTATCGCACAGACAGGAATGTCTTGGCACGCGGGGCTTTCCGTTAGGAAAACAGATGTTTCTGCAGCAACCGAAAGCAAAGAGCTTCCCCCCGGCTTGGAGGGGCAGGAGTCAGCGAGGCGAGCGGTGTGATCAGCAATATCTGCACCCCCCCCGCCCCGGCCCCGTCCTCCCCCGTTTTGGGAGTGATTTGGGTCTCAGGCTGCAATTCCTGCTGTGTCACATTATCGGCAGGATCAGACCCTAGAAGTAAATGCAGGAAGGGTCCTGGCCGAAGGAGGTGCTGATGGTCCAGCCAGACCCTTGCCCTGCCTGGTCCCTCCTGCCCTGCCAGCTTCCTCCCAGGGTTTGGGGGATGCTCTGGGCTCTGATCTGCACCCAGTGCCTCCAGTTTCGTGCTTACCCCACAGGAGACAGCGACATAAGTGTCACGGATTTATTTCCCTGAGGGGGTTGGTGGCCAGTGGGTGCCATAAGTTGTTCGGTTCCCGATGGCCATGTGCCCAAGTCTTGGTCAGGGTTCCCTGGGATGGTTCCCTGTGGGGTGTTGCCCCATGCCGTGCTCTTCATCAAACAGCTTCACAGAATCACAGAATGTTTGGGGCTGGAAGGGACCTCTGGAGATCATCTAGTCCAACCCCCCTGCCAGAGCAGGGTCACCCAGAGGAGGTTGCACAGGAACGTGTCCAGGCAGGTTTTGAATGTCTCCAGAGACGGAGACTCCACCACCTCTCTGGGCAGCCTGTCCCAGGGCTCTGCCACCCTCAAAGTAAAGAAGTTCCTCCTCATGTTTAGGTGGAACTTCCTATGCTCAAGTCTGTGCCCATTACCTCTTGTCCTGTCGCTGGGCACCACTGAAAAGAGCCTGGCCCCATCCTCCTGACACCCACCCTTTAAGTATTTATAAGTGTTGATAAGGTCCCCCCTCAGCCATCTTTTTTCCAGACTGAAGAGACCCAAGTCCCTCAGCCTTTCTTCATAAGAGAAGTGTTCCAATCCCCTAATCATCTTCATAAGCTTGGGAGACCTGTGGCCACCACGGTGACACCTCTGCCGCGGTGTGCTGGGACTCAGGTCCCTCGGCCATCAGGGTCACCTTGGTTCCCCCCCAAAACCCCATGTTCTCTGTCTCCCTGCCAGGCTTATCTGCGAGCGGTCGACGTGAAGATCCTGCAGCAGCTGGTGGTGGTGAACGAGGGCATCGAGGCGGTGAAGTGGCTGCTGGAGGAGAGGAGCACACTGACCAGCCGCTGCAGCAGCCTGGCCAGCAGCCAGTACAGCCTGGTGGAGAGCCAGGCGACCTCGCGGCGGGGCAGCTGGGACAGCCTGCAGGACCCCAACGACAGGCTGGACAGCATCTCCGTCGGTAGCTACCTGGACACCTTGGCCGATGACATGGATGAGTATTCCCAAAACGCCGCTGAAACCACTGCCGTATCCACACCGGGCAGAGCCCTGGTCAGGGCGGAGCAGGATTGGGTCAGGATTGACCCCGAGAGGGGTCTTGCAAAGCAAGAGAAGGGCAAAGCGGAGCACGAGTGGCCCCACGTGGACCTCTCCCCACCCGGGCTGCCCCAGGATCACCGGTTTGCTAAGGAGCCCCAGGTGGCCAACGGGTATTTGGGCCAGCAGCCCTCCTCTCTGGAACCAGGCAGAGACACCAAATTGCCATCGGGGGCTGGGGAGAGGCCAGGGAAGGGGAACCCAGGTGGGAAGGCTCGGAAAGCCGAGGCTGACTTCGAGAACTGCAAACTCAACAGCAAAGTGCACCTGGAGTACGATGCCCACTGGCGCTGGCTCCAGTCTCAGGATGATGTGACGTTCTTGTAGCCTGCGGCTTCACCTTCCCAGTCCAGCTCTCCCAACTGCCTGCTCTGCTTCACTTGTCTCCATTGGGAGAGCTGGGGTGGCTGGAGCGGGGGGGACAGGTTGGCTTGGTGGTGTTGCACGGTTCCTCTGACCGCCCCTGTCACTGTTTGGTGATGCAGCCCTAAGGGACGGGGTGCCAGCCCTGTGGCAAATTTCTGGGAGAGGCGGGATGGGGTGGGTCCCCGTAAATGTAATCCTTTGCTCTGGGGTGGTGCTTGCAGGTGGCTGGTCACTCCTCTGTCGTCCTTGGTGTTGGTGGTGGGGAAAGGTTGGTGGGGAAAGCTGGGTCAGTGGGACTCCTGGGACCTCTGCCCTCTAATCCTCAGCCTCCCGTCTGCAAAAACTGGGCAACCGTCCCCCAAACTGGCTACCCAGAGAGGACAGGAGATGCTCCCGTGCATCCACAGCTCGGTGGCACCAGCATGCTCAGTGCAAGGTGCGGGGCAGGACCATCATCAGGGCTTCCCTGTTGGATGTCCTCATTTCCATCATCGTCTTCAAGGCCAGTGTCCATCCAGGGTAGAGCTGACCTGGGGCACTGTGGGTTTGGCCGCAGCACATGGTGGATCCTGAAAACCCCCTACCCTGTGGGTGAAGCCCTGCCTGGTTTAAACATCTCTGCGAAGCCAATCTGAAGTGTGATCGTTGTATCTGCTCCCGTTGGGCTGGGGAGCCTTCATCTGTGCCCTGCGGAGGAAGGATGATGGTGCAGACTTCCCTTCCTGATGTGATTACGTGAGAAGGGCAAAGCACTGGGTGGGAGATGGAGATCCAGTTCTCCCAGTTTCTGGACCGTCTTTCCACCTCGGGACCAGATCCTGCAGAAACCGCGGGATGTGGCAGCGTACGGGCAGCCTGGCAGAGCCCGTGGGGCTCAGACTCAGAAAGGCTCGTGCTTTTCCTTGATGCAGTGTGATGGGGGTCATGGCCGGGATTCTCCATCTGTGTGATGAATGGCGCCAGGTCTCTGCCCCCTACCAGCAACCAGAAACATGAGGCTCCTCTGCTGGGGTGGATTTGCAGCAGCCCTGCCCTGGAGACATCTTCTCTGTCCTTTTAGCCTTGGCTTCTGCCTGTGCCTTCTACTGTCCACCCACCATGCCTCCCAGCACCCCCCTCACTGGCTTGTAGAGCATGGCTTGCAGCTGGAGCTGTGCGCGAGCTTGGGCAGGACCTGCTGCCTTCGCCAGATGATGCAGGGAAGGACCTCAGCATCCTGCAGCCCCCTGCTTCAAGGAGAGGGGCTCTTCCACGCGCGTGGACAAACGTGGAGGGTCCTGGCTTCACAACCCATGGGTATGTCTGTCCCTGGCCAAGTGTTGTGACGGCTTTGCTCTCACCACAGTGCTGTCAGTCCCCTGCCTGTGTGGTTTGCAGCCTGGCTCTTTCCTTGCTGGGGTGGTGGGAATTGGGACAACGTCTCCTGATGTCCATGGGAAGCCAAGAGAGAGGGAAGACGTGGCTGTGACTCTTTTTACATGGGAGACGTGAGCTGGCTGTGGTTAGGAAGGTGGCTGGGTGCACAATGGGTTCAGCTTTGTGTCTCTGAAGCGGCACCTTCAGTGGAAACTACGCTCCGTGCTGAGAGCCCCAAGCATCCTCCCTTCCCCTGCAGATCCTCAGTGCTTCCCTGGATGGACACGGAGAGCAGGACAACATCCAGAATTCCCAGAGACGGCACCTGCTGAGGACCTGGGGGAATCCCAGCAAACTGGGACCGGATTGCCCTACGTGAGCATCCCATCTCCCTGCCCCGGGGCAGCCATGCTTGGCTTGCTGTTGCCTTGCGAGCGGCTCGTGGCAACCTGCATAGCTCTGCCGCTGCTGCTGAGCCACCACGTCCCCCGAGGCTGGCTGTCCCCTGCATTTCTTCTAGCCCTGCATGTGATGAATCAGCTGAGGGGTCCTGGGAGGAGACAGGGTAAGTCCTCCAGCGCTGCTAAAATCATTCTCAACAAAAAAATAGCTGGCTTAATAAATGGTAGCATTTCTCCCAGGCCACGCTGTCGGTGCTTTGCTGAGCTTAGAGGGGTTTCTAGGGGAAGGGGAGATGCTACGGACTGAAACATCCTGGAGCCGCTGGCAGCTCTGCAGGCATGGCAGATTTAGCCCCAGTCCTAAAACAGGCACAGACCATGTGTCTGGGCATCTGTCCCTTCTCACACCAGGACGGTCACACCTAAAGCCATTCTTCCTGAAGCAGCTGGGTACCAGAGCATGTCTGCTGGGAGCAAGGGTGCTGGTAGGACTGGATCTCCTGCAGATGAGGCATGTTGAGCTCCACTGAACTAGGTCTCCAGCTACAGATGGCAGCTTCGTCCTTCCTGCCCCAAATTTCCAGGGGAGGTCTCGCTAGGATGTGTTTGCCATCCCCATTAGCCGTGCTGGGGTCTCCATTTGCTTCCCTTGTTCTGCCTCCTCCACCCAGGACGTGCAGGGGGGAGTCTGGGTGTAGGGCAGAGACTTCTCCAGCCCAGCTCGGGGTGGGAGCAGCCACAGCTCTGATTTCAGGCTGTTGGGATTTGCTCCTGGGTGGGTCCCTTTAAAACCACTGGAGCCACTGCTCATGCAAACATCAGCCTTTCCAAAGCAAACGCAAGCGGCTTATCCAGCCCTGCCATCCCGGCCTCAGCATCCGCTCAGGCTCCTGGCTTTCAAACCCTGAGCTCTTGCAGATGGAGCAGTGGATGCTGGAGCCAGCAGGACTCGGCAGGATTTCCCCGTTTTCTGCGGGGCTGGGGTAAAAAATAAAGTGAACAAAACCTTAGAAACAAAATGCCCAGCCCATTCCCCTTCCAAACCCAGACCCTGGTGGCCGGACGGCTCAGTATCCCTGCAAATAAGCCTTTGCTGGGGCTCCCCTGGGTGTGGACTCTTCAGCCTAACTTCCAGGAGCCTAAATTTTCCATAGTCCCAAAATCTGGGTATCCTCCAAATCCCAGCCCTGGGAGCTGGAGGGGTGAGTGAGACACCACAGTTTTCCTGCCATCCTCTGCCCTGTCTCTGGGCTGCCCAGATGAGGAGTCACCCATGTCTGGGCTTTACTGGGGCCTGTGCAGCACCAATGTGTCCCACACCTGCCCTGGGGACCTCTGTCCTGCTGAAAGGTGGGTGCAGAGCACCCATGGGTGGGAAAGAGCCCGCAGTGCGGACCTGCAACCTCTCCGCTCGCCGCTGCCTGGGAGGAGCCGTCTGCCTGGCGCTGCCTGCTGCTGCCCTTGGGCTGTTCTTGGGCTGTTCCGTGCTGGTATCGGGTAAGAAAACAAGCAGGTAAAGCAGGCAGGATCCCAGCCGGTGCCAGAAAACACCCACCTCTGTTACAATAAAAACACCAGCAAGCCAAATTATTCTTTTTTTTTTAAGATATACACAGAGATTAGACTGTCTTAACGAGGCAGTAAAACACTTTAATAGCTCCCCTTGCTAGTTATTAAAAAGTCCCCTGGGCTTTCCCCTCCCTGTGTGCAGTTTGGTTCTGAAAGGGCCTGTCCCCTGAGCGCTGCAGCCATTTAAGCAATCTACGTTAGTTCCTGCGGGCAGGCAGCGTGAAAATAACCTTTTCCCTGGGCCAGGGGAGAGCCTGGTCCCCACGGTCGGAGGGGAGGTGACACCCAGCCCCTCTGCCAACCACCGTAGCCTTTGGTCTGGCAGCCCCATGGCCCCACGCAACCCCGTGGGGTGCCTTGCCGTGGGGTGCCTCACGGAGTGGGTGCAGGGGATGCATGGGTGCAAGGGCAGCCTGTGGGGCTGGATCCTGGCACCCCCATGCATGCTCCCTCTCGTCCCTTGTACCATTCCCTGTGCATCGCTCAGGGACCAGGTGCTGGGAAAAAAACTCTGTGTGCCAGAGCTGCTTGGGGGTGCTCTAAAATGCACTCTTTGGGTCGTGCACAAGCACCGGTTTATCTCAAGGCTTGTCTCAGACCCACCCCCCGCCATGGCCCTGCCTCTGCCACCCGCTGCTCAGAGATGAAAAGATAAAAAAGGTCCAGACAAAGCAAGTCTATCCTGGGGCTGACGGTGTGTCCCTGCCCACCGGTTCCCCCAAGGTGAGCACGTGCTTCTTTGCAGGGTGACCTGCCTGAAAATCAAAGCCCTTGAGAGAAAGTTTTCAGCCGGAGCGGTGCAATGAAGTGACCCAGTGACACCAGTGACAGTGGGGGGGTGTCCCCCAGACCACCCCAGCCCCTGGGGAGTGGTGGGCCCGTGCACCCCAAGGTTCTTCGTAAGACTTGCTGGAGAACAGCGCTGCGAGCAGAGCCCTGGGCTTGTGCTGCTGACCCGTTGCAGGCACCATGGGGCAGGAGAGGGCAACAAATGGGGCAGGAAGGGCTGGTCATGCCCCCAAGCCCTGCTCTCAGCCCCGCTGTGTTTTGGCATCGGGGATGGTCTCCTGGGCAAGGCTGAAGTGTTGGTGCTGGTCAGAGGAAAGTGGTGATCCCCAGGCAGAGCCCCGTGATGCCAAAACCACCTCCATGGTGGCATTCAGTCTCGGTGCCAGGGGAACCGGCACCCAGCCTGGCCCCATCATGCAGCTCTTCTCTGGCCAGCACCTCTCCCCCAGCCTGCTCCCCATGCCCTGCCCAGGACCCCCCAGTGTCGGGTTAAACCAGCCCAGTAGAGGGTTCCTGTGTCCTGAGTTTCCAGCTTTTCCTTCCAACTGCGCCGGGGTTACAGGTCTCCAAAGGTAGGAACCTCCTACAGGTTTTGTGCAAAGAGGCAGTGGAAGAGAAGGGAGAGATGTCCCCCAGTGACCGTCTTCTAAGGAAAGGGCTTGCAGCGTGTGCTCAACCTCTATTACACACTGGAGAAGCCACACCAGGCAGGGGATGCTCTGATTGCCCAGGGCGGCTCAGGCACCAAGCAGGAGTCTCATGGTCACCTCCCACCCCCTCCCCACCTGTGGGACTCCCCTGAGCTCCACCCCCACACCCTGCCCCGAGTCTGCTCTCGGTGCCAGCGGCTGAGTGACCGGGAGGCTGGTGAACACACGGGGACAAAGCTGGAGCGCGAGCCAGGAGCAAGCTGAGCCTTTGGGAAAGGCCTCCCTGGGCTGTTCCCTGCCCGGGCTGGCAGCCGGCCAGGCCTTTGCTTTGGAGACTAATCCTCCGGCTTTAGAGCTTCCCGGCGCTCCTTGGGAGTGAAAAACAAGCGTGACTGCTTGGGGCCTCGTGGGGGTGTGGGCATGGGTGGGTGAGGACGGGCTTGGGGACGTTGGGCACCAAGGGAGCAGTGGCACAGCTCTCCCCTTCCTCCTCCCTGGGTGGTGGGCGCCCACCCTGGCCCATCAGGGTCCCAGAGGTGCCACCTTCTCCTTCCCACCTGTGTGACCATCACTTGGTATGAGTCCCCCCCCCCCGGCTTCCCAGGCAGGCTGCAACCTGGGGACGCCCTCGCTCAATGCCACCCCAGGGGTGACACTAAAAGCTCCGTGTGCCCAGGAGACGTGTGTGCTCCTGCCGCCGCCTCCTGCCCGCCAGCCCTGCTTTGGTCCCCGGTGGGGAAGGGAAGAAAAATCTGAATTGCTCTTCTGAGAAATTAATCTGCTTTCACCGTCTTAGCGCAGCCTGACCTAGAAGAACCCCCCCTGTTGTGGTTTTTCTTCCCCGCCGTGGGATGTTTAGAGGGAAAATGACAGCAAATGTGTTGCAAAGAGGCGGTGGGAGCCAGGGGCCATCCCTGCAGCGGGGGGAAAGTGGTGCAGGCAGGGTCTGAACGGCTTTAGGCAGGATTTCCCCTGCTGCCCTCTCCAGCGAATCCCCCTGCTCCCGGGGGGCTGGAGAAAATTGCATCTGCCATGGGCAGTAAAAACAGGAACACTGAAAGGTTAAAAGAGGTGTTGGGTTCCCCCCAGCAGGGTATAGAGTCAGGGGGTCTTTTGGCTGGAGAGAAGTAAAAGCCGAGCTGTTTAAGTGAGAGATGGCACGGCAGCGGGGAGGGCAGCAGGGGCTGGCGGGGGGGTGGGGAGGTAGGGACACTGCCTGGCCAGGGCTGATGGCCCCATGCTGCACGGCCACCTCTCAGGGGGATGTTGGGGTATGTCCCCTTTGGGGACACCCGTGGGAAAGGATGGGGAGCAGGACCAGAGCGGGATGTCCTCCATGGATGGCTGTGGGCCTGGGGGGACACCAGTATTGGGCCTGGGTGGGGGGACAGTACTGGCCACCAGGACGGGGATGGGAGGTGGAATATACTTCTCCCGGGCACCTGCTCCCACCCCTTCACCCCTCCTGACGCTCCATTTCACATCCCTTCTCTCTAGTCCCCTCCATCCCCATGATGACACCTGGATGGCCCAAATGCCATCCCTGGCTTCACAGGTGCAGCCCGGGTAAGCGAAACCAGCCACCCCAGCACCAAAATGACCCCGATAAAACACCCAGGTCTTGGGCTTACATCCAGGTATGGGGCTTCGTCAGCCTTTAAGGCTCACCAGCTGCCCTGCAAAGGGCTCTGCTCCTGCACTGCAGGGCCAGGAGCGCTCTGCCCCTTCCCCGCTCCCTCCCTGCCTCAGTTTCCCTCTTGACAAAGGCAGGGGGAATTAGAAAGGAAAGAAACCCCCAGCCTCCCCCAGCTCCTCCTGCTCTCGGGGGCTTTCTCAAGGCCGTGCCATGGGGCTGGTTCCAGCTCCACAATTCTCAGAGCAAAGTGGAGAGGCCAGGCAGCTGCTCCAGTGCTTGTCCATGCGTCTCTGTACATCTTCTGTCTGTCCGTCCCCGGCAGAGTGCTGTGACTGGGAGAAGGATGCAACGCTTGTGGCCTTCCAATGCCTTCTGCAAAGGGATTTTGAGGCCAGAACCAGCTCCTGCCGGGATCTGTGCCCTGGGAGAGAGGCGATGCTGGGAACCGAAGGGGTCTGAGGCAGTTTTTGGGCAGCTGCCCCCATTTCAGAGGCTCAGCCTGGGGCCTCGGGGCAGGAGGGCGCAGGCGGTATGAGCAGCGGGGATTACGGCTGCTATAAAAAGCACCAGCATCTCTCCCCCCTGCTCCCTAAGGCGCTTAGGGGAGGAAAGAGGGACTTAAAGAGCAACCTCCTGCACTGAAGAGGTGCAGGGACTGGAGCAGCCGGAGCAGCCCAGCACCCTCATCAGCCCCCTTCTCTCTCAGCATCCCCCAAAACCTCCCCCAGGTAAAGCAACCCCAGGCACCTCTTCCCATGGACTTTCTCCCTGGGCTCCTGGTGTTGGATGGCCAGAACCTCGTCTTCCGCTCGGAGGATGTGGAGGACAAGGAAAGGACTGGGGGTACAGCCCAGCCCCAAGTGGGGGTCCTGGTGGGTGAGAAGAGCAGGTGAGGTTGCTGCCCTGTTTGTACCAGCCCCCAAGCAGCTTTCCCCACCCCAAATTAGGGGGAAGAGGAGGAAGGCAGATGCCAGACGATGGCAGTGACACAGGGATGGGGCCATGCGAAGGAAGGTGGTGTGGGAAACTGCTGTCCTCTGCTGTGGCAGGTTCCAGCGGGGTCAGTAGAAAAAGCAGCTGCAGCTGTGGGGTCCTGCACAGCTCCAGTGCCAGCCTGGTTCCTGGCATTGACCAGGCGTGACCTGGTGGCTCAGGGAGATGGTTCCTCCACATGCTCACCTCTGTAATGTTACCCAAGGGCTGGGTTGGTCCGTGGGCTGGACGCAGCACCAGGACCCCTCCTGGCATCACTGCAAAGGAGGGGCTTCAAAGAGGGGGGGGTCCTGCCTCCAGGAGGCCAGGGAGGGGAGCGGGTCGAGGGCATTTATAGAATCATAGAACAGTTCGGGTTGGAAGGGACCTTAAAGACCATCCAGTTCCAACCCCCTGCCCTGGGCAGGGACACCTCCCACTAGACCAGGCTGCTCAAAGCCCCATCCAGCCTGGCCTTGAACACTTCCAGGGATGGGGCATCCACAGCTTCCCTGGGCAACCTGTTCCAGTGCCTCACCACCCTCACAGTGAAGAATTTATTCCTAATATCCAATCTAAATCTACCCCCCTTCAGTACAAAACCGTTACCCCTCATCCTACCATTACACTCCTTGATAAAGCGTCCCTCCCCATCCTTCCTGTAGGCCCCCTTTAGGTACTGGAAGGCTGTATTCCTTGACTGCTCCTTCCCAGCCTTGAGCAGTCCAGTGGGATGCGGAGCAGGCGGCCACAGGAGGGAGCTTGGCTCCTTCCTTCTCCTCCTGCCTGGAGGATGGTGGCCTGGGGTGGGTGAAAGACACGCTGGCCCTGGCTGCTTGGTGCAGGAGCAGCTCCCCATGATCAAACCACAGCATGTGGGACCCGTGATGTCTTGGGAAGGGAGCAAGAACCCATCTGGAGCTGAGGTGGCTGCCACCTTGGGTGGTGGTGGGTCCCCAATGCAGAAGAGCCACCGCGGCTGTTGCCTGCAGCCACGGGGGGACCAGTTGTGCCTGGTGAGTGGCATGTCCCCATGGCAGGGACCAGTCCCTTTGAAAGCAATGTCTGTGCCGGACACATGGTCTCACCGTGCCCCCCAACAGTGGCCAGGGGGACCTGGGTGACCCCAATGCCCAGCCTCTAGATGTTGAAAGGGTAGGAGAGTAAGGAAACCAGTCCCCACAACCCGTACAATCTCCCACCCCCCAGGAATCTGGACCTTCCTAGTTTCCCCAGCCCACAGCCAGCTCCGGCACTGCAGCCCTGCTCCCAGGGGTTGACAGACCCGGGATCACCGCCCAGCATCCCCCCATGCTGCCATGGCATCGCTGCCCAGCTTCCTTCGGCAGCCCCAGCGCAGGAGCTGACTGGCAGCTGCCAGAGCAGCCATGTTACAAACACAGGGCCAAAAAAAAGGAAGAAAACTGATGGTGGCGGCAATGACGCACCTGATTGGAAATGGTTAACTACTGGGGGCAGGCTTGTGGCGCTGCTACCGCCTTTGCTTGTTGCAAAGCTGACAAAGCCCCAGCATGGGACCACTGGTAATGGCTCTCATTAAAAGTCATCAGAGCAGGAGGTTGAAACCACATCCATTTTCCCTAACCGCTTTCAGAAGGGGAAAATGATGCTCTGGTCCCTGTTATTAGGGGTACCCTGGGTACCTCAGGCTGGAAAAGGCAGGGCTTGTTTCCCTGAATGCAGAGGCAGAAGTCCTGATCACTTGCCTTTTCCTGGGATTGGGTCACTGGGCCATCAGTATAGCCTTTTTTTTAAGTTCAGGAAAAATGTGGAGATCAAAGGGATCTTCGTAAGGAAGAGGTACCGGGACCAAGGAACGAGCTTGATCCCCGTGCCTCCGCTCTGGTACACAGAGAAATGATGGATGCTGGTTTAGAACCCCAAGTGGGGAAAGAGTTGGCCTTAAAATACCGGTGAAACCATCAGGATGCTCCTTTTCCCACTTGGTTTGGGAACTCGCCCCCCATCTTGGCTGCTGCTGGTTTCCCCTGAGCCCCTTAAAAAGTGGGGAGCGGGGAGCTGCCTGGAGTTAGCAACGTGAAAGGATGCCTTTGGGCAGAGAGAAGTGGCAGGAAGAGAAAAGGGCAGTTTTGGGTGGTGGTGCCCAGTTGGGGAAGAGAAAGGCACCCAGGGAGGTGAGGGAGGTCGCCCTGCTCCATCAGTGCATGCACATGTGGCTGACCCCAGCAGAGAGCCAGCACCCCTCATGGTGGCAGCTGGTTTGGGGGAAACGACAGGGATGGCCGTGCTGGGATGAGTCTGAGGGATGCAGCCATATAGGGGCTATTTTCCCCCATGAAGAGCTGGGGTTTCCTGCAGGTCCCTGCCCTCCCCTCCAGAATTCCTCGCAGAATGGGGATGTGCCGTGTCCCAACAGGGCTGCTCCTGGTCAGGGGATGCTGGACTCAACCAGAGCTGGTGGTGGAGGGAAGGTGGTGGTCCTGGCCTGGCCATGGGGATGGGGGGGGAAGGGTCCCTGGGGAGGGGGGGCTGTCACCCCGCTGCCCCAGAGCCACGGGACACACCTGCTGAAATGGGCCGTGAGCTGCAGCTGCAAAACTAAGGGCGGGGGGAGTGATGGCCTGGGCAGGTCATCAACGTACCAGTCTGGATTTGGCCCCTGCTGACCTTTCAGTGCCTTTCCACAGCCCCTGTCTCCCTGCTGCATCCTGGGTCTGTCCCCAGGAACACAGACACCCCCATTCCTCAAGCAGCCTCCTCATGTCCTTTGCCCTTTTCACCACTGCATCCCCAGGACTGCTGCACACCGAAGGACCTCCCGGCTCCTCTCTGACACATTTCTCTTGAGTGCTTTTTTTGGTGGGTGTATTTTGCATTTGCTTTTTTTTTTTTTGCTATTCACAGGGAAGAAAGGGAGGTCACAAACCCACGGACAGATGTCAGGGCAGGACTGATGAGCCCAGGAGAAGGGGCGATGCTGCCCACCCTGACAAAGTCCTTAGAGGTTGCCAAAACCGGGGCGAGGAGGGCTTTGCTCTGTGGTGCCGGCTCTGCCCATCCCTTCCTCTTGCCGCCCGGTCCTGCTGCATCGTCCTGCCGTGCCATCCCGCTGCTCCATCCCTCTGCTCCATCCCGCTGCTCCATCCTGCCTGGCCCGGCTACCATGCCGGTCACGTCTGCTGCGGCAGGTAGCAGGTCTCGCCAATGGCAATGACCACGTCCTGGGACTGACGGTCACGGCATCGCGGCACCTGAGGCATCTCACTCATCTCGTTGACGCTGTTGCTGATGCAGTTGACATCGCTCTTGTTGCTGTTGTCATCCGGGTTGGGGCCGAAGATCCAGTCTGGAGGAGGAAAAAGCACAAAACGAGCCCCTGGTTACCTCTGTCTGGCCCCAGAGTCAAAGCTGGCTGGCAAATCACTGCCCCCCACTACATCCTACCCCCCACTCTGGGTGTTCACCTCCAGGAGGGTCTCTTGCCCACCCCTACCCCTCCAGCTCCCTCCAGTCCCCTGGTATTGGGTTCTCTGCTCTTCCCAGCTCTGGGTTGGTTTTCAGGCTGCTGGTTTCTGGAATCCCTCCCATCTTTGGCAAATGAAATCACCCTGCTAATCCCCAAAATGAAAATGCAGTGCCTCTGAAGCAGAGTGTGCATCTGGGCACACACGTCTGACACACATCATGGGAAAGCAATGGATTTCCTACAGTGGGTTTTTGCTGTAGGAAATGGAGGGGGTAATTAAATAACTGTGTGACATCAAAACAGGGCTGGTGGCATGGCCGAGGACATGGCTTACCCACCACAGGACTGTATCACAGCCACGCTAGGGCTTCAAACCCTCTGTGGGCAGCTTCAGGGCTGTGCTTCTGACAGGCCACCGGAGCTCCAGGACGTGGCTCTGAGCTGATCTGGCCACTCTCACAACCCTGGGGGTGACCGATCCCTCTCCAAAATACAGTGGTCGCCGCTGGATGGTGGCGGGACCGACATGTCCCCTGCAGCACAAGGGGCTGCGGCTCAGAGGAAGCAGATGCTGCCACTTCCCAAATACGTATTTTTTTTTCCAAATTTGGCTGTTGGCATCGTGAGAGGCCATGCCCACCTGTGATGGGGAGGCACCAGCAATGGGGAAACCCAAACTGGGGAAATGCAGGCGAAGGGAGAGATGGGGCCAGGCAGGACCTGGCAGTGGTGGGCAGCAGAGCACCAGGACCCCTCTTCTTCAGCCCTGCTCCCAAAACAAAGCAGAGACGGCTATCAGGAGGCAGACAAAAGGACCAGCCTGGTTTAGTTGTTTCTGAGGGACCCTGCTTGTTGCTCTTGAGATTGCTCTCGAGAAATAACATTTCCTTCCCTTGTGGCACGGGGTATTTCAGAGCCTTTTCTGTTCCCATGGGATATTTCAATCGCAGCCTTTCGGTGGGGGAGGCAGGCTGCCTGGCAGAGCAGGGACAGGGAAATGCAATCACAGCAAGGGGTTGCCTTTTTCATGGTCTGCCGAGAAGAAGTTTTGCAGCAAAACCAAGACAAATGGTGACAAATGCCAGGGTGGGATCCCAGGGATGAAAGGAGATGAAGGTCTCATTTCTTGGGTCACCAATAGTGAGAAGGAGAGAAGGGAAAGACCTGTGGTCCTCCCTGCGCTCAATGTGTGTACCGTAGGTTGAGTTTTGGGGCTTTTTCAAAAGGCCCAAAGCTTTTTCTTCTGTTTTGAAGAAAACTCAGAAGTTTTGTCATTTTTGCGATGCCATATGTGACTTTCTTCTCCAGACTAAAGCCATTTGGCCATGCCATCCTCAAGGGTGTGGGGCACGGCTTTTGGAGTGATGCTCATGCCGTGGGGTCAGGGTGGGTGTCCACCCTTCCACGGGGGCTGGAGAGGGAGCAGAAGGGCTTGTGGCCCGCTGCCTGGCATGGACTGGCTGGACATACGTGCAAGCTCCAAGAAGAAGAGAGCTCCCACCATGCTGGATGCAGGCGGCATGTCCAGAGAGTGACTGCTTTTCCTTATTTTTCCTTTTTTGTTCACCTCCATCACTACACCAGCCCGGTCTGCCAGTTGTGTGATGGGAAGGGCAGGAGAAGAACCACCACAGTTCCCATGACTACCACGGTGCTGGCAAGAGTGATTAGGAAACTCAGAAAAGATGTAGCCCAAAGGCTTTTGGGGAGCCCCAGGTTTACCCCCTGTCCCAACTGGGGCATTTAGCTTTCACTTGCAGGGCCAACAGCCCCCACCAGAGCCTGGGCTCCCCATCGCAACCCTTCCCCGAGGAAATCAGCCAAGTTCAGGAGGCTCATTTAGGTCTTTTTTCCTCTATAGCCTCCATTTTGCCTGGATTTACTGGATTTAGACCAAAGCCAAACACTCCACCAGCTGCTTCCCAGCCTGGCCCCGCAGCCTGGATCCCCCTCTCCTGCTTTCAAGACCTCTCAGGCTTGTGCCAGCCCCGCGCAGCTGCTTGGCATGAGGAGGATCCGGAAGGCAATAACAAGATTGCCTCCTACAAATACTATTAAAGGTCTCGTCTTGTTTTCCTTGACGTCAGTGGTAAAACTCCAGTGGGAGCAGGGGCTGGTCTGGCAGGGAAGAAGGGGAATAACCTGTAGAAAAAGAGGTGACAAGTCCCTAAATATCCCGGGAGTCATTGGGTGAGTGTTGCAAAAGGAAGCAAAGACCATGGCTTTGCCTGTCTGTGAGCAAGTAGAGGTGGCATTTAGTGGCCAAGCAATGAGCCCTTGGGGACCTTTGCAGGCAGCAGAAGAAGGAAGAGCTGGGCACGGCACCCTGATAAAGGCAGAAACACAGAGGATGGGTGTTTCGGGAGGGTGCCGGGAGGGCTCAGCAAAAGCCATTTCCGTGTGAAAAGAGTCACGGTGCATCGTCACCACAGGGGACGTGGCTGGCCGGGGTGCCCGGGGAAGGTGGCTTGCGTGAGGCTGCCGCCGTCTAATTCCTGGGTAAATGCGGGCTGGATTGTACACGCTAATCTGAACCGCTGCTTCCCTGGGAATTATTTCTGGAGCCTGCTGGATCTAATTACCCGGTAATCTGCAGGAAGATGTAATTAGGCTGTCATTAGAGGGTATTTACTGCGATGCCTTTATGATTTGACTGTGTAAGTAAGGAGTGAAGTAATTACACAATTACACGTTATTTGTGGCCATTTATGGTCTGTAACTTCAGCGTGTTGCCATGTGCGGAAGAGGGGAGCGAGGCCCTGTGGAGCTGGTGGAGGATCTCCTGCCAGCAGGACCCTGGAGAAACAACCATAAAAATGTCAGCGCCCTCGTCTCCCCCGCCAGCCACCGCCGGCCAGCTCTGTCCCAGCCACGCGTGCTCCTCCCCAGCTTCTCCCTCCAGCTCCTCCCCAGCTTGCTCAGCCTGTGTGGGAGAAACTGGGGTCCCCTGGGGTCCCCTGTGGGATGTCTGGGGAGTGACAAGGGGGAGGAGAGAGGAGACCCGCTCGTCTTTGGCCCCAGTGGGATTAAACCTTGCCCTGATGCGGAAGGACCTTTGCAGGGGATGGGATGCAGAACCTCACGTCATGCACAAGCACGCGTTAGAAACCTCGGATAATGGACCCTGCGGGGGGTTGTAATCAGGTGATGGAGGGTGGTGAGGTGGCAGGAGCTGAGGGATGGTGGTGGCCAACTAAAGGTGGCTGAAGCCCTGAGCATCATGACAGGCATTTCTCTCTCCATCCCTTACACCTGGCAGGGGGTCTGCATGAGCAACAGAAAATGGACACGATTGGCACCGAGAGGAAAATGAAATCCTCTTCTAGAGCAAAGTCCACATTAAGGTTCACACGTGCTCTAGCTAGAAGGCAAGAGAAGTCAGCCTGAACCGGGAGACCCAACAGACCTGGTGCACCCAAGGGCAGAGCTGGGGCGAGCAGGGGTCCCACAGTGCGCTCCTGGGGCGGTGACACCCCTGGACCCAGGACAGTCACACCTGGGAGGTGAGGAAATGCATTGCCTGCCCCTGCCCAGCCTCTGGAAGGAGCTTGTAACACACGCTGCAAAATCAGGACACGCACATGGGCATGTATGTGAATGCCTCGGATAAACGGGAAGGACAAAGTGACTTTCTCAGCCAGGTTGGGGGAGCAGCATCTAACCCAGAGACACTTCTCCCTGCTCGCCTGGGGCTGCCGAGGCTCAGTGTGTCTGCTGAGGTCTCGCAGGGTGAAAGGCGAGGTGGAAAGTGCTGAGATGGGGTGAGATCGATATGGAGTGATTGATCCAAAGCAGCTGGGGAGAGGAGATAGGGTAGACCGGGTAAATCAGGAGCTGCGGAATAGCATCTCTCCCTAAATAGCAGACTGATGTGGCACAAAGTGTCTCTGCAACTCCCTGCTCTGCCTGAGTCTTCGACAGCATCCCTGGAAGCAGGACCCGTGGGATGTGCTGATCCGAGGGGGCAGAAGAATACTGTTCTGGGCTGCCCAGATTTCACAGCATGTATTACCCCTCCTCATACTGGCAGCTTGAGGGATCGATCTCTCTCAGAAACACCTTACAGTGCAGGCAGCGGGGAGCATCCTCCTGCTGCCTGTGTGCCCAGGGGCACGGGGATGCTCTATGCCCGCTCTCATCCTGGTGGGTTGGCCAGGTCCCCT
Source organism: Rissa tridactyla (assembly GCF_028500815.1). NCBI lineage: Eukaryota > Metazoa > Chordata > Aves > Charadriiformes > Laridae > Rissa > Rissa tridactyla. The sequence goes on from NC_071473.1 coordinate 45,383,200, forward strand.
GCATTCATCGGTGACAGAGCAGGATGTCCATGGGGCACTCCAGCCACTGGAAAAGAGATGTCCCTGCCAGAAGAGCAGAGGGAGGCGGGAGAAAGGGCTGAAATGTAAATGCAACCAGGTGAGTGAGACATTCACACTCCCTGCAGAGATGGAAACAAGCAACGGAAGGGGAAACAGGTTAGATGAACAATCAAACTCGTGCTCTAGCTTTACTTGCTTTAAATGGAGCTGGGTGTGAAAACAGCTGCTAAAAAAGCCCTTTTCCCAGCAGCAGGAGCAGAAGACCTCTTTGAAACAGGTCCCGACCCAGAGATCACCTCGTATGATGCAGCAAGGCGGAACGAGCTCCGGCCAAAGCATTCCCAACAGACAGGAGTTCAAGGGTATCCCTCATGAGCTTTACACAGCGCAGCAGTCGCAGCTGGACACTGTATCTGTCTCCCTTGCGGGATGGACTCTGCTTATTCAATAGCAAAATCAGCAGACAGCTCCCAGGTTTGTTCTGCTGGAAAATCTCTCTCTGCCTCTGCCAGTAGTAATTTGTTAGCAAGAAGTCCCCCTTTCCCCCCAAATTCACATCTTTCTAAATGAACTTGCTGTCAGAGTCTGTTCTTCCTTCCTGTTTTGCAGAAATTTCTCAGGTTACCTGTGCTGGCTGAGTCAAAACTGCCCTGCAGCCTGAGCAACACGAACACACTGCTTTGATGATGGATAGGTAAGGACGCTGTGCCTCTGCAGAGCTGTCACCGGCATAAAGGTGACATGGCGGGGAAAGGGGATGACATGGTAAAGGCATCCAATTAATCATGATATTCTCTTAAAAGTAGCTTCTCCGCACCAGTATAAGCCTGGGCCAAGCCTACATTTGATCCCAGTCCCATCCACTGGGCAGCATTGCTGCTCTGGAGAGCGGGTCTCCGAGAGGATGACTCAGGTGTGGTACGTGGGAGGCAGGGATGCTCCTGGCGGTGCTTAGTTGCTTTCCACATCTTTTAGCTTTAGGCATTCACCATGGAGGCGAAGCAAAGATGGTGAGAGGGTGAGGAGTCCTGCTCCATCCCAGCTCAAGGGAGACGAGCACTTGCAGAGGAGTAGAAAGGCATGGTCCTCGCCCCAGGGACTTGATGCAGCCCATCACTGGACCATGCGATGGCAGGAATGGAAATGCCACTGTGGGATGGTGTATCCTCGAGGCCAGCCTCGGTTGATCCCCGGCAGCGCATGCTGGGAGCCCTCTCACTGCTTGGGATTTGTGCTTCAAAGGTTTGGCCGTGAAACCGTCCTGGAGTGGGGCCACCTCTGCCTGCTTCTCTCAGGGCCAGACAACTGTGGCCGTTTGTCCAGCCGACAGCCACAGCCCCAGTGATGCGGGGACGGGAGTGGGAATTAGCCCGGTGAAAGCCACCCTACTACAGCTGCTGCTAGACATCAGCACGGGTAAACCAGCAGCTAAGGAACCCCTAATGTACCCCCATGCACCAAAAGGGAAACTGAGGCAGGGGGGTTAGTGTCAGAGGTGGGTTAGCACCGAGACAGGGAAACAGAAGGGAACCTCGCACAGTCTCTTCTTTTCCCATAACTTTGGCAGGCAAATGAATCATCCTCAAAACAGAGCCCAAAAAGAAGACATAAGTCCTCTCTGACGGACCCGAGACGCTATCTGCAGTCCCTGCCACGGGCTGAATTTTCCTAAGAGCCCTGCGGTTCTGCGTGGGAGCAATTAAAAGCAGATCCCGAGTCCCTGCAGGATCACCCAGCAGCTATTTTCAGCAATGCTACATTCACGCACAGTTTCTTTGTTCAAGGAGACCGTTTCCCAAAGAAGCCTGAAATGTGGCGGGTGGAGATAAGGCTGAAAAATAAGAAAACAGCTGGTGGGTCAAAAGGGCAAAGAAAAGAAAGATCCCGCTCCAAGACTGGCTTAGGGTTCTGAGCGCTCCCGAAGCCACTGACCAGCACAGTCCCAGCAGCGTTGGTGATCCTGCCCTGCTTCACCCCGGCAGGGCATCTGCCTTGGGCCCATTCCCAAAGGAAAAGTTTCCTCAAGGTCTCCTCTGGAGATTTGCAACTCAGAGGAGACCTGGGCTGAGCTGGGTGATGCTGGCAAAGGTCTCCCCCCAAAGCATCAGCTCCCACGCAGACCAACAGACCCTTCCCGTGTCGTTCCCGTGCAGGCAGCGAGATGCTTTCCTGGGGACCACACGCGCACGGTCTCCATGGCAACAGCTTTGTTTCCAGCCAAACTTTTTTTCCCCCTTTTTTTTCTCCTTTTTTTTTTTGTGCGTTTAAATAAGGGCGATATTCAGTGAACTGCTGGGGACGGAGGAGGGAGGGCGGGCTGATTCCCAAGGATTGCAGTAATTAGGCGCTTCGTAGGTTGGCGACAGGCTTGTCATTTGCCAAGCCGGCACTTCGCCGCAGCGCCGTCTCCGGCAGCTCTCCAGCGCTCCCGAGTTAAGCCGCTTTCTAAATGCTTTGACCCAATTTGTCTTAACTGGTAGCCGTGTCTGAGCCGCGCTCACGCAGGAGCCATCCTTCCGCCATGGGGGGCTGGCAATCGTCCCCCGGCGGAGATGCCCGATGAGTTTTGGGAAAGACGCAAACGGGAGACTTTGACAGCTCAGAGAGAGCTGGAGACAAATCAAGGTATTTTGGGCTCTTCTCAGCCAGCTCGCTCCAGGAAGAGCTGAACACAGGCTGTTTCAGAGCCCATTTATCCATATCCATGTGCTCTGGGGGATGAGGAAAGATGGGATCTGCACCCCTGCTGAGGGGACCTCTGCCTTTCCCCTCTCCAACAATACATCTTTCCCTCTCCTCTGACGCAGCCTCCCATTTTCCGCTTCTTCCCATCCCACTGGGCATCACAGCAACGTTCATCTCCCCTCGGGGATGCCTGGACAAGCTCTAATTGAATTTTTAAGAAGTGGCTGTGAGAGAGGTGTCGGTGTCTCAAATATCTGTTTGGATTTCACAGGGGAAGAGCTCGCCAGCGTCCCGAGAGCCCCTCTGCCATCCCATTGCGGTCCCCGTGAGCGCACGGGGCTGGGTGATGCTTTGACTCCCCCCAGCTGTGTCCCACAAGCTGTTATTGAGGAGTCCAAATCATTCTTGATGTCTCCGAGTGACTGTTTAAAGTAGCGATTAACTATTCGCACTTTAATCTCCCCGAAACAGGCTCCAGCCCTTTGGCATCTTATTTCCATCTCTCTCTCTCTCCTTCTAAATATGATTAGCACAGAAACGCTGATAGTGGAGCTGCTGCCGAGTATATAAATCCAGGCATTGTGTTAAAGCAGCTAATAGACCAGCTTCTTATTTACTATCCCTCACTCCCTCTGTCCTGTCCCTGAAGTCATTTTATGCAAACTCATTCAAATGAAACCTTCTCTTTAAAGGCTGCTGCTTGGCAAGTGTTAACGAACACAGTCTCGTCCACTCTCCTCCAAGGACTGGCTCATTTTAAGTGTATAAATGGTGTGAAGATGGGCCCGGAGTGCTACATAGGATGAGCCGGAGGCAGCCTTCGGCACCGAGGGGTGCTGCTGGAGTTTGGGAAATGCCTTCTCTTCTCTGTCTGGATGGGGCAGAAGCTGACATCTGGATTTCTGACCCTAACTCGGAGAGATGTCACCTCCAGCCGGGGCAGGGAGGATGCTCTGCCCTCAGTGAGGGTGTTCAGCTGGGAAAGGGCTTCTTCCAAAGTGGCAGGGAGCGGGCAGACCCTGGGGCTGTCCCTGCGCCTGTCCAGCCCTGGGATGGCCGCGGCGCTGTGAAAAGCTGTGGAAGTCCCTTTGCAAAGGGCTTTATGAGGGAAGGGGCACCCCCCTGACCCCATCCCACCCAGAGGCAAATGCAAAAGGTGCCCAAGGTCACAAGGGAGCAACGGTGCTGAGCTGGAAATAGCACGGTGGGGGCATGGGTGTCTCCAACCGCGGCTTCAGCCTCTCTCCCTGCCCGGGGGGAAGAGGGGGGGCACAGCATTTATGTGGATTTTTGACCCCGCTTTGCATTACCCAACCAAGGGGTGGTTTTGAGCACCCACATCCATGCTCTCCTGCATCAGGGACCCCAGCAATTGGGGCAGGGGTGTCTGCTCCATGGGCGAACAGCATCTGGACTGGCTTCCGCCTCCGGGAAGGTATTTTCTAACCTGCTGTGATCCGGTCCTTTGAGCATCTCAGGGCAGGAGCGTGTATATTTTTAGGTGCTGTCCCTGCTGCCTACCTTTGTTGGGAAGGCACCGCTAAATCAGACGAACGGCAGAGCCAGGAGACGCTACAGCCCCAGCAAGCTGCTGATTAAGTGTTATATTTAACACTTTAAGACAGTATCCGTTCCCTTCCAGCTGGGGTGAAGAAAGACTCCTTGGCGGCAGCAGCTCCCTGCCGCTTTCCTGGCTGAGCCTCACGCGTGACCCACAGCACTGCTCCCTGCCAGGAGGTTCAAGCTTTCTTGTCCCAAATACCTCCTCCCCAAATGCCCGTGTCCCAGATCTACCGGCCCCTGCCCCATCGTGACACCCTGCCCCAGGGACTTGGCTCGCCCTCCCATCAGCAAGGTGTGGGTGCTGCCCGCCCCACGGCCACCGGTCGGAGTTTTTGGCCGGTGCGGATCATCCCCTGCATCCCAGGAGCAGGGAAATAAAGGGGAATCAGGAACGAGCACGTGGATTCCGCTCCAGATGAATGTGATCTCCCTCCCACTGCAGAGATGGAGCCTGCAGGGCTTCATCTCTGGCTGGGGGGCAGGCTCAAAGCAAGGGATGTGCAACGGGATTTCAGCTCCGCTCCCCTGCAGAAGATATTTCTCCCCAGAGCTTTTGGGGGTGTATGCGCATCTGCAGGAGCTAGGAGCTTAAACCCCTCTGTGGATTCCTCTTGGACCCCTGTCCGAGCTGGAAAACTGCCTGCAGCAGGGCCCCGTCCCTCAAAGAACATGGCGAGGTGGCTGTTGGGGTGTGGGGGCCAAAAGTACCGAGGATTCAGAAGGGAATTCGGCACATTTGCGCTCGCCGGCATCGCCAGCGTTACAAATTATGGGGCAAACAGTAAAAGTATCACCGAGGGCTTGCTGTAAGCAGCCAAGAGCCTCTGCCTGCCCCTCTGCCTGCCCGTGGAGGCCGCAGCCAGCAGAGCGTTTGCGCTCTCGTCCCTGATGACGAGGGACCGTGTTCATCAACAGAATGAAACGAAGGAGCCGGGAAGCCAATTCTCATAAAAATGCACGGTCTTCAGGCTATCACCTTATGGATTTGTTGCAGCAGCCTCAGAGGCTGTGCTTGGTGCTGTACAAGGGAGGCAGACTGCTGACCTGTGTTTCCTAGGAGTTTGTGGATTCACTGGTGTCTGATAAGGGGTTAAGCTTTTCTTTCACAATGCCCGACTGGGTTGTTATCCTGCGCTCAAGTATCTGTTGCCGTGAAACTTTTCATTTTGGAGACCTCTAATCCAAGTTCCGTTGAAACTGGCCGACGGATTTTACAATCGTTCGGCAGCACAGACGTACACACATACACATTTATACACGCACACACACGCACAAGTATAATTTCTTTAGGAAAAAGGCTAAAGCCAAGGATTTTCTCTGGGAAGCTGATCGTCATACAGCTCAGTTTGGAGAACCCAGAACACCAGATAAATTAACTCTCTTGTACATGTGAAAGGGTCAAAGCTCGGCCTAAAACCCACCCAAATCAAAGGAGAGATGACAGCCATCACCCCCAGGCTCTTTCTGACCACATGCAGACAACGCATGATGCCCGCACTCACCGATAAAGTCGTGAATGAGGTCCTTGATGAGGTGCCCGACGATGGCGTACGCCACCGCCACCACCACCAGGGCTGCCATGAGAAGGTAGAGGACAGCCTTGGGCAGAGGAATGGCGTCTCGAGGAGGGGGTTTGTACTCCTTGTAAAGCTGGTCATTGTCCGAGTACGAGTACTGGAACAAGTGGTCCAGGCCAGCCGTGAAGTTGCTGGAGTTCATGGACTGGCTGTTGGCCAGGTAGTTGTCCTGCTCAGGGTCCTGGAGGACACTTACCACCGAGCTGGTGGTGGCTTCCACTTGCTGTACCAAGTTCAGAGTCTTGTTGACGCTGGGGAGGATCTGGGAGAGGAAAGTGCTCCAATCTTTGATGGCACTAATGTTGCAAATAATCATAATTGCAATGAGGAAAGAGATCTCCAAGCCCAAGAGATTTAAAAGGGAGAGAAAGAGGCGAGAATTGCTGTGCTTACACCAAACCATGTACTGCAAACTGGGCAGAGAAGGTCTTGCTGGGGTGGGTTTCTCATTTGCAAATTCTTACATGATCCGGTAGGGATGCATCCGTGGTATGTCGTCCTCACTCCCGGAAATGCCCGCAGCAAACCCCTACGGGCATGAAGTTCCTTGGGAAAAAGTAGGTGCTGGAATGATTTTGACCGATATCATTTTTGTTCCTCAGCCACCTCTCCTGGAAGCTACTCGCTGGTGAAAGTGGGAGAGACAGGATCCTGTAGGTATTTTCAGTCATCTGGAAAAGAAAGATAAATTGCTTTTCTCCAGCTTCTTTTCACCAGTGATGGTCCTTGAAGAGACAGAAATCCCCCCTTTGCCGTCCCCCGCACTCGGTCTGGGTAACGGCAGGCGCGAGGTGTGCGGTGCGGTGCCGTGCCGCGACTCTCCCCGTAACGCTGCCCGGAGCATCCACAGAGGAGAAACGTATATTCAAACCCCACAAAGTTCAGCTGCTCCCGGTGCGTGACGGAGCCGGCGGCACGCAGCTCCTGGCCGCGCCAGCCTGGCTTTCAGAACCTTCTTTTGCCGGCATCTCCCACTTGATTCCTTTAAAAATAAAATCATAGTCAGAGACAACGACCACGACAGCAGTGAGCCCCGTGCCCGGTCTCCAAAGAGCAGCCCAGCCGAGGAGTGGCCGCTCCCGGGTTTTACCTTAAGGACTTTTGCAAGCCAACAGATCTGCTCGCCTGATGCTCCGGCTTGTTTTATTCAGCTCCTGGCTCCCTACGGACCTCCCCGCAAACAGATACCGATCCAGTGCTGCTGCCCGCCGTCTGCGGGGTGTGCATGCATGCGTGCGTGCGTGTGTGTGTGTGTGTTTGTACACTCCTCCTTGTCCCCTTCCCCTCCTGTCCCTGCACCCAACAACCCCTCTCGCTCTTCCCAGCCGCCCCGGCTGCCGGCAGTGAGGGGGATTAGCCTCCGAGAGGTTGGCTCCACAACTCCCGAGCGGGCTGGGAAGCCGGCGATGCGTGGCGGGAGCACAGGCTCAGCCTCCGCCGCTGCTCCCTGGGGAGTTAATCCTTTCGATGCCAAAAGATGTGCCTCAATCCGGCCGCTGGATCTTCCCAGCGAGGTGGGGAGCAGCCGGAGCCTGTGTGTGTGTGGGTACACGCTTGTGCGTGGGGGCACGGCCAGCGTGTCCCAGTGGCAGCACAGGCTCAGGCAGTGTTGGGGACAGGTCTGGGGTCCCCTCGGGGATGAGCCCCCAGCTGCAGCCCGGCTGCGAGGGCTGAGCACAGCCTTTGTCTGAGAGCTGTGCTGCCAGCAGAGAGAAATCAAATCGCGGGCGCTGCCGGGAGGAGGGCGGACATCATCAATCCCACCGCCGGCATCCCAAGGGAACGATGCTCCCCACAGCCCCTCTCCCCTCTCAGCCTCCGCCCAGCAAAGTTTTGGCGTCAGCGGGATGCCTGATTTGCAGAAAGCCCAGAGGGTTTGAGGCTGAGCTCCCTCACCATCTCCACTCCCTGGTTAGCTGTCTGGGTAAACTGGTAAGAGTCAGCCTGTCCCTGGTCACCTTGATGATGGGTTTAAACTGGTCCAGGTTCCCTACAAACACATCTCCGCATCCGCCTCGGCAATGGGATTTCACTGGGATGCTGGCTTGGTTTGAAGGCACTGGGACTTATTTAAAGAGAAGGAAGAGGAAATCTTAGAGAGGGGGAAATTGTCTTTCTATATTTGGAGGTGAAAATAAATCACAGCTCCATTTTTCACATCTACTTTTTTTTTTGGTGCAGCTTCCCCATGTAAGAAATAGCTGCCATGAGGGCAAGGAAATCACCACATTAGGCCTGAATGCAGCCAAATGGAGCTTCCGAGAAAAAAATAGCAAAAGATTAACTTTCGTTTTTGTGTGTGCGTTACCAGCCAGCAGGAATCCTGCCAGCTGCCTGGGGGTTGGAAGGGTGTAGAATAAAATGGCAACATCTCTCCCTTACAGTAGAATCACTAGGGCTCAGGTAGATGACAAACAGATCGTGCAGCCCAGGAGCAAAGAAAATGTGGGGGAAAAAGCTTTTCTGCCCTCCTTGAAGTGTGCACGGACCAGATCACAGCGATTTCTGTCCCCCAGGACCATTTTATAGGCTAAAATTTCTTCTCACAAGCGTCAGAGCTGCGATACCGGTTACAGAAACACATCTGGGCAGCTGCATGGAGACATATCCTGCAACGTGACATGTCCTCATGTCCCCCTGCCCCAGCATGAAGATGCCTGGGGTCGGAGCTGCTCCTCTGCCTCCGGAGCATGAAGCCATAGGGATGCTTTGAGGACCAGGGTGGGAGTCAGAGCTAAGGGCAAACGGCTCCTCTCTCAAACTCTGAGTCCTGCCATGGCAGATCTTAACATTCCAAGAGGGAAAATGTGGCAAGATCATATTTTTTAAAAAAACTTTTCCATGCAAGGCGAGTTTTGGGCTCCACGCAGGGGTACCACAGTACAGTCTGGCTTTGACCCACTCTGGAGGCACATCTTTGGCCGAGGTCCCCAGGAGAAGAGGACAACCCCCGGGACATGCCCACTCGTCCTTTGGGAGTTGAAGCTGCTCTGAAGCTGCATTTTCACCGCAGCTGTTTGGTGTTAGCAGTTGCCATGGCACCAGCGCATCATCTGGAGGGAAAGGGAGAGCATCTGGTCTGGGCTAAGCTCCATGTGTGACTGTCCCAGATGGGCTCTCACCACACTGTGCCCCTTTATTCCCAGGAGGGGATGGAGCCGAGTGATTTGGGGCAAAGTATTTGCAAAGGTGTGTTTGTGTGGGGACATCAATCAGGGGAACTGAGGGCAAAAGGGGATGCTCTGGCTCTGGAGGTCTGAAGGTCCTCACCACCTTCAAGTGCTTTAATCAGACCTGGGTTAGAGTCCTCGGGGAGCTGGGTCAGGGTCTCTGCCCCATGTGATATGGGTCAAAGCAGCCCTTGAGGAATTCGTAGGCGGTGAGGACTGTCTGATTGAGTGCCTGAAGAGGGTTGCAGGTGGGAGACTGCCTCCCCACCTATCAAACCAGGCTGACAACAGCCCTTTCCTGCCTGCCGTACCATCAGCCAACTGTTTTTTACTCATTTAAAAACAAAGGGAGAATGTACTGAGACCCGGCTGACACTTTCCCCTCCCCGCTGCTTCCCAAGTGCTGGCCAAAGGAGCCCTGGCCGTTTCTGAGCCCCCGCACCCAGCTGGGGCTGTCAGGGGTTCATTGCCTTTGGGTACCCTTGAAAGCTGGGACCTATGGAGACCAGCTCACAGAGCCCGCCCGGACTGCCTGGTGGCTCAGCAGCGTGGATGCTGGTGGTCCCTGTCCTGCTCCCCGTGGCCGGGGGCTTGCGGCACAGCTGGCACAGCTGGCACAGCTCCCTCTCCCACGCTTCACACCCAGCGCTCTGGGAGACACGTGGCGGTGAATCAGCACATCGGAGGATGAAGCAAACCATCAGCTGGCGGCTTCCTGCTTGCCTGGGGACAGGTGGTGACAGCAGCCTGGACCTCGCTCCAGCAGGACAGAGGGCAGCCCCCCTCGGTTTTCCACGGAGCACTTTGGGAAGAGGCTGGAAAAGCCCTTGGGGGAGCTCTGAGGTCTGATGCAGGCACTGAATTCATAAAATGTACTTAGGGTGATACCAAAAAACCCACCCCTCCACCTTTTGCATTTCCCGCAGTGAAAGTAAAGTCGGCCTCTTTCATTTTCATTAACACCCATATCAATTCAAAGTGACTAAATAGATGCTTAATTGTTCCTTATACACCCTCTGCATCTCTTGTCTGAAAGGGAGGCTTTATTTCCACGATTACGATTTCCATCCCATTACAGAGGGAGGGAGCACAGAGAAATATAAAAGTGTGGATTTTAATAACCTTGTATTTCACACTCTCTGTTATTAAAAAAAATGTTTGCATTTGCTGTGATGGGGGGAAGATTAAAAGGATTGCCGTGGATTCCACTTAGGGAACATTGTTAATGATTTCCATAAATCACTTCAAATAAAAATCACAATCTCCACAGTTCCACCCAAATGCCATTTGGCAGAGGGGTTGATTATGGGAGCAAAACGTATTTCAGAATTAGCTGCTTGTCCTAATGCAACTGGACAAATTAAATTTAGGGATACACACATACCCAATGACACACATATCTCATGCAGAAGAGCAGTGTTTTGGCCCCTGGGAACAAGAACAAATAACGTTTTAGTGGGTCGAGAAAGATCCTGTCCCTCATGATGGATGTTGATTGTTTGTTTCAGCTATTTCCTTAGTATTTTTATTTTATGGCTTAATCTCTAACGTAACTACGGTGGAAGCACTGGTGTTTTATTTCCATGAAGGCAGGATCAAAGTCACTACTGGGACATGCCTTTGGTAATGCTGGTGTCCACGCAGGGCTGAAAAACCGCTCTGACACGTCGTGAGCAGACACTCTGGTTTCTTGTCTGTGACCGGGACCAGATCCCAGAGTTTCTATAGAAGGTGACACCTGAGGTTGTCCTACAGCCTGGGCACTACACCATGGCCGGAGATCTGACCCTGCTCCCAGCTCCGCTGCTGGCAGCGTGGCCTCCTTTGCTACTGGGAAGGGATATAGAGGCAACGGCCTGTGGATGTGGCAACAACTCTCAGGTGCAAACCGAGCTGTAGGGGTGGAGAGCAGCATAGGAGATCATCGCTGTGAGGTGTGCCATGGCATAGGAGGCTTTGTGTCTCGCCCTGGCCGACAGCTATCCAAAAGCTGGCCTAGAAGACGATCGGGAGGTGCAGCTCCAGCAGCAATATGTCCATCTGCACTCTTGAGCGAGACATTCGTCTGCCCAAGGGTCATTTTTCAGTTTTAAGGGTTTTTTGGGTCTCTTCCGCACTGGCTGCCGACACCATAGCCTGACCCTGACCAAAGATGCCACCGCGCCTCTTCAGCAGAATAAAAATGAACAAAGATTTATGCCCCCATTTGGCACAAGGCAGAACCGTCTTCCCAGGGCTTCTTCAAACCCTTCAGATTTTATCTCTACAGGGTGACATCCACATTCACATCCAGATGCTAGCCCGTAGGGGCTGCGCAGCTCGTGTCCCAGCCTTCCCAGGGATGAGGCATGCTGGCCTTCACTCATCCCTGCACGGGTGGGATGATCTTCCCTGCCTCCCTGCCCTGCCCTGCCCGGCTGCTGCACTGCACCCCGGAGCGGCGACTTCATTCCCAAGCAAATTTCGGACCTCTTCCAAAGTTTTGTCAGCAACCTTCCTGCATGACAAGAAGTTGTGAAATACAGGCTTATCCTGGATTTCAATTCCTGGCATTCTTCTTGCCCAGCGATTTCTGCTTGAAAAAAAAAAACACAACAAACAAACATGGAACAGCAGCAGTTTTGAGCAGATGAATCAGAGCAAGCTATCTTTATCTATCTATATATAAAAAACACCTTTTAAAAAAAAATGGTTTTTTTGGTGCTGTATTATTCATGCTCCCAAAGCTGAAGAAGTCCAGATTATAATAATAAATGACATCATGAACATGCCATATTAAGTGCAATGCCGAGGAAGACTCTTCCCTATCTGCTGTCTCTGGTGAACAAAGTGGGGTTTGAACTCCGCGTGTGGCACCATCTCATGGACAGCTTGGCTTCTTCAATGGATTTGAAAGGCTGGAGGCATGCAGAAAAATATCCCGCACAAAAAGCAGCTTGCTTTGTGAAAGAAAGGGGAGCATTTCCCAAGCAAACAAGCCCAGGCCAACAGGACTAATTGCGGTGGAGGAGAGGTGGGGAGAGTAAATTACATGTTCTGTTTGCATCCCTAGAAAGTGCTGTGTGGCCACAGAAAAAATAACTGAAAATTATTTGCAGGGGTTATCTATGGGTAAACCTGATACATATGGGTGAAGCAGACCAGAAAGGCTTCATCCCAACAGGTGGAAAAGTACTTTTTCCATGTCCCCCTCCCACACAGTTTTGCTATCCTGAAATCCAGTGAGAAGATGAGCCAGGCTGTTGGCATCCAACACCTCCCAAAGCCTCTCAAAGGGATCTGGAGGGAGAAGCTGGTGGTCTCCACATTTTCTATCTTCGCCGCTGCCTAAGCTGGATATGTAGAGCTAAACTAAAAAAGTCACCAGCTGTTTCTTTCAAGCAAAATGCAGAAGAAACGGCACGGATGCAAACCCTGTCTGAGTCTTCACAGAGTTGAAAAGGGCAGGACTGAGGGGTCCATCTGCCTGCTAACGTCTGGGCTCCAGGAGGAAATGCCAGCAATGGTAGAGGTAAGGTAGAGATGAAGGATCTGAGCAAGGCAAATAGGAAAACTCACCTGCTTCCCTGAAACACTTCCCCATTGCAGCTAGAGGAACAGAAATAGAGACCTCCCCAAATGCTGTTTCTCATTCCCTAACCCTGAGACACGCATAGGAGTGTGTAGCTCTGCTGTCTGTCCCTCGCAAAGTCTTTGCTCCAGCGTTTTCTCTTCCCAGAGCAGGACCTGCTTCTAACACAGGACCTGTACAGTAACGCTGGTATTTCGGGTGTGGAGGAAGAGCCGAGTAGGGTTGAGCATGTGAAATGCAGCCGGCTTGCCAGGCAGGTTACAAATACACTCTGTGACTTCTGATTAATCTGCCACCGCATCCGAGAGGTGATGCAGTGCTCTCTTCTGCATTGCAGATGGTGCTCCAGCCGTGCCCTTTCCCCGCCACCTTTCATAACCCTTACCTGCTATTTCCCAGGCACTGATTCAGCTCAGCATCATGCAGTGCAGTGCGTGTCTGGGCCACACGTTGTTGCCTGCTTGGGTTGTAGCTGTGTCTGCAGACTGCTCCTGTGCTCACAGGTGGGAAACCAAACCCTGGGACCATGTCCTGGCCATCTCTGCCACACCAGGCATGCTTACATCAAAGGAACTGATGGTAGAGGGGGGCTCTAATGCTAGCCTGTGTTTGCCTTCTAGTGGGCTCCAGGAGACACAGTGTCCGGAATAAAAGTGGGTAACGCTCCTTTTCCTGTGCTCCAAAGCAACGTGCGCAATTGGTGGCACACAGGCGAGAACATCCAGCTGCTACAGGTACTTGGATGCTGGGCTCCGTTCACATCATCACAAAGATGTGGGCACAGCCCGTCTGGACTGAAGGCTGAACCTGGATGATAGCACCCCGTTTCCCCATTCAGGTCAGGCAAGCTCAGCCAGCTCCTGGTGAACTGCAGCAGCCCCCGACTGAGTGACAGGAGCATGAAGAAGCTCCAGCCTGGACTGAGCTCTGCTGCGTCTCAGTGGGGACATTGCCTCGAGCACCCTGTGGTGCTCCACCTCTAGCGGCAACGCTTCTCTTGTCAGCAGCAGACAGTTGTGATTGTCAGTGGCAGCAAAACGCTTGATTACTTTGGGAGAGGATAAACTCAGTAGCAGAAGCAGCAAAAGTGAAAAATATGTATTTAGCAAACATGGAAACAACTTTTAACCCACCTGCAAGCAGAGGTGTGATCATGCTCCTTCCATCTTTTTATTTCGTGATGAAAGTGCTCCATGTTGTATTTTCCAACCTGCCTGCCTGATGCTACCAAAGAGTAATTTAGCCAGGGAAATGTTCCCTTCTAGGAGTTGAAACCCCAGCAGTAGGCTGAATTAAGACTAAAGGTGATATTCATAATGAGCAGGGCATGATTTTGTTGCATAGGCTGTTAACTACACAGAGACATAGTCCTTTGGCTCCTGCACTTTACTATTATGAAGATATTAAATGTCCACTCATTTTATATCAAGTAGTCCAGAGCTCACCAAAGCTCTTGGCTTTCAAAATGTTGATTGAATTGCATGTTCTCCTGGATGAACCTGCTGTTCCACAGATGAAGGAGGTCTCTCATCAGTGAGGAGCTATGCAGTCAGTTCTTGTCCTTCAGTGTCAGGTTATAGCTTTTCCTAATGAATCCAACTCGAGTCTTCTTCACTGCAATTGGAGCCCACATCTTGCTCTGCCCCATCAAGCACAAAGCTACCTATTTCTTTCTTCCCTGGAGCACTCTTTGATGTTCTTGATGGGCAGAGCGATCTGCAGATTAGTGTAAAAATGACCTTACATGCTTTATTGCATGTATCAGAGAGAAGAGAAAAAAACTAAGCCACATCAACTAAGTCCAGGCACATTTAGACAGTTCGGGAAGAACAGGTAAGGAATGGAGAGGCAGCCCCTCCGTTCATGGTGGTGCTGAGCCTCGGTCAACTTTTCTCCAGCATGGGACCCTGCTGAAGGTGACATGGGATCTGACCAGTGAGACAGCACAGACACTGAGATTTCTGTCTCAAAACCAGATCTGGCTGTGGAGTTTTGCCCCAAGGAAAGGAAGCCTGGCCCTAGCAGTCAGAGATTGTAGGCCTGTGGTTCCCATCCTAGACTGTACCTGTCCTCGCTCTTACCCTACCCAACGGTTGCTTCCTCACGTCAACGAAGCGAAAGTCTCCCCTTTAAACAGCTGGATGCACTCTGCTCTCATGCGCATCTCATCCCATTCCCAGATCCACGGTCCCTGCCCCAAGGCATGCTGCACACCCACTTTCTGCCCTTAGATTTGTTTTGCTGTCCTGTTTTGCCTGCGCCAGCCTCTAGGCAGAGAGCAGACAGGCAGCCCTTCATCCACCACTGCTGATGATTTATAACCTTGTCAATAGCTCCGGGGCTTCTAGTCACCGTATGGGTTAATGGCTGCTACCAGAAGACTTTGCAGTTTTCGTCTTTCTTTAATAAGTGTCCAACATGCACCTAAAATATAAGTGGCCTTGTTTGATTATTCTTTTGTCCAGCTCAGTCCAAGGTCAACGCCAAGAACAATACAGCAGAGCAATAGTAAAACACACAAAAGCCCTCTGCAAACTTCCCTGCAGGGCTCCAAAGCACAAATGTATTTTTATTCTCCCTGTGGCTTTCTGAAGGAAGCCGAGAACAGCATCCCTGTGTCACAGGCAGGGAAGCTGAGGCACACACAGCAGCTGAGCACCAGATCCCAAACTTATTCAAAACAGGCACTAGATCCTCCTTGGTTTCAGTTGACTTGAATTCGCAGAAAGTCAGGTGAAATGCCCGGTTCGTTCACCATAAACAAGCTTTCTTAACCGAAAACAAGGCTATTTCTTTAATGAAGGAAAGGAGCAGTACTGGGAGGGAAGGAAGCTGGCAGCGGAGCCGAGCTGCCGAGCCTGTGTGAGGAGGGAGGGGGAAATAGAGAGATCTCATATCTGAGACCCCAGCATTAATTCATATGTTGATGAATGCCATAAATTAGATTGCAATCAGCCTGCATTCTCCAGGGACCTATTCCATGTAACGAGGCAGAGCCGAGTCTGTTCCAAATCCAGAGAACTTCTGGAGACTCCGAATGCGGTTCCTTCCTTCCCCACCCTCAATAAATAAATAACGTTGGGAAAGAGGAAGGCATTAGCTGTGAATGGATTTTAATTGAAGCAACGGTAAATTCATTTCATAATCTTTAATTAGCAGAGATGCTTGCTGGAAATGTAATTTACAGGAAACTTGCTCCTTCGCTTGGAAGTCACTGCAAGGTCCCAGCGATGGAGTTTAGAAGGGGCTGTGGTCCCTGCGGTTTTGTAAATGATGCATGAAGGCCCAGGATGAAGGCACTTGGCTCTTGGGTTGAAGCAGCCAGAGCAGGAAAAGGGTTGTGTGGTCTGAGTCTGTGGTTATCCACCCTTCGCACACACAGCCCCTCTCCAGCTTCTGACCTTATCTTGAACCTCACTGTTTTCTGCAAGCAGTGTCCCCTGTCCTTTTCTTTTATTCAGTCTCCTGAGATCCTATGGATCCCCTCCTCCTGCTGTCCTCCACAAACCCCGGCCCACACAGGTCCCAGGGTTCATCTCCCCATCCAGCTGGCTTATTGATGGGGGGCTGGGGAGTTTTTTGGAGCAGTGAAGAGAGTAGACAAGCACTGGAACAATTATTTTTCCTTCAACATGTTCTCCACTGCAGGATGCTCAGTGGAGCATGCCCCAGTTCTGAGGATGCAAAGAACCTCAGAACACTTTCAAAGACCCTCACTTTGGGAACAGGACAGGTCCCGAGCAAATTCTGGGAGCAAATTATGAGTGGTTGGATTGGTGACGTCCAGAGGTCTCTTCCAGCCAACGTTCCTGTGAGTCTCTGCAACGAAATTATCCTGTCTGGAGCTCCCAGTGAAAGAAGTGGCTATGACTCATGGGTGGTGATTAAGGACAGCTTTAGGTGCAGGGACCCAGAATAAAACCATAGCGCTTGTTTCTCTGCTCGTCTTCTCTCTGTTCATGCTCCACTTCTTGCCTGCTTATGCTGGGATGAAAGCAAGTTTCCTTTCATCTCAATTCCTAGCAGAGCTAGAGTCATCCCAGCAAAGGGAATGTGAGTCGATTCTACTTCTGAAGCCTGTTGACACATTGCTAACCCCGCCCCCCAAGCCGCCCAGTTACTAGGGGAGGATGAAGGGAAAGAAAAGAGATTCTGCCTACCCATGCTGAAAACTTTGTGGGGTGTAATTGAGAGAGCAAATCTACCTTGGAAAATAATTGGTGCCAGCTGGGAAGAATTAGCTGGATGTGTGAATCCCATGTTGGATTTGTTAAAACCAGTCGTGAGAAATCAAGTCTTTCCCTTGTAATCTGAGGGCACTTCGCAAGGAAGGCATGGGGAGAGTGTTCCCTGTGCTCTTTAATCAAACGTGGTCTTCAGACTCGATGGCAACTGTGGATAACACATCTCCCATGCCTCAGTTTCTCCTTGATAACAAGGGAATGGCACCGAATTGCTGGGTGTGTAGCACCTGGGGAGTGTGTAGTTAGAGAGGGGGTAGACCTCGCTACCCCGTGCCTTCACACACAGCCAGCCTCTGGCCACCTGGGTGTGGGCACAGGAAGGCACCCCAAAGCTGGGGAGTCCAGCAGGGACTGTGCTCGTGGGTTGCCATCTGCAGGGAGATCTTGGTTTGGGGTGTCCTTGGAGCACCCCTCATGAGACCCAGGGACGCGGTGCTACAGGGATGGATAGGTCCAGCCTCCCTCCCTCCAATAAATAAGGGGAATGAAGCAAAGCTGAAAAGAGATGCCTTTCTGGAAGCAGCAGGGAGCTGCTGTTTTCTTTCCCCTTCATTAAATACCGTGTTTTCCTCTAATGAAGGGGCCATCCAGAGCAATAATGAAACTCTTCTCACATCTCAGTGTTTCAAATGCCACTTCCCCTTCCTGTGCCGAGATGAACCCAGGCTTCAGCAGCTCCAAGGGTGGGCGCCTCGCTGCTGCCTCACTGTTTCTCTAGCAAAATAAAAGCAAAATTAGTTCCCCACCAAGAGCTGCAAAGCACCCATGCAGGGGGTTGTTTCGTTCATCCCTTCTCCCCCTACATCAATGACGCCTTAATCTCCTTCCTGCTGGGCTCTGCTGCATGCCGCCTTGCCGGAGAAGGGCAGCACGGTGCTCCTGCAGGGCTTTAGGGCTGCCTTCTCCCCACACGGGCTGCCCTGTCACCATCCATGTTGTCCATCAGGGAGTCACCGCTGGGACACAGATGAATCCGACCTTTGCTTTGCCTTAGGTCTTGGTTTTGGATGTGTTTCTATAGGGTATATCATCACTGGGGTATATCATCTCCAGGTATCTGGAAATCTTACATTTCTCGGGTTACCCAGGACCCCCAGGTACATCTGAGCTGCCCAGTTCTCCACAGTGCTACTGGGTGTCCCCACTTCATGTTAGAGGTGATTAGGTGGAAAATCCCCTCAAAGCTATGAGGGGACTTCTGTTAAAGGTTCAGCAGCTTGTGCCTGCCTCCTGTGAGAGACTGGGAGCAGCGTGACCAGCCAGAGGGTGCTTCAGGAGGCAAATGTGCCAGGGATCCCATCAGCTCCGGGCATCTGCCCCTCAGATCTTCCTGATTTTGCTCAGTACGGGGCAGCCCCTCCGCCGTGAGGTTGGGTGGGGATGGCAGCAGCTCCCGGAGTGACTGTGCAGACACAGCGGATGGCCTGTAAGTGTCTCCTCGTCTATCATCAACGTGAAGTTCAATTACAGCCTATTGGGGTTTTCTCGATTTGCCAGTTAATTAATAAAATCTGCATCGCAGATGAGTTCTATTTACATAAGAGCTGAAGGAGGCAAGTCTTCATCTTACTTAATAGCAACGAATATTCAGATGTCAAATTAACTCATTGCTCTCAGTGCCAACTTGTTATTTACATGGTTGTGCTTTTAAGATACTCTGAATTTCCACTTTTTGTGAGACAGAGGCAGTAACGGGATCTTTTGTTTTCTTGAGCCCTGCTTGCTTTATTGAGACAACTTCCAATAAACTGCAAAATTGTTTCTGCATGAAGGTAGGACTCCCTGGCTAGAACAAGAGATGCCTAAAGGGGCAACAACAGAGACATATCATATCATGGCCAGTACAGAGCTGAGAGGGAAGGACTGCTGCTTTTTCTTCATAACGAGGTGTTTCTGAACGGGAGCAAGCAGTAGATTTGATACAGACACAAGCAAATACTTTTTCCTATGAAGTGCAACTGCACTGTCCATCCTGTTGCCACAGGATGCCATGGAGACTGGCATGAGTTCAGGGAGGGGTTCGACTAAGTGTTGGTGGATGTTAAACCCCGTGAGCTGAGTATGGCTTCCAGCTGATGAAGACCCTTGAACCCCAGATCACCAAAGCTGGGAAGACTGGGTCAAGGCTGCTTTGTACGTGTCCTGTTTCTGTTGATTTCTATGCATCTGCTACAGCCACTGAACAAGCTGGGTGGGCCATTGGTCTCAACCCACAAAGCCATTCCTATGGCAATTTAGCCGATAATTTGGCAAAGAGGCAATACGGGTCCCTTTGCTTCTACAGTTGGTGGGAATCAAGCAGATGCGTTGGAGAGGGCTGGTATGTAGGGAAATCTTGAGTGACGATGGGTTTTTATCTGCCTTTGAAGTTGTCATGAGCAACATTTTAAGGCGAAGACGCCACTAGCCAGTCTACCATATAGAGTAACATAGCACAGGAGAGAGCTTCCCTTTGGATAGAATTCACATCTGCCCTTTGTTTGTTAGTGCCGCAGCATTGTCCTTGTCTGATGAGCTTCTTGGAGGACTGAAGAATTAAGAGGCTGTGGAGGTGCCAAAAGAAATTAGGGAATATGATTGGGAAGGAAACCTGGGAAATGAACCTTGCTTTTTAATCAACGTACCAAGCAAAGCAGGGCTAATCAGCATTAATCAAGTAGAGCACTGTTGTTAGATGGAGGCCCTGATTTAGAATAGGGGGCTCTACTAATGACCCAGCAGAAGCAGGAGAGCTTTTCCAGCTAGAATTCCCTTGCCCAAGACAGTGATTGATCTGCCGAACACGTATTGATCTGCTTTCCCAACTGCACAGCAGCTCGGGCTCTGCAATCCTTTCTCCTTTTTGCGAGAGAAGGGCTATGTGGCCTCCCCTGGAAGCAAATCACATGGCAGCAACCACAAGCCAGGCAATAAAACAGCATCCAGCAGGAGCAAGGCATTTTTGTTTTCATTATTCAGCCGGCATGTGGGTGTGCATGGCTCTGCCTGAGCAGCAGCTGGCATCTCGTAGGCAGAAACCCGCACCCTGCAAGAGCAGGAATCCCCTTGGAGAGCAGCCACCACCCCACAGAGATGCCCAGTGAGCTCTGCAGGTGGTTTGAGGGAAGCTGAACGTAGGGACGCTGAAACCAGTTCCCTGGGAGGTGCTTTCAACGCGGCTCTTCCTAAGCCCAGGCTGGACACCTGCAACCTGAGCTACAGTTAAATGAAAGCCAGAGCAGTGTGGACAAAAAGGGATGGTTCATGTGGGTCTGCTTGTACCCCCACAGGGTAGAGATTGCCCCTGAGGGGCCAAGGCGGCCATGTCTGCACTAGTATAAGAGAGCCAGGGCACTCTCCCACATTGGTCCATCCTCCCTCATTGTCAGCATGCTCCCTAGTACTGCTTTGGTCCATGCCAGTTAACACCCTTCCGGCCAGTGACTGGGCAGAGATATGGAGACAGGCAGGCCAGGACCTGTTCCCATATGGCAATATGGGCGAAGCCACACGTCTCCAAGGACAAGAGTTTTTGGCTAGACCCTCAGATGTGGGGCTGTACTGTGGCCACCTGCCAGCAACCAGAACCAGGCCTGTTTTATCTGTGCAGCTGGGTGAGATCAATGGACTGTTGTGCTGGATACTGTCCTTCTACATAGTGGGAGTCATCCCCGGATGAAACATGGGTTGAATAAGAGGCACAAGTGGAGAAACTGAGGCACACACCAGTTGAAGGACCTGCCTGGGGTCAGCGGCAGAGGTATGAGCTCCATTTTCTTAGGAAGTGACAGGTCCCTCTCCACACCTAACAGGAACCACCAAGAGTGGATTTCACCTTCTGAGGTCACATCTCATGCTGGCTTGCAGCGAGCGACGTGGGTGCTGCCTCTGCCACTCTCACAATTAATTATTTACAACTGATTACTGTCTGTGCTGTTAAGCCTGGGCATGCAGGCGATAACCTGGAGGCTGAGCGCAGCAGGGAGGCTGAGACACGCTCTGCTTTCCAGATGAGGCAGCTATATATTTTTTGGAGTTCTTGTTTCATTCCATTAGCCAAATCCTCCCTCTGCCTTGCCATCCCCGATGTTTGAAGTGTCAGGCATGAAAGCAAAGGGAAGTCAATCAGATCTGCAAAGGCCTATTGGAGATAATTGCCAGGCTGTCTCCCAGAGAGTTTTCCCTGCTCTGCTGGGTCAGCTGAAGAGTGGAACATCATAAAAGTGATGCCACCAACTTCTCCGTGATCTTTTCCTCCTCCTGAGCAGAAATGGGCTGAGAAACAGCATCTGAAGAAGGCGTGGAAAAAACCAGCTGGTCTTGAGGGAGTTGGGCAGATGGCCCGGCCCGTCGCCTGCCAAAAAGGAAGGGAGGGCTGCGCGGGCAGCGCGGGCAGCTATCAATGTGCTCAGGAGGCTTTTGAGAGGAAATAACGGAGAAGTCAAAGTCATGCTCTTCACTGTGGGGCGTAGTGGGAGAATGAGCAGCAATGGACATCACCCGGAACAAGAGATGTTCAGACTGGTCACGTATATCCCTCTTCTATGGCACAAGTTTTTCCCTGTGAGGACAGCCAAGCAGCGGGACAGGCATCCAGAAGGGCTGTCCAGTCTCTCTCCTTGGAGGATTTTAAGACTTGAGTGGACAAAGCCCTGAAAAACCTGGTCTGACTTCAGAGCTGACCCTGCTTTGGGCAGGAGGTTGGACTTAGAGACCTCCTGACCTCCCTTCCAACTTGAATTATCCTATGACCCTAGGAACACATCCTTCTCAGTGCCTGAGGGGACAGAAGGAAAGAGGAGGTAGAGAGATTGAGGCTGAGCACCAATGAAAGCCCTCCCAGAAGTAGGGAGAGGTAAGCGCACAGACACCTTGGTGAGGAAAAGGGCGTTTATCCATCATTGGAGGTTTCTAGGAGCAGACTAGATGCATGTGGATCGTGACCAGTGTGGTCAGACTTAATGTGACCTTGTGTGCCTTCATGTGTGAACCTGGGGCTCTGAGGTGACATTCCTACTCCTCATCCATCCCAGTACTGAGCTGGACCTTCCTGAGGATGAGAGCTGCTCCTCTGCCTTTCACCTCCAGCCCCCTCAGGATCTTGGGGGTATCATGCCTTTCTCAACCTCCTCTGACCCTCTCTCTAGGTTTGCTGCCACCCTCACACGTTCTTCCCCCCAAAATCAGCATCGACAGTGCTTTCTAGCAATATCCCCAGTGCTTTGTAGGACTCTCCACATCATTTTCTAGAAATTACCCTGGGTGCTTTCTAGGAATTTCCCACATTTCTTTCCAGGAATTCCACCTTTTTTTTTTTTTCAGGAATGTCCCAGGACATTTTCCAGTAATGCCCTGTGTTGTTTTCTAGGAATTTTGTAGGATGCTTTCTAGGAGTTTCCGCTTTGCTTACTCTGAATGTCCCACAGTGCTTTCCAGGAACCCATCACACCTTTTGTCAGAATTTTCCAGAGTTCTTTCTAGGAAACTCCATGTTGCTTTCTGGTAATTTCTAAGGTTGCTTTCCAAGAATTTTCACCTGGTCTTCTAGGATTGCCTCCAGGTGCTTTCCAGGAATTTGACTTGTTGCTTTCTAGGAACTCCCATGATGTTTTCTAGGCATTTCCCCTGCTGTGGTTGCCTTCCAGGAATCTCCCCTCTGCTTTCTAGTAATGTCCCAGGATGTTTTCCAGGAATCTTCCCTTCCTTTTCCTGGAATTTCTCCTTTGCTTCTTTTGAATCTTCCCAGGATGCTTCCCAGGAACTTCTCAGGTTTCTTCCAAGGAATATCTCAGTATGATTTCTAGGAATTCTCATACTACTTTCCAGTTTCTTCCTAGGAATTTCCATATTGCTTGCTAGAAACCTCCCCTTTTCTTTCCAGGAATGTCCCATCTTGCTTTCAAGCCATTTCTCATGTTGTTTTCTAGGAATGTCCTAGAGTGCTTACCAGGAACTTTGTAAATGTTTTCTCAGAATTTTCTAGGATTCTTTGTAGGAAGAACTCTTTGCTTTCCAGGAAATTCTTTGCTTTCTAGGAATTTTATGTCACTTTCCAGGATTTTGCCAGGATGCTTTTCAGGAATCATAGAAACCCTTGTTTTACTAGACTCCTTCTGCCTTCGTGCAAGTCTTTTTGAGGCTGTTTTCCCAATATTGGCAGGAGGAAGTGGCTGAGGTGGCTCCATGGAAGTATCTTTCCTTTTTTTTTCCTCCGCTGACTTTTGTGCGGAAGCGTGCTTGTTACGGCAGCCCTGGGGACTACTTCCTTGCTGTGTTCTTGTCATCGCTGTCTTTGTGGAGACCTCAGAGATGCAGGTTTCTTTCTGCCACTGCTGCCTTTGAGCCTCTCTCCAACTCCCTTCCTAAGCGAACACTGATCTGACGCTTGCTGAGGGATCTGACCAAGCCTGGAGCCACGTGCAATAACTCAGGTGTCAAAGCATCATTTGTTGAAACAGTGCTTGGGCCTCCAAGGTGATGTTGTGAAGAGCAGCAACGTCTTCTGCTCTGCCTCAGCAATAAAAACAGCACTGAGGAGATTTCTCTTCTACCATGCGAAGCCGAGGTGGTTGCTTGTCACTCCAGTCATGTCCAAGCTGCCCAGGTAGAGTGATCATAAAGCACGCTGAAGAAGGCACCTGGATCAGCAGTGCAAATTATGTGGAAACCACCAGTTCCTGTGCAATACGGTCCCATTAACCTGCTAAGGAGGTAATGTGGTTTGCATGTCACGTCTGGAGATGAAAGATGGGCTGAAGATTTTAAGGCATTAGTGAAATCCTGGTGCTATGAGAGGCAATAGCAAAATCCTGCGAGGGATCCAGGACTGGTCCTATAGTTTCAAACCTTTGATGTGATGGCGATTTAGTAGTGACCTTGGGTGTGACCTTGGTTTCCCACCAGCTTTGGGCCATGACTGAAACGGCGAGGGCAGCTGTGCCTTTCTCTCTTCTTGTCTCTGTTTGTGTCAGAAGTGTAGCAGACTTATTGAAGCTGAAACTTTTAGCGGGTAAAAAAAGAACAGCTTTGACAAACGTCTTGGTTAAAAAAGAGCCCTCAAGTTCTTGAAAAGTCCGACGTTGACAACCAAGATTTTTAGTTTCCTAATTTCCTTCTTCTGCAATTTAAGGTGATTATTAACAGCATGTTCAGAAACTACTGAAACAAAACATTTTAATTGGCCCAAACCAGGCGGTTTTATTTTAGTTTGGTTTCATTTTTAATTCACAGAAGCTTGAGATTTTGATCTTTCATCTTCAGCTGGAACAGGAGGAAAAAAAAGAAATCTCAAAAAGCTTTATGAAGTAAACCCTTTACCCACACTGCCGTTAGCACAAGTACTTGGAAGAAAGGCTCCTGTCTTTCTGCTTTTGCCTGTCAGTGGGCTCGCTAAACCTCCCTCTCCTCCAGATAAATACGAATTGCCTCTCTCAGCTGGGTGTTGTCTTGCAAGCAAATGCATTCAGCTGTGAGCTGGGGAGGCTGAGGTGTGGGTACATGTCTCTCATCTGCTTGGTGGTAGGTGACTTCTCCCAGTGTAGAAGGCAGGCAGGTAGGTGGGGGCAGTAATGTTTTTGTTTTCCCTGAAAGGTTCCTAACCTGGATTTCTGAGATGGTTGGTGGTGTTTCCTCTGTGAGAAAAAGAGATGAAAGACAGTATTAATCCCTCCCCCCTCAATGTGCATGTCTAGGCTCTCTGTGGTGCTCGTGTATGAGAGAGTGCTGAGTCTCAGCGCCCTTCAGCAGTGCTCCCTGTGAAGCAGGACCAGATGACCTTTCATTGTACTCATTCAAGTGTGTGCAGTGCAGCTCTCCAGGCAAGTACAACAGATGTAAATACACAGCTCATTTGAATGCTGAGCCTTCCTTGATGAAGGAAAGCACTCGGGTGTGTTAAGGGGCAGCTATTTGTTTTCCTCAGCCCGGACTGAGCTTTCCAATTAGCTGGAGACCATGTGATGCAAGGACCTTCTGCTGAAGCAATCACATAAGCTCTGTGCTGTCCTGCATCCTTCTGCTACGGGGTGGTATGAGAAGCAGCTCTTTCTGGGGAGGGAAACTGCCTAGAGAAAGCCCATCAGCCTCAGCATCTTGATAGACACTTGACTGATGGAAGCCCAATCTGTAGACTAGAGCCTGGTACAGAAGATGGCCTGTGCTGGAGCATCAGGTGAGGTGGGTAAAGGCAGTGGGGACCTTTCTGGTTCATTGGGCAGTTGATTTTAGCAGTGCACTGGGATATTCACTGGGGAAGACCAGGTGGGACCGTTCTTTGATACGGTGGGATTCCATCTGGCATTCGTGGAAGAGACTCAAATAGGACTTTGACTTAATATTGGGCATAATGGGTGGTATAACAGGTTTGTGAACATGCAAGATTTCTGCTAAGACCATCCAGAATCTATTTAACAGAATCTGGCATTTCATAACTCTTAAAATTCTCTCCTATGGTTCTCTTAATGGCATGCAAAACCACAGACTTTGGAAGGAGGAAATAAAAAAAGGCAAGTTAATAACCTTTTAATAAAAATTATACACGGGGCTTCATGGCAAAGGGAGGCATTCATTTCCCAACTGCCTCGCTTAATATGGAAATAAAGGGCAATCAATCAGAGCCAGTCACTCCCGCAGCGCAGAGCAAGAAAAGACCGGGCTGATGGCGTGGGGGAAGACACAACAGAAAGAGGCAGCTCCAAATGTTTCATTTTAATGTTCTCCTCCTGTAGCACTTTTTGCTTTTTATATAGTGCCTCTTTTCTTCCAGAAAGCTGGCACTCGCCAGGGGATGTGCAGCCAGCTGTGGGGATCTGCGGTGGGCATCTGAACCTGCAGCTTGTGAGCTTGGAGCTCACAGTCAGAGACCTGGGAGTAGGACCCCTGCTAGAGTAGAAACCAGAGGCCCTCATGAGTCCGGTTCTTCACCTGAGACCAAACTGCCACAGCCCTGTGAGATCTGGCCCCTGCTTTGAGCCAGGTGGTTTTCTCCTAGAAGCAGAGATTTATATTTCATCAGTGGCCTTCAAGTCCTCAATGTCCCCAGAGGCAAGTTTCCAAACCAAATGATTAAGATTCCAGCAATGCTCATGCTGATGTGACTGTGCTCTTGAGTATCTCCGTGCTGGGGGGTAGAATTGTAGCCCAGCCAAGGGACAGAGTTGACAGTGCTTAGCAGAAGCTTGACATCAATTTAAGGAATGGGATTATCTCGGGATGAAGAGGGAAGATGGATAGGAAAGGTGAACATCAGGGCAGGAATGAAGAGGGAGAGGAAGGGATGTGTGCTGTCCAAGGGGAAAACCCGCAGGGATGTGCTACGTCTCAAGACAGGGCACCGATCCTGCCGTCGCCCAGCTTCTCAGTGCTGCTGTGGGTCCAACTCTCAGATTCCCTCCCTGTGAAGTGACCTGCTGGCAGGGAGATGCTTTGCAACAGGGTCAGAGAAGCACTGGGATGCTCTAAGCTGATCTCCTCGAGGCTGCAAGATATAGTCATGGTCTTGGGAAGACACATGTCCTGTGGTCCCGTTTCATCTCTGCCGCTGATGGCCCCTGTGACCTCTGGAAACTCATTTTCCCTTTTTTTTTTTTTTTTTTTTGTCTCAGTTTCCCCAGTCTGAAAAACAGTGCTTATTATTCCACTTCCCTCTGCTTTCCTGGCTGGTTTCTACTAGTTTTCAAGAAGGCCTCTTTGGCAGAGGAAATAAAGACATTTTTTTGACTGTATGACAGTATCAGGGCAAAGTTTATCTGACTTTAGGAGGCCAGGAGGAGGATGACAGGCAGACAGCTGAGCAGAAGCAGGTCAGACTTTCAAGCTGTGAATGACCCTGGATTTTTTTCCTCCCTGTTCCTTAATCCTGACTATTGGTTCTTCTACCTGACACAGATGATTATTTCCAGATATCACAGTCATTTGGAAAGGAACAAAATATTTCCATCAGTCAGGGAAATTCTCCCGAGGGAACAACCAACAGCGCAGAAAACAGTGAAACCAACTCGGTGGGTTCAAGCAGGATGAGAGTGACGGGCAGTGATTGGGCACAGAGCGAGTTCAGAGGACTTGCTGCCGTGTTTCATGCCTGGATGCCCAGCTCACAGCCAACTTCAAAACCACCCACTGCTGCCTGCTAATAGCACCGCTCCCGCAGCTTGAAGTCCAGTGCATTAGCTCTGAGAATGAGAAGATCTTTGTGTCAGGGACGATGTTAAGTGATGAATATTCTTTTTTGAGGTGATGAATGAGGGTGGGCTTGTTTCCATTTTGATTCGATTGATGGCAGAGAGATGGTGAATGAAAAGAAACTAGTCGTTGACTGCGACTGTTGTGGAAACGTTTAGTTCAGCTGTTTGGGAAGATCCCTGCCTTCATTTACACACAAGCAGCCATTTGGGTCATGCCAGTGAGCAGTATTTGGTGACAACCCTCACCAAGGAGGAGCCCGGTGTGGTCAGCAACGTGAGCAGAGCTGTCTTTGTCACTTGAAAATTGATTGCGTTTGATCTGAACTCTGGTGGCACACTGCAGTATTGTTAGGAAAGCGTTTTCACACCAGCAGCTCACTTTCATGTCATTTTTAATATACCTTTGCAAAGGTGGTAGCTCAGGGCAGACTAGAAATCCAACCCAACTCCACCCAGAGAGCAGCTCCAGAAGCCGGAGAAAATTCCCGTTGAACTGCTCGTGAGACTGTACCTGGAGGGAGATAAATACTGCAGATTCAAATATGAAGGAAAGTATAAAATTATGCAGGGCAAAGTTGAAAGCGTGCTGTCCATGTTTCGTGGGAAAGCTGACCCACACATGATCCCAGGAGATGGGACGTGACAGACAAAGCCTTGACTGTGTGGAGGGTGTTTGCCAGGCAGAGGAGCTGCAGTGGGCAGGGATTAAATTGTCATCAATCTTCAAAGGGGACTTGCAGGGCTCTGACTGTGTCCAGGCTTTGCTTTAGGCTCACGATGAAGGACAGAGACTATCCCTGGGCAGTTCCTTGAAGGTCTGGCCTGGCTGGTTAGTCTCAGGATGGCTGGGCTCAGGAAATCTTATGGAATGGTGTAAATAGGCAAGAAAATCAATCCCACCACAGAAACAGATCTTCCGTGGTTGACCACCTCTGTGCTACTGGGATCTTGCGTTGCCAGTGTCTCTTCTAGTTGGCTCTGTGATGCTAATGAGGCAGGTACCCCCTGGCTCTAACGCTCACACAATGCAAAATATTTTCATTTTTTAACCTGAAAGGAGGTTGTAGTGAGGTGGATGTCGGTCTCTTTTCTCAAGTAACAAGCGATAAGACAAGAGGAAATGGCCTCAAGTTGTGCCAGGGGAAGTTTAGATTGGGCATTATGAAGAATTTCTTTATCAAAAGGGTTGTCAAGCAAAAGGGTTGTCCCTGGAACAGGTTGCCCAGGAAGTGGTTGAGTCACCATCCCTCGAGGTATTTAAAAGATGTGTAGATGTGGCACCTAGGGACGTGGTTTAGTGGTGGAGTTGGTAGTGTTAGGTTAATGATTGGACTTGATAGCCTTCAGGGTCTTTTCCAACCTCAGTGATTCTTTGCTCATGTCAGAGGGGCAGTACTTGGTGAGGGGCAGACATCAAGAGCCTGCCAGTAATTTTTGGAGAGACGCAAACCATGGTAGCACGCTTATTCATTAGAGGAAGGGAAGCATGCTCAGTGCACGAGCAGATATGGCCACAACAACAGCACCACCATGAACAGGGCTGCAGGGAAACGGGCATTGAGAAGTGGCGTCTCGAGGCAGCACCATGAAGGGAAACAGAGACGTTAATTACACCTGCAGAGGAGTGGGCTGCCGGCAGACGCCAGGTTACAGCAGAGACAGATGGCGGCAGAGACGTAAATCCAGGCTGCAGGAAGCACTGCCAGGCCCTGGAGATGATTAGTCACTTCGTAGGTGGAAGCATGGAGCCGATGGGATGGTGGTGTACGACTGTGGGACCAAGGGAGTGGGAGGGTGTCTGACATGTGCCCCCGCGTGGGAGGCAACCGTGTAGGATCACTGAAATGCCGGATGGGCAGGGCCTCCACAGCCTCCACCGCTAGATCAGGGCAGCCCTGGCTTCCCCCTGCCTGGGGAAGGGGAAGCTCACTGAGTGGGAGGCCCAGGCAAGTGAAGGACCAGACAGTGGAGGTCCAGTGAGAGTGAGACCAAGGGACTGGGATGCTCAGGGAGCAGGAAATCCAGAGAGTGGGAAGTCTGAAAGGTGGAGGCCCAGAGAGTGGGAGGCCCATGGAGTGGGAGGTTCGGAAAAGTGGGAGGCCCAGGGATGGCGAGGCTCCGAGTGAGAGGTCCACGGAGGGGGAGGCCAAGAGAGCAGAGGGCCAGCGAGTGTGAGGCCCACCAAATGGCGGAACTGAGTAGAGGCACGGTGTTTGGGAAGTACAAAGGTGAGGCCCAGAAAAGCGGGAGGTGTAAAAAGTTGAGGCCCAGCAAGAGGGAGGCTAGAATGAAAGTGGGAGACTAAGACAGCGGGAGGCCCAAGTAGTTGAAGGCCAAGGGATTGAGAGGCCCAATGAGTGGAGGCACACAGAGTAGAGGCCCAGGAAATTGGGAGGCCTGGTGTGTATGAGGCCCAGAGAGTAGAGTGCTGTGGTAAGTGGAGGCCCACAGAGTGGGAGGAAAAGAGAGTGGCGGCTCCGGTAGTGGGAGGCTGAGAGAGTGGAAGGCAAAGGGAGTAGAAGCCCAACAAGTGGGAGGCTACATTGTGTTGAGACCAAGTGATTGGGAGACTCAGACAGTGGGAGAAAAAGGGATTGAGAGACCAAGAGAGTTGAGGCCCAGTGAGTGGGAGGCTACTGCAAGTGGAGTCCAAGGGAGTGAGAGACTTAGAGTTTGGGAGGTCAAGGTAGTGGGAAGCCAAAAGGTAGTGGAAGACTAAAAAAGGTGGAGGCCAAAGGTAGTGAAAGCTCAGAAAAAAAGTAGAGGATGAGATATAGTGGGAAGTTGGAAAGAAAGTGGAGGAAGAAAGGTAGTGGAAGGCCAAGAGATAGAAGGTGGTCAAAGGGTTATGGGTATTTGAAAGGTAGAGTGAGGTCAAGAGGCAGTAGGAGACTGAAATGTAGTGGGAGTCTGGAAAAAAGTGGAGACCAAAAGCGATCAGAGTGCTGGAAAAAAGGTGGAAGCTGAAAAGTAGTGGTAGGCTGAAAGAAAGTGTGAGGTTGGAAATAAAGTGGAGGCTAAAAGAAAATGGGAAGCCAAGCAGTAGCTGAAGACCGAAATGCAGTCAGAGGCCAGAAATAAAGTTGAAGCTGAAAGGTAGTGGGAGGCCAGAAAAATGTTGAGGCCAACTGGTAGTGGGAGGCTGAGAAGTAGTGGGAGGCTGAGAAGTAGTGGGAGGCTGAGAAGTAGTGGGAGGCTGAGAAGTAGTGGGAGGCTAAATTGCAGTTGAAGGCCAGAAATAAAATGGAGATCAAAAGGGAGTGGGAGGTCAAGAGGTAGTGGTAGGTTGGAAAAAAGGTGGAGGCTGAGAGGAAGTTGGAGGCCAGAAAAGAAATAGAAGTTGAGAGGGAGTGAGGGGCTGAGGGGGAGTGGGTGGCAGGAAGGTAATAGGAGGCTGGAAGAAGGGACGATGCTGAAACTTAGCTGTAGTTTGAAAGGTAGTGGGAGGCTGAAAGGTAGAGGGATGCAGATGAAAGTGGAAGCTGTAGCGTAGTGGGAGGCTGAGGGGTAGTAGGAGATCGGAGAAGCAAACTGGAGTCTGAGAGGTAGTTGGAGATGGGGAAAAAAGGATGAGGCTGAAAAGAAGTTGTAGTTCAAATTGTAATGGGAGACCATAAAAAAAGGGGAGGCTGAGTGGTAGTGGAAAACTGGAAAAAATGTGGGAGGCCAAGAGATATTGAGTGGCTGATATGTAGTGTGAGGCTGGAATGTAGTGGGCGGTCAGAGAAATAAATTGGAGGCTGAGAGGCAGTGGGAGGCTGAAAGGTATTTATAAGCTGAGTGGTAGTGGGAGGCCAGAAAAGAAATGGAGGGTGAAAGGCAGTGGGAGGCCATAAGGCAGTGCAAGCCCAAGAGAGTTGAAGCCCATGGAGTGGGAGGCCCAGGGTCTGGGACCCCTATGAAAATGGTAGACCCAGTGAATGGGAGGGCCATGGAGTTGGAAGACCATGGAATGGGAGGATGAATTCAGGCCCAGTGAGTGGGAGGCTACAGAGAATGGAGGCCCAGGAAAGTGAGAGGCCCAGAAAATATGAAGGCTGTGAGATTTGGAATCTCAAGGAATGGGAGACCCAGAAAGTGGAGGCCCAGGGAAGATCCAGAAAGTGGAGGCCCAGGGAATGGAATCCCAGTGAATGGGAGGCTAAGAAAGTGTGCAGCTCAGATAGTGAGAGGTGCAGGCAGGTTCTCCGACCACCAAATAAAAGTATGGATGGAAAATGAGCATGAAAGGGGATGATAATTTGGTTCCAATGAGCCTGTTCACAGTCTCAGAAGTAATCTTTTCACTTTCATGCCACTGCTTACCCAGCATGTCTCTGCACAACCACGAAGACTTTTATCTGCAGGATATTTTGGTTATTTTTTTCTTTATGCTTTTTATTTTAAAAAAGATATTTTTTTTTCCTTCCTTGTGGTTCAAGAATTCGCCAAAAAAGTCCCTTTTAGGAATACCATCTTGGGGTGTTTCCAAACTGGCGTTTGTTCCCTGCACCATGAAACCAAGGCAGAAGAGGTCCCTTCTGCGGAGGAGGCTGGTCTGTCCCCGCTTCCCGCAGTGATGTGGTGTCGAGGTGTCAGAGCTGCTGTGAACACCGCCTGGCAGCCCTGCTGTCCCTGCAGCAATCTGCAGACTAGCAGAGGCTGAAATTTGCAGCACCGCACTAATGCTGATCGCTGGGACGGGCAGATGGGGATACAACCTTGTGCTGTTACTCTTTCAGGTGCCATCTTCTATCTATCTCTTTTTTCCTTAGTATCTCAGAGGACAAGCAATTAAGGTGCATGGGGGCAGAAGAGAATTCCTCTGTAGTACCCATGTTCCTAATTAGTTATCTAAATACATAACAAAGTGCCACAGCAGTAGTATGGATCTAGTTGACCTTTTGAGTTGTAGAGCATACTTACTAAATGCCAAGCTGCCTGAAAAAAACATGTAGAACTTGATTTTTCTTCACTCTTCTCTATTTTATGCATTTCTGAGGGATGGCAATGAAGAGGGTGCCTTACTAGAGCAAGGACAGCCAGGAATGTAGAGAGGCTTGGATGAAACACAACCAGTATTTGTTTAGAGGGTTCATT
The DNA here is from genome assembly GCF_028500815.1 of Rissa tridactyla. Lineage (NCBI taxonomy): Eukaryota > Metazoa > Chordata > Aves > Charadriiformes > Laridae > Rissa > Rissa tridactyla. Next base: position 45,415,270 of record NC_071473.1, read on the forward strand.
AAGCAAAGAACTGGGTGTAATTTTTGCATGGCTCCTCATGGTCATTTTGAAGACAGTCAGGTGCCCAGCAACCACAGGGGTGGTTCCACACTGCTCCTGATCTAGCTGTGTGGATCTTCTGCTGAGGGTCTGGGCGTAAACTCAAGCAAAGTTCAGCCCCTTTTGTATGACACTGAACTGTTCCTGGAGATGTGGGTAACGGACCAGCAGAAACTCCTATATAGGTCAGGCAATGAATTTTCATAACTGAGAAGCTTTTGAAGATCTACTCTTAGGGGCCCCACCATCAGAGTCCTGAGAGCTTTGATCTGGCTCTAGGAAAGCCAATAAATCCCAAAGTGCTGTAGACTCATCATGGGTGACTTTAAGCAGCCAAACCAAAGCCCATCATCAATCCAGTAACAACCATGCAGCTGGCTCTGCTGTCAGCACAGGCTGTTGTTACACTCTGGGTGCCGTGAGCCAAAATCCTTGGTTTGGTGGGCAATAGAATTGGAATGAGGTCTCCTTGTCCTATGTCACAATGCTGCAGCCCTGTGGTGCTAGGACACTGGCAAACATGTATGCTTCACTGCTGGGAATGACCCAGGTCCACCCACAACAGCTTGTGTGTATAAAAGATCCCTATGATAGAGAAGAGAGCAGTGGGGTGCAGAGATGTCTCCAGCTGGGATGGCAGACCACCAAAGATTACAGCTCCCAAAATTAGTTCTTTATGGCAAAAAAATGCAGTGCCTTAATCAGGACAACAAAGTGTGTATCCAAAGAACTGTGTTGGACTCCCAGCATTTGATGTTACCTTTTTTTTAGCTGCTTATTATCCATCCAATTCTAATTTCCAGGTGTTTCCTGGAAAAGGGATGCTGAGTTAGTGACCATACAGGGAGAGGAGACCTGGAGTCTGACAGCAGGACAGATCTGCCCTGCTGGTGTCCCAGCTGAGGCCCTGATCCAGAGATGGGTCTTGTGGTCCTCTGAAGTCTGGACCTCTATGTGGGTGAGCCATGCCAAACAGATGTAGCCCGTTGCCAGAGAAACCCAGCGGAGTCCTGAATGGGTGCATCAACACGACCTGAGCCCCAAGCCTGTTCCACCACGTGTGGTACCAAGAGGCGTAGAGAAACCATGGCCAGGGGCCAGCGGGAGCCCGACCGCGGCTCAGGCTAAGCAGTGCTTCATTACTCCAGGGGAAAAACAAGCGGCGACCATCTTCAGTGAAACAGGCCAGCAGGCCAGCCGCACAGAGCCGGAGTCTATCCACAAAGCCATAATGCAGCTTAGTGACGCCATCCCAAAATAGTCTGCTTGTCCAGCAAGAAAGCCTCTCTAATTCAGCCTGCATGTTTATTTAAGGAGACGCTATTTCCTTTAGCCCGGCTTCCCCAGCTTCGGTGACCGAGTAATCACCTGTCAAGTGGCTTACATGGTGACAGACCAGAGGAGGGAGCACGGAGTAATGAGGGATCATCACTCCAGGTGATTTTTAATATCCAAGAGGCAGTGGCAGACAGGAGAGTGATGGGAAAGCGTGGACACTGGAAACACATCTGCCAGGAGCTGCCCGTCCTGCAGGCAGACAGATGGGCTTTTCAGCACGTTTCACCAGGAGAATAACCTGTAATAGAGCATGAAAGGGGAGAGAAGCACCAAAGGGTGAAGTCCTGACCGAGGGGGACAGGGGTGAGTAGTGTCCCTGCAGCCAACTGGGGCTCAAAGAGGCTGTTTGATCTGGGGTAAGAAGGGATTTGCAGGAGTTGGGTTTGATGGGGCCCAGATAGTCACAAATTTTAGCCAGGTTTGTCTAAGGAGGGTGAGGATGGACATGTGGGCTGGGATGCACAGCCTCCCTGCCCTGCCTGGGGACATCTCTGGTGACAGGGGTTGGCAGGAAGGGCCTATAAGAAAGCTGGGGAGGGGCTGTTTGCAAGGGCAGGTAGCGATAAGATGAGGGGCAATGGTCTTAAACTAGAGCAGGGCAGGTTTAGATTAGACATTAGGAAGAAGTTCTTTACAATGAGGGTGGTGACACACTGGAACAGGTTGCCCAGAGAGGTTGTGGAGGCCCCATCCCTGGAGACATTCAAGGCCAGGCTTGATGAGGCTCTGAGCAGCCTGATCTAGCTGAAGATGTCCCTGCTTACTGCAGGGGGGTTGGACTAGATGACCTTTAAAGATGCCTTCCAACCCAACACATTCTATGATTCTATGATTTTTGCCGTGTGAAGATCTGCTCATGTACGTTCAGTATTCTTGTCAGTGGGACTCTTTCTTCAAAGCCAGCAAAAGGACTGGGGTTAGCTTCATCACACATGGATGGAGGACCATCCTGTGGTCCTTTGGGAGCTTTGCTCCAGCCTGCAAGTCTGGATGGCTTTGAGGATCTTGCACCCCAGGCTCCAATTCTGAACAGTCATTGCAGTGCAGCGCACACTACTGCTCCCGGGGACTGAACCTGCTTCTCTCATCTGTAGCCTCAGCACTGAGGTGTAAGGCAAGAGGACTATGAAGGCAAAGTTCCATAGATGTTCCCTAGACACAGGTTTTGTTTGCTGCTTGTACCTTGTTCCAACTCTGCAGATGTGCAGTGCATCTTGTCTATCCAGGCTGTGCAAAATATGGCCCACTGGGAGCACCTGAACGTTGCCTTTTATATGCAGTTGAGAGATGGTATTGCCCTGGACTCCCAGATCCAGTGTTTTATTTCAAATGGTGGCTAAATCATGAAGAATCTAAAGCTACTCATTGCCATGGCCGCCCGTGGGATGAATTTGCCTGGCAAACGTCAGCATGACCAGTCCTATTGATGAATTCTTCCAGAAACATTCCCCTCCCACGCTTTTTTTTTCCTAATGAACACCTCAACTTCTGCCATGACCTTGTGAGACAGTGGTCATAATTTATTTATTTTTTCTTCCAGGAAAAGATGCTCAGATTTCAGGGATGAATGTATCTTGGAAACAAATTCTCTATTTCATTACCCTACTCCACACCTCTGAGAAGGTATGGTAAGGAGTAAATTCTTCTCTTCCTTTTATTGCTGGTTGGTAATAAGCTATTAACAGAAAAAGATCTGGAAATACCCCTTGCCTGCTTTAGATTTATTTTTACTTGTCTCTCTGATTTATCACTTTGCCTCACCTGGGGATGTCAATGGACCTGTCAGCAGCAGCCTGCACTGCTCCCCCTGTTCAGGTGCTGGGGCATCCTGTCCTGCTCTGTGAGGACCACCTCTGCTCCCAGCTTGGGTTCCTCCAGGAGCAGCCCTGCTGCTCCCTGACACCCAGCCTGCTTTTGTTTCCAACTGAATTGGGATAGGAAAATACACAAATATAGATGTTAGCTTGAGTGTTTACTGAAGAAATTAAGTAAGTGTCCTTCCACCTCCTTTTTTTTTTTTTGTGGTTGCTTCTGTCCCATCACCTGATACAGCTCTGGCTAAGCCCCTTTTGCCAGTTAAATGGGTGCTGTCCTACCCCTCCCCTGGGAGCAGGAGCTGGACTTTGACCTCCAAAGCTGGTTATTCTCCTTCAGGAGCTGAAAGAACAAGTGAGTTTTTATCTTCCTGCTGCGTCAAGTGTGGGACAGGGCCAGCCTGATGGATCATTTTGTCACTGGTCTGATGGGAGTGGGTGCGTGCCTGGCCTTGCAGCATGTGGAAGTGTCCCAAAGCTGCGGAGGTCATCACTCCCAACCCTTCTGTTTCCTCCACCGAGCTTTAGGCTGGGACCAAGGATTGCAGCTGGGGCTTGTTCATTCCCACATGCCCTCCCCAAGACTATGGAGCTCTATGCAGGCCCAAAGAGCTGTGTGCCCGCTAAGGCAGGGGAAAGAGGTTACGGGCTGACCTCTACAGCTTTTGTACAAATAGTCTCTGCTGGCAGAGACAGCCTGATTGCTGCTTCCTCTGTCTCAGACCTCCGTATGCTTAGAGGAGTTGGTGCCATGCTGTGTTTTCAGGAGGGAGATCATTGGAACACAGATCCCCCTCTTCTACCTGGGGGAATGACTTTCTCTGTTCCCATTCCTCGGTGCTCTCGGGTGTAGCTGTGGTCAGGGTCTCTTTATGCTCGCATGCATTTGGATCGAGTCTCCAGTTTTTTGCTCTCCCAAACAGCCTTTAATATTTCCATATTCCAAACCTAAAGTGTTGTTTTCCTTAACTAAAACTTCCCAAACTGTCTGCTACGTGAAATGCAAACTGAGCCTGTCCCAGCCAAGAGGTTCTCCTGGTGCATTGGTATCAGTATATGAGAGCTTCTTCCCTCTGTGTCCTGTTCATTCCATTTCAGGAGCTTTCTTTGCTCTTCAGGCAATGAATGCAACAGCCCTTGCCTCCTCTGCTGCGCTGTTACCTCATTTTGCTACTAAAATGACAAATGGAGAAGGGGGGGATACGCCTACCTGTCCTTCAGAAGTGGAATTGAAAAATATTCCTGATTGATTACAACAGGATCATGCTTCCACCCAGGTGGTCTTGCCTGCAGATGGGTGGTCCTGGGGAAGGCTACAGGCATGTAATCCTCTCCGAGGCCTCTGGCATTGATTTCTCCTTTTGGCAAGTCATGTGTTTTTCCAAATGCAGGACTTGATAAATTGTAATACCTTTTTCCTTGAGAATTTGGGTACTGGATGGGTCCTCCTGGCTCGGAAAGGAAGTTTTTCTGAATTTTGATGTTACTGTGCTGTAAGTACCAAACAGCTGCAGCCCCACTTTGGATGGATGGATGGATAGATAGATGTGTAAGACAGTCAGAGAGATGAGGGTAGGAATAAAGGAGAGGAAAGACGGATGGTAGGAACGAAGGGGTGGATGCGTGAGCAGAGAGCTAAGTGTGGCATAGGCAGACCAAGGCCGTTCAATCACTTATGGGGTCTCTTGTTCCGCTTAAGGGGCTGTTGGTGGGGACTTTGTCAACAGGGAGAAAGCTCCTGCATGACTCCATCAGGATTTTTTCAGTTGCCATCAGTGTATCTCTGTGTTTCTCGGTGTATCCCTGAATCCTGCTGCCTGTAATAGGATGTGACTGAGGGGAGGGTGTCCTGACCCCTAGCAGAACGCTCATTCCTCCCCAAAGCACCTGCCTTTCCCTCAGGTCTATTTCTGTCCTCCGGTATCCTTTGATCCCCACTTCCAGGGGATGCTGTGACTTTGTTTTCTGCTCTTCTTTTTTCTTGCTGTTAAATAAGCATTTTACTTTAAAGTAAGAAGACAGGGGTGAGCAGAAAGGTTAAACCAGTGACTGTGACACCTAGAGAGAAACCCATTCCCTATCCACACCGGGGAGTGTATTGTTTTGACAGTTGGTTTCAGGTTGCTTCTTCTCCTCATTCCCTTTGGGGATCTGGCAATATTATTAGATGCTGGTTTGCAGATTATTCTGCATGGCTTCCCTCTGGTGCCTGTCTCATAAGGTCCTTCGTAGCTCCCAGCTGCAGCATGACAGGAGGGATCGTGCACTGTGCTGTGCAACATGACAGTCGGTGGGCTCTGAGTCACTAACTCTAGGCCCTTTCTGCTGCTAAGTGTGTCTAACGGTAGGAGAGAGAGGACCCTATCCAAAGCATCAGTCCTACACATGAACTTAGCTCTAAGCATGTGGGCGGTGGATCTAAATCCTTTTGAGTAGACCTAGGGTTCTTCTGGAAGATGAGTTTGAGTTCAGACCCCACTTACTGACGGCAGAAGTGGGTGACTTGTGGGCACAAATTCTGCCTTTTTTTTTTGGGAGGAGGGGCTATGAATTTTGGCAGGGTTTGTCTGACTTACTTCTTGGGGAAGAAAATTCTGTCTGCCTGGGAAATAGTCCCGGGGAGAGGGGCAAATAACAACATAAAAGAGGTGCTAGGGAGCTCAGCTTAGGGTCAGCTGGTGGTATGTTGGTTTCCGTGCATCGTGGGGTTGCAGATCCTCCTGGAAACTATGCTAAGTCACATGGAAAGGGAGGTGGCTGGTGACAGACAACATGGCTTCACTAAAGACAAATTGTGCCTGACAAATTTGGTGGTCTTCTACAATGGTGTTACAGCATTGGTGGGTAAGGGAAGAACAACTGACATCATCTACCTGGACTTGTGAAAAGCATTTGACACTGTCCCACACAACATCCTTGTCTCTAAATTGGAGAGACGTTGATTTGATGGATGGACCACTCGATGGGTAAGGAATTGGCTGGATGGTCGCACTCAAATTGTTGTGGTCAATGGCTTGATGTCCAAGCGGTGAGCAATGACAGGTGACATTCCTCAGGGTTTGGTACTGGAACCAGTGCTGTTTAACATCTTTGTTGGCAACATGGACAGTGGGATTGAGTACACCCTTAGCCAGTTTGCCGATGACACCAAGCTGTGTGGTGTGGTCGACGCACTGGAGGGAAGGGATGCTATCCAGAGGGACCAAGACAGGCTTGAGAGGTGGGCCTGTGCAAACCTCATGAAGTTCAACCAGGCCAAGTGCAAAGTCCTGCACCTGGGTAACAGTAGTCCCAAGCACAAATACAGGCTGGGTGGAGGATGGATTGAGAACAGCCCTGAGGAGAAGGACTTGGGGGTGCTGACTGATGAGAAGCTCAACATGAGCAGGCAATATGCATTTGCAGCCCAGAAAGCCAACCGCATCCTTGGGCTGCTTCGAAATAAGTGTGGCCAGCAGGTCGAGTAAGGTGATTCTGCCCCTCTACTCTGCTCTTGTGAGACCCCACCTGGAGTACTGCGTCCAGTTCTGGAGCCCCCAACATAAGAAGGACATGGACCTGATGAATTGAGTCCGGAGGAGGGCCATGAAGATGATCAGAGGGCTGTAGCACCTCTCCTGTCCCCAGAGAGAGTCCCTAGGGCCTTACCCTGCCTATTCATGGGGGTAAGGAAATGTCACCTCCACCTTGTGACCATGCCAAGGCTTTAGCCATCAGGGTGTAGGAAGTGTGTCTTGGCTCTGAAGGCTTTATGGTGTGCCTTGTAGGTGCAGAAAGGTTATCTTCCTAGGGCTGCAATCACCAGGTCTTAACAGGGCTGGAGCTTTCCTTCCTTGGGTTCTCAACTGGTCAGGCTGCAAAGATGACTGTGAAGATCAGACTCATGTGCTCTCTTGTTCCCAACCTACCACTTCAGTGGGCAGGTTATATGAGGATCTGCATCTGTTTTCAAGGCAGCCTCTCCCCCCGCTGTCTCTTATTTGCACCCGGTTGAGTTTATTGCTCGCGAGCTCTCTGCTCTGAGAGTGCTCTCTGATTTTCTTTTCTGCAGCCCCCCACTGGGTGCTTTCCAGTGCCTCCCTGGCTCACTCTATAATCAGATCAGCTCCCGCAGGGAACCATGGAGGGACTCTCATTCTCGGTGTCTAACTGATTGGGTTTGTTTCAACACAGGCTGATTGTGAAGAGGTTCTCTCAGGGCTGTGTGGTATCTCTGCCTTTAGAAATGGAAATGCCCTGCTATTTCAGCAGTTAATCATGGCCCTTTGCTGATGAGCCTTGGCTGAGCTTTGCACGGAGGTTTTTCTTTGGAAGGTTTTTATTCCAGGTGGTGTGTTGGTTTTGGTGGGTTTTTTTGGTGTGTGTTTTTTGTATTTTTTCTGCCTCCTGCTTGAGCCTGGCTGCAGGAGGAAACAAGAAAAGGGGCAAGCATCAACCTGCAGCCAAAAGTCCTCGCTCAACTTCCATGGTCAGATTCCTCCTTTGGGAAGATATGCTCCTGGGGCTGACTCACTATTTTCTTGGTTTGCAGCTTGTATTTTGAAACAGGTCTCGCCCGATCAGAGTTAGTCACCTTTTTAATGATTTTGGTCCAGATTTCTTTGTTTCTCGGTCCTCACTGGTCTGTCGTAACAGGTTTCATTTACCCAGCTGCATCCCGACTCTGCTTCTCTGCATTTTATGTGACCAGTCACGCCTTCATCTGCCTGCTCACAGACCACCCAAAGGCATTAAATGGTGACAACAGTGGTAAGTTAGGAGCCCAAGCTCCAGCTGGGTAGAAGGTTTCTGGCAGGGTGGTTGAGCTCAAGACCCTGTTAGGTGGCCAGATCCCACCTCAAGGCTGGAAGTGTCTCTTGGTGTTCCCTGTGTAGTGGACCTTCTTCTTGCACTGGAAGCTTTTTGGTCTTCTAGAGGGCTGTGGAAATTCAGTCTCCCACTTTCCCCAAAAGGGGGATGTGTTCATTAAAACAGCCTGTACTCCACGCTCAATCTCCAGCCAGATGTATTCCCCTGATGGGCTTTCCTATTGTTTAAGCCAATAGAGTCCAAGCCTTCTCCCAGTGAGTTCAATCTCCTATCTGCTGTTTCTATAGCAACCTCTTATCCTAAAAGAGTCTGAAATCCCTTTGTAAACACAGCTTGAGGATATGCCCACAAACACACGTGGGAGGGAGGATGGCAGGTACCCCAGAGCCCAGAGGGGCGCCCAAGAGGAAGTCAAGAGTCATCTTGTACCGCTCTGTCTTTGCAGGCAGATTTGAGAGCTTTATTTTTGCCAGCCCAGCTGGTGCTTTAGTAACTCTACTGCTGTTCTGCACTCAGAGGAAAAGGGTCAGAAGACCTGTTGTGCCTGAAAGTGGCTCTGGGCCACTGCAGGACCTTCATGGCTTGGACCTAGTACCTCCCTGGCTCACAACCCTTGGCCTCCTCCTGGCAGCCTTGCATCTAAGAAAGCCTTGATCCAGCATCCCTGGACAGCAATGGAGAGATACCCTTGAGTTTAATGGGGATGGCACATGTGGTACGAGCAGGATCCAACCTGGTTTCTCTGCAAGATTGTGAAGCCAAGCACAGTATGCCATTGGGATAGAAACAGACTTAGTGAATTCAAATACGGTCCCATATTTGTGATGGGACATAAATCCTTGTAGCTCCCCTGGTTAAATCCAGCATGGATCACAATTCTGCTGAACACAACTTTGCTGCTGTTCCCCAGGGATCCTGAAGTCCTTCCTCTGGCTGAGACACTGGATCACTAGTGCATACTGAATGCACTTGCTAATAGTTATGAATCTTTATTTGCCTGATGATGGCACACAAAGGCACCAAGGTTGGTGGCAATATGAACAGCTGATCAGACAGGTCTGCCTTCAGGGATACAGACATTTGTCTTGCCTTTGCCTATCTGTACCTGCTACCTCCTGAGGTCCTTGAGTTCCTCAATGGCTGTGTGGGACTTAACTACTCAGGGATATTTTTCTACCCTTGTCTGTGGATTTTTGGCCTAAAATTTTCTAGAGGAAATCTCGTGTCATAGGGAGCATATTTACCTACCTTCTGCCTAGGATAGACAAAGGGGTGGGTGTAAAGCCCACACAAAATGCTCTGAGGAAAAACTTTCTGGTCCCCCATCATCATTGAGTCCAGTAAGCAATGGATGGACACCCACAATATGTTTCCGGAATGGTTTTAGTGAGGCAGTAGAGAGCAACTGATTTCCCCCAGCATGCAGGCAGTCCAAACCATCTGAAAGCTGAAATAAGTATGTGATGGCAATGTTTCCAGCGCAGGCCAGAAGAATTATTTGTCCTTCCTCTGGCATTTCCTGATAGCTGAAGTGAGGACAGCTGAAAATGTCAGGAAAACACATCTATAGAGGTGTCAAATTCTGCTGTCCCCAGGCAGGGGATGGTTGACCATGCATGTGGACAAGCTGATGAAGTCCCTTCAGAGCCACCTCAGAAGAGGTGCCCAGCCACAACCTCTTCTCAACAAGTCTTTCCTGGAAGTCCTCAAACACTGATTGTGCTCGACTTTAATGTGCCAATGGCCTTCTGAGGATGTGCTTCTGCCTCTGCCTGGCTCTGTTGCAACACCAGTTGTGTGAATGATTTTGAGCATGTGGAAGTTGTGGTTTAGCACATAATCAATTTCATTAAAAGAAGCAGAGGGGTTGGGTAGCAGAGGAGCAGAGAACCTCCGTGGTGTGGAAACACAAAACAATTGACATGAAATTATGCTGATTATTCATGTATTAATTGGAAAAAGAAAAAGCTCTGGAGGAGGCTGAAACTGCTAATTTCCCTTGTGAGACAGGCACAGAAAGGTCTCTTAGAGCAAAATCCACCCCCTGGGAAGTCCTCCCTCAGCCTAGCTGAGGCAATGTTAATAACACAAACCCAGGGAACTTTTGTCCTGGGCTTAAGGTGACTGGTTAGGCAGGGTGAGGTGACAGCGTCTTCTCACATGCTTATGTTCCAGCTCCCCTCCCAGGGTTAGGTCTGGGTGGAAACGCAGAGCTGCCTTGTTAACACTTGGGCATCAGCCCAGACACTGTCACCAGCTGCTCAGCCCTGGAATGGGGCTGGGGGTCTTCACAGATGGGGGTCTGAGAGCTGGTGGTTAGAAGTAAACCAAGAACTGTCACCTCTGCAGGTTAACAGATCATCCTCACGCTAGGCTGAAGCATCAGACCTTCCCAGCCAACCCTCGCCGCAGGGAGCCTTGTTTGTTTGTAAAAAGATCTCTGCCAGCTGTGAGAGACTGGAAGGGGAGCAGGGAGGAGAAGACACAGTTGTTGCTGGGAGACAGGGAATGACAACAGTTGAAGTCACTTCCCTGGTTTTTGGTGCGTGCTTGCCTTTTTTTTTCTTTTTTTTTTCGTTTTCTTTCTTCTTCTTTCTTCTCACAGGCTTGTGACTGTCTGTACCTGTGAAAAATGGACTCTGAAAGCCAATACACAGGAGAGGGAGGTGTGAAAATCCTGACCTTGGAGATGCTGGGAGTGTGACTGTTTCGGTGACTTCATCTATTTTGCTGCTTTTCTTGAAGGGTGTGCTGTTGTGTAGTTTAAACCCTGGCCAGAAGTTCAGCGCAGTTTTAAGCCTTTGGTGTGGATTGCTCTTTAGATCCCACTCCTTTTTCTTTATAGTTGCTTATTGACAGTCCAAATGGCCTGGTGCTGGGATGTCTCCATCCCAGAGGTGATTTGGGCACTTGGGGTTTCTCACCATGAGGAAGTTGGTCAAACCTTGAACACTGTTGTTGTTTTTTGCGCATAACACACGGCAGTTTGATGTGGGTCAGGGATTAAGTTGCTGGACGGGGTGAAATTGTCCCTTCCTGCCCCCACTGAGGGGACAGGAGGGCCTAAATCATGACAACTGACGTTTTACTAGAGAAGGAGTGGTTATGAAGGTCTTATAGATACATATATATGAAGGTCTACGTGAGGTCTTACCTCACACAGACTCATATCAAGGCAGTCTTGCTTTCAACAAGAAGCACGTAAAGTAGCAAGAGCAATGCCCCCCTGCTTACTTAAACAGATTATTTGCCTTAGTAATGAAGGAAGAAAATATGAGCAAGAACAAACTGCTCCAGACCTGCTGTTTATTTAAGAGCTTGTGTACGTGTATTGTTAAACAGGGTGATCCCCTAGTGAGAAGCCTGGTCACAGCTGTGTGGGAGCAGGCTGAAGTGGCAAACTAAAACACGTGTGAGCTCCAGGTAGTCGATGGAGAGATCTCCCGCCACCTCAGGGCTCTGCAGCGTGAGAAGCAAGGCTTCTTGGCTGAATTGTGTCCGTGGCTTGGACTGACTTCAGCTTTCCATGGGAAACCCTCCCTGTGCTTGCCAGTCTGGCTGCTTGCCAGGGTTAGCGCTGGGGTGATGGATGGTGGTTTGGATGTCACCCAGGCAATGAAACCTTGGTCTCCTGCTCCTGGGCAGGCAGCATTGCCTGCGGTTGTGTGTGAAGGCTCGTATTCCCTGCGCTCCCCCAGGGCTGCTGAAGGAGATGGGCAGCTCTGACCTGCCGAGAGAAAAGCCAACCTGCTTCCCCGAGCAGCCCGTGAGAAAACCAACAGTCCTTGGGGACAGTGAATTGAAGGATATGGAGAGATGTGATGGAAAGCCTTTGAGAGCCAGTGCCCAAAGAGGTCTGACTGGGAACTGTGGTGTTTGCAGTGGGGCTGAGTTGCACGGCGCTGGAAGGATAACCATGAAGATGGCTGTTTGACTGTTCAAACCAGGACTGGGTCCCTGGAGAGGAGCACTGCGGAGCTGCTGAACTTGGGTTAGGGTGACCAGTTATCCCTGTTTAGCCAACCTGGTCTGGAGGTCCTGAAAAAGCTCTGGGGAATCTCTCTGGGACATGGGATGTGTCAGTATTTATCTCAAGCTAAGACTTTTGGGAAGTGCTATGGCAGGACAAATGGGGACAGAGGGCTCAGCCCCAGCCTCCCCTTGGCTTGGTGGTGGCTTCATGCTGGACCAGAGAACCAGCAAGATGTTCCCTGAGCAGCAGAGCTTAAAAAATCCCACACCCTGTATTTCTATGTTTCCCTAGGGTCTAAAAAGGTACGAGGTGGGGCATTGCACGCTCTCCCAGGGTGCTCTCTGGTGTCTAGTAAGGGGCTGAGCCGTCCTTGCAGCCTGTCTCAGCTGGGTGGACACTGGGGCTCTGCCCCGTCCCACTGCCTGTTCCAGTGGCACATACACAAACTGAGCCTTCTGACAACCTCCACCTTTTGAGCTACAGGGGCTGAAATTAGCTGACCGATTAAAAAGTTACGAGGGTGGGCTGACACACAGGCAGTTACACGTGGTGTGCTGTTGTCTTTCTTTAGAAAACCTGCTTAATAACAGTAATAAATCCAGCAGCTCTGCGGCTCTGGTGATGTATCAGCATGCTGTCACACTCTGATGGCAAAACACTTCAATCCAAGCAAGCAGAAGGTGATGGGCCTGTGGAGAGACATATGTTCCTGCTCTATTATTTTTATTGTCCTTAATAGCAGTGTTTTTAAAAGCCTTCCATTTCCTGATCACACCTTTAAGTGACAAAAGCCGGTCTTTGTACAGTGGGAGGGCAGGAGGAGAGGCCGGAGGAGGCAGGCGGCAAGGACACCCTCTATGGCAGCTGCTGTTTAAGCTCCGTGGCTGCAGGCAGCATGGGTTGTGCCACTGAGATAGCAGCGCTCCTGAGAAACCATTTGCTTCGTGTTTAAACCTCTCTGGCTGCAAGCAGCAGGGTGTGCCGAGGAAGCCCTGCCACGCTCCATCAGCTCATCCTTGTAGAAGCTGCCCTGAAGAGGACCCAGCTCTCAGCAGATTAGCCGTGGCCCATCTGGACCGATTTACAGGCAGAAGAAGCACCTGGGCTGGTTTCTTTGCTGTCCTCCCCAGAACCATCATTGACACCCCTCTCCTCAAGCACCAAGATCTTGGTGGCCAGCTTCAGCTCAACTAGCATCACGGACCAGGAGGGGGAGAGGGTGCATTTATATCTTTCCCTGCTGCCCCCAGCTCCTAACCAAAGCAGGAATGGGGGTTGCAGCTCCCCCAGCACTGTGTTGGAGTGGGATGCCTCTAAAACCGTATTTTTTGCTGAGAGTTGAAAAATCCCTCCCTGCGAGGGGTGACCAAATGATTTTTGCTGATCTGGGGGTGGAGGTCCCTCCCAGCAGGGTCACACTAGCTCTGGCCAGGACCCAGACCCTGGCCCAGGGGCTGTCACCTAGCTAGGGCAGCAACCTGCTCTGTGCCCAGAAACCCTCAGAAGCTGCTAAATCTGAGATCTTTGGAGAGATCAGAAGGAATCTGTAATGTCGGTGCTGAGACTTTCGGCCTGACAACTTCTGCTTCTAAGCATTAGAGGAGAGCGTCACCCTGCAATGGCAGTGGAGAGCGCACCTGGCCCTGGGCTGGTGACGAATTGCAAATCACTGGTGTTTTGTAACCGGGCAGCTTCTTGCTCTGCTCTCCATCTGTGGGAAGAGACCTCTCTCCTGCAGATCAAAACAAAATAGATTGAAGTTAGAGTTCAGACGAAGAAGCCTGTCCACCCAGGGAACCCTGTAAATTGCTCTGCCGTCTCCCTGGGAGAGCAGGGGGATACACATGTATTTGCTCTCCATTTCCAAAGAAAACGCGACGGGGGGAGGTTTGGAGGCAGCGAGAGGGAGTTCAGGAGAGAGCTGCCTGTGTGGGTGGAAGCGCTGACAACCAGGAAACCTCCAGTCTAATAGAAAATGCAACCTGATGGATGCATTTAACGGTGAAGAGATCTGGGGTTTCAATGCCTGACAATCAAATGTGTGTGTGTGTGTATGGATGGGGACTGCTGAGAAGAGAGTCCGGATCCAGCAGCTCCTGTGTGCGTGTGAGAGCAGGGCCTGGTTGGGGGTCTAAAGCTGAGCCCATGCCCAAGTGATGGTTTGAGCAGAACTGACTGTCGTAAGTGGTGGAAATGGTCCAGCCTCCCCCCTCAGTGGTCGCTCTCCCCCAGTAAATTCAAGGTATTGCCTTTCAGATGCGTTAGTACAGGGGTCCCTGCCCTGGTGCAGTCCACCCTCACCTGCAGCACTGTGCCTGGGCCAAGCCCGTCTGCGCCCAACATGCAGCATTATCTACGTGGCCTCTCCAACCTTCATGGGCTCTGTTTTCCCCTTTGGTCAATGCAAAAATGACAGGTCCTTTGCTCTGCAAAACGCTGGGAGCACCAGCAGGAGGAAAGAAACCAGTTTTGTCTGAATGGAGTGAGGGGGAGAGGGAGAAAATGAAAGGACGCATCCATGCCAGTCTGTGAGCTGGGTTGGTTTCAGTCATCAAAGGTGACATTAGAGCAGTGCTGGGAGAGGAGCCGCTTTAAATAAGTGGGTTTCATCTTAATTGCATCTCTCTAAAGCCAGTTTAACTGTCGTGCACAGAAACATTTCTCAGCCAGATCCTGATTGACAGGATGGAGCGAAGGAGGAAAGGGAAGGGGGAAAGCATGGCTGCGTCCCCAGCCTTCAGCGAGGAAGGCTGGAGGAGGCTGGGACTTGCCAGGATGTGGTGGTGCATGTGTCCCTGGCACTCTGCTGTGCTGGGGTCTGGTTTCAAGACCTCCCTGGGGAGAGCTGTCAGGATGATGGACCTGAAGGGAAGAGCAGCGGCTTCTGCAGGGAGTCCCCAGGGACTGCAGGCAGCCCATGGGGATTTCTGTCCCATGTCCCATGTCTGTGATGGAGGAGGGATGAGACTAGTGGAGTCTCTTCTGCCTGCCCAGGGCCTGGCTCTTGGAGCTGCCACATCCGTAGGGACATGGACAGGAGTTGAAGCCTCCTCTGGCTCCAGCACTGAGGGTCCCTGCTCCCTCTAGCCGAGGGGTCGGGTCTCTCCGAATGCCCATCCCCAGGCATCTTACAGATCTCCCGAGCAGAGTTTTGCTCACCCCATTGCTGGCAGGAGCAGGTGTCTGGGTCCCCACATTTGAACCAGGCTTTGCAGGGCACCAGGCAAATCACCAGTGTCACTGTCCCCTTAGTCCCCCACCAGCCTGCTGGGGTCTCTGCTCTCCCCGGGCTCTGTCTTGCTGCTCGATTTCGAGCTGGGAATACACAGGTGCTCTGTGCGTGCATGTGCAGAAATATCCCTCTGCTTGCTTCTGAGATATGAAAGCGGCTGATGGAGCACTGGTTAATTATCTCATGTGAATTAGCAGGGGCTGGTAGGACGTGGGGGTGTGAGGATAAGGGAGAGGATGGCACCTGCAGAGCGCAATCCTCTGGCTCAGCCTCCTGAGGGGATACAATTTCATTGCCATAAGTACCCTCTCCTGGCTCCCCTCCTTGCAGCTAGACTGTTAGACCTGGGATGAAACACTCTGGAGCAGCTTTAACTCCATCGCAGACCTGGGAAGTCTGGTGGTGGGAGAGGCAAGGTGGTGGCCATGCGGACCAGCTGCCCAAGGGCTGTTTAAGCCAAGCTGCCATGGGGGTAGGTGAGGTTGGATTCAAGGTGGCTGCGAGTGATGTGAGAATGGAGATGGGAGAGCAGATGAGACAGAAGCCATGCTCTAGAGGTATGAACCAGGAAAGAGGGTGGGAAATGGGGGCTACATGGCGACCTGAAGGGAGTTTTGGACAGGTTATAAAGTATTTTCTGGCTTTTGATTTTTGCCAGTTGTCAAAACTCTCCCTTTCCAGCAAGATTGTTTTGCAGCTGCTGCACTGCGGCTGGAGGGCTGGACCCAAAGCTGCCATGAAAGTGCTGGTGCTCATGCTGCTCATCTGTAATCAGCTGTCTTCCCTGTTGGCCGATTTTAGGGTTAGAGCTGTTGGCTCTGGGGCCACCTACAGTTCAGTAGAGGTTGGGCTGAGGGTCCTCTGTGGAGGCTGTGCTGGCAGGTAAGTGAAGTGGCTCTCGTAGACCCCTCTCTGTCTCAGTGTGTTGAGATCTGTAACACCTCTTGCATGGTTTTTAGCCCTTGGTGGCAGTTGTTTGTCCCCTGGAAGCCTCTCAGGGTCTGAAACGCCCCAGCTGAGACCCAGGGGCACAGCACCGTGGTGATCAATCCACAGTCTGAAAGAGGGCTTAGATCTGCTGGGAGGAGATATGCTTGCCAGCCCTCCATGGTGCCCTGGAGAGCCCTTCTCCATCTGCAGGCAAAACCAGGCGGGGATAGCAACAGAGCTGAGGAGCTTCAACTTCCCCCGGTGACAGAGGTGGCTGTATGCCATGGGGCTGATGTACGATCAGCTGAAGTCAAGTAATGCTAATGAGCAGTTGATTAGTATAATCAGAGCTTCACCTGTTCATCAGGGGAATGGGGCATTTCCTAATCAGCTACAGGAGGGGCCCTGGAGAGTGGTCCAAGGTCGAGGAATTTGAGAAATAACTCAGCAGGCAGGAAGGGGACGCTGGCCTTTGCATGTGTTGGACAGAGTAATAGTTGCTCCACTTCCTTATCTTAGTTTAAGCACCCTGATAACATTGCTGTAAAATTATTCCCTGACCCGGGAACCGAGTATCTCTGAGAGCCAGCAGAGCACGGCGGGGCTGCAGAGGAGTGGGGGCTCTTTGGCAGGTGCGTGATGTTTGCTGGGTTGTTGATGGGCTGCGAATTTTGAGCTTGGAGCCAGAGATACTCCACAGATCACCAAGGGCATGGGGTCGGTACTTTTGGTTTGTTAGCAGCCTGGGAGCATTTGGTCAGAGAGAACTTCTGCTCCTCTGCAACACCTTTTTGCTCAAGATGTGGCTGTAATCTGAAATGGGAAATGCTTTGCCCGCTGCAAGAATGCAGCTGTCCCCGGGGAGCAGCACCACGTTTCACATCATCAAGGAGTGCTCAAGAATTGCCTTAAGATTCAAGGCAATTCAGATTCAGGCTGTGCAGTGTCCCCGTGCCTCAGTTTCCCCACTGGGTTTGATTGCTCCTAGAAGCTGCTCAGATCTAGCCTTTCCGTTGAAACCACCAGACCTCCCACCCCTGGCAGCTGCTGCCATGGGGGTCCCTAAACCGTGCTCTGCCAAAGCTCAGCTGGGAGGGAAGGGCTCAGCCTTTTCCCCCAGGAGCAGCTTCTGATGCCTTCACCCTCAGACAGAGGTATCCACTTTTCCCTTTGTTTTTAACTGCCTTTGGCTTTCAAGCCCACTTCTCCCCTGCCAGCGTGCATCCTGCCAGCCCGGCTCTGCCCGCCGGAGGGGGACGGGGACGGTTGCATAAGCCACACGCTGTCCTCCAGCCCGCTCCCGCATCGGCATTCATGCTGCACAGCCCCTATTATTGGGCTTGCAAATGACACTAATTTCCCTTCCCAAGCCCTCCCTATAATTTAGCAGCAATGTCCTGTACTCAGATATTATTAGCCATGTCTTATGTGAACAGTTGCCCTCTTTCTGTTGGCAGGGGGAGATAATGAATTTGATAGGGATAGCAGACCCAGACCGAGTGCCTTCGCCTTTATTTTTTAATTGACCTGGCTGGCTGGGGTTGGAATGGCATTAAACAGGCTCTGCCTAAGCAAGTCTCATTCCTCCTTATCTGTCACCATCAGCTCAGAGGGGATCCCCAGACCTCTGCACTACAGGAGCAGGATGTCTTAGGAAGCAATCCGTGAAGGGAATGGACATAAGGCTTTCTAACCTCCAGGTAGCTGTGATCTATTTCAAGACCCATCACTCTTTGAGAGGCTCAAAGCCACCCGTCTCTTTTGTTATACCCCATTCCTTTAAGGTTTTATTGTGCTGGGCTGAATACAAGGTGACCTTGAACCTAAGACACACCACACATACACTGGCGCATGTTTTGTCAAGAGCAGAAAGAAGAACGAACTATGCAAAGATAAGCTCCAAATACAGTGCCCTGCCCCGACCCATGGCCGCCCATGCTGTGAGCAGCTCAGCCCATGCTGTGCTGCCTTCCTGTCCTCTCCTGCCCATGCCTCGTCTTCCAGCCAGCGCACCATTTCCAGCCCAACACAGGGTGCTTTATGGGGAATTTCTGGTGGCTCCCCGACCATGTAATAAGGCTAGGCTTGGCCTCTGGTTCCTCCTGCTCCTCCATGATAGATCAAACATATGCAAACAGCCAAATGCAGACAGCATCCCCACTTTCCAAATGACACCTTGTCCTTGCCTCAGCATGCAATAAGGTGGCCATGAGAGGTTTCTACTCCAGCAGAATAGTCACTAGGCTGCTTCTCTAGTCCACATCAAGGAAAAAACCCTCCAGCCAGCGGGTGGGAGGAGGCAGGATTGTCTTCAATAGGCACAGGATACGCAGGTGAGGGGTCTATACACCAGGCTTCTCTTATACTCTTCCATCCGCTCATGACCACACTCGGAAATGGTTTTACACTTGATGCTATTACTGGTTTTCGGAAGGTCTCCTGCCTTAGCAAGTTCACTGACCATGGGCGGACTCTGCTGCTGGGTATGGAAAAAGGTGAGACTCAAACCCTGGAGACACAGGGAAGGAGCAGCCCAGGAGCAGGTCAGGGAAGGAGAGCAGCCAGGACAGACAGTGAATCAGTGAGGTCCTGGACAGGATCTCTTGGTTAAGAATTGGAGACCGCTGCTGGAAACTCAGCTTTGTCTCCCTGGACACTGAAGAGAGAACATTTTCCTTCCTCCCACGTAGTCACCAGGAGTCTTGTGCTGGCGATAGATGAGGAATTAATGCTAAAGCTTAGTTAATTTTCTGTGCATACTTGTATTCAGCAGTGCCATGAGTTTGCGAAAAGGATTTGCATCTGGCTAAGTAAACATATTAGAGATTCAGTCTGTAGAGGAAGACTTAGAAGATCATCTTCTGTTGACCCCTCTCTTCCTGATTACCAGTCTTCCCTTGAGCAGATGCTCAGCTCCACAGCAGGGATCACAGATGCTGGCTTTTTCTCAGCTCAGTTTCTGCAAGAATGTAATACTCCTGCCAATAATTAAAGATAAAATCCAGGGCTTTGCTACAGGCCATCTCTGCTGGTGACCCAGGAACTTAATCTCAAAGCTTAGCAAAGGTTTTGTTAATTTAAAACCAGGAAGGGACATCAGGCTGGGCTCAGCAACAAAGGGAGGGAGAAACCTCCATCCAGAGTGAGTCGGATCAGCTTGTGCTGTCATTTCTTCTGGCTTTGATTCAGTTCTCCTGGGAAGACACCCAGCCGGGCCCCGCTCCTTCTCCATGTCACCTGAGGTTGCTCCACCAGCTGGCTTCAAAGCTTCGGTGTTCGCAGAGATGTCTTTGAAATATTCTGTGTTCACCTGAGACCACAAAAAATAAAAGGAGGAGGAGGAGGAAGAAAGCAAGGAGAAGAAAAACTCTGTGGGCTTTTGGAAATGTGTGATGGACATGCCCCCTGCCAGCTGTGTGCCGGATCAACCATGCAAATCCTGGGGGCTTTGGGAAGATCCGCCCACCTGCTCTTGAAAGGATTCAAGAAGGAGGAGAGGGCAGAAGGGGTGGAGGGGAAAGCACCAAGCACTGCTGTCACCAGAGCCCTCGCAGGACCTGCGAGTCCTTGGGGGGCTCCTGGCACTTGGCTGATGGGAGGTGACAGGGCTTAACTCCCACGCAGGAGAAAGGAGGTGGGTCCAGCCACGAGAAGGGGGAGCAGAGCTTTCTCCATCTAACTCTGCAAATAAGTCTCTTCCATCCCTCCCACCTGTCCCTACAATCAGAGAGCTCTGCTGTGGTCTCCATAGCTATTTCTCCCAAGGGTTAATTCACAGCTTGATTAAGACTTCCCCTTCCCAGCTCTGGTCTTTGATGCGATGGAGCCACGACTCATTCTGCCTGGTTTAAATGAAATGATCCCACCAAATGAATCCAAAGGCCTTGAAAAAGAAACCAGAGCCATGACAGAGGATGGCAAGATAGTCCTTGGACATGAAGGAAATACCCAGGGTGTATCCTGCAGGGCCTTTCCCTCCTCATTGTCTTCATGCTCAGAAAAGCACCCAGCTCAGCAGAATTTCTCAGCAATAACCTTAACCCTGCAGATGTCAAGGAGCTGATGAGAACCCAGAGGGGTCTGTGCCAAGTGTCAGAGCCTTTCAGTGCTGAGATGATCTCTTAATGATGATGCCACACACGTGCCTCAGACAGGAGCAGCTGGTTGTGAAGCCACCCCTCTCTGTGGTTCAGTCGTCTCCCATCCAGGGCTGGTCTTCAGCAGTGGTAGGGGTTGGTGACATGAGATGGATGAAGCCCTCATTCCTGTCCTGGCAAGCGAGGGGAGGCTGAAAGATGGGGAGGGCTTCATGTGAGTCAGCTAGGTTGGGGAATTGCTTTGGGCAAGCTGGAGCAGCGGAAAGGCAGAGATGCCCAAACCTGACATACCCACCTGGAACCCAGCGGAGGATTTCTCAACAGTCCCTGGGAAACCCCCCAGCTGGGGACCTCCCGGCATGGCCCAATAACGAGGTAACCTTCACTCCAACACTCACTGGTCCACACTGGTGACAGAGCAGGGACTGTGGGAAGAACAGCTACAGCAGAAGAGCCCTTCCGATGATGGAGCTGAGACCCCCACTGCAGCATGGCCAGCCATACTCCTGTTGGCTCTGAGCAGGTCCCATCCTACCCAGGCGCTGGCCTCCTGGTGAAAGCAGGTGACAAGCCTGTGAGGCTGGAGAGATCGTCTGAGCAGGAGGTTTCATCTCTCCCACTTTGTACTGAGTCTGGTTATATGAATCCAGCTAAAACGTCCCTCATAGAAAAAAATAAACGCATTTGCCTGTGACTTGAAGCCATCAAAAATTGGAGGCCCCACTGCTCTCCTGGGCAGGTTGCTCCAGTGGTTGATCCATACTAGGGGAACCCCCCCCCCCGCCCCCGCCCCCCCCGATATTCTGGTCACATTTACACTTCTCTGACTTCAAATGCGGCCCTTGTAGCCCCTGTCTCTGCTGGACTCTATAGCCCTGGGAAGGTATTTGTATGGGACACGCAGATCACCTCATTTTGCTCTGTGGAGGGTGACTGTTTGGTTACAGGGAGCAGAATGAGGACCAGGACTGCAGGGAGCAGCAGGCAGGAGACATCGGTGCCGGGAGAAGCTGTTGGGAGTTTCTCTGCAGTATCAAAGCTGTTGATCTCTACAATGTCTCTCTGGAATGATGTGGTGGTGGTGATAGCTCCTCTTTCCTGGCCAAGATGCTGCTGGGGGGTGGATTAGCACTAGTTTCACTGGTTCTCGGTGTATTAAGAAACCTCCAAAATAAACAAGTGGAGGAGGTGAGCTCATGTTGTTGATTATTGCCACTCCGATCAGAGACACTCTGTAATTGCATCGGCTTTGTTGGAGATGATGAGGTGATTTTTATCGCTGCTGAAATCAGCCGGGGCGATCTGCGGTGGAGGGGGAGGGCTGGGCAAACCCTGCTGCCTCCATCGCATCTTACCTGCCGGCCGGCAAAAGCAATT
The DNA here is from genome assembly GCF_028500815.1 of Rissa tridactyla. Taxonomy (NCBI): domain Eukaryota; kingdom Metazoa; phylum Chordata; class Aves; order Charadriiformes; family Laridae; genus Rissa; species Rissa tridactyla. Next base: position 45,436,879 of record NC_071473.1, read on the forward strand.
TGCGCATGGAGCGCACGGTGTCCGGAGGTGCTGTGCATCCCTGCTCCCGATACCTCCCTCCCGCTGCCGGTGGCTGGCCCCTTCCCCTGGCAGCAGGGTTTTATCTGCCAAGTCCACGCTGCCTGTTAACCTGTATTTTCCCACCAGCGCGGTGATTACTGATGCCTCCTATCTCCTGGGGGGGGTAGAGGTAGATATGCCTTCTCTAAAATTTTTGGAGAAGGGATTTTAGACACGCTGCCATCGGGCATGCACAGAGTGGAGCAGGGTCCTGTAAAAGGGCAGGAGGTGTCCTAGGCATCCATTGCAGGCCCCTAGGTTTTACAGTTTGATGTAAGTGCTAGGTAAACCAGAAGGCAAATTGCCCTGACTCCAACACTCTTTCCAGATGGGGGCATGAGAAAAGGAAGGTGCCCCCAGGCTGGGGCTGGTGGGGGACAGCTCTGCCTGACCAGAGGGGACTGCCCAGAGACAGCCAGAGCAGGAGGTGGATGAAGGCTTTCCCCTCCTTCTGCTCATTCCTCTACTCAGCCCAGTGGCAAAATGCTTCCCCCTTGAGGAAGGCTGCTTAGAGAATGAATCCCAAGGAGCAGGGACGGAAAGAGACAGCTGAAGGGAGTAGTGAGAACAGAAAAGTGAATCCTTGCGCCCCAGAGAAGTGGATTTATGCACTGAGGACACGCCAGGAGAGCACCCAGGGAAGGGTGGTTAGGTGATCTCTCAGGATGCCTTTGCCTTTTGCTTTCTTCAATGTGCTGATACAAAGATCCTTCCTCAGTTCTCTTAATGACCGATGCAATCATGATCAACCATTAAAAAAAAAATAACCCGATGACCTGAATTGCTTCAACAGCTATAAATGGGTTTCAATATAGCTCTAGACATTTTCACCAAAGTCTGGTCTTTTGTACCTGGAGTAAAAAAAAAAAAAAAAAAGAAAAACAATGTCCAAGATTGCACACATCACTTTTCTCTTCAGCTGAAGGAGAACAACTCCTCTCAGTGCAACCAGTGCCCTTCTCCTGCCAAAAGACTCATAGCAGTGTTTGGGTCTTGCAGGCTGTCTTCTGATCCTCTGGTCCTAATGTCTAAGCAAGTATTTAGAGAGTGAAAATTAAGGAGAGGCCAACAGCATTGAACCATAGGGGTGAGGTGTGTGGAAAGGGACCGTTGTGCTGATTCCCAAACCCTGACATCCCATGAGCTTGCCAAGATTTCCTGCAGTCTGGCAGCAGATCGCACCCGGGAACGTTGCTAATGAAACAGCTTTGAGAAGTGTGGAAGGATGGGAGCTGCTGCACCTTCCCTGGGGGTTTCTGGGCTTCTGGAGATTACAGAAGCTGCGGGGAGACGGTCCTGAAATGTGAGGAGGGGATTTCTGCTGAAGTTAGGCCCGTGAGCTTGGAACTGGATCTCAGCCCTGCACCGTGGCCCTGGGGAGTCATGCGTGTTTGCAAAGCTCTCTTGTAACCTCTCCTGTTGCTGCAAGAACTTATTAGGAAAGGACAAAAGAAGAGAGCAGGGAACGTCTCTGAGCCACTTTATAAATCCATGAACATGAATCTAGAAGATTGTGTTTCATCCCCGCCCTCCAAGTCCTTCATCTCCAAAGGCATGGCAGAACTGGCAGAGGCAGCAACGATGGCCACCGGTGTGCGATGTGTCTGTACAAAGAAGAGGGGGGATAGGACTGTTTGGCCTTGGAGCATCTTTGCTGCGCACGGTGGTCGCACCTTGGCTGACCCTGTGACCACCGTCCTCAACAGATGTGCAGAGTCCATAGTGTTAGCATTGGAGGTGAGCAGAAGATTGTCATCGCAGAGCTGGAGAGGGCAGAAATGGCCACCAGACAAACCAAACTGGCAGGTGAGACATTATCATGGATCCTATTTCAGAGAACAAAAATTCCAGCGTGGGAGGAGAAGAGCTCCAAGCCTGGCAGCCTTTGTGAGCGTGTGCTTCTCTGTCGGCAGAAACATGCTTTAACGCATGCCACATTCAACCCATCATCTTTTCAAATTCTCCTAATATGAAATAAAATGTGTCTTGATTGAGCATAACAAGAAGAAAATGGAAAGCGCACGGCACAGGGCTGATGATAGGAAATCTCTCTCCTGCTCTGTCCCAGGGACTTATTTCCCCAACCTTGCCAGGCACCGAGCTCCTCCACAGAAGCGGTAGGTGGTCTCTGCACCACAAGGTGCCAGGCACACGGGTGCCACATAAACAGCCCTCGTGCTGTCTCTGGGTTTGTTCCACTTGGGACATGTTGTCTGTTCTCCGAGTCTGCAGCCAGAGTGTTTCAGGCAATGGAGGCCAATTACCTCACATGTCGAGCAATTTGGGAGTGATTTCACGCTTCCTGGGTGTACCAAAGCCATGCCCGGAGAACCCGTCCTTTTGGAGCACGAATGCTAAACATCAAACAGGACTTGAAGTTTCCAGCATTTAATTTCCCATTTAGCCAAGGCAATTAAAAGCATCACCATGTAACGCAGCGGATTTTCTCCTGCATTTTTATTTGCCTGTGTCCTTAAAGAGGGTGGCTGAGAAGCAATCACATCCATCCCGTAGAAGCATCGTACTGCAGCATGAACAAGCCCGGCTGCTTGCCCTGTCAAGGGCACCTGAATGTCTCCTCCATAATTCCAGAGCCCTGAAAACCTGGGCTCTAAGCAGATGCCCTAACCCACCCGGAGAACTCTTGTGCAGGGACATCTCCATACAAGACGGCTGTTCTGATGTTGGTGTAGCCAGCAAGGCAGCAAGGGAAGGAGGATGAAAATGAATTTTGGGGACAGGGCCACTGACTGAGGTGGGAAGGTCCTGAGAAGATGGAGCCAGACTCTTCTTGGAGATGTCAAGTGAAAGGAAGAGAGCAATGGATGCAAGTTGTGACAAGTGAAATTCCAGTTAGATGTTAGAAAAAAAATTCACCCCCATGATGGTCAGACACTGGCACAGGGGCCCAGAGAGGTGGGACATCTCAGTCCTTAGAGATACTTGAGACTTGGCTGGATGAATGCCCTGGGCAATCTGATCTAAGTTGGCTCTGCTTTGGGGATTGTTGGATCAGAGACTTACAGAGGTTCCTTCCAACCTGAACTATTCTGTGACCCCATGAACAAGCATGACACCAGCAGGACTGAGGGATACAGCCCTGGAGTTAATGGACAAGGCCATCCACAATTGGAGGACACCTGGGAATATTTGCCCCAGCATGCCGCTGGTGGATATGTCCCACTGGTGGATACATCCCACTAGAGAGAGTGTCAGAGTTTTCCTGTGCCTCCCTGGAGCTCCCATGTAGTTCCAAACTTCAGAGGACTTCAGAGCTGTCACTGAATCTGCTTGGCTGAGGCCATGGGATGCTTGTAGCCTCCCCAGCTGGTTCCAGAGATGTAATGGGTGCTGGCTGGCCGCCTTTGAGCTTCGTGGCCTGGGCTGTAGGCAACACCGCCTGCTCTCTTGTCCGGAGCGGGAGCGGGTTGCAGTGCAGCACCAGGCAGGGTTACAGGGACAAACGCCTGAAAACAGTGGTACTCCTGCTTCAGGCCAGGCACGGCAGCAGTGTCTCAAGGCAGCAGCTTCTCTCTAAAAAAATGAAGAACAGCACAGATGACTGTAAGACAGATGAGAGGTATCTGAACGGGATGGTAAAGGTCCTCCTGAAAGCAGGATAGAAATAACCCAGCTCTACACCAGCATGTGAAGTTTGCTCCCGGTGCAGGTCGTCCCTCCGGCTGGCCATTCCCTGGTCCCTGACCGTTCCTCAGGGCACATCCAGGCATTTACTACCAGTGCTGGCTCTTGGGGGACTTTGAAGTGCATTTCTTTCCATTCAATTATCTCTGGGAGCTGTAAAACGCAGCGGCAGGGGTGGCCGTATCATTCCATTTGTTCTCTGGCAGCCGACAGGTTTTTAACCAAGTAATTAAGGGTTGGTTTCGCTTGTACCTGAGAATCAACCAGTGAGGCAGAGATAAGGTAATAGCAACGCAGCAGGTACTCCGCTATTATTTCTGACTATGAATTAATCACAGACACTACGGCTCTGCGAATAAGTGCACCGATCATTTGCTACAACAATAAGAATTTCAACCAGTTACGCGCTTTTCCTCTCTATAAATACTTTGGAGACTGCAGACTTAATGAGTACGAGTCCAGGCTCTTCCCAGAACACTAATAGCATCCATTTAAAAAAAAATAAATAATAATCCAGCCCTTTATTTTGTGCTTGCTGGAAAGCCTGTCGCTGTTAACTGCCCACGTCCAGGGTCTGCTGAGGGAGACTGAACTCTCCAATTCATGGGGGGATCCAAGCTGTGCCCTGAGAGAGTCTGGGAAAGATTAAAAGCAGCTGAAAGCAAACCACGCTGGCTTGATGAATGGCGTTTGGATGCTGTCGTGTCATGGCTGCTGGCACTGTCTTCCTTGAGAGCTGTGGCATGAGGTCTCACGAAAACTGGTGCTTCAGGTAAAGCCTCAAGGAGTCATGGGGTGAGCTGAGAATCCCACCTTGCCTTTCTACTTTGGGTTTTACAGCTCCACAGGGATGGGGGATGAAGCCCCAAACTGGGAAATGTGGTCAGATGGCCCTGAAGGGCGCGGAGGAAAAAAAAATGAAGCCAAATGGATTATTACCTTTTGAAGCCAGGCACGTGTTTTTTGAACCCTTGAAATTTACTCTCTGGTGTGAAGAAAGGGAGGAAACTCAAGATTGGTTGTTTCTTCACCCAGAGCAAGACAAGCCTGTATCTTGGGGACTTTAACATAATTTTTTTAATCATTCTGTTGCTGCCCAGTGGGCATGAGCTCACCGTGGCATGAGCTCACTGTGGCATGAGCGCCATGGGGACGGGATGAGAGGGCTGCATACAAAGCCAGGCTTTGTCACTCCTGCTTTCCAGAAAGGCAGCGCTGTCGGTGCTGAGCATCCCAACAGGCACAACTCCGACCTGTGCTCAGGGCCCCGAGCCGTCCCCGCCACACACCTGGGTTGGGTGGCACATCTGTGAGCAGGAGTGGGAACGGGGACAGTCCAGCTGGACCAGGATCGTCTCCAGGTGGCTGCTGTCGCGTTCTTACAGCCTCACGTGGCTTCCAAGGAATAAGAGTGATTAAACACGACTGTGGAGGAGCCACATTTAACATTGTGTTTCTCCTCACCCCTAAGTAGGTACTTGAGGAAAAAGTCCATGATGTCAAGTGATGGTTTGGGCAAGTTTTTTCCCTCTTGGAGGAAGGATGATCCATCAAAGGTAGAAACAGTTCCACAAAATCAAAGCTAAGTTCTGTGCAGGCTCTCTAGCCCTTACTGAAATAATTAAGTTCTGGTTTGTGAGGCTCTGGGCTTTATTATGCACTCGGTAAAACAGGACTAACAATCCTTGGTCTGTGTATTTACACCGCAAACTCTTCCACGTCAAGACTGACTCCTAGTTTGTCCAGCTTACTGGTGGTCTAATTTTCAGATGGAAACTCGGCCCATGCTGTTTTGTAACAAGCAGTAAAGAAAATTCCCATACATTCCTAATGACTCGAACAGGCAGGATTATGCACTCCTGTTTCCCACCCAAACAAATACAGGAAACAGCTGTCCCAACCCACATACCTTCCAAGAGTTGAAAAATCTTTCCAAGCATGGTCTGGATTGGAAAACTCAACGTTGACTTTTGTTGCACTCCCAAACCGCTTAACTCTCAGCGTGGGTCAAATAGTATGTGTTTCCTTTAGATACTCTGATATGTTTTATTTTCTTCTGAGCTAGTTAACCTTTATTTGAACTGATATTTTATAAATTAAATTAATTGAATTAAAAAGAATAAACATTTACATGAAAAAATGCTGGTGTATGAAATTTTTTTTTTTTATTATTTTTAGAACCATTTGAAAAAAAAAGATTGTGGGCTGAATCACAGTGTTTTCTCTCTTATTTTTTTTTTCCATTTGTTTGTTTGACTCAAGATACCTGCTTCTTTCAGCGAACTTTGGCAAACATTTGGCCGGGTGACCCACTTTTGACATGTTTCCCACCTGTGGACCCCCATTACAACAGCCCATGGAGTGGAGGAGAGTGAAGATTGAAGAAGAGGAGGCTTGAAGAAGAGGAAGCTGAGGGGAGACCTCATTGCCCTCTACAGCTACCTGAAAGGAGGTTGGAGAGAGGTGGGTGTTGGCCTCTTCTCCCAAGTGAATAATGACAGGACCAGAGGAAATGGTCTGAAGTTGCGGCAGGGGAGGTTTAGATTAGATATTAGGAAGAATGACTTTACTGAAAGAGTGGTCAGGCACTGGAACAGCCTGCCCAGGGAGGTGGTTGAGTCACCATCCCTAGAGGTGTTTAAGAAACGTCTAGATGTGGCACTTCAGGGCATGCTCTAGTGGCAGAGATTGTAGGGGTTTTTTTTGTGTGTGTGTGGTTGGACTCAATGATCTCAAAGGTCCTTTCCAACCATGAAGATTCTATGATTCTATGATTCTAAGATGGATTCAGTCGTGGTAGAATTTACCTACTCGCTAGTAAACACCCATTGTTGCTGATATGAAATTATTTCCAAGACTTATCCAGGACTTTAACCCAACGCTGAATAAGCTGCCTTATTTGCCAGACAGCACAACCCAGGAATTTCCTCCACATCCAAGTGGTAAATATTTAAATACTGGTTTCACCAGCAAATAGCCCCTGGGCCAAAAAGGGGCTTGCTTGGTTTATTTGTTAAAAGTTTTCATTTACTGAACACAGCTGTACAGAGAACAAGGAGAAAGCACAGCAATAACGAAGAGGTAGCTGCCCAGACATCCCTGGAGGATGCAGGCTTAGAAACCCTCTCTTATCATCAAACAGGAGGGATTCAAATGAGAAACACAGAAATTAGTGCTGGGAAGTTCTTTTGCTTGAGCTTAGTGTCCATTCTCCCAGAGACGCTGGGGTTAGAAATAGGGCAAATTAAAAACAAAAAATAAGAATTTTCCTGTCCAACCTAAGATAAGCCGTACTTTCTGGCATACTGTTTGTATATATTCTCCTCACCCTTTGTAATCCAGCTCTGGAGGATGGCTCTAGCATCTGTCTCTTTTGGGCTTCTGGTGAGGAACACCACTTTGGTGGGCTGGCTGCGACACACACCGATGGCAGTGGATATGCCACTTTGACCACAGGAGGGGACTGACTCCATCAGGATACCCTGCCCTAAATATCCAGGAGGGTGGGAGAGAAGCCTCAACAATCTTGAATAACACAAAGAAATGGCAGTTAAGTAAGTATATTGTGCTCCTCATTCCAAAAAAAGTGAGAGGATCAGAGGATTCGAAACAAGCGAAAAGATGTACTTTTTCACACATTGTGTTACTAAATTATGAATGTTATTGCTCCAGGCAAATAGTGTAATAGATCCAAAAGCAGCCTGAGAATTTCATGGGAGAAGCGTCCTTCAGGGCCTGTTGATACCTGTCTGTCAGCCTCCACTTCAGGAGTCCATCAGCTACAAACTGCTGAAAATGAGGAAGAAATTCCAGGGAAGGATCGCTCCAGGCTTTTTTTTCCCCCCTAGCCCCCTGTTGGGAGTCCCCTACCAGTGCCAGATGCAGGCGCATGATGAGATGGACTTCTGCTATATCTTTTTTTGTTTTATGCTCTGAATTGGCAATGCCTTAATTCCTACCCATGGCGGAGCTTTTCCTTCCACTAGGCTGGAATTTCTCACCAGGATGTGGCCAGTCCTTTGCCAGGGGAACACCAAACAGGCTCGGACCACCAAGCCTTTGGAAGCCCAGGCTCCTAAGATACAGTTTTGACTTAGAAACCATGAATATGGAGCTGAGTTCTTCCTGGTGACTGAACCAGCTTTGCCTAAAGCCCGTGCTCAAACATTTTTCTGCCCCGACGAGAGCAAGGAACTTGGATTTTCTTGCTATTAAGAGACAAAGAAGTGCCAGACCACTTTATACATATGACCATGGCTCCTAAATGCCACCTTGGAACCAACCCAGCTCCTCTCTGCCTTAAGCCTGTTATCCAGCTCCCGTTTAAGGCACCCAGAGATACCGAGTGCTGTTCTCCTTGAGTTTGTTCTTTCCGTTTATCTCCTTCTCTGCTAAAGATATGCTCCCTATGTCTTATTTGCATTTGTCTGGCTTCATCTCTCAGCCATTGGCTCTTGTTCTGGCTTTCTCTGATAGATTAAAAAGCTCTTTAGAAACTGGTGTTTTCTTCCGCTGACGGCACTTATGCTCTGTAATCAAATCACCTCTTGACCTCCTTTCTGATAAGCTAAATAGACTCTCTCAAAGTCTCGTTGAAATTTTTTCTTTTGCTCACAGATTATTGGCAAGCTCTCTGCAGCAGCGCTCAGCCTGTACGCTGCACTCCTGGCCTCCTCCTGCGATGGGGAGGGGGGAAAATGGGTGTTTTAAAGAAATGGAGAAAGTTGTGTCATAGCTGAGGCTTTGGCTTAAGGTCTGGCTTCGCTGCAAGGGCATCTACCCCGTCCACAGTCTACCTGCTGCCCACGGCGTGCTCCCCCTTCATGTTCACACACCGAAGTTCATAAAATCAATCACGCTTTGTCATTTTATTTAGGGCACAAACGGTCCCAGCGCACGGCAGCCCTGATTCCCAGGCAGGAATGCTTCTCTTCAGACAATGCACCAAGACCAGTGTACACCCAACCGAACAGAAGTGACCTGCTGAAGTGTCTCTTGTGGACTTGGGGCAGAGCTGTGCTCCAACACACCTGGCGCTTGCTGCTCCTCTCTTTGGCTGTCCCCTTCAAGAGCACATCGTCTTCCTCTCTTCTCCTCCACGCTTCGCTACTCCACCTCCTTTATGGACCTGCAGCCCTTCTTCTTGGGACACAACAGCAGCATCCTCGCCCTGCGTATATCCCTTGCAGAAGTGTCTCCCCTCCCTCAGAGCCCTTCCTTTGCCGCAGGATGACCAAGCATCTTCTCTGCAGGATTATAAGAATTGCTGGGACATGGAAGATCCTCCTTTCCACAGCCAGATGTTGTCAGCCTTTAGTTTCTAGCTCCGTCGGTATTAGAGATCCTCCACTGCTCCCACAGCGTCTGTATTTTTTCGGCGATGAAATAAGAAGCCCCAGATTTGAAGCTGTCCCTCAGCGTGTCAGATTTGGAATGATTCCACTGTCTTTTCCCACCGCTCAGGGGCATTCAAAAGGTATTTAATTAAACCCACATCAGAGAGCTGTTAGCAAGCTTTCTCCAATTAGCAAGGTGGAGAGGACTACATGTCGTGGGGGGAAATGAGCAGACATGAAATGGTTTCGTTGCCTATGCCTTCCTCAGTGTCAGATTAATTGGCACTTTTCTTCCAATTTAAGGCAGAGCTCTGGGCACAGACAGGTCACAGCATCGCAGTGCAATCCCATACCATTTTCTAGTTTCCTCTCTCTCTTTTTAAATATGATTGAAAATTTCCTTAGACACCTGAGTCATGTTGGGCTCTGTCTGCCAGGGCAAACAAAGAAGGAAAATTAGTGGCACTCAAATTGCTCCTAGACGTAGGGTTCTTTTAGGATCTCCACTCTCCTCTTCCTTACCCATTCTGTGTATGTGTGTCAGCTTTTTCTGTTGTTTTAACACATGCCCCAAGCCACGACTGGCTCAAATCAACCTCAAACGGACTCGCAGCTGCTCAGGCCCTCTCTGTGTGGAGCAAGTTGAATTAGTCAGACGGTGATCCACCATGACTGAGAATGTGCCTCCAGGGGTGTCAACTGGAACTTGCAGGAAGCCACAGGGATCAGATGCAAGGAGAGATGCCTCTTTGAAAGCATTAACAGGATCACCAGAGTGTCCTAAGGGTGTTGACAATCAGCCTCTGCCTAGGAGGGGTGCTCCCTCTGCTTCCCCCAAGGACATGCTGGCTCTCAGGATGTGTGTGTGGTATTCACTTGAGTCCTTCACATGCACTGTCGCAGCCCGGTGCCGTGTCCCAGCTGGCGCTGGCACAACCCTTCTGTCACTGTGGGACCTCCCTACTGGTTACAGTTGGTCACTTCTGCAAGGGCTGCCGCTGTGGCACTGCACGTGGGCTTCTTTCACGTCTGAACATCTTCAGATAATGAATGCCCCACCGACTATTCACCTACGTGTACGTGGGAAATAATGGAAGAGTTGCAGGTTTCAGATTTGGCTACTTCTACAACCAAGGCTAGAAATGTCGTGTCTTTTCAGTAGGCTCAGTTCTTAAGGCATGTTTTGTCATGGGTCATCGGCACACTGCTGTTTTAGAGCTCCTCGAGAAACCCACGCTACCTGTGGGCTGTGGTGATACGCAAAGACAGGCTCGAAAGGTGCAAGAGCCCTTCCAGAGCTGTGTGGCTCCCTTTGTGGCCAGCCCGGCAAAGAGCAAATGTAAGTAGCCAACAAGCTGGAGTGTGATGAGGGCAGCATTACGTGACATCGCATGGCGTGACATCACATCCCACAGCCTTGCATCCCACTTAGGATCCAGCCAGTGATGCCAGTGCCTGTGCAGGATGACTGGTGGTCAGCACAGACTCAGAGCAAGGTGTGCACCTGCGGCTCAGGGGCTGGAGAGAACCACGTGCCAGGACTGGTTAAATAACCAAAGTCCTGCTCCATGTAGGGTCACGCTACCTGAGCAATGGCACAGCCCTGCCACAGAGTACGCGTCCTTTGAAGGAGAGGGAACCCACCTCTTGCTCCAGAGGATATAGAAACAGATTTAACCGCTCTTTTCTTTGACTCCCACAATCAAAGTCAAATCTAGGCTGCATTTTCATGCTTGGAAATCCTTACAGGGGTGTCCTCAGGGTGTTGACAATCAGCTCCACTTTTCCTCCCACATTTAAATGCAGTTACAATTCCAACACCACAGCAAATACTCTTCTATCAAAGCAGGGCACTGGGTTTTGTTTATTATTTGCAAATCGCAAACCAGCACATACAAAAGAGCCCTACCTTAACGTGTGAGCCCGCGATGGGGACATGCTGCTATGACAACAACATGAGGCTGAATCATCCAGACAGACAAGACACACATAATTGTGTGACCACCTGTTCCCACTTGTTCAAAGGAAATTTTATTAGCGCTGCTGAAAGTGCATTAGAGAACAAAGCATAAAGCATCCACACATCAATCAGGGCTCAGCTAATCAATGCAAGCACCGCCTGAGCCCAGTGCCTTACTGTTCGGCCATTCAGCATTTCACAGGCTTCAGGATAGCATTTACAAAAACTTGTGTCTACATGTGACAGATCAAGAAAATCTCAATTTCTACGGAAACAAAACATTTACGGCTTTTGGGTCTTGCTGAGAACACCAGAGTTTTGACTGTAGGACGTTCATGGGCAGTGGAGGGACAGCCTGGATGCAGGATGATGGTTACAGAATTGACATGACTGATAGCATACATGCCTTTTTTAATACTTAAAAAAACCAACAACCCAATAATTACGAATGGCAGGTGGGAGAGGAGAGCTGATCTATTTCGCCACAGATGAACAGGAATACGCAGGATTATAATTCACTCAGCCATACATATAAATCCGTACGTGTTTTTGCTGTGCAGGTGCATTAGCCACAGCATCCCTTTCCAGCTGGTGAGAACGCAGTTCCACTTGTTTCCTCTCTCCCTCATTTCTCCTAACATGAAGGTGCCAAAATCATGACTCTCTAATCTTAGGACTGCTTCTTGTGTCCTTTTTTAGCCATATAACCCCCTGGGCAGCACAAAAATGGCTTAATGTCAATTCCAGAATATCCCTAAATGCGAGTGTCTGGCACTTGTTTTTATGCTCTGTCCTTTCCACATCTATTGGTGATTTTGCTTCCTGAAGTCTTTCATACCTTAATCTCGTTCACCCAGAAGACTCCAGCAGGTATAAAGGGCTGCTCAAGTGGAAAGAAGCCCTTTGTATTTATTAATCGCACTCTTTTTGAAAAGGTGGTCAAAACATTCCAAAGGAATTTTTTTTTTCAAGCATTTTGTCAAGATTTCAAGACTCGGTGACAAAAAAAAAAAGCAATTTCAATAGGGTATTTACAGCACTTGAAGATTTTCTACCAGAAGCATCAATAGCATTTTTACATGACTTGGGGATTTTTCCGCCAATGCTCCTTTCCGATACTGCCCAAATAAATATCAGTCGAGTTCACCCAGATGCTGACAGGCGGCATTGTTGGCAGCAGCAATAAGAGCGGAGATGTTTTCCTCTGTAGGTATTGCATATGCATGAGTGTCTCACTGAGAACATTTCCATCTGCTCCGTGGTGAACGGAAGATGTGGGTATTCCACGAGAGCCATGCTGAGACCACTCAATCAACCTCTAATAAAACCAGCCCCAGAGTAATCTGAAAACAAGAGGTTGGGATGCACAGACATGAAACACTGCTGAACGAGCCTGTGCTGCACGCCAGGGCTACTCCCTTCAGTGACAGAGCAAATGATGAAAAGCAGCACCTGTCCCCGCCTTCCTCTGTAGGTGGCACCAAGGTTTAGCCAGGTGCGAGGAGGGACTGTTTGAAAGTCAGCGTCAAAAGACAGTGAGGAAGAAAAAAGAAAATCCCAAGAGGGAGGACAGTGAAGCATGACAACAGATTTGCAGACAAAAGCAAGACCTCTCTGTTGCCAGAGATGAGCAAACAGTGAGGTACATTGCAAACTGGCTGAATGGCCATGCCCAGAGGGTGATGATCAGCAGCATGAAGTCTAGGTGGAGGCCAGTGGCCAGTGGTGTACCCCAGGGGTCAATATTGGGTCCGATCTCATTCAACATCTTTATTAATGATCTGGATGATGGGGAAGAGTGTACCCTTAGCAAGTTTGCTGATGAGGAAAAACTGTGAGGAGTGACTGATGTGCCAGAGGGTCATGCTGCCGTCCAGAGGGATGCCCACAGGCTGGAGAAACGGGCTGACAGGAAGCTCGTGAAATTCTGCAAGGGGAAGTGCAAAGTCCTGCACCTGAGAAGGAGCTACCTCAGGCACCAACAATACATTGTGGTGGCCAAACACTGGAACAGGTTGTCTAGAGAGGTTGTAAAGGGTCTCCCATCCTTGGAGATATTCAAAAGCTGACTGGACATGGTCCTGGCCAACCAGCTCTAGGTGGCCTTGCTTGAGCAGGGGCGTTGGACAAGACGACCTCCACAGGTCCCTGCCAACCCCAACCATTCTGAGACTGTGATTCTGGGGTGGTTTTAAAGGACGGGTTGAACAAACATATTTTCAGACTGATTTAGGAGGATGGACTAACCTTGTGAAGGCTCCTCCAGCTCTGCCTGGATCCTGGCTGGGGCTGAGGGGATTATGTTCACACCAGGTTTATGTCCACACCATCTGGCAGTATCTCAAACTGCCACCAGACCAGATCTGGCAGATGTGTCTGCTGAATGACACTGTGCTGTTAACAGGAATGTTCAAGATCAGACGGTGCTATAAGGTTTCTGCTTAAGAATGAGGGAAATCTTGATTGCTCTGTTAGTATCTAATCTGAATGTGATCTGGCAAAAAAAAAAAGCAAACAAAAAACCCAAACCCACCCTCTTTCTGATTTTGGAGCCTGTCCACAATGCTGTCTTCAGCCAGAAGATCATAATGTTGCTGCATGGCTGCAGAAGAGCAGGGGGATCCATGGACCGTCGCCTCTTCGCATGTTCTTAGCGTTATGGGTTCTAGTTAGAGAGACAAATTGTAAGGCAGGAACCTCAAGAAAGACATCAAAAAGTGATCCTATGACCTTGCACTGCTTAGGGACCTAAGGGGTGCCTTCTAACGGGGTCCCCTTGCCACAGGTGAGGAAACTTTGCGCATTAGCCTTTAACCTCAGTTTCCTTCCACGGCCTGGGGGTGAATTTCACGATTTGGAAAGGGCTGCCTGAGCTGTAGAGAATGGATCTGCCTCAGATCTCTTCCTCGAACCCTTCCCCTGGCAAACAAAGCCAGTGAGGGTGCAGGTGATGGACACAGCGTGAAGCGTGGGGGTGTCTGTCATTCTGCCGTGTCATGTTATCAGTCATCTCCTCTGCCCCACCAGCCCGGCTTCAGAAAGATGGGATCCCTTTCGGCCTGTCTCAGTGAACAGAGCCAGGGAAACACACACGCATACAGCAGCGAACGGAAATAACCTAACCTGGCAGCAAGCAGACACACTGTCACACCTCCAAGGGGAAAATTGATACAGCCTCTTGCTTCTGTTTCAAAATCAATTTCCAGCCAGTTCCATGAAAGAAATGGCATAAAGGGCACTAGGTCTGGCAACAGAGCCTGCCGTACCTGGGATGATGGATGGGAGATGAGTACAATTACCTGGACGCCGAGAGCTGGTACACAGCCTTTTCTGTTCAGCAGGCTCTGGCTGTCCTTCGCCATCATCAGGAAGATCAAAACAAACCCTGCAGAGCCTCTTATGGGGCTGGGCTTGTCTCTGCTCCAGCTATCTTGGAGAACAGAACAAGGAGCATCAGTGGCAGCTGCTCAGAAAGAACCATCTGTAACGTCGTATCGAAGATGATCTGCTGCTCAGCAATGCAAGGGAACTTCTCATGCATCGGCAACACAGTGCTGTGTCCACTCTCCTGCCCTCTGGTCCCCCTGTCCCCTGAGCTGCCGGAGTGCAGCCCCATACAGGGTCCTGCGGAGGGACTCTGCTGGCAGCACGCTCTGCAGCAGCAGCCTGACCTCCCTAGACGAGAGCTGACACCTCCCAAACGCTGTACCCCACGTCAGCCTTCACCGTGATGGTGTAAATGTCCATAGCATCAGCCACAAACTCTTCACCAGGTCATCTACCAAAAGGTCCTTGTGAGTAAAAAAACAGGGCTGTGCTTACACCAGTTGTAAGAGGTGATGTCAACGTCGTGCCCACATCAGTCAAGCATTGAATCTGATTCCTTTTTCCCAATGCCCTGGAGCTGTCCTGCTGCTCATCCCCAAGGCTCGGTTACACCATCACCTCCCAAAGGGATCTCCAGCGTTGGCAGTCTGTTGGCAGCAATCCCACTGTTCCTGCCATCCCACTCTGACAAGCTCACCATCCCCTTCCCTTCTGCACCTGATGAGAGGAGCAAAGCAGAAAATGCACGACCAATTCCTACACGCACCCTCTTGCAGGTGCCACCTTCTTTCCTTTGGAGGCTCCCCTGGAGTTGGCACGGACAGTGGGCCCATCATGAGCTTGTGGGGAAAGAGACGCTGAGGTCCTGGCACCATCCGCACACCCAGTGCTCAGCGAGCCACCCATGGGACCGCAGAATGGGGACACCTGCTTGGGGGTGGCGTGATACTCACAAAGTCGGCCATGCAGCAGGGAGCACCAGGTGGCCTGGAAAAGGCCAACATGAGTAAACAGATGAACACCTTTAGCTTCTGAATTTCACTTCTGTGGAAGGAGGAGACATGAAGGGGCATGACAGGCAAGGGGTGATGTCTGCTACACTCTCCCCTGATTGGCAAAGGCCTTCCACTGGCTTCTTAGCTCTGTTTTTGTTTGGAGGTCAAATGCACTAGAAAATGACAGAAATTGGCGATTCAGAAGGTGTCACCAACTGCTGGCTGTGGTTTTTCTCAGGACAACAAATGCGCAGGGATCTATAGCCAGCTTTAGGAGAGATGGGGACCACGTCATCTCATGTTATTTGGTGAATCTAATGAAGTCTAGTCTTTTTTTTTTTTTCTCCTGAAAATTGAAATGCTTTGGGAAAACTGTATCCTCTGTCTCGTGGCTGCAGGCAGATCTCCTGAATAAGCTATTGTCAGGCCTCAGAGATGTGAGTCAGAGCATCTTTAATCTCTGGGCGGGAGCGTTCTCCATGGCTTTCATGCTTTGGAATAAATCTTCAGAGACGTTCCCAAATTAAGCCTGATTCCTTTCTAATCTCCTTGCACTTCTTCCTCTCCCCATTTTATCAGCCAGGCTCTAACACATTCAGCATGGCCTACTTCGAAGCAAAGTGATTAATGCAATCGCTTCAGGTTTTAGGAAGGATCAGTGCTTACAGCAGGGGAAAGGGCTCCTACTGTTGCCGGCAGCCCCAGCTCCACAGCGGCTTGGGAGGCTTATAGAGATCTGCCTGCGAGCAGAGCTGACAGCAGAGGGTGGCAGCAGGGATCGCACTCTCACACGGGCACCTTCCGAACTCCAGCGGGAGCCTGCTCAGTCCAGGCGATTCTCCAAGCCCTCGAGGATCAGAAGCAGCATCACGCTGCATAATGTGGCCGGTACCTCCTGGGCTTGTGGGAGAAGGAGAGAGGAGCCGTTGGTCTGCAGAAGGGACGTGCTGTGCTGCTCAGTGTCACCCCTTCCCTTCCTGCGCCCCGGCAGCAGCCGGGTACCACAACCTCCACCTGCTCCTTCAGCCTGGGGCAGCCCAGCAGAGGGTCACAGCTCGCGCTGCTCAGCTGCAGCTGGCACACATCTGGCGTAGGAGAGAGGTTTGGGATTTGCACCACCGCCACGTGGGATTCAGGCCCAGCTGTAGGATGTGAAAAGGCTGAGTCGGGGAGCAGTTGTCTGAATGTCACGCTGCTACGGGACAGGGGTAGAGAGGGATGTTGAAAGTGGGGGTGGTGAAATGCTGTGAGAAAAACACTAGCTCTGGATCTATATGTGTGTATTGATGTTGCTTGCTGGAGAGAAAACTGCTCCTCTTGGCTTTTGTGAATCAATTTTTCTGATAAAAGATGCCATCTCTCCCTGCCAACCTTGCCTGCATTCAGCTCATGCAAGTCATCTTCTGTTTGGCTGATGGAGGGGCTCCTCACGCGCGATGTCCTTGCATAGCCCCTAAGAGCTTACAGCCTAGACAAAAGCTGCGCAATGATTAGATGCATTTTACAGATGAGAAGCTAGAGACGGAAGAATTATGCAGAAGGGAATCTCCTTCTGCATCTGCAGTTTTGAAGGAACAGGGTCCTGAATCCAGCATTGCATTTGCTGGGGGCTGGGTGACACAAAAGCATAAGGGCCCTCTGATTTGTCATCGGGCTTCGCAGCACCAGTGAGCCAGGCTGTAGTTTCTGAAGGTGAAATGAAATAATAAGCAAAATGCTGAGCTAAAAAGTCAGTACGTTTTGGATGGGTAACACCAAAATGGGACAGTGCCTCCGGAAAGCTGAAGCTCATTCTGCTCCACGGAGCTCATGGAGCACAGTGAATGTTGATGGTGGAGGGGGTAGAGGGGGCACAACTAAACGAAAAAAAAATAGCCTTGACAGATGTGGGCCTCCTGAAGCTGCTTATTTCCTGCCTCACCTACAGAACCCCTGCCTTCGCCTCCTCAGGCCGGGTGGCGAGGAGCCCTACCAGCTCCTGCCTTTGCAGTCTGGCCCATGTGTCTATAGCCTTGGTTTTTTTCTTGATTGACAAGAGTGGAGGACCCTCGTGCTTTAGTGAGTGTCTAATGGCTGCCTTGATGTCATTTATTGAAGCTTTGGAATAGCTGTGCTTTCTAATTACTTCTTCCCGCCCGCCTGAAGAGCACCTTTTGCTTGCAGATTAACTTCTTGCTGTCTCTTTGAACTTGTGCTTCTGTACTCCAAGCACCCTGGGTTTCGCGAGATCAAGGCAGGCTTGGTTAAGGTAAAAGGAAAGCAGCGATCAAGGGGCTTTTTTCCCTTTTCTGCACACAAACGTGCCAGCTTTGCTGATTAGACTGTGTGTGGCACAATCATCTAACTTGGGGTCCTTGTGCCTTCAAAAGAGACTCTCCAAGAAGAACAAGTTACTAGGCTGCCTTTGAAAGGGAAAAGCCTTCCTCCCAATGTTCAGGGGGGCACTGGTAGTGTCCAGAATGAGCATCCTTATGCACTGCACATATACTTTGGACATGTGCAGTGGCCTCTTTGCTCTGGCAAGCAGGGAGGTTTTTGGGGATAGGTGCTTCCTATGTGAGTGCAGTTTTACAATTCAAGCTGAAAGTGCTGCTTTACACCAGATGGTCAAATGTCCTGGACAGAAATGGCAAAGTCCAGATCCAGACTGAAATTCTCCACTATATAGTGGAGACAGTGGTTTGGCCAAGTTTACATTAGCAACAGTTGCATTGTTCTTACAAAATATACATTTAGTAGAGCTTTTAAAAAGTTGTTTAGTTGTGGCATGGAGGGAAGACCCAAGGTTTTCCTGAATATAGACAGGAAATTTAGGCATGAATGATAACCTGGAATTTGCAGCATCCTTACTGTCCAGAGCAATGGGGCGGGAGTTGTCCTCGGGCTTTGTGCAGCACCGAACACATCAGGCAAGCTGATAAACCATCATCCTCTCTTCTAAGGTTTGTATCCTGCCCATCTATTTCAGGCAGTGATGGTGGCTTCCTTATGGAAATGTAGAAATTAGGCCAGGAGGGAGGTCCAGGAGTCACCTCCACCCAAAGCATAAACCCAGCTGAAAGGTGTATTGCTTGTTCTTAAAAACTACAAAAGGGGAACGCCATCCCTGTCCAGAGAGGATTCTTTTTCCTCTTGGCAAGGTCTTCCTTAATTTCTAACCTGTATCCTCTTGGGCTGCAATCGAAGCCTGCCACTTCCTTTCCTACCTGTCGTGATCACCCAGAAGACTCCCTCCTTCACAAGAACATTTTGCAAATTTGCGGATTGCTCTCCTATTTCCCTTTTCTGAGACCGAAACAATCGCAATCTTTTTCAGCCTCCTTCTACGCTCCCTGTTTTCCAGGGCTCTGCTAGTGCTGGCCTCTCTCTTCTCACCTCCTGACACATTGAGACTGGATACCCAAAACTGGGCATGGTATTGCAGCTGTGCAGAGAGGAGGGATGTCTTGATGCATCGGATGGCTTATGCCCAATGACACACCCCAGGATGCAGCAGAGCTCTTTAGCAGCTGCACAGGGGGTGGCTCCAGCAGCTCAGGACTAAAAAAGCCCTGAGCACAACCTCCTTCCATGCCAGAAACCAACTCTTTGTGGCCGCTTGCACACAAGCATGCTTGAGCACGGCTCAGAGCAAACTGCTATAAAGCAGAACAACATCCCTGGGAGACAGATGGGCTGAAGCAGCGCAGCCCGTTTCCCAAGGAGTTATTCCTGGAGGCCAAGCTCTGCTTAGACTCCGCGGTGCCCAGTAAATGAGATGTTTCATGCTCTGGGGTGACTGTCGACGAGAGACATTTAGCGGAGTTTCTCTCTCCTCTCCCCAGCTGCCTGTTTACCCCAGACTTGTCAGAACTGCATGTCTCGTCCCCCCGTGAAAAATTTGGTGCAAGCAGCCAAAGGACTTAAAAGTTATTAGGGGGAAAAAAAAAGAGAACAGCAGCATAATTCTGCTTCCTTCGGAAATAAAGCTTAAAAAAGATGAAAGGTATTTACCTCGACTCTCTGCAGGCTCTGCCTCGGCAGCCAGCTGGAGAGACTTTGGGAAAGCAATTCCAGGAGCCCAGAGCTCTTAGCATCAGTAAAACCTGCCGCTGGGACAGCCGAGCCGTCTCACTGCAATCCGCTCTCCTCTGCTTCCTGGCAGTTTCAGGTTTTTTCTAGTGGGTTTTGGAACTGAGAATCCCCCAGTAGCTTGATCCACTTCCTGTGCAAGATGGCAAATGATTGCCAACAAATGGCAAGCAAATTCCTTGCCTGGCAGGCCAGGTTGTGGCGTTGCGCTTGTTCCTTCTTGTTTTGTTGCTGGAGAGACTCATAAATGAGCCCTGTGCCCCCCGAGAAATGCAATCGCTGGCAGACTGAAAGGGGGAGAAAACAAACAGGGATGACAAACCAGGTATCGCAGCTTTGGAGTACGGCTTGGAGGCTGCCTTGTGGTGGGGCTGAGGGTCTAAGCATGGCTGGTTTGGATGAGGCTGGTGTGGATAAGGCTGGTTTGGATGAGGCTGGTGTGGATGAGGAGCACCCACACTTGATTACTCATGCCCCTACTGAAGGCTGTGGACAAAGCCTGAAGATTTCAAAAAGCTCTGGCCCACACCTCTTTCGTTTTGAAGCTCTTTCCCCCATGACTGTAGACGCCACTGCGTATGCCAACCCTCCTGGATTTCTTCTATGACAATCCCAGGGCAGTGAAGGACATTAGGACATTTTTTCATCAGGGCACCTAACCCGGAGGATGAAAACTTGGGTGCAATTTCTCTGTGACGGGGATGAAGGTGCTGGAATGTCCATCCTCAGAGATCTTCAAAGATCAACCAGAAAAAGGCCGGAGCAAACTGATTTAATCTTTGAAGTTGGCCCTGCTTGGTGGATCAGAGACCTTCAGAGGTCCCTCCTCACCTAAATGAGTCTGTGATTGCAGGCATGGTTTGGGGTAAGACTCATCTTTCTGGTCCTCAGGTCACCATCTCTTGAAGAAGGAAAAGTCACCTCCTAATTCTGCATTATCCAGGCAGCCAAAATCATAAGGCAGAAAGTAAAAAATAAAATACCCAATCCCTTTTTTCAAGGCTGGGAAGATTGTTGTGCTTGTCAGACATTTCATTTTTTATGACATTTTCACTGAATTTTTTTTCTTGAAAATGTTATTGCTTTTTTTGCTTGACTGAAAAGCTTGATTTCAGAGAGGAGAAATTCTCAATAGCCATCTTGATAACGCTTTCTGCTTTTTTTTTGTTTTGTTTTGGTTTGGTTTGGTTTTTTTTTTAAACCCCACTATTAAAAACACGCATTACAAATGCTGAAACCCCCTCATGGTCTGCCTGTTTTGGACCCTGCAAAATGAGAACAGCTATTTCTGTATTTTTCACAAAATAGTTTTCCCCCTTTATTTTTTAAGCCCTTCCATTCAGGCTGTAAGCTTTTCAGTGAAAAAATTGCCTCTTTAACAATGTCATTTTCCAGCTCCCACTTCACAACGGTTTTCAATTTGGATGGGAGCTCTAAGTCAGATAATCATTCAAGACCACAATGTCTCCGGTTCAAAGCAATGCTGGCCATTTTAGGTTGCAACTCCAAACTAAGACTTGCAATTTATTAAAGAGCTAAGTTTTTGAAGGTGGCTTGTTGTTTTTTCTTTTCCCCCAGTAGCTGAGTTGGCTGGTGCCCTGCTTGTTTTGTAAAATATTATTAAAAAATAATTATTTTTTCAGGGATATGCTGTGAGTTCTCTGCTTTTCATGAATTGCAGCTATCAGAAATGATTATCTTAGTGCCTAAGAGATCTGTCATGTCTGCCCCTTCCCTTAACACTTACAACATGTATCATGTTGATGAATTTAGATGGTCATTTAAAGGCAAATTGCTTGTCCTACTTTTTGCTTCTTATTGATTGTCATGTAATTAACTGATTCATTTCGTTCATATAATCCAGAGTGTCTGCAACCCACTTAATCAGCAGAGCCTGATCAGAAGACCAGGGTTTAATTAGACTGCGCTAATTGCCCCAATGAAATGATGTTTCCTCTGTCCTGAGCCATTACTTATAGGAGCCAGATTATTTTTTTTTTCCTATTGAGATTTAATCAGGTGCAGAGAGAATAACATTTTGCCTCCTGCCAGAGGAAGGACTTCTCTAAGCAAAGACAAAGCGGTTGGGGAGGGCAGTCACACGCAGTTAGAGGTGACACATCCCTTATTAGCCGAGCAATATGACCACCCAGTGAGGCCAGGTGTGTTTAAGGTTGCATGGTCCATGCCGTGAGCTCCAGAGCTGGTCCTGGAGCTCAGCAGAGCCCTACGGGACCTGGGGCAACTTGGTACTGTAGCGGGAATGTCTGTGAAGGACCATGCACTCCCGCAAAAATAATCTGAAAACCCTGACGCCTGTGTGTTATACTCAACCCCTGCCAGCCCCTCTTTAAATAGAGGAGCTGAAGAGTTTGGGGACCATGCATGCTTCAGAAGATGTCTTCCAAGGGATGTACCTCCACCAACCATCAAGATGGTTTCCTCAAACCCAGGTCTGACTGTAGAGAGCACCTCTGCTGCCAGTCAGCCTTGGTCCTGCCCCTTGGAGATCGTATAAATCACAAAAATCATACGCAGGGGCCAAACTGTTCTCCCAAGGGAGCCAGCGCTTGGTTTCTGCAGAGCTCAGACAGCAGGGAGGAAGAAATTCCTCCTGCTCTGGAAAAAAAACCCAAACATTTGCAGAAAAGTCTTTCTTGGTCACACAAGCTGATAAGCAAATATTTTTAAATGTGGTGTAGCGTGCTTGGTAGATTAACTGCTCAGAAAGTAAGTGTGTGTGTATGTGTGTGTATGTGTATGTATATATATTACATATTCACATATATTCTATCTTTCAGCTTTTGCACCCAGACTGACTATGGTGGGTGTCTCTCTGTAGATCATAGAAGTGATGTGATGGAGATAGCTTTTATGGGAAGGTGGTTGCAATCCTATTTATTTCAGTCCTGGTCCTGCAACTGGATTTGCATAAAGGCATATTCGTACCCACGAGCAGCACCCCTGAATGCAGCCCCAAAGAATTCTGGTGGTGGTGCCGGGTGAGTGGTGAGGACCCAGCGGGATCAGGGGCTGTCCCGGGTCCATAAGACTGAGATCTGCCCTTGGATTTGTTCTGCAGCTCTCTGAGTGCTCTGCACATGTCTGAGCTTGGCAAGGAAAATTGCAACTGATTGTAAATTCCCTGCAAAAATGGACCTTCAGCAGGGCTAAACCAATTTGCAAAATCAAGCTGAATTTGGGAAGTCATTTTGGCCTCCTCTCCTCCCTTTAAGAAATGAGGGATGTGTTTTTGGGAGTGCCAACACAGCTTGACTCTGACGTTTCCTGAAACCAGGCTTTTTAATGTTTGCAGGTTGTGTTGTTGGCTTGCCTGTGCTTATAAAGGTGAGGGAGATAAGACTGGCTAATTAGCTCGTAAACAAAACAGAACATTTTGCTTTGCATCAAATGAAATATTTTGGGTTGCTGAGTCAGACTCATGCATGTTTAAAAACATTTTGGCAAAAAAATTAAAGTAGAGGCAAAGGTGGTACAGGGGGAAATACCCCGTGGGGACAGCCTTCCTCCTGAATGAAGGGCTGGCTCTCGAAAGCAGTCCCATGGAGCGGGAAGCAGCTGAAGCACTCAAGCTGCTGATGGTTTTCTCGGAGCAGGGAGGGTATCGCTTTGCAGGTAAGCGATGCTAAACCCAGGCTGGTGGGTGGACCTCTGCTTCCAGATGCTCTTTAGCCAGTGCCATGGGCCTGAAAAGGAATCAGCTGCTTAATGTCAAATTAGGGACAAAAATTAGAGACTGTGATTAGTACTGGGTGCAACTACAGCGCTGAAGGAGAAAGTCCAGGGCTTAGTCCCTGGATGCCACCCATCTTCCTGCTTCCCTGCTCATCCCATGTCCTCCTCCTGCCTCTGCACCACCAGTCCCTTCTCCACCTCATGGCTTTCAAGCCATGGGCTCAAGACTCACAGGAGCAGCGGCTGTGGAGATTTTTCCCTGCTGCTTTTGCCTTTGCTCCTTCAAGGAAATAGGATTTTGTGAGTCTTTTTTTGTAAATAAACAAGATTAGCAAAGATTTATGTTTTCTCCTCTAACAATAATAAGGATTAGGTACCACTGGGGCCAAAGGGACAGCAGTCATGAAAGAATCAAAAGAAACTGTGAAATCTAATACGTAATGCGTGATGGTGAAGGGGTCCAGGACCGAAGCGAGCTGCAGTTGCCCAGCTGTGCCACCCCGCTACGGGACACAAGAGCGTTGCCTTTGGGTGTGCGCACCCTACAGTGGGGTTCAGGTTGAAATGGGCTGCTATGGAGGGTACAGAAGGGATGGCGGGATGGGATGTGGGTCAGCCCCATAGCCACAGCCTTTCACTGCTGGGCACAGCTGCAGATGCTTGAGGGCTGTGGCAGCTCAGCAGCCAGACGGCCGGGGGTGGGAAGCGTGTCAGCCGCCTGACTCGCATCAGTCTGGGCTCATGACTCAGTTTTCTTGTGGGTGATATTCGTGCCAACGTGCTGAGAGCAGCGGCAGTGCTGGGATCCTCGCTGCTGAAGCTCTGCCTCCGACCAGCGTGCAGCCCCGGATGCGCGTTGAATGGCACCTGACCTCCAGAAAGGAAAAAGATTTTTCTCCCTGAAGTTAATATTTTTAAAGCACTTAATGTTTCCTCTCTCAGTAAGTGGCTTTGGTGGAAGGGCAGTTGAGCTGTCTCTGGCAGTGATGAAATGGGATCACAACTCCAACTGACAGCAACTTGGTATGATCGTACTCAGTTTCCCTCTCGTGGTTTGCAAAGGAATTAACTGGAGGGATATTTAACTAATTACTCTCTCAGCTGAATATGGCCAAGCTATACTGGTGCACGGGGATCTTCATCCTGCAGTCCTGGTCCGTTCAGAGTTTCACCCATGAAGATCCAGGTGGCACCACTGAATTTTGTTAAAGCTGTAGCTCTGCCCTTATCATGATTACAGATTTTCATTTTTGCTTTTCATTGCAGAATGGCTGAAGCTGTTAGACAAGGTCTGAGGTGTCCTTCCATCAGGAGACATTTTCTTGCATTATCTCTCCCTCATGCTGTTTTTTTTGCCTGCTACAAAGGTCACGAGCTCTCTTGGGCAGGACCTGTCCTTATTGCTGCCTGCGAAGAGGCCCCAGTTCCTGCAATGCATTTCTTAAAAGTTTCTGTGGGGAACTGGGGAGGGCCTGCGCTCCACAGCAAAAGCAAGGAGCCTCAAACAACAAAAAGGGGGTGTAAAAAGAAGGGAGATCCCAAAAATCAGGGAGGTCACCGGAGAGCTACTGTGCCCACCAGGTCCCACTGAGGTGCAGTGGTGGCTGACACCAAGGGAGTGCCATGAGTTCATACCATGGTGGTGACTGGAAGATAGACTCTGTTTGACCATTTGAGAATATTTTTTTTACTGTTTTTTGGGCTAATCCTGTAAAGTCCCTGAGGAAGATGTTTGGCATTCTCCCCTCTCTTAGCTGGTACTGGAGGGACTCAGCATCCTGCAGAGACAGCAAGGGAAATCGCAGGATTATTCCCCATGGTGATTATCCTGTGATCTCTCAGGGCTGTATAAATGGGAGCTGATTACAGCTAGAAAAGGACTAAATTGTGTAATTAGAAAGGGGGAAGAGGGGAGGACTTAACCTGTGCCTGAAGGTGCCAGTTTGGAGAGAAGAGTGGAAAAAGTGCCGACTGGCATCCGCGCTGGGACCCACAGCACCAGGAAGGGCCATCGCTGACCTTGTTCTTGGCTGCTCCTGCTGCCTTGGGCAAGCCCTTCGGTCTTCCCCTCTGGAGAATGAACAAAATATTTCTTTCTGCTGTATCTCTCAGACAGTTTCTTTGGGTAGAAAGGTGATCTCTCTCATGCATGTCCACCTTGTCCCAGGCTTGCAGGCTCACAAGCGGGCTGGCCACACATAGGTGTTAGCATCACCCCAAATTTCCCTCTGGGACTTGTCACGAATGGTGAGAAGAGAAAAGCTGTTGCAGGATGGAGTCCTCAGCGGTTCTGTGTTGGGTGTAAGACAACTAAGATCTTTCTTGTCATTCTACATGGAGCAGGAAAAGAGCATTTTGCCTCCCCTTCCTCTTATTATTGACCCAGCCTGGCCTGGGCCAGAAAATGTGTCTGTTCCCATGGCAGGCAAAAAAGCAGGCAGCAGAATTGCTTTCAAAGCCATGGTGAGGGAGGCTATTAATGCGAATATTATTCATGCCAAGAAAAATAGCCAATTACCTTCCTATAGAGCTACTCTCTGCCCAGTGAGCCAGTAATTGCAACATCTAACATTCGTCACTGAGCTCTGAAAGCACTTTGGGAATAAAATACTGACAAATGGATTTGGACTTAAAAGAAAAAGACAGGAAAAAAGTAAAGTTAAGGTAGTAGATATTCAGAAGGTGTAAACGGCTGCAGGGAATCTATGCCCACTCACACTTCACGTCCTACAGATGCAAGAATTTGGCTTTGTCTTATACATACTCTATTTTATGGTCCGTGCTTTAAAGGTGCGCAACTGTATTAACATAGATGTTTGATAAACTGAATAGAGAAATAGTATGTAACTTGAGCTGGGGATACTGCCAGAGGGGCTTTTTGTGTTTCTTGACGTTTAAGGTCAGCTGTGCAACTGGAAGTGACTGAAGTAAGTTTTTGCATTTTATTTATTTCCCAGGTTTACCAGTGAAACAACCAACAATGGGGAAATCCATCCCTCCCTTTCTCCTTTTCCTCCTTGGAGGAGGAAGGAAAGACAAAGTCCTTTAAAAGCTGCAGGGCATTGCACACTGACTTGTTTGCTCCGCTGGACTGCACTGAAGGCCATGTTTCACTCCCTGCCTGTCCCCAGGTGCTCCACGAATGGAGTCTGGAGATTTGACATGTTTCCCAAGATCTATTAAGGCTGTCAGCAGCTGAGGATTCAGGAACCCACAGGCTCTGGAAGACGTGCTCTGAGGCCAGCAAGAGGCACATCTTGTATCACAAGCTGTGTGGGAATCTCATCTTCAGGGTGCGTTCCCTGTCTGCCAATGGAAGAGTTAACAGCATGGATTAGAGGACTTGGCTTATTTCTTGGAGTTGTTTGGGGTTTACCCTGTGTAGCCAGAGGGAAAATTTAGCTGGGTGTCTCCAAAATGCTGTGGTTTTGCAATTTGTAAAAAGCCTGTCCTTTAAATTGCTTGGTGAGCACCAGTCCTCATTTATCACGTCAGCCGTGATCCATGGAAGAGGAACAGCCTCGCTCTTTTCTGAGGACTAGCCCGCCCTTCTCTTTCAAGGAAAACAAATTACTCTCAAATTGCTGCTGCTCTGAGTTTGCTTTTCACCCTGACATCCCCCCCCCCAACGCCCTTAGGATGTACCAAGGGGATTGTCTTTTTGTTCTGTGAGCGCGCAGACAGATGCCAGTCCATAATTGGGGCTTTAGGGTCACCCATTCTCTGAAGAGGTGAAATAACATACAATTGTGCAAAAAAGCATCAGTCTATTTTGAAACAAGACTGTAAAGGGAAGGCAGCTCCCTCTCCGCAGCTCTCCCGCCTCAGTGCGAAGGGTTCGCAATGCACAGTAACTCCATTGCTACTACCAGCCCTCACTGCAGCCATGGGGCTCTGCCCTCAGAACCAGCCTCACTTGCTTCATTTTAAGGCTCAGCCTCTCTTCCCCACACCTTTAAGCGCACATGGCGCCGATCCTCCTGACAGGGCCTGACTGACGACCCCCAGGGAGGGTGAGCAGGGCCTGAGGTACCGGGGAAGGGGGGGGGGCTGCAGAGAGGCCTCTGCCAGCGGCCTGGCGACTAGGGGGCGGCTCCAGCAGCCGAGGCGGGGGAAACTCTAGCAACCAAAAGGGAGGTTTTCCGCAGCTAGGTGTTGGGGGATTAGCGCCGGCGGACTTCCCGTCTTTCCCCACCCCGCTGCCGGTCTGTCCGTCCGCCCCTCGCTCGGTGGGTCGCGCCCCCTCTCCCCCGTCCCTCAGCGGAGCCCCGAGTGCGTCGATACGGGGCTCGGCGCTCGCTTGGCCGCGCCTGTTGCCTTGGTGATAGAGGCGGGGCGGAGCGTTTCCCGCCTCCCGCCCGGCGCGCGCGAACCGGTCGGCGCGCGGGACGTTACCGCTTACCCCCTCCCCGTTCCTCGTGAGGCGATGGTGAGTGGGGGGCGCCGGGCCGCGCCGCGGGGTTACCGGGCTTCCCTCGGCCCCGGCGCCCCCTCAGAGTGTATCCTGTGCCCCTTTTCCAGAGGAGGAGCCTGGCCCCCAGCCAGCTGGCGAAGAGGAAGGCGGGTGAGGAGGAGGAGGAGGAGGAGGAGGAAGAAGGGGGCCGGCACCCCCCGAAGGTGAGCGAGGGAACCCGGGACATGGAGGCCGCGGCCCGGTGGGTCGCCCGGAGCCTCTCCAGCCATGGCGGGTGTGAGGGGGGATGCGGTGCTTGGTCAGTTCCTGGTGCCTCATGGGAGGTTGTTATTGCCCCCCGACTGCTGGGGGTCGCGGATCGGGCCCCGAGTTTATGCTGTTTTCAGCAGCTGGGGAGAAAACTTTTGTCTGGGCACGCAGTTAGTAGAATAACTTCGTTGTGTGCAGGTGATGTGTTGTGGCTATGGAAAAACTGTCCCTGGGAGAGCTTCCGACTGTTTTGTGACAGGGATGGTAGCTGGGAATAGACGGGTATTTAAGCTAAAGCAGAGTATTATGATGCTGTGTTATATGTCATACGAGTCAAAGAGTCTCACATAGTGCTTTCTGCGTCAAATCCCTTTTTCTATGCCAGCATGTGGGTTAAGACCATGCCTCAATCTGAAGAGGACTGTGTTAAATGAGGAAACAGATCAATGACTTATTTATTGTCATGCTTTGCTAAGCATCTGAAATTTAGGTTTCAGTGTGAAGCCTTTCACCTGCATAACAACAGATGCTGTGGGAACCTCTGGGGACTTTCATATAATTTGTTCCATGCTGTTGACCCTTCCTTTTTCTTTTTTCTTCTGCTTTTTTTTTGGGGGGGGGTGGGAGGGGGCACAAATCTTAGTATGGACAAGGTTGGAAGGTGGTAGCTATTTTCATAATTAGGAAAGGAAAATTAAAGTAGCCCTTATGCAGGTTAAACTTTAGGGCATGGTGATCTCGGTGTTATTGCTGGCTCTGTCCTTTGACAGCGGAGGTGAATAATGATTGGGTCTGTTTGGAGATGCTCAGCTGGCTGGGTGGATTGTCTGTGTGGTTAGGTGCTTACTGAGTGTGACAGCAATGCATCTATCTTCTGGTCTCACCAGATACCCCTGAGTTGTTTTGTTTTGATTTGGTTTTTCAGGCTCGGAAGAGACAGAAGCCAGTCAGTGAGACTGAGAGTGGAGAATGTTACAGATCACCTTTCCGGAAACCCTTGGCTCAGTTGACCAACAGACCTCACTGCCTTGATAGCAGTCAACATGTAAGTGGGTGTTACTGCTGGCACACCGTAGCAGGTGGATTGCATATGGAGCTCATTCATCAAGGGAATCCAAATGCTTCCATGGACCTGTTTAATCAGAGGTGTTATGGAAGTGCCACACACACACAGGAGACCTTTTGCCAGCTCCAACGATTTAATGTTGAAGGAAGTGTGGTGGGGAAACTTTCTACAATGGCAATCCTGAATAAAAGAGTTCTGTGGGGTCTAGGTGAAGGACAGTGCCCAGGGATGTGGGTAGCTTTCCACACAGATGTCTCAAGTGCTCTTTGCTTGCGCAGTTCTCTCTGGGCTTCCACTCATGGAGACTGGCTGGGTGCTTGCTGATCTGGCACAGATGTTTCCACAATGGTAACTTAGCTCCGTTGTAGGAAATTGCCTGACTGAATTACCAAGGCAGGGGGAAGCAATAGTGTTTAAAGAAGTGAATAATGCCAGTGGATTTAAGAAGATGGGAGTTTTGAAAAATCAATTTCACGCATTAGAAAACCCAAAGGAAAATAGTCTTTCAAAACAGTGTTGGTGGGGGGAATTGTGCTGGTTTGTTACTTTCTTCCTTTTTGGATATTCTTGAAAATAGTTGAAGCTTGGGTAGATTGAGTAGAGGGACTCTGAGTACTTGGCAAAATTGAGTTCTTAAAAAATGTTCTGGGCATGCCTTCTTGAGCAATCTCTGATTTCAGACTTCTTAAGCGTGTTTTCTTTCTGAATTCCTAGGAGGCTTTTATCCGCAGCATTTTGTCCAAACCCTTCAAAGTCCCCATTCCAAATTATAAAGGTAAGATGAGGAGGTTTAAGGATTGTCTGTGTTGACTGACTCGGGTAAAATAGATGATGCTCAGGCCTGTCAAATGTATCTGTGGGGATTATTGTTATTTTTTGCAATGATGCATATGTTCCAGAAATCCTGACTTAATTCCAAAAGAAAAATACTGGCCCATTAGCAAAGTCTTCATATTTCTTACTAGTGTTTAGTTTGGATAATCCTACACTTCAGAATTGGATTTTGTATTCTTACTGCTATGTATTTGATGTAGTGCCAGAAGATTGTGCACCATATCACAAATACAAAAGCAAGATGAATTCCAAGCGATGAAGGTTTACCATCTAAATAATACCCTAATGGTACTAACAGACAGAAGGCTGTAGGTGAAAAAGATAGTATGTGCCAGTTTTCTTTCTACTTGGCTTGGTGTGTTGAATCTCAAGGTGATCTTCAAAGCAAGGTAGTTTTGAAGTTCAAAGCCTCAGCTGGTTTGAATCAGTGAAACACAAGATCTCAGAAACAAATGGGTCTGTTCTTGTCCCCTTCTTCCCCTTCACCCTCCAGCTGAAAAATTCAAATGCAGGTCAGCCAGTTTCACTGAAACTTTAGTTATAAAAATATGCCTGTAGTCAGACACTGACTATTAAATGACAAACCCCAAAAGAGTGGAAAAGCAGATTTTTCAGGAGGCTGAAACCGAACTGTAGCTGGGGAAGCTGCTTTCTGTGGCTGTTATCTTCCTCTCTTAATTGGGAGATGAGGTTGTTTCATGTGCTCTTTTCTTGGTGTGCACGCACTATCGCCTCGGCTTGTAATACACTGTCGTTTTGCAAGGAGCTTTGGCAAGCAGGGGGCAAGTTGACCCTGCTTGAATCTTTCCCAAGCAAAATCAATCCTGGGAGCACAGTTGCCTGAGTTTTGATCGGAAAGGGGATCTCTGTGCATGTTCTTTATATATTCATCCCCATTCTAAAACTGTGACTTTAAAAGATAATACTTGGAAAAGGGACTTATCTTTGGTTTCTGTTCTTCACAGAAATTGGCTCCAAGGCCAAACATCTACTATTGTTCAGCAGAGAGAAAATAATACCTTAGAGTAGGTAATGGCAGCATGGTGCTAGCTATGATACAGTAAAACTTCATCTGCGTCAAAGATCAATTCTGGACTTTAATAAAAGATACAACTCTGGCTAAGTCAAGGTCAGGTGATCCAAAAAGAGGATTTGATTCAATATATACTATGTATGTTGAGAACATATTTAGTGAGCTGCTGAGGCGTACATTCTGGAATCCTGCTTGCTTTTAGAAAACAAAAACAACCCCCTTTGGGTCCTAGGAGTAGCTCTGATGCCCAGAGACAGCTGAGAGAGACGTTGTGCCTGCTTATGGTTGATGCTGGTGGCACAGGTCAGGGATGAAGCCGTCGGTCACCTTGCAAGACAGCTTGTACTGTTCTGTGCCAGTATATATGGCATCTGCTGCACCCAGTCATACCCATTTTGGTGCACCCAATGTGGTGGGCAGTGCCATTGCTCCATCTTTGCCTCTGCTCCTTCATTGTATTCTTTTTTGACACAGAGCTACTCTGTGTGCTGGCAGAGTGCTGCCAAACAACTGCCCTGCGTGGGTTTGCTGTCAGCACCAGCTGTGCCTGCATCTCCACTCCAGCACCCAATTAATTCACTGTTCCTAAACGTAATCAGACGCTTCTGCAGGGCTCTGCTTTCTTCCAGGAAGAAGTTGTTCTTTGAGTCGTGCCTTTGTTTGCTTTCAGGGCCGCTGGGCTTGCGCGCGCTGGGTATCAAACGGGCAGGGCTGAGGAGTCCACTCCATGACCCTTTTGAGGAAGGAGCTCTGGTTCTGTATGAGCCCCCGCTGCTGAGTGCCCACGACCAGCTGAAAATAGACAAGTGAGTCATCACCTGGCACAAATGGTTCAGCTCTGACCTCCTTGTACGTGTAGGTTTGTGTGCTTTCTTCCCAAATGTGTCTGAGCTGGGGTCTGAACATCAAGGGAAGTTTGGTTCCAAGTATTCCACCTCTGAATTGTTACAGGTATGGTAGCAATTAAAGAAGGAATGTATCCATGCTGGATTGTTTGTGTTCTTCCACAGGTTGTTTCATCTCCCACTCATCAATAACTTAAACCTGTTGCAGGCGAGGAGGATGCACACGTGGAGAAGCTGCTTAGAAAATCTTAATGGCTTAGTCGTTAGTCAGGAAACATCAGCACCTAGGGACAAGCAAAACAAGATGACTGACAGCCAAATTTTAAGCTGCCTAAAGTTTTTATTCTGAAGTAGTTTCTTTTGTGCTGTTGTTATAACTTAAAAGGGCTGTCGGCTGGATCTTCATGGACAGAGAATGGGGTTCCTCTCTCCAGTAATGCAGTTACAATATTGTTACTGAAACAAGAAAAATAAGAATGACTTTTTAACTGTCTCTCTGAACCACATTCTGCCCTTGTTTTAGCCACAGCCCAAATGCATGGTTTCACTGATGTTTTAGATTGTAGATCAGGCCCCTGTGACTTCATTCTCAAAAATGAATTAATCCATTTTTCCTTTGCTTGTTGGCAGTTGCTTCCCTCATGCCATTGGGGAATCCTCAGTATAGCAGTGAGATTTTTAAAAAAAACTAAACATGTGCTGTGCCGAGTTCATTAATCACACTGTCTTCTTCCTTGACTGCCTCCTGCAGGGACAAAGCACCTGTCCATGTTGTGGTGGATCCTGTCCTCAGCCGTGTTTTACGGCCCCATCAGAGAGAAGTAAGTTTTCCATTGGGACCTGAGAGTATGCCTGGAGAACTTGCAGCATTTCAAAAAGCTGCAGTTCCTCTGCTGGAATTGTTACCCACCAGCTGTGAGGTCTACATAGACCTCACAGACCAACAGTCTGTGACAGTCTAACAGGCTCTAGTCCGTTGCAAATGCAAAGTGAAATATTTGTTTTAACCATCCTCTTAGAGGCCTGAATGCTGCAAATATTCTCTGTCCCATGTTAAGCAAGAGGACATGCTGGGAGTATTACGATAGTCCTGTTTGTCCTTAAAAATGTGGAATTTTACTGCTTTCTTGTGGGTAAGAACTTTCTCTTCACTTGCCTCTGATGTAGCAGGGTCAGGGCACTCCCAGCCTAAACATGATGCAGGTGTGTTCTCTGTGTTTGTAGGTCAGGTCAGCTGATAGTGGAAACTGAGGTGTTTCTGTGACCATTGTGCACTTGTTGCACAGGTCTAGGAAAGCATTTGAACTTGTGTCACCAGGCTACTTTAGGAAAAGAGCAGATTCTGCAGGGAGATGGGATCTTGCAGAGTCAGGGCCGAAAGTCCAGCCTTTACTTATGTTGAAGTCTGGAGGTGTAGCTCTGCTGAGTGGAACTCAGTGTGGAAGGTGATGGGATATAGTTTCAATAAATTGTGTTGCAGACCAGTCTCAAGTTGGGCAGAGCACACCACTGTGTTTTGCTGGTCAGCAGAATTAATTTGATCCGCAGTCTTTGAGCCAGGAAATACTGAAGCTCTTCTTTCTGGTACCGTGGTTCACAACACAGCGTGGAGTAGATTCCCACTTCATTGTGTTTTATTCAGAGGCTACCCTTTGTAGGTGTGAGCTGTCCATGACCTACGTAGACTTGGAATTCACCAGTGGAGAGTGCTGAAAAACATTTTATGTTGTAAATACGTACAACATCACAATGTTGAAACAGTGTGTACTAATCTCCAAATATCTAACATAGGTATCTGCTGAGTTTGAAGTTCATCACAGATTCGGTATATTATCATTTAAGCCTAGAGGCAGCACAGATGGAAACTGTGATTGCTGATCTTGCAGGCTAAGCAGGTCTAGCCAAATGTGTTCCTGCATGGGAGATCTTCAGATGGCTCTAAGAGTGCCACAAGCTGCTCAGAGCTTGTACTTTTATCTCAGAGTTGGTACTGAACCTGTGACCCAGTGCAAGGCTTGTCTCTAGCTACATAGCTGGAGGCACTCTGTTTTTGGGTAAGATACTGGCTGCTGGTGCTTTTGTCAAATAATGATAGTTATGTTGGTGTCCTAGGCACACTGTCTGTTTTTTGACAGCTAGATACCTCTGATAAAGAAGTCTTTGTTCTAGTTTGACTAATAAGTCTTTGCCTGCTAAGAATCCTGTCCTGCTTTATTCAAGTGATGCTCCCAGACTGTTGTACAGCTTCGCTCTGTCTTTGTCTTGTCTTTTGCCCAGTTGCTGGGAGGTTACCGGGCTGGATCCCAGCCAAATGCACTCTTTTAGTCAGTAATGTATTTCATAATTGTTCAACTGGCTTAAATACACTTCATTAACCTGTTGTTAAGGGCCTAAGAAAGAAAGAAAAGGACTTGAAAGTGCAAGTGTAGGTAGGTGCTTGGAGCACAGAGGGGTGAATTTGTCCAGGTGTGTTTAGGTTGCGTCCCTAATTCCCTGCCCTGTTGACACAATGCAGGAGTTTGTGTGTTCCCAGCACAATGCCCTAATTTTCTCTGACTCTCTGTCATCACATGATAGAGGAACATTTTGCAGAGTCTCTCTCTCTCTCTTTCCCCCCCCCCCGCCCTGCCTTTTATCTGTCTTGGTGATGTGTCACAGCCTAATGCAGGGCTGAACTCTTCTCCCACCGTGTGACATGGGCTATAACCTCAGCCCTGTGTCTTCTCTGAAGTTAAATCTGCTTTGGACCTTGAGTACACAGGTGAGTCATTGCACTTCTAGGCAGAAGCAATGAGGGTGTTCTTGCGGTTAATCAGGCAGCAGAAACAATTCTGCTCCCTGTATGATTCTGTGTTTTTAAAACTATCTGAGTGTTGTTAAGATGATTAACCTGTTTGCAGTGATTGATACAGGTTAGCTGATGGCCTGGGCCTATGTAATGCAGCCAAGGGTAGAAATTTCTGGAAATTCATGTCAGGAAGCTGGTTATAATTGTAGTAAGACTTCATGCATATTATGAGGTACGTGTTGGCACCAGTAATGTTGTTCCAAACCAGATGTGTCTTGGGTGATTTCCCTCTGTTTCATTAGAACATTGCATGTCTCCCAGGATGTGCTACACAGTTTGTTGTACTATCAGTCCTGTGCATTGCAGTAATGAAGCTGTCATTCTGGTGATGTCCCCCTCCTGCTCTGAGAGAACAATTTTTTGGCAGGGAGTGAAATTCCTCTGGGACTGTGTGACGAGCCGGCGGATCCCCGGGAGTCATGGCTGTATCATGGCAGACGAAATGGGGCTGGGCAAAACCCTGCAGTGCATCACACTCATGTGGACACTTCTCCGGCAAAGTCCAGACTGCAAGCCTGAAATAGAGAAAGCCATGGTGGTGTCTCCCTCCAGCCTGGTCAGAAACTGGTACAATGAAGTAGAGAAATGGCTGGGGGGAAGAATCCAGCCCCTGGCCATTGATGGAGGCTCCAAAGAGGAGATTGACCGTAAACTAGGTACAGAATATTTGCAAATGGTGTGGTTGGCTGGCTTAGGTCAAAATCTTGCATTGGAAGAAGCCTGCAGCAGTTCATGTGAACATCTGAGATGTTATTAGAGCTCTGGAGACTGAAAGTCTCTTCACTAACATGTTTAGATCAGGCCATTGCATGTTTGGTAATAGTTGATATTTTGGAATAATCAAGTCCAGTCATGTGCTTAAGTTAGGGCAGTCTGTGTGCCTCTTTTTTGCTCCAGCCGGATGCCAGGAAAGGAGTGGTCAAAGGTGGGAGTAGGATGGAAATGGGGACAGTCGGGGGGAAGGGAGCATGGGTATAAGGGTTTGGAAGGGATGCTACAGAGTACTTGAAACAGACAGGTTTTCCTAGAT
Organism: Rissa tridactyla; assembly: GCF_028500815.1. NCBI lineage: Eukaryota > Metazoa > Chordata > Aves > Charadriiformes > Laridae > Rissa > Rissa tridactyla. The sequence continues at coordinate 45,472,288 of NC_071473.1, forward strand.
TTTTAAGGTAGAAGTTTTGACTACAGAGCTTGAACTCTTTTCTACATGTTTTACTCATCCCTCTTTTACCTTTTCCCCCTTTCCATCTGCAGTTGGCTTTATGAACCAGCGTGGCCTGCGAGTGCCTTCACCCATCCTGATCATCTCCTATGAGACCTTCCGACTCCATGCCGAGGCATTACAGAAGGGCAGTGTTGGGCTGGTCATATGTGATGAGGTACAGGGGAATCTTTAAGGAGAATCTGTTCCTGATATTTTCTTAAGATCTGTGTAAAACTGGTTCTGTTTTCTTAAAAGAGGGGAGGTCAGTGGGAGACAAGGTTTAGCTGTGAACAGCACCCATTCTGGTGCTTGAGAGACTCTGGGTAACCAGCTCACCCGTACCAGGTGAGCCTGAACAAGAGGGGGTGTTTTCAGGAGCTACCAAGAAGAAAAAATCCAGGGGGTGGTAACTGGCTACTTTGTAGGTCCCTGGCAGGGTGGGGGCACCTACTAGGGCCCTCTTGATGCCAAATATGTAGCAGAAAGGAGGTCCACTGCCTGTCTCTGACCCTGAAAGAGGCCTAACTCGGTTGGGATGGTAGTGCCCTGGCTCACTGATCTGGTTTTCCTCTGTTTGTGTCTGTCTGTGCTAAAGCGAGAAGTAACTTTCTGTTTGGCCTGGCCTTATGTTCTGCCTGGTAATTTTTAGCATGGCTCTGTTCTGAGCAAGAGATTGGGATGGAGACTCCTGAGGTCTCTCCCAACCTAAACGATTCTGTGACTCAGTGTGCTCTTGTGTGTGGTGTTGGCTGCTGTCAGCCGTTTTATCTGGCCATCTTATTCTGTGCTTGTGGGGGAGTTTGAAGGGCACTCCCATGGCAGGACCCTCTTTCCCTCTCTGTAGCTTCCTGCTTGGGGGAGAGGTAGGAGAGCTGGATGAGGAATTACCTCACGTGCTGCTTGTTCAAGAAGAGACAGACCTGGCTTGACTCCCTGCCCGCTAACTACTGGATCTAGCTTTGCCAAGCCTGGGCTGTCAAGCTCTGCTTTCACATGGCTGATATTGAGTTGTTTTTTCATTTATTGTTCTGTATTTGTGATTATAGGTAGTGAAAGCCAGAGATGCTCTGAGGGACAAAATAAAACAAATGCCCTTTGCCTCCTCGAAACAATTAATCTGGGGGCCTCAGCCACTGTTGAGGTGTCCTCTGCTGCCAGTTAAAGTGGTTTTATTAAATAGCGGTGCCACCCAGTGGTTTGGGTTTGTATTTGCTAGAACAGTGCTGAGAGAAGCTTAAAAAGAGCAAGCATCCTCACAAGTTTAACTGCCGTCCGTCCACCTTTTATTTACTGAGTCTGTGCGTGCCTACACCTCTTGATGCCTCTGGGATGGGTCCAGCAGCTAGGGATGCTGGGAATGCAGGTCCTTGGCCTTGTGTCTTCCATGTGTTCCCAATAAATACTCTGCTCTGCAGTGGTCTGACACTTATAAAAAGCACCTCATCACTTATGCTTTGTCCTACAGCATAGTACTCGGATGCTAATAAAGTTGCTTTTCCCAGGCATGGGAGATGGGGCCTGTATTCAGATTACCCCTGTAAGAGGTGCGGAACCTCTCTTTATTAGTGTGCAACAGCCTGGCCGTCCTGGATATAGGTGGTCTGAACGGCTTGTGATCTTGACCTTGGGTGATGCAGTGTTACTGGTCCAGAGTGCAATGCCTAGTGTTCGTAGCTGAAAATGTCCCCATCTTTGAACAGGAAACAGCTCTTATAGTTAAACCATGTGGTGGTTGTTAGTTTCATGGTAGACCCTCTTGCCTGGGTGTGACTCATGTTCCCGGTCTGGGAAGGTTGTAACATCACGTTTCCTCACGTAATGGCTTCCCACCAGATTCTTGCCTTTGAAAGAAGCATGTTGCAACAGTTGAATGTACATACAACACTTACAAGGAATGTCCACTACAAGGAATGGGAAAAGTGGTGAGATGGCTTGTGGGAGAAATGGTATATCAGTGTTGATGAGGATCTCAAATCCAGTAGCCTTGATGGGAAGCGGTTTGATCAGCTTCACTCCTTTTTTCAAAGGGCCATAGACTGAAGAACTCCGAAAACCAAACATACCAGGCTCTCAACAGCTTAAATACACCTCGACGAGTCCTTATCTCAGGCACCCCCATTCAGAATGACCTGCTTGAATATTTCAGCCTGGTGCACTTCGTCAATTCAGGCATCCTAGGTAAGCTGTGAATGTGTGAGAGGCATGGGGTGGGGGGAAGTTGCTGGCAAGGCCTCCTCTAGCTGCCAGTGCCAGTGAAAGCAGCAATGAAGATATTAATGGGAGGAAAACTCACATGCAGGTTGGAAACTTACTCTCCTTCAGTTTGTATCCAGGAAGTCTAGATTAGGGTGCCCTGTTCTAGAAGCTGTGTATCATCAGAGCTCTGTTCCAAGAAGATTGTAATTTAAAGTATACCACTCTGACAGGTGTTTTGGAAGGGGAAATAATTATGAAGGTAAAATGAGTATATAATCCTGAGTGCTACATGGCTGATCTTGCGTACCAATACTGGTCAGCCAAAACGTCCACCCAGGCTAGGAGCTTCTCTGACAATAAGCCCTTGGAGATACTGCAGGAGTTGCTGGGCAGGAAGAGTCGGTTCATAATGGTACTTCCCACAACACTCCCAGGCTATAGCAAAATCAGAAATCGAAGCAAGAATGATGTCTTTGTAGGAGAGGAGGGTTTGACATGACGTGCTCTCTGTGTTGAGTACAGAGGCAGCCTGGGAGATGGCTTTTCCCTGCTCTCTCCCTCGTATCCTTCTGGCACAGGAGGTTGAAGTGACTGGTGCAAGGCAGAATGTTATACCTTGCCAGAGTTAGGCAATAAAGCCCGAATTGCTGGTGCTCTGCAACCCACTTTCAGATAATCTGAGAGAAAGCTGACGGTGATGTCTAGCATTTGGAGTTAAGACTGCTCTTGATTTTTAAGGCAAGGAAGGCCTGTAAATATGGAGTTAACCTCATCTCAGATAGAAAGAAAAGAGTCTGGAGGGAGAGATGCTGATTAGTGTGAGTTTTCAGGATCAGACACCTTCTACAATTGCTGGTGTAGCAGACTGAAATGTTCTGTCTCTGGCTCCTATGCTCTACTTATGTCTGCAAGCTCTTTTTTCACTTTAAAAGCAAAGTAGTCTTTGCATCCTCTCCTGCATCACTGGGTCAGGAGCAGATCTGCTGCTTTCCAGTGTGGAACAGCTTGTCTTTGTCAAGAGAGGTCATTTTTTTTCTGTCAAGGAGTGAAAATAAAACAATCTGTAAATCATTTCCTTGTTGCTGTAACTCATCACCTGTGTTTGTCTCGGATTGTTGGGCATCCAGTCCAAGAGGCTTCTCGTTGATTCTAGTGCACGCACAACTCTAGTTAAACACCATTCATCAGATTATTAGTCTTACAAGCATCATTTGGGCTTTATCTTTTTCCGTTCATCTGTTCTGCCCCCAGGATTTCTCAAGGAAAGAATGGGATGGGGTGGTAGATGTTCTACATCTGCATTTTCCATGTGCTTCAATTTTGGGTAGTTATTACAGGAAGCTGATGTGATTTCCCCTGCCCCCTTGACCTGTACTTTGGGCAAGGCTAGCCTCCCTGTACTTCCAGTTCGTTCTGTCTGAGATAAGGTTAATAACTACTGCCGACAAAGCTGTGTGCATGCAGTAGTCATTTTTCCCACTTTCAGCCTGTCACCAGTAATAAGCAACTGATTACAGATAATTTTGGAACAGGCACACGTAATTCCTGTGCTGCTATTTGCAAGGACAAAATCTGATAGTAAAAGCATAGCTGGAATGTAAGCATAAACAGTACATGTCTGACTGGACTCAGGTTTAACTAAAACTGTATGACCTTTGTCAGTGCATTGTTGTTGAGTACAAAATTATTTTCTGTTGTACAGATTTGCCTGCCTTGTTTGAATCTCTTCTGGCTAGAAAGGAAAACAAATCATACTGACAGGGCAAGAATTTGTTTTATCTGCTGGGCCCCCTTGCTTTTGGTGTGATAACTGAGGTTGTGGGGTACTGATGAAAGCTTATTTGGTAGTAGTTGTCACCTTTTCATTTCTGTTTTGTGCAGGTACTGCACAGGAATTTAAAAGACACTTTGAAATTCCCATCTTAAAAGGCAGAGATGCGGATGCAAGTGAAGCTGAGCGACACAAAGGAGAAGAGAGGCTTAAAGAGCTGATCAGCATTGTGAACAGGTGAACTTCATCCCTCTTCTCTTTGCAGAGCTTTTGCATAAACCCCGGGTGTACACTGGTATCTTTCCAAATTACAGTTGTAGTTGTAATGAATTCTTTTGCCAGTTACATCTATTCAGCTAGGGATTGTGCAAGTATTTATTGCCTAAGAAATCTACATAGCGTGTAGCTTTAGTCTGAAAAATAGCACATTAACATGGCACAGTTAGCTGCAGCCACCTCCAAGTAAATGTGCTCAGATACTGAATCATGATTTGACTCTTGTATTTCTGTTTTCTCCTGGGGTCTGAATAGTCAGGCAGCATCCTTTTATTTGTGTTAACATAACTACAGTGTAGACTGGGTCAGACTTGAGATCCATCCAGCCTAGATGTTGAGTGGCAGACAGAATGAGTGTAAGGAACGTTGTTTAGTTCTGCTGTTGATTGCCCAAGTCACAAAAGGGTCCAGCTCGCACTTTCATAGCTGTATTGGCTCTGTAGGGCTAGTGGGATTAGACTGGTGTCAGAGATGTGACTTGATCCTAAGAAGCACCTCTGTGATGTAGAATGCTGTCTTATTTCTCTTTAGTTGATTTTGGGTATTTATTTAAACTTGGTTTCTTTTCTGTTTGTGAATACAACCAATTTATTCACATCTGCTGGCAATTGCTTGTCTCTATAAGAACTCTTACTAGAGACTGTTTCGAATTCTCAGCATTGCTGGTGTCTTCATTTCTTTTTCTTAATCTGAACTTTTTCAACCATCACAAATGTAATCCTGCAGTTCATAGTCATGGTAAATTGAATTTCACACTGAGTACAGCCTCACTACAGAGACAGCCCTGACCTTGACTCAGGTCAGCTTGCAGAAGCCAGAGAGAAAGGAAAGGTTGGGAGAAGAAGAGCTTATTCTTTCTTGAAGTGCATTTCTTTTTATAGTTGATGGAAAAGTGGTGTAAAAGTGTGTTCAGGAATGCTTGTGCCTCGCTGTGTTGAGGTCTCTGTCCTTTATTGTGCAACAGTCATGATACATAAATAGGGAAGGTGAAACACATAAGTAATAATAGATGAATTGGTTGAATTTGGTAGAAATTACAAATGAAGCAGTGATGCAAAGATATGTGGAATCATAGGTGTAAGGCTGGGACCCTGGTGAAGGTGTCTAATCCATCTTGCTGTCCCAAGTTAGAAGGTGTTAGATCTAAATCATCCCTTACTTAACCCCCACTCAGCCCTGAAAACAAATTCCCCAGGACAGCTTTTCCAGGGCATCACTGTCTTTGCAGTTAGAAAATGCTCTTAATATGTAACATAAATCTTCCTTATTGCAGTTTAAGCCTGTTACTTTTCATCCTACTGCTTGTGGGTTTGGAGACCAGATTATTCCTTTCTTTAGCAGCCTTTGACAGATTTTGGGGCTGTCATATATCCCTGCTGTCTTTCTTCTATAGGTTTCATAACATCATATTTTCAATGTTTCCTGGCAGAACTGGGTTTCTGCACCTCTTTCTTATTCTGGTTGCTCAGTTCAGCACTTTTTATAGTCCATTCCTTCTTTTCTAAAATGTGGTAGAACTGTTCCATGGGGCATTTCTGGAGCCCCAAAGGATATATACCTTTGGTTGAAATCTAGTGCCAGACAATGAACCCATCTTGGCTGAGGGTGGCTACTAAGTTATTACTTGGGAGCCGCCTGCTTGTACTTTGAGTTATGTCCATAGTGTGTGGTGGTTAAATCCTGTCCATGTTTGCTGTCCATGCCACCAGTCTGTTGTGGCTCAAGTTGAGAATGCTGTTGGTAGTCTGAAGAAGAGCTGAGTTTCTCTTGTAAGGAACTGGGCCCTGTTAGGTGAGATCATGCCTGATCTCTCCATATTTCATGAACCAACTTTGGAAGCCTCACAAAGACAGGGGGTTGTATTGGGCTCTGTAGCATGGGCTGACAGAGCCTCTTAGCATGGCTTAATGTGGATGGTGGGCATCTGGCCTTTGGCATGTGTTGGACTGTCACAGACTTTTGCAGATTAGATATCAAAGGGATTTGTGTTGAGTTTGTGAGGAATAATAGTGATAAAACAGGGTTTTGATGTCATCCAAGCACTGATCTTAATTTCTGCCCCTGCAGGTGTTTAATCCGAAGAACTTCGGACATCCTCTCCAAATACCTGCCGGTGAAGATTGAGCAGGTGGTCTGCTGCAGGTACCAAAAAGCTTGTACTGTGCCTGGGAAAAGGGAGAGAGGAAGGAAAATCTTGTACTGTCCCTCAGTGCTTATGATGACTGCATCCTTCTAGGAAAGACATTGTAGCCATTGGCGATACATTGTTTTTCCTCCTGAAACAGGGATGGACAACCCACACCTGGTCGTTCTGCCAGCCAGCTGGCATGCTCCGGGCAGCTGTGTACAGCAGAGCCCTGGGCTGTGCAGAGTATCTGCAAGGTTCTCTTCTTCCAGCTCTGGGCTGAGATATCAATGCTGTACCACCAGCTTCAGAGGCAGTTCTAGGCTGTCTGTGCTATAGCTTAAAAAATTGAACACTGGAGATAAAAGGAATGCACTGTGTAGATGGAGAAGGAAGACTAAGATTGTTCTAGGGGCACGCTGAGACTTCAGAGTTCCTGTTCTGTTTCAGGCTGACACCTCTGCAGGCTGAGCTGTACAAGAACTTCCTGAAGCAAGCCAAGCCAGTGGAGGAGCTGAAGGAGGGCAAAATCAGTGTGTCGTCTCTCTCTTCCATCACTTCCCTGAAGAAGCTCTGCAATCGTGAGTTATTCCACTCGTGCAGTGGGTTTGGGTTTTGCACTGTAGTTTGTGTTTTTTTTCTTTTGGTGTCTCCTGTGCACTCCACAGTCTGAGGTCTGTTTGTCCTCCAGACCCTGCTCTTATCCATGATAAGTGTGTAGAAGAGGAAGAAGGTTTTATGGGAGCCCTGGACTTGTTCCCTGCTGGCTACAGCACCAAATCCGTGGAGCCCCAGCTTTCAGGTACTGTGGAACTCAACAGTACAAATGTGCTGCCAAAGACGGGCAACCATGAGACTGTATTTAGCATCTTATCAAGTGCCCTTCCAAGGTCTGGAATTTGGGAACTTCTGCTTTAGCTTTCTTCTTTCTTTCCTTTTTATACAGGAAAGATGCTGGTTTTGGACTACATCCTTGCTGTTACAAAAAGCACCAGTAACGACAAGGTGGTTCTAGTGTCTAACTACACTCAGACACTGGACCTATTTGAAAAGCTCTGCAGGAACAGAAGGTTTGTCTTTGGGCTTCATTTGTTTAAACCTACAAGACTGTACTTGCAGCCTACACTGTAAAAAAGAAAATGGTTATTTTTAAAGTTTCTATCAGCAGGAGCTTGTGATCTCTCTTTTACCTCAGATGTTCCTGAACTGGAACTAATGTGGCTTGCGCTTTGGCTACTGGGGTCACCCCACAGAAAAGCTCTGGCTCTCTGCAAAATCTCCTAAAACCCAGGCGCTTGTTATACAAAGCTGTGAAAGATTTTTCTCTTTCAAGAAGGATGCTCTAAAGGTTGCAGCAGTCTGATTGTAGTAAATCCTGTATATTCTAGGTATTTATATGTCCGGTTGGATGGCACCATGTCCATTAAAAAGAGAGCAAAGATTGTGGAGCGATTCAACAGCCCCTCAGTGAGTAGAACCTGCCAGATGTGAGCAGCTATCTTGCTGGTTCTGAATGCTGTGAGTAAAAGTATGGCTGCCTCTGTAGTTTAATCCAAGCCTGCCTTTTTCCACAGAGCCCTGAGTTTATCTTCATGTTAAGCAGCAAAGCAGGTGGCTGTGGTTTGAATTTGATCGGGGCTAACAGACTGGTTATGTTCGACCCGGACTGGAATCCAGCTAATGATGAGCAGGCCATGGCTCGTGTGTGGCGGGATGGCCAGAAGAAGACATGCTACATCTATCGACTGCTTTCAGTGAGTCTTACTCTTCTCGCCTGCTCAACATGGAGTTCTTGGTGCCAGCCCAGACTGCAGCTGTTGTGATTGGGTCCAGAAGGGGAATTCCCTTTTAGTGGCTAGAACTGATTGGAACATAATTGCTTCCTACTGTTAGATGTGTTGCCATGGAAAACCGTGAAGCTTCAGTCTTGGAATATCATTATTGCAAGCCTTGGTTTCTAATGGTGACTGTTTTCTGAGAAATAGAAATAACTGTGGCTTTCGAGATAAGATATTCTTTTGAAGTCATTTAGGCATCCGACTTTTTAATTTTGTGGGGTGTCTGATGCCAAAGTTGCTGTTTTTCAGTCTGGCTGTAGCCTGTTTTGGTTGGGTGTATGTGTACTTAATAAAACAGCAAGTACATTCCCAGAATTACAGCAGCTTTTGGAATGGGGCTACCAGTTAGCGGGTGGGGTAGCTGCTCTGTAAAGGAAAAGCACAAAGCAGAAGCAGACTCGTCTTTTCAGGCTACTTGTAACACTTTGTCCAGCAGTGCCGGTAGTGATTACTGCTCAGAAATGTCCCCTCTCTGCCCTTGCTCACCTTCATCTCTCATTAGTTCAGACTGTTGGGTGTTTTGTTTTGGTTTTGGTTTGTGTTTTTTGTTTCCGGGTGGTGTTTTTGGTAAGCTTGTGTTCCTTGATCAATTATTATTTTACTTTGACAAAACAGATGTTCTTCGCCCGTCTCTTCCTGAGGTGTTCCACTTTTTTCTCTGACCTGACAAATGTCGTACAGATATTTGCTTTTAGCTTTTTGCCTTAAAAATGCAGCATACTGGGCTTCCTGCACATCTGTTCTAGAAGTAGTCATCTCCCTCCAGAGAGTGGGTGGGATTGATCTGTGTGTGGGTGAACCAGCAAATACTGCTGATTTTCATCGTGTCATCCAGGGCTAGCCCTTGTTGCAGTTTTTTGGGAGAGGTTGTGTTTGGGCTGTTTTTTTGACAGGGAGTGGCTATAGCTGCTCATCTCTTTTCCCTTCTTTCCTGTCAGCCCAAACTGGTGCAGTGTGTGAGCTCGAGCTGCAAGTGGCAGCTCCACACCTGCCTCATCCATATCTCTGTCGGACCCACTCCTGTAGCCACAATGAAAGACATGAGAAGCAGAGTTGGGTTAGATCAGTAACCAAACAGGACATGGTTGGAGTGCAGCTAGTAACACTCGGCCTGTCATCCGTACTGGTCTGGCAAGGCATAAATGGTCCTGACAGCTTACTGCCATTTGATCTGTGACACTTTCCCAATGTAGTGCTTCTTTAACACCAGTGTCCCAACTGGGCTTCATCTCTGACTCTCTCCTGTAGACGGGCACCATAGAGGAGAAGATATTCCAGCGCCAGACCCACAAGAAGGCCCTCAGCAGCTGTGTAGTGGATGAAGAGCAGGATGTAGAAAGGCACTTCTCACTCGGGGAGCTGAAGGAGCTCTTCACACTGAATGAGACCACCACCAGTGACACCCATGACAAGTGAGTACACTGAATGGTTAATGGATACGGTCAGCAAAAAACCCGCTCCACAGTTTGGTCTACTGATTCAGCGGTTCCTCAGGCAGCAGGAGAAAGCTCAGAGAGAGGGAGCCTCAGGTGTCTCTGCTTATGAAGCTGTTACCATCTGGAGTTGAGCACTTCCTTGCTGTCCTCCCTTTTTGTTGTCTTAGAAAAGCTGTGCTGGCTGGACAAGTAAGCAAACTATCTTGTTGCTGCCTGTGTTTGGAGGCTGCGAAATATTGCAGATAATGAAATGAGAAAAATTGATCGGAGTTGTTCAAATTAGTGGAGCCTAACTTGGTCCTGTCTTGCCACCCTCTTTCTGGTGGTCTGCGATCTCCAAATGCTGAGCTGTTTCTACTGCCAGGGCTACTATATCTGCTAAGTATTCATGAGGCCAACCAAGTGCTGCTCTCTTCTCCATTGCCTGCCCTTCTCCCCCACCCCTGAAACCTGTGGTATTGTAGCCACCAGAAAGAGGACAGGGAATGCAGGAAAATGCTTCACTGTGAAAGTTAAGACTCTTAGTTCAAGCAAGAAGTGAAGAGGATTAATTTTAAGCTGACTCAAAGCTTCGCTCTCTGTAGGTATCTGGTCTGCATGGCAACAAGCTTTGCTGGCAGAGCTGCTGCTGCTCTTTGTCGTCTCATGTGGCAGCTCAGTCAGGCATCTCCAAAACAGGCTGAGCACAATCTGGTGGCCGTGGTGGGAGCCAAGATGGAGCAGTTTGGAGTGTGGTGTGCTCTCTTGAACACAGTGCTAAGAATGTGTTAGCAGTGGGGGTGTTCACTCGAGATCTGCTCTAAGCAGCATCCCTCACCTTCCAGGAGAAACTCCTCCTGAACTTCCCCTGGGTCCTGCTGGACCATTCCTACATGGCTAAACATGGAGGTGCACTGCCATTAGAAACAGAACCTTGGTGTTTCCAGAGGGTGGGAGTCATTCCTTATGTCGCATGTGCCAGAAGGTCATTGTGTTTAAATGAAACATGGTAGTAGTTAATCCTGCCTGAAAATCCAGTTGCCAGCGTTGCAGGTGAAGGGGACTGGGCTGGATTTTTAAACAACCCATACGCTAAAGAAGTGGGGGAACCTTGCACTGATCTTGTGCTGGCTCTGTTCCAGGATCAAGTGTCGTCGCTGTGTGAATGGCCACCAGGTACGGCCCCCTCCTGAAGGGTCTGACTGCACCTCTGACCTCTCCCAGTGGAACCACTGTGCTGATAAGCGGGGGCTGCAGGACTCCGTGCTGAAGGCTGCATGGGATGCTGCCGTCACCTTCACTTTTCATCACCACTCCCATGAGGAGCAGCGAGGGATTCCCTGACAGGTTACTGTCCCCTGTGGGGGCAAGGGCAGGCTGCTGTGGCACTTCACCCCACTTTAATCCCTTTCAAGGAAAGGGGCAGTGGGTAGCTGTACATGCTGGATTGTTGTGTGGCTGTGGAATAGCAGAACAGCGTGGTTTCTGAGAGGCTGGAAGGCCCTTAGCACTGGTCAGACTACTGCAACAGCAAGGAGTCCATGGCTTCTTCTCTGCTGTTGTGTTGTGTGCCTGAAAAACAGCCCTTTGGGAACTGGCAATAGCTGGACTTTGTGTGCTTGATCAGATTCAGCACTGGTTCTCATGCTGTTGGTGTCTGTGCCTTCTACTCAGCCAAGTTTTGTCTCCAGGTTTAAGTTAAGCTTGCAGTTTTATAGCACTTGATGTGCACAGTCATGTTTTTTTCCTTGACAGCTATGGCTTACAGCTGCTGACCAGAAACTTAAAAGGATCCATTTCTGTTGTGAAATGTGAACCTTGCTGATTACTCAGGAACGAGAAGATCTGTATAAGGGAAAAAATTTTCAGCTTTTATGTTGAACATCTAGACTGAACGATCATGGATGCAGTAGGAAATCAGGCTTATTAAGGTAACTCCACTTCTAAAACCACTTGCTTTGTTATGGGCAGGATCCCCTGATCTAGCAGTGTTTTAATTAGATCATATTACAAGCCAGTAATAAAACTCACACTTCAGTACATTATGGGTCTTAATTATATTTTTATTATAAAAGTGTTACAAAAGAACAAACTTCAAAACCTCTGTAAAATGACTACACACGTTGGAAAGAGGTGAGAAGAATTCTTGTCCCAAACCCCTTGATAAATGATTGTAAATAAACAGCAGGCTACTTGGTACATAAATATTATTTTTTTTGGTATAAAGTAAAATTTTCCAAATATAAATGGTCAAGGCTGGGGGCTTTTTTAGCTTGTTTTCTACTCCCTTTAAATGGAGGGAGGAGTTGTTATTTCACAGAATGGCTGAAGTTGGAAGGGACCTCAAGGTCGTATTGTCCAACACCCCTGCTCAAAAAAATCAATGTCACCTAGAGCTGGCTGCCAAGGACCACAACCAGATGGCTTTTGGGCCACATCGATGGAGAGTTATTGATGAGATATTGGCTGAAACAACATGAAATTTGTAACAACACCTAGTGAAATAAATAACTGCTTGTCTGGAGATCTGCAGGAAGTCACAGAAGTTCATTTGATATCTGTCCCACTTAAAATATTCAAACTGAGAAGATGGCAGAGTTAGATCAACTGGAAATACAACTGTTGACCCGCACGGTCTTGTGTGTCACCTCACTGTGGTACCCCTTCTTCAAATGAATAGACATGTGACAAGAACAACTGTACCCTGCTTGAACCAGGGGAAGAAAACCTCACCTGTGCTGTGAAATAAATTTTATTGACCAGGGACTGAACTGCTTAGTTCAAGCTGATCGGTTTTCTCCTGCTCCTGCATCCATCACATGACACTGATGTAGTCAGCAAAGGCCTGGGAGGAGTCCCACGAGTCATTGACCACACTGCACATAGCTTTGAGACGCCGAAGCGCTTCTTGAGCTGTTTCAGCATCCTGGTCCAGCCAATTTTGGAAGAGGCGGAGATGCGTGAATTGAATCTGTCCCCCTCTCTGCTGGATGTGCCCTTCCAGCTTCTTTGTGAACTCCAGGAGCCCGTCAGGTTTGATGCAATTTGAGCTTTTCAGGGAAAGGAGGAGAAAAAAAAAAAAAGTCATTAAGAGCCTAGGCTATAATTTAAGCAGTTTAAATTACTATTCCTTCAGTAGCTGTCTAGGCAAGTAGTTGAGGATGTTTCAATGCAAAGTACAACTTCCTTCAGCAGTACAAAGTGGGAGTAGTCTGTTAGTTTTGATGAAAGACAAAACTGAAGCACAGCAGTATGAAGAGCTGGAAGCTTTTTAAAACTGACAAGTTAAACTCACTCTTCTGGCCTCCTTACTAGTGACCTCAGTATACCCAGATGTGGCCTTAAAATGCTGCCGTACCCAAGCTGCTTGTTGAGCAGTGCCAGGAGCACTTTGGTCTCACAGCAGCTGTCAACTGCCGGGACCAAGGGGCCTGGTCCAGTGCAGCCCCCAGCAGTAAGTGACCATTGACCATTTCCTTCTGAGAAAAGCTGGGGAGCACGTGTCAGGCCCTAGGGTTGCTAGGAGGTTAAAAGGTCATTTCCCCTGCATAGATGTGTAAATAAATACGAAGTTGCATGCTGGACTTAATCTTGTGAGAGGCACAGTAACAGTCAGGTGCAGATACAGATTCAGGATTCAAGGCTGCTGCAGGAGTGGCCATAGTTAAATAAATTGTCACGCCTGTGTACTCTCAGCAACCTGAGCCATTAGGATATAAAGAAGCAGGGGAGGGCAGAAATCAAGCAAAACAGACAGTACTGCAGAAATATCACCCTCCATAATGTGAAGGTTAGTGCCATTCAGGCTCAAGAAGAGAGCAGCAGTTCAGGTTGAAGACCAAAGATGATGCAAAGAATGCGGAGACATTCACAGGATCTGGCAGGGGCAATAAGAGCATTCTCTCCCTGTTACAGGGCAGTGGGAAGAGAGCTATTCATGCTGATGCCTAAGAATCAGCACGTAGGGATGTGAGTTCTAACCTACAGCGCAGGAAGGACTTGCAGCAGCCTCCCAAGGGAGCAGCAAACCAAAGCTACTTTTAAGACAGAGCTTGACCCATTTGTAAAAGGGACAGTGAGATCCCTCAGAGCTGCTGGAGGTCCCTGAGGTTGTATGTGCCCATTGCAGCATCCTCTAAGCTTTTCTTGGGCACAGGTTCCCTTGAGGAAGGAACAAAACCATGCTCAGGCTTCTGCTGTCCGAGCCCAGTTCAGCTCTGGCCCTCCCAAAACAAGAAACTCAGCGTGTTTAGAGCAGCAGAATACCTGACATCCAGCTGGCAAAGAGAAGAAGAGGAATCTTCAGAGAAAATGTCTGCAAGGGCGACCAGCCTGTGATTCCCTAAGAGGGGAGAAATGCAGGTGTTAGATGCAAACTGGGAACTGTCTTAAACATTTAAACGGCCACAGGACTGGGATAATAGTGCAGAAAGGACGCTGTAAGCACGTGCATGCAGCAAAAGGGCTCATCTTTGCACACTCAGTTTGTCCCCCTCAGTGGTGCAGAGCAAGTTCACCTCCTGGAGCACAGAGTTCAAGGCAACGGAAACACTTGCTGATTGGGCAGTTTGTTTCACTAGAAAAATCCTGGTTTTGTTTGAGCAGTCAGTATGCAGCTTTGTTCTAAAAATGGCTAAAAGCACAGGGTTAAACACAAACCTTAGAAATTAAGTCTATTCCAGGTGATCCCAAGCCTTCCCATTTAATTAAAACCGGAAAACAATATTCTGGATTTACCTGAAATTCATTTCTCAAACGTTTCTACTTGGCCTATGATCCAAAAAGCCTCTTATTTCTGTAAATTCTGTTCCACTTTGACACAAACCCTTCCTTTACTTGTTCCCATCCCTCCAGTGGCTGCCAACTGCTTTTAAGGCACAAAATGCCCAAACTTGGGCAAAACCTGTGCCTCTGTATGAGACGCTGTGCATCTGCTGCTGGATCTGTTCCTGTTAAAGGGTCTGAAGCAGATCAGCGTTCGGTCAAATCTGGAGGCCTGCTGATACCTGCTTTTGCTGCAGAGAAAAGCAACCGTAATGCCTGCGCAGCGCCTGGCCTCTTGGTACATTGCTGAACACAAGTGAAACTCTACCTTTAACAAATGAACTCAGTGCTCCTTATTTTGTGAGCTAAATCCACTCTGTTCGTCCATGTGTTAAGTTCAGCATGGAGGTCAGCAGCTAGCAATGGTCCTAACTCCAGCCCTGAAGTTATCTCCAAGAGGGCTGGTCTAAGGTCAAGGCCCCATAGCAACAACCACAGTACGTACCAAGGCGATTCCCAGGCAGTTTGAGGCTCTTCAGAGATGAATTTCTTTTCACTGTATTGATTATTTCTGACAAAAACTCAGTAGTAGAGCTTTCAAACAGACGGCAGAAAGAAAATGTGATTTCTATGGAAGAAATGGATTGACAGTACATGTTAGTACTCCCTGTGTGCTTCATTATTCCATTGTTGCATGCTGCAGACAGCTCCAGCCCCTAATCCGTATGCAAGAACAAAGCTTCCCCAGCAGTGGATGGCATGCAACAGCAGAACGGCTCTGTCACAGGAAGAGAGCAGAGATCACACCCAGGAAGGGCTTTGCCAGCTGACCCACTTAAAGGCTGATGTGCTCTGCAGGTTAAAAATCTTGGTTTTATAGCCAAGACTACAGATTCTGCAGCATACGCCAGCTTTGCAGCTGCTCCTCTCTCTGCCCTGCTGGCACAAAGAACCAGACGTGTTCCCATTCTGCCAACAGCTACAGACCTGCTGCAGGGACAGTGATATTTGGCTAAACCTTACACACTGGAAGATCCCCTCTTAAATGTCAGCCAGCCAAAAGCAGCCACCTGCCACACTTTTCCAAGCAACAGCACCCAGGAGTTTGCTGTACCTTGCAGGACGGGATCCTGAAGCAAAAGCAGAACTTCTTTCTGGTGCTCAGCCAGGTTCATATCATGAAAGCTCAGTTTCTTCAAATTTGGATTACACTCTAAAAGCAAAACAAGTTCTCAGGTAAAATACTGTTCAGCCTTGGGATGAAAAGAGCGTGACCCAACTACCAGTTAATGCCCAGAAACTGAGTTGGACCGTGGATAATTTGTGCTGGAGTGTGGGTAATTAAAAAGGAACCAACCTGCTGTGCAGCATCATTCACATGCTCAGCACAGAAAGTGGGATGGCTGACACCCATTTCCTTTTCTTGGGAGATTTCAGGATGTCCACACTGAAGAAATGGACCCACCTGAGCTGGCTTCATGCTAAAGGATGGAAGATCACAGCAAGGAAGCTACTCTGTGTCTCACAGGGATGCTACCTACAGGTTAGCAGAGTACCTTTGAGCGCCTCCAAAAGGAGGCCAAACTCCTGAGAACAGGGCAGTGTGGCGCTGTCAAGGGACAACTGCTGGAGGGACTTTGACGCCTTGAGCACTGGCACCAGAAATGCGGTGTGCAGAGGTTCCCTGGGGAATCGAATCTCCAGCTGCTCCAGGCAGCTCTCTAAGGGAAGAAAAACAAACAACAATGAAAGAGCTTGGTCTGGAGCTAGGTCCTAGAACAAGCAAGAAGCCCATGTGCCTGACGTGACTATCGTTTAGGTTGGCAGAAAGTGCCTATGCGACACACCCTGCCTCACAGAGCACTATGGCAACTCAAACCTATGGTAATGTAAATCACTTAAGGCTCATTTCAGGACTCCTGCCAGACCACAGGGCCACCAATTTCTATTATGTTCTGGCAATGAAACAACGCTTAAGAAAAGGTCACACCCTTTACGCACAAACCAGTCAGCGTCTTCCCAGAGCACAGCTCTTCACTGACCCCACTCTGTACTCGCTCAAGCTTTGCTTACTGCTTTTCTGGTCATTCAAGGGCAATGAGACCTGTGGGCTGAGAACATGCTGTTATAGCTCCCAGACTGTAATCCAGAGGCTTGGGCAGTGCTTTGCCATCACCTGTGGTATTGCGATGATCAAGAGATGCTTTCTTTCTGCTTAAGGGTCCAGCTAAGGCTTAGAGCCTCACAGTCAATAGGATGGACAAAGCAGAAGCTCACAACCGATTTACAGATCCAGTGGGATACGCTCCTGTGGGCTGCGTGGACAGTCCCTTGCAGGTTACGACTGGCCCTGTACAAAGCTGATGTTGCAGCAGGTTGGCATACAGCAATAAAATGCTTTGTCCAAGACTCAGGCTCCACAGAGCACATCACAAACTAGAAATGACAAACTGCAAAACCATCTAAATCAGAAAGGTGAGGCTGTAATTGCTTAATTACATACCACTGTAACAGTGCAGAGTTCAAATCTGCTTGCCAAGCTTTTACGGCTCTATCTGCCTGCTGTGTCCTGGTCATCACTCAGAATGATGATTCCTACCTGGGATTTCTGCCTGACTGCAGCTTGGATTCCCCTCTGGCCTGTTCACCTCCAGCTGGTTTTTGAGGTCAAAGCTGACTGAGAGCGTGTGGAGACGGGGAAAGGCGCTCAGGATGCAGCAAACAAGCTCCATGCAGGGCATGTGAGAGAAGACATCGCTGACGCGCACCACGCGGAGGTGGCAGTCCGAGTGGCGGGAGAGGGCTCGGAGCCCGGAGAGGATGCAGAAGATATTAGCATCCAGACCTGGAACAGCATTTGTACAGAAAGGTGTTAGATGTGCCTGTACAGACACCAACGCACAGGCAGCTGGAGCTGCACCAGCAGCCAAGCAACCAAAATTCAAAGGCTAAACTCACAGACTGCTTTATCCACACGTTCTTAAGCTAGAGCACTGACAGTGTACACAGGAGATGGAGATCTGGCTCTTTCCTTCACCCTCTCTGGATGGAGTTTAAGCACGAGGCCGGGGGTTGTTCTGGGGCAGGAGGGCCCCATTCTCTCCCTCAAACAAGTCCTCACACTCATTAACCATCTCTACCAATGCCATTCTCAAAACCAGGTACCAATACTCTTACAATGACCATTCCAGTAAAAATAAAATCAGGGTAAACCTGAGTAATAAGTCAGACCATTAGACCAGAGCTGGAAGGAAGCAACCTGTTCATACCACTAACCGTTGTAAGACAGAACCAAGTTCTCTAAAGACACCCAGGAGCTCAGTAGGTTACTCAGAGTCCGACATGTCTCCCCAGTCAAAGGAATGGAGAACAATTCCAGCGTGGACACACTTCGGAAGCGATGAGCAGCTTTCAGAGAAAAGATCCCAGCAGATCCTCCTCTTTTCTTACAGACAGCATGGCCAGCGCATGGAGATCCTGGGGAGGAACTAGTCCACTTCTCAGCATTTTCTCCCTCTGTGGTGCTGTTTTTGTCGAGTAATCCTGAATTATCCTCTCTAGCAACAGTAAAAACAAAATCATACAGGTCTTCTGGGTCAGCATATGGTCCCCTGGTTCGTCTGAGGCAGCGACGTTTCTTCCCCACTGCAGATTTCAGCCGTCTGCGTGTCTTTCGAAGAACGGAGTGACAGGACAGCTGGTCTGAAATGCAACAAGAAGACCCTCCCTGAATGCTGGTGTCACAGGGCACCTTGCTGCTTGCTTCCTCACACGCTTGGTTTTGCAGAGGACTTCTCGGTCCGGAGAGGACAGAGTTCAGGCAAACATCAGCCCTGCATCTGTTGACCTCCGCATCAGCCTCCTCCGGAGCTCTAGGAGATCCCTTCTGGTTCTCACCATCGCTCCACTCCCTTCCATCGCAATGGCCCCTCTCTACTCGCTCTTGTGCTGACTCCTGGCTTTGGGCTTTGTCCTTCTCTCTGCAAAGGCCACATGGGCTGCTCTGATAGGTGAGGGCATTTCCCGAGCGCCAGAACCCAGCACTCATGCTCAAAATGAGAACGAGAAGAACCGTGTCGGGAACAGGCCAGGAATACATGGACACTTGGCTGACAGAGCCATGGTGAATCAGCCGGTGAAGAAGTAAAACCAGTGAACGCCTGATGGACTGGTCGGAGGAGAGGAGGTGCTGGAACTTCAGGATCCGCAGGGAGACAGCCAAGTTTTCAAGCACTTTCTGGTTGTGCTCAGCAGTGAGCTCCACCGCGCCCTGCAGCATGTTGCAGAGGGTAAGCTGGGAAACGTGCGGGGAGCTGTGCAGCAGTGGTGAAAAGTGATGGTCGTTGAGACGCCAGTCAGAGGAAACATCCAAGACACCGTGAAGAACGTTTGAGAAGAATGTTTCAAGGAACTTCTTCCTCCAACAGGTTATATTCTGCAATTAAATTACCTTAGAGTCAACAAAGGTAAAACCTATTTAACACGACCATGTTAACAAAAAGCCAGCCATGATTTTTCTTTTTGTTTTAAAGTTGAATTATTGCTACCTGCTAAGCTGGTAAACACGGTGTCCAAAAAAACCTACTGCTAGCGCTACTGAGACTACCTTCCTAGTTCTCAACATCTTTCTCATTGTACTTGTTGAAAAACCAAGTTACTCTCATTGCTACTTCTTCATCCTGCTTTTGGCCTAATTAAAACATATTCAGTGGTCTGAAGCTGAAGCTCAGCTATGTTTTTGCCTATTAAAAACCACATAATGAGGAGTTGTTTTCCCAAGCGTCTATTTATAGTCTGTGATTAAGTTGGCTGTTAACTAGTCTTTCGCGATGATGAATCAATGGAGCTCCTTCAGTTTTCCTACATAAAACCATTCTTGCAAACTCACTGTCTTCTACAAGTATTTTTCTAGTGCTTTCTAAGACATCAGCACATTTTTTTGCCAGTGTAGGTGTAAGCTTGATATCAGATACTGTTTTTATCCTGTTTCGCTAAGAGTTGCATCTTTAAAGACAGGATTTATTCTTTCACCAACTCGCCGTTGTGAGATGATGGGTGTGACTGTACAATACACTTCCTTTTATGAGCCCCGTTTCCCAAAATTATTGTAATTCCAGGGTCATGCCTTGGTCCAAAGTTCTATGTACACTTATAACCAAGTGCCAGCAATCACTGGGAGGTGGCCAGCAGCACCTTCAGGCTTCAAAATGAAACCTTGCGGAAGAAACCTGCATTGTGACCCTTCTCCCACCGGCAGCTTTTCTCACCTCCGAGTTGGGCGGCCTGGTTTTCATCACATCGTCCCACAGCTTGCGCCAGATGGGCTGCGTCGAGAGGCCTGGGAAAGAAAAATAATCAAGCAGGCGCTTTCACCCCATCTCCCCATCCTGGGGCCCCAAGGGGCGCTGGGCAAACGAGGGGCAGCTCGGGGCTGGGGGCCAGACCCAGACCCCTGTGGCAAAAGGATGGTGATTTGTGGTGAGGTGGAGCCCACTGCCTTAAAGGGAAGGGAGATTAAAAACTGGCAGTTTTGTTGGTCCTCAAAAGGAGCAGAGTTACAGCAGGGCCCACACCGCTGTGTGAACCCTCCCTGGGGTGGGGGCTTGTGATTTTGGACGTGGGGAGGTGGCCAGGCCACCTCTGACAGCAGGGACTGCACGCCAGGGGTGTCATCCCCTTAGAAGCGGGGTGTGTCCCTCCAGCTAGGGGTCCCCCCGGTGTGGGGTCACCTCTGCATGTCGGGGGCATCCCCCCCCCAGTGTGTGTGTGGGGGGGGGGCATTTGTCCACCCTCGTCAGTTCCGGGGGGCTCCTCTCTCCCCCCTCCAAGGGTTTGTCGCCGTCCCCGCTCGTGTCACCTGCTCTCCGCGCGGCTCCCTCGGCCCGCTCGAGTCGAAAGACGGTGAGAAGCGGCAGGAGCCCCCGCAGGAGGTGCCCGGGCAGCGCTGCGGAGAGCCAGAGGGAGAGGGCGGCAGGGTGCCGGCAGGCCCCGGGCCCCGCCGCCCCGCCACCCCCGCGCCGCCCCCGCCTTACCCCAGACGTCCCGCTCCAGGGCCCCCATGCTGCGGCTCACCGCCGCCGCGCTCAGCGCCAACAGGCTGCCCGGACCCTCCGCCGCCATCGCCCCGCTCAGCGCCGCCGCCATCTTGGGGAGGGACAACCCCCCCGCCCGCGCGCCGCCGCCGCCATCTTGGGAGGAAGAGGAGGGAGCGGGCGGCCATGTTGGGGAGGTCGCGTCGAACAGGGCCGGCAGCGGCAGCCAGGCCGAGCCGGCTGCAAGGTTGCGATCCCCCGGAAGAAAAGCAAAGAGAAGGCCGGGAACGGCGCGGTTGCCATCCTGAGGCGATCGCCGGTGCCGGCTGCCGTGTTTGGAAGAGAAACGCCCAGGCCTGAAGCACCGTCCTCGGGCGGGGGGGAAGGGGGCAGTCCCGGCGCTGCTGCGGGTGCGCTTCCGCTTCCGGGGCGGGCAGAGCCACTTCCGGCGGGTGACCCTGGCGAGTCCTTCTGTGGGGCGGGAGCGGAGCCATGGGGCTGCGGGACAGCGTCGTGCACGCCGGGGAGCCCGAGGTGAGCCGTGGCGGGACGGAGCCCCGCGGGAGGGCGGCTTGACGGTCGGTCGGTCGGTCGGTCGGTAACGGCTGTGCTTTCTTTTCTTTTCCCCAGGAGGAGGAGGAGGAAGAGCTGGTGGTAAGAGGCGGAGCGGGACTGGGGGGGCCCGGGCCTCCCTTGCCCGGCGGCGGCGGGGGAGGCCCGTAGCTTCTGCAGCGACTCGTTGCTCCGAGGGGAAGCCGCATGGGATATACGGCTGCCTGATGAAGTGAGGGCCGTGGGGGAAGGCGGCGTTTCGGGGTCTCTCCTCACGGCAGCCCCCTCCCTGCAGGATCCCTTAACCACCATCCGTGAGCACTGCGAGCAGACGGAGAAATGCGTGAAGGCGCGGGAGCGGCTGGAGCTGTGCGACGCCCGGGTCTCCTCCAGGTCCCAGACAGAAGAGCAGTGCACAGAGGAGCTTTTTGACTTCCTGCACGCCAGGGACCACTGCGTAAGTGCGGCACCCGTGGATGCAACGTCCCTGCTGGTGCTGGGAGCACAGCTGCCTTTAGCCGCGCTTCTGAGAGGGCAGACAGTTCAAGTGTGAGACCTGGTAGCTGTTCAGTCACAGTGAGCTCTGAAGAATTGTGAGCCTTGGTGCTTTTTCGTATTAAATGTTTGATTCCATTACAACAGTTCCTGCTGGCATTCGGTAGGTTATTAAACAATGAAATAAATCAAGCACAGTGTTTCTCCTCTGCAAATGACACTTTGTTATTTCAGTGTTTTATTTGCCATTTTAAAGTTAAACCTTTTGAACCTGAGGTGAAGCTTTGTAAGAA